>NC_092783.1:17842095-19167095 GCF_047496795.1 Chiloscyllium punctatum | reverse complement strand
CTGAATTAAACTCCATCTGCCACTTCTCAGCCTATTGGCCCATCTGGTCCAGATCCTGTTGAAGTTGAGGTAACCTTCACTGCCCACCACCAAGGTCAGGCTCACCAGTCTATAGTTCCCTGGCTTGTCCTTACCACCCTTCTTAAACAGTGGCACCACGTTAGCCAACCTCCAGTCTTTCTGCACCTCACCTGTGACTATTGATGATACAAATATCTCAGCAAGAGGCCCAGCAATCACTTCTCTAGCTTCCCACAGGGTTCTAGGGTACACCTGATCAGGTCCTGGGGATTTATCTACCTTAATGCATTTCAAGACATCCAGCGCTTCCTCCTCTGTAATATAGACATTTTGCAAGATGTCATCATCTATTTCCCCACATTCTATATCTTCCATATCCTTTTCCACAGTAAATACTGATGCAAAATACTCATTTAGTATCTCCCCCATTTTCAGCGGTCCACACAAAGGCCGCCTTGCTGATCTTTGAGGGGCACTACTCTCTCCATAGTTACCCTTTTATCCTTAATGTATTTGTAAAATCCCTTTGGATTCTCCTTAACTCTATTTGCCCAAGCTATCTCATGTCCCCATGTCAGCTCTTGCCTGGCCAATGGCAGGGATTTGTCAGCTGTGGTCCAGTTGGTTATAACCTTGGCTCCAGAAGTTTTATGGATTCAAATCCCCCTTGAGATCTAAGTGCACAATCTCAGCTGACACTGCGATGCAGGACTGGGGTCCAGTCTTCCCACTTCGATAAAGTGCATGGTCTTTTCCAGGTTTCTGGCTGATACTTATCCCAACCTGAGAATCTCAGAAATCATTGCCATTTGAGGAGCTTTGCAGGATGCATGTTGGCTGCCTTTGGGATGTTCTACATTAGTGAAAGGTACTCTATACAATGGAAGGTTATGATTTCTTTATTTATTTAGTTCCACTGTTGAGAGGAACTGCATTTTTGAGAGAAAAGAGGATGACCCTGCTTTTGTGAGATGGGACGTTGTTTCCTCAGACACACAATATTAATCATGGTGGGAGTGGCCTTTGGTCTCCTTGGCAAGTTGGCGGCAGTCTCTTAGGTCGGAGTCAGCTGCCAGCAGTTGTGACAGGGACAGGCTGGTAAATGACTGTTCGACCAGTGGGAATCTGTGCCATTGGAGCAGGCTTCAGTGAAGTGTGAGGTGGCTTTCATCATCAGTTTCAATAACCATATGTTTGTTCTGGGAGCCTGTTATCTCTGCAGCAGCTACAGTGACCTGTGCTTATATAGTCTCTCTAACACCATAGAGTATCCCATGATGCATCACAGGAGTCTGTTTTTTTATAATACTGAATATGGAGATCAGGATGTGCACATAAGGAGCTGTGGATTTTGAGTTCTCATAAATGAGGAGAGCAAGGCAAAGAGTTGGAATTGTGCAGAGAGAGAATTTGAGAACTTGGGACCTAGACAGTTGAAGACATGACCATCAATCATGAGCAATTAAAATCCGAGATGGTCCAGAAACCAGGATTTGAAGATTCCCCTGCCTTGGGAGGGCTGTGGAATTGGAGGAGATTACAGATAGGATGGGGCAATGATAGGAAGGATTTGGAAAGAAAAATGAAAATGTTAAAGGACAGGCATTGGTGGACTTTACGGTGGAAGTTAATGTGGTTGAGCACACTCTGCTGTGATAGGAGAACAGAGCTCGATGCAACACAAGACACAGACAGCAAGGTTTTGGATGACCTCAGGTTTAAAGAGATGGGAGGTCATCCAGGACATTGCTGGAAAAGTCGAGACTGGAAGTAATGCAAACACACATTAATTTGTCTAGATTAGAGTGGTGCTGGAAAAAGGGCTTTTGCCTGAAACATCGATTTCCCTGCTCCTCGGATGCTGCCTGACCTGCTGTGCTTTTCCAGCACCACTCTAATCTAGACTCTGGTTTCCAGCATCTGCAGTCCTCACATTTGCCTACAAATTAATTTCTGTCAGGTGATGCTGTGGATGTTACAGTAGTTCATAATCTGTCCAAACAAAATAGCAAAAGGTGACAAGAAAGTGGGGTTGGGCAGAGTAAAGGGAATAACAGAACCTTGAGCTTTGCATATAGGTGGTAGCTGAATGTTGCCAATGTGCCTTTCATCTTGATGAGTAAATAAATGATGTGTTTTGTACTTGTGAGTGTTCCATCTTTTATTCTGTAGGTGCCTTGAGCCGTGGATCATTACTGGTTAGTTGGTGTGAACTTGCTTTGGATTTTAATATCTAACGAAGACCGAACCATTGTGTTGCAGTAGTTCAATCAGCTTTCAGAGATGTTCTGATCCATGAGGGCAAGTTCATCAAATGAAGTCCAAAGCTTCATTGTGACAGCCACCCATCACAATGTTTATGCCAAATATTAATGCTGGTTAATGGGGACTAATGGTTTGCTGATGAAAGTTCCATTCATTCATCACCAGCTGTGCGACAGTCCCTCACCACAGATCAGGGCATACTGTTAAATTAACACATTCCCTACCCACAGCATAATGTATTGGAATACATTTGATAGATACTATTACTGCACATATATCGAACAAATACAGAAGGCAGAAACGTGCAGCAGATCTGACAGCTTCTATAGAAAGAATACACAAGTTGAAGCTTTTGGGTAGAACCCTTGTGTCTAATCAATTGGATTTGATGGAGGTTCCCACCTGAAATGGTAACTTATCTGTTCTACTCCCAGTTGGCAAATCTGGCAGTATCTATATATGGATTCCCTGATACTGCAGTCAATGTCGATTGATTGCGACCTCGATAACAGGAACACCCCCGCTTGTTCCTACTTCTTTCCTGTGCATTTAACTAGTTCCAAAAGCACCATTTTCAAATAAGTGAATACTGGTTAACTGTCCATTTCTTGAAGCAGTGGTAACATTGCCATAGTGCCAGAGGACCATCGGGCTTCTCTCTCACTCAGCTGGTGGTTTAACCTGAGGCTCAACACATCTTAACCTTCATGGTGACCTCAACTGGTGCAGGAATTGAACCTAAGCAGTCTGCTGAAGTTAACAACATATACAAACAGTTTAAGTGCTTTCAAATTAATAACTGTTACCCATCAACAAAGATACACAACCCCTTCCTTGCGGTCAGGTTCAATACCTCCAATAGGCCAATATACTTCAAGCAACTTATGTGATGTCTGCAGTTTATCCTCAATCTTTCCCTAAAATGCTTGATTGTCTCCAGAAGATGTATAATCCTTGTACACAAGGTGCTTTCCAGTAGTTCAACTAATCTTCAAGTCTAAAGGGCCAGCACGGTGGCTCAGTGGTTAGCACTGCTGCCTCACAGCCCCAGAGACTGGGTTCAATTCTAGCTTCGGGTGTCTGTCTGTATGGAGTTTGCACATTCTCCCTGTGTCTGCGTGGGTTTCCTCCGGGTGCTCCAGTTTCTTCCCACAGTCCAAAGATGTGCAGGTCAGGTGGGTTGGCCATGCTAAACAATCCCGTGGTGTCCTGTATGTGCACACTAGGTGGATTAACCATGGGAACTGTGGGGTAAGGTTGGGGGCTAGGTTGGGTGGCATGCTCATCAGAGGGTCTGTGTGAACTCGTTGGGTCGAATAGCTTCTTTCCACATTGATTGTATGCAAGTGTGGATGTTAGTAATCTATTTGAACACAGGAGACATTGCACTTGATCTCAACGGTTTCCATTTATACAACGTCCTGGTGTTTATCGTTCTGGCAGGATTGCTGGCAGTGATTGAGTGGGTGTCTCAGCATATTTATTTGTTTATCGATCCCACCCATGAGGTGCTGAGGTATTTTGAAGCTCCTTTGCTTTCACCAGAGATTTACTGTTGAGATGGAAATCTTTTATGAAAGGCCGAAGTAGCTTGTGCTATTTTTAAAAGTGATATCAAATACAGGGTGATAATGTTAAGGATTCTTGTTTTGAGCTGTGCTGTGCTGTGTTTCCACACAGGGCTGTGAAGGTGGATGTACACTGCTGTCCCAGAATTGCTTCGCCTCGGTTGGTGACACTCAGTCATTCCCATCAGGAATTCGCATTGACTACATCCTCTACAAGGTGAGGGACTGGATGTTGTATGAGATTGGAAAGTGGAAGGATAAGTTTGGAGATGGGAGACGGAGGAACAATTCATTGATATATTTGGGAAATTCTAGGGATCGGGAGGTTTCCCTGTGAAGTGTGAACACCTGATGACTACAAATGGTATACCACCTGGGCGAAACATGCCGTACTCAGACCATGAAGCTGTGTGCGCTACATTGAATGTACAGAAAGATGAGAATGCTGTCAGTGAGTTGAGGCACGTGGAAGGTAAGTCATGTACCTGTGTTCAGTGAGCCCAACTTCCTTGCACTTACAAAGTGTGGTTTAGATTTTACTGACTTAGAATCAAGATTCAATAATGTGGGGCTCGTTTCTTCGAGAATAGAGGAGATATGATGGAAGCTGGCATGTAGGAGTTCAGTAGTGTTGCCATAAAGATATTTTCACTTGTGCAAGAATTATTTTTTTAAAATTCATTCATGGGCTGTAGGTTTCGCTGACTGGACCAGAATTTGTGGCCCATCCCTGATTGTTGTTGGGATGGTAGTGAGCTGCTTTCTTGAACCATTGCAACCATCTTTTGTAGGTAGACCCACAGTGCCCACAGTGCCCACAGGGAGAGAATTCCAGGATTTTGACCCAGCCACAACGAGGGAACAGTGATAAGTTTCCAAGTCAGGATTGAGTGTGGCTTGGAGGGGAATTTGCATTTATCTGCTAGCCTTGTACTTTGAATTGGTAGTGGTTGTGCATTCAGAAAGTGCTGTCGAAGGAGGCTTGATGAGTTTCTGAAGGTCACCTTGTAGATAGTGGCAGTTGTGTGCACTGAGCATTGGGAGGGCTCCGTTAGCTAAGTTGGCTGGATGGTTTGTTTGCGATGGGGAGTGTTGCCAACTGCATTGGTTCAATTCCCACTGTAGCCAAAGTTACCATGAAGGTCCGAACCCCTCAAGTGGTGACCCTAAAGTAAACCTGCCCTTTGATCCTCTGGCACTATGGCAACTTTACCTTTTACAGAGGTGGAGGGAGCGGACATTTGTGGATGTAGTGCCAATCAAGTGGAATGTTTTGTCCTGGATGGTATTGAGTTCCTGAACTGCATCTGTCCAGGCAAGTGCTCCATCACAATCCTAACTTGTGCCATGTGGATGGTGGACAGGCGATAGGGGGTCAGGAAGTGAGTTATTTGCTGCACAATTCCTCAGCTCAGACCTGCTCTTGTAGCCATAGTACTTACTTGACTAGTCCAGTTCATTTTCTGGTGAGTATAACTTGTGCACCCCACTTTCCCGACCAACCAACACAAATCCTTCTCAATCCCCAGAATATTGATAGTGAGGATTCAGTAATGAGCATGTCATTGAGAATTCAAGAAGAAATGGTTAGTTTCTCTCTCATTGTGGCTGTACATTCCCTGATGTTGGTGTGGCATTAACGTTACTTCCCACTGAGAACTCTAGCGTGGATATTTGAACATGTAGTATTTGAGGAATTGTGTTGAACACTGTCTAATAATCAGCAAACATCCTCACTTCTGATCTTCTGGTAGAGGGAAGGTCATTGATGAAGCAGCTGAAGATGGTTGGGCTGAGGACACTCCCCTGAGGAACTCCTGCAGAGATGTCCTGGAGCTGAGATGACTGATCTCCAACAACCACTTCCTTTCTGCTAAGTGTGTCTCCAATCTGTTGTGGTTCTGTTCGCCGAGCTGGGAATTTGTGTTGCAGACGTTTCATCCCCTGTCTAGGTGACATCCTCAGTGCTTGGGAGCCTCCTGTGAAGCGCTTCTGTGCTGTTTCCTCCGGCATTTATAGTGGTTTGAATCTGCCGCTTCCGGTTGTCAGTTTCAGCTGTCCGCTGCAGTAGTTGGTATATTGGGTCCAGGTTGATGTGCTTATTGATTGAATCTGTGGACTAGCCACACTACCATACATCAAGAACATTTCTAAACTGACAGCTAGACTACTACGACCACTAGGACTCATAACAGCACACAAACCAACAGCCACTCTCAGTCAACAACTCACCAGGACAAAGGACCCGATACCCAGCATGAGCAAAACCAACGTAGTGTACAAAATCCCATGCAAGGACTGCACAAAACACTACATCGGACAAACAGGAAGACAGCTAACGATCCGCATCCATGAACACCAACTAGCCACGAAACGACACGACCAGCTATCCTTAGTAGCCACACACGCAGATGACAAGCAACATGAATTTGACTGGGACAACACTACTATTATAGGACAAGCCAAACAGAGAACAGCCAGGGAATTCCTAGAGGCATGGCACTCATCCACAGATTCTGTCAACAAACACATCGATCTGGACCCAATATACCGGCCACTACAGCGGACAGCTGGAACTGACAACCGGAAGCGGCAGAGACAAGCCACTATAAATGCCGGAGGAAACATCACACAAGTGCTTCACAGGAGGCTCCCAAGCACTGAGGATGTCACCTAGACAGGGGACGAAACATCTGCAACACAAATTCCCAGCTCGGCGAACAGAACCACAACAACGAGCACCCGAGCTACAAATCTTCGCACAAACTTTGAATGTCTCCAATCTGACATGACTTTTCCTCGATTCCCATTGACTCTAGTTTTGTGAGGGCTTCTTGTCCAAGACTAGGGACCAGAAATATAAAATATTTCTGATAAATCCGAGAAGGAGGGTGGCTTTTATGGCACAGTCCTGACCCTGGAACCGGGAGGCCCAGGTTCAAGCCCCAGGTCCACCTGCTCCAGTGGAGTGTATAGGTTTCTGAACATAGAACATAGAACATAGAACAATACAGCACAGAACAGGCCCTTCGGCCCACGATGTTGTGCCGAACTTCTATCCTAGATTAAGCACCCATCCATGTACCTATCCAAATGCCGCTTAAAGGTCGCCAATGAATCTGACTCTACCACTCCCTCGGGCAGCGCATTCCATGCCCCCACCACTCTCTGGGTAAAGAACCCACCCCTGACATCTCCCCTATACCTTCCACCCTTCACCTTAAATTTATGTCCCCTTGTAACACTCTGTTGTACCCGGGGAAAAAGTTTCTGACTGTCTACTCTATCTATTCCTCTGATCATCTTATAAACCTCTATCAAGTCACCCCTCATCCTTCGCCGTTCCAACGAGAAAAGGCCGAGAACTCTCAACCTATCCTCGTACGACCTACTCTCCATTCCAGGCAACATCCTGGTAAATCTTCTCTGCACCCTCTCCAAAGCTTCCACATCTTTCCTAAAGTGAGGCGACCAGAACTGCACACAGTACTCCAAATGTGGCCTAACCAAAGTCCTGTACAGCTGCAATTTCACCTCACGACTCTTGAATTCAATCCCTCTGCTAATGAACGATAATACTCCATAGGCCTTCTTACAAACTCTATCCACCTGAGTGGCAACCTTCAAAGATCTATGTACATAGACCCCAAGATCCCTCTGTTCCTCCACCTGACCAAGAACCCTACCATTAACCCTGTATTCCGCATTCTTATTTGTTCTTCCAAAATGGACAACCTCACACTTGGCAGGGTTGAACTCCATCTGCCACTCCTCAGCCCAGCTCTGCATCATATCTAAGTCCCTCTGCAGCCGACAACAGCCCTCCTCACTGTCCACAACTCCACCTATCTTTGTATCATCTGCAAATTTACTGACCCACCCTTCGACTCCCTCCTCTAAGTCATTAATAAAAATTACAAACAGCAGAGGACCCAGAACTGATCCCTGCGGAACTCCACTTGTAACTGGACTCCATGCTGAATATTTACCATCTACCACCACTCTCTGACTTCGACCGGTTAGCCAGTTTTCTATCCAATTGGCCAAATTTCCCTCTATCCCATGCCTCCTGACTTTCCGCATAAGCCTACCATGGGGAACCTTATCAAATGCCTTACTAAAATCCATGTACACTACATCCACTGCTCTACCCTCATCCACATGCTTGGTCACCTCCTCGAAGAATTCAATAAGACTTGTAAGGCAAGACCTACCCTTCACAAATCCGTGCTGGCTGTCCCTAATCAAGCAGTGTCTTTCCAGATACTCGTAAATCCTATCCCTCAGTACCCTTTCCATTACTTTGCCTACCACAGAAGTAAGACTAACTGGCCTGTAATTCCCGGGGTTATCCCTATTCCCTTTTTTGAACAGGGGCACAACATTCGCTACTCTCCAGTCCCCTGGTACCACCCCAGTTGCCAGTGAAGACGAGAAGATCATTGCCAACGGTACTGCAATTTCCTCTCTTGCTTCCCACATAATCCTAGGATATATCCCGTCAGGCCCGGGGGACTTGTCTATCCTCAAGTTGTTCAAAATGTCCAACACATCTTCCTTCCTAACAGGTATCTCTTCTAGCTTATCAGTCCGTTTCACACTCTCCTCTTCAACAATACGGTCCCTCTGGTTCGTAAATACTGAAGAGAAGTACTTGTTCAAGACCTCTCCTATCTCTTCCGACTCAATACACAGTCTCCCACCACTGTCCTTGATCGGACCTACCCTCGTTCTCGTCATTCACAGGTTTCTCACATACGCATAGAATGCCTTGGGGTTATCCTTGATCCTATCCGCCAGGGATTTTTCATGCCCTCTCTTAGCTCTCCTAATCCCTTTCTTCAGGTCCCTTCTGGCTATCCTGTATCCCTCCACTGCTCTGTCTGAACCTTGTTTCCTCAACCTTATGTAAGCCTCCTCCTTCCTCTTTACTAGACATTCAACCTCCCTCGTCAACCAAGGCTCCCTCACACGACCATTTCTTTCCTGCCTGATCGGTACATACATATCAAGGACACGTCGTATCTGCTCCTTGAAAAAGTCCCACATTTCCACCACATCCTTCCCTGACAGCCTATGCTCCCAACGTATGCTCCTCAAATCCTGTCTTACAGCATCGTAATTTCCCTTGCCCCAATTGTAAAAACTTCCTTGTTGTGCGCACCTATCTCTCTCCATAACCAAGGTGAAAGTCACAGAATTGTGGTCGCCATCACCAAAATGTTCACCCACTAACAAGCCCACCACTTGTCCCGGTTCGTTACCGAGTACCAAATCCAATATGGCCTCCCCTCTGGTTGGACAATCTACATACTGCGTTAGAAAAGCTTCCTGGACACACTGCACACACACCGCCCCGTCCAATCTACTTGATCTAAAGAGCTTCCAGTCAATATTTGGGAAGTTGAAGTCGCCCATGACTACGACCCTGTGGCTTCTGCACCTTTCCAAAATCTGTTTCCCAATCTGTTTCTCCACATCTCTGCTGCTATTGGGGGGCCTATAATAAACACCCAACAAGGTGACTGCACCTTTCCTATTTCTGACTTCAGCCCATACTACCTCCAGAGGCAGATCCCCCTCAAACTTCCTTTCTGCAGCCGTTATACCATTTCTAATTAGCAATGCCACCCCCCCTCCTTTTTTACCACCCTCCCTAATCTTACTGAAACATCTGTAACCAGGAACCTCCAACAGCCATTCCTGTCCCTCATCTATCCATGTTTCCGTGATGGCCACAACATCGTAGTCCCAGGTACCGATCCACGCCTTAAGTTCACCCACCTTATTTCTGATACTCCTTGCATTGAAGTATACGCACTTGAGCCCATCTCTGTGTCCGCAAGTAGTCCCTGTCAGTGCTACCTTCTCCACAACCTCCCTACAGTCTTGGACATCCTGACACACAGCTAGCTTACTTGCTGGACTACAAGTCCGGATCCCATCCCCCTGCCAAATTAGTTTAAACCCCCCCGAAGAGTGCTAGCAAACCTACCCCCCAGGATATTGGTGCCTTTCTGGTTCAGGTGCAACCCGTCCTGTTTATACAGGTCCCACCTTCCCCAGAATGCAGTCCAATTGTCCAAATATCTGAAGCCCTCCCTCCTACACCATCCTTGCAGCCACGTGTTCAACTGCACTCTCTCCCTATTCTTTGCCTCTCTGTCATGTGGCACCGGCAACAACCCAGAGATGACGACTCTGTCTGTCCTAGCTTTTAGCTTCCAGCCTAACTCCTTGAGCTCTTGAATGACCTCCCCACCCCTCTTCCTACCTATGTCGTTGGTGCCAATGTGTACCACGACCTCTGGCTGCACACCCTCCCCCTTAAGGATTCTGAAGACACGGTCCGAGACGTCTCGGACCCTAGCACCTGGGAGGCAACAAACCATCCGAGAGTCTCGCCCATGTCCACAGAACCGCCTGTCCGTCCCTCTAACTAGAGAGTCCCCTATAACTAGCGCTCTCCTCTTCTCCCCCTTTCCCTTCTGAATCTCAGAGCCACAGACCCCTTCACTGCAGCTTACACCTGCAAGGCTGTCCCCCCCTACAGTTTCCAAAGCTGCATAATTATTTTTTTAGGGGAATGACCACAGGGGAACCCTGCACTGCCTGCTTTTTCCCCTTCCCACCTCTAACTGTTACCCAGCTACCTCTGTTCTCCGGCGTAACTATGTCCCTGTAGCTTCTATCGATCACCCTCTCAGCCTCTCGAATAATCCTCAGCTCATCCAGGTTGATTAGAAAATTTAATCCTAGAAAGAATGTTGAAGGAGCTTTTTTTTACACAGTGATATAATGCAAAACATGTTACTACAATGAGTAATTGAAGTGATTACCCTAAATACATCGAAAGGAAGGTGGATACGTTATTGAGGAAGACAGGAATAGAAAGGTGTATTGATATTCCGAAGAGGCTCCAATGCAGCTTAACTGTGGCACAGACTAGTCAGCCAGCTGGTCAGTATGTGCTGTTAAATTCCGTGTGCTTCTTTGTGTTCTTGTTCAATGAACAGAATTGTGTATTGGTCCAATATGAAGTATAGAAACTTAGCTACAAAAGTTAAAGTGCATTTAAGCACAAGCATTTTACTGTTTTTGTTAACTCTGGCATTTTTATTTGCTGTTTTGTCCACTAATGCTGTTGTGACTTAATGCAGTTTCACTGAATCACTAAATCCTATTGACCCTGAGAACTCCCAGCTGTAATATCTAGTCTGTACTGAGCCAGTGACCGAGCAGCAGGCTGAACCCTGAAGTTGCCTGCAATACCCTTGGTTGTGAGAAGAGGGCAGTTGCTTCTATTGTGAACCTGTATGCAAGGGCAGGTTTGTCTCCATTACGTTAGGTTCAAAGTTAATAGATAACGGAAATTGTACCAAAGGCTGTATAATCACATTAGAGCGCAAGAGTATCCTCCGCACAGGTGAGAAAAATATTTTTTTACAAGAAGAAAGGAGGGAATGAGAATGCCAGTCGAAAATCAGAAACCAAAGCAGAAATTGCTGAAAAAGCTTAGAATTTCTGGCAGCATCTGTGGAGTGAGAAACAGAGCAGACATTTTGAGTTCAAAATGGCTCCTCTTCAGAATTCAAGACATCGGCAAAGAGTTAGTTTTAATGCTGTTCGTGAGGGAGGAGGAGCAAGTGAATCAGATGGCGACTGTGCCCTGAGCAAAATGCAAATGTGTTAATGGTACTGGAGGAAAGATATGGGTAGTAGATGTTAATGATTGGTGTTAATAGCAGAAAATATTTCAGATCTGCTGAGAGCAAACCCGTGCAAACAAGACACTGGTTTGAGGTGTAATGAAATGGATAACTATGAAAACATTCTCCTAAGCCTGCTGCAGTGTCCTCGCAAAGCACAATGCGACTGGAGGAACAGCACTCATTTTTCACTTTATGGCCTTTAAGGCTCAATCTTTGAGTTTGCTTTCAGAGAGAACTGCCCCTTGTTCTATTGTTAACACTTACTCCGGACCAATTAGTATAGCCATTACCACTCCCATTGCCTTGGTTTTGTGACATCCTTGTTATTTAATCTTCCCAATCTCTAACCTAACCCAATCCAGACCTTCCCTTTCATTCTAACTGGCCCTTCCCCAAACAGCATAAAAGCCATGGTGCATTTGAAACCTTAAAAACCTTTGGTCTTTTTCTCTTCTTATGTGCTACCTGATCTGATTTTTCTTTCGCACTTTGTTTTTATTTTACTAACGGTCAGGGAATTTGAAAGAATGTGAGGCAATTTGATCGAAATGTACATGATTCTGAGACGTTTTGACTGGGTGGATGTGAAGATGGGGGTTTCCTCTTGTGGGATAGACTAGAAGTAGGAGGTCATTATTAAAATAGAATCTAAAACAGTAGAAGTAACTTTTTTTTCCTCAGAGGTCTGAGAGTCTTTGGAACTCTCTTCCTGAAAAAGTGATAGTAGAATTTTTTTTAAAAAATAAAATTGCAGATGGTATAAATCGGGAAACAAAAACAATTTGTTGGAAAAGCTCAGCAAGTCGGGCAGCATCTGTGAAGAGAAATCAGAGTTAACGTTTCGGATCTAGTGACTCTTCCTCAGAACTCAAATATGTTTTTGGCAGAAGTGAATAGATTATTGGTAAGCAATAGAGGAAAACTTAAAAGGGGTAGGAAGGAATGTGGAGCTAGGATTACAATCAGATCAGCCACTGCTTTATTAATCAGGAGCTTTCTCCTCCTTGCTTGTATCTTCGTCATAATATATTCTGTCCTGGAGACAATGCAGGTGCAATTAATTCCTAGACTGAGCATAAGTAACCAATCTGTTCACAAGCATGAGCAATTAATTGACAATATCCCCAGGCTATGTGAACTTCAGGGTTTACTGACAATCCAATGAAACAGGAGGAGGAAATCTGAGATCAAAAGCTGGGTCTTTCTTTTTTAAAAAAACACTTTTAAAAGGAGGATATTGCCAACAAATAAAGCAAGAGGTTAAGAGAAACATTTTTTCCGAGAGAAAGTTGTTTAGACCACAAAGGCAGAAGTAGTCTCTTGAAAGAGGAAGTGGACAAATATTTAAAGGGTAAAGCGTAATTCTTTCAGAGTATTAGTACAGGCAGAATGGGGTGAGACCTCCTTTCATTGTTGTGAGACTTTTGATCCAACTGTTCGAAGATTTCAATAATTCTATCATTTCTAGCTGGATTACTTCAGTTTGTATCTGAAATTGAATCAAAATAGTATCGCAATTGTAGTTCTATTTTGGATTGAGATTCTTGACTTGCGTGCAAGCCATACTATTGTTTTCGCAATGAAAGTTGGAGGAGATTTAGTTGATGATTCAAGGAGGTTGTGTAGACTGCAATTTTTAAAAATTAGTTCATGGGATGTGGGTGCCACTGGTTAGGACAGAATTTATTGTCCATCCCTAATTGCCCTGGAAAAGGTGATGGAGAATTGCTCTCTTGTACCGTTTATATCTAAGGAGCTTGGGTAGACCTACAGTGATGTTTCTGGATTTTGACTCCACGATGGTGAAATAATGGTCGTGTACTTCTAAATCAGGATGTGTAGCTTGAAGGGGAACTTGGATGTGATGATGTTCCCAAGCTTCTGTTGCCCGTATCTACCTAGACGGGAGGTCACAGGTTTGGAACGTGCCCTTAACAAGTTGTTGCAGCACGTTTTGCACATTGCTGCCTCTGTGCAATAGTTGTGAAGGCATTGATTGCTGAAGGTGGTACCAGTTGAATGATTGGTGTCAGTTTGCACTGATACTTCAAATGAAGAAGTGGTTTGTTTTGGTTGTACTGAAGGAAGTTCTATCAAGGGCTGGTGCTGGGGCCTTCACTCACCCAGATACGTATTGGTGACGTGGAGAGTGATGTCCTCGGCACAATTTCAAAAATTTGTAGACTGTACAAAATTTGAAATCGTTATGAACTGAGGAGTATTGAAACTTCAAAATGACACAGGTTAGGAGATCGCATAGACAAGTGACAGATGAAGAGAATGTGAAATGATTCATTTTGGTAGGAAGACCGTAGAGAGACAATGGCAAAATAAAACCTGCAAGTTTAAAGGAAGTTTGGGAATAGAAGGACCTGGATGCGATGGCATGGCTCCTCTAAGGGTCCATGGATGTTGACTGGCATGTCAACGTATTCACCCCTGATTTCAGAAGTCGCTGCTGCACACAAGTCTCAGATTTCCACACTGAACAAAAGATTAGTGGGAATGTTGCCAGGGTACAGGTACATAATTCATTTATGCTACCAGCACAGGTTGAGAAACCATCTTAGGCTTCATTAATTGGGGCATGATGCATGGAAATAAAGAAGTTAGTTAAGCCTGTGTAAAACACTGCTTCCATCCCATCTGGAATACTGTGTTCAGCTTTTGGTGTCACGCTTCAGGAGAGATGTGATTAGATTAGATTAGATTAGATTAGATTACTTACAGTATGGAAACAGGCCCTTCAGCCCAACAAGTCCACACTGCCCCGCCGAAGCGCAACCCACCCATACCCCTACATCTACCCCTTACCTAACACTACGGGCAATTTAGCATGGCCAATTCACCTGACCTGCACATCTTTGGACTGTGGGAGGAAACCGGAGCACCCAGAGGAAACCCACGCAGACACAGGGAGAATGTGCAAACTCCACACAGTCAGTCGCCTGAGGCGGGAATTGAACCCGGGTCTCTGGCGCTGTGAGCACAGCAGTGCTAACCACTGTGTCACCGTGCCGCCCATTGTGTTGGGAGAGTACAGAAAAGATTCATGAGAATGGTCTCAGATGAGGAATGTCAGTCATGAAGCTAGATTGTAGACGTTGGGACCGATATCCTTGAAAAAATTTAGAAGTTCTGATGGAGATATTAAAAGTCATGAGAGATTTGAATAGAGTCGATAGGGGAAAAATTGTTCCATTTCGTGCAAGGATCAAGAAAAGGAAGGTACAGATTTAAGGTAATTGGCAAAAGAAGCAATGGTGATATGTGAGGAAATGTTTTCACATGGAGTGATTGATATCAGGATTGTACTGCCTCTATGAGGAGGAGGCAGGTTCAACTAAGACAATTCAAGAGAGAATTTGGATTGTTATCTGGAAGGTAAGAATGTAGAAGCCTATAGGTAGATGTTAGGGGAGGGGGGGTTGCACTAGGTAAATTAGACTAAATGGTCTCCAACTGTGCTGTAACTATTCTGTGATCTATGGTTCTTGCTCTTTGGTTTTCTGTGGACCTTTGACACCCTGTTGACCACAGACTAACCATCTGATCTTTTTGCAGAGGCTGACCCGCAACTTGTGGACATTCTAAACGAGGCTCGGGCAGAGCTAAAAATCGGTATTCACGGGGCGGAGAAGGTGCGCTACTCTTCTGGCAGGATGGCCATCCTAGGGTTCATCCTTCTGCTCCTTGAGGTCGTCATGGCGATCATACCACTTGTCACCACCACACCGGAGAACTCATTTCCCAAGGTGTCCTTCTACATTCTGGGCATGGTGGCCTTTGCAGTGGCTCTACTTGCTGGCATTCTCTATGTCTTTCATACCATTGAGGTGAAAATGCTGCAAGGGACAGAGAACCAAATGAGTAACGCCATCCAGGCTCTGCAGGAGCGACTAGGCCACTGACAGCACTGCATTAGCATGTTCCAGACCAGTTTGATGGGGATCTGGTGGGAGTAATCAGACCTCCCATTGCACAATCTTATAGCAAAAGCAGTTCAATGATATTTTGTGATCTTAAACCTGCATGTTAACCATGAGACTCCATACTGTCAAATACATTCCAGATGGCAGTACAGATCCATAGGGGAATGGAGGCTAGCATTTGGGGCAACTTAATTGTTTCACCATGCGTCCCCCTCCATTTTTATTCGCCATTTCCAATTAACCTTCCCTCAAGTGTGAAGACGATGGTGTGAGTTCCCACTCTGCTTGAACTCAGGTTTTCATGAGTTCCAGTTCAGAGCAGGCAGAAACTCTGTGGTCGTGATGAAAATCTGTCCACCCCCACCCTCAGCCTTGCTCGCCCAAGAACCCACTTCTCCATGAAATGGACCTAGGTCAGGAACTGCAGAAATTGCCTAGTAGTTTCCCTGGCAGCTGGAGTAGTTTACATTTTATTGAACTGTCATAAGCACACTCGACTCTTTCACTAACGTAGTTTAAGGAAGACAGTCTGCTGTTCTTGCCCATTCTTGTCCGCATGTGACTGCAGTCTCTTAGCATTGTGGGCTGAGTCTTAGCATTCCTCTAAAGTAACCTGGAGAAACACTCAGTTGTACTGTCTGTTTTCGAAGAGAACAGCAGGAAGGTCCACCCCCACCTTTTTCAGTGTAACCTTTCCAGCTATACCTTCGTCCTGAGAATAATTGGAAAAAAGATGTTTTCTCTGACTGCTGCATTTCAGCTCAAACGGTGCTGGCTCCATGAAACCTTTGAGCAAAGTTGGATTTCCAGATCTTAAGCTAATTGTCAGGAAGCTTAGGTGACAGCATTTTATACCAGGGTTGGGGATAAGAGAAGAACGTAGACAATAGACAATAGACAATAGATGCAGGAGTAGGCCATTCTGCCCTTCGAGCCTGCACCGCCATTCAATATGATCATGGCTGATCATTCCTAATTAGTATCCTGTTCCAGCCTTATCTCCATACCCCTTGACTCCACTATCTTTAAGAGCTCTATCCAATTCTTTCTTAAAAGAATCCAGAGACTGGGCCTCCACTGCCCTCTGGGGCAGAGCATTCCACACAGCCACCACTCTCTGTGTGAAGTAGTTTCTCCTCATCTCTGTCCTAAATGGTCTACCCCGTATTTTTAAGTTGTGTCCTCTGGTTCGGCACTCCCCCATCAACGGAAATATGTTCCCTCCTGCCAGAGTGTCCAATCCTTTCATAAGCCTATACGTTTCAATCAGATCCCCTCTCAGTCTTCTAAACTCAAGGGTATACAAGCCCAGTCGCTTCAGTCTTTCCGTAATTCTATTTTTAAGAGTTTATTTTCTTGCAGGCAAGGATTTTATCCAGCAACTTCCATTTCTTCTTGCTCAAGAGCAATTTTCCTGGTCCCTATTCCACCCTGGAGTTTACCCTCTTCTTTTTTCAAAATGGGGACATAAGGACATGTAGAAGACTAATGATCCTCCTGTCTCCAGTGAACTGTATATAATTTGTCACTGTTTTGGAGTCTCACAAAAGTTTTTAATCTCCAAAGTAAATATTCAAAAGGAATGAACTTGAAATAGCTGACCTGAAAAAATGATTGGTAATTGACTGAAAATCACTCCAATATCGCTCTTAATTATTATACCTCTCATAATACAGTCTCATTAAAACTGGGCATTATTTAATTTTTAATTATATTTTAAATAATTTTTAAGATTTAGTTTTTCTTAATAAGCTTAAAACAATGTTTATACATCATTTTAAATGCATTAGAATAAAGCTCCTTTTGTTTAGAGCTGTTCCAAGTTGGGTTAGAAGGAAATATCATCTGTCCTAAGTCTTGCTTTAGTCTTTCGCGTTCTGTATTTATCTTGTCCATTCCCCAGTCTTACCTTTTTTTGATTAGATGAGCTGTTTACATTCACTTGATTCACGCCATCCAGGATGTTAAAAAAAAATCTAAATATTGTTCATTGGTATAACCTTTTCATCTGTCACTTCCATTTTTAAATTAGTCATGTTTCCTGAGTTTGCTCTAATGAGTCAGCTTATTCCTGTAAAAACAGGGTGACCAAAACTGCATGCAGTTCCAAATGTGGCTTGGCATGCCAAAATCGATAGAAGTTGCAACACAGCAACTGGCCATATAATACTGAACCACAGCATTGGCACTGATTATGGATTATTTAAGCAGAGCTGCATTGGCACTGGTCATAGATTATCTGGGAACAGCCAACTACGTAGGCCTTTTGAGAGTTGGGCATTCACTGTGGACTGAATAATTAAGAGACAATGTAATTGAGATGCTTATGAATAATGAGCATTTTGACTCTAGGAAGAATACAATCAAGATAAGCTATTTAATGTACGTGATATCATGTCTATCCCTGATTGTGACTGATTCAGACATTCTAGTTCATGGTTTCAATTGGTTTCCTTTTGCAGTTTCATCTAAGTATACCTCTTACTGAGCCATTAAAATGCTTTGAGAGTTGTGAGGGAAAATTGCAGTTTCTCAGAACGGTTTGGGACAATTTTATACTGTACATTTGCATCACTATTTTCATTCACCATGAATGAGCAACATGAGATTTTCAAGCCTTTAACCTTCATGACTTAGAGCCAGGTCTTAGTGTAAGGTATTATCTATCAATCATTATTTCTGTCAATTATCTAATGGATACACTGCACTACCAGGTCTGCTGATTTTGGTTTAGTGTTTTCTTGGAGATTTCATCACCTGATTTTCTGTCTTTAGCTGACCTTTCTCCAGCTCTAACGATTCATTCTCACAGTGATGGTAATGTCATTGGACTAATCTGGAGGCCCAGGCTAATTATCTGGGGCTTTGGGTTCAAATAAACCATGGTAGCTGGTGGAATTTAAATTCACTTCATAAATCTGAAATATAAAGCTCATCTCGGTCATGGCAACCATAGCAACCATCTTAGATCATTGTTTAAAAAAAGCCACCTGGTTCATTGATTTTCTTTGAGGAAGAAAATCTGCTATCCTTGCCAGTTCTGCAGTGCGTGTGATCCCAGGCCCACAGTAATGTGGTTGACCCTTGACTGCCTTCCAAAATGACCATAGCAAGCTGTTTAGTTCATGGACAAATAAGGTTGGGCCACAAATGCTGGACCTACCAATGGTACTCATATCCTGGAAAAGAATAAAGAAAAAGGTGTCTAATCTGTACCCCATTGAAAGATTGATGGTTGGTGAACTAACCTTAATAGCCAATGTTATTTTTTAGTCATTTTTTTAAACACGAAAACAACTTAGATGCCTCTATAGTTTTGTCCCCATGTTGCTTGCAGTAGTCTCCAGGAATTTAATCTTTAATTCCTAGAGACTATTGGAATACCCTGGATAGTTGGCAACTGAATGCACTACACGTCCCTGCCAGTTATATTAAATCATTAGACTCTTTTACTCTACAATTCCATAAACTTCAACTGTATCAAGATGCAGTGTGTCCTTGAGTTCATCAACAAACAGGAATTCATTGGAATTGTTTCTTCTTGATAAGTAAAACTTATAAATGTTTGCTGAATTATAATTTGTTAGTGAAATGGAGCCTGTATGGTGGAAGTATTTATTTTGAATGAATTTTATATTGGATCATGTGATGGATTCTGCAGTGTTGGGTTGCTTGAAGCAATGCGTTGAAGAAATGTTATTTGCTCTAATGTGTATACATTTTGTATTCCATATGTAATATCATGGTAAAAGAAACATATGTTGTATGTGTTAGCAGAGCTTCTGAATGGACCGTGCTCCTCTTGAATCAGGACCTGAAGAAATGATTGCTCAATAACTAGAAGCTGATCAGTAAGTTTAAAATGCTGCACATTTCTGCCACATGACCTTTCTGGGTAGAAATGGGAACTGCAGCTTACAGTCTTGGGTCAGATTTAGGGAAGCAGCCATAAAACAGAATCTACTGGGACCATGTGGTTGTGGGTGAAACAGCTCAGATCCGGACATTGCAAGCACAGATTACTAACTGATGGAAGTATCATAAAATATTGTTCTTAATTCAAAGCTGCTGAAGTATTTGTAGCATTAACCACTCTGGAACAATCCATCTAATATATCCCCTTTCGCATATTGTCTCCCCAATAGATCTTGGACCATAAACAATTAAGGCTGCGGGCTGAAACATTATTGTAGCTGTGGTTGGTTCAACAGATACTTAACTAACTTTTTCATGCAGTGGGTGGTGGGTGGCTGCAACAAGCTGCCAGAGGAGGTGGTGGAGGTGGGTACAATGGCAACATTTAAAAGGCATCTGGATGGATATATGCTTAGGAAGGGTTTAGAGGGGTATGCTGGCAAATGGGGCCCGGTCAGATGGGATGTTTGGTCAGCATGGATGAATTGACTGAAAGGTCCGTTTCTGTGCTGTATGACTCTGTGACTGGTCAGTTTCTGTCTTGTCCCCAACCCATCTCCTAGGAGATTGGCATGGCCCTCATTCATCGGTCACTTTTGAGCATAAGAGTTCTACAATAGTGACAGGCGAAGACTATCTTTAACACTCAACTCCACTATTTTGAGTTGTTTTTCTCCACATTGTCAGGGAGATGGATGTTGGTGCTGGGGAATGTAGCACTTGCCATTTTGGGTGCTAAGTGTTTTCCTCCAGCAGACCCAGGGCTGGCTTTGGACACTTGCTTTAGCGAAATGTTATTCCCTGCCCCCAAAATGTTCCTAAATCACAGAATACTCCTTACTGCTCCTTAGCCTATTCCATTCCTCAGACTGGTCATCTCTGTGCAAAACTGCCAGTTTAATGGGCAGCACAGTGCCTCAATGGTTAACAATGCTGTCTCACAGCACCAGAAACCCAGTTTCGATTCCAGTCTCAGGCGACTGTCTGTGTGGATTTTGCACATTCTTCCCGTGTCTGTGTGGGTTTCCTCTGGGTGCTCCAGTTTCCTCCCACAGTCCAAAGATGTGCCGGTTAGATGGATTGGCCTGGCTAAATTGCCCATAGTGTTCAGGGATGTGTAGGTTAGGTGCATTAGTCGGGTAAATGTAGAGTAATTGGGTAGGGGAATAGGTCTGGGTGGGTTACTCTTCGGAGGGTCGGTGTGGACTCGTTGGGCTGAATGGCCTGCTTGCACACTGTAGGGATTCTATGACCCATGACATGTTTAGATACCTTTTTCAAACAGTGTGGCCCCTTGCCCAGTAGAAACTGAATGACATGACCATGAAGCTACATCACTGAAGAGCCCTTTCAGCTAAAGTGGTCATCAAAATCGAAAGGCTGGGATAGCTGTGAGCAGGCCTGATTTATAACCAACTCCTTCCACACTGCAGGGCAAAACTCCCAGCAGGAGGAGAACGAACAATGACATTGGGTTTAAATTGAATTGTTGGCTGTTAATTGTAACATGTATGACTGAGCACAAAGCAGCTCTTTGTAAAAGAGATTCCCCCATTTTCCCCCTCCACCCACCCTCCCCAACTCCAAGCTCTACAATTAATTATAGGTCACAGTGTTACTGAACTGACCAGAAAGTCTAGAATTAATGCTAAAAAACTATTAAATCATTAATAACTCCGGAGGTTCTGAGTGCTCTACAGCAACCTGAAATTGAGGACCCATTCCACGTACATTATATGCTGAGGGCTAGTTTTTAGTAAATGCTTATTAATCTCAGATAAAGTGAAAAAGAAACCATTCTTTCTGATTTGTTTGTAACAGCTGCAATCTTACTGATTTTTATTTGCTATAATAAATTGATGTGCAGCTTGCAAGAATATGAGATAAAGTTCTAAAATTCAACCTTGTGTTTCTCTTTCTTTTAACTCTCGTGGAGTTGGCTTGTTCAAGCTATTTAATGGCAAATTTGGAATGGAGTTCTGCAAGCTCAACTGGGTGCTTGCAACAAAACGTCTCCAGTGAGTGAGTAATATGTCAACAACATAACCACACAGACAGCACCACAGCAAGTCAGTGGTGATAAAGCACTGACTACGCAGGCAAATGACTTCTTGGGGATCTCGTTAGCATGTGACTTCAAGGCAGATATTTTAGTAACCTTCGAGGTTCATAAGCTATAGGAGCAGAATTAGGCCATTCATCCCATCAGGTCTGCTCCGCTGTTCGATCATGACTGATATGATCCTCCCCACTGTTTTTCTGCCTTCTCTCCATATCCCTTCAACCCATGACCAATTAAAGCTCTGTCTAACTCCTTACATTTACTCACTGCCCCAGTACCCACCGCACTTTGGAGTAGTGAATTTCACAGATTCACAACCCTTTGGGAGAAGTAGTTTCTCCTCCACGCATAGATAAGGTGAATTGCACAGTCGTTTTCCCTAGGGTGTTGGAGTTCAAAACTAGATGGAATAGTTTTAAGGTAAGAGGGGCAAGATTTAAAAGGGACCCACAGGGCAAGTTTTTCTCACACACAGGGTGGTTTGTACGTGGAATGAACTGCCAGAGGAAGTGGTAGATGCAGGATATTTGGACAGTTACATGAATAGGAAAGGTTTACAGGGAGATGGGCCAAATGCAGGCAAGTAGGGCAAGTTTTGTTTTGGAAGCCTGTTTGGCATGGATGGGCTAGGACCGAAGAGTATGTTTCTGTGCTTGTATGACTCTATAACCTTGCCTCGCCCTTGCATATTGTTTTTCTTCATTTATCCCCTCCACCTTTTACATTAAAATATATCAACTCCTTTGAAGCTTAGCATGTTGTAAACTATTCATTCTATGAACTTGATTCGCAACCACATGCAAGGCGTTTCCTATAGTGGTCTGTGAACTAAGAATTTGTGTGTGTGTGTGTGTGTGTAGGTTTTTAGATTAGATTACTTAGTGTGGAAACAGGCCCTTTGGCCCAACAAGTCCACACCGACCCTCCGAAGGGCAACCCACCCAGACCCATTCCCCTACATTTCCCCCTTCACTTAACACTATGGGCAATTTAGCATGGCCAATTCACCTAACCTGCACATTTTTAGATTGTGGGAGGAAACCGGAGCACCTGGAGGAAACCCACATAGACACAGGGAGAATGTGCAAACTCCACACAGACAGTCGCCTGAGGCTGGAATTGAACCCAGGTCTCTGGCGCTATGCGGCAGCAGTGCTAACCACTGTGCCCGGGTTTTGTGTAACCCCGATTAATTTCAAGTAATTAAATTTAAAATAACCAGCCGTGAAACTTTTAAACACTGAAAAGATTTTTTTATTAGCAAGCACTGCTGTAAGTTACCTTGAACAACTTTATTACTTAAGTTACAAGGATTAGATGAAAAGGAAGGATAAGATACTTTTAACAGTTACATTCAGTTTGACATTCCGTTAGGATATCATTGCAGACCAGCAGCTTGCACGTGAGATTTTGGTTGTCTGCAGTGAAGATTTGAATTTAAAGAGAGCATCTGAAGTTAAATTGTCTTTGTAGTTTTAGAGTGGCTCTGGTTAGCACTGCTGCCTCACAGCATCAGGGACCCGGGTTTGATCCAGTCTTTGACAACTGTCTGTGTGGAGTTTGCACGTTCTCCCCCTGTCTGTGTGGGTTTCCTCCGGGTGCTCTGGTTTCCTCCCCACAATCTAGCGATGTGCAGGTCAGGTGGATTGGCCATGCTAAATTGCCCGTAGTGTTCAGAGATGTGTAGATTAGAACATAGAACACAGCACAGAACAGGCCCTTCAGCCCACGATGTTGTGCCGATTATTGATCTTCATGTGTGCACCCTCAAATTTCTGTGACCATATACATGTCTCCAATGACCTCGCTTCCACAACTTCTGCTGGCAACGCATTCCATGCTCTCTCAACTCTGTGTAAAGAACCCACCTCTGACATCCCCTCTATACTTTCCTCCAACCAGCTTAAAACTATGATCCCTCGTGTTAGCCATTTCTGCCCTGGGAAATTGTCTCTGGCCATCAACTCTATCTATGCCTCTCATTATCTTGTATACCTCAATTAGGTCCCCTTTCCTCCTCCTTTTCTCCAATGGAAAATAGTCTGAGCTTCGTCAACCTCTCATCATACGATCAGCCCTCCAGTCCAGGCAGCATCCTGGTAAACCTCCTCTGAACCCCCTCCAAAGCAACCAAATCTTTCCTATTAGAGGGCGACCAGAACCTGACGCAGTATTCCCAAGTGCGGTCTAACCAAAGTTTTATAGAGCTGCAACAAGATCTCATGGCTCTTTAACTCAATCACCCTGTTAGTGAAAGCCAAAATACCATATGCTTTCTTAACAACCCTGTCCACTTGGGTGGCAATTTTAAGGGATCTATGTACCTGCACACCAAGATCCCTCTGTTCCTCCACACTGCGAAGAATCCTATCCTTAATCCTGTACTCGGCTTTCAAATTCGACCTTCCAAAATGCATCATCTCACATTTATCCAGGTTGAACTCCATCTGCCACCTCTCAGCCCATCTCTGCATCCTGTCAATGTCCAGCTGCAGCCTACAACAGCCCTCTATACTGTTAATGACACCTCCAACCTTTGTGTCGTCTGCAAACTTGCTGACCCATCCTTCAATCCCCTCATCCGAGTCATTAATAAAAAATTACAAACAGTTGAGGCCCAAGGACAGAGCCCTCTGGAACACCACTGACTTCCAGGCAGAATATTTTCCTTCTACTACCACTCGTTGTCTTCTGTTGGCCAGCCAATTCTGTATCCAGACAGCTAAGTTCCCCTGTATCCCATTCCTTCTGACCTTCTGAATGAGCCTAACATGGGGAACCTTATCAAATTGCCTTGCTGAAGTCCATAAACACCACATCCACAGCTCGACCCTCATCAACTTTTCTAGTCACGTCCTCAAAGAACTCGATAAGGTTTGTGAGGCATGACCTGCCCTCTCAAAGCCGTGTTGACTGCATTTAATCAAGCCATGTTCTTCCAGATGGTCATAAATCCTATCCCTCAGAATCCTTTCTAACACCTTGCAGACGACAGACGTGAGACTGACTGGTCTGTAATTGCCGGGGATTTCCCTATTTCCTTTCTTGAAGAGAGGAATTACGTTTGCCTCCCTCCAGTCCTCAGGTACGACTCCAGTTAGGTGCATTAGTTAGAGGTAAGTATAGGGTAGGGGGAATGGTTCTGGATGGGTTATTCTTCAGAGGGTCGGTGTGGACTTGTTGGGCCGAATGACCTGTTTCCCACTGTAGGGATTCTGTGATTCTATAGTTTGACTCAGTGGATGCGGCAACTTCAGGGAGTGAGCGAAGGTTCCTTTACAGGTTTCATTGGCTTGAAAACTGCTTGGATTCCTTTTCAGCATAGGTCACTTTTCTGGGCACCCTTCCATGCTGTGGTCTGAAAGCCTATTCTCTCACATTGATGCATAGAGTCATACAACCCAACCTGTCTGTGCTGGCTATAATCCCAAACTAGAGTAGTCCCACCTGCCTGTACTTGGCCTATATCCCTCCAAACATTACTACTACTTGTACTCATTTGGATCTGTACCTGCATCCATCACTTCCCCTGGAAGTCCATTCCACACATGAGCCACTGTATCTTTAAAAAAAGCCCCTCGTGTTTTTTAAATCTTTCTCCTCTCACCTTAAAAACACCAGTCTTGAAATTGCCCACCCTAGGGAAAATTCACCTGCCATTCACCTTGTCTGGACCCCTCATTGGTTTATAAACCTCTCTGGAAGGGATAGCGAAATAGATCAGAAGCTGTGACTGATGTTCTCCCGCAGTTGTGAGGCTGCACAGTCGCTGTGAGGGTCAGCACACGGATCATACTGTTTGCAGCATTGACTTCTAGTTTCAAAGCTTACTGCCATACACTGACCTTGCAGGTCTATGCAGAAGAGACAATTGTAGGGCAGGTAGACAATGGTATTACACTCCAATGTGCATTATCTCTGCAATCAGCTCATTTGTCTTATTCCTCAGGCTCCTTGCATGAAAATATATTCCATTTAGCCTTGCTAACCTTTTTTTTTCTGTATCTAGCTTATGCTTGCCCTGCCTTCCAGATTCACTTCTAATGTTTAACTTCTAATTCCATTTCAGCTTCTTTCCCATCTAAACTACTTGTCAGCATTCCATCCTGCAATGACAAGAAACCTGCCAGCTCTTAGTGAGGTGTTTGGTAGGTGATTCAGTGAGTAATCTCCCTGTTGGAGGTGGTGTTAAATTGTCACCTTACACATCCAGCATGTCTTGGTTTCAAAAGGATGATGAGAACTGTTGAGTGGGGTATGCAGCCTATCTGCCAGCATTGGATCCAGATCCAGAATGAGAGTGTTTTGTCTAAACTGTTTCTGTTTAAGATGCCACCCCACCCATTGTGTATTTTATCAGGACGTCTGCCATTTTGGCTGAGTTAATGATGGAAATAAATAATACTTAAAAGTACATAATAAGTCAACACATTATTCCTCAGCAACCTTGTCTACACACTGGCTGAATGAAATTCTTCTTACAGAGCACTTAGATTTCACTGTTCTTTTCAAATTCCAACCAAGACTTGTATCCAAAGGCAGATAATACATTAGTAAGACTACTTTTAATTTCCTCTGCTATTTCTGACACATTCTGGACGATATTTGTTTGGAATATCTTAGTGCAACCACGGGTTGCCAGTGCGTTCTAATCTGGTTTTGAAAGCTGCTATGAAATGTTTGTTAACAGATGACATAATTAAAAGAACACCGTGTTCCAGACTGGTTTCACATTGGGCTAATTAGGCCAGCTAATAAATCGCAGAGGAGTATGCAAATTAACAACTAATTAATTGGTTTCAAAATAAAACTCTTGCATCTTTACTGCTGCTACAGTCTGGGGAATGGTAATTTTATTTGTTCTCCTGCGCAAAGTGTGAACAAATGCTAAATGAATTGACTATGTAAGATGCTAAAACCAGCAAATGCATAATTGATGAGTAAGTGGATAATGGTTATCCAACACTCAAACTCACTCACTCTCACACTCTCTCATTCTCCATTGTATGTTATACATGTGGTCACTATACGTGGCAGTGATCCTGGCCGCTCTTGCCTGGCCTTATCGAAGGGCATCGTTAGTAGGAGCAGCAACCCAGTGACTGCAGGAAGTCATGGCAACACTGCATCTGCTGATTGTGCTGGAGGAGATGACGTGTGACTGTCCTTTAGAGTGGCAGTGCCATTTCTAACCCTGGTAATGATTGTACTTGGAAAAGTCCAACCGGTTGCAGAAGCAAGGTTATTAAACAAAGTTGTGGGTGGTCTGAAACCTATTTCAGAGCCCGCTGGGGTGAATCTGGAGCTGAAGCTCAGTCATGATTCCAGACATGTTTTTATTTGTAGGATCTGCATTCTCAGTTGGAAAACTGAGGACAGGACATTGTTGTTGCTCACAAAGGGAAATAGCTCCACAGGGAGAGGCAAGGTGGCTCAGTGGTTAGCACTGCTGCCTCACAGCACCAGGGTCCCAGGTTCGATTCCAGCCTCGGGTGACTGTCTGTGTGGAGTTTTGCACATTCTCCCTGATGTCTGTATGGGTTTCCTCCCACAGTCCAAAGATGTGCAGGTCAGGTGACTTGGCCATGCTAAATTGCTCATTGTGTTAGGTGCATTAGTCAGGGGTAAATGTAGGGGAATGGGTCTGGATGGGTTGCTCTTCGGCGGGTTAGTGTGGACTTGTTGGGCCGAAGGGCCTGTTTCCACACTATCAGGAATCTAATCTAATCAATAGCTTTATTGTTGGACTAATAAACCAGAGACCTAGAAAATGTTTTGGGGACCTGGGTTTGAATCCCACCACAGTGCATGATGAATTTTGAATTCAAATGAAAAACAATCTGGAATTAAAAGTGTAATGATGTTGATTGTCACAGAAACGGTATTGTTCTCTCGACCTTCATGAGGAGCTATGCTGTAAAATTATGATTTGATCCAATAGTCGATGCAGGCTCTTACAGTTCTCCTCAGGCTGCTTGGAATTGGCAATGGAACATGGACTGAATTTGCTTCCCAGTTGCCATACTTAATTTAATCTAGGCAAAGAGATATGAATCTTACCTCTTCATGAACATATGGGTAAATCAAAACTCACGCACCTCTACGTATAGGTGTACAAATGTGGCTGTTATTTTATTTATGAAAAGAATCTGGTCAGGTTGGACCAAAGGATGTCTTGCTCCCTGCAGTGCACCTCTGTCATGGTCTTTTCAAAGTTGATGTCATGCCAGTTCAGTTGGCAGAAGACTTACATTTTGTAGCATCTTTGATGACCTCTGAATGCCCCAATGCACTCTACACCCAATGATGTCCTTTCCACCAGTAGTCACTGCTGTCGGGATGGTGACACAGCAAGCCACATGGAGGCCAGTAGGTTGTTTCAAAAAAAATTTAAACTTCCAATAATGAACCAAATGACTAAAAAATGCTGTTGACTGAAAACAATTGACTTTTTCTAAGTGACTTAAATAAAACAACGGACTGTGATATTCTCCATTTATACTTATTACGCATTGCATTCCCCATAGAATTATCGTCCATCGTTGCCCTTAGCTTTGTTGTTCCCCCTATTGTTGAATAGTAACTGTGAATGGCTATCTTCAGACCCTATCCTCAGTTTTCAGAGTTCCTTCAGGATCATTGAAGATTGTTGCAATCCCTCTTCCCCTCCGTCACAGAAAAGTCTCTTTTAATTCCCCCCCCACCCTGAGGGCTGCAGGAGGCATTTTGAAAACGAAAAGACTGTGTCTCCCTCCCTGCAAGATCACATGACAGGTCACTATCACACCGTAAAACATTCCTCAAAGTAGAGACTGCAATGTTCCTTTTTATTTACCAGTTATGATGTACACCTCTCCATAATCAATCATTCAACAGTCTCAGTGCAGTTGATACAGAATCCAACCATTTTTTTTTAAAACAATAGCACATGATTCAATGGAATATACATCATGAACACAAGCTGGCAATTGATTTGTGTGAAAGTGAATTACTCTGAGATTTCAGTGCATGGAAGGATAAGGGGCTCTCTTATGCTAGTGGTAAGGTACATGGTATGCCATTATATTAGCACCTTCCCAGGGGTTGGGCTGTGCTCTTGTGCTTGCACCAGGCCCAATACAACACAGACTCATCCTCCTTTGACAAGTTCATGTCAGTCATAGAAAGCATCGCAACCTGTGGAGAAAGTCCCCCGATGGAACTTAAAAGCATTTTGAATATCTGTGATCGGAAAACAAAATCTGTTTGAAATGTATTTAAAACAAAATTAAAAACATTGTTACAACAACCAAAAACTAATTTACAGGATCTATCTTTTGACCCGTCAAAATAAATGGAGAGGGTGAAGGGATGAGGGGTCCAAGGATCCAAGACCAAGCCCCGAGACACTCAGTTGCTCACTATTCGAATATGCTAGAAACAGTGATCTTAGTCAAAAGGTTGGATCTAACATCAAATTACAAAAAGGATGTTCTCAGAAATATTGCATCACTTTCTTTAGTAAATATGGAAGTGGAGGTAGTCTCCACAAATACTCAAAGGTGAAGCCCTTGAAAAGTGCTATGTAGGAGAGCACCTCCTGCTGGAATATTGAGTACTGCGTCGTCCTTATACCCAGGTGATGGAGGCAACAGGGGTGAGGTCTTTGGCCGCAGCCCCAGGCACCACAACTGCGCGTTGTTCTTGTTCTCGGAGTCTCTGCTGCTCCAGGAAGGCGACCAGTTTGTCTCTCATTTTGACTACCTCAATCATCTCCTTAAAAATCCTTTCCTCCTCCAGATGGTCCTTACTTGTCTTCAGCGAGTCTGGGAGAAGTGTAGGCAATATGTGAGCAAGATTTCAAGCGATAACACTTTGTAAAGTAAAATTTTGCATTATCCAGCACCTCAGAAATTGGAACACTCCACCAACTAGAATCTCCGCGTTTCTCCCATTCTCTCCTCCTCCACTGCCCACCTCCATCCCCCCCCCCAACCAGTTCCTGATACAAAATCACACCTCACCATTCTCTCCTCCTCCTGGGACAGGATGTGGGTTTGTCCTTCTTAGTCCTGCAGACAGAGTACATCGCTGAATCTTCACTGTCTCGCCTCCTGGCTACACCTCCCCCAAGCAAAGAGCTTGTTCCAGGGAAAGTGCCCTCACATTCTCAGCGGATGGCTTTAGAAGGCCATTGGGCGGAAGAGCGGGAACGATGACCAGGTGGTGACGCAAAGGTGAATCACTGATTTAAAACTTACCTCATGGAATGACAGAACGCACGCCGAGCAGGGGCAGACACGGGACTGCTGAGCAACTGAAGTAATACATTTGGGCGGTTGCATTACCTGAAACAGTCCCACCCACCCTCCTCCTCCAACCAAAAAAAAGGTCTATACACTGGATTGGTAAGGTAACTAGTTATTTATACTTACTTTATTTTTCAGTAGTCTCGGGAATTTAGAATAGTGGGAATGGCAGTTAGGGCAGTTGAATGTTCCTCCTGCAGAATGTAGGAGGTAAGGGTCACCACTAGTGTCCCTGCTGACTGCATCTGTGGGAAGTGCACCCAACTCCAGCTCCTCGAAAACTGCAATAGGGAACTGCAGCTGGAGCTGGATGAACTTTGTATCATTCGGGAGGCGGAGAGGGTTATTAAGAGGAGTTACAGGGAGGTAGTGACACCTCAGGTACAAGAAAAAGGGTTACAGTCAGAGGACAGAAAGGGAACCAGCAGACAGTGCAGGGATCCCCCTTGGCCGTTCTCTTCAATAACAAGTATTCCGTTTTGGATACAGTTGGGGGGGGGTACGACTTACCAGGAGTCAGCCTGGGGTACAGTTCTCTGGCGCAGACTCTGTCCCTGTTGCTCAGAAGGGAAGGGGGGAGTGGAGCAAAGCATTAGTGATTGGGGACTCCATAGTTAGGGGGACAGATAGGAGGTTCTGTGGGAATGAGACAGACACACGGTTGGTGTGTTGCCTCCCAGCTGCCAGGGTTTGTGATGTCTCGGATTGTATTTTCAGGAACCTTGAAGGGAAGATGGAGCCGCCCCAAGTCGTGGTCTACATAAGTACTAATGACACAGGTAGGAAGAGAGATGGGGATCTAAGGCAGAAATTCAGGGAGCTAGGATGGAAGCTTAGTTAGAATAAACAGAGTTGTTGCCTCTGATTTGTTACCCATGCCACGTGCTAGCGAGGTGAGGAATAGGGAGAGAGAGGAGCTGAACATGTTGAATCTCTTGTCAAGAGGAAGAAGAAGGCTTATGTTAAGGTGAGATGTGAAGGCTGTTAGAGCATTTGAGAGTTATAAGTTCGCCAGGAAAGACCTAAAGAGAGAGCTCAGAAGAACCAGGAGCGGACATGAGAAGTTGTTGGCAGATAGGATCAAGGAAATCCCTAAGGCTTTCTATAGGTATATCAGGGATAAAAGAATACCTAGAGCAAGATTACAGCCAATCAAGGATAGTAGTAGGAAGTTGTGCATGGAGTCAGAGAAGATAGAGGAAGTGCGAAATGAATATTTTTCATCAGTATTCACACAGGAAAAAGACAATGTTGTCAAGAAGAATACTGAGGTACAGGCTATTAGACTAGATGGGAATGAGGTTCACAAGGAGGAGGTGTTAGCAATTCTGGAAAGTGTGAAAATAGATAAGTCCCCTGGGCTGGATGGAATTTATCCTAGGATTCTCTGGGAAGCTAGGGAGGAGATTGCCGAGCCTTTTACTTTGATCTTTATATCGTCATTGTCTACAGGAAAGGTACCAGAAGACTGGAAGGTAGCAAATGTTGTCCCCTTGTTCAAGAAGAGAAGTAGAGACAATCCTGGTAATTATAGACCAGTGAGCCTTACTTCGGTTGTGGGTAAAATGTTGGAAAAGATTTAGGATTTCTAATCATCTAGAAAGGAATAAGTTGATTAGAGATAATCAGCACTGTTTTGTGAAGGGTAGATCGTGCCTCACAAATGTTAATCCTGCAGTTCAGTTACTAGTGGTGTACCACAAGAATCTGTTTTGGGGCCACTGCTGTTTGTCATTTTTATAAATGACCTTGATGAGGGCGTAGAAGGATGAGTTAGTAAATTTGCGGATGAAACTAAAGTTGGTGGAGTTGTGGATAGTGCTGAAGGATGTTGCAGAGGGACATAGATAAGCTGCAGAGCTGGGCTGAGAGATGGCAAATGGAGTTTAATGTGGAGAAGTGTGAGGTGATTCACTTTGGAAGGTGTAACAAGAATACAGAGTACTGGGCTAATGGCAAGATTCTTGGCAGTGTAGATGAGCAGATAGATCGAGGTGTCTCTGTACACAGATCCCTGAAAGTTTCCACCTAGGTTGATAGGGTTGTTAAAAAGGCAAACAATGTGTTAGCTTTTATTGGTAGAGGGATTGAGTTTCGGAGCCTTGAGGTCATGTTGCAGCTGTACAAAACTCTGGTGCAGCCACACTTGGGGTATTGCATATAGTTCTCGTCATTGCATTATAGGGAGGATGTGGAAGATTTGGAAAGGGTCCAGAGGAGAATTAGTATGATGTTGGCTGGTATGGAGGGAAGGTCTTATGAGGAAAGGCTGAGGGACTTGAGGCTGTTTTCGCTAGAGAGAAGAAGGTTGAGAGGTAACTTAATTGAGACACATAAGATAATCAGAGGGTTAGATAGGGTGGACAGTGACATCCTTTTTCCTTGGATGGTGATGGCTAGCCCAAGGGGACATAGCTTTAAATTGAGTGGTGATAGATATAGGACAGATGTCAGAGGTAGTTTCTTTACTCAGAGAGTAGTAGGGACGTGGAATGCTCTGCCTGCAACAGTAGTAGACTCACCAACTTTACGGGTATTTAAATAGTCGTTGGATAAATATAGGGATGAAAATGGAATAGTGTAGGTTAGATGGGATTCAAATTGGTTTCACAGGTCGGTACAACATCGAGGGCCAATTGGCCTGTACTGCGCTAGAATGTTCTATGTTCTAGACGAGTTGACTCATACACTCAGAGAAAGGCTGGTGCACGGATGATAATCTGGACAGAACTTAAGGAGTTGCAACTACAACCTTGAACAAATCCAGATATATTTTTCAGGTATTATTTCACGGGATGTAGGTATGGCTGGCAAGGTCAGCAAAGTGTTAGCCTTCGTGCTTCCAATAACTTGGCAGTGATCCTCAGTATCAATGACCCAAGTGGATGTTGAGTGAAGGCAGATTCAGGCACTCAGGCTCAAAGCTGGCAAAGTGGGTTAACAGGAAAAGGGGAAGGTCAGGAAATTGGGAAACTGCTTTTGCAAGGTGTTCTCAACACCGCCATCTGGTGGTAACTGTTCTCTGTAACGGGGGAATATTCCCTGTGCTCCAGTGCTATTGCACCACTCACAACACAGTAAAAAAATACACTGAGCACACATCAGAGAAAGGAGAAGGAATGTGGGGATATAAGGAGAGATGTTTATGCAGTGTCACCTACCATCCATATTCATGTACCTCCTGAGATCCTGTTCCAGCCGACTCTTCTGATCCTCCAGTTCCAGCTCACGTCCTCTAAGTAATTCAACACAAAAAAGTTTGGTTTTCTTCAGATCAAATGCAGCCTCATTTACAGTTGTACACCAAGTTGAAGGAACATATCTCATCAAACGCTGTCTGTTTCTCTCTTGTTAAACCTCTCTGCATTAAAATTACTTTGGTCATTGTTACTTAGAATGCTCCTTTCATTTTCCTCCTCAAATAAAAAGCAACCAGCAGGGGGGCTGTGTTTCACTGTGACACCATCACGGGGCAGGGAAGGGGCTGCGTTTCACTGTGACACTGTCATGGGGGGGCTGTGTTTCACTGTGACACCATCACGGGGGGGGGGGCTGTGTTTCACTGTGACACTGTCGCGGGGTGAGGAGGGGGCTGTGTTTCACTGTGACACCATCACGGGGGGGAGGCTGTGTTTCACTGTGACACCATCACGGGGGGGGGGGGGGGGGGCTGTGTTTCACTGTGACACTGTCACGGGGGGGGGGAGCTGTGTTTCACTGTGACACTGTCGCGGGGTGAGGAGGGGGCTGTGTTTCACTGTGACACCGTCATGGGGCGGGGAGGGGGCTGTGTTTCACTGTGACACTGTCGCGGGGTGAGGAGGGGGCTGTGTTTCACTGTGACACCGTCATGGGGTGGGGAGGGGGCTGTGTTTCACTGTGACACCGTCGCAGGGTGAGGAGGGGGGCTGTGTTTCACTGTGACACCGACACAGGGAGAGGAGGAGGGCTGTGTTTCACTGTGACACCGACATGGGGAGGGGGGGCAATCCCTTTACCTGTGAATATCTGCCTCCAATCAGCTTTCGAAAGTTCTTGCCTAATACCATCAAAATTGGCCTTTCTCCAATTTAGAACTTCAACTTTTAGATCTGGTCGATCCTTTTCCATCACTATTTTAAAACGAATAGAATTATGGTCGCTGGCCCCAAAGTGCTCCTCCACTGACACCTCAGTCACCTGCCCTGCCTTATTTCCCAAGAGTGGGTCAAGTTTTGCACCTTCTCTAGTAGGTACATCCACATACTGAATCAGAAAATTGTCTTGTACGCACTTAAGAAATTCCTCTCCATCCAAACCTTTAACACTATGGCAGTCCCAATCGATGTTCGGAAAGTTAACATCCCCTACCATAACCACCCTATTATTCTTACAGATAGCTGAGATCTCCTTACAAGTTTGTTTCTCAATTTCCCTCTGACTATTAGGGGGTCTATAATACAATCCCAATAAGGTGATCATCCCTTTCTTATTTCTCAGTTCCACCCAAACAACTTCCCTGGATGTATTCCTGGGAATATCCTCCCTCATCACAGCTGTAATGGTATCCCTTATCAAAAATGCCACTTCCCCCTCCTCTCTTGCCTCTCTTTATATCCTTCCTGTAACATTTGTATCCTGGAACATTAAGCTGCCAGTCCTGCCCATCTCCGAGCCATGTTTCTGTAATTGCTATGATATCCCAGTCCCATGTTCCTAACCATGCCCTGAGTCCATCTGTCTTCCCTGTTAGGCCCCTTGCATTGAAATAAATACAGTTTAATTTATTAGTCCTATCTTGTCCCTGCCTGCCCTGACTGTTTGACTCACTTCTGTTCTCAGCTGTACCCGTCTCAGATTGATCTCTTTCCTCACTGTCTCCCTGAGTCCCACCGCTCCCCCCCCCCCCCCCCCAACCTTTCTAGTTTAAATCATCCCAAGCAGCTCTAGCAAATTTCCCTGCCAGTATATGGGTGGCACGGTGGCACAGTGGCACAGTGGTTAGCACTGCTGCCTCACAGCGCAAGAGACCCGGGTTCAATTCCCACCTCAGGCGACTGTCTGTGTGGAGTTTGCACGTTCTCCCCGTGTCTGCGTGGGTTTCCTCCGGGTGCTCCGGTTTCCTCCCACAGTCCAAAGATGTGCAGGTTAGGTGAATTGGCCGTGCTAAATTGCCCATAGTGTTAGGTAAGGGGTAGATGTAGATGTAGATGTAGATGTAGGGGTATGGGTGGGTTACGCTTTGGCGGGGCGGTGTGGACTTGTTGGGCCGAAGGGCCTGTTTCCACACTGTAAGTAATCTAAATCTAAACTAATCTATATTAGTCCCCTTCCAATCTAGGTGCAATCTGTCCTTCTTGTACAGGTCACTTCTACCCCAAAAGAGATTCCAATGATCCAAAAATGTGAATCCTTCTCCCATACACCAGCTCCTCAGCCATGCAGTCATCTGCTCTATCCCTCTGTTCCTGCTCTCACTAGCTCATTTTCCTACATTAAACTCCAATTGCTAAGGTTTCGCCCACTCCATCAGCCTACCTGTATCCCTTTGCAGATTGCCAAGACAAGATGCTCACCCAGATATTTCTGTACAATCAGTAAGTGTGAATACATTACAGTCTGCCCCTCCTCCAAATGATTAATTGAGAAAGTAAATAATCACGACCATAGGACTGATCCTTGTGACACTCCAACAATCGTATCTTTCCAAAATCAGAAAAAACTTACTCATCCTGACTCCCTGTCTTCTGTGTTTAACTACATCTGTGTTGACCACTTGGCATGCCTTAGTTTTTGGTTGGATTTTCTCCTCGACTGCAGGTTCTTCCTCCTTATCAAGCCCTTTTTTGGCTGGAATAAGTTTTTGCTGAGCATCGTGAAATACAGATAGTTATATAATGCAATGGTTGGGTTCTAGTGCAACCGTGCGTTACGGTAAAATCACGCTTTAGAAACACCACTTAGTGTTGGCGCTGTAATCGCGTTAGAGACAACACAACTTTTAAAAGTTTGGGCTTTTGTTCATCTCCTGACCTTCCCTTTAATCTATTTTCACTTTGCACAACTCTTCCTTCATCCCTCTGTCATCGTGTTTATTTAAGTTGAGGACAGTGGTTTGAGACCTGAGTTGGTCTCCCTCAATTCCACTATGTTGTTATTGTTCCCCACAACAGGATTCTGAACTATGTGATCTTACACTGCCTTATTACACATGATTAGTCTTAAAGTAGCCTGTTCTCATATAGTTGCTGCAACATACTGCTCTTACAAACACTCGGTCATGTGCTTTAGATATTGAACTTCCATGTCACCATTGTCCATGCAATTTATTCAGTCAATATGTAGATTAATATCATGTATAGCAATTATAGTGTCCTCCTTCAATATTTCCATTATTTACCGATTTATACCTTTAACGACAGTGAGACACCTCTTCAGGGTGCTGGAGAGATAGCTCTCACCCATGTTTTCTTTCCTTTGCCATTTCTTACTTCCACCCAAACCGATTCCAAATCATATTCTATAGCATCTCTATCACCACTTACCACCATGATACCATCCATTTTTAATAAAGCCACTACTTTTTGCCTGTTCTTCCAGCATGTCAAGTCCCCATTCTTGGTCACCCTGCAACACCACACTACTGAGGATTGATCAGGTCTAAAGGTCGTCATGGGAGAGCAGAGCGGCAAATATATGGTGGTCTTACTGTATCATTAACTCAGACTCTTCACTCAGGAGTTGGTTCTTGTCTTGCACCAGTGCGATCCAGGATTGCATCAGATCTTGCTGTTCACCTGTAGGAGAAACAAAGTTTAGAAACTGAACAAACCTGTCACGTTATTGGTAGATCTCAGCTTTAGCAAGTGGACAGAAATGCATGTGACTGCCTCTGAACCCATATCTGTTTCTGTCCCTTTATCTATTAACTTACCTTGATGCTCCCTGGCTGAACACTTCCTCCTAGCATCTCTTCCTCACAATTCCCTCAAACCTCCTCTTAACACATCTCAAGATAGTAAATGTACAGTGTGTGTGTGGAAATGATTGAACCTCACTTTGTACTGAACTGTTGACCTGGGGTTAGGTGCACATGACAATCCATGAGCACTTTATTTAGGCTCACCCTGCGACCTGTACAGTTTGTGTGTGACCCTGCCTCCACTCCTTTACCATCTCGTGCAGCAGGACAGAACAATCACCTCGTACACAAAGAGAGAGCCACTGCACTGCAGGTCTGACACTCCCTTCTACTTGATCCTGGAGTCACCAGAGATTAAAGGTTAAACTCCCAGACGCTGGAGCTAAGAGCACGGAAGACAGATCATGGTGCTATTTTCAAAATTTTGGTTTTTCTTTCATTTTTGCCAAACCCTTCTGTCCATCGATTGTCAGAAAAATATTGGTGATGCATAAAAATGGTTGGTTGACCAGAAGGGGTGGAAGCTGAGAGCTTATATCTCCCTGAGCATTCATGCTGCTATCACAGGAACATACGTACTGAAAGGTGAAGGTCACAGTTTCTGACTAATTCTTTCCCAGCTCCACCTTGTCCTGAAAATGCGGCTGAGTGTACACTTGCAGGAGATGTCTATTGGCGTTACGGCCGTGACCTTTTAACAAATAGAAGTTTGCTGTTTGTGGAATGCTGGGGCCCTCTGCTGGAAGGAAAGCATCTCTGCAACAGACCCAGTGTCTTCAATTCCCACTGTCCATGCCATTTTAAAGGAATAACAACACCAAAGAACGCTTGAGCCCAGTTTCTCAGTTTCAACTTCAGGTTGTGGGTGTGATTGGCGTTTATTGCGCAGCTCTGATTGCCTTTGAGAAGACAGTGGTGTTTAAGTGTGGCCATACAGCGAACAAACAGGCTGCAAGTGTGCAGCATATCATTTAAGATAGTCACACGACTGGCCATGCAACAATCTTAAAGGGGATGTATCATGTAACAAATAGATAATGCGCAGCAAAGTGATGTCTGAGGGAACAGCAGTGGTGAGCCACCTTCTTGAACCACCGTTGTCAAAAGGTTTTCACCCATAGTGCCGTTAGGGAGGACTTTGATGCAGCAGCAATGGTAACATTTGTCCAAAGTCAGGACACCATTTGACTTGAAGGTGGGCTGTCCTTCTAGATAGTGGACATTGCAGATTTGGCCTTTCCCGCACTAATGGGCTCCCTATTCTAGCTATAAGAGTTTAAAAGGATGATAGGGGATCTGATTGAAGCAAATTCAATTCCAACAGAACTGAACAGGTTTGATAAAGGACAGATGTTTCCCCTGGTTGGAGAGTCTACAACTGAGGATACAGTCTCAGTACATGGAGTCGACGATTTAGGATTGAGAAGAGGAAACATTTCTTCACTCAAAGAATAATGAACCTGTGGAATTCTCGACACCAGAAGGCTGTGGAAGCCTAGTCACTAGATATATTCAATAAAGAGATCAAGACATTTCTAGATTTTAATGGCATCAAGACCATTGGAAAAAAATTGGGAAAGTAAAATTGAGACAGGGAATCAGCCATGAACATATTGAATGGGAGAGCAGGCTCAAAGGGCCGAATGGCCTCCTCCTCGTCTCTATTTTACTAATGGGAGGGAAGGCATGGTGGAGTGAAAATTCAGAGTGAGAATCAGAATAAGCCATTCTTAACACAACAATCGTTTTCAGAGAGTGTGTGGTCTGGGAGGATGAAACATCACATGTAGAAATAAGTTATTTACAAGTGAAGGAAAGTGTATTTTCCATTGATTGAGTCATCCTAGGATAAGATCCTGAAGTCAGCACCAATTAAATTACACAAATGCATCCCAACCAGCATGAACAAAGAGCAGCATTGGATATTTCACATCACATGCTTAAGAGCTGTTATTTCTGAGGTAAAACACAAAGCAGAATACAGGTTACATGACGATAGCAAGCCAGCTATTACTCATTGGTTATTTAAAAATATTGGAGATTCTTAAAAATAGCTGTTGACCAGTTGTAGTGACAATGATAATTGTTTTTCTCCAAACAGTCACCCTCTTTTCATCGAAAATAATAATTTGAAAGCACAAATATTTGCAACTGTAAGTTATCCATGGTCAACAGCAATATATACCATTCACTAACAAACTCTATTAATTTGAGTCAGTCCCGCTTCTACCATCAGGAAGGGCTGTCCTGAAGAAGGGCTCATGCCCGAAACGTCGATTCTCCTGCTCCTTGGATGCTGCCCGATCTGCTGCGCTTTTCCAGCAACACATTTTCAGCACTGATCTCCAGCATCTGCAGTCCTCACTTTCTCCACATCTATCATCCTCTGCAAATGATATGTAACATCCTCTATGAATTGGGCAGGTCTTGTAATGGTACACGTTGTCATTGTCAGTTCATCAGGAACTTTGCCAGTCCTGGGATGAGGTTCTGTATGTGGACAGCAGTGTTCCCCTGCCAAGTGTTACTACTGATCCATCGTCCTCATTGAGAAACAGTGGACTAATGGTTCTGATGGTTGTGCTGCATTCTGTGCAGTTGGTGACACATCTTCTTCCAGCCATCTACAGTGAAGGAGCAGCTGTCCTAGTTGTATGTATATACCTATAGTTACAATAGTATAGTCAATAATATAATTCATGTTCACTGAGTGGGAGCAAGATGATAACTGTTCTACACAGGCACCAAGTTGTCATGTGGACTGCCCCTTGTTAAGGGCATTAAATGTTTGTGCTCTGACTGACTCTCCGATGCTAAAGTCTGGTCATGAGCTGGTGGCTTTATCAAAGTGAAATTTAGCTTATTTTGGGTTGCTGATGTAGTCCTTAATCTCATTGCTGATGTTTGGCCAGTGCAGCACTCAAGAATTGCAGATGCTGGAATCCAAGGTAGACAGGTAGAGGAGGCTGGAAGAACACAGCAAGCCCGGCTGCATCAGGAGATGGAGAAGTCAACGTTTCGGATGTAACCCTTGACAGTTATGTGGATACACGTCAGCATCTTTTTGCCTTAACTCCTTAGAGACGATGAGTCCAAGATGCCATCTTGAGCTGTCATTTCATCTAGAGTCATAGAGGTGTACAGCATGGAAACAGACCCTTCGGTCCAACCTGTCCATGCCGACCAGATATCCCAACCCAATCTAGTCCCACCTGCCACCATCCGGCCCAAACCCTTCCTATTGATATACCCATCCAAATGCCTCTTAAATGTTGCAATTGTACCAGCTTCCACCACTTCCTCTGGCAGCTCATTCCATACATGTACCACCCTCTGTGTGAAAACGTTGCCCCTTAGGTCTCTTTTATATCTTTTCCCTCTCACCCTAAACCTATGCCCTTTAGTCTCCCCCACCCCAGGGAAAAGACTTTGTCTATTTATCCTATCCATGCCCCTCAATTTTGTAAACCTCTATAAGGTCACCCCACAGCCTCTGACACTCCAGGGAAAACAGCCCCAGTCTGTTCAGCCTCTCCCTATAGCTCAAATCCTCCAACCCTGACAACATCCTTGTAAATCTTTTCTGAACCCTTTCAAGTTTCACAACATCTTTCCGATAGGAAGGAGACCAGAATTGCATGCAATATTCCAACAGTGGCCTAACCAATGTCCTGTACAGTCACAACATGACCTCCCAACTCCTGTACTCAATACTCTGACCGATAAAGGAAAGCATACCAAACGCTGCCTTCACTATCCTATCTACGTGCGATTCCACTTTCAAGGAGATATGAACCTGCACTCCAAGGTCTCTTTGTTCAGCAACACTCCCTTGGACCTTACCATTAAGTGTATAAGTCCTGTTAAGATTTGCTTTCCCAAAATGCAGCACCTCGCATTTATCTGAATTAAACTCCATCTGCCACTTCTCAGCCCATTGGCCCATCTGATCAAGTTCCCGTTGTGATCTGAGGTAACCTTCTTCACTGTCCACTACACCTCCAATTTTGGTGTCATTTGCAAACTTACTAACTGTATCTCTTACGCTCGCATCCAAATCATTTATGTAAATAACAAAAAGTAATGGACCCAGCACCGATCCTTGTGGCACTCCACTGGTCACAGGCCTCCAGTCTGAAAAACAACCCTCCACCACCAACCTCTGTCTTCTACCTTTGAGCTCTGTCTGTCCAATACTCCCCTATATACCAGGTCTGTCCTAAAGACATCCAGTCCATCCTTTCATTACTAATTCCCACAACATTTGCAGAGTTGCATCAAATTGCTTGATTCGAGCAAGTCTTTCAGATGCCGTGTCTCTGCTGGGTGAAGATTTCCAAATCAAGTCGGGTTGTTGCTTTTCATTGATTCTGAAAGATTTCACACTCCACCCTAGCATCCTCAACTTTTCTCACAGAGGGTGCTGCTCCCCACAGCTTCTCAGCAATGCACATCTGTTTCTCTTAGTGGGCGGCACGGTGGCACAGTGGTTAGCACTGCTGCCTCACAGCGCCAGAGACCCGGGTTCAATTCCTGCCTCAGGCGACTGACTGTGTGGAGTTTGCACGTTCTCCCCGTGTCTGCATGGGTTTCCTCCGGGTGCTCCGGTTTCCTCCCACAGTCCAAAGATGTGCAGGTCAGGTGAATTGGCCATGCTAAATTGCCCGTAGTGTTAGGTAAGGGGTAGATGTAGATGTAGGGGTATGGGTGGGTTACACTTCGGCAGGCGGTGTGGACTTGTTGGGCCGAAGGGCCTGTTTCCACACTGTAAGTAATCTAATCTAATTAATTTGTCGTGTACAGATAATATCTCTGAAAAACAAACGATGTCACTTTGCAGATTCTTTGACTGAATAGAAGTAGCCCTGAGGAACATGCTTTGAAATGGCTTGAGGTTGGACTCTACTGTCACTTCATCTGTCTCAAATCGGTATGATTGATATGCTTACAAACAATGGCAATAATCGGTCCACAACGTTGGTACATTTACATTAAATGTAATCAGTTGTCCTTGCTGTATACGTGTTGCTCCAAGTTCTGTCTCACTGGAATCACACTGCAGGGTAACATCATCATTGACATCACAGTTACCCTCAGCCCTGGTGTCGTTATCACTTGTTATTTATTTCTAGTAAATCTTCTTCTATTCCTCAATACACTGAGCTTTCTGGAGCTTCGCACCCTGATCATGAATAATGCAAACACTTTGCTACATTGTTCTCAAAATCAATGAAATGTTCGACTGTGTTCACATCTGTCGGTTGCTGCATCTGTGCTACAGCTCTCATTTTGTCAGCACCCCCATGGGCAAAGCCATTCTGCGGTCAGTACATACCCTATGTTCTCTACTTCAAGCACCTTCAATTGTATTATCTCCTTGTTCAGCTTCAGGTTTCATTTGGTGAATTCTCTGTCGCAGTTGCACCCCATAGTGATTGTGGTCTGTGATGGCTTCTTCCATTGTGTCTCCACCTTCATAGACAAGCAGATCGTTATCGGGGTCTGCATTCAACCCATTGTATTGGGCTCCCAGCTTCATTCATCCCTTGGAATAGGTATCACTCCATCATATAACCTGAACCTTACCTTTGTATGCACCTGCAAAGCTCATAAATGTTGCACAATTAGCACCGATGTCCACTTAATCGTTGAATCTCTACAGTGTGGGAGCAGGCCAGTCAGCCATTCAAGTCCACAGCAACCCTCCAAGGAGCATCCCACCCTGTAACCCTGCATTTCCCGTGGCTAACCAACCCAGCCTGCGCATTCCTGGAGGAACCCACACAGACACGGGGAGAATGTGAAATTCCACACAGACAGTCGTCTGAGGGTGGAATCAAACCAGGGTCCCTGGCGCTGTGAGGCAGCAGTGCTAACCATTGAGCCACCATGCCACCCTATACTTCACATTCACTTGATCATCGTTCTAACAGTCACACCCCATTGGTTGCCTTTAGACCTGAGGATGCCTGCCTGTTTGTAGTGCAGGGTGATTCATTTGAAGCGTTGGCTGACATCTCTCCAGCAGCCATTTTGATTAGCTTGCTTTGCCTCTTTATAGCTAAAACACTTACATGTGAAGTAATCACCTTCTTGCAGGTTAGAGCATTGTTTCCTCTACAATGGACATGCTTTCATTTCTTTTGTGTGCTGTCCTCTGCAATATTGTCCTCTTGCCTTCAACTGTCTGCTGGCCCAGTATGAACATTATTTCCTTTTCTTTTCAATATGTTGTTCTCATTGGGCCTAGAATGTCTTGCAATATAATGCAAAGCCTTACCTATACTTCCATTAATACTGTCAGTGTTGTGGTTCTGTTCACCGAGCTGGGAATTTGTGTTGCAGATGTTTCGTCCCCTGTCTAGGTGACATCCTCAGTGCTTGGGAGCCTCCTGTGAAGCGCTTCTGTGATGTTTCCTCCGGCATTTGTAGTGGTTTGTCTCTGTCGCTTCCGGTTGTCAGTTCCAGCTGTCCGCTGTAGTGGCTGGTATATTGGGCCCAGGTCGATGTGTTTGTTGATAGAGTCTGTGGATGAGTGCCATGCCTCTAGGAATTCCCTGGCTGTTCTCTGTTTGGCTTGTCCTATAACAGTAGTGTTGTCCCAGTCGGACTCATGTTGCTTGTCATCTGCGTGTGTGGCTACTAAGGATAGCTGGTCGTGTCGTTTCGTGGCTAGTTGGTGTTCATGGATACGGATCATTAGCTGTCTTCCTGTTTATCCTATGTAGTGTTTTGTGCAGTCCTTGCATGGGATTTTGTACACTACATTGGATTTGCTCATGTTGGGTATCGGGTCCTTTGTCCTGGTGAGTTGTTGAGTGGCCACTGCAACGGACAGCTGGAACTGACAACCGGAAACGGCAGAGACAAACCGCTACAAATGCCAGAGGAAACATCACAGAAGCGCTTCACAGGAGATTCCCAAGCACTGAGGATGTCACCTAGACAGGGGACGAAATGTCTGCAACACAAATTCCCAGCTCGGCGAACGGAACCACTACAACGAGCACCCGAGCTACAAATCTTCTCCCAAACTTTGAACTGTCAGTGTTTTAAGATATGTTGACAGCTGACTTGAGAATGAAGTGCCTCCTGTCTCAGTAGACATGCTCTCACAGCTGGATCCAGGATAATCCTATCTCTGATGCAATCATCTTTCCATTATCCAAACTCTCGGGATTCTGTCCAATGTGTCAGTGCCGTCACTATCTGATCAACAGTTTCCCTTCTCCTTGAGTTGTTATGTTGAATACAAGAACTTTCATCAGTAGCATTAATATAGGGTTAAGGTATATCTTCAAAATCTTGCCTGTCTAGGTTCTCTGCTCTTCAGTGAAATCTTCAAGGTGAAGTATGCTTTCCCCTCCACTGTCAAAAGGGTTGCTCTTCTTAATTGCACAGTCTTATTAGTTAACTTTGTAGCCATTTTAGAGTTCTCCCACAGACAGTGGTAAACATGCTATTTCAATCTCATGACTCCTTTTAGTTCAACAGCAGCTGGGAATGGAAAATTCATGACCAGTCTGACTCACCCAGCACTTAAGAAGTTGCAGGCTGTGGTTTTAATTCTTTCTTGTGTTTTTGTTCACAGCAGCTGGCTGTCCTCCAGCTCTGAAAACCCTCTCAACCACAGCCGCACACTTCCGGCTTTATAGTTCCAGTGATGTGCTTGATCGCTACCACAAGCTAAAGTGAAGGCAAGTTCTAGCTGACAAAGAAAAAAATAATATGAAGAGCCAGGTAGTACATTATGTACAGATGCATTTCCCAAACAGGAAGTGCTCTAAATAAACACAAAGCTTTTGCAAAATGATGTTTCACTTTTGTCTTTGAGACAGGCACCTTTATGTTTTTTGTTATATATGATCAAATCAACTAAGTGCTTTGAATGCGTAGGTTTTGACAGACTTAATCCTCTCTTTAAGACAGGACAGAGTTTCCACAGAAAGGCACGGTTGAAAAAGAGCCAGATTTTATTGGGGTGTTAAATCATGAATGAATTTCAGAACACCAGGGGAAATCCTTATCACATTCCTCACCCAAACACAGTCTTATGAGGAGAAGCTGTGTGACTGAATTGTGGCTTTTACCTTTATTATTGCGCATTTCCTGCTCAAGGTGAATTCCCCTCTGCTCCAAGTCATGGAACGTCTGTTCAATCTCTTCTAACCGTCTCTGAATCATCTGTGGTACAAAGAGAAAACACTGGGATAACACAGGCTTGGCACCATGAAAACACAGGCTTGACACCATGAAAACACAGGCCCACACCAGAAAAACACAGGCCCACGCCAGAAAAACACAGACTCCAACCATGAAAACACAAGTTTAAAACCATGAAAACACAGGCTCGGCACCATGAAAACACAGGCTTGACACCATGAAAACATTGGCCCACACCAGGAAAACACAGGCTTGACACCGTGAAAACACAGGCTTGACACCATGAAAACACAGGCCCACACCATGAAAACACTGGCCAACACCAGGTAAACACAGGCTCCCATCATGAAAACACAGGCTTAACACCATGAAAACACAGGCTTGGCACCATGAACACACAGGCTTGGCACCATGAAAACACAGGCCCACACCATGAAAACACTGGCCAACACCAGGTAAACACAGGCTCCCATCATGAAAACACAGGCTTGACACCACGAAAACACAGGGCCCCACACCAGGAAAATACAGGCTCCAATCATGAAAACACAGGCCCACACCAGGAAAACACAGACTTGACACCATGAAAAACATTGGACCACACCAGGTAAACACAGGCCCACACCAGGAAAACACAAGCTTCACACTAGGAAACACAGTCTTGGCACCATGAATATACGGGCCTACTCTTGGAAAACACAGGCTTGACACCATGAAAACACAGGGCCCCACACCAGGAAAATACAGGCTCCAATCATGAAAACACAGGCCCACACCAGGAAAACACAGGCTTGACACCAGAAAACACAGGCTTGGCACCATGAAAACACAGACTCACACCAGGAAAACACAGGTTTGACACCATGAATATACAAGCCTACACTTGGAAAACACAGGCTTGACACCATGAAAATACAGGCCTGACACCATGAAAACACAGGCTTGACAACATGAAAACACAGGCCTGACACCAAGAATACACAGGCCCACACCAGGAAAACACAGGCTTGACAACATGAAAACACAGCCCCACATCATGAAAACACAGGTCCACACCAGGAAAACACAGGACTGACATTAAGAAAACACAGGCCCCAACACCAGTAAAACGCAGGCTCCAATCATGAAAACACAGGCCCACACCATGAAAACACAGGCTTGACACCATGAAAACATTGACCCACACCAGGAAAACACAGGCTTGACACCATGAAAACACAGGCTTGACACCATCAAAACATTGGCCCACACCAGGAAAACACAGGCCCACACCAGGAAAACACAGGCTTCACACTTGGAAAGCACAGGCTTGACACCATGAAAACACAGGTGTGACACCATGAAAACATTGGCCCACACCATGAAAACACAGGCCTGACATCAAGAAAACGCAGGCTTGACACCATGAAAACACAGTCCCCCACCAGGAAAAGATAGGCTCTAAAAAGGGGAGACACATGCTGGAGATGAGGAGAAGTGAGGCCAAACTCAACATGTGGTCCTGGGAGTGTCACATCTCAGGTCTGTCCTTATTCTGTCTCCATGTAGGGAGGGAAGCAGGCAGAGAAGTGACAGCACAGTAGGTGTTGTCCCTATGTGTAGTCCAAACAGTAGGTGTGAGGAGAGTCTGAAAGGGGGGGGGTAGAGGTGAGGATGAGGGTTTGGGTCCATGAAGGGAACCGTGGAGCACAGGATCTCAAAGGAATCACTCATCCTGCATGTGGCATGACTCAGCAATGACCTTAGGTCAACAGGAAGTTGAACGTAAATAGTAGGGGATTTTGAGCATTAATTTAAACCTGCTCCAGAATCAGGTAAAGTAACGTTTTCAAACCAATGGTGCCAGTAACTGAGACATAATTGATTTAATGGACACAGAATCAAACACAGTGTGATCCAACTGCTGCATGGTCCGACTCCATCATTTTCAACATCAAACCTAATCCTATGTGGGCCCAGGAGGGGACCCTCACCTCTGTTGGTTTCAGTGAAATGATTCAATGATGAAGGGGGGCAGCAGTGGGGCAGTCTGGGATAGCCTAGCACTCGAGGACGTAGCTAATATCCCACATTACCTGAGCTTTCGCAAACCTTGCCATTTCTTCCTGTCTTGCACGGCGTTCAAACGTTCTTAGTTTCCACGTTTGCCTCTTTGCTGCAAACTCCTCTGGAGTCAGCCTCTGGGAGAAAGGGAACAATGTCTCTTACAGTTAACCTCAGTTTATACCCCTTTAAATATTATTTGTGTACAGAAGGTCATCTAACTGATGTGTACCAGATAAAGCCTCACATCAATTACTGTCCACTGCAGGTCAGTCAGCTGGTTAGACATTCCCTGAAAGCACTCTTAGAGTCATAGAGATTACAGTACGGAAACAGACCCTACAGTCAAACTCCCCCATGCCGACCAGATATCCCATATAACTCTCGTCCCATTTGCCTGCATTTGGCCCATATCCCTCTGAAGTCTTCCTATTCATATACCCATCCAGATGCCTTTTAAATGTTGCAATTGCACCAGCCTCCACCACTTCCTCTGGCAGCTCATTCCATACACGTACCACCCTCTGTGTGAAAAATTTACTCCTTAGGTCCTTTTTAAATCTTTTCCTCTCACCTTAAGCCCATGGCTTCTAGTTTTGGATTCCCTAACCTTGGGAAAAAGACCTTGACAATTCACCCTATCCATGTCCCTCATGATTTGATTAAATCTCTATAAGGTCACCCCTCAGCCTTCAATGCTCCAAGGAAAACAGCCCCAGCCTTATCAGCCTCTCCCTACAGCTCAATCTCTCCAACCCTGGCAACATCCTTGTAGATCTTTTCTGAACCCTTTCAAGTTTCAAAACAGCCTTCCTATAGCAGAGAAACCAGAATTGTACACAGAATTCCAAAAGTGGCCTAACCAATATCCTGTACAGCCACAACATGACCATCCATCTCTATACTCAATACACTGACCAATAAAGGAAAGCATAGCAAATGCCTTCTTCACCATCCTGTCTACCTACGACTCCACTTTCAATGAACTATGAACTTGCACTCCAAGGTCTCTTTGTTCAGCAACACTCCCTAGGACCTTACCATTAAATGTATAAGTCCTGCTCTGATTTGCTTTTCCAAAATGCAGCACCTCAGATTTATCTAAATTAAACTCCATCTGTCACTCCTCAGCCCACTGGCCCATCTGATCAAGATCCCGTTGTAATCTGAGGTAATCTTCCTCACTGTCGACTACACCTCCAATTTTGGTGTCATCTGCAAACTTACTAACCACACCTCCTATACTCACAGAGCAAAAGTGAGGACTGCAGATGCTGGAGATTAGAATTGAAAGTGTTGTGCTAGAAAGCACGGCAGGTCTGGCAGCATCTGAAGAGCAGGAAAGTCGATGTTTCAGGCAAAAGCCCTTCTTCAGGACTATATTCACAGCCAAATCATTTGTATACCAAGTGTAGTCTTGTGGAATCCATGTCTCTCCATTGTCTGACCTGGTGGTCACCTCACATGGCCACACTTGGACAATATCAGCAGGATATATGACCACATTATGTCCAGGTCACCCTGTATACCTCCCATAGGAATTCAATAAGAGCAATTATGAAGATGAAACTCGGCTTGTGTTTCTCCTTCTTAATGCCGAACATGAATTTCCTTCTGTTCAGCTTAACCACTAAATCAGGAAGATGCTGATGTCAGTAAGAGCCAAATGAGACAGAAAAACTACAGGTAGGTTAAGTGACCACAGGTCCTAGCAGACCATAGGACAGCCGTCTCATTAGAGAGAGAGAGAGAGACGACTGGTGGTGGTTTAACCTGAAGGTTGAGAAGGAGAGTTCGTCATGTTAAGCTCAGTGACAGAATTGAACCCATGCTGTTGGCATCACACCACATTGCAAACCAGCCATCCAGCCAACTGAGCTAACCGACCCCTAACAGACAGCAATATAAGATACAATAAATATCAATTAAAGTAATAATGTAATGAAGTTAAAGTTGATAGTCAGAATGGAAAAGAGCAGTGAGAATCAGCACAGTATAATCTCGCTGAATTGTCGGCAACATAATGCCAATTGTTATTCTATTTTGAATAGTTGAATGCTGTGACCTTGTGTCCCTTAGCTGATGGAAACTGTGGTTTTATGTAGAATCTTTACAATGAACAGCAGAAGGTACCTGCACCCTGTCAGTCTGGGAAGGATCAAAATGCAGGGTTGGCCGGGAGAGGAGGAGGTGGGGGAGTGAACCTTTCTGCATTAGTGTGATTGTCAGCAGTCTGTTTTCCACCATTCCCATTGTATATCCACTGACCTAAATTTTAACTATAACGGCCAGGATTTATAACCAGATTTCAAAGATAGGAGTCCAATAACAAAATATTGTAATAAACTACATCATTTGACAGAAAGGTCTTGACTGAGCTCAGGGTGTGGAATGCACTGCTTGGAAATCTGGTGGTGGCAGGTTCATTGGAGGCATTCAGAGGGTATTCAGTGATTATCTGTATGGAATAAGAGTACAGAGATATAGAGAAAAGGCAGGAGATTGGCACTAGGAGAGGAGCAGGCACAATGGGCTGAATGGCCATCTTCTACACCGTAAGAATTCTGGTGCTTCACAGAATTGAAGGCTCACTATTTTAACCTAAACTTGCACAGTGGACTAACTCTCCACTGAGGTAACAGTACACAAACACAGTATTACTCTGGATTCCTGAAATTCCCTTTTGTGCAGTTTGGTTAGAATTGCCTCCAACATTAGGCCCTAAAATGCAGCTTTGATGGGAAATTGAGAAAGAGAAGTCATCATCTCTCAGTTGAACATTCACTTGTGTTAATTCAATCCAAAACCCAAGGTCAACCCACATCCCTGGTGCTGTGAGGCAGCAGTGCTAACCACTGAGCCACTGAGCCATGTCCAGATGGAAATACAGTGAGGTATAATTACAACACTTAAAAGGCATTTGGCTGGGGACATTAATAGGTAGGGGCATGGGCCAAGTGCTAACCAATGGGACTAGATTAATTTAGATTAGATTACTTACAGTGTGGAAACAGGCCCTTCGGCCCAACAAGTCCACACCGCCCCGCCGAAGCGTAACCCACCCATACCCCTACATCTATATCTACCCCTTACCTAACACTACGGGCAATTTAGCATGGCCAATTCACCTGCCCTGCACATCTTTGGAGTGTGGGAGGAAACCGGAGCACCCGGAGGAAACCCACGCAGACACGGGGAGAACCTGCAAACTCCACACAGTCAGTCGCCTGAGGCGGGAATTGAACCCGGGTCTCTGGCGCTGTGAGGCAGCAGTGCTAACCACTGTGCCACCGTGCCACCCACATTTAGGCATGGACGATTTGGACTGAAGGGTCTATTTCTGTGCTGACCATCTCTATGATTCTATGACTCTAAGTGTGGAATTAGGCTTTTCAGACAATAGGTTTATTGACAGAATGCAGCATTATTATATACCTGTTTCCTACCTCCCCAAGGTTCCTCCTCACTATTTTAATCAATCTTTATAGATGTGTTATAAGACAGCTCCACTGTAACACAACCTGAGAAATAACTTAAGCTAGGACTTTCTGGCCCAGAGACAGGGATACCAATCTCTTGTAACTAGTGTTAAGAGAATCCCTACAGCCTGGGAACAGGCCAATCAGCCCATTAAGTTCACACCAACTTTCTGAACAGCATCCCACCCAGACCCATTACCTTGCATTTCCTCTGGCTATCCCACCTAGCCCACACATCCCTGGACACTATAGCACAGCTAATCTACCTAACCTGCACATCTTTGGACTGCGGGAGGAAACTGGAACACCTGGAGGAAGCCCCCACAGACATGTGGAGAACATGCAAACTCCATACAGACAGTTGCCAGATGGTGGACTCGAACCCGGGTCCCTGGCGCTGTGAGGCAGCAGTGCTAACCACTGAGTCACCATGCTGCCCCATTCTAGGTTTGTTTTTTAATCAAACTGTTCAGAGAGATTACATTGCAGAGATGTTATTACATATCTCTATGCAGGTGGCACTTGAACTGGGGTCTCCTGGCTCAGACACTACCCACTGTGTCACAACAGCACTAAAAAGCACTCTCGGTACGTTATGAAGTAATGCTAATCACCAATGCATCTTAACCATAGAATTAACATGCCACTAGCAACTTGTACTCACCGTTTTGATTGGCTCAGTATTAGATTTCATGTCATCTTCGCTAAGGGACTCATCTTCATCATCAGCCGATTGTTCATCGCCACTCAAATTGCTCGATTTTACTGGATAACATATACACAGAAGCATCCCATCAGATACCTGATTCCGTGTGAGATGAAGCACATTACAATTGATCCTCAATGTGAGCGAAGTTGGATCAAGATTTGAGGCATGTCGACTCACCCTCTGAGTACATTCAAGAAATGATCAATGAAGGGATATTGGCACTAAAGCAGCAGTTGCTGGAGAAACTCATCAGGTTTGGTAGAGAGAAAGCAGAATCAATATTCCAGGTCCAGTGACCCTTCATCAGAACTGGCTATAATTGGGAAAAGTGGGTCTATAGACTGAAGATAGGGTTAGTGGGTGATAGGTGAAGGAATAACTGATAGATGGAGACACAGCCTAGAGAGAGAGGTGGAGAACAGCGGTCGGCCAGACAAAGGGATGTATAGTGGTAACCAGGGAGAGACGAAAGCTGCTAATGTGGACCATCAGGGGGTTAGAACGGATTGGCTATGCTGAAAGCAACTGATATGTGATGACAGGGCCTGGAATGTGGGGGTGGGGAAAGGACATGGGAGAAGGTGCTCAAACCCGAACATTATTGAACTCGATATTGAGTCCTGAAGGTTGGAGGATTCCCAAGCGGAAAATTCTCTCAGCTTCTGCTAAGCTTCACTGGAGCACTGCAGCAAGCCTGAGACAGAGATATTGGCCAGGGAACATGGTCTGCTAAAATGACCCTGAGCTTCCAGCTTCCTGCCACTTCAACGCCTCACCCTGTTCCCTGGCCAACATCTCTGTCTCGGGTTTGCTGCAGTGCTTCAGGGTTGCTCAGTGTCAGCTGGAGGAACAGCATCTCATTTTCCACATGGGGACCCTTCAGGACCCAATATCAAGTTCAATTACTTCAGGGTCTGAGCACCTTTTCCCATATCCTTTCCCCATCCCGAAATCTCAGGCCCTGTCATCACATGGGCTGCTTTCAGCACAGCCGATCCATTCTCACCCTCTCATGGTCCACATTAGCAGCTTTCCTTTCTCCCTGTCTCACCATTCTGCATCCCTTTGTCATCCCGACTGCTGCTTTCTCTCTCTCTCTCTCTCTCTCTCTCTGGGCACCATCGCCACCTGTCGTTTATTCCTCCCCCTCCCATACCCCATCTTCAGTATACATAACAACCTTTTCCCACCTATAATCAGTTCTGAAGAAAGGTTGCTGGAACCTGAAACATTGACTGCTTTCTCCCCATAGATGCTACCAGACCTGCTGAGTTTCTCCAGCAATTTGTTTTTGGTTCATATTTCCAACATGTTGGCACTGTGTGGGTAGGGGTGAAATTCAAAGACTAGCCATTATCTTGTTGAAAAGTGGAACAGGCCAATAGGCCAACTCTAGTTCTTATACACTTTCCAAATAGGGGCATTATACAAATTAGACAGATATTACTACGCCACAGTGATCATATCACTGAAGATCAATGAACATCATTATTCCATGACCAACTTCATTTGAGCTTCTATTTGTCGTTAGCTTCCTCTGCTTATGGTGACACAACAGACTGATACATTGAGACACAATGAGACAAGAGACCCACAGACTGGTGGTAGATGTATTATCGAGGTGAATACTCAGATTTGACCCTGTGCCCACTGTATTATGTAGCAATGTGATATACAATGACTTAGGATCCATGTATTGACCTGGAAATAGTTAAAGAGTCATTGTGTTTGTGATTTGATCTCTATTCGAACCTGAGGTTTTTCCTGATTTCTCCTTATTTTATACAGAATAACACATGAGTTACACAAAGGAGCTCTTTAGCCCCCTCGGGCTAGCTCTGTCATTTTATAAAGATTTGGTTGTGGTCTCAACTCCATTTTCCAATTCCCCCCTCCCTACTCATAAAGCCTTGTCTTCCTTGTGTGTGCAAAGATCCAGCCTGCCAGAATTGACCAAATGTCCAGGGGGGGGATGTGTGGCTAGAGATTTCGAAATGCTTTGGTCACACATCAGCCTTGAGAGCTTGGCAGACTCAAAACGTTGTTGACATAAAAACCGTCCAAAGTTGGCCACAGCTCACAACCACAAATGAGCAATTTTACTCAGAAAAACTGAAATGAGCAAGCATGGGGAAATCTAACTTAAGCTTTTTGCTTGAGGGAAGTTTGTGTCTTTAACGATGTGTACAGCCATTATTAGGAACTGCGTCTGCCCCTGGTGTTGCATCTCTCCCAGGAGGGCCAACACTCAACTGGGTCGATGAATTGGTGCTGAGTTCCTACAGTGCACTTTTATTCACCTGTGGGATGTGGGCATCACTGGTTGGGCTAACATTTATTGGCCGACCCCAGTTGCCCAAGAGAAGGTGCCGCTGAGCTGTCTTTCGGTGCATGTGGCACACCCACAGTGCCGTTTGGGAAGAGAGTTTCAGGACGTTGACCCAGTGACAGTGAAGCAATAGCACGTCCAGGGATGGTGTGTGGTTTGAAGGGTTACATGTAGGCATCAGTGTTTTCAGCGGGTGGAAAGGGGCTGCCCACTCTTGACAAGGTTCGGCAGAGTTCAATGTGCACCTTAACACCTACTCTGTTGAATGCAGCAAGGTTTCTCCAGAGCAGGGAAGGCAGTGGAAATATTGTTACACCATGTCAGAAAGCTGTTTTCTCAGACTCCACGTAACACCTTGCCTCTTAGTGTACCTCTGCTGTCACTGGCCATGCTTGCAGAATGTGACAATAGCTGAGATTGTGTGCCAGTTGCTCTTCAGCCACCAGAGTGACCCACTGAAAGCAGGCTAACTGTTGTCAGGATTCACAATGCCTGGACACATGAGTCAGACACTGAGGAAGTGAAATCCCCCTCAGTTGTGATAGAGGGCCAAGTGGACAAATACCACCTGTAAAACCATCTGGGTCTAACCAACGGTGTCCTGCATCCTGGTGACATTTGCAATCCTTTTGAAGCCACATGTTCACTCTGCCTGTTTTACATTGGCAAGAGAGACTGGGATGGAGTTAGCCATCATTGAACTGAGGCAACAAGAACTCCCTCATGTAGCAATGATTGGCTGAACCTCTGAGCTTCAGCCAGGAAGAAGTCAGTAAAAGTCGACAGCCCCAGCCACTTTCCGAGACACTTGGTGATGTGGTCATTCTGCTCTGTGTTTACAGTAACAGCAGCAGACACAAGGTGTCTTTATTCAAGTCTCACACTCAAACTTTGTCAAGGCTCCAGTCTTGAATTTTCTCCCAGTAACCCCTGGACAGATATGGCCTAAGTGCCCTTTCCCCTCTTCTAACAGCTCTGTGTGACCTCTGTTTATTCACCATATCATGCTGTAGTGTATCAACTAACACTCCCATCTCTGGGAGCAACTATATGCAGATACTGTGACATCAGCAAACACTCCTTCAGCACTTGCCACACCCACCTCCTGCTGAATATTGCAACTTTAACTAGCTGCAGAGAGCACCAAAACACTTATAGGTTTGGAGCTACAACCAGAAGTAATTTGTCAGCCGTTATGAATAGTTGAAAGCCTCTTTAAATAGCCCTGTTTGCAGAACTGCTGAACACAATCTCGTGTGGCTTTAAGAAAGGGTATTAGCTGGAGCATTTAACTCCAAAACTCCACATTGACTGGTGCGAAACTCCAGCTCACTGTTTACTTCTAGCAACCATTCACTGCACGTGCTCCTGATACAGTGTTCAGAGCAATTCAGGTCAGACTCGACTCAAACTTTAACTCTGTTTCTCTCACCACAGATGCTGCTAGACCTGATGAGTTTCTCCAACCACCGCTTTTATTCCTCCAATTCAGACACTTGAGTACTGTCAATTTTAATCACCCTGACATTGGTGGCTGTGCTATCTGTTGTCCATACACTGGAATTCCCTCCCTATATCACTCCACCACACTGGCCTCCTTTAGGACAAACCCATCTTTTTATCAGATTTCTGGTCATCTGACCTAATATCATCTATCAGTGTCAGGTTTCACAATTCTGTGAAAAACCTTGAGCCATTTCTTTATGTTCAAGGCCTTATATAGAAATCATTGTTCCTTTCTATTCATTCCATGAGACATGGGCGGCACGGTGGCACAGTGGTTAGCACTGCTGCCTCACAGCGCCAGAGACCTGGGTTCAATTCCTGCCTCAGGCGACTGACTGTGTGGAGTTTGCACATTCTCCCCGTGTCTGCGTGGGTTTCCTCCCACAGTCCGAAGATGTGCAGGGCAGGTGAAGTGGCCATGCTAAATTGCCCGTAGTGTTTGGTAAGGGGTAGATGTAGGGGTATGGGTGGGTTGCGCTTCGGCAGGGCGGTGTGGACTTGTTGGGCCGAAGGGCCTGTTTCCACACTGTAAGTAATCTAATCTAATGACCATGGCCAATGTTTATTGCCCCAGAGGGCTGTAAAGGGTTAACCATATTGCTAAGGGTCTGGAGTGACATTCATCAGACTAGCTAAAGATGGAAGATTTCCTTCCCTTTCGGGGATTAATGAGCCAGATGGGTTTTTACAGTCATTGACAGTGGTTACACAATTGTCATTTAATTCAGATTTTATTGAATTCAAATTCCGCAATTGACAATGGTGGGATTTGAAACAACATCCTCAGAACATTAGCCTGGGTAACTAGCCGAGTGACATTACCACTACACCACTGCCTTCCTAACGTTGCTGGAGTATCTCTGATTTAGGCTGGGAATAAATACGCTCCTGTTCCTGCTTTGGATCAATGTGCAATCACCTTTCAGGGGGAGCATTGTGTGTTTGGATCTAAGATTAGCTCAAGACCAAGATCCATTGTGATATCTATGGGATCAATGAGCCAGTAGGTAAGAACTCAAGGTGTGCACATGAACATAAGCAGAAAATCCTCCGTACCTCTGCAGTTTGCTCTCTTTCAGCAGAACATCAGAGAAAATGGGTAAAGAAAATCAAGAAGATTACTCCGATAATCACAGTCTGGCAAATAGGACTGGACCTTGCGAAAAAGAATCATCACTGCAAAGAAATCACAGGCTCCACTTTGTGAGAAGCTCTTTGGTTTCAGTTCTATAATCCGTGCTATCTCTCTCTGTGTGGCAACTCTCTGGTACGCCCTAGTTGCACAATGCTGAGTGTTAAGCTGTATAATGTATGGACTGAAGACATTTGGGAAAAGGGGAGAGAGTGCACGAGTGACACATATCATCTGCACGTTTCACCAAACGATATCAATCTGATATCAATGAACCAATCTACCAAGAGGAGGAGGTGAGGACTGCTGATGCTGGAGATCAGAATTGAAGAGTGTGGTGCTGGAAAAGGACAGCAGGGCAGGCAGCATCCCAGAAGCAGGAGAATCGACCTTTTTTGGCATACGCCCTTTATGCCTGAAACGTCAACTCTCCTGCTCCTTGGATGCTGCCTGACCTGCTGTGCTTTTCCAGCACCACACAATCGACCAAAAGATAATGAAGTGAAGAATATCTCATGGATAGCTTTCTGATGGAGATGTCTATGTCCTTGTCTTAACTGAGCAATAAAATGTTGAGCTTGATTACTTGGCCACCACCCTCAATATCAGAATGAAGCTGAGGGAAATCAGCTCCAGATGCCATTCACCACACACCCCATCCTCTCAAATCTCCCTCAAAGACAGCCTTAAATGTGTAAGTATGGCATGAGCTTGACATCTTCTGTGACATTGTCTTGGTACATCAATCTGTGTGAGGGATGCATGATGAAGTGACAAAGATGCAACACACAACTGGTGTCGGAAACACTTAGTCACATGACAGACGACATAGTTAACATGCAAACATATACTGTTTCTCTGCCATTTAAACTATCTGGATTGTACTCAGATAATTCAAGCAGAGACATAAAATTGAATATTCTAAATGCAGGGTATTCATGCAACCTTTAAATTTGTTAAAATTACATGCTATTGAATTGTTTTTATTGTGTGGAGATAGTAATTTGTAGTTTTATATCAGTCAGGGAGTCACTTTAGGTGCAGGAACCACCTAACTGCTGGATTCAGACTGGCCTTAAAGTGGGCAGTTTAAACCATCCAGCCAACCCCACGAAAGAATATCCCTGTGCATGTTTTACAGAAGGCTTTAATTCGTTCAGAAAATGCTCTGCAGAAGAGAATGTTATCCCTTTCAGAGGAGAAAGTGAGGACTGCAGATGCTGGAGTATCAGAGCTGAAAATGTGTTGCTGGAAAAGCGCAGCAGGTCAGGCAGCGTCCAAGGAGCAGGAGAATCGACGTTTCTTGGGGAATGAAAAACAGGCTGATGCCCGAAACGTCGATTCTCCTCTCCCTTTCAGAAGCAGGAAATTGATATGGAACAGCACAGATTAATAATTTGAAATTTCACTCGATTCAAAGAAAAAAACTACAGAACAAGAGTTAGAAAAGCTCCTTTAATTCCATCATCAATGGGGGGTCCTCAAAGGCTGACTTGCTCCTGTCTGAGAAAGAGGACACATTTGTGAATTTACCACATTAAAAATGATTGAGGGTGAAACAATTAAACCTGTGTTGGTCGATAACTGTTTAATGTAACTGTTTTCTTTAATTGACTGCGTGTTTCACAGTGGAATTTGGAGCAGATACTTTGGAACTTGATTGATGAGGAACACCTAGTTTGGGATGGTTATGTCTTGGGTCCACTGGCTACAACTTTGTGTTCTAAGTGTTTTTGTTAAATGTACCTTTAATTATTGTATATTTAATAAATATAACATTCAGAGTATTATTCTGGAGGATATGTTATAAATAAGGACATTGCTCAACACCAGGCACATCTTTTTGAGGAGGGCAGCTCTGTGAAGGGCACTTTTGGAGGATGCAGGGTTCTGGGATCAGCCCTGGGGGATGCGGGTTTCTTGGGGGGGGAAGCTCTGGGATGTACCATCGACAGTGTGCTCTGTGGGGTGCATTCTCTGAGTGCCAGTTTTCTGCACAACATCGAGCTGAGAGACTGAAGATTGGCAATAGAGACACATTGCAGCAACACACAGCTCTCACTTGATCAAAGTTGCATAACCAGGTACCTGAATGATGAGTCTGATTACACAATATGGTTGCTTCCTGATCGCCATCTTGTACGAATAGCCTGCATTTTAAGAAGTGGTCTGTGAATTTATTCTTATTTACAGGCACAGGAAATTTTATTTAAGCAGGACAGCATTACCTTTGAATGCTTAATAAACAGACATTCAATCCTACTGTTACTCATGCTGATTGGTGCTGGGAAAAACTGCTCCGTTTGCTGTGTGGAGCAGTGTAATAAATGTAGCTTCAAGATATCCTCTGGTAAGGAATTCATATGAAGTCACAAACCAGTTCAACAAGAACTTGTTCTTCATCAAATCACTTAACGTATCACTGCACAGATTCTCAGAGCAGTCTTTCCCTGTGTTGTCCCTTATCCCCAGGAAATGGAACACAAACAGGCCATAACAATCCTTACCTCCCTTCTGAGCAGATGACACCTGGATCGTTGGTATCTCTGCCTTTGCCACAGGCAGAGTTGAATTTGCATGTTTTTCTTCATTTTTCTTCTCTCTTCTCGATAAACGAGAAAATGGTTTGGGTAAAGAGAAAAATTTCAATTTTGATTTATTTGGTGTTTCAGAAGCTGAGTCTTTCCCAGTTCGTTTTCCATTGGGTTCTAACTCCCCTCTGCGTTTAGTCTTTGAGTTTTCAAGATTGGTCTTGCTGTGTGTGAGTTGAGCTGAGTTCGGACCGGGTATCTCCTTCAGGGCAGGCTGGGATGTGTCCCAGCACACCTGACTTTTTATCTCCTGCTCTTTGAGACTCCTGCTTTGTTCTTTGCTCAACGCTAATGCGGGATGATCCAGTATTTCCCATTCCTTGTCGGAGTCCTCAGGCTCAAAGTCAGCGTAAGCTTCTCCTTTTCCCGGATAAAGCCTTGTACCCTCGGAATGCATGGTGTCATCAATATGAGTTCTGGACTGTGTCCTCTCCTCCTGGCTTTCTGAGTCAGTGTCTGAGCTTACACTCAGTCTGGCTAGCTTACGTCTGAGGGATGCTGAAAGGCCCAGTTTCTTCATTGGACTGTAGCAAATGCTTTCCTCCTCAACCGTAGATGATTTATTCATATCAAAATGCATTGAAGCAAGTTCCTTGGAAAGATAGCTCAATTTTAACTTCCCCTCAACATCCTCTAGCTTCTTGCTCTTATTCTGATCCTCTGGCATGTCACCTATCCTTCCATTTGGGAAGGCTCCTTTACTCTCAGCAGCATCCCTTGTCCTGTTGACATCTCCCAGATCCAAGGTTTTGGCAGGATCCAAAGGCAGACTCTCAGTGGCATTTGACTCAGAGACCTCTAGACGTGGCATGGATGTTTTATCAGGAGTTGAACCCCTTTGAGAGACACCAAGTTTCTCAGTGTTGCGATCAGATGGAATGCCTTTACTATTAAGTACTGCCAGGCATTTAAGTGAGAAAGGTGTGTTTTTTATACCACTGAGATAAGATGCAAATTGGTTAGTTGTTGAGAATGGTGATTCGTCATTATAGCCTGCCTTGTCTGCTTCACTGGTGGCTTTTTTGTAATCCATTGAGTTCCCTTCAGATCCTGCAGTAAAGTTGGAGTCAGTGTTAGATTCACCTCTCATGGGCTTCCCACTGCTGGGCCACAGCTGCTTTACCACAGGATGAGATACAATAGCCTGTGGATTTTCACAAGAATGGAAAGATGACAAAAAAAAATGCTTCATTAGAAATGGGACTTTTCCAGAGTGAGTGAAATTGCTTTCATTCAGGACAGCTTGTGGCTTATCAGAGAGTTAGACTGACAATGCGGAGGTTATCTGAGCAATGGGTTAAAACAGTGCTTAAGGGCAGTTTGATAGAAAAACCTATTGCAATACCATTGACAGCATTGCTAAGCAATAAAATGGTAAATATGTTCTAGGCTAGTGATTAATTCTAATATAGCTAAATATGAAAAATGTGGAAGATAAATAGGAGGTTGATTCATAATCAGATGTACTCCGCCAGTAAAGTTCTTCAAATGCCTTCCATCCAATTTTCCAAACAGACTTAGAAAACCTCACTATAAACAGTGACTCGCCTTTACTGAGATGGGATTCACATGTATTCCTGACATTAGGAACATTGAGCTGTTTGAGTTAGCAGGTCGAGATGAGGAGCCAAGTCCATTGTGCAGGATTCCACTACAGAATGTAAAAAGTTGAAAAGAGGACAAAATAAAAAGGGAATGACAAAGCATTGCCACATTTGAGTGTTAAAGTCTGACAGTGCAATAGAGAGCAAGGATTGAGGGAAGGAATGAGTTTTGTAGTTTGGATCCCGAAATGACTGAAGAAAAAGGTCAAGGTGGAAACGAGAAGGAGCAATTCCGGAATGAAACTTTCCACTTGGAAGAGCAAGAGAAGTAAAACAAAGTGAGGCACAAAAGGTTTGCAACAGACAGAGGACTGAGAAGCTGGAGTGGGAGCAGAGTGGATTATCAATGAACAAGCAGGATCTTGCATTTTCTTCAGGAGTGCAACAGGCTTGATACTGCACGATAAAACAATCAGCAGACATCATCAGAATGAGGATATGACAACGGTTGGGATACGCTGAAAAAGGTGCAGTAGTCTTCTTGCAATGAGAATATGTAGTATTTCAGATGCGTGAACTTCCTCTCAAACACACAAATTTCTTTAATTTACTATACATTTCAGATATTGTAATAGATGCAGCAATGTAACCTAGTAAGTGTCACTTAATGGTTGTGGTCTCTTTAAAAACATTCACAATTTCGCTGTTTTGGTACTCGGACAACATTCTCAGAAAGCGGTACTAACTAATTGGGAAATGGCTCAAAGTTATCTTTGACACAGAAGGAAGTGGCTAAGTTCAGTTCCTAGAACGACTTTCTCCAAAACGTTCTGTTCCAAGATGATCACGCGAGCAACCTCAGAAAGACATTCAAACTCCACAACGTGATAGAGTATCTTTCTTTGTTTCAATCTGGAGTGAGAAAGTGCAGTTCCCCACTACTTGTTGCATTGAGGTATAATCACAATTTGTGCATAGAATTCAATTATAGGACTAACAATTTAACACAATTATAATACTGTTCAATTGCATCCAAAAATCATGAACCACCTATAAGTTATAGGGGTGGGCTCTTGTGCAGTAATGTTCCTACTTCCGAACTGGGAAGCCCAGTTTCAAGTCCCACCTATCATAACATTTCTGAGCAGGTTGATTAAAAATACCTACATGTCATAGGAGATTCATAAGTCTGTCTACAACAGGAGAAAAACAATGCAGGCTAACTTAAGCAAATTAGAAAGGTTTAAATACACAAAAAGGTAATCTTATTTAACTGAGATGTTAATTACATTGTGTTTGTAATTATATGACTTATGCACTCAGAGCATTTTAACAAGAAGCGAAATAGAAAGTAAACACAGCTCCTTTTGCCTAATGTTAGTGGGACACAAGACACACTTTGATTAGAAGCTTGATGCAAGTAACTGATGGCTAATATAAGCAGCTGCTATTTTTTAAGTGGCGGGCATTAAAATGCCTTTTCAATTGTTAGTATTCTGTAAAACACAGTTAGCATCAATTCAATCATATCACAGCACACGCTTCATTCACAAGGATCATACTTTGCTGTCGAAAGTACTTTACTGGACCCAGTTTAATACTCTTAGCAACACACTGAATTGCAAAGCATCCTTGACACAAGAATAGCAAGAGCTGAATGATAAGATGGTACCTGATCCGTATCCCATGCAGGGCTCTTGCCAGGTGATGTAAGATGCCTCATGATAGGCACTCTGCTATGTTCTGCACATTATCACAAAGGTAGATGAATACGTTAGGGGGAAACTTAGTTGATACCTTCATATTCATTTGAAACTGTAATGTCACAGAATAATAGCCAGTGCAGCAGTTGGAGCTCTGGTGTGCCGTTGCTATAGAGAGGTAGGTGTGATTTTGCAATATTCAATTCTCTGTGTTACTGATCTCAGCTGTACTGATGTGCAGATGCCCATTGACTGTGTGAATGTGACACTAGACTGCTCCTAGACAACTACCTTCCGAGCAGCTGCCTTCCGATGGCAAGGAACGAATTAACTACCCACTCCTTGGTTGAGGGTGGTTCGGTCATTGGGTTGTCCAAGAAAAGGGAAAGGAAGATAAAGTATCTCATTAAAACAAAAGAGGAATTCTGTTCTCAGCTAAGACCAAAGTTATAGCTGCACTTGGATTCAATAAACAGATCAGTACTTAAAGTAAAGGTTTCAGAACAAACCTTGCGTTCTTTAACTGAAACTCAGAATTAGATATTGCCATGAACTGACATCAGTCTGCAAGGTCACTAGAACATGAGAAAACTAGTCAGTCCCTTTCAGCATTGAATGAAACTGTGGTTGTTCTGCATCCAACAACTGCCTTCTGTAACACTTTGCTGAATAAAAATACAGCAGTCCCAGTTCTGATTTTTTTAACGGATTCTCCAGGATAAGTAGTTGGGATTTCCAGTGCCCTCTGGAAACCATAGAAACCAGAAATTCCGTTCCACAAACAGGAAATTTGCTTTATCCCATTTCAAACTGTTTTTCAAAATGGCCACATTTTCTATTGTGTCATTAATTCACACTCACCACTAATGATCTCAATACTTTCATTTCGGCAATATTCAAGTTATGTACGAAAGAACGATGGAGTGACACAATGTTATTCATGATGTGCAAGAGCTGGTGTTGGACTTGGGTGGACAAAGTCAGAAATCCCATGACACCGGGTTTATTTGAAATCACAAGCTTTCAGAATGCTGCTCCTTCAATTGTTTACTTTGGATATACCTCAACCCCCACCGATTGAGGTATACAGAATTATGTGGTACGTGGATAGAAATAGGCTTTTCCTCTTAGTTCTGTTGAGGGGTTAATAACTAGGGACAGGAGGTTTACAGGGGATTTAATGAAGGTTTATTTCATGGTGGTAGGTTTCTGAAACGTTAACCAGCAATATGAGTACATATGAGCAAGAAAGAAGCAATGTAAATCTATAGAAGAGCCAACTACATAAGCTGAGTACAGAAGATTTATATTAATCTAGGACTATAAGTGACATCCTTATGCTTATTAATATCAAATGAAAGAAGCTATACAGCTCAGGCAAAATGGCAATTTCCCTTGTTCTCAGCCTTGCTGTATTCCCTGATGATTCCAATTTTCTTCACTATACAGTGACAAATAAACAGAGTGCCCAAATCACAAGTCACATTGCAGGCGACCATTGTGGGTGAAATTATTGCCATTTTTGAGGCGAGCACAGAGTTCAAATCCCAGCAGAAATCTAACAAGAACTACTTAAGAAATAATACTGCAATTCTTTGTAGATTTGATACCACCTTTGTTTTTAATTATAATGTCAGCATTGTGATAGTTAATTATTTTTGTTTAATGATATTACTTGCAAATAAATTCCATGATTAGTTTTAGCCTGCAATATGTTCTTCTAGTGGCAAAATATTCATGGTCTCTGGAATAAATAGACAGGAAAATGCAGTAGTCATTTTATGTGAGTTTTAGTGTGATTTACCAGAGTTATAAGGTGATTGTGTGACTATAGTATTAAGGCATATATTGCAGTGCAGCTCTATGTTCAGGGGAGTAAACTGCTATTTTTAATGTAAACATAAAATCAATAAATTTGGGTGAAAGTCTGAACTGTGACAAGAGGCAGATGACAAATGAGTGATGGAAAACTGGTGATGGCAAATGACTGAATATCCCATCTCATTTTCTTTTCTCAGCCAAACGTTGCCAATTTTACTTCCGAAACTGATATATGGCAGTTTTGAAAGCAAAACAAAAGGCTTGGGAATTTGTGCTGTCTCCAATCTTCCAATTGTCCATGCCACACGCGGGATGGTGCTGAGAGAGAGAGAGAGAGGGTTTGATATGAGGGATGAAGCTGAGTTTGGAGCTTAATCATTGGCTTCACACAGTTTGTTCTCATGCAGATTCCTCACGTTTAAAAGCTCTTTATTCGGTGTGTGAGAGTATTCAATAAGGTTTTGACATCAAATTTTCAACTCAGCTTTGATAAACGATTGACCTTATCAATTTGGCTTAGGAACAGTTCATCATTTCCTCCATAATCAGTACCAATAACATGCTGTGTCTTACAAGCGAGAACAAACCTCATTGTGAACTCCCACTGAACTGATTTACTCTGAAAGTGTAGATCTGTTCTGTGCATAAACCCAACTGATACACTAACAAAAGTGATTGACTGAAGTATTAATGTTTTCTTGTCTCAAACAATACATTTGATTGAGCTGCAATCTTCAACAATACCTTGAAGCAGTCAGTCCCTACCTGGCCAAACAATAGGTCATGATGGTTTCCCCAATTACCAGGACAGCTTTATATTGTAGAGTCTACTGAGTATCAATCAGACCCCGAGCTTCTAAAGACTATCACGCCTTGGCCATCAACTCACAAAGCTCACATGCCGCTTCAAGGTCAGTTATCAGACTGGATCATCAGATCCCTCATGCGTTAGTTTGATCTGAATGTGATCCAGTTCTTCTTGTGTTGCAGAACTCACCTTTTTCCATCAATATCGCGTCTTCATTGTCTTGGCTAGAGCTCTCCACTCCTTGCCCTTCGTCTTCCTTCTTGATTTGAAGACCTTCAAGTATATCTTCTTCGTTGTCTATAAAAAATAAGAAAATACACAAAGAATTACTGCTGAAGATGGTACACAGTGCACTGAAACAGACATCTTAAGTGCTGTACGTTCTGGTAGCTTGGGAGAAACTTCACCCAGTCGATCAGGAGAATGGCTTTCTGAAAGATCAGAAGGCTGGCCTAGCGCAATGCATTCTCCTCAGTATCTGAAGGCACCAATTTTAAGTCCTAGCAGATTTCATCATTCTTCTTTTCGTTAATGTTGACAAAGTCTACAAGGATAAAGCAGAGCCATTCAGCCATTTAAATTATCCATCCACAGAAACCTAACATCCATCTTATAATGCATCTAACTGACATTGCAGGGACTCCGTCATTTGGCTTTTTTTAAAAACATTTAAATTTTAAATATATGCTACCAAACAAGCTCAAATCCAAAACTCCAGACTATGATGGATGACACACACAGAACAGGGAGAATCCCCAAACTACTTGATTGCGGTATTGAACATCAGGGAGGACAGGCTCTGATGAGATCCAAACCCTGCCCTAGCTTCCAACCCTCCCTCTTCAAATGACCTGCCCCCATCCCTCAAAAGCCCCACTCTTCCCCCTCCGCCATGTTACTTACCTGGGACTTGGATTCTCTGTGACCCTAGGATTCAAGGTGGAGGTGAGGGGGTTGAGGCAGCATACATGGCATCCTCACTAAGTTTCCAGCCTCTGATTAGCCAGCTGCTCTCGTTAAGTGAGTCCTCCAGCCCCTGGGGGTCTTGATTCCAAGGGAAGACCCATGGGTGGCCCCGCTGCTGCCTGATCAGGGCGTCATTCAGTGGGCTTTCCCATAAAGTAACAGCTAAGATTTATCTTGAAGGATAATCAGCCAGCAGGCGAGATTTCCCCTTCCCCCGACTTCCTCTCAAACACCACCACACGATAGCCCCATTAATTCTGCTTCACACTGCCTGACCTGGTGAGATTCTCAGCATTTCTCATTCTGATTTTTAAGTTCCCAGCATCTGCAGCATTTTGTTTATGCTTCCGAGTTTGGTTTGTCCCAGTGAAATACCTGGTCACCATAACAGATGAATTACAGACTTCTTTGGATGATTGAGCTCCATGGGTATCACTGTCACAAAGCGATTCTCAGGATATAAGGATTGCTGGTAAGATTGGCAGTCTATACCCATCCTTTTACCCTTAAAGAAGGCAGCTCCCTGCACTGTAGAAACAAGTTGAGCTGGTGGGGGGTAGAAAATATCAGGATCCTGATTTCGTGACAAGCGAGGGGGTGATGCATTTCTGAGTGGTGACACAGAAGGGGTGCGGGTCTGGTGGGGTTCCCATGCATCTGCTGCCCTTTGAGATGATCGAGGTACTGGGTTCTGAAGGTACTGCAGAATAATCTCTGCATTTATTGCTGGTGACCTTTCTGAATATATCCTGCCCCTGGCTTGTCACGCATCCTGTAATATTCTAAGTCTGTCAGTGGGATATGGGTTGACATGAAGATATTTGCCAACTCCTCACAATTCTTTGTGGAATAACTGCCCGGTGGTGCTTTCCCAATTGGATCCATAAGCACATTGCTTCTGGAAAATAAATTGTGGAAATGCCAATTGAAATCAGGTCACTGGTGATGGGATCAGCAGGTGGGTCACTGAGGCAGGAATTCAACTGGCCTTGGCTGATTGACTATCATTATGGTCTCCCCTCCCCCACCCACTCAATCCTTCAGGGTATTTGTTTCCTTGTGATCTTGTTGGACTAACATTTTCTCATCAGTGCTGTCTCTTCATCATCAATGCCATTTTCATTGTCCATCTGATCTTCTGGAACAACCCTGGAATTGATATCTCCATGTTTGCCCATTGCTGGGTTGGGATCTGTGAACACGAGCAGCCCATGCAGTGTGTTAGCTTTCAGTGCATTCATGGCCTTATACATTGAGCACAGTCGATTTCTGTCAACAACAAAAATTCACATTCATATAGCATCTTTTCAACTAAATGTACTAAGATGGTGGAAGGGGAGGAGATGAAGAAGCAAAATCAAGTCAAGAGCCTGGAGCCGAGGTTACTGAGCCGACAGTAGCAGCAGGGGAGTGGCAGAATCAAGGTTGCACAAACAGGTCAAAATTGGAGAAGCACAAAGATTGGGAAGGACTTGAAGAGGTTAACAGAGCTTGGGAAAGGAGTAGCAGCCAGAAGAGGTCACAGAAATGTGCTGGAGCAAGTTATGGAAATACAAATGAGTGTAGGATCTAGAGGTTGGTTACAGGCGATAGTGGGAAATGCAGAGGCTGGAGGAGGTCACAGAGATAGGGAGATTTGTAGAGGCTAGAAGATTTTTCAAATATGGGGAGAGTTGCAGAGGCTGGAGGAGGTTACAGAGATAGCGAGATTTGTAGAGGCTAGAAGATTTTTCAAACATGGGGAGAGTTGCAGAGGCTGGAGGGGGTTACAGAGATAGTGAGGGTTGTAGAGATTGGAGGATTTTTCAAACATGGGGAGAGTTGCAGAGACTGGAGGAGGTTACAGAGATAGCGAGAGTTGTAGAGGCTGGAGGAGGTCACAGAGATAGCGAGAGTTGTAGAGGCTGGAGGAGGTTACAGAGATAGCGAGAGTTGTAGAGGCTGGAGGAGGTCACTGAGATAGCGAGAGTTGTAGAGGTTGGAGGAGGTTACAGAGATAGCGAGAGTTGTAGAGGCTGGAGGAGGTCACTGAGATAGCGAGAGTTGTAGAGGTTGGAGGAGGTTACAGAGATAGTGAGAGTTGTAGAGGCTAGAAGATTTTTCAAACATGGGGAGAGTTGCAGAGGCTGGAGGAGGTTACAGAGATAGGGAGAGTTGTAGAGGCTAGAGGAGGTTACAGAGATAGCGAGATTTGTAGAGGCTAGAAGATTTTTCAAACATGGAGAGAGTTGCAGAGGATGGAGGAGGTTACAGAGATAGCGAGACTTGTAGAGGCTGGAGGAGGTCACAGAGTTAGTGAGAGTTGTAGAGGCTGGAGGAGGTTACAGAGATAGCGAGAGTTGTAGAGGTTGGAGAAGGTTACAGAAATAGGAAGAGTTGTATAGACCTGAGGAGGTAACAGAGATTTGTAGAGGCTAGAAGATTTTTCAAACATGGGGAGGGTTGCAGAGGCTGCAGGAGGTTGCAGGAATAGCGAGAGTTGTAAAGGCTGGAAGAAGTTCCAGTGATAGCGAGAGTTATAGAGGTTGGAGGAGATTACAGAGATAGCGAGATTTGTAGAGGCTAGAAGATTTTTCAAACATGGGGAGAGTTGCAGAGGCTGGAGGGGGTTACAGAGATAGCGAGGGTTGTAGAGGCTGAAGGATTTTTCAAACATGGGGAGAGTTGCAGATGCTGGATGAGGTTACAGGAATAGTCAGAGTTGTATAGACTGGAGGAAGTTCCAGTGATAGCGAGAGTTGTATAGGCTGAAGGAGGTTACAGAAATAGCAAGAATTGTAGAGGCTGGAGGAAGTTACAGCGATAGCGAGAATTGTATAGGCTGGAGGAGGTTACAGAGATAGCAAGGGTTGTATAGGCTGGAGGAGGTTACAGTGAGTGAGGGTTGTATAAACTGGAGGAGGTTACAGAGATAGTGAGGGGTTGTAGAGGCTGAAGGATTTTTCAAACATGGGGAGAGTTGCAGAGGCTGGAGGAGGTTACAAAGATAGGGAAGGGTGTAGGTTAATTGAAGTTAGAGACAGGAACTGTTGTAGAGCTGCAGAAGGCCACAGAGATAGTGGGTTGTGTGGCCATAGGTGATTACAAAGATGATGGAGGTGGGGGTTAGAGAGTTGGTGGAGGTTACGGAGATAGGGAGAGATGTACGTTTGGAGAAGATTAAGAGACAGGGAATGTTGTAGATTTGAAGGAGGTATTACAGAGATAGAGGTGGAGGATTTGAAAGGTACCAGAATAAGGATTAGAATTTTCAACCTGAGGCAGTGCCAGAATTAATGTATGGGTGAAAATTTCAAACTGGAGACGGTGTGAGCTAATATCAGTGAGTAAACAGGGGGTGGGTGATGGTTAAACTGTCATCATTTACAGTGGAAGCTGGTGCTCATAAAGTCAGTTCATTGGTTCAGACATTTAGCACTGAATTTGTTTACTCTGATATGTTACAAATTTAGATTTTACTTCCACTTTTCACCTAAAGTTTCCTTCAAGAGGATATAAGAGGAGTCTGGGAAGCATTTGCTCATTTTTCTTTCCTGAATGTATTTGCATTTTGTTTCCGTCCTTTGGCTAACTCAAGTTGGTCACTCTTCACATGTCATTTCAGAAAGTCAGTAATGTTGGTAAAGGTGAGGCAATGCACACTTCATCCTGACCTCAGCCCCTATTAACTCATGGTCATTTCCCAGAGAGGGGCATTGGGTACTGAGGCAGGCCATGTTGCCCTGATCCTGATTAACTAGCACTAGGGGAGATCAAAGAGGCTGACTCCAAAACCTACTCAGCTGAGGTCAGCCCTCTGTGTAATTCCGATTTGGGAACATCTATTCTCTGTGCCTTTGGATATCATCCATTCAACTAGTCAGCCAATCAGAAGGTGACAGATAATTGCAGTGAGGTCTGAAAAATGGCTAATGGAATGTCTTCAATAGGCTACTGTTCATCAGAATAAATCACATGCTAATACTACCTGGCATTTATTAAGGAGGAACAGTCAATTACCTGCACACATTTTCACAGGACTGTCTTGCATCATTTCTACGTCCAAAACTTCCTGTCAAATAAAAAAAAGATAAGAAAACGTATGGATAAGAAAAATCTGGTTCTCCAGATCCCATGCATCCAGTGCCTTAATTCTCCCATTCAAGTACCGCTGTCCAGTAGCTAATATGCCAATTGAAGTTTGTTCCTTCAAATATTCCCATGTTCCAGTGAAACAGTTTTCTCTGATACGCTGACTCTGTCACTGAATCCATCTTCCCCAGTCCCTGCAAACTCTAAGCCCACTGTTGAGTTCCATTGCTTAGATGCTTTTATTTCCATCTCAAGACCTAGTCGGTCAGTCCAGAGATGAATCAATCCAAAGGAGGAAGTGCTCATTGCAGTACATGAACACACAATGTAAGGCATCACTTAACTCTCAAAGATGTTGCTGCTGCCTGGAGATCTATCATCATGGTATCCCATGCTTTGTCTATCTTGTACCATCCTCACATGCCCATTGTGGCTCAGCTGTGCTCATTGTGACAAGCATCGTCCAATTAAGACCATAAGATGGAGGAGCAGAGCCACGGCCATTCAGCCCATTGAGTCTGCTCCGCCATTCAATGAGATCATATCTGATATGGTAATCCTCAATTTCACCTTCTGCCTTTTCCTCATAACCCATTATTTCCTTCCTGATTAAAAAATTATTGAGCTCAGCCTTGAAAATATTTAATGTCCCAACCTCAACAGGTTTCACAGATTCACTTCTCTCTTGAGAGTCATAGAGTCACACATCATGAAACAGACCCTTCGGTCCAACTCGTCCACACCAACCACATTCCCAAACTAAACTAATCCCACCTGTCGAGACTTGGCCCATATCCATCGAAACCTTTCCTATTCATGTACTTATCCAAATGTCTTAAATGTAGTAATTGTACCTGCATCCATCACCTCTTCTGGACAAATTAACCACTTTCTGTGTAAAAAAGGGTGCCCCTTATGTCCTTCTTAAATCTTTTTCCTCTCACCTTAAAAATATGCCCCCTAATTTTGAGCTCTCCAACTCTACTGAAAAGACCTTTGCTATTCACTTTATCTATGCCCCTCAAGATTTCATAAACCTCAATAAGGTCACCTCTCATCCTCCTATACTCCAGCAAATAAAATCCCAGCCTATCCTGCTTCTACTTATAAGTCAAACCCTCTATTCCCAGCTACATCCTCGCAAATCTTTTCTGAACCCTCTCCAATTTAATATCTTTTCTACAGCAGGGCAACCAGAACTGCATACAGTATTCCAGAAGAGGCCTCACCAATGTCCTGTAAAACCTCAACACAACGTCTCAACTCCTATACGCAAAGGTTTGAGTAATGAAGGCAAGCATTCTAAATGCTTTCTATATGTGATGTCAACTTCAAAGAATTATGTACTTGAACCCCTCGTTCTTTCTAGAACACCACACAGGGTCCTACCATTAATTGTATAAGTCCTGCCTTGTTTGATTTACCAAAATGCAATATCTCACATTTATCCAAATTAAACTCCATCTGTCACTCCTCAGCCCATTGACCCAATTGATCAAGATCTCTGTAAATTTAGATAGCCTTCTTCACTGTCCACTGTAGCATCAATTTTGGTGTCATTTGCAAACATACTAACTGTGCCTCCTATATTCTCATTCACATTGTTTATTTAAATGACAAACAGAAGTGAACCCAGCACTAATCCCTGTGGCACACCCCTGGTCACAGGTCTCCAGTCCAAAAAATACAACCCTCCACCAGCACCCTCTGTCTCCGACCAACAAGCCAATTTTGTATCCAATTGGCAAGTTCTCCCTGAATCCCACGTGATCTAACTTTACTAATTAGTCTACCATACAGAACCTTTACTAAATTCCATGTAAACAACATCTACCACTCTGCCCTCAAACATTTTGATTACTTCCTCAAAAAACTCAAATCAAGTTTGCGAGACACGATTTCCCTCACACAAAACCATGCTCACTATCCCTAATCGTTCCTTGCCTCTCCAAATACATGAACAGTAAATCCTATCTTAGAGGAAAGAAACTCTGCCTCATTTCTGACATAAATGGGAAACACCTTATTCTGAGATGATGCCATCTGCTCCTGGACTCTCCCACAAGGGGAAGCTACTGTTTCTGCCTATCGAGTTCCCCTAAGAATTTTGCATGTTTCAATAAGGTAGCCTCTCGGTCTTCTACATTCCAGTGAGACTTAATTTGACCTAATGGTCTATAAATTGAATTTTTAGTATATCTTAGCATCCACATTTCAAAAGTTTCCATTTTCAACCAGAGATGTTTATTCATTGCCCATTTATCTGAAGCATATGAGAAAAGTAGATCATACATAGCATCTTATGAGAATTATTCCTTGGTAAAAGCTTTCAGATGAGAATTTAAAATGAGGTACAATTTGCCTGGTCAAGGTAGTGAATCCATTACAGATTTTACAAAAGAAGCATGGAGTGTTCCCAGAGCCCTGGCTAGCATTTATTCCCGAATGTATTCGCCTGGTCATCAGTCTCACTTTTGCTTGTGGGATCTTGCTGTGTGCAGGTTGAAAGTTGAACTAGCCTACCTAACAGAGAGTACGCTTCAGAAACAATTCCTTTGAATCAGGATAAAGGCATTCAAAAACATGCCAATATAAATCCTTTTTATTAACTAACATATTTGCTTTAATTTTACATTAAACCCATCTAAGATTGAGTCTACTGGTTTGACTTGGTACCGTCTGAGTAAAAGGTGCAAGGAATAGGTCTTACCACAGTCTTGCATGATAGTAGTCACTGACAGACAGTTACTTTCCCCAGATGCTGGTTCAGGGTAGTTCCCAATCTATCGTGTGACTATTTAAGATTATACCACGGCTTCTTCTCATTTACTGACAGGACGTGGGCATCACATTTATTGCCCATCCCTAGTTGCCCTTGAGAATGTGTTGGTCAGCTGCCTTGTGGAAGTCTACCTGCTGTAAGTAGTCTCACAATGCCTCGAGTGAAGGAGTTTCAGGATTTTGACCGAGCGACAAATCAGGATGGCGAGTGGCTCGGAGGGAAACTTGCAGGTGATGGTACCCGCTGCTCTTGTCCTTCTAGATGGAGGTGGTTATAGACTTGGAAGGTTCTGTATGAGGACCTTTGGTGAATTTCTGCAGTTTAGCTTGTAGACAGTACACACTGCTGCTACTGAGCATCGGTGGGAAAGGGAATGGATGCTTGTGGATGTGGTGCCAATCAAGTGGGCTGCTTTATTCTACACTGACAAGCTTCTTGTGTGTTGTACATATACTGGGTTCTCACTCTGAAGCATCATTCATTTTTTTTTATTGAAATGCCCTGATGTGGCGATTTGAGGAACTGGCAAGGTGAGGTTTCAGCAGTGCCAGGGTAAATCTGCTTGAAACATTGACCTGAACGTTCCCTGTATTTGTAACGACTGACCTGTTGTGCATTCCTAACATGGTTACATCTCAAAACCTCCAGCAATTACAGCTCTTCACTTTTACATTGAGTAGACGGACCTACTCTGATCAGAACTCTTTTACCTGGTGGACAGGGCCTGAGTAATTAAATTCTCACAGAAATAATAAATGTTGTGGCACAAATTCTACGCAAGGAAAGCAGCCAGACAGAGGATGGTTTGTAATTTTAAAAAGATTGTGATAACTCATTCTGAAATTATAATTCATAATTTAAAACATTACCTCTTTTACAAGACTTGGAGCTGTTTTATCCAAATGACTCTGATTGGTGCCAAGCAAACTGGTGTAATGAAGTGTGCAGTAAAATTTACCTAAGGGAAAAGAGTAAGTGATTAATCCTTTCTTCAGAAAGCTAATTGTCCTTTGCAAAGCTCAGTTAGACAAATTAGTCTCCATATCTTCGTCCTGCGAAGATTCGGGGAATGGGTGCATTCTAATGTGAGAATCAGAGCTGTATAAACCAGACAGGACCCACCTCTAATTACTCACTAGAACTGAGCTAGGTACACAAGGCATGCAAGATGTAACACCACCACCCCCTTCTGAGTATTACTCAGGAAACTCCACAGAACAGCCATATGTTGCTGAAGATTGGTCAGACAAAGCTGAGATTTTGACCCCCACTCACCTGGTCAAATAGTCCGAACCAGGGAGAGAGAGGTTTCAGTCTGCAGGTAGGGGAAACAAGGATCAGGACAGTTTTCCAATATCCAAACCCAATCCCGGAGGAAGCTGTCTCTCATTGAACTTTAGACCAGAGTTCCTTCTCAATGATCAGGGAGGCCACTTATCTGTCTCAATGGGAATAGTGGATAGGCTCTTGCAGTTCCTGATGAAGGGCTTTTGCCCGAAAAGTCGATTTCACTGCTCGTTGGATGCTGCCTGAACTGCTGTGCTCCTCCAGCACCACTTATCCAGTATGAGGGTCAATCAAAGGCATCCCAGGTTCAGATGTGCACCCAGCCGGAGAGAATGGTAAGGACGTGGCCATGGACTCGAACAGTCTCATCGTTCCTTCATTGTCGCTGGTGCAAATCTAACAAGTTCCTCTCTGACAGCATTGTGGGTGCGGCCACATCAAATGGACCGCAGCAGCTGCAGAATGCAGCTTTACCAGCCCCTTCCTGAGAGCGTTTAGAGAGATTAGCAATAATTCTGGCCTAGCTAGTGGCCCTCACATAAAGTGAACAAATATTTTAAAAAAGCAAAAACAATTTGGCCGCTCAGCCACTATTAAAAAAAATTCAAAAGCAGCTTGGGGTGAGATGCTGGAAATAGGTGGGCCATAGAGGAAAGCCCACCAGCCCTGTGCTGTACCCTTAACCACGAGCAAGTTGCGTAAGAGATGCCTGCAGCATTGGCACACTGACCTGTCTTGATGTGCCTGTCTGCATTCACACTGGGAAACTGGAGGCAGACTGAAAAGTCCCAATTTCTTGAACTCAACTTTAACAAATGTCTCAACGAGCTTAGTTGGCTGTCCATTGCTTGCTTGCAGTCCTGCTAGCCCCAAACTCAAAAAAATGACCAACGCCACAAACAGGGTGAAGAAACTCCCACACTGGCCAGGTTTGCGAACTTGAGTCCCATTTACTGACGTGGGGCTTGAAAATCCTGCCCTCAGTGTTGGCTTTGCACTTAAACCAAGGGCACGTGGACTAACACCAATCAGTTAGTGGTTTCCCTGCTATCCGAAAGTAGAGCGTTGCTATGAAACCTTATGTAAGCCGAAACGGTGTCAAGTGAAGAAGCAATGTGAAAACGTTAGTGAAAACAGGTATTAATGTAGGTCTTTCGTAAAAGTGAAGTGGTATAAAGTGAACTTTCGAAAAGCGGGGGATACCTGCGCTGGTTTGTGTTGAATTGTGGGTCTATCTACAGGACATGGACTGCAGCGATTCAAGAAGGAAGCTCACCGCCACTTTCTCAAGGGCAGCTAAGGATGGGCAATAAATGCTGACCCAGCCAGTGACACACACGTCTCATGAGTGAATTCTTTTAAAAGTTACTTACGGGATTCCTTAACATTGATAATTCCTATTGTACTTTGCTGATCAGTGTTTGTGATTGGCTCTCAGAACTATCAGTAATCACCTTGACTTTCTCCAAAATCATTGAAAATGATAAAATGACACAGCACAGGCATGGCCATTTGACCCAGTGTCCATGTGCTAACTCTTTCAAATAATTATCCAATTTGCCCTGCAAAAAAAGTGCAGGTTGGTGGGAGAAGACAAAAAGGGAGGGAAGAGCTTTACCACCAGTTGGGAATGTACCCCCAGTTGGGAAATCTCCAACTAGCATTGCTTCTTATTTGAACGAAATGCCACCTTCAACAGGGCAGCCCCCAGTAAGAGGCTCAGTCAGGTGGGGAATTTTCTGGATGTTTGGATGTCTGTAAACTGCTGATAGTCCAGGAGTGTGCGAGAAATCAGAGTCAGGCTGATGACATTCTGTAGGCCTCGCTATCCACATTGGCCCTCATTCTCTCCAAGTAAGGTCAACTTTTCGTTTCCACTGCAGTCCACAATTTAGACCGTGTTTACCTCATAGAGGTGAAAACAAAATTGGTAACGTTGGTATTGTATTTGAGAAAGTGACAATAATCCTGTCGAGGATGAGAGCAGGAAACTTTTCTCTCCATCAAAATTACGCTGCTCGCGACCTCAGAGAGTGCTGAAGATTGACATTGGGCAAGTGAAAATAATCCCCAGAAATGTCAAATCTACAAAGTTTAGAATCACCCATCATGCTCAATCTCCAAAATAGAATATACTTGTAATTTGATACAAGGCTGGGCTGACTGTAGCAAGGGTTTGATGGTAGTCTGCCATCATGGGAGTCATTGTTTAAATGTAGCCTCGTGTGGCATAGTCAAAGCTTCCTCCAGTGGTAAGTATTGCAGTTGGATTGAAATTGGGTGATTAGAATTCAGATTTGAGTAGGCATGGTCCTACAGCACAAAACTGACATGGTGCTGACTGACCATCGGACATGGAGTGACAAGTGATCGCCTAGTGCAGCGGAGCCAGTTACCTCAGATTGGAGCTGGTGAGGGTGAGGCCAAGGCACCTTTACGCTCACATTCACAGTGTCCCACTTGCCTTGGACATTGGATAGCTGTATTGGAATGTGCTGTGGTTCTTTCACCTCAACAATCACAGTGTAGACCAGTATTGAAAACGGCCTCAATGGGTACTTGCCATCTCTGCTGTTGAAAGCGTAGTTCCCGAGCCGCAGGGTGGTGCCACACTGGTGGCATGTGAAGCAGCCACGGTGGAAGAACTGACCCTCGGCGCTGAAGCGTTCCACCACGTAAACACGCTTCTTACAAAAGTAGCAAACCTCACTGCTGCTGGGGCCTGGTGCCTGTCTGAAGGAGCCCTGAGACACAGAAGTACAATGCACATTTCATATCAGTGAACAAGATCAATAAAGGGCTACTTTGCATCTTATATGTATATATATAATACACCCTGGGTTCTGTGCTTTGCATCTAATACATATATATACAATACACCCTGTGATCAATATACTATGTATCTTCCCATATTAATACCATACAATGCCAATAGATCACACATGCCATTTGTCACCTTAGATCCAGGTAATGTCACCAACCAGTTTGAACTGGATTTTGGCTCCAGTTTCTGCCAGGGTGTGTATTTAGGACACTGTTCACTTTAACTGGGCGGGAACTAGAGAGCACTATTTAAGACAAATAGCAAATGGACTAGAGCGGCAATGAAGAGATTTTTTTTGAAGGCACTAGTTGTACCAATGCATGGGAATTGAATGTACACATGAAAAGGAAATAATTGTAGACCTTATGGGGAAAGTGCCTGCAAATGATTGCATCTGTTGTTCGGGGAGGCATGACGTGTTGAATGGCGTCCTATTCTGTAAGACTCCATGAGGTAGGCACACGGTGTGGAACAATACATTGAGAATACAGGGCGATAGGTTTGACATATCCTGAGGCTCAGTGATTGGATCTAGATGAGGTTACAGGCATTGGATGTTGAGGCACTGACCTGTCTGTTAGCTGATTCCACATTGGAGTTCTCCTGGAACTGTTCTGGTTGTGAGCTGCTGCTCTCATTCTCTTGTGGTGAATGTGCCGACGATGGCGAAGCCAAAGTCTCATTTGGATCTTCTTTCAGTAATTGTTCTGATTCAGCATCTGACTAAACACAGATTGAGATTTTTTTCAATGTGAGGTTTTAGTCATTGAATCTACCAAGACATAGGGTTGGATTTTACACATCAGGTGATGACCCAGCCCCACCACCTGTTAAATATTCGAGCTCAGGAAACCACAACCAGAATTTGTTTTCTTTATTGCTGTGCACAATATGGGCATCAATGGCTGGGTCAGCTTTATTGCCTCTCTCGAATTGCCCTTGAGAAAATGGTGGTGAGCCACCTTGTTGAACCGCTCCAGTTCACGGTCATTAAACTATACACTGCCTGAAGCCTGAGATCAAAGCTAGCAGCTCCATGCCCCATTCTCCTCAAGCTGCCAGCCAATCAGCTGGAAGTCACCTCTCCAGTCCCAACAGCACCACCAGAATCTGTGGCCATAGTTGGAACTGCAGGAAAGGCTGGAGTGGGGCTAGTAAAGGTCAGACAGGAAGACCTCAGAGAGGGTTTCAAGGATGTTGTGATGGGAAGCCATAGAGTTACATTTGGCAGAGGCATCCCTATCTGTGAGCACTCCATGGCAGCAGGAGATGGCATCACCACTGAGGAATGAGTAACCACGAATGCATGAGTGACCATTAATTGTGCATCATACTTTCATGGCCTCTGGCAGTTGCTAGGCCTCAAAAGCCCCCAAACATTAACTGATTCTTTTTTACCACGGAACTTCGTTTGTTGGCCACGTTTTTCCGGAGGGTACTCAGGAACAAGAGGGCTGACTTGGCTGATGACAGGGTCATTATCTTCCTTTTATTGACATCATGAAGCTCTGAGAGAGAAAAGGAGTGGAAATTTTACACCTAACCAGAGACCTGGTTGTGTAATTTAGGAATATTCTGAGATCAATAGATACTTCAACGCGAACCCACCAGGAGAAATGTCCTTGAAGAATTCATTGAACTGGGTCAAGTACATGAACATACTGAGCTTGTCAGGGCTGGTAGCTACTTCCATTTCTCTCCCAGTCATTATTGGTGAGATTCCAAATTCCTTTTCTGCGATACTGAATGCCAGTTGGTTATTTTCAGCAACAGATTCTTCTTTAAGACTCTCGAAGTCACTGGAAAAGGAGGAAAAGAGCTCAGTGCAAGGCCTGGACTATTTGCCCTCCTGCATTTGAACTAATTCTGAGATGGCGTTGACAGCAAAGGAATATCAGCTGTGTGGAGCATAGGTCTGTATGTTGTTGTGTCTCCCAGGTACATAGACGAGGAATGACAACATTCCCATTGCCCCTCACAACTGGAGGGCAGTCTAAATGCCTTACAACTTTAGAAATATGCTTGCCATGGTACTAATCTCACATGTAAGCCAACCTGGGAACAGCAAGATCCCACAAATGGCCCTCAGGTTAATGAGGAGGTGTGATTTGACAATGGCAGTTGAGGAATGAATTCTGGCCAAGAACACTGGGTTATGTGATTTACTGACCTTTGGGTTTGTTGGAACTTCGATGCATCACATCACCGAGGGCAGACTATTTTGACAAAAATCAAAAATATAGCATTCGTTATTATCTTGCTGCTACTCACATAAGGTCTGGGCGAAAATGGTGAATCAGAGCACACAGTGCCAGGCCTGTCTTCCAGGACATGGTTAGGTCAACGATCTTTACATTTCTGTAGCTTCTTGTGTGCTGTTGACACCAGCTCAGGAGCTCTTCGTAACCCACACAGGAATCTACAAGAAGCACTCATGGTCACATTCAGTATTCAGTCTGAGAACAGCATGGACAGTCAACAATCCCACTGGTGCTGACTGATACCTAGTCAATTTCTCTCTAAACCTCTACACCTTACGAAGAATTACATATAACATTTTTTCACATCTTTTCACTGCCTTAGTAGATAAAGAGATTGTAACTGCATATCATATAGATGTACACAAGTGCACAAAGGTGCACATGGAAGTTCATGTGCATATTTTACACACATGCATATAGACACTGCAGGTGAAATTCACCTTGGTTGGCAATTATGAATTGCAACTGGTTATATACTTGAAGTCAACAGACAGAAAAGCAGGCAGTGAGTAATGGACTCTTGACTCACAAGCACCGTCTTTACCCATCGGATGGATCCAAATGTCATACCCCACCTCCCATGCACTTCTTACGAGTTCAAAAGTAACAGGCCCACTGCAGTGGTTCCCATTCTGGTTTACACTGGTGAACTCAGCACGGACAAAGCACTGACACTGGGACTGTTGGGTGCAGCTCTATTCCTCACTGGTACATACAGTACGAAGCAAGGTCCGCAGTGCAACTGAATGTAGGACCTAGGAACAGGATTAGGTCATTCTGTCAACTCTGCTCCAGCACTCAGTAAGATCATGGCTGATCGGATTGTGGTCTCAACTCCACTTTCCTGCCTGCCCCAGCAACACCCCCTTCCCCACAACCCTTGCCGATCAAACAACAGTTGAAAACTCAAGGGAGCAGGTTCCAGTATTTTCTGGGGAAGAAAATTTCACGTACTAACTGAAATAACTGCAATGAGGCCGGTATCCTGTCACCAAGTCACTCCTTATTTACTTGTGCACAGTACATTGGCTGTTGCCAGCCAGTTCAGAGTCAGTCCCCTCAACTGGGGAGATTCTGAACGTCCTGGTTATATTTGTCAACCAGGGTTCCCTAACTGGTTAACAACCCCAATCAAGGATCTCATAGTCAACAAGATCCACCTGGTTCCAATCACTATAATAACCCCTTTCAGAGGAACGAAAAATCACCTCACCTCTGACTTAAAAGGGAAGATCGCTTATTCTTAGCCTGTGTCCCTTAGTTCTAGCCTCCCTTAGAAAAAAAAATCCTCCTAGTATCCATTTTGTCTAATCCCCTCTTGTGTGCTGTGATAAAATCCACTGTCATTCGTTTACACTTGCCGATCTAACCTTTTCAAATTTCCCTTGTAACCTTCCATCTCAGAAATGAGAAACTCCTTGACAAAAACAATATGATTCAAGAGGGTAGTAGATAATGAGCCTGCTCTGTTAACAGGTCACTGTGTTAACACAGGGAAAATCACCCAGGTTTCCTCCTCCTCCATATTACCCCACGACTATCACTGGAAAAGGAGCACAGTGCCAGGCTTTGCCTGAGTGACTTTTATGACAGAATAACATATCGACACAGACTGTCAAAGGCCAGGTATAATACGATGTCAGGAAGAATATAATTTTTAAACAAAAGTGAGGGAATCGGACCATTTTGGTAAGTTCCATCTGAGATGGTTTCACTTTGTGTCTTACCACTGCGTAGCATTTTCCCCTTTGTTTGGCTGGTGTCCTTCTCTGTAGCTGTGCTCCTTCCCACATCATACAGATGCTGCACCTTCAGCGGATAAATTAATTGATAAGTTATTCTGTGTCTCGGGTGTAACATAATTGAACAGTCACAAACCCAAAATATGTCCCTTTCCGCAGGTACTGCCTGACCTGGGATGCCTTAATGGTATAATCCCTCAACTTGCCATCAGACCTGAATGTCAGTTATCAATTCACAAGCCTGCAACCCGTCCTTGCAAGTAATACAAAATATTTTCAGTGGATGCACCACAATAAGGACATCCAGGGCAGGTCAAAGGTCACTGAATCTGGCTATTGTATCATGCCTAGTTAGGGAGAAGCTGAATTGTGGAGCTACTGCAAGGAACACCACAGTAAGCTGCTTGCCAGCTCCCTATGGGCACAGACGTCAGTTCCACACTCACAGCACTTTGCTGCTTTTAAAGTGCACTTTGTTTTTCCTCATTGTGTGTGGGCCTCCCTGGATTACACATCATCACTGACCTGTGAGGGCAGCCGAGTTGACTCTGGATAGCAGTAAATCTTGAAGGCCTAAATGTTAATGTCCCTCTCTTGACTTCTATTTGACCCAGTCCCAAGGACAGAAGAAGTTACGATGCAGACCCAATCAGAGGAGACAAAGAACACATTATAGGAGCTTCTACCAGTTTTTAAACTTACAGTCATGAGAATAGAAGTAGTAAGGGCAGGCAGTATGACTCTCAAGAGGGACATTCCCTGGGGAAACATCAGTAAAAAACATAGTAATCCCTGGAAATGAAGAGAGCGTACTGGACTGCTATTTTGAAGTCAATATGTGTCATTCACCAGGCTGACTCGTTTAGCTTTCAGTAGATCATGACTGAACTCCTAGATCAGCCCCACTTCTCAATGCAAACACCACATCTCCTGAACCCCTTCAAGTACAAAAACCTATAATTCTCGACCAGGAATGGATTCGTCAACTGAGCATCCACAGCCCTCTTCCGAAAGAGAATTCCAAAGATTCAGAAACCTCCAAGTGAGAGGACTGTCCTCAGTTGCAAATAGACGGTGCTCCTCCTCCCGCATCTCACAAGCCGTAGACACCCACTGTCCCATTACTGACCCCACGTGATTGATGAGCATTGTCAGAACACGGTGCAAGGCACATACCTGGGTAGGTTTGAAGTAGCTGAGGTTGAGGTTGGGATAGCGGGTTTGTGGATCGATACTGTACTGACTAATGTTCTTGTTTGTGTTCTCAGGCGTGGTCTGTGACAGCAGCTGGTAGATACTTTCTCTGGAGAAGAACATTCAATAAAGATTGCACTTCATGGGGGAGACATTTGCTGGATTTATAAAGCTCAATCATAGAGGATACAAGATGAGAATTCTTTTATTCTTTCACAGAATGTGCACTTTGCTGGCAAGTCCAGCCCATCCCCAATAGTCTTTGAACTGATTGGCTTGCTCAGCCTTTACAGAGGGCAGTTCAGAGTCAACCACATTGCTGTGGGTCTGGAGTCATATGTACCATACGGGTAAAGATGGCAGATTTCCTTCCTTAAAGAAAGTTGGTAAACCAGAAGGCTTTTAACAACAATTAACTTTAGTTTTGCGAGATTACTGAGACTAGCTATACAATTCCTGATATATTAAGAAAATGTATAAGACATAGCGGGATTTGAATCTTGTTCCCAGAGAATGAACCTGGTCTTCTGACAAACACACCATTGCTTGATCATCTCTGAAATGCAACTTGAAAGCTTGTGAGATTAAATGAACCAAGGTCTTGCAACAAAACACAGCCAACAGTATTTGACTGTGACAGACTCAATTCCCATTTTTCATGAGGTCTCCTTTTCCAGGCTCAAAGGATAGCTATAACTCTGCCTCATTTCCTCAGTGACTGATACAGTGACTGTGTACTCTCCATTTCTGAGATCCGAGATCTCATCGCCTTGTCTAATCAGTATTATCCCTGATCAATACCCATAAAGCTCTCTCCCCTCAGGAGGTGGAAGGATAGATTACCCACTAGTATCAATGCAACTGAAGCAATATGATCTGACCACCAGTTAGAGTTAATGATCTCCCTATCACTTGGTGATTTGTGGATCCTCACTGGGGTTCGAATTCAGTTGCTGTGCTCCTCATGTTACAACAATGACCTTCATTGGCTGTAAAGTGCTTTGACACACCTCGAGGTTGTATAAAGTGCTATATCAATGCAACTTCTCTTGTCCATTCATAAAGAGCTGAGAAGCTTTGGTGTTGCTTCTCTATGTCTGGGCCAGTAGTTATTGATTTACAATGATTTTCCAATACCATTTCTTCCACAACGACAGATTCACTGCCTGGTTTCATAAATGGTGCTCTCAGCACCTCCCCCAGGGAACCACTCTTTATGATGATAAGGGAGTTAGACAAAGGAACATAATATCCCCTAAAGCAGTCAAAAGGTGATGACTGGGACATACATGATCAAACGATCACATATACACAGTGGGGAGCACAGGTCCTTTCTTATAACTCATTCATGGGATGTGGCATTGCTGACTGGGCCAGCATTTATTGCCCGTCCCTAGTTACCCTTGAGAAGGTGACAGTGAGCTTTCTTGAACCTGCAGTCAATAGGTAGACAAGGGCAGAGATGCGTAAACCATTACTTGTAACATCCTTCAGTGTTGCTGAGTCATTGCCCAGGAACCTCTGCCCAACCTCACTGTTGGTGCCTCTACACCCTAAGACTGCAGTAGTTCATATTATTGTGTTTGGTATGCTATGCAACTGTACTGAGATACACAAGATAACCCAAGCCTGACTCACCCAACATTCACAAACACCAATGGAGAGTTTAGGAGCACAATTTCTTTTAATATTTGTTCACAGAATGTGGACATCGCTGGTTGGGCCAGCATTTATTGTCCAGTGCTAATTGGGAAAGGTAATGGTGAGCTAACTTCTTGAATTGCTGCAGTCTTTGGCGTTTGGAGCACTCACAATGCCGTTAGGGAGGGAGTTCCAGGATTTTGGCCCAGCATCGCTGAAGAAACTTGTAGGTGGTGATACTTCTATACCTCTGCAGCCATTGGTTTCACAGTTGGCAAGTTTGGAAGCACTGGTGAGTTGTTGCGGTGTGTTTTGTAGATGGTACACCCTGCTGCACTGTGTGTCAATGGTGAAGGGAGAAAATGTTGAAGATGGTGAATTGAACTACTAATCAAGTGAGCTGCAGTGTCCTGGATGGTGTCAAGCTTCTTGAATGTTGTTGGGACTGCACTCATCCAGGCAAGTGGGGAGTATTTCATCACACTCCTGATTTGATTGGTATCACATCCACAAGCATCCATCCCCTCCATCACGAACATTCGATAACAGCAGTGTGTGCCTTAAATGCACTGTAGAAATTCACCAAAGGTCCTCAGATAGCACTTTCCAAACCCACAATCACTTCCATCTAGAAGGACAAGGGCAGCAGATACATAGGAACACCACCACCTGCAAATTCCCCTCCAAGCCAATCACCATTCCGACTTGGAAATATATTGCTGTTCCTCACTGGGTCAAACTCCTGGAGTTCCCTCCCTCATGGCATTGTGGGTCAACCTACAGCACATGGACTGCAGCAGTTCAAGAAGGTAGCTCACCACCCTCTTCTCCAGGACAGCTGGGAATGGGCAATAAATGCTGGGCAGACAGTGACACCTATGTCCCATGAGTGAATAAAAGAAACTTATGCCTTATAGATGGTTGACAGGGTTTGAGGAGTCAGGAGGTGAGTTACTCATTGTGGGATTCCCAGCTTCTAACCTGCTCTTGCAGCCATATTGATATGGCAAGTCCAGTTCAGTTCTTAGTCAATAATAATCTCCCAGGATATTGATAGTGATGGATTGGTAATGCCATTGTATGTTATGGGGCAATGGCTAGATTGTCTGTTGTTGGAGACTGTCCCTCACTTCCCCTTCGCCCACCCCACATGCAGACACAAGGTCATCTGAGTCTTGGGTTGAGCCTAGTCTATATGCCCATCCAGCTGCATTTCTTCATTCACAGTGGGCAAGGAATCCAAACCTTAATGAAAACAACCATCATCAGCTCAATGAAAAATTAAACAGCGTGGAAAGCATATAAGTGACAATATGTTCAAAAGTGTTTCACTCCTACCTCTCAGCCAGGAGCTCCAGAGGGGTGGTCCCCATACTCCACTTCCGCACTAACCATGCAGCGTCAAACGCTGCAAGGAATCCACGTGCAATGCCAGTCCCTAGTGGCCAGAAGGGCTGAAAACAAAAGGAATTTCAAGAACATGTGGTAATTAATTTATTTACATTCTGCAACTTGTGTGTTCATCTTATCAAGATAAATGACAGACTACAGAAAGACATGGCAGCACAGTGGCTCAGTGGTCAGCACTGCTGTCTCACAGCGCTAGGGACCTGGGTTTGATTCCAGCCTCACGCGACTGTCTGTGTGGGGTTTGCACATTCTCCCTGTGTCTGTGTGGGTTTCCTCCGGGTGCTCCAGTTTCCTCCCAAAGTCCAAAGATGTGCAGGTTAGATGGATTGGCCATGCTAAATTGTCCATAATGGCTACAGATGTGTAGTTTTGGTGGATTAGCCATGGAAAATGCAGGGGGATAGAGTGTAGGTCTGGGTGGGATGCTCTTTGGAGGGTCAGTCTGGACTCAGTGGGTCAAATGGCCTGCTTCCACACTGTAGGGATTCTGTGAAGGCTTAGAAAGTGCTATTGTCAACATGTCTCAGGTCCCTTTGGCTTAGATTTGAACTGAAGACCTTGCTGAAAACTGGGCTGGTGTCATTGAAGTAACAAGGAATCAACGATTCTGCTTTCTCTACCCCCTTCCCAAGTTAAGTGAGACCCACTCAGAAAGGGAAGTGGAGAAAGGTTTCAACTTGCAGACTGAGTCCACAAATTCTGTGAAGACCCCACCCATAAGTTGACCTCAGCCAGGATGGTATGGTGGGGGCAAGTTAGCAAGAGGCGTGTTTACGTCTGTAGAATAAACCTGCCTGGAAAGCTAATTGTGGACCTACAGAAAGGTGGTTTCCAAACAGTCAGCTAGAGCAAGATTGTAGGTGTGTGTCGGTGCCTGTTTGTAGAACCATTAACGTGAACAATACCGTATGACACTGGCTGACCTTGAGGTTTAGAAAGGGTATAGAGGAGGAACACCAGGATGATTGCTTAGGCCTGAAGATGGGACAAAAGAGTTGATATTATTTCAAAGCAGCGTAGACTTAAGTTGAATTTCAACAAAGTTTTTTTTAAGATAATGAAGAGAATCGATTACGTTTTGAGTTGACATTGTTGCTCATTTTAAATTGACTAAGGAGGAGAAAATGGTGCAAATTTCAATTGCACAAAGTCAGATCCACATTACAGATGAGTAAGTGCCCCTGATCTAGAGAGCAGTGAAGCACAGGAACAGGCTGCTGACTCGTACGGTCACCAGCTCCTCAGTTAGTTTCTGTTCCCGAAGAAAAGATTCAGAGAAGAATTTCCCCAAAATGTTGCTTGCTTTGATTTGGATTTTTGATTTTTCTGAAAGATAGGGTGGTGGGGGTTGAGATACAGATATTACGAAGCACACAATATCAAGGGTTAGATTTCCACTGGAGGGAATAGCCCTTCGTATTTGCCCTCAAATGCTGACATGGGGGTAGCAGAGGGCAACTGGTCCATATGAAAGCACGACCCAGCAAAGACTAAATTCCTTCTGAAGAACAAAGAAGATTAGTCAGAGCTGTTTTAAACCCCGGCCCTGTTTTGAACATGGGAGATTGTAATGGCAGGCAGTCAGACCAGTGGTGACATGTCGGATCAGTCTGTCTGTGTGGATTGATCCCACAGGACAGACCAACTCCAGTAGACATATAAAGCTCAGTAGGTAGTCCCAATATAAGATCTTATTGTAACCAGCAAGCACTCACCTCCACCAGGCAGTCTCCCACCAGGGCGACTAGTAACCGGTGCCCGTGCCGTTCTTTCACCAGGGCGGCATTCTCTGCCCGGTACATGCAGGTGAAGTCAAACATGGCCACGTCTGGCTCCCCGCGGTGATTCTGGGCAAATTCCAGGTGCGGAAGCTGGTACTTGGTGGCGAAGTTGGCAGCTTCCTGGGCGTAGGAGAGGAGAGATTTCGAACAGACGTTCTGTGGCGACAGCAGGGAATCTGCATCTTGCTTGTCCTGTCAAAGTGAGGTTGGTTAGTCAGGGACCGTTATTCCATTGAGAACTGCCAAATCACCAGTAGAAGTACTGCAAAGGGCTGTGGCTGATAGCTTGGTGGGTAGGGGCTCTCCAAAAACTGAGTACTGAGCCAGACAGATCAGCCTCAGCTGAACCTATGGGGGCGATACCATTGTCCTCAGTCTGTTTGCTTTAGCTGGTAAAAGATAAATGAGCCAGTCTGGCTCGCCCTCTACTGACAATGTGTATCGATGCTGAGCAAAGAGAAGCTGGTACAGGGATGCCATTGGTGAAATACTCATTGTGAGGTGCCATGACTAAGAGCTGGCATCAAGATAGAACTGGGGAAGCATCTGTCCATATATGGCCTTCATCAGTGGCATCCTGGCACACACTAGACATCACTGAGGAGGGGAGCAGATACCACCAATCTATTGCTGGGATACTACTGGCCTTGTGAACATCCCCTTTTAAATTATGTGAGTAAATCCCGGGATTTGCTCAAAGACAATTGAATCGGGTCGATGTTGATTAATTCCAGTTGGTGACTGACCGTTATCTTTACTCATGTATGCCATTAAGATGTGATGCTGAGTAAGATTTCAACCAAGTTTGGTCAGGCGCTCTCAGAGCAGCTTACTGACAATTTCCAGGGCTCCCAATATAAGGGGCAGTGCTAGAGACCTCTGACGTCTTTGGGCAATTTGGAACACAGTACCTTCGCAGAAGGTTCCAAGGGGTTGGAAGGGATGCTCGAGGCTGCTTCGAGAGAGGACAGATTAAATAGGCACAAAAAGAAAATTCTGAGGAACATTCTGGATTAATTGCTCCATGATCTTTTTCAGCTTCCATTTTATCCTTCTAAAGTTGACCTTTTGCTCATTGCTGTTTTGCATCACTGCTATTGAAATGGACAATATTGAGAGGATGAAGCCCCCAAGATATGTCACCACTCCCATCTAGATAATCTACTCAACCATCATGAAAGGAACCATAAGTACAGGCCAGAAGCCTCTGTATCACTGGACAGGTCATCATCAGGTGAGGATAAAACTGAATATGGGTGATAATGGACCCCGTGGTCAAATAACTCAGTCAGAAAGTGTAGTTAGTGCTGGAAAAGCACAACTGGTCAGGCAGCATCTGAGGAGCAGGAGAGTCGACATTTTGAGTCGACAATGATCTCAAAACGTCAACTCTCCTGCTCCTCGGATGCTGCCTGACCGGCTGTGCTTCTCCAGCACCACACGTTTTGACTCTGATCTCCAGCACCTGCAGTCCTCCTAGTCAAATAACTCAGCATGTCTCAGTGCCAAGGTGTGCCTGCGTACTTGAGGTAGGTGTACAGGCCTACAGTGCCTACACCAGGACAAGGCAGCACCACCACAAAACAATTGTTCTCAGGCAATAACACAAATGGGCAACAGTGGTCTGGCACACTTTGTTGAGAAACAACTGGAGCAAGTCGAAAAGAGAGGCCAATTTACCATCACTCAATCGACACTGCTGGCTGAAAGAATCATCAACCCCTACAGTACCATCTTCCAGTGACAGATTCCCAACTTTTATGACAGAATGAGACCCTCAACGCAAACACACATGAAAGTAAATAGGTTTCACCTGCTCAATGACACCATACTTCAGCAGACTCTGTTTCCTTGCAGTCATCACAAAATAGTGAGTGTCATCCTTGTAGTAAACGATGTTCTCCAAGTCAATCCCTGAAGGTGAACGGAGATAATTTAAAAACCACTCATGGTGTACACTGGGTAGGTGTGGGGAAGGGGAGGGTTAATTTGAATTGCTCGCATATTTCAAACAGAAACCAGCTTAGTTTGAAGAGCTAGCTGCAGTTTTTAGTCATGCACACAGATGGGAAATTCTTACTCTCAGCTCTCACATGGACAAGGTGTCCAAGCATTATCAATGAGAATGCCTCATCTACTCAGCCCAGCACTTGCCAGAGGGAAACACAGTTTTCTATTAGCTCCATCACTCAGAGCTTTGAGATACTCACTTGACTCATACGCCCTCTATTGCACCTTTAGATTACAGAAGATCTGGAGTGGGCAGAGGGTAAAATTCCAATTTGTTTTTGTCATAATCCCCAAGCTCACATTTGTAATGTATCTGAGGTCCATGCATAACCACACGTTCTCCCTGCCCTCGGCACCCAGCCTCCAGGTCTCACAGAGTGTTGTGACCGCCGGAAATAGCAGCAGCAGAACGCAAGGGATGGGTTTACCAATGTACCAGATGCCAAGTGAAAGGCAGGGCGTAATGTGTTGGGGTACAGGCTGGCGATGGTCATGAGGTTTATGAGGATGAGGTAGAGTGATGAGTGTAAAGAGAGCAAGAAGGTAGGGAGGGGGCTGGGTGGGTAATGGGGGAGTGAGGAAAATGGTGCTGTGTTGTGTGGGGGGGACAAGAGGTAATGTCATGTTGGGGAGTGTGAGGGGGCGAGTGGGACATTTGTAGAAGGCAAGGGTGGGGTGGGTATTGCACTGGTAGGGGGAGTGAGTGCTGAGTGTCGCAGTTTAGGAAGCAAGGGCAAGTGTCACATGGTACAGAAGACACATTGTGTGGGCAACTGTTGGGTATCCTATTTGCGGGGGCTGGGGAAGAAGGAGCAGGTGCCACATTTGGGACGGTTGAGGTATGGGATGGGTATGGTCATAGCTGATGTTAGTTCAAACTCCTTTGATAGAGTCAAACAGAAACAGACCCTTCGGTCCAACGTATCCATACTTTCCCAAACTAAACCAGTCCCATTTACCTGCATTTGGCCTCTGAACCTTTCCTATTCATGTACCTGTCCAAATGTCTTTTAAATGTTATAACCGTACCCATATCTACTATTTCCTCTGGCAGCTCGTTCTATATATGGACCACCCTCGGTGTGAAAAAGTTGCCCTTCAGGTTCTTTTTAAATATTTCCCCTCTCATCACAAAATTATGCCCTCTAGTTTTGGACTCCCCTACCCTAGGATAGATACCTTTGCTATTCACCTCATGATTTTATAAACTTCTATAAGGTCATTGCTCAACCTTCTACGCTCCAGTGAAAAGATTCCCAGGCTACCCAGCCTCCCCTAATCACTCAAACCCACCCGGCCCCGGTAACTATTCTCTGCTCAGAAGGTGAAGTTGAAAATCCAGCAACTGCCAGCTTCCTTTTCTGTCAGGGAAGATCACCCAGACATCATCAAATGATAACATGGGCGGCACAGTGGCACAGTGGTTAGCACTGCTGCCTCACAGCGCCAGAGACCCGGGTTCAGTTCCCGCCTCAGGCGACTGACTGTGTGGAGTTTGCACATTCTCCCCGTGTCTGCGTGGGTTTCCTCCGGGTGCTCCGGTTTCCTCCCACAGTCCAAAGATGTGCAGGTCAGGTGAATTGGCCATGCTAAATTGCCCGTAGTGTTAGGTAAGGGGTAAATGTAGGGGTATGGGTGGGTTGCGCTTCGGCGGGTCGGTGTGGACTTGTTGGGCAGAAGGGCCTGTTTCCACACTGTAAGTAATCTAATCTAACACTAGACTGGGTGATTCAGCAATGATCGTTACATGTTGAGGAGTTAGATTCCATAAGGGTTATCATGGCAGCTTGCAAGCTGAGGCGATGGAGATATGCACAAAGGGCACCTTTGACAGAGATGTACTTGAGTGATGACTGTGTTAGCGGGCAATGGGAATCCCTGAAAGAAGCCAAGCGATTGAACTGAGAATCACTACAGGCAAGTAGGAACAGGAGGCCATTCAGCCCTCAAACCTAGTCCACTATTCAATTATAGCTGGTTTGACCTCTGCCTAACTGCTCTGATTCATTTGCCTAACAAAAATCTATCAGACCCCACTTTCAAAATACTCAGCCTCACAGCTTTTCAAGGAGTGGAAAGTTTCTGATTTTCACTGCCATTCATGTGAAGAGGTATTTCCTGCCATTACCCCATGAAAAGCCCAATTCTAATTTTAAAACTAAGTGCCTTGTACTGGAAACTGTCCTCAAAATGTAACTTCTCTCTAACCGCTCCTTAAATTAGTTTAAACACTGCAAATTGTTCATCTCTCAAGTTTCTATATACAAGGGAACAGAAGCCTTGTTCACCCAACCTGGGGTTGAAAGCTAACCATTCTTGTTGTGGGATGAATCTTAAGGCACAGAACTGGAACCTCAACATGGTCAGTGCAGCTGCTGCTGTGAGAGAGACATAGGTTTAACTCCCCTGAGCCATCAGTGGAGTGTGTAATGGGGGAGTGAGGAAAATGGTGCTGTGTTGTGTGGGGGGGAACAAGAGGTAATGTCATGTTGGGGAGTGTGAGGGGGAACTCCCTTGTGGGGTGTAGGTTCCTGACCTGTGTCCTTGCGAAGCTGTTGGAAGAACTTCTGGTTGTAGAGGTAAGCGACTCCACTGATTTCCTCAACCTTGGCCTCTGCTGTGGTGTTGTAGTTGATGAAATTAGCCGTGATCCCAATCGCCAACTTCCCTCGCATCTCCTTCTTCTTGAACCCTACAAGTTTCACAAACAGAACTCACTGAGACAACTTGATGGCACAATGCTGACTACCCCTTAGTGGGTCATGGCACACTTCCACCGTGCCTGCGAAATCTAGTGCCAACCGAGTGGGCACCCATTCTCGTCGTGGCTCAGTTGGTAGAGGGTTTACCCCCGAGACAAAAGACTGTGGGCTCAAGTCTCAGTCCAGACTAACCTGCCACTCCAGCCTGGTGGATCTCAGAGATCCCATGGCACTGTTTCAAGGTGGTCATGAATGTTTTCTCGTTTTCTCTACAGCACTGGAAGAGAATATCTGTTCGTCATCACATGGGAGCTTGTTTTCCACTATGTTATTGCTGCATCTCCTTTAGCACAACATTTCAAAACCACTCATCGGCTGTAAATTGCCTCAGGGTACGCTAAGTTCATGAACGGAGCTATATCAATGCGCAATCTTACTTTTAAACTCTCAGCCAATACAGAGTTGATTGACTTCAGCAGCAGAAGTATCAGAGTCAGGATTCCACCTTCTCATCCAGGGACAGAGCGCGTATTACAATTTGTAAGCAGGTAAGACTAAAAAAGCATGGAAACAGAAACAGAGATAGTAATGTGCCCAGGGAGTACTGTTAGGTCTCAGTGCCTGATGGTAACTGGGGTGCTGTGATCAGCTGATCTGGGTGAACTTGAAGGCCCAATGTCTCACAGCCAGTGTCACCTTCAGTTCCTTGTCTCTGCTTCTTCCCCCATTGGGATTAAGGCTCAACAGGAGCTGACAACCTTCCCGAATACCTTTTCTGTCTGTCTCTCTGCCTGAAGAGTCACAACAAACATAACTATTTCAGCTTGGAGTGTGTGATACTGCCGCACTCAAAATACAAATCCTCTTCCATACAAGCAGAATGCATTGACCCCCCCCCGCCCCCCGCCCCCTTTGCAAGCTTACAGTGCTCAACTAACAACTGAACAAGTTGCACCATACTTTGCAAGGTTTATCAAGCACTACTTCCCCACTCATGGTGAAAGTGTGGTTTGTGTGTCACTTCCTATCCAACAGTCTCACTAAGGCTATCACACATCAATGCTTCAGCAGATTCACACAGGACACATGCAGATCCACTTAGCCCCTTATGTTGTTTGAGCATCTCTAAGTTCAGTAAAACTGCTTTCCTTGTGGTATTGCACACAGCCAGCTGGATGACCAGGTGCCTGTGTAACATGTTCAATATTCTGCTAAACTTCAGCCATTGTTGTGTTGAGAATTTTTGAAAAATATCCATCAGCACTATTCTGCTGTGAACAGTTATAACAACAGGACCAAGGTTTCAGCTCATTACTGTGTTTTATTAATTCATTCTTATGCTATGAGTATTGCTCAGCCATTTATTACCCTAAAGGACGTTAAGGGTTTTGACAAGGGTTACCAAGTAGGCTGGTGTGTTTTAAAATCCAGAAGTTTTTATTGAATTCAAATTTGACCATCACCCATCTGTGGCAGATTTGAACTAATCTGCCCAGCCTGTAGTCCTTAGATTACCAGTCTATTGACAGTATCACTCCACCATCATCTCCAGCTGTGATCGAAGCACAAAGGCTGACACTGTCATTCGAGACCATCCCTCCATTTGGACTAGGGCCCAGGACCAGGGACCAAGCCCGGCCTCAGGATTATAAACTATAGCCAACAGCAGGAATATCAGATTCTCTGTGGTAGTGATTGAAGGGCTAGAACCTTAAGGGACCTTTCTTTCCAGGCAAAGAACCGTTCAGAAGGAGAACTCAGTGTTTCCTTTCAGCACAGATGAGACAGGCAATAGGAAATCGCCTCATGCATCTTTTTCCTCAGTCAGATTGCTCATCGCAGTTGGAAATGGGAAACTCTTGTTGGCAACTCAAAACAAGGCTGTGAAGTGTAGAAGGATAAACAGAACTTATCCCAAAGGCAGATCATTACAACAAACTGTGTTCTATGGTCTAACAAACAAAAATGCAACTTTCAATTTGACCTTTCCTTCTCAATTTTAAGTGTAAATTATTCAGCCTCTTGGGTGAAATTAATGCTTTTTTTTTGCAATAGTGATTACACCTCAAAGTATTTCACTGGTTATCAAGTGGGATATTCTGAGGTAATGAGATGTGCCATATAAATTGAAGTTCATTTTTCATTCCAAATGCGTTTGTTCGGGGAACTCAGCAAATACGGACAAACTGCCTCTTGTTCCACATTTATTTCTTGACCCATTCTTTATTATTTTCAAGGTCTTGGACACAAATTTCAAGAAATGAATGCAAGACTTAGGGCGAGTCAGCAATTCAAGTTGTGTTTTTTGAGTGACCGATCCTATTGCGTGGTCTTACCTTCAGGGACATATTTGCCTCCACCAGCTGAAACAAAGACATCAAACTCATACTTGGACAGTGAATGGCCAGTTGGCAGAAGATCAGCTCGCCATCCAATCCCTGTAAAACAGAGACAAAGAAATACATTGGGATTGATTTATGAAATGAATACCAAGGGCTGTGTCTTATAATGTACCCAGTGCAGACAGAGAGTGCAGATGGTATGCAATAAAATAGCTAAACCGCATAGATTACTGTCTAATTCACCAACGCTTTCCCTCTACCATGTACTAGATGTATGAATTATTCTACCATGTATGAATTATTATTACATGTTGGTCTCACAATTGCCTTTCCTCCCCCCATTCATGGGTTAATTTACCAATGGGATATTGAGTTCTTGTCCTGTGCCATCCATTCACAATGAATGGGCTCTGTGATCAGCGGGTACGGTCATGGGTTAATGATGCCCACCACATAGTCTCATGTCACTGGAGGTGTGCAGCAAGCTCCCTGCCTATCACGCCACATCTGTACCTTTCTCCTTCTGATCTTTCGGAGGCTTTATGAATCCTTTGTATTCCACGTTGACATGGACTTCCACACCCAGGATGAGAGCCACCTTCAGCAGAATTAGCTGCAATTGCCGGATGCCTGTCACAGAGGGATTGAAAAGTTGGTTACCCATTGGAGTCAATCACTGGAAAGTTTTCAGTGATGAGGAAGATAAGTTACTGGCAGTAACTCTCTACAGAATTAATGCAGTATTTCCAGATTAGTACAATGGAGGGTACATAGGTTTGTCTGATCTTACAGTAGGATAAAAGGCCAACATAACATTGAGGACAGAAGGGTATCTACTATGCTTTACTCTTCTATGTTCTATATACAGGGAGCCCAATATACTACAGGTAAAGTCCCTGTGCACAACATGTCAAATTCAGGAACATAGTCCTGTTACTTTTATACTAATGTTCTGAAGCCACACAAAGATTTGAGACATCCTGAGGTAATTTTAGGGAAACATTTTGCATTTTTATAGACCCTAAGTTCCTAAGTTTTACCCCACTCACATCGTCTGTCTCTCTGAACTTACTGATATGGTCAAGGGAACCGGAGCAGAATTTTCCATAGAACTTCTTGGCTCCAAGAGCTCGCAGGTCATGGATAGTGAACGGCCAGAGGTGGAGAACATTGTTCCGTGAAAAGCTCTCCCTCTTCTCCACAATGACCACTTTGGCGCCGAGAAAGGCAAGCTCGATGGCAGTGCGCAGCCCACAGGGACCGGCTCCTAGGACCAGAGACTGCAAGAACAACAATCGCAAGGTCAGAAACCTACCAGAAGACCAACAAAATCTCCAAGGGAGTATAAAAAAGTCTGTTTCTAACGCAATGCAAATCTACAATCACTAGTTTCACACTCTAACAGAAAGTGAGAGATGTCCAAGGTGTTTATACACCTGATGACTCCCATTACAGGATCAATAAGTGAAAGTGAATGACTAAGGGCAGCACCAAGAGCTGTAATGGGAGGCACCACTGAAACACAACAAGGGAAAACAAACCTGCAGGATTTAGGAAAGGGATCCTTCATTTCACAAGGGCTTGGGTAGACACTACCAGCAGAACTCCAAATGGTGTGGGCCTCCTGCTCATGGTCCATATTGCTGGCACAAGACATAAACCATGACAGAAAAGTGGGATGTCATCCAGAAAAGATTTCTGCACTCATCATAGGGGGTGTGAAGGAAAGTTGGTATTGGTGTAGAAGATCTACCATGACCATGTTGAATGGTACAGCTGGCTCACAGAGTCCTAAGGCCTACTGCTGTTCCTACTTCTATCATACTTTGTACAGTTATCACTGTCACATTTGACTTCAGACCTGGTCTGACCCAACTCAAGACAAGTCCATTCCAGTCTGTTTAAACCTGACCCACCTCACTTGCTAGAGGAGCAAAACAGTTGTCATTATTTCCATCTGAAATGTCTAAACAGCCATTGTTTGGCACCAATGACTAATGAAGTGTGTGTCTGGATGCAAGACCCGATCCTTGTGTATAATCAAGGAGCCAATAGACATTAGACAATAGGTGCAGGAGTAGGCCATTCTGCCCTTCGAGCCTGCACCACCATTCAGTATGATCATGGCTGATCATCCTTGATCAGTATCCTGTTCCTGCCTTATCTCCATAACCCTTGATTCCACTATCCTTGAGAGCTCTATCCAACTCTTTCTTAAATGAATCCAGAGACTGGGCCTCCACTGCCCTCTGGGGAAGAGCATTCCACACAGCCACCACTCTCTGGGTGAAGAAGTTTCTCCTCATCTCTGTCCTAAATGGTCGACTCCGTATTTTTAAGCTGTGTCCTCTGGTTCAGCACTCACCCATCAGTGGAAACATGTTTCCTGCCGCCAGAGTGTTCAAACCTTTAATAAGGGCTGGTAACATGAGGGCAAACCCCCTAACACTCAGGTCAATGAGGACATGGATTGAGGGTTCAATCCTACACATTACTTACTCTATTTCTGAGGCCATGCTTTCAAGTGACTGAGCTATCCACTCAGTTGAATCAAAACAGCAGCTCAAGGAGATGGAGGCCACAAATTGTCAAACAACTAATAGCATCAGTATTAATAAATCATGGCTATAAATAATCTGAGAACATTCAAAGTTAGGGAAAGCACCCCTTATAAATTCTCTCATCTGAAAGCAATCTTTCATGCACACATGAAAGTTTTGAGCTTCTGCAGACTGAAGCTCGTTCTGGTTTCTATACTTGCTGCAATTAAATAGTAATATGGGCGGCACGGTGGCACAGTGGTTGGCACTGCTGCCTCACAGCACCAGAGATCTGGGTTCAATTCCTGCCTCAGGTGACTGTCTGTGTGGAGTGTACACATTCTCCCCGTGTTTGCGTGGGTTTCCTCCGTGTGCTCCGGTTTCCTCCCACAGTCCAAAAATGTGCAGGTCAGGTGAATTGGCCATGCTAAATTGCCCGTAGTGTTAGGTAAGGGGTAAATGTAGGGGTATGGGTGGGTTGCGCATCAGCGGGTCGGTGTGGACTTGTTGGGCAGAAGGGCCTGTTTCCACACTGTAAGTAATCTAATCTAACACTAGACTGGGTGATTCAGCAATGATCGTTACATGTTGAGGAGTTAGATTCCATACTAAATCGGCCTTAGTGTTAGGTGAAGGGGTGAATGTAGGGGGGTGGGTTGCTCTTTGGAGGGTTGATGTGGACATGTTGGGCCTGTTTCCACACTGTAAGTAATCTAATCTAAGAGAAACTGATGATGAATTGATCAAAACAAAAAGAGAAATGTTTCGCAAATCAAAGGGGGAGCCCAGCTTCTTTCTGCAGTGTTCCCTCAAAAATCGTTAACATTGCAGGTGAGTGTAAAAGGTTTGAGATGCAGTTGCTGCATTAGCCTCACTGGAAATGAAACTTTGCTGCGTTACTGAAAAATACACTTTCCGTTTTTTTTATCTGTATGCATCAGGACACGTTCCTGAATGTGCAAAGAATTCCACTGACAACCAATCCTGGATTGCCAGTTGGCTCACTGTGTTGTGCACTTGTGTGTCCTGGGAGCACCACCCCCACTCCCCCCCCCACCCCAACCCCCCATACATTAATACAGAAGGCTGTGTTCTTCACAGACAGAAAGAACATGTACACACGCACTTTCATTTAAAGCAGGCCACAGCCATTCTCTGGTTTATTCCTCAGAGTAACACTTTGAACAATCTGCCAGTTTAAATTTAGCAAAGCTTGGCAGTTGACTATCAGTCATCATCTAACTGGTGCACTTTCCATGTCAATGCCTCTGCAATCAAGAGTCCAGTTGACAACCAATTAGCATTGTCCTCTCATACAGTATAAATGTTTGTTTTCCCATTCAGTTGGTGTTCTTGCAAAGTATCCTGACGAATGCACCACAAAATGTTTCTTTTCTCAGCAATATTCAAGTTCTGCATTACCAAATTAGAATTTGCAACATCCTAGGTTGAAAATAAAATTGTCACAAATAAAAAAACAGGAAGTGGTGAGGGTAGGTAGAGCTCAGACATAAGGGGTTATGAGGGGGAAGAGGCAGGCAACAGATAGCAGAGAGTAAATCCATGTGAGGAAGACTGTTTAATAGTAAGGCAGAGAAAGGGAGGGCAAGCAGAAGAACTGGCAGAGATACTTCTCCTGCATCTACTGAAGGCGTAACACCTGCCCATTTACCACCCCCCTCCTCAGTATCCAAGAGTCTAAGGGCTCAGGCTTGGAGGGCCGAAGGGCCTGTTCCTGGGCTGTAAATTTTCTTTTTATACCTTCCAGATGAAGCAGCACTTTACCTGCACTTAACTCAATCTAGTCTACTGCACTCGCTGCTCACGATGTGACCTTCTCTACACTGAGGAAATGAAGGGTAGACTGAGTGACCACTTTGCAAAACATCTATGTTCTGACTGTAAAAAGGACTCTGAGCTTCCAGTTGCCTGACACTTTAACACCCGACCAAGTCCCCTGGCGAATATCTCTGCCTCGGGCTTGCTGCAGTGCTCCAGTGAAGCTCAGTGCAAGCTGGAAGAATAACATTTCGTTTTCTGCTTGGGGACCCTGCAGCCCTCCAGACTTAATATCGAGTTCAATAATCTTAGGGCCTGAACTCCCCCATGTCCTCGCCCCCTATCCCACACACCAGGCCTTGTTATCACAGTCTGCCATTACCCACTACCTATTGTTAGCCACTAACAGTCTCCATTTACAGCTATTCACCCTCCTAGCCAGATCATAATCGGTTCCTTTGTCTGTCCAACTGTTTTTCTCGCTCTTTGGACTCTATCCTTACTTATCGTTTACTCCTTATCCCTTCCCCCCACCTTATCTTCTGCATGTAAGCCAACATTTTGTGAGTTACCATCAGTTCTGAGGAAGGGTCAATAGACCTGAAACGTTAATTTTGATTACTCTTCACAGCTGCTGCCAGACATCTGAGCTTTTCTAGCAACTTCTGTTTTTGTTTGCTTATGGCAAAGGGTGGCACGGTGGCTCAGTGGTTAGCACTGCTGCCTCACAGCAGCAGGGTCCCAGGTTCGATTCTAGCCTTGGGCGACTGTCTGTGTGGAGTTTGCACATTCTCCCCGTCTCTGCGTGGGTTTCCTCCCGCAGTCCAAAGATGTGCAGGTTAGGTGAATTGGCCATGCTAAATTGCCCATAGCGTTAGTGTTAGGAGGGAAATGGTTCTGGGTGGGTTACTCTTTGGAGGGTTAGTTGGGCTGAAGGGCCTGTTTCCACACTGTAAGGAATCTAATCTAATCTAATTAAACCACTGTATCAGAGTGGTTGCTGGTGAAAAAATTCACGATCAATTTCTAAAAGAACAAACATAAAATGTAAGAGATCAATGTAAAAGGTGTAACTAATTATAAAATGAGAAGTTATGGTCCTGTTCTAATAACCTATTTCAATTTGTAATTGCAAACCTGTAATTTGACAATGACAGAGGAACTGAATCCTCAGGACTGCATTTTGGGAGCACAAGAGGAAATTAAAACAAAATTGCAGTGCTGATAAATTGAAAAGGTGATTAAATTCAAAGGCTGCATCTGTGCTATGGCACAATGACTGCCAAGCATGCATTTTGCATTCATCATGCAGGATGATACTTGCCTTTGTATTAGCACAAGCTTGGCCTTGTTCATAATTTGGATGCGATGCTCGTTTATCGAGCTTAACCCACAGCGCCTTGGCCTTCCAGTAATTGAGGCTGCCTTTCAACTTCTGGTAGAAACTGCGATAGTCGGCAGGATCCAGGTGCAGGACGTGGCAGAGCTCGTGGAATAGGCTCAACGTCTCTTTACACGTCTTTCCTTGCAGGAACTTGTCAAAGAGACTGTGGACCTCATTGTCCATCATGGTAAGAGTTGTCACTCCTGGCTATCTGACAGGATCCTTGGCGTTGTTCCAGTCAGCACATCTGAAAGCTGGAAAACAGTAGAGTGGACATTATTCACATTCCCGGCTAATTTCCTGATCCACTTACTCATAACTTAGTCCATGACTGACTTTTTCCACATGATAGAAGCAAATATTTATATGCGCTTTATATGCACTTCCCTCCTTGTGCTGCTGACTACTGCAGGAATATGATTCCAGGATACACCTGGTGCTTGCCTGCATGCTCATTGTATAGTAGTACAATGTAGTTCTTGTATAAATGTCACCAACGTATTCAAATATTGGGGTACCACAAACCAACTGCAACTCAGTCCTTAAAAAGGCATAATGTCCAGTAGGAAACAGAAATCTCCATAAATGTAGGACTGTCAAGGCCTGGGTGTACTCTAAAGGTCCCCCTCCATGACTTGAGGTCATTCATGCCCAGAGATTTCCCACTCTGCCCTCTGTGAAAAGGAACTGCCTTCACCACACACCAACCCACTTTTTGCAAAGCGACTGCTCCTACCCCAGTGCGCTCTCTGGGTCCCATGGTCAAACAATGAAAAACTTGCATTTTTATAGCACTATTCATTACTACTCAATGTTTCAAAGCGTTTTTAGCCAACGGAGTGCTTTTCTTTTCAGGAGAGTTGCAATGTAAGAAAGGCATCAGTCAATTGGCACACAGCACACACTCACACAAACAGGAACTCGGAGGCTGAAGTCCCTTTCAGCTTCCCCGTTTAGAAAATAGCCTCTATTCTTCCTACCAAAGTGCGGGACCTCCCACTTTCCTACACTGTATATCATCTGACATTTCTTTGCCCACTCTCCTAGCCTGTCCCAAGTCCTTCTGCAACCTCCCTGCTTCCTCAACACTACCTGTACCCTCCCCCTAACTTGGAAAAATTTAACTTAAAAACAGGAGATGAAGAGGTTTGTAAATGTTAATGTGTGTGCACGTATTTCAAATTTAATGTTAATTTAGTTTATCAAGTACTTATTCTCCTTCAATGTTTACTATGAACATAGGAAGACATGACCTGGTGTAAAATTCTGAGCTGAAATATACAATACTGATAACATCAAGATTTCAAAACATCCCATTTGTTCCTTTATCTTTCTCTCCATTTGTTGACCATTCTTGTGACTGAATGAATGTGAGAGGCACACTGACTCAGTGGTTAGCAGTGCTGCCTTACAGCGCCAGGGATCCGGGTTCAAGCCCACCCTTGGGTGATAGTCTTCCCTGGGTCTCTGTGGGTTTCCACCCAAAGACGGGCAGATTGGCCTTGGGAAAGTATCCAGGGATGTGCAGGCTGGGTGAGTTAGTCATGAGAAATGCAGGAATAAGGTAGATCTGAGTCAGATATGTTTTTGGGGGGGGGGGGGGGGGCATCAGTGTGGAATCAACGGGCTGAATGGCCCATTCCACACTGTAGGGATTCAATGATTGTAACGTAAAGCATGACACAAGATGAACAATTTATACAGGAAGCCAGGAGAAAAGTAAGACTCTGTACCTAGAAAGGCATGGATTCAACTAGTCTGTAGTGATATATATGAAAAACCGAAAGTGCTGGGGAAACTCATTTGATTTGAAATGTTAGCTGTTTCTCTCTCCACAGATACTGCCAGACCTCCTGATTTTCTCTTTGTATTTCCAATTTCCAACATTGGCAATAGTTTGTAGTAGCAGGTATGTGGTGTGAAAAATGCCTGCAGCTATTTACTGCCAGTGAAACATAGTAGGTAAGGTTTACCAACATAACCAGCAACAAAGGGCAGTGGGACAAGGGCCTTCCCATTTTGCCCTACACTTTCAGGTTTTCAGCTTCGTACTGTAGCTGCGATGTTATCACACAAAGCTCTGCAGTAACTCTCAGGTTAAACTTTACTTTCCTGAACTCCCACTATTCCTGAATGCGGAGCAACAAGGGGTTTAAAAATCTCAATCCCTCTGATGTTCTGGGATCCTATGCTCCGCAGCATTTGCACCCTTGTACTTCTACAAACAGGCACAGCAACTGAAGGAAGAATCTTTGATGCTAAAACGGTGCAGTGTTAGCTAAATGACCGGGATCTGCAGCTCACCTCACCTGGTCGATGCTGAAGGAGTTCTGAACTGATTGAGAATCGGTTGCAAAAGCGGCCTCTCCTCATGAAAGTGCATCAGACCCTGACAAAGAGACACATTATTACAGTCAATCTCACATTGGAAAATGCAACGCTCGTTTCTTAAACTAACGAAAAGTGACTGCGTGCTTTTATACACCCAGAATAAATAAATTTTGAACAATGTATTGAAAGGCATGAATGAGGATAGTGCAGGCAACCTTTGACACTTAGCTGACAAATTTTCACCTCACAGCAAGACACTGGAAATCTGAAATAAAATCAAAGAATACTGGAGAAACTCAGCCAGTCCAGTCGCATCTGTGGAGGGAAAAACAGAGTTCGAGGTGGATTTTTTAAACCTGCCTGGTATTTTGACTCGTGTGTGCTTCGTCTGAACCCACATTTTATACCCCTTTGTGTTAACAATGGCTAACGCAGTAACACGTCCAGACCTGTAAATGGTCCCTAGTTTATTCTGCTCTAGTCCCCGGTATTAGCATGCATGAGGAGATGTTCTGATGATGACCTGATGGTCTGTTTGTATTGTTACTCAGGAACAAATCATTAAGAATTTAAATGACAGGTTGAGCAGGTAAGGGGCTGTTGACAGTCCTGACGCACAGTGTGTAAATAGGTGAGAAGACCTCAACAAAGGAGAGGTAACTCCTGTTAAACATAGCCATCACTGTTAGGAAGGCTTTAGGGAATTATACAAAAAACACAGATGGCTTGAAATGGGAAAGTCCTTGAATGAATACTTGTGATCTGGATGATTATGGGAACTGTTTAAATGTGAATACATTACCAGTCAGATTGTGTTTTTTTTAAATGAAATGCATTTTGTGTATTATCTGGGGGGAAAGAGTTCTACTTTTCACAAAATCCGTTTTGTTTTCCCCCAACGTGGAATAAAGAGATGCATTAACAAAGCATCCATGCAGAGACAGCCAGCTAACGTTTCCAGTCTAGATCAGAGCTTCATCTCAGCTCTGAGGGAGAGTCATCTCGACTCGAAACGTTAGCTTCCTCTCTCTCCATGGATACTGCCTGACCCGCTGTGAGTTCAGTTCCGGCAGCCGCAGCAATTTACTCCCGCATTTATATAGCGATTCATACACCTTTGAACACTTCAAAGCACTTTGCAAGCCAAGAAAATACTTCTGGAAAAAGCGGAGTGTCAAGGTCACAAGCGAAATTAGCTTCGCGCCTTTGAAGCAAGCTGGACAGTCCACTCCTGCTCCTGAAATAGTCAGTTGTAATGTTATCATGCAGGAAACATACCAGCCAATTTGCACCTGACATTTCCAATAAATTTGTTTTCATAACCTGATGTTAACTGAGCGATAAATAGTGACCAGACCTCAGATACCTTTGGTATTCTTGAGTCCTAATTAAGATCTTTTATATCCATCCAAGTAGATGTGACCTTGGTTGAACACCTTATCTGAACAATGGCACCTTCCAAAGTACCACACACCCACAGCACTGCACTTGACTGTTTCTTTCAGTTTCTTTTGCCGGAAACATCGGTTTTCCTGCTCCTCGGATGCAGCCTGAGCTGCTGTGTATTCCCAGCACCACTCTAATCTTGACTCTGATCTCCAGCATATGCAGTCCTCACTTTCGCCTAGTTGATTGCAAGGGAGATGTCCAACCAACTGAAACAAACAGGGCAGAAGTGGGTACTGCAATTGGCTTCGACCCTGGGCGACTCCTTGCGAGCTCCTGACAGCAGAAATCAGATTGCTTTTCCGTTAGAACATGAAAGATCTGATTGGAGTTCACACATGGTGCAGTTCGGATAAAATTTTAACTCAAAACCCATTCAGGTTACAGAGTTACAAATCAGGCACCAGGATCTGTGGGGCAGCACAGTGGTAAGGGTGGCACAGTGACTCAGTGGGTTAGTACTGCTGCCTCACCGCACCAGGGACGTGAGTTCGATTCCAGCCTCAGGCAACTGTCTGTGTGGAGTTTGCACATTCTCCCTGTCTCTGCGTGGGTTTCCTCCGGGAGCTATGGTTTCCTCCCGCAGTCCAAAGATGTGCAGGTTAGATAAACTGGCCATGCTAAATTGCCCATAGTGTTAGGTGGAGAAAGTGAGGACTGCAGATGCTGGAGATCAGAGCTGAAAATGTGTTGCTGGAAAAGCACAGCAGGTCAGGCAGCATCCAAGGAGCAGGAGAATAGACGTTTCGGGCATCAGCCCTTCTTCAGGAATTCCTGAAGTGTTCATAGTGTTAGGTGCATTAGTCAGAGGAAGATGGTTCTGGATGGGTTACTCTTCGGAGGGTTGGTGTGGACTTGTTGGGCCATAGGGCCTGTTCCCACACTGTAGGGATTCTAATCTAAGATCAACCTGGAGCAGGACTCCTAGTTCCTGTTTTCCTTCCCTGGTCCCAAACAGTTGGTAATATTTGAGAAACAACACCAACGGTTCTCATTTCTGGCCACATCTGCAATGAGGAAGATAACAAGTGAACTTAACTAAATTAAACTGGTTCTTCATGAATAGGATTTATGAATTCATTCCATATGTCTCCTGTTTTAACCCTCTTCCTGATTTCAGCACCCATTTCCAAGCAAAGGCAGGACATTACAATTGGGTATTGGCTGCTTGCTGTTGGCTTTGTTATTAACCTGACAGAACATGACACAAAGAAACCATTGTGGCAAGGTAAAGCTCACTATTTTTCAAGTCACTCTTATACTGAAATAGCTTTCTGTTCCTCTTTCAGGAAACTACCTCTCGACAACGTCCAGCGTGAGCAACTGGGGCTTTCTAAGTGCCTTGGGATGCACTGACCAGACCACAGCATACACACAGGACCTTGTCATGTGTTGCTCAGGATAATCAGCTCTTATAATCAAAAATAAAGAATGTATCAGCCATAGGACAGGGGTTTTGCTCGGGCTTGCTGGTCACCAGAGAGATGAGGGAAGGGGTTGGGGCAAAGTGCTATTGACCATAAGAGCAGGTAGAAGGAGAGTAAAATACATAGGCTAAGGGACTTTCCTTGGCTCAGCTCTTCTACAGCCACCCTAGAAATAAGGGACAAAGGTATCCTAAAAGGATGCAGGACAAAGAGTCAAATAAAGCAACGATCTCTTAAAATACCGGACAACTGTTCACCCAATAACAAAACACAAAGTTGTCACCCACTTAAACCAACTGTTTCTAAGACAGTGTATGAACAGTCTTTCATCACAAGCTCAATCCCACACTGGAACAAGCTGCCATAGAATCCCTACAGTGTGGATGCAGGCCATTCAGCCCACTGAGTCCACACCGACCCTCTGAAGAGCATTTCACCCAGACCCACCCCCAATACCCTCTCCTTGCATTTCCCATGGCTACTCCAGCTACCCTACGCATTCCTGGACACTATGGGTAATTCAGCATTGCCAATCCACCTAAGCTGCACATCTTTGGACTAAGTTAAAAATCACACAACACCAGGTTATAGTCTAACAGGTTCATTTGGAAGCACTAGCTTTCAGAGTGCTGCGCTTTCATCATTGACCACCTGATGAAGGAGTAGTGCTCCAAAAGCTAGTGCATTCAAATAAACCTGTTGGAGTATAAACTGGTGTTGTGTGATATTTAACTTTGTCCACCTAAGTCCAACACTGGCTCCTCCACCTCATTTTTGGACTGTGCGAGGAAACCAGAGCACCTGGAGGAAACTCGCACAGAGAATGTACAAACTCCATACAGACACACAGTCTCCCAAGGCTGGAATCAAACGTGGGTCCCTGGCACTGTGAGGCAGCAGTGCTAACCATTGAGCTACCATGTTAATGGGAATAGTCACAGCCTCATCACTTGAAATGTTCAAGATCCATCTTCAGATAATTTCCATTTGTTGGGATTAACCTCCCAGCAGGGCATGCTTGCTTTAGCTGGTACTACCCACAAACACGATTGAGCAATATAGACATTAGTCTGTGATGGCAACACAATGTAAGCAGAAACAGAGGAAGCTAAATACTACATTTCTCAAACTGGATTTCTTTTGGCAAAAATACACTCTTTTCGCAAATTACTTAAGCGCACATTACAAAACAATCCAAGTCTATCATTACTGAAAGTCCAACTTTAAAAAATCAAATTTTACATTTGACCATTGTATTCTTAGATAGAGTTATAGGAATGTCCAGCACAGAAATAGACCCTTTGGTCTAACTCATCCATGCCGACCAGATATCTCAACCTTATCCAGTCCCATTTGCCAGCACTTGGCCCATAGCTCTCTAAACCCTTCCTATTCATATAGCCATCCAGATGCCTTTTAAATACTGTAATTGTACCAGCCTCCACCACTTCCTCTGGCAGCTCATTCTCCCCTCTCCCTGCTCTGCATGAAAATGTTGCCCCTTATGTCCTTTTTCTATCTTTCCCCTCTCATCCTCAACCTATGCCCTCTCGTTCTCGACTCCCCTACCCCAAGGATTGACCTTGTCTATTTACCCTATCCATGCCCCTCATGATTTTATAAACCTCTATAAGATCACCCCTTAGCTCCAACACTCCAGGGAAAACAGCCCCAGTCTACTCAGCCTCTCCCTATAAGTCACCAATCCTCCAACCCTGGCAACATCGTTGTAAATCTTTTCTGAACCCTTCCAAGTTTCACACAAAGTCAGCGTGGACAGGTTGGACTGAAGGGTCTGTTTCCATGCTGTACATCTCTATGACTCTATAATTGCATGCAATATTCCAAGCTCCATTTTGTAAGCCCTGTGCTAGATGGTCAAGACAAGCATTCTGAATGATTAAATATATGGCAGCCACAGAATTCAATTCTAGGGACAGGTGTTTAAATAGAGAATGAGGTTCTGTTGACGTTGAATGTTTTTGCCTTCAATACATTCAAATGTAAAATTGGGATATTTACTAAATATGACCAGAAACTATTTATATTTCAATACAAACTACATTGGGTTCTATAAGTAAATAGACACTTGGGATATCAGGGCAGAAAGGCCTTAGACGGTGGTCTTTCCCCACTGTGCCTTGGCAGCAGCTGCCTCAAACTTTAGTGTGTTCCTCAGCACGTGGTCCTAGACCTCGGGATGTGCCAGTCTGCAACACTCAGTCAGAGTCAACCCCTTGCTCTGGGAGACCATCAAGATTCGGGCAGACCAAAGATTGTCTTTCTTTGAGTCTAAGGTCCCCCAGATACAGTTGATGTTTATCTTTGTGCATGTCCCATGGAACGGACCATAGAGCACAGAGTCCTGCATCACAGAGCTACTTGGGACGAACCTTGACAAACACTGTGCATCCCACTCCAGACCTTCTTTACAAGGGAATATTCCAGAAGGAGACGTGCGCCAGTCTCTTGGTCCCAGAGCTGCTTCAAGGGCAGCCTACAGTGGCACAGACAGACCAGGTATACGTGAAGGATCTAACGGGCAGTGGCCTTCTCACCAGCAGCTAAGCAATGTCTTGGTGCTTGTTGGAAAGTTCTGGTGATGAGGCAGGGAATCACGTGGCAGGATCCACCCTCTCCTTTCCCCGCAGGGTCTTGAGGATGCTACGTGCTGACCACTTCCTGATGGACTTGTGGTCAAGGGTGTTTTCCTTTGTAAACTTCTCCATGAAGGACAGATGATACGGAATGGTCCAAATACCTAGACTGAGGCAGCTGCATACAAAGGTGGCGTCAGGATGAGGGCAGCATTAGTTATGTTCTTCCCTCTTCTGTCAGAGATTGCACATGGTGTCCCTGCACATACGACTCAACCTCAAGCTCCAGATGAAGTGGGAGATGGTTCAGGTGACTGCAACAGCATAGGGTCAGGGAATGAGCCAAACCTTCACCACGTAGAATGACAGAGAGAATGCCTCACACCTGATGACCGGGCTTTTACCCGCGATGGAGAGCGAGCGGTGCTCCCACAGGCCCAGTTTCTGCCTCACCTTGGCGATACGCATGTCCCAAGTTTTTGTATATGCCCTGGCCCCTCTGAACCACATTCCCAGCATCTTCAAGTCATCTGACCTGACAATGAAGGGGATAAGGGATCAGTCGGCCCCATTCCCAAAGACCATGACCTCCCTCTTGCCTTGGTTTACCTTGGCTCCCCAGGTCAGTTTGAACTGGTCGCAGACACTCATGAGTCTGCGCACTGACAGCAGATCAAGCAGAAAGCAGCAACATCATCCATGTACAGGGAGGCTTTAACCTTCAGGCCTCTGCTCCCTGGAATAGTCACCCATCTCAGGCTCACATCCTTCCTGACGGACTCAGCAAAAGGCTCTATACAACACAGAAATAAGGCAGGAGAGAGTGTGTAGCCCTGCCGACTCTGGATCTGAGCAGGAAGCTTTTCGATTCCCACCCAATGATTGAAACTGCACTAACAATGTTGGTGTACAGCAGACGGATCCAATTGCAGATTCCCTCCCCAAAGCCTATTTTAGAGACCACGTCCCACGTTTACATGTGCGATATCTTGTCAAAGGCTTTTGCCTGGTCCAGGCTAATGAGGCAGGTATCCACCCCGCTGTCTTGTACATATCCCTGAGGAGAGCAAGGATCTCAGAAATCGTCCTGCCCTGTACAGCACAGGTTTGGTCAGGGTGACTCACCGATCCCAGAGCAGTTCTGAGCCCGTGGCACCAATTCCTGATTTCCTCTCTAACCCCATTCCACTTGTAGATGAGGGTGATGATACCTTTCCTCATGCATTCACACATGGTGCCTGCCAGAAGCACATACAGCTCCAGAAGATCCTGGCCAATCAAGTTCCATGGAGTGGAATACTGTACAACATGGCTGGTAAGCCGCCACTTCCAGGAGTTTTATTCTTGTATTAGCCAATGTCATCCTAAACCTTATGATCACTGTCTCCTAAATGTTCCCCTATTCCCACTTGATCTATTTGGCCTGTGACATTCCCAAGGACCAGGTCTAGCTCTACCTCTTTTCTAGTTGGAGTGGACACGTAAACTGTAAGAATTTCTCCAGAACATAACCTAAGAACACTTGCCTCTTTCTGTCCTTAACACAACCATTATTCCAGTCTATGTAGGTAATTAAGGTTCAACAGCTCGATAATGCTTACACCGCTCTCCAAGTTCCTTACAAATGTTTCTTTTGTCATTGCAAAGCTGGTGCTAGTAAGCCTCCCATTTAAGCTAGCAAAAAAGTTACCCTTTGCCATGGTAGCTTTCAAACATTTGCAAGAGGTGCCAAAACATTGTATCACACATCCCACTGCAAATGCATGATTATCACAAGCAGTGGCAACTTTAAACCTCCCAGCAGCAGGCAAGATCTAAACACAGCTTACCAGCCAGACCAAGATGCATCACTGAATGCAACAGCATTACGACAGCTTATCACACCTCGCACTGAAAAAGCTTGAAACACAGAGCCTGGCACAGCGAGGAGAAGAAATTCTAGCACATCTTTCTGCTGGGTGGGTGACACTGAGAAAACCACAAATGAATGCCATAGTATCCACTTCATTTATTTTCGTGAACTGACAGGATTGTGGGGTCAACCGCGTGAGGCAGTTTCAAAAGAAACACAAGATCTGTATCTAGACCGAAGAATGTGCTCCACATGCACAAGTCTAGATGATGAGAAATGTGACCAACGGCCAAAGATGAGCTTAAACTCAACCTCAATACTAGCCTGACATCTTTCCCATGTCAGCAGGGATCACTTGGCAGTGATGAGGAGTAATGACCTGGTTTAATTTTTCCTTCCTGGATCACTAATGCTGAAGTGAACAGTATAGTCCTGCTCTACCCTCTGCAGCTATGCTTTATTGGGGTTTACATACTGTAGCAGGACCCCCGGTTTAATTTCACACACAACCTCGAGTTTGCCATCTCTGTCTCATGTTATGATGGAGTGGGTGGAGCCATGACCTGGAAATGCCTCCCAGATATCCCTTAATCAGACAAAGAAATCAAAATCCCATTCTGGTTTTCCCAATGCATTCTACCGGACACCTGGCAGTGGAGTGGGAAAAGCTGCAAAGAAACTGACTTACAATACTGTCTATACCCTCCCCCACCGAAACCTCAGATTCTGTGCTCTTTCTGTCAGTTCAATACAGTGCAATTTGCACATGGTAGACATAACCTTCCTGATGAAGGGCTTTTGCCCGAAACATCGATTTCGCTGCTCGTTGGATGCTGCCTGAACTGCTGTGCTCTTCCAGCACCACTAATCCAGTATTTGGTTTTCAGCATCTGCAGTCATTGTTTTTACCTCTATAACCATGAATATGTAATTCATCCACTACACATGACTGCCCCAGGGTCATAAGCTGCACCAATCCTCTATACTTCCACCACATACCTGTGGAACCTAAACTCAAACTGTTTTTCTCTGATAGGAGAAGAGAAGGCCATTTAGCCCCTCAAAACTAGCCTGCCATTCTAGACCATCTAGGTTGATCATCTACCTTAAAGCCATGTTCTTGTATTGTCCCGGTCTCCTTTGATGTCATTAACTAACTAGGAAATTATCAATTTCTACCTTAGACTTGGTTATTAACTGAATTTCTAGTCTTCTGAAGCAGAGTACTCTAACGATTCACCACCTTGTGAGAGAAAGAGTTTCTCCTCATCTCAATCCAAAACAACTTGCCTTTAGTGCTGAGCCTGTGTCCCTGGTTTTAGATCCTACAGCCCCGGGGAAACATTCTTTCCGCACCTACCCTGACTGGTCTTTTTCAAATTTTGTAAGTTTCTAATTATTCTAAACTCTGGACAAAAACAAGCCCATCCTCATCGCGCAGGCCAATCAAACAAGGAATGAGTCTGACAAATCTATCCTGCACTCCTGCGACGGCAAACATATCCTCCTGAGACAGGAGGACCAGAACTGCAGGTAATACTCGGTGCAGTCTCTCTATGCAATTGCAGCAGGATGACTTTACTCTTTTACTGAAAACCTCATGATAAAGGCTAATGTACTGTGAGCCTTCCAAATTGCATGCTAGGTAGACCACAGCAGTCTCATATTGTTTGATAAACACTTGTATTTTTATTTTTTTTCCGTAAAATATACTTTATATGTAAAATCGGTCAAAATACAGTTCAAAACGTTTCCACTTGAAAGAGCAGGTCAGAGCCTGGGAATACTGTGATGAGTACCTCACCCCCTGACTCCCCAAAGCCTGTCCACCATCTGAAAGTCAGGAGTGTGATGGAACGCTCCCTACTTGCCTGGTTCAACAACACTCAGGAAATTCAATACCATCCAAGACAAAGTAGGCCTTTGATTGACACCCATCCACCAGTTTCGACATGAACACCCTTCACCACCGGCACACGCAGGCAGCAGTGTGTACCACCCAGTAGAAGTAACACAAAACCCAGCAAGTCTCCTCAATACAGCCTTGTCCAAACCATTGGCCTCTACCACCTAGAGACACAAAAGCAGATACTAAGAAACACCACCATCTGCTCCAAGTCATAGACAATGCTTACTTGGAGCTATATTAACTTCACTGTCATTAGTTAAAAATCCTGGAGCTCCCTCCCTAAGAGCATTGTGACAGTACAACACCCCATGGATTGCAGCAGTTTAAGAAGGCAGCTCACCATCCCATTTACCAGAACGGTAAAGAACATACAATTAGTGCTGGGCCAGCCAATCGCACCCAAAACCTTGGGGGTAAATAAAAAGAAATTTTGCAATTAAACTCAACTTGTTCGTATACAACATGTTCCCAACTTAAAGTGCCTCAATATAATTGCTATATTCTTAATATTTGCAAAAGACATGCCATGTCAAACACCAAGCCCAAGGGCAAAACACTTCCAAGTGAAATGTATGCAACATGGAATGAATATAAAATATTTCTCTCTACACCATGTTCCACTCTGCCTCAAAACTATTTCATTATTCATGATTCTTCACATCTTCCCAAGGAACATCACCTCAGGGGTTTGGCCGTTTCTAGTTCCTCAGCTCAAAGGCCTTCAAGGATGGTTTTTCCCCATTGTACCTCTCCTGCGACTGCTCCCAGCTTTAGTGTGTCCCTCAGCACAAAGTCCTGGACCTTGGACTGAACCAGTTTGCAACATTTGGTTAAGGTAAGCAGGTTTTGGACAGACCAAAGAGCATCTTTCACTGAATTCACGGTCCTCCGGGAACAATTGGTGTTTGTCTCAGTGGGTGTCCCAGGAACAGTTCCTAAAGCACAGAGTCCTGCATTACAGAACTGGATGTACCTTGACAAAAACCACAGCATCCAGGCTCCTTTACAAAGGCACATTCCACAAGGAGGTGGACAATGATCTGTTCGCCATCATGACCACTTTGAAGGCAATGTGCAGAGACTGCAGACATGAAGGAAGGATCTGACGGGAAAGGTCTATCCCATCAGTATTCAAGCTCCAGCATGGCCCTTGTTTGCAAATTTTGGCTATGAGGCATCCTTCCAACTGACATTAGCAAACTGCTGAGGGAGCCCTCTGACAGGGTCCCTCATGGTAATGCTGACCATTGATGGACAAAGGCAGATATTTGGAAACACCATTACCTTTCAGTTCTCCTCCAAATCCAGTGCTGTGTGGGGGCTATGTTACCATTTCTTCACTATCACTGGCTAAAACTCCCTCCCAAATAGCATTGTGAGGGTACATCACTTGTAGTCTCAGATCTTTCTTTGCATAATGCTCCCCCCAAGGGACTAGAGGTACAACATGGTCCAACTGCTTGGAGCTTTTGACAACAAAGTGACCAGACCCACCTTTTGCAAACCAGGACCAGATTTGAACTCAAAGGTGGCTGTGTACTGAGTATCCTTGCACTGTGAGATTCAACAACACATGAAGGTAGACATCAGGATGAAGCTGATTTTGAGCACAATGCTGCCCCTTTGTCTTGAGGTTAGTACATCTAGCATTCTGACTGATTGTAACTCTGTTGCTAATGTTTGCATTGTGCAGTTGGACCCAGTTGCACATTCCCTTCCCATTACAGACAGCACGTCCACCATGTAGCTGTGCAGTTTTCTGTCAAAGGACTTTTCCTGTCAACAGCATCCCACCCCATCTGCCCCCACTCCCACCATTCCCCAAGCCCCCATTTCCCTCCCCAATTGCAGCCCAAGTAGCATGAGGTTCTCTGAACCCTTCCTGACTTGTACTGCTTGGTCTGATTGGGGTGAATCCTCAACTCCACAGCATACCCGACCTGGTTGGCAATGACCTTGGATAGACTTCTATAGACTACATCCAATAGCCAACTGCCTGGACTTCTGGTTTAGAATGAATCCGTTGATGATGACAATTTTCCTACACACTTCTGGGGCTAGTGAAAAATGCCCCTCAATTTCCTGCCCAATATCCTCTTCCTGTTAATGTCTGAGTGCAACACAGAGTCATACAGCACGGAAGGAGACTCCTCAGTTCAATTTGTCCATGTCGACCAAGTTTGTCAAATGAAACGAGTCCAATTTGCTTGTCTTTGGCCCACATTGTTTCATATAGTTATAGAGAGGAACAGTACGGAATCAGACCCTTCAATTCAACTCGTCCATGCTGACCAGATATCATATAATCACGTACCTGTCCAAACGTGTTTTAAATGTTGTAATTGTATTCCCCTCTACCACTTCCTCTGGCATTTTATTCCACATATATCCGCACCCTGTGTGAAAACGTCACCCCACAGGTCTCTTTTAAATCTTTTCCTGCGAGTCACAACTATAGGCTGTGGAATAAACGAGCTGCTGTCACACTGGCTCATTGTCAGTATCTCACTGACTTCATTCAGGATATTGATATGGTTTCGAGTGACATTACTTTCCTGCTTGTAACCATGTTACTGGAGGACAAATTGTAATCCTACACAGACCCAGGAAGCACAAATCTCAGCAGGTCTGCAGTGGCTGGAGTGCATTACGAATCTCCTTCAGAACTGGAGTGTAGCCCCGGACTGCTGATGAGAATGATTTAAAGAGGACACACCTTGTTTGGACCTGAACGAGGTGCTGTTTCCTCGTGCTGGTGAAAGGTCAACATCCTGAAATAAATACTCTTGTCGCCCCTCCACAGATGTTACCTGCTGAGTATTTCCAGCATTTTCCATTTTATTTCAGACTTGCAGCTTCTTTGGTACTTTGCTTTTGTTTTATTTAGATGTTTGTTCTTGCATTCAGATACATTTCCGAGATATGAACAGGAAGTCAACACAACTGCTTTTGGGAACAATGAACAGAGGACTGAAAGCAGCACAGGGAGACAGTGGTGGAGTGCTAATATTACTGAACGAATAATCCGGAGGTTGTGGCTAATGCTTTGGAGATGCAGGCTAATGTCTCACCATGATGGTGGCTGAGTGGTTAGCACTGCCGCCTTGTGGTGCTAGGAACCTGGGTTTGATTCTACCCTCCGGCAACTATCTGTGTAGGGTCATAGAGATATATAGCATGGAAACCGACCCTTTGGTTCAACTCGTCTATGCCGACCAGATATCCCAATCTAATCTAGTCCTGCTTGCCAGCACCTGGCCCATATCCCTCCAAACCCTTCCTATTTGTATACCCATCCAGATGCCTCTTAAATGTTGAAATTGTACCAGCCTCCACCACACCCTGTGGCAGCTCATTCCATGTACTCTGTGTGAGAAAGTTGTCCCTTAGGTCTCTTTTATATCTTTCTCCTCTCCCCCTAAACCTATGCCCTCTAGTTCTAGACTCCCCAACCCCAACAAAAAGACTTGGTCTATTTATCCTATCCATGCCCCTCATGATTTTATAAACCTCTATAAGGTCACCCCTCAGCCTCCGACGCTCCAGGGAAAACAGCCCCAACCTGTTCAGCCTCTCCCTGTAGCTCAGATCCTCCAACCGTGGCAACATCCTTGTAAATCTTTTCTGAACCCTTTCAAGTTTCACAACATCTTTCCGATAGAAAGGAGACCAGAACTGCAGGCAATGTTCCAACGGTGGTCTAACCAATGTCCTGTACAGCTGCAACATGACCTCCCAACTCCTGTACTCAATACCCCGACCAATGAAAGAAAGCATACCAAATGCCTTCTTCATTATCCTATCTACCTGAAGTTTGCACATTCTCCCCGTCTGTGTGGGTTCCCTTCCAGTGCTCAGGTTTCCTCCCACAGTGCAGAGATGTGCAGGTTGGGAGGGTTATCCATGGGAAATGCCTTTCTCCCTCTCTAGTAGATAATAAAGACCCCATGCCACTATTTTGAAGAACATAGCAGTCTCCCTGGTGTCTTGGCCAATACTTACCCCTCGTTCGAAAGCACAAAAACAGATTACCTGGTCATTACCACTATTAGTGAGAACTTATAGCAGCTGCACTTCCTGAAGAAAGGTGATACTCGAAACGTCGACTTCTCAACCTCCTGATGCTGCCTAGTCTGCTGTCTTCTTCCAGCCTTCTGTCTGCCACTTCCTTACACCCCACATTTAAAAATAAATGTACTTCATCAGTTACAAAGTGCTTCGAGATATCTGATGGTCACTGTATAAATGCAATCTTGTTTCCTATGTGTTCAATTCTCTTCTGAAAATTAGTTGAGATCTACTTCGACCACCCCTCCAGGCAACTGATGCCAACTCACTGTCCACTGTGAGTAAATTAAAGATCGCCTCCTGCCATCTCTATTTGACAGTCATCCTAAATCTATGTTCTCTGGCTACTGACCTTTCTGCCATTTGAAACAGTTTCTTTTTATGAATTCAAAACCACCCATGATTTTGAACACGTCTGTCAAATCCTCTCCTAACTTTCTTGGCTCTAAGAAGAAAGATTCTGGCCTCTCCACTGAACTCAGATTTCCACCATCTGCAGTATTTTGCTCTCTTTAGCTTACATTCCCTGGGCACTATTTGTTAGTGCGGTCCAAAGCATTTTAGCTCACGCCTAACCATTCAGCTGGACTTCCACCATCCATCCCTGCCATCTGTTCAGCTCTGAAGTGGAGACTCTGTGGTTGAAGAATCTCCTGGTTGTTAGTCACTGCTCCACTTCCAGCAACAGGTCATAAGTTGGTGGAAGGGGGTGACAGATTCACGATGGAGACAAAGAGAAATTACATCTCTCAAAGGCTCATGGATCTATAAAGTTGTTGGAGGTCAGTCATCTCAGCTTCAGGACAACTCTGCAGGAGTACCTCAGAGTAGTGTCCTAGACCCAAGTATCTTCAGCTGCTTCATCAATAGCCTCCCCTCCATCAGAAGGTCAGGGAATATTTACCATGATTGAACAATGTTCAGCATCATTCGGAACTCCTCAAATACTGAAGCAGTCCATCTACAAATTCAACAAGATCCGAACAACATCCAGGCTTGGGATGACAAATGGCAAGTAACATTCACACCACACAAATGATCATCTCCAACAAGAGTCAATTTAACCATCATCCTTTGACATTCAATGTTGTTACCATCATTGAATCCCATACTGTCAACATCTTTGGGGCTACCATTGGCCAGAAACTCAACTGGACTCACCACATAAACACAGTGACTATAAAAGCAGGTCAGAGGCTTGGAATACTGTGGCGAGTTGCTCACCCCCTGACTCCCCAAAGCCTGTCCACCATCTACAAGGCACAAGTCAGGAGTGTGATGGAATACTCCCCACTTGCCTGGACTGGTGCAGCTCCAACAACACTCAAGAAGCTTGACACCATCCAGGACAAAGCAGCCTGTTTGATTGGCACCACATCCACAAACATCCAACTCCTCCCCCCACCGGCACGCAGTAGCAGCAGAGTGGACAATTTACAACACACATGGCAGAAATTCACCACAAATTCCTCAGACAGCAACTTCCAAACCCAGGACCACTTCTACCTAGAAGGACAAAGGTAGCAGATACATGGGAACATCACCACCTGCAAATTCCCATCTGAGCCACTCACCATCCTGACTTGGAAATATTTCGCTGTTCTTCAATGTCGCTGGGTCAAAATCCTGAAATCCATCCCTAAGGGCAACCCAGTGCACATGTATGCAACAGTTCAAGAATACAGCTCAGCATCACCTTCTCAAGGGCAACTAGGAACAGGCAACAGTTGCTGGCCTGCCAGTGACACCACGTCCATGAATGAGTAACAAAGAGAAAGTGTTACCCCGTGAATGTTGATATTGGAGGATTCAGCAATGTTAAGCATAATCATAGAGTTGTACAGCACAGACACAGACCCTTCAGTCCAACTTGTCCATGGTGGCAGAGTGGTTAGCACTGTTGCCTCACAGCGCCAGAGACCTGGGTTCAATTCCCGCCTCAGGCAACTGTGTGGAGTTTGCACATTCTCCCTGTGTCTGCGTGGGTTTCCTCCGGGTGCTCTGGTTTCCTCCCACAGTCCAAAAATGTGCAGGTTAGGTGAATTGGCCATGCTAAATTGCCCATAGTGTGAGGTGAAGGGGTAAATGTAAGGGAATGGGTTTGGGTGGGTACTCTATGGAGGGTCGGTGTGGACTTGTTGGGCCAAAGGGCCTGTTTCTACACTGTAAGTAATCTAAATTAATTTTGTCCCACTTGCCAGCATTTGATCCATATCCCTCTAAATCCTTCCTATTCACGTATCCATCCAGATGCCTTTTATGAGGGAGAATGGTTAGATTCTCTCTTGTTGGAGATAGTAATTACCTGGCACTCCTGTAACATGAATATAACTTGCCATTTATCAGCTCAGGCTTATTTGGCAGGTTTTCCTGACGAGGGCATAGATTGCTTTAGGGTTCAGTATTGCTGAAAAAAATACATTTTATTGGTGTTTCTACCTTGAACTCACCAGGATTATTCACAAGAATATCAATTCAAGGGACCAACCAATGTTCTCTATGACAATGTCTCTGTCAGTCAAAATCCACTTGCCAACACTCTCCTCTCTTGTGGTATAACTGTTAGCTTTCCCCTTTAATTGCCATTCCGATTAGTAGTCCTGGCGAGTGGAAGATAACGTGCTTTGACAAAATGTGTCCTTCTTCCAGCCATGTTTCACAAGTCGTGGGAATGATTCTTAACTCCAGGACAACTCTTCCAGCAGTCAAGCTCAGTCCTGTGGTAAGGTCACCCAGCTGTGACCCCAAGGTGTTCTGTGTTTAGTTTTACCTCCTGCTAAAGGTCAGCTGTATCTAAAACTGTTACAGCTCGTGACAGAGTCCATTCACTATTTTCAGAGCTCTCACCATTGAGAATCAATGCTAGGACTGACCTTTCTGTTCGAAAAGAGCTCTGGATCCAAAGCACCTTAATCAGTTAAGATCAGGGTCAGCCATGATCCAACTAAATGATGGAACTGCTCTAATGGTTGAATGGCCTACACACTTTGCAGTTGTCCTAGAAATGCCAATTCCCAAAGGAAACAATAAGCTGCACTGTTTATTGAGCTAACTCGTAAGGTCATGTGACCATAGTCTCAGCAGACTGTAGGGCTGCTCTCTCACTACAAAGTGATGACTGGTGGCGACCTTGACCCGAGGGTCACCGTGCTTAAGGTTAGGAGTGAGGTTGAGAAGCCAGGACCTTTGTAGGAACTTCAGCCAGTGTGGGAATTGAATTGGTGTCACCCTGCATTGCAACCCAGCTGTCCAGTCAGCCAGGCTTACCAACCCCAAACATAATAGGTTATGTTTATCAGCCCAGATGAGTGAGGACTCAGAACATTTGACAGTGAAGAGCCTCACTGTATTACCTGACATCCACAGATACCAAAGGTCAATTCTATACTCCCAGCAGTGGGTATTTAACAGGTCATCATGGGAAGGCATCGCAAAATTCTTACCATGTTCTTGTGAGTAGTGGGCACCATTCCTTACTGGGAATGTAGCAGGGAACAAGCAGAGGTGTGCTTCCAACCAGGAATATTGTGAAATCTCCACCTCAGCCTTCCCTCTGCCACAGTACTTGACTGGCTATGATGCCTCAATAGTGGAATAGCTGGCATTCACTCTTTACACCCACAGGCTCTGGTGAACTGTGCTCCAGCATGAGTTAATAAGCTGGTTTCACCATTTACAAACACTGCAAAGTGGCGAGTCTAATGTTTCCCAATGTTGGTGATATTGACTAAGATTTTACAAAGCAAGATAAGAGAGTGTGATTTTGACACACTGTAAGCCACAAAAGGGAGTGCTCAGTGCTGTGTACTTTAGATATTCAACTAGTCCTCAAACAATGCAGACAAGGCACTAGTCTCTAAGTGTGAAGGAAATGTACAAGAGTTTTACACAATGCTTCAAATTCTTTACCCTCCCCTCTTCTAGTAGCTTCCAATTTCTGTGATGTCATAGAGTCATCGAGTCCTAGAGCACCGAAACAGACCCTTCTGTCCAACCAGTCCATGCCAAATTTCATCCCAAATTAAACTAGTCCCACCTGACTGTCCCTGGCCCATATCCCTCCAAACCTTTCCTATTCATGTATCCATCCCAATATCTTTTAAACCTTATAATTGTACCTGTGTCCACCACTTCCTCAGGAAGGTCATTACACACTCGAACCACCCTCTGTGTAAAAAATTTATTTCATGACTTTTTAAAATTTCTATCCCTTCACTTTAGAAACATTCCCCTAGTCTCGAAATTCCCCATCTCAGGGAAAAGACAACTACCATCAACTCTATCTATACTCTCATTATTTTGTAAACTTCAATCAGGTTACCTCTCAACCTCCTACGCTCCAGTGAAAATGATCCCAGCCTTTCTTTATAATTCAAACCTTCCATACTCAGCAACATTCTGGTAAATCCCTTCTAAAACCTCTCCAGCTTGATAATATCCTTCCTATCCTTTTTTTCAATCAACACCCAGATTCAGAAAATCAAATGCAGGGTACATAGATCAGGTATTAAACTCTCAAGCCCTGAAAAACTGAACACAACACTCTATCTAATGGGGATGGAGTGTGCATGCTCATTGTGGTCTAAAACGTCACTTATGTCTTGGGTATTTATTTATAGTCATAGTCATAGAGATGTACTGAACGGAATCGGACTGCACTTGTTCATGCCGACCAGATATCCCAACCCAATCTAGTCTCACCTGCCAGTGCCTGCCCCATTCCTATTCATATCCCCAATCAGATGCCTTTTAAATTATTTCCATAACATTCAACTTCTCTTCAATCCCTCTCTCCATCCATTCCATTTCCTTCCAGTTTCCTCCCCTCCCCTTCCCTTTTGTTTCTGTCCATTCTCCAGCACATATCAATGCCAGATGGTATCAGCCACACACTATTAATTCCAGAAAAACTACTGCTCTTACTTTGCGAGTGAATACTTGCAATGCCAGAGTGTTATTCCCCATAGCTGTTGTATCTGGTCCTCGGTGTCCCAACCAAGGATATGTTTTTTTTTCATTTCAAAATATACTTTATTCAGAAAAAAATCTTTATGTATTTATATATATATATGTCACATAGTCACAAACCAGTTCAGCTCTGTACAGTAGCATATCAGGAAACAAACAAACACTGGAGTTTGACTCTATACAAACAAAAAAAGGCATCTCTTATTTGAACCAGACTATATTTACATGTATTTGAGGCACCAGGAGAGTCTGATAACTGAATGGACCTCCATTTAACATCAGCAGAAAGTCCTTAGACAGTGGTCTTTCCCCATTGCACCCTGGTGGGAGCTGCCCCAGACTTTAGTCCGTCCCTTAACGCTGACCTGAACCTTGGAATTTGCCAGTCTGCAACACCAGGGATGTGGTGGAAAATCAATGGATTGCAGCAGAAAGCAACAAATGCTTCTCTAACCAGAGACATTGATGCAAACTGCAGCAGCCAATACTTCCTCTTGCTGACCTTAACCACAAAGCACAAACTGAGAATTGAACCAGCGACCTCCTGATCAGCACGTATCAGGAAAGAGAGGGACAGAGGGAGATGGGACGGGGCGTGGATGATGTATAATGACATATTCATATGCCATTTCACATATCCATGATTCAGAATTATGTCACATGGACAGAAGTGAGTCAGTGAGATTTCTTTTTGACTTGTAGTTCTGGTAAAGAGAAAGCAGTTGGAGATCACACCTGCAGTCCCAGAGGAAGAACACTATATGAACAGTGAAGTTGGGCTGAGTTTCTTCTGAGCATTGCCAAAATAATTTGAACAAGTATGTAGTGTCTGTTTAAGCCTCTCCCAAGTGCATATTGAGGTACAAAACATGGCTTCCTCTGGTTTAACACATGCGTACATGTTTGCATCTGCATTTATCTTTCAAAAATGTGCAGCCAGTCCAGTTCTGCAGACATGTGTGCAAGAGAATATGCATTATTTCTGAAAATTGACAATCCATAAGACCATAAGAAACAGGAACAGAATTAGACCATTTGGCTCATCGAGTCTGCTCTGCTATTCGCTCATGGCTGATATGTTTCTCAATCCCACTCTCCTATATTTTCCCAGTAACCTTTGATCCCCTTACTAATTAAGAACCTAGCTATCTCTGTCTTAAACACACTCAATGACTTGACCTCCACAGTCTTCTGCAGCAATGAGTTCCACAGATTCGCCACTCTCTAGCTGAAGAAATTCCTCCTCATCTCGGTTCTAAAGGATCATGCCTTCACTCTGAGGCTGCGCCCTTGATTCCTAGTCTCTCTTCCTATTGAAAACATTTTCTCCACCTCCAATCTATCTCGGCATTTCAATATTCCGCAAGTTTCAATGAGATCCCCCTTCATCCTTCCAAACTCTGAGTGCAGACACAGAGTCCTCAACTGCTGCTCATATGACAAGCCCTTCATCCCTAGGATCATTCTTATAAACCTCTACTAGACACCCTCCAAGGCCCACATGTCCTTTCTTAGATATTGGGCCCAAAACTTCTCACAATATTCCAAACGCTGCCTGAACACAGCCTTATATAGCCTCAGCAACAAGCTCTTTTTTTTAAATTCAATACCTCTTGAAGTGAATGCTCACATTGCATTTGCCCTTTTACCTGCCAACTGAACTTTAAGAGAATCCTGAACTAGAAATCCTAAGTCCCTTTGTGTTTCAGATTTCCAAAGCCTTTCTGCACTTATGAAGTAGTCTACATCTCAATTCTTCAACTTGATATTACCTGAAGCAATTTCAGTGCTTATTATTAAACAGTGCTTATCAAACAGTGCGTGTTTATTAGACAGACTATTCCTACAACCCAGGTGTGTTTGGTTTACCGGCTCTCAGTTCTGCTAAAGTTGCTGAGACGGGAAGTAGAGTTCCAGTTCATGTCAACGTTTGTAAAAATTAATTGAAGGGATGTGGATATTACTGTTGAGGCTGGCATTTATTGCCAACCCCTAATTGCCCAGAAGCAGTTAAGAGTCAACCACATGTCAGGAGTCACATGTAGGTCAGACCAGGTAAAGATGGAGGATTTCCTTCCGTAAAGGATATTAATAAATCATAGAAGCCCAACAGTGTGGAAGCAGGCCATTTGGCCCATCAAGTCCACACTACCCCTCCAAACAGCATCCCATCCAGACCCTATCCCTGCATTTCCCAGGGCCAATCCACCTAATCTGCACATCTTTGGACTGTGGGAGGAAACCGGAGCACCCGGAGGAAACCCACGCAGACACAGGGAGAATGTGCAAACTCCTCACAGACAGTCGCCCTGAGGCTGGAATTGAACCCAGGTCCTTGGTGCTGTGAGGTAGCTGCTAACCACTGAGCCACCATACCACCCAAAGCTGATTTCTTTTTACAACAATCAACAGTTGACAGTGTTGCTATCAGACCAGTTTATGAATTCCAGATCTATTTTATCCATTTAAAATGACAGCATCTGCCATGGTGAGATTCAAGCCCATGTCCTGAGAACATTAGCATGAGCCTCTGGATTCCTAGCCCAGTGACAATACTAGTTGACCATTACAACCAAGTGTGAAATATTGCTTCGTCACAGACATTACTTGAATTGCTGAATACTCCAGCATTTAATCTCTCTATTTCCAGCATCGGCAGGATTTTGCATTTGGATTATCCAACAGGCTATTTACCTCTAAGTTAGAGAATGCCATGAGTTCAAACTCCACTCCGAGGACATGAGCACAAGAACGTATACAGGCACTGAAGCAGATCAGCACTGATGGAGCAGCTCTCTTCCAAATGAGACATTAAACGGCAAATGTGATAAAGAGCAATAAAATCCTCCTGGGGCATCCTGGACAATATTTATCCTTCAACCAAGATCACTAAAATAAATACAGATTATCTGGTCATTGTCACATTGTTGCATTGCTACAGGCTGACGACTGGTCACCACAGTACAGGAAGGATGTGATTGTACTCCAGAGGGTTTAAAGGAAAGTTACAAGGCCATTGGCTGGGGTTTGTTTTCCCAACATGGGAAGGATCAATTACCAGTCACAGAGCCCAATAATCAGGCAGCATGGACCTAAAATAATTATTTGCTGAAAGTTTGGAGAGGGTATGAAAAATATTCTCCCCTCAAGAGTCTCTGAGGATGTGCAAATGACTGTGAAGTTGGTAAAAGGGGAACCCTTATATTTAAATAAAAAATACATGAGGTGCTCTGTGAATTAGCCATGTTAAATTGCCCATAGTGTTAGGCGCATTAGTTAGGTTGGTGAAGGACGCTCTCTGGGCGGTCCGAAACCCGTCGATCTTCCAGCTGAAGGAGTTGACCCCGACTGAGTGCTGCAGACTGGCACATTCTAAGGTCCAGGACTACATGTTGAGGGACACGCTGAAGCTTGGGGCAGCTGCCGCCAAGGCGCGGTGGGGAAAGACCACCGTGTAACGTCTGCATTAGTCAGAGAGAATTGGATCTGGGTGGGTTACTCTTCGGAGGGTCGGTGTGGATTTATTGGGCCGAATGGTCTGTTTCCACGCTGTAGGGAATCTAATATAATCTAATTAGGAGTTCAGAGTAGGACTAGGTTGCTGCTCGTTGGATGCTGCCTGAACTGCTGTGCTCTCCCAGCACCACTAATTCAGTATTTGCTTTCCAGCATCTGCAGTCATTGTTTTTACCTCCTGGATAAATTCTAACCAGAACGATGGCCTGAATGACATCCTCCTGTTATTTCTCTCTCTCCCTCTCACTGCATTTCTTGCTCCTGTCTGAGACACCTCGCTGATCGCCACGTTTCTTGTAAACGGCAATATCCTTTGAGAAGGTAATAGCCTTCCTCATTCCCCAGCTCATCCCATTCAGACACAGCACCAGGGAGCTCAGAGCCCAGTGAGACACCGCCGAGAAAGCAAGCAAGCGAAGTGGATTACTGGATCAGGCAAGCAGCACGATACAAAAGTTTAAAAAACAGTACAAAACATTTAGCACATTACCGGGTAACCTGGCCGGGGTGCAGGGAAGGAGACAGACTTGTCACGCTGGAAGACCAACTCCACGAGCACATAAGATTCACGTCTTCTCCCACACTCACTCACTCACATTTGGCCAAGATTTTGATAAGCTTCTACAGGAGAGGTTCACGTCACCGGCTGCTGGTTCTGCACATCCAGGGCGGGGCTGGGATCCATCACAATCAGGAAGTAAGCAAGAAAATCCTGAGCATTGACAGTCACACAGGGACTGTACACGCACAGGGAACCAAAGACCAGCAGCAGAAGTTTAACTCCACCCCCCGCCCCCAACAGGACGATCGCCACAATTTCAGCTGAAGGAGTGAGTGCTGTGGGGACAATATGGTTGTGGAAGCGCTGCTCACTCGCTGGTTCTCAACTCCCCCTCGAAGAGACTCCAGAAAACTGAACGGCCAGCAACTGAGAAAATCAAGCCACCAGTTACAACAGGGCGTGTCACAAAATGGGCAGGGCGCGGAAAGAGACCGTTCAGCCCGTCTCTCAATGAAATTGATGGCAGTACCATTCATTCTCTTGCCTTAATACCTTCCACATTGCTCAAGTAGAAACAATCCTGCCTCGAGTGCCTCAGTTCAACCATTTATTTATCCAACATCATTCCATCTTTCCCCAAAACCGGAATAAAACAGTTTGGAATCATCCTTCTCTCCAGCTTTGACAAAGGGTCAGTTAGACTCGAAACGTCAGCTCTTTTCTCTCCTTACAGATGCTGCCAGACCTGCTGAGATTTTCAGCATTTTCTCTTTTGACTTCTCTCCATCACTTCAGTGCATGAGTCACACCAATGCTTAGCACTGGGCACATCGACTGTGGAGAGCGATAACCTTGTGGTCAACCCCAGCTCGACCCAGACTTTGTATTGGGATTGGAAATTCACAGACATGTTTCTGCCTCTCTCCAGTGTGCCTCAGGATCTCAAACTGATGACAGCATCAGGGGATTAGATGAGAAGAGACCACGGGACATTGCAGGGGAGGGAGCAGAGGGGAAATACATATAGCACAGAGGTCCATGCTATGGATAAAGAAGGATGGGAGATCAGATGCCAATTTAAGACTGAAATGAGAAGAAATTTCTTCTCTCAAAGCTTTGTGAGTCTTTGGAACTCCTTGCCATAGAGAGCAGTGGGGGGAGAGTCATTATGTGCACTTAAAGTTGAGATAGATAAGTTCCTGATCAGTCTGGGAATCAAGGGTTACAGGGTACAGAGTATAATGAAGTGTTTTGAGAGGTTAATAATGACACACATTGACACCATCCTCCCAGATTGCCATGACCCATGACATTTCACCTACTGTCATAATAGAATAAAGTGAGTACTGCAGATGTTGGAGATCAGAGTCGAGAGTGTGGTGCTGAAAGAGCACAGCAGATCAGGCAGCATCCGAGGAGCAGGAGAATCGACATTTTAGGCAAGAGTCCTTCATCAGGAATGAGGCTTGTGAGCCGAGGGGGTGAAGAGATAAATAGGAGGGAGGTGGGGCTGGGGGGAAGGGAGATGAGAATGTGCGGGGTAGATCGAGGTGGGGGTAATGGTGATAGATCGAAGAGGAGAGTGGATTGGATAGGTGGGAAGGAAGATGGACAGGTCATGAGGGCAGTGCCGCGTTGCAAGGTTGAGGAAGGGAAATGAGGAAACATTGATGCCATGGGGTTGGAGGTTCCGATGTGGAAGATAAGGCATTCTTCTTCCAGGCGTTGGGTAATTAGGGTGTGGCGATGGAGGAGGCCCAGGACCTACATGTCCTAGTGGAGTGGGGGGAGGGGGGAGTTGAAGTGCTCGGTGGTGGGGTTGGTTGGTGTGGGTGTCCCGGAGATGTTTTTTTTTCTGTGAACAGTAGTTCATGAAAGTCCCGGAGGTGTTCTCTGAAAAGCTCTGCGAATAGGCATTCTGTCTCCCCAATGTAGAGGAGACCACATCGGGAGCAACAGATACAGTAAATGACATGTGTGGAAGTGCAGGTAAAACTCTGAGGGATGTGGAAGGCTCCTTTGGGGCCTTGGATGGAGGTGAGGGGGAAGGTGTGGCCGCTGGTTTTGCAATTCTTGTGTGGCAGGGGAAGATGCTGGGAGGGGAGTGTGGGTTGGTGGGGGTGCGCAGACCTGACAAGAGTCACGGAGGGAATGGTCTTTTATGGAAAATGGATAGGGGTGGGGAAGGAAATATATCTCTGGTGGTGGGCAGACTCCATCTCTCTGGCCCTGTATTCATCCCTGAAATATCTGTGTCAGGATACTTGTGTCAGACTCCTATTTATTGACTTTAGCTCTGCCTTCAACACCATAGTTCCTACAAACTCATCTCCAAACTCAAAGACCCAGGACTCTGCCCCCCCCCCCACCCCTGCAACTCCCTAACCTGCAGACCGCAATCAGTAAGAATAGGCAACAATGCCCACAATAATCCCGCAAGGTTCCATATTCAGCCCCTCACTATATTCCTATACACTCATGACAGTGTGGCCAAATTCTGCCCCAATTCCACATACAGGTTTGCTGATGACATCACAGTAGTGGGTCAGACCTTAAACAATGACGTGACAGAATACAGGAAAGAGATTGAGTGCTCGGTGGTGAGGTGTAAATACAACAATCTCTCCTTCAATATTAGCAAAACGAAGGAGCTGGTCATTGACTTCAGGAAGCAGATTGGAGGACGTGATCCTGTCTGTATCAATAGCACTGAGGTGGTTGAGAGCTTCAGGTTCCTAGGGGTAAATATCACTATCGATCTATCCTTGCCCATCCACATTGTCGCTATGGTCAAGAAAGCACACCAACATCTCTACTTTCTCAGAAGGCTAAGGAAATTCAGCATTTCCATAATGACTCTTAGCAATTTTTATAGATGTGCCATAGAAAGCATCCTATATGGATGCGTCAGAGCTTAGTAAAGCAAATGCTGTGCCCAGGACTGCAAGAAATTACAGTGTTATGAAAATAGCCCAGTCTGTAATGCAAACCAGCCTTCCATCCATTGACTCTGCTACACTGCCTGCTCCCTCGGGAAAGCAGTCGACATCATCAAAGACCCCTCCCACTCCGGTTATACACTCTTCCACCCTCTTCTATCAGACGGAAGAGATAAAAGTTTGAAAACATGTACTAAGAGATTTAAGAACAGCTTCTTCCTTGCTGTTATCAAACGTTTGAACAGACCTCTCATATGTTAGAGTTGATCTTGCTCTGCATCTTCTCTGTAGCTGTAACATTATGTTCTGCACTCTGTTCTATTATCCCGATGTGATAAGGTAAGGTGTGATTTGCTTTGATTGCAAGCAAAACAATACAGTTCACTATATCTCAGTACATGTGACAATAATAAATCAAATCAAAATCAAGGAAGGAAAGTAGACGTGAGCAGTGTCGAATCAGCCATGATCCTATTGAAATGCAGAGGTCCTTGCCATTTAGAGAAATGATGCTCTTGTCAATTCACGGGAAACCTCAAATATCACTTCATATTTCTGCTTTAGATTGAAAATCCCAACAGTTATGAAATAAAAGGTCCCAAAAAGTCAGAGACGGGGTGTTCTGTAACTGGTGCCTCACAACATAAAGGACGTATTGGTAAACCTGCTGAATGGGTAAGTAGTTAGTTTGCAATATAAGTAATGGTGAGGTGTGCATTTGAGTGGGAACTTTAATGGGGGCCACCTCCAGCTTGAATAATGAGTTTAATTTGGATAGAGAAGCAATCTGTGCACAGCTACATCAGTCACTGAAAGTAGTGACAGAAGTCAGTAAAAATAAATAATGAGGATAGATGAAACTATCTTCAAAGTGGAACAGTCACCCAGCATGGGTGGAATGCATCCGTGAATGATCTTAAACATTGATTGCCAATTGGCATCTCGAATGTAGTGGGCACCACTACTGAGGTTAACCCCTTCTCCACCCAGCTTTGCAATTGTAACCAATGATACGAGAGAGTTTTCTGAAGCTCTGGCCACAGTCTTTCAACCCTCCTTGCATATAGGTTGGTACCAGAGGCTTGGAGCATGGCAAACGTTACGCCCATATTGAAAAGAAGGGGAGAGGGATAAACCCAGCAACTACAGGTCAGGCAGCTATTAGTAATGGACAAACATTTCATGTCAGTGGTCCAGCACAGGATTAATTGTCATTTTAAAAAAAGGATGGACAAAGAAATAAATGCAAATATGGATTTATTAAAGATAATTTGTTTCTGATATATTCATGATCTGGAGTCAGGGAAATAAAACACAATTTCAAAGTTGGCAGATGGCACCAAATTCAGAAATATAACAAGCTGTGAGAAGGAAGATACAGACTGGCTGGTTTGCTGGGTATCTTTGTACATGAATTCCTCCAGTTTGGTGGAGGGGAAGTATTGGAAAGCTGACTATTATTCCATTGAACTGTAATGTGAATATTGTTTCCCCAGCCAATAACTCTTGGAGTGGGATGTTTTTGGCTTCAAGGGAAGGGCAGCACTTACTGAGCCATCAATTGGTGAGATAGAAACACCATAAGGTGTAGGAGCAGAAGTCGGCCATTCAGCCCATCTGGGCTGTTAGACCATTCAGTGACATCATGGCTTTTCATTCATTCATGGAATGAGGGCATCACTGGCTTGGCCAGCATTAATTGCCCAGAAAGCAGTTATAAATCAACCCCATCGCTGTGGGTCTGGAGCCACATGGAGGCCAGACCAGTAAAGATGGCAGTTTCATTCCCTAAAGAACCATTAGTGAATCCAGATGGTTTTTCCTGACAACGGATTCATAATCATCATTGGATTCTCCATTCCCGATTTTTATCAAATTCCACCATCTGCCATGGCAGGATTTGAATCTCACAGTATTACCTGAGACAGGATTCAGAGTCCACTGATAATCACCATTGCCTCCCACTTCTATTCCACTTTGCTGCCTTATCTCCATATGGCTTGATACCTTTACTGATGAAAAACTGTCTACCTCAGCCTTGACTGTACTTATCATACCCAGCCTCTACAGCCCTCTGCAGCAAAGAATTCCACAGGTTCACTATCCTTTGAGAGAAGAAATTCCTCCTCATTTCTGTCTTAAAGATATATGGCAGGGAAAATCTGTTGCAGAGAAACATACAGCAGCACAGTTTGGTAGGAAAAGAAGTAATAAAATGAACTACGTGATGCAGTTTAAAAGGGGTTGCAAGGATAGAGAGACAAAACAATGGTGTAACAAATCTTTGAAGTCGTTAGTACAGGGTGACAAAGGAATTAGTAATGTATATGGGAATGTGAACTTTATAAGTAAAGGCATAGAGTGCAAAGTACAACAATTATCTTAAATCTGTATAAGGTCTTGAAGCTCATGGGGAATTGCTCCGCTTCTGAGTCACATGCTCTGGATTTGAGTCCCACACCCCACAGGATATGATGGCTAAGAAATGTAAATTCACTAAGCAGCCAAACAGGTTGAGTATCAACTTTTAAATCCTTTGAATACACACCAACAACAGACAAGTAAGAGCATGAGAGATTTCTGGGCCAAACATATGATCTGTTGAAGTCTCTCCCATCAGTAACCATACCACTAGACTGCATGGAAAAGTGCATGTTATCAGATTTAAAAAACTGAAAGGACTGCATATGCTGGAAATCTGAAATAAAAACGGAGAAACTGCTGGAAAATCGCAGCAGGTCTGGCAGCATCTGTGGGGAGCAATCAAGAGTTAACATTTCAGGTCGAGTGACTCTTCTTCAGAAATGCAGATGTTGGTGGACCACAGCTAGAATGGAGGTCAGTCCTCCATTACAGTAAGCTTCAGACTCTGCCTCTCCACTGTACCCAGGTGAGCGCAGGTATTTCCATAGTTCGGTAAGCCACAGAGTCTAGCATGCCCACGTGGGAGTCATACTCTGATCTGTCCAAGTAAGCCTCACACTCTGCCCCTCCAACATGCCCAGGTGAGTCTCACACTCTGCTGCCATACTGTGTCCAGGAAAATCTCACACTCTATCTCACCTCACCCAAGTGAGCCTCAGGCTCCACTCTCCACTCTGCAGTTGTAACTTCAGCAACTGACCAGTTAAAACTGTTTTAAACTATTTCTGGTCAATACCATAATCTATCCCACCTCCCTCTCTGTGCTTTTATTGAATTACAGAACTGTTAGCTCATGATCTGACCTGCCCCCCCCAATTACAAACATTCATGCTCTGTCATACCAAAGTGGATCTTATACATCCATACCCATGTGAGTCTGATACTGCTCCATACCCAAGTGAGTCTGACACTGCTCCATGCCCAGGTGAGTCTGACACTGCTCCATGCCCAGGTGAAAGTGAGGACTGCAGATGCTGGAGATCAGAGTTGAAGAGTGTGGTGCTGGAAAAGCACAGCCAATCAGGCAGCATCCGAGGAGCAGGAGAATCAACGGTATAGAACATAAACCCTTCATCAAGAAGGAACACTTGTAGAGGGAGGAGGAGAACTTCTTCGTGGTAGGCATCCTTGGAAGAGGCTTTGCAGTAAGATTATAATCAACTAGCAGAAAGTGAGGACTGCAGATGCTGGAGATCAGAGTTGAAAAAGTGTGGTGCTGGAAAAGCGCAGCAGTTCAGGCAGCATCCGAGGAGCAGAAGAGTTGACGTTTCAGCCTCCATGCCCAGGTGAGTCTGACACGGCTCTGTGCCCAGGTGAGTCTCACACTCCTCTATGCCCCAGGCGAGTCTGACACGGCTCTGTGCCCAGGTGAGTCTCACACTCCTCCATGCCCAATTGAACATCACTGTCCACGTATGTCTCATAGTCTAGCCCTCTTCCATAATTCATGCTCCATCGTGCCCAGGTTAGACTCACATCCTGTCCCTGTCTCATGCCCAAGAGAATCTCATACACCACCATAAGCCTCATGCTCCACTATTCCATTGTCACTTCAGCGACAGTCTGCATTGAAACCTGTTTTGAACCAATTCCTGCCCCCACACCACCACAAATGCCCCCTGCCATTTAATTGAATTTCTAAGTTATTAACTCAAAGTCTGACCTGAGAGTAAAAGTACTCAACTTTCCATTTTCACTCTGCGACCACAGATTACAGTACATTGCTCCAAGAAGCTCAAATAAACTTTCCACAAATATTTCCCACTCTGTTTGGAAGATATGGATAATAAAAATAATCAGCCAACCACATTACATAAAATACCAAAGAAAGAGATTCATAAGGAATATGTAAACTTTTGTTCAATCTACGAAGAATGAACTCTGAGTCCAGATATGTTCCACCAGACAGTATTGACAGCGTGTACTTTTGGGGGAGATGTACGAGAACAAGAAGAGTTCCTTGTGCTTCACAAGTAGATAAGGACAAAATGATGCAATCTTTAACTGAAATACAGATCCAATCATCATTGGGTGACGTAACTTCCATTTTAACAACTGGAACCTAATAGAAGCTGCTTTTATGAGAAAATGTTTCACTTGGCTGGTGATCTATCAAAGCTGAGGATTAAATTAAACAGTTGGCGCAGATCCCACAGCCCACATATGAATCTATAACTGAGTCACCGTTCAGTCCATCCAAATAAACACGGGATGCTGAGTAAACTCGCACAGTGGAGAATGAGCTGACGTCCCTGCTTGATGATTTGGAGCTGGCTTAACTGCAGTCCTTAAGGGAAGATGATAAAGAAGGATCATTTCTGCCTGGTATTTGATTCATACATGCAGCCTATATCAAAATCACAGGTCACTTGGTGCAATGGACCACACAAGCATTGTCCCCCTTCACCATAGCTTATTAAATGAATCCCTACAGTGTAGAAGCAGGCCATTCAGCCCATTGATCCACACTGACCCTCAGAAGAGCATACAACCCAGACCCACCATAACCCTGTAACCCTGCATTTCCCATGGTTACCTCACCTAGCCTGCCCATCCCTGGACACTAGGGGCAATTGAGCATGGACAATCCCCCTAACCTGCACATCTTTGCTCTGTGGGAGAAAACCCACGCAGACACAGGGAGAATGTGCAAACTCCACACAGACAGTCACTCATGGGTGGAATCAAACCCAGACCCCTGGAGCTGTGAGGCAGCAGAGCTAGCCACTGTCCCACTGTAACCCTTCTCCTACATGTATGCATCCAGCTTCCCCTTAACAATAACAACAAGAACTTGTATTGAAAATGGTGCAGTGCAGCTCAGGCATTTGCCTAGGCCATGAAACATCTGCACATACAGTTCAGCGTAAGCAACCATTATCTCTAATACCTGGGCTACAATTTAAATTGTTAGGGTTGGAAGTATTTGGCTTTGAATCACACCTAAGTGTGTTTTCAGTGCAAAATCTGACCTCTGAGGCTCAAATGAAATTTAAAGTCTGTGGTGAGTAACTCACCTCCTGACTCTCCAAAGCCAGTTTCATCACCTACAACACTCAAGTAAGGTGTATGGTGGAATATTCCCCACTTGCCTCCAAAAATACTCAAGAAGGTTGACACCATCCAGGATAAAGCAGCCCACTTGATTGGCACCACATCCACAGATGTCCACTCCCTCCACCACTGTTACTCAGTAACAGCACTGTGTACCATCTGATGAGTATATTTTATTCTGACATACCTTTGGGAGTCTGAATATCCCTGGGCGTGAAGATGTTTTCTTCTAAGATCTAGCTAGTAAAGTTGATTGATTTCCAAATGGGGTTTAACATAATACCGGATTGATGCTAACAATGAATTTAACTGAATACGGTTATTTTGCCTAGGATTAAAGATATCAGAACCATAAAGCACACTACAAAGTTGACAAGAAAATAATTAAACATATTTCAATGATTTGGTTCAGTGGCAATGTGTTTGCCTCCAGGTTAGATGATTAGCTTGGGTTAAAGTACCATTCCAGAGATTGGACCCAAACTTCTGTGCCAACACCTCAATGTAGTAGCAAATGGAGGTCATAGAGTCATAGATATTACAGCATGGAAACAGACCCTTCGGTCCAACCCGTCCATGCCGACCAGGTATCCCAACCCAATCTAGTCCCACCCTGCCAGCATCCGTCCCATATCCCACCAAACCCTTCCTATTCATATACCCATCCAAATGCCTCTTAAATGGTGCAATTGTACCAGCCTCCACCACATCCTCTGGCAGCTCATTCCATACACATACCACCCTCTGTGTGAAAAAGTTGCCCCTTAGGTCTCTTTTATATCTTTCCCCTCTCACCTTAAACCTATGCCCTCTAGTTCTGGACTCCCCAACCCCATGGCTGGCCTATTTACCCTATCCATGCCCCTCATAATTTTGTAAACCTCAGCCTCCAACGCTCCAAGGAAAACAGCTCCAGCCTGTTCAGCCTCTCCCTATAGCTCAGATCCTCCAACCCTGGTAGGTTCTCCCAGGATGAGGCTATCTCATTGCACTCCGGGTGTGCTGACACCTGTGATGTCCCCAAATGCGGGATACCTGACTGCAACATTTGTATAGGTAGATTAGCTAAGTTGGCTGGACAGTTAGCTTGCAATACAGAGTAATATCAACAGTGGGGGTTTAGTTCCTGCCCTTGCTGAGGTTACCATGAAGGACTCTGCTGTTGCTTGAGATGTTAGATTAGATTAGATTACTTATAAAGATTATGATCATTATCTATGATGTGGTGACTCTTAGATTAAAACACCATCTCTCTATTAGCAGGACTATGGTGACTTCACCTTTATAGTACACAAGGATCAGTGCTGTTTTTCATCATTTATATAAATGATTTGGATGTGAACATAGGAAGTATGGTTATTAAATTTGCAGATGACACCAACATTAGAGGTGTAGTGGACAGCGAAGAAGGTTACCCTCAGAGTACAACGGGATCTTGATCAGATGGGCCAATGGGCCGAGTAGTGGCAGATGGAGTTTAATTTAGATAAATGTGAGGTGTTGCATTTTGAAAAGGCAAATCAGGGCAGGACCTATACACTTAATGGTAAGGTCCTGGGGAGTGTTGCTGAACAAAGAGATGTTAAAGTGGAGGTCCATAGCTCCTTGAAGTGGAGTCGCAGGTAGATAGGATAGTGAAGAAGGTGTTTGGTATGCTTTCCTTTATTGGTCAGAGTATTGAGTACAGGAGTTGGGAGGTCATGCTGCGCCTGTACAGGATATTGGTTAGGCCACTGTTGGAATATTGTGTGCCATTCTGGTCTCCTTCCTATCGGAAAGATGTTATGAAACTTGAAAGGGTTCAGAAAAGATTTACAAGGATGTTGCCAGGGTTGGAGGATCTGAGCTGTAGGGAGAGGCTGAATAGGCTGAGGCCATTTTCCCTGGAGTGTCAGAGACTGAGGGATGACCTTAGAGAGTTTATAAAATCATTAGGGACATGGATAGTGTAAATAGCCAGGGTAAGGGAGTACAAAACTCGAGGGCATAGGTTTAAGTCAAGAGTGTGTTGCTGGAAAAGCACAGCAGATCAGGCAGCATCTGAGGAGCAGGAAAATCAACATTTCGGAAAGATAGGTTTAAGGTGAGAGGGGAAAAAAGAGACATAAGGGGCAACCTTTTCACGCAAAGGTGGAGCATGTATGGAATGAGCTGCCAGAGGAAGTTGTGGAGGATGGTACAATTACAACATTTAAAAGGCATGTGGATGGGTACATGAATAGGGTCAAGTGGGACTAGATTAATGTAGGATATCTGGTCGGCATGGACTAGTTGAACCAAAGGGTCTGTTTCCATGTTGTACAAACCTATTACTCTATGACTCTATGACTCTATACTGAATGCCTCACTGTCAGTGGCCATATTATTCAGATGAGACACTAAACCAGGCACTGACTGTCCTCGCAGGTAAGTGTAAAAGACCCCACTGCTTAATTGCAAGAAAGTAGGTATGTTCTCCCAGCCAGCATTTATCCCTTAATCAACCATCACTAAAACAAACTATCTGCTCATTAACTGACTGATATTTGTAGGACCTTGTTGCCTATATAAGGAACAGTGACTACGCATCAAAACTATTACATTGCTTATAAAGCACTTTGGGACTTTTTGGGTTGAGAAAGATTCTGTAGAGGAAGTTCTATTTCTTTCTGGACAATATTAGCCTTGCCTTCCTGATAAACCTTAAAATTATAATAATAGTTTTACCAAATCACAGGATATGTTTATAATTAGTGATTTCTTCCATATCATGTAGCCTCATGAAGTAGGAGCAGGAGTGGATCTTCTGGCACATCAAGCCTGTGAAGGACAGAGTCAAAACATAACAAGGGCTTATCCAGGATTTGAACCAGGCCTCTCTCACACACTCCCTACATTCACCTAAGGACAGGGATTAAACCTCTAGATCAATGAGCCAGCACCTTGTTCAAAGTGGTTAGCTCTGGCTGAACAAAAACAGCTGAATTCCTCTTTAGAACATAAAACTTCGAACAGTACAGCACAATACAGGCCTGTTGGCCCTTGATGATGTGCCAACCTTTTATCCGACTCTAAGATCAAACTAACCCACATACCCTTCATTTTACTATCATCCATGTTCCTATCCAAGAGTCGCTTAAACGTCCCTAAATGTATTTGACTCTACTCCCACTGCTGGCAGTGCATTCCACACACCCACCACTCTCTGTGTAAAGAACTTACCTCTGACACCTCCCCTATATGTTCTTCTGGTCACCTTAAAGTTATGCCCCCTCATGATAGATATTTCCACACTGGGTAAAAGTCTCTGGCTATCTACTCTATTTATGCCTCTCATCTGAAAATGTGTTGCTGGAAAAGCACAGCAGGTCAGGGCTCAAGCCCGAAACGTCGATTCTCCTGTTCCTTGGATGCTGCCTGACTTGCTGCGCTTTTCCAGCAACACATTTTCAGCTCTGATCTCCGACATCTACAGTTCTCACTTTCTCCTTATGCCTCTCATCCTCATGTACACCTCTATCAAGTCACCTCTCATCCTTCTTTGCTCCAATGAAAAAAGTCCAAGCTCCCTCAATCTTTCTTCAGAAGACATGCCCTCCAGCATCCTGGTAAATCTCCTCCGCACCCTCTCTAAAGCTTCCACATCCTTCCTATAATGGGACACCCACAATATTCCAAATGTGGTCTAACCAGGGCTCTAAAGAGCTGCAGCATAAACTCATGGCTCTTAAAATCAATTCCTCTGCTAATAAAAGCCAACACACCACATGCCTTCTTAACAACCCTATCAACTTGGGTGGCAACTTTGGACTTGAACCCCAAGATCCCTCTGTTTCTCCACACTGTTAAGAATCCTGTCTTTAACCCTGTATTCTGCATTTAAATTTGACCTTCCAAAATGAATCACTTCATACTTTTCCAGGTTGAACTCCATCTGCCACTTCACAGCTTATCTCTGCATACTGTCAATGTCCCAACGAGATCTACAACAGCCCTGTACACTATCCACAACTCCATCAACCTTTGTATCATTGGCAAACCTACTAACCTACCCTTCCACCTCCTCATCCAAGTCATTTATAAAAATCACAAAGAGCAAAGGTCCCAGAACAGATCCCTGCAGAACACACGAGTCACTGAGCTCAAGGCTGAATACTTGCCATCTCCCATCACCCTCTGTCTTCTATGGGCCCAGCCAATTGTGTATCCAGACAGCCAGAGTTCCCTGTATTCCATGCCTTTCTGAATGAGCATATCTTGGGGAACCTTATAAAATACCTTGCTAAAATCCATATACACCACATTCATTACTCTACCTTCATCAATTTGTTTTGTTACATCCTCAAATAATTCAATAAGGGTGTGAGGCATGACTTGCCTCTCACAAAGCCATGCTGACTATCTCTAATCAAGCTATGCCTTTCCAAATAATCATAAACCCTGTCTCTCAGAACCCTTTCCAATATTTTGCCCATCATTGATGGGTTTGTAATTCCCAGAGTTGTCCCTATACCCTTTTTTGAACAAGGGAATAATATTTGTCACCCTTCAATCATCTGGTACTACTCCAGTGGACAGTGAACATGCAAAGATCATCATCAAATGAGCAGCAATCTCTTCCCTTGCTTCTTGTAGTAAAGTTGGGTATGTCCCGTCTGGCCCAGGGAACCTATCTATCAGGTTTTTCAAAATTTCCAGCATGTCCTCCTTCCTAACGTCAATCTGTTTGAGCTTGTCAGTCTGTTTCACACTGTCCTCACAAATCACAAGGTCATTCTCACTAGTGAATACTGAGGCAAACTATTCATTAAAGACCTCCCCTACCTCCTCCAGGAACAAATTGCCTCCACTATCCCTGTTTGGCCTTAACCTCACTCTGGCCATCCTCTTGTTCCTCACATAAGTGTTGAATGCCTTGGGTTTTCCCTAATCCTACCTGCTAATGCCCCCTCCCAGCTCTCTTAAGTCCATTCTTCAGTACCTTCCTGGCTACCTTGTAACCCTCTAGACCTCTGTCTGACCTTTGTCTCCTCAACCTTAAGTGAGCTTCCTTCTTCCTCTTGACTAGATGTTCCACATTCCTTGTCACCCAAGATTCTTTTACCCCACCATCCCTTCCTTGCCTCAGTGGGACAAACCTATCCAGCACTCGCAGCAAGTGCTCCCTAAACAACCTCCACATTTCTGTTGTGCATTTCCCTGAGAATATCTGCTTCCAATTTATGCTCCACAGTTTCTGCCTAATAGCATTGTAATTTCCCCTCCTCCAATTAAATACTTTCCCATACTGTTGCTGCTATCCCTCTCCATGACTATAGCAAAGGTTAGGGAGTTATGATCACTATCACTGAAATGCTCTCCCACCAAGAGATTTGACAGCTGACCTGGTTCATTGCCAAGCACCAAATCCAATATGGCCTCCCCTCTACATATTGAGTTAGGAATCCTTCCTGGACATATCTGACAAAATCTGCTCCATCCAAACTATTTGCACTGAGGAGGTTCCAATCAGCAGTAGGGAAGTTGAAGTCACCTATGACAAAAACCCTGTTACGTCTGCACCTTTCCACAATCTGCCTCCCAACCTACTCTGTAGACAACCCCTCCTCGATGACCTCCCTTTCTGTAGCTGTGATACTAATCCTGATTAGCAATGCCACTTCCCCACCTCTTTTACCTCCCTCCCTGTTCCTTTTGAAACATCTAAACCCTGGAACATCGAACAACCATTCCTGCCCCTTAGATTTCCAGGGCTCTGTAATGCCCCACAACATCGTAGCTCCAAATACTGATCCATGCTCAAAGTTCATCACCCTTATTCATGACACCTCTTGTGCTAAAATAGACACATTTCAGCCTATCGCACTGACTGCAAATTTGCCCTATCAACTGTCTACCCTTTAATGTCTTAATCTTGAGCCTTTGTTACAAAACATAGCTGTGGGCTGTAAATATCTTGTGTTTGCAGTTGAGGAGTGTTAGATATGTATTCTGTTAGTTTAACTCAGTTGGGTGCTGCAAACAGGAATTAGTTTTAACCTCAGAATGTGGAAGAGCAAGGAGAAAGAATCCAAAAGATTTCCAATTGTACTCCTGGCTGGAACTGACCTGCAGCATTTTCTGTTTTTATGACTTAAAAATAGTCATTGATTTCTTTGTTAATTGCGGGACATTGTCATTCTCCAATTAGTTGCATATTACCTAAAGAACAGTAGTGACTACATCTCAATATTGTTGCCTAAATAAACCTTGAAATGTCCTGAGGTCATGAGAAATTCAGTAGAAATGAAAGTCTTTAATTTCATTAAGGTACCCATGTGTGTATACATGTGACTATGTGCAAGCATGTGTAACTATGTGCATGTTTACTAGCTCTATCCTTTATGTCAAAGGGAATGGCATATAAAATAAGGATGTCTTGCTAAAATTTATGATAAGGTGGTGCGGTGTTGGACTGGGGTGGACAAAGTTAAAAATCACACAACACTAGGTTATAGTCCAACAGGTTTATTTGGAAGCACTAGCTTTTAGAGTGCTGCTTCTTCTTCAGGTAATTAATTACCTGATGAAGGAACAGCTCACTGAAAGCTAGTGCTTCCAAATGAACCTGTTGGACTATAACCTGGTGTTGTGTGATTTTTAACCTTGCTAAAATTATACAAGGCACTAGTTAGACCACAGCTGGAATACTGTGGATACTTTGATCACCTTATCTAAGGAAAGGTGTACCAGCATTGCTGGTAATTCAGAAAATGTTCATTAGGGTGATCCTGGGTACGGAGGGATTGTGTTATGAGGAGCGATTGAGTCATTGGGCCTGTACTCTTTGGAGTTTAGAAGAATGAGGCCTTATTATTGAGACATAAGGATTCTCAGGGGACTTGACAGGACGGATTTGAAAAGGTTATTTTCCCTTCTGGGCATAAAGGATCATCTCAGAATTTAAACAGGAAGGAGGAAGAATTTCTTCTCTCAGAGAGAAGTGAATCTGTGGACTTCTTTTAGAAGGCCGGGTCATTAAGTATATTAAAGGCTGAGATAGACAGATTGGTAATCAGTAAGGGAATTGAGGGTAATGGGGATAAGACATTAAAGTCGAGTTGAGGATTATTCGATCAACCATAATCTCATTGAATGGTAGAGCAGACTCGGTGGGCTCCTGCTCATGCCTCAGGGATTAGTGCAGGATCCACTGCCTTTTTGTCACCTATCAAATGATTTGGATGTGAATTTAGGAGGTATGGTTAGTAAATTTGGCAATGACACAAGTAATTAGTAAATTTGGAAATGACATATGGTATTGACAGGTTCCTGTAGCCTGTTCCAGGCGGAAAACTAGGATTTGGATTTTATCCACTGTTTACATGATTCACAAGATTGTGCCCTCTTCCTAGATGGAGTCTGCAATGCAGCAGATGTTGTCATCACTGCAGTGTGAGCACCAGTGATGTTGGCTGCAGTTCAAACTTGCTCGTGGAGATCAATAATCCCTTTCAAAGGTTGTCCTCAAATTCTGCAGCAGTGATCGGCAATGTCAGAATGATCCTTTCCTGAAACTGAACATTGCTTTAAGATACACTTTGATATTAGCACAACACTGAGAACTTTTACACCTATTTTGGTGTCATTACCAAATGTACTAACCATACCTCCTATATTCACATCCAAATCATTTAGATAGATGACAAAAAAGCAGTGGATCCAGCAGCAACCCCTTGCGGCACTCCACTGGCACAGGCTTCCAGTCCGAAAAACAACCCTCCACCACCATCCTCTGTCTCCTACCTTTGAGCCAATGTTGTCTCCAATTGGCTAGCCCTTCATGGATTCCGTGTGATCTAATCTTACTAACCACTCTACAGTTCTGCCTTCATCAACCTTCTTTGTCACCTCTTCAAAAAACTTAATCAAGTTAGTGAAACACGATTTCCCACGCTCAAACTCATGCTGGCTATCCCAAATCAGTCCTTGTCTTTCCAAACACATGTAAATCCTGTGCCTCAGAATCCCCTCCAACAACTGACCCACCACTAACATCAGGCTCACCGGTGTATAGTTCCCTAGCTTTTCCTTTTTGCATTTTAAGACCTCAGTCACTTCCTCTTCTGTAATATGAATTCTTTTCAAGACATCACTATCTATTTTCCCCAAGTTCCTAACTTCTATGTCATTCTTCACAGTAAATACTGATGCAAACTATCCTTCCAGTATCTCACCCATCTCCTACGGTTCCACACATAGATGGCTACATTGTTCTTTAAGGCACCTTACTCTCTGTTATTATTCTTTGCCCTTAATGCATTAATGGAATCTCTTTTGATTCTCCTTAACTATTTACCAAAGCTATCTCATATCCTCTTTTCGCCCTCCTGGTTTGCCTTTAAAGTATACTCCTACTCTAGATTAGAGTGGTGCTGAAAAAGCACAGGAGTTCAGGCAGCATCCGAGGAGCAGGAAAATCGACGTTTCGGGCAAAAGCCCTTCTTCAGGAATACAGGCAGAGAGTCTGAAGGGAGGAGAGATAAATGAGAGGAGGGTGGGGGTGGGGAGAAAGTAGCATAGAGTACAATAGGTGAGTGGGGGAGGGGATGAAGGTGATAGGTCAGGGAGGAGAGTGGAGTGGATAGGTGGAAAGGAAGATAGGCAGGTAGGACAAGTCCGGGCAAGTCACGGGGACAGTGCTGAGCTGGAAGTTTGGAACTGGGGTGAGGTGGGGGAAGGGGAAATGAGGAAACTGTTGAAGTGCACATTGATGCCCTGGGCTTGAAGTGTTCCGAGGCGGAGAATGAGGCGTTTTTCCTCCAGGCGGTGGGTGGCGAGGGAGCGGCGGTGAAGGAGGCCCAGGACCTCCATGTCCTCGGCAGAGTGGGAGGGGGAGTTGAAATGTTGGGCCACGGGGCGGTGTGGTTGATTGGTGTGGGTGTCCCGGAGATGTTCCCTAAAATGCTCTGCTAGGAGGCGTCCAGTCTCTCCAATGTAGTGGAGACCACATCGGGAGCAACGGAAAGAACAAATGATATTGGTGGATGTGCAAGTAAACCTTTGATGGATGTGGAAGGCTCCTTTAGGGCCTTGGATAGAGGTGAGGGAGGAGGTGTGGGCACAGGTTTTGCAATTCCTGAGGTGGCAGGGTAAGGTGCCAGGATGGGAGGGTGGGTTGTAGGGGGTGTGTGGACCTGACCAGGTAGTCACGGAGGGAACGGTCTTTGCGGAAGGCGGAAAGGGGTGGAGAGAGAAATATATTCCTGATGGTGGGGTCTTTTTGGAGGTGGCGGAAATGTCGACAGATGATTTGGTTTATGCAAAGGTTGGTAGGGTGGAAGGTGAGAACCAAGGGCATCTGTCCTTGTTACGGTTGGAGTGGTGGGGTCTGAAGGCGGAGGTGCGGGATGTGGACGAGATGCGTTGGAGGGCATCTTTAACCACATGGGAAGGGAAATTGCGGTCTCTAAAGAAGGAGACCATCTGGTGTGTTCTGTGGTGGAACTGGTCCTCCTGGGAGCAGATACGGCGGAGGCGGAGGAATTAGGAATATGGGGATGGCATTTTTGCAGGAGGTGGGGTGGGAAGAGGTGTAATCCAGGTAGCTGTGGGAGTCGGTGGGTTTGTAAAAAATGTCAGTGTCAAGTCAGTCGTCATTAATGGAGATGGAGAGGTCCAGGAAGGGGAGGGAGGTGTCAGAGATGGTCCAGGTAAATTTAAGGTCAGGGTGGAATGTGTTGGTGAAGTTGATGAATTGCTCAACCTCCTCGCGGGAGCACGAGGTGGCGCCAATGCAGTCATCAATGTAGCGGAGGAAGAGATGTGGAGTGGTGCCGGTGTAATTACGGAAGATGGACTGTTCTATGTAGCCAACAAAGAGACAGGCATAGCTGGGGCCCATATGGGTGCCCATGGCTACCCCTTTGGTCTGGAGGAAGTGGGAGGATTCGAAGGAGAAATTGTTAAGGGTGAGGACCAGTTTGGCCAAACGAATGAGAGTGTCGGTGGAAGGGTACTGTTGGGGACGTTGGGAGAGGAAGAAACGGAGGGCTTGGAGGCCCTGGTCATGGCGGATGGAGGTGTAGAGGGATTAGATATCCATGGTGAAGATGAGGCATTGGGGGCCGGGTATACTCCTACTGCCCTTATATTCCTCCAGGGATTCACTCAATTCTAGCTGTCTGTCCTGATATATGCTTCCTTCTTTTTCTTGACCAGAGGTTCACCCCATGTCCCACAAGTGAATAAAAAATATTCTCAATTATGTAATGCAGCCAAGGCAATCTCCAGCAGATAGAGCAGCAAATACTAGCCCTGTACTGTACAGTCATAAGATCCCTACAGTGTGGAAACAGGCCCTTCAGCCCAACAAGTCCATACCGACCCTCCAAAGAGTAACCCACTCAAACCCATTCCCCTACCCAATATTTACCCCTGAGTAAATGCACCTAACCTACCCATCCATGAACATTGTGGGCAATTTAGTACGGCCAATTCACTTAACGTGCACATCTTTGGACTGTAGGAGGAAACCGGAGCAGCCAGAGGAAATCCATGCAGACACGGGGAGAATGTGCAAACTCCAGACAGACAGTCGCCCGAGGCTGGATTCAAACCCGGGTCCCTGGTGCTGTGAGGCAGCACTGCTAACCGCTGTGCCGCCTAGTCCCAGGCAAAAACAGGGTGGTAACTCAGTAAGTGACAAGTTATCAATTAGCAAGCTTTTCATTGCTAGTAGATAAAAAATAACAACAGTAAAAGGGAGTGGCTGTTTTATGGGAAGCTGCTGAGAGACTTTAACACAGATGAGTTGAATTTTCTCAAGTGCCGCAGTGTAAGCATCAACCATCTGGGATCAATAACTCACCCTGTCCCTGCCTTTATACTGTATTTGGTCAAAAGCTAATATATGTCTCACTCTCTCCCATTCTGAGAGGTCCATTTCTCTCTTCATAGATTGTGGCTGACCTGCCCTATTTTTCCAGAACTTCTGTATTTTCACCTTAGGTTTTCCAGCATCACAGGACCTTGCTTTACAAACTTCATAATCCAAGTGTCTGTTTAGGGCAATGTTATAAACTGGAGTTATCAATCAGAGAAATTCAAAGGCTTCATCATTGCTTTTATTATTCGGCCATTAGCCCTGCTGTGTGAAGACCTTTATAAATAATAAAGCAGTTATAAAAAACAAACAAGTGAATCAGGCCACCAGCACCAGGTCATACCCATAAAGCAGCATGTGATGCTGAGTCAGAGACTGGAAGGTCCCAGACTCTGTGTTAACACATCTAATAAATATATTGTAGCAAGTCATTATGCTGCATGGTTGTTTTTGTTTGTCTGTATTTTCTAATTCACGTCAATGTATTCCTGAGTGCAGTAATAGTTACGCAGCCATCCAATATAAGATAATCAGTTGAGTTCATTTGTACTTTCTATGTGATGCATACAATCAAAGGCATGAAGTTGTTCTTTGCAAACAAAAGGAATCTGTTCAAGCCTTGCACTTTATTGGATTACCCAAGAATCTGGGGAACTGCTTAGAATTAGAATCCCTATACTATGGAAACAGGCCCTTCAGCCCAACAAGTTCACACTGACCCTCCAAAGAGTAACCCACCCAGACCAATTCCGCTACCCTCTATTTACTCCAACTAATAACCTAACCTCTGGGAAGTTTAGCACAGCTAATTCACCTAACCTGCACATTTTTGGATCATGGGATGAAACCGGAACATCCAGAGGAGACCCACACAGACATGGGGAGAATGTGCAAATTCCATACAGACAGTCATTCAAGGCTGGAATCAAATCCAAGTCCCTGGCACTGTGAGGCAACAGTGCTAACCATTGAGCCACTGTGCTGCTCTAGTCCCCTGTTGCTTTCTCTGGCAATGCCTTGACCAATCAAAGTTGCCTTGTCAACCACTCCACCCTCTCCTCCTTGACCTATCACCTTCATCTCCTCCCCCACTCACCCATTGTACTCTATGCTACTTTCTCCCCACCCCCACCCTCCTCTAGCTTATCTCTCCACACTTCAGGCTCACTGCCTTTATTCCTGATGAAGGGCTTTTGCCCGAAACATTGATTTCGCTGCTCGTTGGATGCTGCCTGAACTGCTGTGCTCTTCCAGCACCACTAAACCAATGATCATTCCCTTTCCTCCTGTAATATAGATTGTTGTTATTTGAAATTTCTTGTGCTTGTGCTGGATGTGTACAAGCTGGAATCCTGAGACAATGAGTCTTTTTTTTAGCAAAATCCCAGTGTTTAATTGCAGGAATTCACTGTTCATCCGATATTGGATATTTGATAAACAGAATGATAATTTAGCTTAAGTGGAGGAGCTTTGGGGAATGATGGTGAGGTACAGCTGCCCTTTGTCACTGTATATGTCATAGAGTCATAGAGCTGTACAGCACGGAAACAACCCGTCCATGCTGACCAGATATCCCAACCTAATCTAGTCCCATTTCCCAACACTTGGCACATTAAATCTCCAAACCCTTCCTATTCATATACGCATCCAACGCTTTTTAAATGCTGTAATTGTACCAGCCTCCACCACTTCCTCTGGCAGCTCATTCCATATATGCAACGCCTTCTGTGTGAAAAAGTTGCACCTTAGGTTCCTTTTAAATTTTTCCCCTCTCACTCTAAACCTCTGCCCTCTTGTTCTGGACTCCCCCACCGCAGAGAAAAGACATTGTGAATTTACTCTATCCATGCTCCTCATGAATTTATAAACCTCTATAAGGTCTCCCCTCAACCTCCAAAGCTCCAGGGAAAACAGCCCCAGCCTATTCAGCCTCTCCATATAGCTCGAACCCTCCAACCCTGGTAACATCCTTTTAAATCTTTTCTGAACCTTTCAAAGTTTCACAACATCCTTCTGGTAGGAGGGAGAACAGAATTGAACACAATATTCCAAAATTGGCCTAATCAATGTCCTGTACAACCACAAAATGACCTCCCAACTCCTATACTTTTCACTATCCTATCTATCTGCGACTCTACTTTCAAGGAATTATGAACCTGCACTCCAAAGTCTCTTTGTTCAGCAACACTCCCTAGGACCTTACCACTAAGTGTATAAGTCCTGCTCTGATTTGCCTTTCCAAAATGCTGCACCTTGTATTTACCTAAATTAAACTCCATCTGCCATGCCTCAGCCCATTGGCCCATTTGATCAAGATCCCGTTGTACTCTGAGGTAACCTTCTTTGTTGTTCACTGTACTGTCAATTTTGGGGTCATCTGCAAACTTACAAACTATGCTCACATCCAAATCATTTATATAAATGATGAAAAGTAGTGGACCCAGCACCGATCCTTGTGGCACTCCACTGGTCACAGACCTCCAGTCTGAAAAGCAACCCTCCACCACCATCCTCTGTCTTCGACCTTTGTGTCAGTTCTGTTCCAAATGGCTAGTTCTCCCTGTATTCCATGAGATCCAACCTTGCCAACCACTCTCCCATGGGGAACCTTTTCAAATGCCTTTCTGAAGTCCATACAGATCATGCCTACCGCCCTACCCTCATTAATCCTCTTCGTTACTTATTCAAAGAACTCAATCAGAATCATGAAACATGATTTCCCACACACAAAGCCATGTTAACTATCCCTAATCAGTCCTTGCCTTTCCAAATGCATGTAAATTCTGTCACTCAGGGTTGCCCACCACTGACATCAGGCTCACTGGTCTATAGTTCCCTGGCTTGTCCTTACCACCCTTCTTAAACAGTGGCATCACGTTAGCCAACCTCCAGTCTTTCAGCACCTCACCTGTGACTATTGATGATACAGATATCTCAGCAAGAGGCCTAGCAATCACTTGCCTAGCTTACCACAGAGTTCTAGGGTACACCTGATCAGGTCCTGGGGATTTATTCAGTTGTATGTATTTTAAGACATTCAGCACCTCCTCCTCTGTAATATGGACATTTTTCAAGATGTCCCCATCTATTTCCCTACATTCTATATCTTCCATGTCCTTCTCCACAGTAAACACTGATGCAAAATACTCATTTAGTCTCTCCCCCATCTTCTGTGGTTCCACACAAAGGCTGCCTTGCTGATCTTTGAGGGACCCTATTCTCTCCCTTGTTACCCTTTTGTCTTTAATGTATTTATAAAATCCCTTTGGATTCTCCTTAATCCTATTTACCAAAGCTCTCCCATGTCCCCTTTTTGCCCTCCTGATTTCCCTCTTAAGTATACTCCCACTGCCCTTATACTCTTCTAAGGATTCACTTGATCTATCCTGTCTATACTTGACATATGCTTCCTTCTTTTTCTGAACCAAACCCACAATTTCTCTAGTCATCCAGCATTCCCTACACCTACCAGCCTTGTGTTTCACTAACAGAAATATACTGTCTCTGGACTCTCATTGTCTTATATTTGAAGGCTTCCAATTTTCCAGCCATTCCTTTACCTGCAAACATCTACGTGAAAATCAACTTTTGAAAGTTATTGCCTAATACTGTCAAAATTGACTTTCCTCCAAATTAGAACTTCAATGTTTAGATCCAGTCTCTCCTTCTCCATCACTATTATTATGGTCGTATTTAAAATTCTGGTCACTGGCCCCAAAGTGCTCCCCCACTGACACCTCAATCACCTGCCATGCCTTATTTCCCAAGAGTAGGTCAAACTGTATCTCTGCATGCTGGTGTTATAAGGTAGAATGTAAATAAGAAATAGGAGGACCATAAGAATTGATCCTTGTGTGCCACCAGTGTTAACAGAGCAGGGACAAAAACATGATCTTTGTGAGACAGCTAAGATTGGAAACAGATGACAGTTGTCTTGTTTATGTACACAGTAGTAGAGAGGGGAAAGTGAGGACTGCACTTGCTGGAGATTAAAGTTGAGAGTGTGGTGCTGGAAAAACACAGCAGGTCAGGCAGCATCTGAGGACCAGGAGAGTCAACATTTCAGGCAAAAGCCCTTCATCAGCAATCCCTGATGAAGGGCTTTTGCCTGAAACATCGACTCTCCTGCTCCTTGGATGCTGCCGGACCTTCTGTGCTTTTCCAGCACCACACTCTTGATAATAGAGAGACATCAGAGGAGCGGGATGGTGCAGTAAACGGTTTAATAGTTTTAGTTTTCCCTTGTCGCAGTCACAAAAGATATCATCTATGAGACAGATCCATGTGAATCTTGTTCTATCTGCTAAACATGGTGGATGTCATGTGATATGTGAATCATAGAATTCCTACAGAAAGAAGCTCTTTGACTCATCAAGTTCTCATTGACCCTCTGAAGAGCATCCCATCCAGATGCTATCCCTGTGACCCCCATTTCCCATGGCTAGACTACCTAGCTTGCACATCCCTGGAAACTATGGGGCTATTTACCATGGCCAATCCATCTACCTGCACAGCTTTGGACTGGGAGGAAACCCGTGCAGACACTGGGAGAATGTGAAAACCTCCTCACAAACAGTCACCTGAGGCTGGAATCAAACCCAGGTCCCTGGTGCCATGAGGCAGCAATGCTAATTATTGAGCCACCTGCCCAATATTCCTACAGGTCTACCTGGCAATTTGTGGGAGCACGAATTCAGGCTTGATCGATACCATGTGAAAGCAATCACCTCCTAAAGGGCTAAACTCTATCTGTAGGCAGAAAGTTAACTTTGACCAGTGATAAAATAGCTGCAAGAGGTTCAGAGAGAGCAGGTTCTCTGGTGCAATGTTGGATGTCCAGGTGACTATGTACATGACACTGGGCAAACTGATTTCCTGGCCACAGTTCATGCTGCCCTGTATGCCAGGGAGCATCAGGTGATGTGTGAACTCAGTCTGTGTTGGAATACAGGCAGCAGAATTATGGATGAAGTCAAACTTACAGAGGGCACAAAACAGGAGGAGGGCCAGGAGAGCATGGGAATTGAGTCCCGAGGTAACCAGTATTTGAATGCAACAGATAATTAAAAAGACTTAATGTGGACATATTAACATTTGTCATAATTTTACAAATCATATTCACAATTGGCAGGGGTAGTTTCTCCACTGTTTCTGGGATCTCTAACTATGAACAGCAAATTAATCACATCGCCTTTGTCTGTACTGATTGTCTTTTACCATTCTCCGGTTGCTGCATAATACTCACATGTAGAGAGTATTCCTCCGCATTAGCCCAGGTGCAGTCAGATTTCCTGGTTGTCCTGTTGAGACCGGTGAACTCAGCAGAGCTTGGGGATCAGAGCCGCATCTTCTGCTTTGCCAAGCTGGTTGACACAACAAGTGGTGTACTTAAAGAGTAAGGCTCAGGGGAACTTTCTTTAGATAATCCCCATGAACCACTGGCAACATGTGTGGTACTAAATATAGTCATAAGGTGAATTGGATTGCTTTAAAAGCCAATCGCTGTGAAGATCTCCGCAACAATGTAAAATGATTGTTGTTTTCTGGTATACTGTGCAATAACATCAGGTCAAAGTCATAGCTGGGTGGGGTCACAGAATACTTTGACCCTGTAATCTCCTTTTACAAATAATTTGCAAATTGATTATGCCCTGTAAAATAACTGCACAGAGGCCAGTATCCTGTCACCAAGTCACACCTTTATTGACAGATGTATATTGCATGGATTCTGACCAGCCAGCTCAGAACCAATCCCAGGAATGAGGAGACTCTGAATCTCCTGTTGATATGTTAGCCAGGGCTCCCTGATCGGCTCCGGTTAACAACCCCAATCAGGGACCTCATAGTTAATGAGATCTACCTGGTCCTCATTCCAATCAGAGTGGAACTACCAATCAAAGGATGTAATTAAAGGGGTACCAGCCCAGACTGAAAATTTACAGCAGGTACTGGATTAAATGACAATCTGAAATTTGTGTTTAAATTTATTGATTCTGCAAAAAGATTTGAGAGTAAGCTTAGTATACGTTGAGGACAAGACTCAAAAATTATGTGTCCAAGTGTGATCTCTGTTTGATGTGGTAGTTTAAGTAACAACCTCCCAATCCAAGCCCATCCCAAGCCCAGGCTCAGGAGTGAAAGAACACAAATTGGAGGTGTAGTGGACAGCAAAGAAGGTTAACTCAGATTACAACAGGATCTTGATCAGATGGGCCAATGGGCTGAGGAGTGGCAGATGGAGTTTAATTTAGATAAACATGAGGTGCTATATTTTGGAAAGGCACATCAGGGCCTGACTTATGCACTTAATGGTAAGGTCCTAGGGAGTGGACCATACCATTCAGTGAAAAGACTTAACAGCCCTCTAGGTTTGTCTAATATATCGCATCAGTTGTATGACACTGTGATGTTTTACTTTTAAACTCTGTGTCATATGTACCTGCCTCACTAGCTCTGAAAGCTTGTACTTTCAAATAAACCTGTTGGACTATTACCTGGTGTCATGTGATTTTTAACTTTGTCCACCCCAGTCCAACACTGGCACCTCCACAAACTGTATCTAGTTATGGGGATCAGTAGTAGGGTGTTTCCCATTTATAATCTACATAATTGCCATTGATGCAGGAGCTAAATGTATGGCAACTAAATTTGCCAATGACACCGCACTGGGTAGGAAAGGTAGGTTATCAAGAAAAGGCAATGTATCTGCACAGGAATAGAGACAGTGAGTTGGCAAAGACATTGGCAGGTGGAGTATCACAAGGATAAATGTGATCCTGTCCACTTTGGCAGGAAGAATAGAAAAGCAGACTATTATTTAAATTGGGATAGATTGCAGAAAGTGAAGGCACAAAGGGATTTGGATGTCCTGGTACGTGAATCATAAAAAGTTAGTTTGCAGGGGCAGTAGGTTATTAGGAAGGCAAATGAAAGTTTTTACTTATTGCAAGAAAAAAATCAATATTAAAGTAGGAATGCTTTCTTGCACCTGTACAGAGCACTGAAATACTGTGCAGGTGCAGATAAGAAAACAGGATTGAGACGACATCCATCATCTTATTGAATGGCAGAGCAGGTTCGAGGGGCTGAATGGCCTAATTCTGCCCCTAAATCCTAGCTTGTATCCAACATCACTAAAGATAGATTATCACTATTGTATTGTTGGTTTTGAAGTCTTGCTCTAACTTCTGCCATGTTTGATTAGAATTGGGAAGAGGCCATGGAACATTAGAGTCATAGAGTCATAGAGATGTACAGCATGGAAACAGACCCTTCGGTCCAACCTGTCCATGCCGACCAGATATCCCAACCCAATATAGTCCCGATTTGGAGATGCCGGTGTTGGACTGGGTTGTACAAAGTTAAAAATCACACAACACCAGGTTATAGTCCAACAGGTTTAATTGGAAGCACACTAGCTTTCGGAGCAACGCTCCTTCATCAGGTGATAGTGGAGGCCTGGTATATTGGGGAAACCGAGCAAAAGCTACGACAATGGATGAATGGGCACCGCACAACAATCAACAGACAGGAGGGTTCTCTCCCAGTTGGGGAACACTTCAGTGGTCCAGGACATTCAGCCTCGGACCTTCGGGTGACCATCCTCAAAGGTAGACTTCGGGACAGGCAGCAGAAAAAAGTGGCCAAGCAGAGGCTGACAGCTAAGTTCGGTACCCATAGGGAAGGCCTCGGTACCCATAGGGACCTTGGGTTCATGTCACATTACAGGTGATCACCATTGCACTACCCACACACACAGAGATATTCCTACACACACACACTCTCACATACACACGGACACAGGTACACACAGACGCGCACACAGACACCCACACACACCCTTATAGACACACACACTCCCACACTCACACATGCACCCCCTCACAGACTTAAGACACTCTGCACTCACCACACACACACACACACACACACACACACACACACACACATACACACACACACACAGACTTTCTCATACTCACAACCCCCACCCCAGACAGATACACACACATAGACAGACAAAGACCCACATACACACATATATTTTGTGGGGTGAATTTGTACTTGCAGAGTTACATTGTACTTTGCTCAAAAACTGCATGACTTTATGTAAAACTCAGTTATCTCACTTTTTAGATTAGAATCAATCTAAACATCATGGCATAGACAGAGAACACAGGGGGCTAACACTTTCAACATATTGTCTAGCTAACACCCATTGTTACAGCTAACCTGGGAATGCAACTTTAAAAAAAGGGTTTTGTGATTTACACATGAAAGAAGTGAAACTATCACTGTATTTTAACAGATGAAAGGCTTAACAGACAATTAATTTTTCAAGGTATAATTTCAGTTACATCACCTTGTAAATATTTGCTATAAATTCTGTGTTAGGATCGAGCCCTCTACAATCACCTGATGAAGGAGCATCGCTCCGAAAGCTAGTGTGCTTCCAATTAAACCTGTTGGACTATAACCTGGTGTTGTGTGATTTTTAACAATCTAGTCCCACCTGCCAGCACCCGGCCCATATCCCTCCAAACCCTTCCTATTCATATACCCATCCAAATGACTCTTAAATGTTGCAATTGTACCAGCCTCCACCACATCCTCTGGCAGCTCATTCCATACACATACCACCCTTTGCGTGAAAAAGTTGCCACTTAGGTCTCTTTTATATCTTTCCCCTCACACCCTAAACCTATGCCCTCTAGTTCTGGACTCCCTGACCATAGGGAAAAGACTTTGTCTATTTACCCTATCAATGCCCCTCATAATTTTGTAAACCTCTATAAGGTCATCCCTCAGCCTCCGATGCTCCAGGGAAAACAGCCCCAGCCTATTCACCCTTCTCCCTATAGCTCAGATCCTCCAACCCTGGCAACATCCTTGCGAATCTTTTCTGAGCCCTTTCAAGTTTCACAACATCTTTCCGATAGGAAGGAAACCAGAATTGCACACAATATTCCAACAGTGGTCTAACCAATGTCCTGTACAGCCACAACATGACCTCCCAACTCCTGTACTCAATACTCTGACCAATAAAGGAAAGCATACCAAACACCTTCTTCACTATCCTATCTACCTGCGACTCCACTTTCAAGGAACTATGAACCTGCACTCCAAGGTCTCTTTGTTCAGCAACATTCCCTAGGACCTTACCATTAAGTGTACAAGTCCTGCTAAGATTTGCCTTCCCAAAATGCAGCACCTCACGTTTATCTGAATTAAACTTCATCTGCCACTTCTCAGCCCATTGGCCCATCTGGTCCAAATCCTGTTGTAATCTGAGGTAACCCTCTTTGCTGTCCACTACACCTTCAATTTTGGTGTCATCTGCAAACTTACTAACTTGTACCTCTTATACTCACATCCAAATCATTTATGTAAATGACAAAAAGTAGAGGGCCCAGCACTGATCCTTGTGGCACTCCACTGGTCACAGTCCTCCAGTCTGAAAAACAACCATCCACCACCACCCTCTGTCTTCTACCTTTGAGCCAGTTCTGTATCCAAATGGCTAGTTCTCCCTGTATACCGTGAGATCTAACCTTCCTAATCAGTCTCCCATGGGGAACCTTGTCGAACGCCTTACTTGAAGTCCATATAGATCACATCTACTGCTCTGCCCTCATCAATCTTCTTTGTTACTTCTTCAAAAAACTCAATCAAGTTTGTGAGACATGATTTCCCATGCATAAAGCCATGCTGACTATCCCGAATCAGTCCTTGCCTTTCCAAATACATGTACATCCTGTCCCTCAGGATTCCCTCCAACAACTTGCCCACCACCGAGGTCAGGCTCACTGGTCTATAGTTCCCTGGCTTGTCTTTACCGCTCTTCTTAAACAGTGGCACCACATTTGCCAACCTCCAGTCTTCTGGCACCTCATCTGTGACTATCGACTATTTAAACATTGTTTAAAAAGAGGAAATTCTATAGTAATTTCCATGTCTAATGAAAGGGAGATCAGCAGATGTCAATCAGCACTGGCTTGAGTAATGAGTAGGACTTAATTAATTAAGGACAGGATAAGGCAGGGGTTTTCAACCAATGTTTTGTTTAGGAATTCTCTTTGATATTGTGAAATTCTGTAACTCAGTCTCTCCTCCCCTGAAGCAATCTTGAAAACAAACTGAAACAGGTATCAACTTATTGCAATTAAACTATAATTACCACACATTTGAAATATATGGATTGTACAATGTTGGTGGATTACAATTCTTTCACTTTCGCACTTTTGTGCAAAATTTAATAAAACATTACTTAGTACAGTTTTCAAACAGCACTTCAGTCCAACTTATCCATGCTGACCAAATATCCGACATAAATCTAGTCCCACTTGCCAGCATTGGCCATTATCCCTCAAAGTCTTTCCTATTCACATACTCATCTAGATCCCTTTTAAATGCCGTAATTGTATCAGTCTCCACCACTTCCTCTGGCAGCTCGTTTTATATATACACCACCCTCTGCATGAAAATGTTGCCTCTTAGGTCCCTTTTATATCTTTTCCTTCTCACTTTAAACATATTCCCTCTGGTTTTGATCTAGCCTAACCCAAGAGTATATATTCCACATCCATCAGAGTTTTACCTGCACTTCTACACATGTCATTTACTGTATCTGTTGCTCCCAATGTGGTATCCCTTATGTTGGGGAGACAGGTCGCCTACTTGCAGAGAGCTTCAGAGAACATGTCCAGGACACCCGCACCAACCAACCCCACTGCCCCATGGCCAAACACTTCAGTTTCCCTTCCCACTCCACCAAGGACATGCAGGTCCTGGGCCTCCTCTGTTGCCACTCCCTAACCACCCAACGTCTGGAGGAAGAATGCCTCATCTTTGGCCTCGGGATGCTCCAACCCACAGCATCAATGTGGATTTCACCAGTTTCCTCATTTCCCCTCCCTAAACCTTATCCCACTTCCAAACTTGCAACTCGGCACTGCCCTCATGACCTGTACTACCTGTCCATCTTCCTTCCCATCTATCCCCTCCAACCCCCTCTTTGATCTATCACCATTATCCCCACCTCCATCTACCCATCGCACTCTCAGCTACCTTCCCCCCAGCCCCACCCCACCTCCCATTTATCTCAGCAGCCCCTCAGCTCATAGCCTCATTCCTGATGAAGGGCTTTTACCTGAAATGTCGATTCTCCTGCTCCTCGGATGCTGCCTGACCTGCTATGCTTTTCCAGCACCACACATGTGATACCAACTGCTATACCCAATGTACTGGCTAATAAAGGCAACTGTATGAAACACGTTCTTCACTACCTTGTCAACCCACGAGTCTGCTTTCAAGGAACTATGAACCTGTACCCCAAAGTCTGTTTGTTCAGCAACACTCCCCAGGATTCTACCATTAAGTGTATAAGTATTGCCCTGATTTGACTTCCCAAAATGCAATACCTCACATTTATCTAAACTCCATCTGCCACTCCTTGGATCAAGGCCCTGTTGTACTCTGAGATAACATTTTGTCACTGTCCACAGTATCACTAATTTTGCAAACTTACTAACCATACCTCCTATATTCACATCCAAATTATTTATATAAATGATAAAAAGCAGTGGACACAGCACCGAACCGTGTGGCATATAGATGGTCACAGGCCTCCATTCAGAAAAGCAATCTTCCACCATCACCGTCTATCTCCGACTTTGAGTCAACTTTGTATCCAAATGGCCAGCTCTCCTTGGATTTCTTGTGATCTAACCTTGCTAATCAGTCTACCATACAGACCTTTCTCGAATGTCTTGCTTGCTGAAGTCCATATAGGCAACGTCCACCGCTCTGCCTTCACCTTGCCTTCCAAATCTTTTTGCCAGATCTCTTTCCCCATTTTTTGATATTCCAGAAAACCAACCTGTTTGAACAATCATTTGGACTTTGTAACCGGCCATTCTTTGGTTCACTAATTCTTCTCTGATCGTGTTCCTGGGAAGCATCTTTCGACTTAAGGGATTATTTAAATGCAAGTAATTATTGCAATCTGGACCACTAACTCATGTCATAGATATAATATTCGTGCCTTATGACCTCAATATCTTTTGGCAGCTGTTAACAGCCAAAAACGTTGGGCATAAGGCATAAATTAGAACAAACACTTTTTTTAAAAAAACAGCAAACACCTGCCAAGGGCATCTTGTGTGTTGCAATAAATATCTGTTCATCATTACTGTCACCCATGGTGCCTTAATTTCATCCGCATCAACTTGGTGACAAGCCAAGTGTGGCACCTTACCAATGCCTTTTCCTATTTTTATGTATTCATTGACAGGATATGGGCGTCACTGGCTATTGCCCATCCCCCAGAAGGCAGTTAATAGCTAACCTTATTGCTGTGGGTCTGGAGTCGCATGCCAGTTTCCTTCCCTGAAGGACATTAGTGAACCAAATAGATTTTTCCTGACAATGGTTTTTTTGGTCATCGTTAGACTCTTAACTTCAGATTTTCATCTGCTGTGATGGAATTCAAACCTGTGTCCACAAAACATCCCCTGGGTCTCTGGATTAACATTCCAGCAATAATACCATGAGGACTTTGTCTCCTCATTATTTCAGCCGTTTCCCCATTACCTTAGAACATCAAAAAACTAAGTGTGCTTTTAACAAATCATGCTGGCATCTCCTAACTCATCTGGTCCTGCAACTAACCGTTAATTTTGGCCTATGTTATGATTCCTAAATGCACTGAAATCATAGTTACAGACCTGTTGTTATCTGCTTACCCTTGAAAGAAAAAGAGCTTAAAATAATCTGTTAAGAAAAAAAAATCGAGTTCCCTTTTAATCTGGGCGTAAGGGTGCAGAAGTAACTGTAGACAGTTTCTTAAAAACTTTAATGATGAGATAAAGACAAATATATAACTTTTTCAGAAGCAGTATTAAAATTCTGATATCCCCATTTTAAAAGGATTGTAAACATGAAATACATAAAAAGCAAAGGTGTAATCTTAGCAGCTGTGAGGTAAATTGGAAATCCGTTTCAATTATGTGTGAAAATGTGAATAAAATTTAAACCAGTTGCATGTTAAATTAATATTTGGAAAAACTGCTGTATTCTGTAGGGGTTTAAAACCCCCGGACCTTCCGAGGAGGGGACTCTGGCCAGGGGAAGGGAATTCCTGTTGCACAGCAACAATTTACAGCTGGAAAGAAATTTTCATACTTCAATGCTCTCTTCAGTTTAACACGAGAAATAAAATGTAAACCCTTGGTTTTAATTTAAATTATAAAGAGAAATGATGATTGCCGAATACCCTCGCGAGAGGCGGGAGCCGGTCCGGGTATAAAAGTGGTCAGTTCCGGGCGAGTGGCCTCTTTTTCCGGAGTCACCGTCAGGATGAGGTGAGGCCAGGCTAGGCCGCAGGCTGCTCGGACAATCCACCGCCATCCTCCCCGTTAGAGCGCACCATCGGCCCCCGGCTGCCATCGGGGGGGCTCACACTGACCTTACCGACCTGTTACTGCGGCACTTGGGAACGATGGCGTCTCTGCCGCGGAATCCCGTTCCGTTTTGTCTCCAGGCCCCGGCAGCCTCCAGTTCACAACACAGTGTCCATGTCCCTGAGGTCTAGCCCTGTCATAACTCCTGTGCACCGATTCATCTTCCATTTCTTTGTCTCCTCACTTTGTGGGGATATATTCTCTGGAGGCTGAGGGGTGGCGATAAACATGTGGAGCTGGACCACCCTCAGTAGGTCACAGAGTCATTGGTCAAGCAGCATCAGAGGGGTCAACGTTTGAGGTCGGCACCTTTAATCAGCACTGGATCAAAGGGTCTGATCTGAAACGCTGACTCCCCTCTTCTGCTGCTTGACCTCCTGCTGTGCGTTTTCAGTTCCACGCTTTATTGACTCTGACTTTACAGCATCTGCACTTCTCACATTCTCCAAGGCTGAGACGTGGAGGTGTTGGGCTTGGGGTGGACAAAGTTTAAAAAAAATCACTGCACACCAGGTTATGGACTATAACCTGGCTTGTGTGACTTTTAACTTTGTCCAAGGCTGAGGGCTGACTGTAGAGGTTTATAAAATCATGGAGGGGCATGGGTTGGGCACATACTTTCCTGAAGAAGGGCTCATGCCCGAAACGTCGATTCTCCTGCTTCTTGGATGCTGCCTGACCTGCACTTTTCCAGCAACACATTATCAGCACACACTCGAGATGACTTCCCTGGGTTGGGGAAGTCGAGCGACCAAGGGTATAGGTTTAAGCTGAGCGGTGAAAGATTTAAGTGACTCAAGGGGCAACCTCTTCATGCAGAGGGTGGTGCATGTATGGGCTGAGCTTTTAGGGGAAGTGAAAGATCTGGGGTATGGGCTGAATGCTGGCAAATGGGCTATATTAATTTAGGCTGTCTGGTCTGCATAGTGTCTGCTGTGCATCTCTGACCTGATCTCCCCATCATCTGAGACCAAAACGTATAGGTCAACCTAAATGCCATCCCCAATGCAGTTTTCAATTTTCCCCTAATTGAAGGAAAGGCATATTAACAGTGAAGGTTCACTAGGTTGATTCCATGATATAGAGGGTTTGACTTAAGAGGTTGACTAGGTTGGACCTGTATTTACTGGATGAAAAGGCAATCTTACTGAAAGAAGATTCTTGGAATGCAGGGTGGTGGGTACTTGACAGTGCAGATCTGGGTAGTTTGTTTCTCCTTTTAGAGTCTGGCATCAGAGGATGTAATCTGAGTAAGGATTGCTCACTAGGATGAAGGTTAGGAATTCCTTTTTTATGAAGTTGGTAAGTCTGTGAAATCCCTCTGTAGTGAGTTTTGGAGCCTCGGTGGTTAAGTATTTTGAAGTCTGATGTACTGTAGTGAGAGAGGGATTCAAGGGTGCTGGGGAGATTAAATTAAAGGTTATTGGATTAGCAGATCTCATGAAGTAACATGGCACACTCAGGCTGATTAGCCTGCTTCTTGTCTTGTGAATGGTATGGTACTGATTCACTTCATAGGCCATTCATGTTTTGAATGCGTAATGATACTTACTTAGCCTAAAGCCCACCTTCAATCATTTCTATTGAGTTCAGTTATGCAAGGGTATGGGTTTGAGAATTAGATGAATTGCTGTTTCAGAACTTAATTAGTATGTTTTCTTTGTGATGAAGCAGCAAAGTCTCCCGTGATACCCTGTACGAAGCTGTCCGAGAGGTCCTTCAGGGATCCCAACAGAAACCTCGCAAGTAAGTCTCCTGCTTTGTCACATTCAAGGATTTGAATACAGAAGCAAATAAACTTTGTTTCAATTGTACAGAATGCTGTTTAAATTGCACCTGCACGCATTTGTGCAATTCTCTTCTGCTTGCCAATGGAAGGGTATACCTCTGAGTGCAGTAGGGGTTAACCAGACTTCAGATGTGGGTTCCTTTTGAGAGGTAGAGGAGGTCAGGCCTCTAACCTCTCTCATTCAGGAGAAAGGAAGGTAATTTCCTAGAAGCTTATAAAATTGAAAGATGTAGACGTAGAAAGGATGTTTCCCCTTGCTATGGGATCTAGAGCCAGGACGCAGTCTCAGAATATAGGACATACATATAGGACATACAGTATGGGGCTGTGATGAGGAATTTCCTCAATCATGGCAAATCTTTGTGGAGCTGTGTATCCTGGACCACAATTTCAATTTATTTTTTAAATTCCTAAGACAGTTTTAATATTTATTGCTTTTACCATGTTTGAAATTGCATGTGGTATAGTTTAGTTCCTTCAGTAGTGATATGCAGTCTGTAGAAGTGTTTTGTCCAGGCATAGTCCTGGCAGTCGTAGCGTTTGTGTGACCATGTCTACCGTGTGCCATAGGTACTGTGTAAACCTCAGTGGGGCATAGCTGCCAAGGCTACAGCAGGATTGTACTGTTTAGTTCAGCATCATTCTTCCAGGAAGGAGAAATCAACCCAATTCCTTGCTTCTCAGGTGATCCTTGCCTGGATGGGCTGATGCTAGATGAGTGTTGAGGGTGGGTTTGGGCTTGGCTTTAACCATTGGTCAAACTCTCTACCAGCACTATCTATGCTTGTACACAAAAACCTGTCACATGCTGGTCTGGCTGCGGATCATCTTGCTTATTTTGAAGCTGCTTGTGGCTAACCCCATGTGTCACCACCCAAGGCGACAGAGTTGAGGCCCTGTCTGCTTCCTAAAGTGGATGTTATAGTCTTTTGGCATTAACGTTGCATAGATGTAGATGCATGACTTTGGAGTCTAGATCCAGAGGGCCAGTGTCTGTTTAAAAAAAAAGCCATTCAGGACGGAGAGGAAGACAAACCACTTTACTCAGGGCAGTGAATCTTTGAATTCTTTAAGCTTGGGCTGTGAAAGCTTTGCCATTAAGTGCAAGACATCAAAGGACATGTAGGATCAGGGCATTGGGACGTATAGTGCCACAATGGCCACATTTTTCCTACATCTGACTGTTGGGCAGCTGAAAAGTTTTGTATAGTGAGTTGATCTTTCTTTGTCTGCATAACTGATGGGCATATCTTCTGTTTAGGTTCCTAGAGACTGTGGAGCTACAGATCAGTCTGAAGAACTATGACCCTCAAAAGGACAAGCGTTTCTCTGGCACTGTCAGGTTCGGCTTCTTATTGCTAACCCAGTTCTCAGTGCACAAGTTGGTGAATAGTGATTGGCTTTGTCCATTTGCAAACAAGTAAATGTTCTTTCTGTTCAGCTTGTGCTACTGAAAAACATGGGTAGTTCCACTCCATAAGGGGTTTGGAACGGACCCCTACCCTGGGTCTTAAAACATGAGGGGAGGCTAGGGGAGGCAGTATTGCCAATCCTGCCGACCATTTGTAAGGAGTAAGTTGCTGGTGGATAAGACACATGAGAAGCCAGCTAGGGTAAGACATTCACAAAAGCTTCCTTTTGAATGATCTGGGTTTTAACCACATCCTGAAGTTTGACTGTCTGATGTCCTGCTGGTTTAGGTTAAAGAGTGCCCCTCGGCCGAAGTTCTCCATCTGTGTGCTTGGTGACCAGCAGCACTGTGATGAAGCAAAGGCTGCTGACCTCCCTCACATGGACATTGAAGCTCTGAAGAAGCTGAACAAAAATAAGAAAATGGTCAAGAAGCTGGGTGAGTTGGAGGCTAATTGTAATTGGAACCTGAGCATTCTGGAGTTCAGTTTGGAAATGTTCCAGTTGATGTAGGGTTTGACACCTGCATTTCTCATGCATTTATTTGGTAGGAGCCAGGAAAGAACTGCTGAAGTTTAGATTCTGAGCACTACATTTGAATCATTGGATAAGATTTTAATTGTGTTGATTTTCATGCATGGTTACATATTGTATGGTAATTAAAGGTATTGAATGTTTAGGAGTGCAATTCAGTAGCTTGTGATCTTGGTTTATAAGGTTGTATGATCAGTAAGAAAATCTCAGTCTGAACAAGAGACCCAGTTATCCACTTGTGGCATTCTAGGCTTGCTAGGATATTGTAATCAATATGTGTCTGATAGTCTACATCCCTGGGTACTGTAGTAGGTGGCTCTAGAATTCATGGATGCGTTGGTGATTATTTTCCAGAGTTCGATAGATTCAGGATCAGTTCCTGCGGATTGGAGGGTGGCTAATATTGTACCACTTTTTAAGAAAGGAGCGAGAGAAAGCAGGAAATTATAGACCAGTTAGTCTGACCTCAGTGGTGGGAACGATGCTGGAGTCAATTATAAAGGATGGAATTATGACACATCTGGATAGCAGTAGCAGGATAGGTCAGAGTCAGCACGGATTTATGAAGGGGAAATCATGCTTGACTAATCTTGAATTTTTTTGACGACGTAACTGAAGATGGACGAGGGAGATCCAGTGGATGTAGTGTACCTGGACTTTCAGAAAGCTTTTGATAAAGTCCCACATAGGGGTTTAGTGAGCAAAATTAAGGCGCATGGTATTGGGGACAAAGTACTGACTTGGATTGAAAATTGGCTAGCTGACAGGAAACAAAGTAGTGATAAACGGCTCCCTTTTCGGAATGGCATTCGGTGACCAGTGGGGTACCGCAAGGATCAGTGCTGGGCCGCAGCTTTTTACAATATATATTAATGATATAGAAGATGGTATTAATAGTAACATTAGCAAATTTGCAGATGATACAAAGCTGGGTGGCAGGGTGAAATGTGAAGAGGACTTTAGGAGATTACAGGGTGACCTGGACAGGTTAGGTGAGTGGTCAGATGCATGGCAGATGCAGTTTAATGTGGCTAAATGTATGGTTATCCACTTTCCTGGCAAGAACAGGAAGGCAGATTACTACCTAAATGGAGTCAAGTTAGATAAAGGGGCAGTACAAATTTCTAGGTGTTCTTGTACACCAGTCAATGAAGGCAAGCATGCAGGTACAGCAGGTAGTGAAGAAGGCTAATAGCATGCTGGCCTTCATAACAAGAGGGATTGAGTATAGAAGTAAAGAGGTTCTTCTGCAGATGTACTGGGCCCTGGTGAGACCGCACCTGGAATATTGTGTGCAGTTCTGGTCTCCAAATTTGAGCAACGACATTCTGGCTATTGAGGGAGTGCAGCGTAGGTTCACGAGGTCAATTCTGAATGGTGGGACTATCTTATGTTGAAAGATTGGAGCGACTGGGCTTGTATACCCTTGAGTTTAGAAGACAGGGGATCTGATTGAGATGTATAAAATTATTAAAGGATTGGACACTCTGGAGGCAGGAAAGATGTTTCTGCTGATGGGTGAGTCCCGAACCAGAGGACACAGCTTAAAAATAAGGGGTAGGCCATTTAGGACAGATGAGAAACTTCTTCAACCAGAGTGTGGTGGGTGTGTGGAATGCTCTGCCCCAGAAGGACGTGGAGGCCCAGTCTCTGGATTTGTTTAAGAAAGAGTTGGATAGATCTCTTAAGGATAGTGGAATCAAGGGTTATGGAGATAAGGCAGGAACAGGATACTGATTTAAGGATGATCAGCCATGATCATATTGAATGGTGGTGCAGGGTCGAAGGGCAGGATGGCCTACTCCTGCACCTATTGTCTATGTGCCCTAAGTAATTTTAAGAATGACACTTAGGACTGGTTCGAATATCACGGTTTTCACCTGAACGTGGAATTACGAAAGGTTAGAAGCTTTAAATAGGACTTTCAGATCAAAAGCCTTTGCAGTTCAGTGGCTGTGAATCTGTTTACAAAACAGTGACAAGCAGTGCATTCATCTCAATTTCTTGAGAATGCAAATTCGTTAACTTATTGAAATTGACTATTCAGCATAGACCAGGAACTGTTCGGCTTGCAGATGGCTAAATGGGATTTATTTTCCAGTTGTGTTCATGCCCATTTCCAGTAGAATTTACTCCTATTCAGCTCCGTTAAGCCTCCATTAAAGGTTGTACAGATTTGCTCATTCTCGTCTACCTCTGGTAAATGAACTGAGACAAATTGTCTGTTGGGACTTGGTTCGGTTTATTCATTTGTTTCTGAAAATATTTCAGTTGCTTTTCTGAATGACACAAGTCTGTTCACACCACGATTGATTTGAGTCAGATGTGCAGTGAGGAAACAGACCCTTCGGTCCATCTCGTCCACGCTGATCAGATATGCTAACGTAATCTAGTCCTATTACCCCTTCCTTTCCATGTACCCATCCAGATGCCTTTTAAATGCTGTAATTGTACCAGCCTCCACCACTTCCTCTGGCAGCTCATTCTATAAACTCACCACCCTCTAGAAAAAGTTGTCCCTTTTTAAATCTTCCTCTCTTAGCCTAAACCTGTGTCCAATTAGTCTGGTTCTGGATTGCCCCACCCCTGGGACAAGACCTTGTCTATTTACCCTATCCAAGCCCCTCATGGTTTTATAAACCTGAGGTCTCTCCTCATCCTCCGATACTCCAGGGAAATCAGCTCCAGCCTGTTCAGCCTCTCCCTGTAGCTCAAATCCTCCAACACTGGCCACATCCTTGTAAATCTTTTCTGTACCCTTTCAAGTTTCACAAATCCTTCTGATAGGAAGAAGACCAGAATTGCATACCATTTTCCAAAAGTGGCCCAACCAATGTCCTGAATAGGAGAAAGTGAGGACTGCAGATGCTGGAGATCAGAGCTGAAAATGTGTTGCTGGAAAAGCGCAGCAGGTCAGGCAGCATCCAAGGAACAGGAGAATCGACATTTCGGGCATCAAAGAAGGGCTGATGCCCGAAACGTCGATTCTCCTGTTCCTTGGCTGCTGCCTGACCTGCTGTGCTTTTCCAGCAACACATTTTCAGCAATGTCCCGAATAGACAGGCAGGAGGCTGGAAGATCACAGGGTAGGGTAGGGTGGGGGGGGGAGGGGGGGGGGGGGGGAAGCTTCAAACTCTGCAGTCCTGGCAATATCCTTGTAAATCTTCTCTGCACCGTTAAGTTTCACAAGATTCTTCCCATGGGTGAGTAACCAGAATTATATGCAGTATTAAAGTGGTCTCACCACTGTCCTATACAGCAGCTAAATGCTGCATTCACTGCCCTGTCTACCTGTGACTCTACTTTCAAGAAACTATGCACCTGCATCCTTGGCTCTGAATCCTGCCTTAGTTTGCCTTCGCAAAATACAACCCCACCCATTTATCCAAATTAAGCTATCTGCCGTTGCTTTGCCTGTTGGTGCATCTGATCAAGATCCTGTTATGCTGATATGATCTTTATTGTCTGCTATGCCATATATTTTGGTGTCATATGCAAACCACCTAATCATTCCTCATATAGTCACATTCAACTTTCAGCATTGATCAAACGAGCCTTTAAATTGGAAAGAGTTTAGCTAGGGTGCTGAAAATATATGCAAATGGGCCAGGTGGAGGAATTATTGTCATGATGGGAGTTGGATTGCAAAAGCAGTTCAGGCTAAGAGATTTGTTTTCTTTTACATGAAGAGAAATGTGCTTTCAATGGAAATGGGGTCAAAGCAGAGCAGTGAGCCAGAAGACCAGAAGAGAAACCCTTTGGTTAGAATTTGAGATGGGACAAATTGTTGTGGAGTCAGCTTTGTTTGTTCTTGGGATGTGTGCCATAGGCAGGGTCAGTATGTGTCAGTGACCTTGCTGCCTTGAGCCAGATGGATATAGATTCAGAGGTGACCATTGAAAATTGGATAATGCTGAAGCTGGTGAAATTGGACCAGTTCAATGCTGTGCTATTCTGATTGAGTACTTTTCTTTTTCAGCAAAAAAGTACGATGCCTTCCTTGCCTCCGAGTCCCTTATTAAACAGATTCCTCGTATTCTGGGTCCTGGTCTGAACAAGGCAGGCAAATTCCCTTCCCTCCTCACTCACAATGAAAACATGCTCACTAAAGTGGATGAAGTCAAATCAACTATCAAGTTCCAGATGAAAAAGGTATTTGATCTGTTGGAATTCAATTGCACAACTATATGGAACCAGCTCTAGGAGCTCAGCCTGACCAGGGTGCGGTATAACTTTCTAGAGGGGATTCAGCTGACAACAATGAGTGATTTATATACTGCATGCCATTGAAGCTGCATTGCTGTTGAAAATCTGAACTGTCTGTTAATGTGTTGGCATTCCCAGTAACAATATTGGTGATATTTCCCTGGATCTGAATCAGCTGATGCTGGGGTGCTGTTTACATTGTTGGAATTTGTGATTTTCAGATGAGATTTAGTTTGCCTCTGACTAGAAACATAGTACATGATCATGCAACAGTAGGCTAAATTGAGCCAGTGCCTTCAACAGAGACAGGAACGATATTCCTGAACTATTGCAGAGTTTGGCAATGTTACCACGTTGCTTTGCCAATGACAGGGTGTTGAAGAAAATGGTTTGAGTTGACTGAGGGTTATGCAGACTGCAGTAGATATGAATGATCTGCTGATGTAGAGTGCGGGGGATATAATAGTTAGATTGTTCCTGTTGATGTGCTGTTCATCTGGACTTTGATACAAAAATTCCTTCAGAGTTGGTATGGTTGTTTAGGAGTTGAGCCATCTGAAATGTAGCTTAATCAGTCTTTCTTCCCCTCAGGTGCTGTGTTTGGCAGTTGCAGTGGGCCACATTAAAATGACTGAAGAGGAACTTGTCTACAACATTCACCTAGCAATCAACTTCCTGGTTTCACTGCTGAAAAAGAACTGGCAGAATGTGCGTGCCCTCTACATTAAGAGCAGCATGGGCAAACCTCAGCGCCTTTACTGAGTGGCTTTTGCTGTAATATATTTTTGAATAAAATGTTGTACAGCATTTGGTGTGTTGCTGATCAGTTAAGAAGCTACTTCATTGCAGTTTAAGTTCCTGGGGTGCTCATGAAGCTGTTAAGGTTCTATTTGAGGGACAAGACTGCATACTCGCACTGCATAAGGTGATGTGATCTGTCTGAATCCAGCTGGACACCAGGTAGTCATGAAAAGTGACTGAAAAATTAGGGTTTATTGTTCAATATATATACAAGCCCTGACCAGCTATAATGGGTACTTGACAAGAGCTGACATCACAAAGATCAAGTCTGACACTTCAGTCTCTCAAATGGAATGCCTGATCTGCTTAGTGCTAATCCTGAACTCAAATTCAGGTCTTGAATTAAAAGCAAGTTAACATGAATCCCTCTGATACTGAGGGAATTACCAGGGTCAGGAGTTCGTCAATGTATGGGTTGCCTGAGATGTATTATGGTCATGTGGTGCTGAAAAAGCACAGCCAGAGTCAGAATTTGAGGAACAGGAGAGTCGACGTTTCAAGCATAAGCTTTTCATCAGTGATGTTCAATGTTGCCTCTCCTGCTCCTCAGATGCTGCCTGAGCAGCTGTGCTTTTCCAGCATCTGAGTCCTCACTTCCTCCTGAGTAGTATAATGCCATTAATTTCTTTGAAGGCAGCAGATGACCTTCAGTGGCTGGGCTTTGAGGGGTCCCTGTAATGGTTTACATGCAGGTTGCAACAAATTTACAGCACAGGAGGATAGTCAACCTATCTATGCTGACTGGCAACCAGTTGTTCAATTTGACCTCTTTACAGCTATTGATTTGTAACCCTCCAGGTTAAGGGGATTAGAAGGGCATATATTTTAAAATAAGCCGAGGGTTTCTTCCTCTTGAGGCAAAGCTCCATACACACGCCATCCCCTCTGTGAAAAGGTACTCCATTCTATATTAGTTATTATTTAATCATCATGGACTCTTGAGTGCTAATGGAAAGGGCATTTTCTATCCACTTGTCAGCCCCTTTGTGTATAATCAATGAAAGCTGGCCACCAATGACCAAGGAAGAGAATAGACCACTTGGCCATTTTAAGTCTGCTACCATTCAATAAGTTCATGGCTGATTTCATTTTCTAACATCAAGTCTATATTGTGTAACCCTGACAATCTTTCTCTCTTGGTAATCGATCTTTACCTCTGCCTTAACTAATAAGATTATAGAATCTCTATGGTATGGAAACAGGCGGTTTGGCCTATTGGCTCAACACTGACCTTCCAAACAGCATCCCATCCAGACCCAACCTCCAACTCTATCCTTGTGTTTTCCCATGGCTAATCCACTGAGCCTGCATAGCTGTGCATAGAATGGGAAATTTTCTGTAGCCTGCATGCATATCTTTGGATTGTGGGAGGAAACCCATGCAGCATAAGAAGGTACAAACTTCACACAATCACCAGAGGGTGGAATTCAAGTCTGATCCCTGGTGCTGAGGCAGCAGCTCTAACCACTGAACCAGTCTTATGGTTGAAGATTCTGCATCCGCAGTATTTTAAGGAAGGGAATTCCAAAGACTTTAAAACCCAAAGTAAAAGCTTTATGTCCATTTTTAAATGGGTGACTCTCTTTCCCCCCCCCCCCCCCCCCCCCAACTAATTTTTTACATGACCCAGTTTTAGATTGTCCCAGCTGAGGAAGCATTCAACTTTCCCTTGGGTCTCAAGGTCATGGATGTTTCAGTTTAGTCACTTTTGACTCTACACTAGAGTTAAAACAGCCTGGCCTGCCTGCCATCCTTGGGGTAATCTGATGATTGCAGGTATTAGGTGCAGTCTTACTAATGCATAACTGACAGGTGGAGAACCAGACAGCATAGGAGCAGGTCCTTTGCACCACCAAGCCTGCATTGTCACGTGGTGGTTCAGTGGTTAGCACTGCTGCCTCTCAGCACCAGAGACTTGGGTTCCATCCCAGCCTCTGGCGACTGTTGGGTTTGCATATTCTCCCCATGTCTGTGTGGGTTTCCTCCCACAGTCCAAGGATGTGCAGGTTAGGTGAATTAGCCATGCTAAATTGCCCATAGTATTCAGGGATGTGTAGGTTAGGTGCATTAGTCAGGGGTAAACATAGGATAATTGGGGAATGGGTCTGGGTGTGTTGCCCTTCAGAGGGTCAGTGTGAACTTATTGGGCCAAAGGGCCTGTTTCCACACTAAGGATTGTCTGATTTGACTCTACAACTCTTAAACCTAAAAACCTGTTGCTATTACATGGTCTGTGCCCCTCTATTTTCCACCTATTCATGGATCTGTCAAGTTGATTCTTAAACATTGTATTATATCTGCTCTGTTAGCATGTTCCAGGCTTTTCAAAGAATTATAGAATCCCTACAGCGTGGAAACCAGGCTTCTTTGGCCCAACAAGTCCACACTGACCCTTTGAAGAGTAATCTACCCAGACCCATTCCCCTACCCTATTACTCTACTATCTTCAAGGACATTACCAGACAGATGCAGTCCCCTGATTGCGAATGGGTTCTGATCTGGAGTCCATACACAAATTGGTGTACAGTGCAGGACAATGGAAACCAGCCATTTATAAATAAAGGTAATTTTTATATGTTGGGTTTTTAACATTTTGAAACTGGGATTGTATTTGCGTGTAAGACATTTGTAAATTGGGGGCCTCAAGGACTTCTCAACTATTTATGATTAGGAGATGCCAGTGGTGGGCGAAGTTAAAAATAAACCTGTTATAATCCAGGTTTATTTGGAAGCACTAGCTTTCGAGGCACTGCCTATTCATCAGGTGGTTGTGGAATATGATCATATGACACAACTTATAGCAAAAAGGTTACAGAGTCATGGATCATTAGTGTCACATATTACAACTCAATGACACTAACCCTTTTGCTATAAATTGTGTTTTATGGTCATGTTCCACACCCACCTGAAGAAGAGGTAGCATCTTGAAAGCTAGTGTTTCCAAATAAACCTGTTGGACGATAATCTATCCAGTTCTGATGGAATATCTTAAACTGAAACATTAATTCTGTTTCCCTCTCCATTGATGCTACTGGACCTGTTGACCTTTCACAGCATTTTCTGTTCTACAGTTGAATAGAAGATTGTGTGTAGATGAGACTGTTTTTACACCATTAGTGAGCTCAGTTTCTCTTCAATTTGATTGTAATTCCATCCAGTATTATTTTTCACGATCGATCCTGATTATAAACCAACTCTTGAGTCCTGAAGAAGGGTCACCGGACCCAAAATGTTGACTGTTTTCACTCTCTATAGATGCTGCCTGACCTGCTGAGGTTCTCCTTCAATTTGTTCTGTTAAGTATTTATTGTTGGCTATTAAATGATCTCTTAGCTTCCAGTAGTTTATTGACTCCTGTGGCTTGGTGGCTCAGTGGTTAGCACTGCTGCCTCACAGCGCCAGGGACCCAGGTTTGATTCCAGCTTTGGGCAACTGGGTGGAGTTTGCACGTTCTCTGTGTCTGTGTGGGATTCCTCCGGGTGCTCCGGTTTCCTCCCACGGTCCAAAGGTGTGCAGGTCAGGTGAATTGGCCATTCTAAATTGCCCGTGGTGTTAGGTGCATTAGTCAGAGAGGGATGGGTCTGGTTGGGTTACTCTTTAGAGGGTCAGTGTGGACATGTTGGGCCGAAGGGCCTGTTTCCACACTGTAAGTAATCTAATCATAATCTGGTGGTGTGATTTTAAACTTCATCCTATTTATTGAATTGAATGACTTTTATTCTAACACACTTTTTACAGTGAGAAAGACAGTAAAATACAGTGAAAAGCTTTTCCAATGTTGCAACAATCTGATGCCATTTTGAATAATTTAAGAGTAAGAAAACAAAACAGAAAGATATAACTTAAAGGTAAACAACCGGAGGCTGGAAGAACACAGCAAGCCAGGCAGCATGGGGGGGGGGAGGTGGAGAAGTCAATGTTTCGGGTGTAACCTGGTCCTGACGAAGGGTTACACCCGAAACATTGACTTCTTCACCTCCTGATGCTGCCTGGCTTGCTGTGTTCTTCCAGCCTCCTGGTTGTGTACCCAACATACATTATCTAGTTTTGGTGGTGTGCATATTTCCTCTCCTTATGTCCATTGGTGAACTAGTGGAGTAATGATCTGATGGAAGGAACTGGAGATTTATAGTGAATTGAGGGTAAATGAGCACTCAGTGATATGTTACAAGTGGTATTTAGTGCATGTTCTTTCCCTATTGAGCTGAACTCATCTGGAGAGGTGGTCTGGTACTAGTGCAAAGTCAGTTTGGAGGTTGGCTAAGCATTGACTTCTGCTGGAGAGAGTAGCCTTGATGAGGGTATTGTAGGACCTTGCTGACCCATAAGAGTTATCTGTCTCTTTCAAAAAACATACCAACGTATGTTTGTAGCTCATTGAAATTGTTGTCTGTTGAGATTTGCAGGCTCGAAAACGTTGGCTTGTTTGTATTTCATTTATCTTTGATGTTCAGCAGCTGGCTGCCTGAAGGCCAAAGGAAATGATAGCAGGAAGTGACGCTCGGCTATCCTACCTGTATTGTGGGCACACACAGGGTTAAATTAACCCTGCAGCGATGGGATCAGTGACAGTTTCGAGTCCAATGACTTCAGCTTTCCAAAGCAAACTGTTGAACTGAAACATTAGCTCCAGTTTTACCACAATCTCTACCAGATTTGCTGCGATCCTTGTTTTTATTTCAGATTTCCAGCATTTGCAGTAATTTGTTTTACTTATAGAGTGTGGTCTTCTGACACGATGTATTAAATATTCTGATTCTAGTGTGGCTCAGACTGTCAAACGGTGCTTGAGGGACATTCCCTCACATTAGCCACAGTATTTGGGAGTCAAATGTATTTCCACAAAAAATGTACTTGTTTTGCATGCTTCAAAGAGAAAAAAACCCCTTTAAACTGGGTCAATCCCATCTTCAATACCCTTCCTTTCCTTAAATATGTTTACAACAGTCAGTGACCGTCTGTAGCACAGCTCCATGTTTTAATCCCTCCAATTGGCTTTCCAATAACCTTGGTAAAAACAATGACTACAGATGCTGAAAACCAAATACTGGATTAGTGGCACTGGAAGAGCACAGCAGTTCAGGCAGCATCCAACAAGCAACGAAATCGACGTTTCGGACAAAAGCCCTTCATCAGGAATAAAAAGCTGATGAAGGGCTTTTGTCCGAAACGTCGATTTCGCTGCTCGTTGGATGCTGCCTGAACTGCTGTGCTCTTCCAGTACCACTAATCCAGTATTTCCAATAACCTTCATCAGTGGAATCCCAGGAAGGACTGAAGAGCATCCTTTCTCATCCTTTCATACCCATCCTTAAATGGTTAACCATACCATTTGTTTAAAACCTTTTTAGCAAGCTGGGACTGTTCTTAGTTCATTCAAGTGTTGTCTGCCAAGTCCTAGCCAATGTCGCCTGAATGGCTGCTTTTCTGGATGAGTTGGAAAGGCAGAAATCATTATGTTTAATCCTCACCACAAAATCTCTCCTTTTTAGCTGCTGACATCAACCAGAATTTCCGCAACGACACAAGTTTTCTTGAATTGAAAGGAACTTCGAACCTGTATACACCCCTTCCACGCACGTGCAAAATATTTCCCGTCTCTTTGCCAGCTTCAGTCCATCTGCTGAAGCCCTAATCTGTGTCCTTGGTAAAGCTCCAAACTTGTTTGATCCAATGTCCCCTACTGGCTGATCTCTCCCACATGCTGCCCCGTACAGTATCTGAACCCCCAAGTTACATTCACCCATCACTCTTAGCCCACATTGGCTCCCAATCCAGCAAAACTTTGAATTTTAATTTTAAAGTTAAAATATTTAAAACTCGCCTCCAATTTAGGGTGTCATGGTGGCTCAGTAGTTAGCACTGCTGCCTCACAGGGATCTGGGTTTGATTCCAGCCTTGAGCCACTCTGCACATTCTCCCTGTGGGTTTCCTCCGGGTGCTCCAGTTTCCTCCCACAGTCCAAAGATGTGCAGGTTAGGCGGAGTGGCCATGTTAAATTGCCCATAGTGTTCAGGGGTGTGCAGGCTAAGTGGATTAGCCATGGGAAATGTAGGGTTACAGGGATAGGGTAGGGGTGTGGTTCTCTTTGGAGAATCAGTGTATATTTGATCGGTCAAATGGTCTGTTTCCAGATAGTAGGTATTGTATGAACTTGCCTGGTCACAAGAATCTCCCTCCACCCAACAATACTGAGATATCTGCTCTTCCAATCTTGTCCTCCACATCACCAATTTAGTAGCTCCAGAACTCTGACTTATCTCCCTAAGACCCTCAACCTTTCTAAAGATGCTTTTAAAAAAGTACCTGTTTGGCTTAGCTTTTAGAATTAGCATTAGATTAGAAATAGGTTTTATTGTCATGTATGCTCAGGTAGAGGAGTACAGTGAAAAGTTTACAATGTCACCATTCCTGGTGCTATCTTAGGTATAAAGTCGAACAAAACAGGGAAAATAAACTTAAACATTCAACATTAAAATTCTTAGAATAAACTAGAAAAATAAAGAAATGAAGTTCAAATGTGTTTGTCCTAATGTGCTCTTGTGGTTCGGGTTTAATATTAGAGGTACTATACCAATCCAGTTTGTGGGAAACCAACCAACACTTGAAAGCTGGGTCGCTCTGTGATGAGGTTTCTGTGTAATTGACTAGCGATAGTGAAACTCTGATAGAGATGCTTGATAATGCTATAATGGTGAGCTGTGGTATTGGCAGGTTCACTTGTGTGTGCTTTAATTCCTAAAGTGAGCAGTTGCAGAACCTGAATCTAGACTCCTCTCTTGATTTAACTAGAAAGCAGAGAAGTCCAGGGAGTATGAAAGCCAAGTGGATCTGTATTTCTGCAGTTTGCTTCAGAAAGTCTCTTTGCACTTCAGACCCAGCTGAACAGGAACCAGCTCCAGGTTTTGGCTGAGAGCTGTAATGACATTAAGTGCCTGTTGATGGCGCCATGAGCCCTCAGTCACAAAAGATACAGTTTAATTAAAAAGAATTAGGGCAAAGGTTAGATTAAATTCAATATTGAACTGAAGGGTAACTATCAGAGTTATGGGATTTGTATTACAGTTAATAATAGTACAGAGGTGACAATCCTGCCCTCTCCTGCTTGGCACCTCATCTGCATGCCTCTTCTCATGTGGCGCTATACAATTCTGACACCAGGGAGTGACAGAAATGGACATTTCCACGTAAAACTAGGTTGAAATTTACAGCACAGGCATTGGTCTACACTGTTGACCAGAACAAGTCTTCACTTAAAACTGTGGTTGCACTTCCAAAAGTTATGTCTTAAGTAAATTGAGTATAGGAGGTGGGAGGTCATGTTGCCACTGTACAGGACATTGGTGAGATCACTTTTAAATACTGCATGCATTTCTGGTCACCCAGCAATAGAAATGGTTTTGTTAAACTGGAAAGGATGCAGAAAAGATTTCCAAGGATATTACACTGGAGGGTTTGAGCTATAGGGAGAGGCTGAATAGGCTGGGGCTTTTCTCCCTGGAGCATCCAGGAAGGTAAGGGGTGACCTTATAGAGGTTTATAAAATCATTAGGGGCATGGATAGGGTGAATAGCCAAGATCTTTTTCCCAGGGTAAGACAGTTTAAAACTAGAGGGAATAGGTTTAAGGTGAGAGGGGAAAGATTTAAAAGGGACCTGAGGGGGCAACTTTTTCAGATAGAGCATGGTATATGTATGGAATGAACTGCCAGAGGAAGTGGTAGAGGCTGGTACAAAACAAAATTTAAAAGGCTTTTGGATGGGAATATATATTGGAAGGGCTTGGAGGCATATGGATCAAATGCTGGTAAATAGCACTGGATCAGATTGGGATGACTAGTCAGTGCAGACAAGTTGGCTCAACAAGTCCATACTGGCCCTCCAAAGAGTAACCCACCCAGATCCATTCACCCATGACTATGGGCAATTTAGCATGACCAATTCACTTAACCTGCACATCTCTGGATTATGGGAGGAAACCAGAGCATCTGGCAGGGACCCACACAGACACAGGTAGAATGTGCAAACTCCACACAGTCAGTTACCCAAGGCAGGAATCGAACCTGAGTCCCTGGTTCTGTGAGGCAGCAGTGCTGACCACTGAGCCACTATGCTGCATGTTAGCTGCTAACATGAGGTTCCTCAGCTGAACCAATACACAACTCAAGTTGAAATAATGTACCATGTATGTGCAGCACTTGGATAGCAAAATAAAATCTATTGCTAAAATAAAAAGTAGGATGTTTAACACCTTTGTAAGATGTTTAAATATTGTTCGTGCAGTTCTTTTAGTTTGGGGCATGCTCCATCTAGTGGCAATAATTTGGCTAATGCAGGTAGCATGAAGACTAACTCTCGTAAACATCTGGTACGAGAGTGAGTGCAGGATTTCAGTAACTCACAGGTCAGCGTGGGTTTGGAGTGGACAGAGTGCAAACCTCAAGGCTAAGGTCAGAACAGAGGGTGGGAATTGAAGCTGGGGAGAACAGCCAAGACACAGGGGGAACAGCTGAACTCCCCAGTGGTCACAATGGAAAGCAAGGACTTTTCAAAGAGAGAATGATGGATGTGGGCAGCACTTATTGCCGTTGAGAAGGTGATGTATTCATTTGCTTTAGGCAGATACACAGTGGAGTTTGGGGATTTTGACCCAGCAACAGTGCAGGGGATAGCGATATATTTTCCAAGGAGAAAGTGAGCACTGCAGATGCTGGAGATCAGAGTCAAAAAGTGTGGTGCTGGAAAAGCACAGCAGCTCAGGCAGCATCCGAGGAGCAGAAGAATCAACATTTCGAGCGTAATCCCTTCATTAGGGTATTCCTGATGAAGGTCTTATGCCCGAAACGTTGACTCTCCTGCTCCTCAGATGTTGCCTGACCTGCTGTGCTTTTCCAAGTCAGGATTTGAGGCTGAAAGGGGAACATGTGTTTTTGTGACATACGTGTTACTTGTCACTTGTCAGCCTGAGCTAGATATTATCCAGGACATGGAGTGCTTCAGTATCTGCAACATCCCCACTTCTGACCTTATGATGAAGGAAAGGTCATTGATGTTGCAACTAAAGATGTTTGGGCCTAGGACACTACCCTGAGGAACTTCTGCAGGAATGTCCTGGAGCTGACATGACTGACCCCCAACAAGCACACCAATCTTCCTATGTGCTAGGATGACTCCAACTGCTAGAGAGTTTTCCACCTGATCCCCGTTGAACCCTAGTTTTGCTAGGGCTTCTTGATGTCACACTCAGTGGAATGCAGCCTTGATGTCAAGGGCTGTCCCTCTCACTTCCCCTCTGGAATTCAGTCTTTTGTCCATGTTTGAACCAAGGCTGTGATGAGATCAGGAGATGAGTAGCCCTGGCAGAACCCAAACTGGGCATCACTGAGCAGGTGCTGCTTGATAACACTATGGATGACACCTTCCATCACTTTACTAATGATCGAGAGCAGACTGATGGGGTGGTAATTGGCCAGGTTGGCTTTGTCCTGCTTTTTATGTACAGGACATACCTGGGCAATTTTCCATATTGTCAGGAAGAGCTTGGTTTGGTGATGTAGCAGGTCTGGGGGCAAGTCTTCAGTACTATTGCGGGAATGTTGTCAGGGCCCATTGTCTTTGCAATATCCAGTGCTTCCAGCCATTTCTTGATATCTTGTGGAGTGAATCGAATTGGCCGAGGATTGGTATCTGTAATGCTAGAGATCACTGGAGGAGGCCGAGGTAGATTATCCACTCGGCATTTCTGGCTGAGGATTGCTGCAAAAGCTTCAGCCTTGTCTTTTGCACGGATGTGCTGGGCTCTTCTATCTTTGAGGATAGGCATATTTGTAGAGCCGCCTCCTCCTCCAGTGAGTTATGAAATTGTCCACCAACATTCATAACTGGATGAGGCAGGACTGAAGAGCTTAGATCTAATCTGCTGTTTGTGGGATTGCTTAGTTCTATCACTTGCCGTTTCTGCTGTTTGGCTGCAGGTAGCCCTGTTTGGTAGCTTCACCAGGTTGGCACCTCATTTTCAGGTGTGTCTGGCATGCCCTCCTGCACTCTCCGTTGAACCGGGGTTGATCCCATGCCTTGATGCTAATGATTGAATGGGCGATATGCCGAGCCAATAGGTCACAGATTGTGCTGGAGTACAATTCTGTTGCTGTGGATGGCCCACAATGCCTCATAGATGTCCAGTCTTGAGTTGCTAGATCTGGTCAAAGTGTCCCCCATTTAGCACAGTGCTGTTCTTTGATGATTCCGAAATGCTCAGTTAACCTGATGGGTTTATACTTGCTAGTCTTCCTGTGTATTTTATACTGTACAAATTAGGCTCTGTATTTGCCTGCTCTGTGGCTCACCCAGAGTTCGTCCAGTCAGTAATTGATCCCAGCGACAACCCCCACTCTGCAATTCCCCCATGGACGACCTTGTCTCTTCCACTATATGTTTCTCACAGGTATCCTTGCATAAATCAGACCATACACCCATGCAGATCATTTCCTTCTCTTGTTTATTTCCAGCTGTTAAGATTCTTGCATTGAAATGTAACTTAATAAGAAAGTACAAAGACATAGCAATCAACTACCCTAAAATGTAGCCATGTAACCTTAAGTCAGATCATTTATCTCCTGGGTGGATAGAAAAACAAATTTAAAAAGCAAGGTCAATTTGGGAGAAAATGTTTCTATAAATTTCCTCTGACTTCCTTAGATTGAAGATCAAGACTTCACTGCAGTTCTGATCCTGGAAGGATCCACTTTGAACAAGAATATTAAATAGTTGGAGAGAGTTACTTTATTGTCACTGTTATCATGTAGTGGGAGATGGGAGTGGTTCAATTAATTAGAGTCACAACAAAGAAACAGACCTTTGGTCTAACTCGTCCATGCCAAGCAGGTTTGCCTGCATTTGGCTCATATCCCTCTAAACCTTTCCTATGCATGTGCCTGTCCAAATGTCTTTTAAACATTATAATTGTACCAGACTCTACTGCTTCCTCAGGCAGTTCGTTCCGTACATGCACCACAACCTGCATGAGAAAAGTTGTCCCTCAGGTCACTTTGAAATCTTTCCCCTCTCACCTTAAACTATGCCCTCTAGATTTGGAAATGCCGACACTTGGAAAAAGAGCTTGGCTGTTCACCTTATCTATGCCTCTTATGATTTTATAAACCTCTAAAAGGTCACCCCTCATTCTGCTGCTCCAGGGAGAAAAGTCTCAGCATACCCAGCCTTTCCTTATATCTCAAACCCTCCAGTCCCGGCAAAATCCTCATAAATTGTTTCTGTACCCTTCCCAGTTTAGCAAAATCCTTCCTAAAATAGGGTGACCAGGATTGTACACAATATTCTAAAAGTGGCCTCACCAATGTCTGGTACAGTTGCAGCTCTATACTTAATGCTCTGACCAATGGGCTGTGTTCCCTGGAACATCAGAGGCTGAGGGGTGACCTTATAGAGGTTTACAAAATCATGAGGGGCATGGATTGGATAAATAGGCAAAGTCTTTTCCCTGGAGTTGGGGAGTCCAGAACTAGAGGGCATAGGTTTAGGGTGAGGGGGGAAAGATATAAAAGAGACCTAAGGGGCAACTTTTCAAACACATGGTGGTGCACGTATGGAATGAGTGCCTGAGGCTGGTACAATTGCAACATTTAAGTGGCATTTGGATGGGTGTTTCTGTTCGCCGAGCTGGGAATTTCTGATGCAGATGTTTCGTCCCCTGTCTGGGTGACATCCTCAGTGCTTGGGAGCCTCCTGTGAAGCGCTTCTGTGATCTTTCCTCCGGCATTTGTAGTGGTTTGAATCTGCCGCTTCTGGTTGTCAATTCCAGCTGTCCGTTGCAGTGGTCGGTATATAGGGTACAGCTAACAATCCGCATCCATGAACACCAACTAGCCACGAAACGACATGGCCAGCTATCCTTAGTATCCACACACACAGAGGACAAGCAACATGAGTTCGACTGGGGCAACACCACTATTATAGGCCAAGCCAAACAGAGAACAGCCAGGGAACTCCTAGAGGCTTGGCACTCATCGACAGATTCAATCAATAAGCACATTGACCTGGACCCAATATACTGGCCACTGCAGCGGACAGCTGGAACTGACAACCACCTGCTCTGCTATTTAATACAACCATGGCTGATCTGATCTCGGCCTGGCAAGCTTGCTGTGTCTCATACTCTATGATCATGGCTGACCATCCAGCTCAGTAACCTATTCCTGTTTTGTACCATACCCTTTGGTCCCTTTGGCTGTAAGAACTAACTGCTTCTTGAAAACTTTAAATGCTTGGCCTGAACTGCTTTCTGAGGCAGAGAATTCCACAGGCTGAGCACTGTATGGACAATGAAGTTTCTCCTTATCTCAGTCTCAAATGGCCTACCCCATATCTTTAACCTCTGACCCCTGGTTCTGGACTCCCATTCTTCCTCTGTCCACCCTGGCTAGTCCTGTTAGAATTTTACAGTTTTCTATGAGGTCCCCCATTCTTCTAAATTACGATACAGTCCTAACTGATGTAGTCTCTCTTCAGGCATGTCTCTTGTCGCCCTAGGGATCAATCTGGTAAACCTTTGTTGCACTCACTCCAAAACTAGAGCATCCTTCCTCAGAAAAGGAGACCAAACCTACAAACAATACTCCAGGCGTGGTCTGACCAAGGCCTCTGTACAATTGCAACAAGACATCCCTGCTCCTGTCCTCAAATCCTCTGACTATGAAGGCAATACACCATTTGCCGCCTTCACAGCCTGCTATACCTGCATCCCTGGACAGTGAGCAAAATGATGTTGTTAGCACTAATTTGATCCACACTGGTCAACCAGATGCCCCCCCACCCCCCAGCAATCTGGATTGCTGGGCAATGTACACTTTTAAAGGCATGTTGTAACTTGAAGCTATGGACAGTAATAGTAGAGGTTCCAAATGCTTTCCTTCATTCAACTCACCAGAGCAGCTCCTACTCTTACTGTCTGTCAACGGCATTGGATAGCCTAGTTCGTCTTTTAATGAGCATACCTTTCTCAGCCAAAAAATCCTAGTTCCAGGGCTGTTGGCTCAGATTGATCGATGTTACTCACTTTCCCATGAACCCTGCATAATGAATGATAGGGTGTGATTATTATAGTGAGTATCAGGCTTTGTATATATTTTGAGAATTACTGACCCTGTATATGTTACAGTGAATGACAAATCATGTATATAGTGCAATGAATAACAGACTCTGTGTATATTTTAGTGAAGGATACACTCTGTGTATATTGTAATGAATGATGGAACCTGTATGTTTTAGATTGAATGACGGAACCAGGATATATTATAGTGGATAAAGAACACTGTACGTATTAGACTGAATAATAGGCTCTGTGTAGTTTAGCTGATTCCATGGGGATCCTGATATGGAGGTGCCGGTGTTGGACTGGGGTAGACAAAGTCAGAAGTCGCATGACGCCAAGTTATAGTCCAACAGGTTTATTTAAAACCACAAGCTTTTGGTGCACTACTCCTTGGTCACGTATGGAAAATCTGCAGATTGACGATGCCCCTGTTAATTGCACAGCTGAGGTGTGTGGTGTAGGGAAGAAATCTCAGCTTCAAACTAAAAGAGCACGTTGAAAGTTGAGAGGGTTGGTTTGTCACTTACTGAAGGCACTTTGTTCTACAAGGCTCCATCAGTATTTGTACATGGAGCCCAGGGGATTACAATAGCTTCAGCGAAAGCTTTCAGCCTCTGTTGTGGTGCTGCTAACCTTGGCAGAATTCCTCGGAAAGCTACCAGCATGGAAATAGACAGAAGTTCAACCTTTCCTATAACTAGTGTGACAACAGCATTAATTATACCGTGGGAGAAGTTTAGACAGGTGTTAGGACTGGAAGTCAACATAATATTGAAAAATCCTCTATCCAGCCGGCAGCTTTCTATGAAATCGAATCGGTCCGATTAGTAAAGGCTGGGATTGGTTAGATGAAGTCTTATGGGAAGCAGAGTTTTTTGTGGCGTAATGTGTAAAATTATTGGGAATGGCTGCATCTGAACACATTTGGGAAGAATAGGGATACACAGCAATTGCCAAAAAAGACTGTGAATGCTTCAAATGAAATATATTCTTTGCTTGCTCTGTACTAAGGTACAAAGTTAAAAATCACACAACACCAGGTTATAGTCCAACAGGTTTAATTGGAAGCACACTAGCTTTCGAAGCGTCGCTCCTTCATCAGGTGATAGTGGAGGGCTCAATCCTAACACAGAATTTATAGCAAAAATTTACAGTGTGATGTAACTGAAATTATACATTGAGAAATTGATTATTAAGTCTTTCATCTATTTGAATAGCATATAGTTTCACTTCTTTCATGTGTAAATCACAAAATCTTTTTTTTTAAATTGCATTCTCAGACAGAGAACACAGGGGGCTAACACCTTCAACATATTGTCTAGCTATCACCCATTGTTAACAGTTAACCTGAGAATGCAATTTAAAAAAAAAGGTTTTGTGATTTACACATGAAAGAAGTGAAACTATATGCTATTCAAATAGATGAAAGACTTAACAATCAATTTCTCAATGTATAATTTCAGTTACATCACACTGTAAAGTTTTGCTATAAATTCTGTGTGTTAAGATTGAGCCCTCCACAACCACCTGATGAAGAAGCAGCGCTCCGAAAGCTAGTGCTTCCAATTAACCTGTTGGACTATAACCTGGTGTTGTGTGATTTTTAACCTTGTACACCCCAGTCCAACACTGGCATTTCCAAATCATGTACTAAGGTAAGCATTGTGAATATGCTGTTCTAACAATACTAGGGACAGAGACTATCTTCTGTGGGCAGTAGTGGTCCAAGGTTAGAGAAGCACGTGGGTCCAATAAGGTATCAGGAAGGTGGATGAAGTGGTCAAAAAGGCATTTGGGTTACTTGCCTTTGTTAGCAAAGGCTTTGACTTTAAGAGCAGGGATGTTATAGTAGAGCTGTATAAAACATTGTTTACACCACAGCTACTGTATTGTCTGGAATCCACATTATAGGAGGGATGTGATTGCATGGGAGAGGGTGCAGGGCAGATTTACCAGGATGTTGCCTGGGCTGCAGAGTTTCAGTTAGGAATGGAGATTGGACAGATTGAAGTGTTTTCCTTAAATAGCCTGAGAGGGGAAATGATTCAGGTGTATAAAATTATGAGGAACATAGATAGAGTAGGCAGTAAGAAACTCTTGGTGGATGGGTCAATGACCAGAGGCATAGATTTAAGGGAAGGGGCAGAAGGTTTAAACAGGAGGTAAAGACAAACTATCTTTCACACAGAGGGTGGTGGGAATACGGAAAGCAATCTGCCTATAAGGGTGGTAGAGGCAGAAACATTTAAACATTTAGATGTGCCCTTGCAATGTCAAAAAGTGTGGTGCTGGAAAAGCACAGCCTGTCAGGCAGCATCCAAGGAGCAGGAGAGTTGACGTTTTAAGAATCACCTCTTCATCAGGAATGGGAAGGCAATTCCAAGGCAATCTAGGCTATAGGCCAAGATCTGGAAAATGTGATTAGAATGGTTAGGTGGTTGTTTTTGACCAGCATGGATGTGGTGGGCCAAATGGCCTTTTTCTGTGCTGTAGATTTCTCTTACTCTATGACATTAATAAAATCTAAATCTAGACAGGTGCCAGCATGTTAAACAGTATCTCCAAGGGTGATGCCTAGGTCAGTTAGTATTGGAACGGACTCAAGTGGATAAATGTCAAAACTGGTCACTTGTAATCATAAAATATTATCAAAATGATTTAAATCCTTTTTGATTCATATTTTCATTTGTCGTAAACTTATAAAGTCTCCATTCCTGCACACTGATGCTGTTCTTGGATTCTTTGTGACTCAGACTCTGAATCCGCAAGATACTGTTTCTCACAACAAGGCACCTTCGCACCTTGTGGCCACTCATAGCTAGAAGGACAATGCCAGCAGGTGCATGGGAATACTACCACCAACTCAAAGCTCCCTCCAAACATACAATGTGGTGAAGGTTAGTGGGAAGCCTGAGTGGCTTACCCCTTATTCTCAGACTGTGACCCCAGTTCTAGACTTCCCCAATGTCGGGAACATTCCTCCTGTACAGTCCCATCAGGATTTTATATGTTGCTATGCCATATCCCCCTCATTCTTCTAAATTCCAGTGAGTACAAGCCCAGTCAATCCAGCCTTTCTTCATATGTCAGTCCTGCCATCCCGGGAATCAGTCTGGTGAACCTTCGCTGGGCTCCGTCAGGAGCAAGAATGTCCTTCCTCAGACTAGGAGACCAAAACTGCACACAATACTCAAAGGTATGACCTTACCAAAGCCCTGTACAACTGCGCGAAAGTGAGTACTGCAGATGCTGGACATTAGAGTCAAGAGTGTTGCTGGAAAAGCACAGCAAGTCAGGCAGCATCCAAGGAGCAAGAATGATGAAAGATTTTTGCCCGAAGTGTCAATTTTCCAGCTCCTCGCATGCTGCCTGACCTGCTGTGCTTTTCCAGCACCACACTCTTGACCCTGTACTGCATAACTGCAGCAAGACATCCTTACTCTGATACTCAAATCCCCTCACAGTATGCCATTAGCTTTCCTCACCACCTGCTGCACCTGCGTGCCAACCTTCAGTGACTGTGCCACCAAGACACCCAGGTCTCATTGCACCTCACCTTTTCTTAAACTGGCACCATTCAGATAATAATCTGTCTTTCTGTTTTCAAAACCAAAGAGGATAACCTCTCATTTATCCACATTATATTGTATTTGCCGATCTTGAATGGTACAGTTGCCACACCATGTAGTGATACATCCAGACAGAATGCTCTTGATGGCACAGCTATAAAAGTTGGCAAGGGTGTTCGCCATCATGCCAAATTTTCTCAGCTGCCTGAAGAAGAAGAGACGTTGTTGGGCCTTTGTAACCAGTGCGTCCAGAATTGGGGATTAAAAATGGATCTTTTTCAGGGTAATGGGGTTCTGCAGGGACCACAACTGCTCATTTTACACATGAATGATCTGGACAGAGAAACTGAGGTCATTATTGCTAAGTTTGCAGATGACACAAAGATAGATGGAGGGACAGGTAATGTCGAAAAGGCGGGGAAGCTGCAGAAGGACCTGGGCACGCTAGGTGAGTGGGCAAAGAAGTAGCAGATGAAATACAATGTAGGAGAGTGTGAGTTTATGCATTTTGTTGGAAGAATAGCGATGTAGACTATTTTCTAAATGGAGAAAGACCTCAGAAATCTGAAGCACAAAGGGAATTAAAAGTCCTATTTTGGGATTCTCTTAAGGTTAACATGCAGGTTCAGTTGGCAGGTAGGAAGGCAAATGCAACATTAGCACTCATTTTGAGAGGGCGACAATACAAGAACAGGAATATAACTGCTGAGGCTGTAGTAAGCTCTGGTCAGATTGCATTTGGAATATTCTGAGCATTTTTGGGCTGTGTATCGAAGGAAGGATGTGCTGGCAGTGGAGGGGTTCCAGATGAGGTTTGCAGGAATGTTGCCGGGGATGAAGGGCTTGTCGTATGAAGAGCAGTTGAGGACTCTGAGTCTGTACATGATGGAATTTAGAAGGATGTGTGAGGATCTGATTGAAACTTACAGAATACTGAGAGGTCTGGATACAGTAAACATTGAGAAGATGTTTCCAGTACGAGGAAAGACCAGGACCCACGGGCACAGCCTCAGAGTGATGGTACAACCCTTTAGAACTAAGATGAGAGGAAGTCTTCTCAGCCAGAGGGTGGTTAATCTGTGGGACTCATTGTCACAGAAAGCTGTAGAGACCAAGTCATTGAGTATCTTTAAGACAAAGGTAGATCGCTTCTTTATCAGTAAAGGGGATCAAGGATTATGGGGAGAAGGCAGGCGAATGGGGTTTGAGAAATGTATCAGCCATTGTCAAATGGTGGAGCAGACTCAATGAGCTATTTCATATCTGGATTACGTGACAGTCTCAGGCAGGATTCTCCATGTAGTTGGGCTGCATGTGAACAATGGACACTTGGCCAGAACGTCAACAACTCTCTTCAGCATAGTCACCCTTCCCTAGACTCAACAATGAATAGAAAACAAGCAGAGATAGCATCTGGAACCATTCTGGTCTGCATTGCATTGCATACACTATAAGTGCATTTAGCAGGAGTCTCGACGAGAGAGAATGGGATGATATTGACTGAAAGCTGCTTTCATTAATCTATACCTGCGGTCCTGGAACATTGACATGAGGAACACTGCAACGTCTGCGAGGAATCAGAGATCCACCTCTGTCCAAGTTCACTTTGTAAAGGCTACTGCACAGCTCAGAGCAATCATGAGATGTGATAGAAATGCTGCATGAGCTAACCCCTCTAGGCTTCTAACTGCTGAAATAATATACTCTTCATATCCAGGGATTGTTAATGGCCTTTCAGGAAACGATACAAAATCGATGATAAAGGTAACAACAGCTTTCTCCCCCTTATCTTCATGTGTAGGTACTGAAATCAGATTTAAGGCAAGAACTTACTCAATTAATCAGTTCGTGTTGTCAGTGAGCTTGTTAGTTGCAACCGAATTCATTATTAATTCTGTGGTTCAAAGTCTCACATATACCTTTCATTATATGTGACTTTAGGAGACAGGGACTTATGCATTACAATTTGAACTTTTGAAATAAAAACTCAATCATTCTTAGAATGTTAGTGTTGATAGCTGGGTGAGTATTTGTTAGTCATCATTAATTCTGTGAGAAGGAGACAGTAAGCCACCTTCTTATACTGCTGAAGTCCCTCTGTGGTGGTTACATCAGAATTTGGCCACTTGGTCCTTTGAGTCTGCTCTGCCATTCGATCGTGGCTGATATGTTTCTCAAGCCCATTCTCCTGCCTTCTCCCTGCATGCTTTGATCTGTTACTGCTTAAGAATCTATTATGATCCCTTTCCCCCAATGACTGATGCAGGACGGGCTCTCTCTGAACTCTATATAGAATATTTTTATGCATTTGTGGGATGTGGATGTCCCTGGCTGGGCCAGCATTTATTACTCATCCCTAGTTGTCCTTGAGAAGGTGGTGGTGAGCTTCCTTCTTGAACCACTGCAATCCACGTACTGTAGTAGACCCATAATGCCTTTAGGAAGGGCATTCCAGGAGTTTGACCCAGCAACAGTGAAGGAACGGTGATATATTTCCAAATCAAGGTTGGAGGGGAACATGTGGTCGTGTTCTTAGGTATATGCTGCCGTTGTCCCTCTAGATGGAAGTGGTTGATGGTTTGGAAGATGCTGTCTGAGGAATTTTGGTGGATTTCTGTAGTGCATCTTGTAAATAATACACACTACTGCTAGTGAGCATCAGTGGTGGAGGGAGTGGGAGTTTGTAGATGTGGTGTCAATCAATCAGGCTGCTTTCTCCTGGAAGCTTCTTGAATGTTGTTGGAGTTGCACCCATCCAGGCAAGTGGGGAATATTCCATCTTTACCTGAAACACTACTAGGTAGTGTCCTCTCCCACTGTCCTCCTCCTCCTCCTCGAAACAAAGGAGACGTTCTGTGCTTGTGTTGGTAAGGTGACAAATACTTCCTTTTGTGTTTCATTTCTTTTTTTAGCAGTCTATTTTTGAATTTAGATAGTGGGTATGGAGGTTAGGGCAGTTGAATGTTCCTCTCGCAGTATGGGGGAGGTAAGGGTCATCTCTTGTGTCCCTGCTGACTGCATCTGTGTGAAGTGCACCCAACCCCAGCTCCTTGAGAGCCGTGTTAGGGAACTGGAGCTGGAGCTGGATGACCTTCGGATCATTCGGGAGGCGGAAGAGGTTATTGAGAGGAGTTACAGGGAGGTAGTTACTCCACAGCCACATGAAGAAGGTAGATGGGTTACCGACAGGGGTAGGAAAGGAAACCGGCAGGCAGTGCAGGGATCTCCTGTGGTGATTCCCCTCAACAAGTATCCGATTTTGGATTCTGTTGGGGTGGACGACTTACCGGGGTAAGCAGTGGGGCACAGATCTCTGGCACAGAGTCTGTCCCTGTTGCTCAGAAGGGAAGGGGGAAGAGGAGCAGAGCTTTAGTCATTGGGGACTCCATAGTTAGGGGGACAGATAAGAGGTTCTGTGGGAACAAGAGAGACTCACGATTGGCGTGTTGCCTCCCAGGTGCCAGGGTTCGTGACGTCTATGATCATGTTTTCGGGATCCTTGAGGGGGAGGGGGTGCAGCCCCAAGACGTGGTCACATGGGCACCAACAATATAGTTAGGAAGAAAGGTGGGGATCCAAGGCAAAAATTCAGGGAGCTAGGCTGGAACTTAGAGCTAGAACAGACAGAGTTATCATCTCTGGCGCCACATGCTAGTAAAGCGAGGAATAGGGAGTGAGTGGAGCTGAACAATTAGTTTCATGGATGGTGCAGGAGGGAGGGTTTTGGATTCTTGGATAATTGGGTCTCTCTCTGGTGTAGGTGGGACCTCTACAAACAGAATGGTCTTCACCTGAACCAGAGGGGTACCAATATCCTGGGGGGAAATTTGCTAATGCTCTTCAGGTGGGGTTAAACTAAAGCAGCAGAGGGATGGGAACCTGAATTGTAATTCCAGTGTACAGGCGGTTGAGGGTAGTGAGGTCAGGGATAGGTTTACAAGGTCACAAGAGGGCACTGGCAATCAAGGTGTTGGTTTTAAATGTGTGTACTTCAATGCCAGGAGCATCAAGAATAGGGTGGGTGAACCTGCAGCATGGTTGGTACCTGGGATTTCGATGTTGTGGCCATTTCAGAGACATGGCTGGAGGAGGGACAGGAATGGTTGTTGCAGATTCCGGGGTTTACATGTTTCAGCAAGGACAGGGAAAATGGTAAAAGAGGGTGGTGCGTGGCATTATTAATCAAGGGTAGTTTGAGGACTCATCCAATGAGGTAGTTGGAGCTGAGGTTAGAAACAGAAAAGGAGTGGTCACCCTGTTGGGAGTTCTCTGTAGGCTTCCAAACTATTTCAGGGATGGAGAGGAAAGGATAGTAAGGATGATTCTCGATAGGAGCAAGAGTAACAGGTAGTTGTTATGGTGGACTCTAACTTCCCCAATATTGACTGGGAATACAATAGTTCAAGTAGTTTAGATGGGTCAGTTTTTGTTCAACGTGTGCAGGAGGGTTTTCTGACACAGTACTGAGACAGGCCAACAAAGGGTGAGGCCATATTGGATTTGATACTGGGGAATTAACCTGGCCAGGTGTTAGATTTGGAGGTAAGTGAGCACTTTGGTGATAGTGACCCCAATTCGATTATGTTTACAGTAGCAATGGGCTGGTTTAGGTATATACCCCAGGGAAAGAGGTGTAACTGGGGTATGGCAATCATGATTTGATTAGGCAAGATTTAAGATGCATAGGATGGGGAAGGAAACTACAGGGGTTGGACGCTCTTGAAATGTGGAGCTTAGAGCTGAAAAATGTGTTGCTGGAAAAGCGCAGCAGGTCAGGCAGCATCCAAGGAACAGAAGAATCGACGTTTCGGGCATAAGCCCTTTTTCAGGAAGAAGGACTTATGCCCGAAACGTCGATTCTCCTGCTCCTTGGATGCTGCCTGACCTGCTGCGCTTTTCCAGCAACACATTTTTCAGCTCTGATCTCCAGCATCTGTAGTCCTCACTTTCTCCTCGAAAATGTGGAGCTTACTCAAGGAACAGCTACTGGGGGTTCTTGATAAGTATATACCTATCAGGCAGGGAGGTACTTGTTGAGAGAGGGAGCCATGGTTTACTAAAGAAGTTGAAGCTCTTGTCAAGTGGAAGAAGGCTCATGTGAGGATGAGGCGTGAAGGCTCAGTTAGGGGGCTTGAGAGTTATAAGTTAGCCAGAAAAGATCTAAAGAGAGAGCTCAGAAGAGCCAGGAGGGGACATGAGAAGTAGTTGGTGGATGGGATCAAGGAAAACCCGAAGGCCTTCTATAGGAATATCAGGAATAAAAGAATAACTAAAGTAAGATTCGGGCAAACCAAAGATAATAGTGGGACATTGTGTGTGGAATCTGAGGACATAGGGGAAGGTTGCATAATGAATACTTTTCATCAGTATTCACATTGGAATAGGGAAATGTTAGTAAGAATGCAGAGATACAAGCTCCAAGATTAGATGGGATTGAGGTTGACAAAGAGAAGGCTTTAGTAATTTTGGAAGATCTGAAAATAGATAAGACCCCTGGGCCGGATGGGATTTACCCTCGGATTCTCTGGGAAGCCAGGGTGGAGATTGCAGAGCCTTTGGCTTCGATCTTTATGTCCTCATTGTTGACAGGAGTAGTGCCAGAAGACTGGTGGATAGCAAATATTGTTCCCTTGTTTAAGAAGGGGAGTCAGGACAATCCTGGTATTTATAGGCCAGTGAGCCTTACTTTGGTTGTGGGTAAGGTGTTGGAAACGGTTATAAGAGATAGGATTTATAATCATCTAGAAAGGAATAATTTGATTAGGGATAGTCAACATGGTTTTGTGAAGGGTAGGTTGTGACTCACTAACCCTATTGAGTTCTTTGAGAAGTGACAAAACAAGTTGATGAAGGTAAGGCAGTTGATATGGTGTATATGAACTTCAGTAAGGCATTTGATAATGTTCCACACGGTAGGCTATTGCATAAAATAAGGAGTTTTGGGATTGAAGGTGAGTTAGCGGTTTGGATCAGAAATTCACTAACTAGGGCGGCATGGTGGCTCAGTGGTTAGCACTGCTGCCTCAAAGCGCTAGGGACCTGTGTTCGATTCCAGCCTCAGGTGACTGAGTGGAGTTTGCACATTCTCCCTGTGTCTGTGTGGATGCTCCAGTTTCCTCCCATAGTCCAAAGATGTGCAGGTTAGGTACATTAGTTGGGGTAAATGTAGAGTAATAGGGTAGGGGAATGGGTTACTCTTCAGAAGGTCGATGTGGACTCGTTGGGCCAAATGGTCTGTTTCCATACTGCAGGGATTCTATGAAAGAAGACAAAGGGTGGTAGTTGATGGAAAACATTCATCCTGGAGCTCAGTTACCAGTGGTGTGCCGCAAGGATCTGTTTTAGGGCCACTGCTGTTTGTCATTTTTATAAATGATCTGGAGGTGGGCATTGAAGGGTGGGTCAGTAAATTTGCAGATGACATTAAGGTAGGCAGAGTTGTGAATAGTACCGAAGGATGTTGTGGGTTGCAAAGGGACATAGATAAGATACAGAGCTGGGCTGAGAAGTGGCAAATGGAGTTTAATACGGAAAAGTGTGAGGTAGTTCACTTCGGAAGAAGTAACAGGAATGCAGAGTACTGGGCTAATGGTAAAATTCTTGGCAGTGTAGATGAACAGAGAGATCTCGGTGCCCAGATGCATTAATCCCTGAAAGTTGTCACCCAGGATGATAGGGTTGTTAAGAAGGTATTTGGTGTGTTGGCCTTTATTGGTGGGGGATTGAATTTCGGAGCCATGAGGTCATGCTTCAGCTGTACAAGTCACTGGTAAGGCAGCACCTAGAGAACTGCATACAGTTCTGATCACTGCATTATAGGAAGGACGTGGAAGCTTTAGAAAGGGTTCAGAGGAGATTTACTAGGATTAGGGTGTAGGTTTGCTTGCTGAGCTGTAGGTTTGATATCCAGACGTTTCATTACCTGGCTAGGTAACATCATCAGTGGCGACCTCCAAGTGAAGCGAAGCTGTTGTCTCCTGCTTTCTATTTATATCTTTCTCCTGGATGGGGTTCCTGGGGTTTGTGGTGATGTCATTTCCTGTTTGTTTTCTGAGGGGTCGATAGATGGCATCTAGATCTATGTGTTTGTTTATGGCGTTGTGGTTGGAGTGCCAGGCCTCTAGGAATTCTCTGGCATGTCTTTGCTTAGCCTGTACCAGTCAAAATGGTGGTTTTTTTCATCCATGTGTAGGGCTACGAGGGCCAGAAAATTCCTAGAGGCCTGGCACTCCAACCACAACACCATAAACAAACACATAGATCTAGATGCCATCTATCAACCCCTCAGAAAACAAACAGGAAATGACATCACCACAAACCCAGGAAGCCCATCCAGGAGAAAGATATAAATAGAAAGCAGGAGACAACAGCTTCGCTTCACTTGGAGGTCGCCACTGATGATGTTACCTAGCCAGGTAATGAAACATCTGGATATCAGACCTACAGCTCAGCGAGCAAACCTATGCCCTAAACCTCAACCTGAGCTACAAACCTTCACAAACCTTGCATTTACTAGGATGTTGCCTGGAATGGAGGGAAGGTCTAAAGAGGAAAGGCTGAGGGAACTGAGGCTGTTTTCATTGGAGAGAAGAAGGTTGAGAAGTGACTTAATCGAGACTTACAAGATAATCAGAGGGTTAGATAGGCTGGACAGTGACAACCTTCTTCCTCGGATGCTGAAGGCTAACATGAGGGGGCATAGCTTTAAATTGAGGTGTGGTAGATTTAGGACAGATATCAGGGGTAGTTTCTTTACTCAGAGAGTAGTAGGGGTGTGGAACAGCCTGCCTGCAACAGTAGTAGACTTGCTGATGTTAAGGGCATTTAAATGGGCATTGGATATACATATGGATAATAATGGAACAGTGTAGGTTAGATGGGCATCAGATTAATTTTGCAGGTCGGTGCAACATCGAGAGCCAAAGGGCTGTAACTGCGCTGTAACGTTCTATGTTCAATGTTCATACTCCTGACTTGTGCCTTGTGGATGGTGGGCAGGGTTTGGGGAGTCAGGAGGTGAGTTATCCAACACAGTATTCCTAGCCTCTGACCTGCTTTTGCAGCCATTGTATTTATATGGTGAATCCAGTTGAGTTTCTGGTAAATGTAAGCCCCAAGATATTGTTAGGGGGGTATTCAGTCATGGTAACACCAGTCAAGGGGTGGTGGTTAGATTGTCTCTTATTGGAGATGGTCATTATTTGGCATTTGTATGGTGTGAATGTCACTTGCCACTTGTCAGCCCAAAGCTGGATATTGTCCAGATCTTGTTGTATTTGAACCTCAGTTAGTTCAGTATTTGAGAAGTTGGTAAAGCTGCAGAACATTGACAAACACCCCTACTTCTGACCTTACGATGGAGGGAAGGTCATTGATGAAGCAGCTGAAGATGTTTGGGCCTAGGACACTATCTTGAAGAACTTCCGCAGAGGTGTTCTGGAGCTGAGGTGTCTGATCTCCAACAACCACAACCATCTTTCTATGTGCCAGGTATGACTCCAATCACTAGAGAGTGCTACCCATTGATTCCAGTTTTGCTAGGACTCCTTGACTCCACGTTGGGTTGATTACTGCTTTGATGTCAAGGGCTGTCCCTCTCCCCTCCCCTCTGGAATCCAGCTCTTTTGTCCATGTTGGAACCAAGGCTGTGATGAGGCCAGGAACTGAATGGCCCTGGCAGAACCCAAACTGGGCATCACTAAGCAAGCTGCTGAGTAGGTACTGCTTGATAGCGCTGTTAATGACATCTTCCATCACTTTAGTGATGATCGAGAGTAGACCGATGGGGCGGTAATTGGATTAATACTTCATTTGTTTATAGGACGTACATGGGTAATTTCCCACATTGTTGGGTAGATGCCAGAATTGTAACTGTACTGTACTTGGCTCGGGGAGCAGCAAATTCTGGAGCACAAGTCTTCAGTACTATTGCCAGAATGTTGTCAAGGCCCATAGACTTTGCAATATCCAGCGTCTCTAACTGTTTGTTGATATCACATAGAGTGAATCGAATTGGCTGAAGACTGACATCTGTGATGGTGAGGACCACTGGAGGAGGCTGAGATGGATCATCCAATTACACTTCTGCTTTAGTCTTATCGATCGCACTGATGTGCTTGGCTCCTCCATCATTGATGATGGAGATATTGTGAATATCCTCAGTGGGTTGTTTAATTGTCCAACACCATTCATGATTGGATATGGCAGGACTGCAGAGCTTAGATCTGATCCACTGTTTGTGGGATTACTGAGCTCTGTCCATCTCTTACTGTATATGTGTTTGGCGTACAAGTTGTCCTGTTTAAAGTAGCAAGCTATCTGAAGTTAATCCTAGGATTAACAAGTCCTGGAACACATGTTATCCACCTGAAGTTTCACTGGAAAATCTTGGTATGTATTCTGTTCACAACCCCTGGATTTCACCAATACTGACCTGGATGGAGAGAGACAGCTCACTTAGCATGGTCCTTTTTTTAAATGAGAGTAAAAGGCAGTTAGTTGACCTTGTTGGAAAATGTTACGAGCCACTTGGAAAAATGGATTAATTCTTAAGCTCCGCTACTCCTGGGGCTGCTATGACGTTAATGATCTTAGCATCTAATAATTATCCAATGACCTAATTTAATACAAAGTCCTCGATTTGAGCATTTGTTGGTTTCAGTATTTGATTTACCTGGCTGTTGGAATCAAGTTTAACTGGAACCACTGACTAGGTTGTTCTACTGAACAAAGACTATTGTTAATTACAAATAAATGGTGGCCCAGTGGCTAGCACTGCTGCTTCAGAGTATCAGGGACCAATTCCACCCTTAAGCAACTGTGTGGAGTTTGCACGCTTTCCCTGTGTTTGTGTGAGTTTCCTCTGGGTGCTCCGGTTTCCTCCCATACTCCAATTATGTGTGGATTGGGTGGATTAGCCATGGTAGATTGCTCAGAGTGCCCTGGGGTGTGCAGGATAGGCAGATTGGCCATGGGAAATGCAGGGTTATGGGGATAGGGTGGGTCTGGGTGTGCAGTTTTGGTCTACTTATTTAAGGAAGGTTTCAAATGTATTAAACATAATTCAAAGGAGGTTTATTAGATTAATGCTTAGTATAAGTTGTCTTGTCAGGAAAAGGTTGGCAGATTGGGCTTGTGTTCACTGGAGTTTACAAGAGTGAGGGATGACTTGAGTGAAGTTTGTAAGACCCTGAATGCTCTTGACAAGGTGGATATGGAATTAATGTTTCCTCTTGTGGGTGAGTCCAGACAAAGACACTATTTTAAAATTAAGGATCACCCATTTGAAAAAAATTCTTTTTTCACTCAGAGGGTTTTTGATCTTAGAGCTCTCTGCCTGTCGAGGTAGTGGTTATTGAATATTTTTAAGACAGGAATTTTTGTTAGACAGGGGCATCAAAGGTTCTCAGGAGGCAATGGCAACATGGAACTTGAAACACGACAGATCCGCCATGATACTGTTGAATGGTGGAGCAGGTTTGAAGGGCCAAATGGCCTACATTTTCTCCTACTTCGTATTTTCTTATATCTGAGTGCAGTGCAGACTTGATCTGAGTCAAAAAAGGAACTTGTAGGAGACGCACCTGGGGCTAGTGTGCTCCTAACAGTCTCTGTTGTAATGTAGGTCACATTCAGATTTGAGGAGGTGATGGCCTAGTTATAAATCCAATGGTATTGCCCTGGGGACCTAGGCTTAAATCCTGCCATAACACATGATGGAATCAATAAAAATAACTGAAATTAAAAGACTAATGATGACCATGTAAACCATCATTCATTGTCAGAAAAACCCATGTGGCTCACTAATGTCCTTCAGGAAAGGACACTGCCATCCTTACCTAGCCTGGCCTACATGTGACTCCAGACCGAAGGCAATTGGTTAAGTCTTAACTGCCTTCTGGGTATTTATGAATGAGCAATAAATGCTGGCCTAGCCAGTGGTGCTGACATCCTGTGACAAAAAGAAAAGCTCAAACTACCACAGTAATGCAATAACCTTCATATTTGAGTATATCTTTACAAAACACATTTTTGTCAAAACTTTTCATCTTACATTCATCAGGACAATTTGTAGGAATAACAATTAAAAGGGAAAACCAATATTTATGACACATAAGAGGAGAGTGCTAATTAGCTAACAGGTGAAGCCTGATTGGCTGAGGTGTTGGTGTGGGGAATGCACCAATTAATGATGATTGACAGGAAACAGTCAGGTTTAGATTACATTTTAATCCAGTCAGGTTGACTCTTATTGGTCAAGACATTGTTCTGAGAAATGAACCAACAAATGGCTGACACCTATTTGTAAACTTCATGATGTTCATCACAGAATCATAGAATCTCTGCAGAGTGGAAACAGGCTATTTGGTCCAGCAAGTCCACACCTATCCTTTGAAGGGTAACCCACCCTGACCCATTCCCCTACCTTATTACTCTATGTTTCCCCTGACTAATACACCTAACCTACACATCCCTGAATGCTATGGGCAATTTAGCCAATTCATCTAGCCTGCAAATCTTTGGTCTGTGTGAGGAAACCGGAGCAACCAGAGGAAACCCACACAGATACAGGAGAATGTGCAAACTCCACACAGACAGCCACCCGAGGCTGGAATCTAACTTGGGTCGCTGGCGCGGTGAGTCAGCAGTGCTAACCACTGAGCCATCCCAAGACCTTCTAATTAGACTGGAAAGGTGGTTATGTTCATCCATACAAGATCACTTTGGGCTTGAAGGAACCCACAAGCACCACAAGCTAGCAATAGTGGGCCCCTGCCACTATATAGTGCACAGCAGTGACCAATACTGCCTCTAAATAGTGCAACTAAGAGAAATTGGAATTCATGACTTCAAGAAAAAGCAAAGAACAAACATGCTGGTATTCCAGAAAGTGCCAAGTGAAACAGATACTGCCAATTGTTGAAGATACCAAGCCCCACAAACCTTGTGGTAACATGCAATTTTTGAGTTTTTTGAAAATTGAAGACTGAAGTGTGAAAAAAAACTGTTGTAAAACCATGGAATACTGCATGGTTTGAAAGAGGTAATTTGATATTCATTGTGAGCCCTCTTTGCACACTTGTGGATTACAGCAGTGGTTGCAAAGAAATTGGAGCAGCAGGATTGTCTACAAATGGAGCTTTGATTGACATATAGCAGATGTTTTGTAGATGAGTGACCAGTTACCAATGACAAAGGTCTCCTGCTTCCCAATGTCATGTATAGGTCTCAGGCAGCTGAACCGCTTGGTGCTGTGAGCAAGATACGGAGAAATTATTGAGACCACGACCAGCCTAGGAGATCTCTGTTCTCTGCAATAAAACCCACTTTAAGCCTGAAGAAAATCAATCTATCTTTTCTTTAGCAGTTACTGTCAGCTGTGACTTTCAATTGATAAATCAGGGTCAATTTAACAGTGCACCAGGCACCCTCTGCCTGTTGAAAACCAGTGGATATATCTGGAGAATGATGATTGCGAAACAGTGTTCCAAAAAACATAAGAATCACCCTTGCAAACAGGAACCACTAAATTACTATCCCAGTTTGTCCTTCCATACATAACCCATAATTTTTACTTGTCCATGACTGTATTTGTGTTTTTGTGTATGTGCGCATGTATTGGGGAGTTTATAAAGGGATTAGCATCTTAATGAGTTGTTTTACATCTATTCTAATATAGTTCGTAACTGTTTACTGTAGTGAGAGTCTAATTACTTGTGGTAAATAGTAATCCTTGTTAAGTACAGAAACTGGTCTGTACTTTCTGCCAACTTTGGGTTCCTTCAAGCCCAAAGTGATCTTGTATGGATGAGCATAACCACCTTTCCAGTCTAATTAGAATTTCCTAAACATTAGGAATTTTATGTATTTTTAAAATTTGTGACAAATCCAGGAATAGCAGGGTCTGATTTCCTGTGAACTATACAGAGACATGCAATCCAGCACAGAAGAATAATTTAGAGAATGATACAGAAAGCAGTTCATACTTTCCAGATATCACAAGAACCAAGGAAAGCTGCTGCTCTGAGGTAGAGGTACAGGTTGCCTTGTGATACATCAGTCTGTAGAAGTGATCCCTAGTCAGAGTTAAGCCATTGAGCTGACCAGACATTGAGAAGTGAGTGAAATCCTACAACGCAGGAAGCCTAAAAAGTGCAGTAATTCAGATCGAAAGGACAGAAATTTAAATAAAGGTTGGAGTTCTGATAGGGCATCATAGCACATAAAGGTACCGTGACTGGAAAAGAAAACTAGGAGAGGCACACAAATAAATCTCACATATCTCAGGAGCAAACAGCTGGGGAAACAGGCCACTTAAAATAGATAAGCATTGGTCATTGTAAAGGAGTATACAACCCTGATCTAATACGTCATGATTTGGAGATGCCGGTGTTGGACTGTGGTGTACAAAGTTAAAAATCACACAACACCAGGTTATAGTCCAACAGGTTTAATCGGAAGCACACTAGGTTTTGGAGCAACGCTCCTTCACTACTACCCGACGAAGGAGCGACACTCCGAAAGCTAATGTGCTTCCAATTAAACCTGTTGGACTATAACCTGGTGTTGTGTGATTTTTAGCTCTGATCTAATACAGAATCCTTTTCAGGAAACATAGAGAAGCCAGTGGGAGTCATAACCAAGATCTGTAACATGGTTGGGAAACTATCCAGTACAGCAGCAATGATTGGGAGAATGGCTATTAAAGCTCAATATAAATCTTTACATAAGGTAAAATACGTAATTGCATTAATATAGCATCAGAAAAGGTACCGTCAGGAAGATTTACTTTCTGATTTTGGACATCACGAAGAAGACAATGACTCTGTGACAATTCTAGAACTTCTAAGTAAGTCAGAAGCTAAACAAGTAATTACACTTCTGTAGGCAATTCCTGAAATCACTTGCTCGATGAAGAAGGAGGCACAGTCGATGGTTGCATCTTGCTCAAATATTTTTCACTTGATGATGTTGCACACCCTCTGGGGGTTGCTTGTTGCAGACCATTCAGTCCACATCGAAGAGCATCCCACCCAGACCCGCCCCATCCCTGTAATCCTGCATTTCCCATGCCTAATCCACCTAACCTACACATCCCTCAACACTTTTGGCAATTTTCCATGGCCAATCCACCCAACCTGCATATCTTTGGACTGTGGAGGGAAACCAGACCACCTGGAGGAAACCCACACAGAGAGGGGAAGAATGTACAAGCTGTACACAGAGAGTCAACCAAGGCTGGAATCAAACCCAAGACCCTGGCAGTGTAAAGTAGCAGTGCTAACCACTGAGCTACCGTGCCAGGTGGCTTTCCTTAAAAGGTTTTCTCTGGATAGGTACCAAATCCCCAACAGTTGATGGATGAAAAGGTAAAACCTCAAGTGAATCACCCTAAAATTAAAACAAAGCTCAAAGAACTGCAACCTCACATTTCACCTCAGAGATAACCTTCATGATTATGGACTCTCTATTACCAGGTGAGTGTGACACGGACAATCATGGGCTCAAGACCCACTAGTGGTAGAGTGTTGAGCACATAATCCAGGCTGACACACCATGCAGTACTGAGGGAGTGCTGCACTGTCAGAGATGCCACCTTTCTGTGGAACCAAGGGACTGCATGACTTGTCTGTTCCTAGAACGTATGTCTTATGTTCCTAAGTGTGACTTCTGCCCCTGACATTTGAATGTCTGTCAGTAAGATAACATTGCATGTCATGTTTATTCATGAATCTCCAATTTGTTTCAGTGGTACCTTTGGCTGCTCACTTGAAAATTGCCCATGTATTTCAGTGGAGTTAATGAAGTGTGAGATGTGGGAAGATTGATTTTTCATTTTTCTCTGCCTGACCCTCATCCTGGGTCAAATGCAAAAGCAGCCTGGCCATTTTGATTAAAGCAAAGTACTGCGGTTGCTGGAAATATAAAAGAAATGCAGAAAATACTGGAGAAACGCAGCAGATCTGCAGAGAGAGACAATAAGAGTTAACATTTTGAGTATGATGTGGATTAAATGTTTCAAGTCTGATGCTACAACAACAGATGAATGGATACTGTGCAACAATCTCCAAACAGTGAGGTTCCCTCCCACTGGGGGGAGCACTTCAGTGGTCAAGGTACCTCAGCCTTGGATCTTCAGGTAAATGTCTTCCAAGGCGGACTTTGGGATACAGAACAACACACAGTCACCAAGCAGAGGCTGATAGCCAAGTTTCGGTACCCATGAGCATGGCCTCAACTGGGACCTTGGTTTCATGTCACACTACAAAGTGACCCCACCATACTATTTACACACACACACATATTCTCACCCACAAACATGCTCACACACTCCCACAGACCCTCATACGCACACTCTCTCTCATGCACACACACACATACTCACATGAATCCACACACACACTCACACTCACTTGAATACAGACACACACTCTCACATATACACACACTCCATATCTCTCTCACACACACTCTCTCTCTCCCTCACACACACACACATACACACACTCTTTCTCTCTCTCTTATACACACACACACTCTCTCTCTTTCTCTCTCACACACACATTTTCTCTCTTTCTCTCTGTCTCTCTCTCACACACACACACACACTTTCCCTCTCCCTCACTCCCTCACTCACACACACACATATAAGTCTATGGGGTGAATGTGCATTTGCAGATTTGTATTTGTTCAAAAAACACACAATTTGTAGGCAGTCAGTCCATGTGACATTTTATAACTTCCTACTTTGGAAATAAAACCAGTCTGACTCCAAGTTGGGACATAAACTGACTCTAAACACACCTTTAATGCATTGTCTGAGCTGAGATGTCACTTTTTTAAATCCACTGATAAAATCTTATGTTATTTTGTGGCAGTGACTTGAAAGAAGTTCTGGAATTTACATATTAGTCAGGTGAAACCTGCATCCCATTTTAAGTGATTAAAGACTTAAAGCCATCTAGGTTTGTCTAATACATCGCATCAATTGTATGACACTTTGTTCTTTTACTTATAAACTCTGTGTCCTGTCCCACTCGCTCCCTGATGAAGGAGCAGCGGTCTGAAAGCTTGTACTTTCAAATAAACCTGTTGGACTCTAACTTGGTGTCATGTGATTTTCAACTTTGTCCACCTCAGTCCAACACCCACACCTCTACATCAGAACCATATCGGGTTTGAAATATTAACTCTGTGCTTGTCTCCACAGATGCTGCCAGACCCGCTGAATTTATAAACTACAAACATAGAACAAGAGTACACCTTTCAGCCTTTTGATCCTGCTCCACAATTCAATAAGATCATATATGATCTGACTTTAATCTCAACTCTACAATCCTGCATATTCCTTGATAATCTTCCATCCTCTTGGTAATCACCTCTGCCTTAAAAATATTTAAAGATTCTACATCCGCTGGCTTCTGAGGAAGGGAAGTCCAAAGACTGATACCCTCTGTGGAAATAAACGTTTCCTCATCTCACTCTTAAATGGGTGTCCACTTATTTTTAAACTATGACACCCAGTTGTAGATTCTCTCACAAGAGGAAACATCCTTTCACCCGATCGAGTCCACTTCAGGATCTTATGTTCCAAGTAACTGTTCTGAACCTCAGAGCATTCAGGCCTGGCTGGTCTAGTCTTTCCTCATAGGCAATTCCTCATTCTGGGTATTAATATAGTAAACCTCTTCAGAACTGTTTCCAATTCATTAACATTCTTCTGTAAGTACAGTAATCAGTACTGTGCAATAATCCAGAAGTGGTCTCACCAATGCAATATAACTGAAGCATAATTCCCTACTCTTGCATTCAATTCCTCTCGTAATAGACTATAACATTCCATTAGCTTACCTGACTACTTGCTGTACCTGCATACTCACCTTCGGTGATTCAAGCATTAGGGGTCCCAGATCTCTCTGCATCTTAAAGCTCTGCAAACACTCACCGTTTAGGTAATATGCCAAAGTGGACATTTTCATACTTTCCTACATTGTACTTCATTTGCCAAATGGTGTTTTTCCAGAATTTCTTGATTATTGAGAGTTGGTTTACCAATCTCAGTCTGATTTATCAATGATACAGTACCTGGAATGTGCCTGCCTGCTATTGTGACAGGATTTAATAAATATGAAAGTGAGTTTTTGACATAAACCTGGTTGCCTTCTGACCCCGTTAGTCATAAGTTAGTGTCATATTCAGAAGCAGGACATGGTGCAGCTCAGAGCATGTTGCTCTGTAGCCCTCACATTGTCTACTTAATAATAAAGCTACAGAGAAATCTGGCCTGAACATCAAGATACTGGATGAAACAACCAATTATAGCAAATTAAAAGTTCTATTCACATGTAAATCAAAGAAGCCTCAAGAGATTATCTGTTCCAAATTAGGCAGAAAATATCTCTGGGTTGCCATTTACATTCCAATGAAGAGAGTGGGATCTATTTTAGTCTGGGATGACAACAGCTTGTAAATACCAATGTCATAATAAGTTTCTTATAAACACGATTCTCAAGCCAAACTTAGCTAGCCTTTACCAGGTGTGAGATTTCACACCGCCAAAATCAGTTCCTTCAAGCAAAGTTATATATTTGGCCTCATATTGTAATTCAGACATTTGTGCTGCATAGGATTCCTGCATCCATTGTACCAGAGAGCAATTGGGTCCTTTGAAAATTACATTTCTAAACAATCTTAAGGATGTTGTCTTCAATATTGGTGCCCCTCAGTTTGGTTTACTTCAAAGTGGTAACATATGCATTACTGATGCCAGAATCAATGATGAAAACAAAACTACCATAACTGAACACAGCCTAGTCACAAGCCAACCTTCCATCCATTGACTCCACCTACACAACCCACTGCCTCAGGAAGGCAACCAACATCATCAAAGTCCCCTCTCACCCAGTTTGTAATCTCTTCCAATTTCTTCTGTCAGGCAGAAGATTTAAAGGCTTAAAGCCACAGGTTCAAGAACAGCTTCTTCTCTGCTGTTATCACACTTCTGAATGGACCTCCCAAATTTTAAATTTAATATTGATCTTGCTGTTTGAACACATTCTCTGTAGCTGTAACATTGCATTCCTCACTCTTCTCTTGCCCTTAGGCACTTTGTATGGTATGATCTGCCTATACTGCATGCAAAACAATACTTTTCACCGTACCTAGGTACATGTGACCCTAATAAATCAAATCAAATCAAATAACTAGGAAAAACAAAATTGCGCTCATTGTAATTTTAAAGTCCTCAGGCCATTCAATAATATTTTGTTGGTACATGGATGGGATAGGTATGGATGGATATTGACCAAATGCAGGCAAATGGGGCTAATTTAGTTGCGAAAACTGGGCAGCATGGACAAATTGACCTGATGTGTCCATGCTTTAAATCTCTATGACTCTCTAACTCACATGTATCCATGTTATTGGCCATCTGCCATGTTCTTGCCCACACACACAGCCTGCCTAAATCCCCTTGAATCCTCTTTATATCACCCTTACGACATATCTAGTTTTGTGTCATTCACAGACTTAGAACAATTATGTTTACTCCCCACATTCAAGTTGTTGATATAGATAATGAACAGCCAAGGCTCAAGGCCAACATTTCCCCATGATGCATGGTTACAATTGCGTGCAGCTGCTCCAATGTTCCAAGCATGGCGATTGGTGTCGACCTGCCAAATGTGACGTTGACGTCAGGGTTCACAAGTTTAAAAATAAAAAAAAATCCCAATCCCTTAGTTGCTGGGTCTTCATCACATTGGATTAACCCTGCCATAGTTTGTCAAACAACCTCCCCTCTTCTGAAACCTGGTGGCCATGGTGGTTGGGAGAAGTGGATTTTCAAGTTGGATTGGAACTGCTTCCATCTCCTGGTTGTGTTTCAGCCTGAGCGGAGGATTCTGACTAGTAAAGATCCATTCAGTGGGCAGTAAGTGGCTATAGTGGGCCTTCTAATTTGTCTATTGTGCTACTGACCTTGTTGATGATCATCACTGCTGACACTGTCCCACCCTCACCCACCCCTTCATCATACCAGAATAAAAATGGCCTGGGAGTGGTGCCCTGGTGGGATGCCAGAGCATCAACTGGTCATGGCAAGTTCTGACCAAGTATTTGAAAATGTTTAGATGGGGAATTATAATTGTGCTGAATGGCTGTTCAAAGGCAACAGCATGGGCTGCATTCCTCATTCTGCTTTTTTGAAATCCTTGTTATAATCCCAGACCAGGGAACCAGTAATTTTTCTTTAAAGTGGGCAAAGTGGGAAAAGCCACTAAGGGAATAAATCCACAAGACTCTACAGTTTTGACAAAACAAAAATAAAGCTTTACTATACAAACCTAGTGAAGTAAAACAATTTACTATATATTTATATATACAACTTATAGTCTAATATCCAGAATTAACATGGGTTAAATTTGGTAACAGACAAACTATAGTCGAACCCATCACAGAGCACAACAAATGACAAATATAACTAAGACAAGTCCCAAAGATTTCTCAGCAGCATCCCCCTGCCCCTCAGGTATTACTGACATTGTGGGTCAACCAAGTTTTATTAAACTTTCACAAGGGATTCCAAAGCTTGACATTTGACGATCTAGCTTTGAAATTCTTGCAAAGCCATTCTGTCATGGACTGCTCATAGCCTGGTCAATCAGTCTCCTTTTCAGGGGCTACATTCTCCTAGATTTAGACCCTGTACTCCAGCACCTACTTACAGACACAGGTCCAGCTTTTCCATAGACTGCTGCCTTCACCAAACTAGCACTGCCCCTGACTTTCCCCAAATCTATGCTTGCTCGCATGCATGAAGCATACTGCCTTTGGGCTTCTATCATCCCACTCTCTGCTCCACTACATTTGTAACAGTTCACAGACTTCTTCCAAGACTAACGAGGCTCCCAAGACCTTTTTCTGAGCACTAGCCCCAGTATTTAACAGGCCAGACAGTGGGGCAGCATGGTGACTCAGTGGTTAGCACTGTTGCCTCACAGCGCTAAGGACCTGGGTTCGATTCCTGCCTCAGGTGACTATCTGTGTTGAGTTTGCACGTTCTATCTGTTTCTGTGTGGGTTTCCTCCCACAGTCCAAAGATATGCAGGTTAGGTGTATTAGTGAACTGGTCATGCCTAAATTGCCCATAGTGTTCAGGAATGTGTAGGTTAGGTCTATTAGTCAGGGGTAAATGTAGAGCAGTAGGGGAATAGGTCTGAGTGCATTACTCTTCGGAGGGTTGGTGTGGACCTGTTGGGCCGAAGGGCCTGTTCCACACTATATCATTCTATACTGGCTTCTAAGATATTTTAAGATCCTTGAATTTCATCCTGATCCCATCTACAAGGAATCAAGGATTCCTGTCAACTTCTCAGCAGCACATTTTCTACATGGAGCTTATTCCCTTGTTCCTCATTCTTTCTCTCGAGCCATCTTACCAACTTCAAGTGATTCTACATTATACTGCACTCCCGTGACCCTTGAACTGTTTTGGGTAACCTACTGAAAACTTCGCACCAAGCTCTGCCCCATCACTAAACAAAAACCAAATGTAACTAACACTGGAACTCAAATTCCCTGATTTGTATTGATTTTGGCTTGCACAGTGCAGAGGATAGAAATGGATTTCATTACACAATTTGTAACATTAAACAGGCTATTCAATCCTTTGAAAGCAAGAATGCATTGCATTAATGCAGCACATTCCATGACCCCATGACAAAGTTTTATTACAAATGAGGTATCTCTGAAGTGTAACTATTATTGCCAAGCGTGAAATGCAACAGTCAGTTAATGCTCAACATGGTCCTACAAGAGATCAAAGCAACTGCCTGATAATTAACGTGAGATGGGAAAGATTTAATATGGACCTAAGGGGCAACTTCTTCACGCAGAGGGTAGTGCATGTATGGAATGAGCTGCCAAAGGAATTGGTGGAGGCTGGTATAATTACAACATTTATCTGTATGGATATATGAATAAGAAGGGTTTAGAGGGATATGGACCAAATGCTGGTAAATGGGACTAGATTAGTTTAGGATAGCTGGTCGGCATGGACGAGTCTGACCAAATGGTCTGTTCTGTGCTATGCATCTCTGACCTGGTCTCCCCATCATCTGAAATCCTCTGTGAGACCAAACCTTTTAGGCCAACCTATAAAAGTCCCCCAGCAAGTGCAAACCCCATTGCAGTTTCTGTGCTGTATATTTCTATGAATCTGTTAACAATCAATTAATTAATCATAATAATTGGTTTTGTGATGTAGCTTGAGGTCTAAGCATTGATTGGAATACTGGGGAAATCTTCTTAAACAGTATTCTCAAAAAAACCACCAAACATTTATACTTCCTTGATAGAGCAGGCACAGCTTCAATTTAACATCTCACCCAAAGATGGCACCTTTAACTGTGCAAAGCCCCTGTAGTGACACTTGAAGACATAAATGCTCAACCTTCATTTATCACAGTTTAGGCTGCTGCTAATATAATATGTCCATGCCCGACACTACAATTTCAGATGGCCAAGCTGAGGAAAGTTTTTACCTCTGGATGAGGGACTTTAGTCATGTGGAAAAGCAGTGAAGATCAGGAGGTGATTTAATAATGTTCAGAGCTGTGAGGCATATCAATAAGAGTCAATTGGGAAAAATGATTTCCATTGGCAGATAGCTCAACAACCAGAGCAGTCACGAGACATGGCTTTTGATTTCGCCGGCTAGTAAGATTTGGAAAGTGCTTACTGAAGGTCATTGGTAGCAGAATCTATAGTAAATTTCAAAAAGGAATTGGAAGCATATTTGAAAAACAGAGAACCTTACCATACTTTGGGAAAAGAATGAAGAAATGATAGTGACTAGACAGCTCATCGAATCATAGAGAGCACAGAAACAGACCCTTTGGTCCAACCAGTCCATGCTGACCATAATCTCAAACTAAACTCATCCCACCTGCCTGCATTTGGCCCACATCCCTCCAAACATTTTTTATTCGTGTACTTATCCAAATGTCTTTTAAACATTGTAACTGTGCCGACATCCACCACTTCCTCTGGAATTTCATCCCACACGTGAGCTACTCTCTGCATGAACAAATGGCTCCTCGTGTCTTTTTAAAATCTTGCTCCTCACAACTTACAAAATGTATCCCACAGTCTTGAAATCCTCCGTCCTCGGGAAAAGACCCCTGCATTCACCTTATCTATGGACCTCATGATTTTATAAACCTCTATGAGGGGGACACCTCTTAACCTCCTAATCTGCAGTGAAAAAAATGCCAGCCTAGCCAGTGTCTTCTTATAACTCGAGCCCTCCATTCCCAGCACCATTCTGGTAACATTCTGCAGCTTAATAACATCCTTCTGCTAAAACTTCTCGAAAGAGTCATCACAGATCTGATGGACTGCAAGGTTGTGTTGTGAGAATTCCTGGTTCTGGTCGATTTGTACAGCGCTCTTTCCAAATAATAAAACAACTGTTGTATTTTTGTGAGTGAGACATTTCCGATGGCTAAGTGCTGGTCCAGACTGAACGGGAAAGCCGTTGTTGCTTTAAATGCTGACAGACTGTATACACTCACTGAGAAAAGGCAGGCTGTGGGAATGTGACAGGAGATAAACACATGGTAAACCATACACACACATGCATCATAAAAAAAAAGAGATGAACAAATACATCACATTCAGTGCAGACGGGGAGGGAAGCAAGAAGCACTATAAGCCCTGTTCCACTGTAGACAGGTGAAAACTGTTCAAAGGGAGGTTGTGTCTGCTGGACCTCATACCATAGCTTCACCCTGAATGATTAATCAACTGGCTGAGAGGTAAAATCCTATTGAGTTTCATGTGATATCTCTTACTGCATCTGAAGAACTGTCACAATCGTTAAGACTTGTAGTTGGGATTTGTGAAAATTAATATCAAATTGTAAATGATCCCTGTATACTGGTATTCAAATACTTTGTCCATTGAGCCTGACTTTGGGAGTTACAGTGACAAATGAGTAAGTGAGAGTAAGGCAAGCCAATGAAAAATAGAAGAGAGAGAGAGAGAGAGGGGCAAAGGCAGAGAGAAAGAATGAAAACATGACAGAGAACTAAATAAGGCAGGGAAGTAGCTTTTGGAAATGTGAGACAAAGGGACAAAAGTAAAAACAAAGAAAGCGTGAAAGAGATTAAAAGGAAAGAAGGAAGCAATGAGGAAAAACAAAACAGGAAAGAGTGAATGAATAGAAGAATGAGAAAAAATTTGGAATGAATGAGAAAAAGAATAGTGAGAGAAAAGGGAGAGGGAGGTAAAGAGAGTGTGAGAGCAGAGGGAATTAACCTGAGGAGAAACAGCAATGAGTATCAGTGAGGGTGGAGGAGGTGAGATAGAGTGAAAATATCACGAGACTTCAGAGACTATCTTTTGAGCAGGACATGTCACCAGTTGTATGTTCCCTTGGGAATCACTGCAGTACAGCTGGGAGTTTGAAAATGTCCTCCATCTCGACTCCAGGAGATGGTCTCTCTACCATTAGAAAAGGTGCAGGAGAGCAGACGTGGGTGACCCACAGATGGGGTAGGATGAAGACAAAAGCAGGGCAGGGATACACCAATTCAAGAGCTCTCACAAACCAATTTCAGGTTTGAATACCGAGAGGTTGATGATACCTCAGAGAAATGCAAGAGGAATTAAACTCCCAGCACTGTGAGATATTTGACTGGATGCAACGGTAAAGGAAAGTGTAGGAATGCAGTAATTATTGGGGATTTGATCATTAATGGACATTCAGAGGTGTTTCTGTAATGGCAAATGTGATTCCTAAATAATTTGTTACCTCTGTAACTAAACAAGTGCAGGGAAGAGCAAGCAGCTGGAAGTGAGAGTTTCTAGAATTTGGGAAAAGATTGTTAAAACACGCCTTTGTCAGCAGTGGTATCAGATTACTCCCCAGTTAAATGTAGAGGTGAAATGAGGAGAGGTAAATACATGGAGGGAGAAGTAATGCAGGGGGGAGGTTTTCACATTGTTGCGACATTTGGAAGAGGGCAGTGGGTTAATTTGAACATTTTGAATTTGCGTTTAACAAGGACCAATGCTCTCATAGGCAGATGAGCTCGTGCTGTTGGAGACAGTGTAAACTAATTTAATTAGAAAATTGCAGAAAGGAGCAGCAATGAGATCAGAGGACAGAAAAATATAATGAGCAGCAAAATTCAAGAAATTAAAACTGAAATTCTTCAGCCTGGTAATCTCCTCTGCATCCTCTCCAGTGCAATTAGAAATATCCCCTAAAATCACAGGGATAAGATTGAGGATGGAGCAAACAGGCATGTACATTAATGTGCCAACTGTTACTAATAAGGTTGGTGTAGGTTTGCAGGGACAACGAATTGCAGAATAATTACAGTAATGGAGGTATGACTCAAACTAAGCCAGGAACAGTCCTCAATGTTTCTTGACAGACAAATTAGGATGTGAGAGTGGCAGTTTTAGGAGTGAATCATTCTGAGCTGACTTGAAAACAGAAAGGAAGTTGCTATATTGCGGAGAATATTTTATAGAACTCAAAACAATGAGAAGGAGACAGATGAGTAAATACGTTGACAAATGTCAGAAGTGTGCAATAAAACGAGACTTTAATGCTCCTAATATCGACAGGAAAAAAGATAGAGTATACAGGGAGGGAAAGTGAAAAATATCTGAACTATGTAAAGGGAATTTTGTCAAACACTAGGGACAGACTAACCAGAAAATTACAGAAAGGAGCAGCAATAAGATCAGAAGACAGAAAATTGTAACCAGCAGTAAAATTAGAAATATCCCTCCAAAATCGCACAGGGTCCAGATTGAGGGGAATAGCAAATTCAGACTGAAACTGGAAAATGGTCCAGGATGGTTGTGTTGCAGTAGGGTGGTCCTGTCTAACAGTGACCATTCAAAACTTCAGTTTGAAGTAATAATGAAGAAGGACCGTAAAAGATCAAAAGTTAAAAATGCACAACTGGGGAATGCTTAATTTCTCTGTATTAAAGGTAGGGCCAAGTACAGGATGGATTGGAAAAATCTACCTTATGGGAAAACAGTAACTGATAGCGGGCATTCAGGGAGAGATGGCTAAGGTATAAATTAAGCATATAGTTTCACAGAACAAAGGTAGATCAACCAGAGCTAATGTGCGCTGGAGGACAAAGGAAATAAAAGGTTCAGTAGAACAAAGTAAGTATTTGACATATGACGGGGAAAAATTCAATTATTAACCTGGCAGATTACAGAACTACAAGAGGGAATTAAAACTGTCAATATGGGTGAGAAATTGTGAGAAACGATTAAAATGTTTTCTAAAGATATAAAGTGTAAGTGGTCAGCTCAGGTCAAAATGTTATGGATCCAAAGAGAAATCTTCATGTAGAGGTAGAAGATGAGGCTAAAATATTAAATGTATCTGTCTTCACGAAGGGAGTGGTTGATTTGCAGGTTACATTTAAAGACAATACATTGGACAGGACAATACATTAGTCCCACCGTTCCTGCGGAAGCCCGTAACCGCGGAAAGGTGTGAAACCATTCATTTAAATGGGAAATTTACCTTCCCGGCAGCCTCCGTTCCCTGGTTTTGGAACATTCAGTAGTACATTAAGGCTGCAGTAAACCTTGGGTGACTAAAACCACAGAAACTGATTCTGTGGATACTGTGGTCGCCTGTAGTAGGTAGAAAGGCATACTATAAAGCTGAGCATTACCAGATGTTGTTAAGTCAGCTGATCCAGATGGAATGTAACTTAGGTTGCTGACAATAAGGTTGCAACAGAGTCATAGAGTTGCAGAGATCAATAGCACAGGTTCTTCGGCCCACTGTATCCACGTCAGTCAATGTGGGAAGTTGAGTGTAGACCCTGTGGAGATCGGAGAGGTGCTAAACAAACATTTTTCATCAGTTTTCACTCAGGAAAAGGAGAATATTGCAGAGGAGAAGAATGAGGTGCGAGATATTAGACTAGAAAGGATCGAGGTTAGTTACGAACTGGTGTTATCAATTCTAGAAGGAGTGAAAGTAGACAAGTCCCCTGGGCCAGATGGGATTTATCTGTGGATTCTCTGGGAAGCTAGGGAGGAGAAAACAGAGTGTTTGGTTTTGATACTTGAGTCATCATTGTCTACAGGTTTAGTACCAGAGGACTGGAGGATTGCAAATGTTATGTCTTCTAAAGATGACCCAGGTAATTATAGACCAGTGAGCCTTACTTCTGTTGTAAGAAACATTTTGGAAAGGATTATAAGAGATAAGGTTTATAATCATGTAGCAAACAACAGTTTGATTTCAGATGGTCAACATGGTTTTGTCAAAGGCAGGCCGTGTCTCACAAACCTTCTTGCTCTGTTTGAGAAGGTGACAAAGCAGGTAGATGAGGGTAGGGCAGTTGACGTGGTATACTTGGACTTCAGTAAAGCCTTTGATAAGATTCCACATGGTAGGCTGTTGGAGAAAATGCAGAGGCATGGGATTGAGGGTGGTTTAGCAGTTTGGCTTAGAAACTGGCTTTCTGAAAGAAGGCAGTGAGTGGTGGTTGATGGAAAATATTCAGCCTGGAGTCCGGTTACAGTGGTGTGCCACAAGGATCTGTTTTGGGACCACTGTTGTTTGTCATTTTTATAAATGACTTAGACGCAGGCATAGGTGGATGGATTAGTAAATTTGCAGATGACACTAAAGTCAGTGGAGTAGTGGACAGTTTGGAAGAATGTTACAGGATGCAGGGGGACTTGGATAAACTGCAGAATTGGGTTGAGAGTTGGCAAATGGAGTTCAATGAAGCTAAATGTGAGCTGATGCACTTTGGGAAGAATAACAGGAAGGCAGAGTACTGGGTCAATGGAAAGATTCTTGGTAGTATGAATGTGCAGAGGGATCTTAGAGTCCATGTACATAGATCCCTGAAAGTTGCCACTATCCCAGGTGGATAGTGCTGTTAAGAAGGCATACGGTGTGTTAGGTTTCATTTGTAGAGGGATTGAGTTCCGGAGCCGCAACATCATGCTGCAACTATACAAAACATTAGTGCGACCACACTTGGAATATTGTGTACAGTTCTGGTCGCCATTTTTCGGGAAGGATGTGGAAGCATTAGAAAAGGTGCAGAGGAGATTTACCAGGATGTAAGGAAGGAAGGTCTTATGAGGAAAGGCTGAGGGACTTGGGTCTGTTCTCAATGGAAAGAAGAAGGCTAAGAGAGGATTTAATAGAGACATGCAAGATGATCAGAGGATTAGGTAGGATAGACAGTGAAAGTTGTTTTCCTAGGATGATGATGTCAGCTTGTATGAGGGGCCATAGCTACAAATTGAGGGGTGATAGATTTAAGACAGATGTCAGAGGCAGGTTCTTTACTCAGAGAATGGTAAGGGCATGGAATGCCCTGTCTTTTAATGTAATGAATGCAGCCACATTAGGGAGATTTAAACAATCCTTAGATAAGCACATGGATAATGATGGGATAGTGTAGGGGAACGAGCTAAGAATAGTTCACAGGTCAGTGCAACATCGAGGGCTGAAGGGCCTGTTCTGCAATGTGTTTTATGTTCTAACCATCTAGTTATTCTAATCCCACTTTCCAGCATTTGGTATAGAACATTGTATACCCTGGCATCACAAGTACACATTTAATACTGGTTAAATATGATGAGGGTTTCTGTCTCAACCACTCTTACGGGCAGTGAGTTCTAGATTCCCACCACTCACTGGTGGGTAAAAGATTGGTTCCTCACATCCGGTCTAAACCTCCTGCCTCTTCTTTTAAATCTATGACCCGATCATTGATCCCTTCACAAAGGGGAAAAGTCCATTTCTGTCTGCCCTATTTATGCCCCTCATGTTGTCAATCATGTTGTCTGTACTAAGGAAAACAACCTCAGTCTGTTCAATCTTTCTTTATACCCTGAAACTCTAAAGCCGAGTAATCTCCTCTGCATCCTCTCCAGTGCAATCATATTCTTCCTACAATATGGGTTCCAGAACGGCTCACAGCAAATAGCTACAAACAGCTGAGAGATTGGTCGTTATCTTTCAATCTTGTTGTAACTCCAGGAAGAATGCATAAAACTCATGTGGTTCCTTTTCCTCGCTCTTAATCCCTGTGTTTTAGTTTTGCACCTTTTTCCATTACATTATGGCTGACAGTTTAGCAGGTACCTACAGTGCCAAGTTGGAGCTGGAAGAAAGTCCTTTAAATCCAGACTGAGATTTCATAAATTATAGACGACATAATGATAAATAGAATATTGACGTTAAAAGGAGGAAGTAATCAATTACAATACTGAGATAGAAATGTGCATACAAAAACTTCCTGTAGAAGCAATCTCATTAAATATTTTAGATTCTTACTGTTTCCAGTTTCCCATCAATTAGAATAAAGTTAATTTCCAATCTAGACAATTAGAGTAAATCTCTGTTCCTCTTTTACAGGAGTGATATTGGAGGGCTGGAGAACTGTAGTATTTGCAATGAGGTTGACTGGGTGGATCTCATATTCTATGAGATTGGGGTTGTTAACCTGGGCCAATCAGGGAGCCCTGGCTAACAGTCATAAACAGGACTGTGCATTATTTCCCCCTCCAACTCTATTTTGATTTAATCCCTGCCCTCCCTTTCACTGATTGATCATCCAGCATTGCCCTTTGATGTGAAGGGCACTGGCTTGTCACTGGCCAATCGGGTGTTTCTTTGCTTCCTGGTGGTGGAAACTGAATAAAGATTCGTGCACCTTAAAAATAAATAGGACTGTCACAGAGTCTCCTCACTCTAGGGGCTGGCTCTGAGCTGGCTGGTCAGAGTCTATATACTGTGCACACATAAATAAAGGGTGACTTGGTAATGAGAAACCAGCCTCCATGGAGTTAATTAACTGGTGACGAGAGTAAACAGTATGGTCCTGAAGAAAATTCATATGCAACAGTCCTCTTTGAGTTGGGTAAGCATTTATGGCATTGTGCCATTATTTGGGAATCTTGACTTATTAGATCTTGATTCATTTGATCTTGCCATCAAAGACTGGGCCCAGTGTGGAATGTGTTTTTTTATCCAGGCAAATGATACTGGGGAAATGAAAAGCAATGTGTAATTCATCTGACAGCCTGTGGACCTTTTTTGAACCATTTTTTAAAACATAATTTGTGGGATGTGGACGTCGCTGGCTGGTCAGCATTTATTGCCCTTGAGAAGGTAGTTATTAAGAGCCTAACTTTCCCTGAGGCACCAAACACTATAACCTTTCAAGAGTAGAAAGGTTTAGTTGAGGAATGTAATGACCCAAAACCCCTCTAATTCTGAGATGTTATCAGTTTTATTCAGCTGTTCTAGAACCAGAGGAATCAGTATCTGGATTTTTGACGAGGTTATGATGACTGGCAGAGGCATGTGTTTGTGGGTTAACGCTGAATGAGATGCTGAGAGACCATTTGGGATGTGGGATTAATGATGTAACCATACTGTTATGACCCAGCGGTGAACCCTTCTGTTAATTAAATCAAACACCCAGAAAAGCTCACCTCACCTCAATCTATTAAAATATGAATGATCGAGAACTCCCAAAAACCACCATTTAAAGAAAATAATGTCAATTTATTCTTTGACTCTAAAGGCGAACATTAAACAACAAATACTCACAACCCTAAGCCCTCCTTTCTCTTAACTGCTGATTACCTGCCTTCAACTCTATAACAATATACTGTTCCAATAAAACACTTATTAAAATTACATCAGCTTACTTTCAAAACCATATAGCAGCTGCCATCTTTGGTGCCTTTCTTATTCCAGCTGAAGATCTCCCTGGATCATCTTTTTTTACTGTGAAGATGTTTCATATGAAAAGGTACTTTTGATAGAGAGTGTTTCAAATGGCAGTTGCTCTCTCAATGGCAGTTACTCTCTTGATGGCAGTTATTCTGTCTGAATTTCAAACTGCCTGCCTTTTTTTAACATCCCTAACATTGGATTGTCTCATTGGTTCGATGTTGGCACAAACAATAAATTCAAACTCGATTGGGTTTTAGTATCCTGGGGCATAATTTAAACTGATTGGTTAAATTCGAATTGTTGTCTAAACAGCAATAAACTCAAGATTCTATTTTACAGCCAAATGTTACATATTTCCAATTTTCTAGTACACTCTGAGACTGCTAGTTAGTCATACAACTGGTGCTTGTAAGCTCTCAGTTCAGAACAGCATTCACTGTCTCTTAAAGATACAGGCCTTCAACTTCATAACAATACAAAAGCCCAACTGGACTTCAAACAGGCATTTCAACTGGCTTCATCATTAGAAAATGTGGCAAGTGGAGCATGGGAGCTACAGGCCGTGCCAATGGAAATGGATGCCCTCACCAGTCCGACTGAGCATGGGGAATACCACTTGAATGTAGGCAATCACAGGGTCTCAGGCAGGTTATATGCAGAGCATAGGGACCCCAGGCCAACCCACAGCAGACCCCAAAATAAAGCTGAACATCAACCAATTGGCAAAACAGTTCTTCAGGATCTGGGCCAGCAAGCCATTGTAGATACTGCTGGCATATGGACCTGAGCCGGCAAAGGAGTCTGACAAGGCCTGACCTCAATAAGAAAACTGGCTGGTATCCAGGAGAGTGCACACCCTGGAAAATCCCCCTTTATCTGGTTTAGAACAGATAACTTGCTTAACAACGTCCAAATCAGAACCAAAGTAAGGGAAGGGAGGAAAGTCTCAGATATAGTCACATAGATGGGTTAACTCCAGGAAAGGTAAGAGAGGTGGGCAGCTAGTGCAGGAATCTTTTGTGGATATACACATTTTAACGAGGTATGCTGTTTTGGAAAATGTTGGAGGTGATGGATTTTCAGGGGAACGTAGCACGAACAGCCAAGTTTCTGGTATTGAGACTGACTCTAATGAACAAGGGGTACGTCAGCTTCCGAAAGATCAATTGTGTTAGGGGATTCTGTAGTCTGAGGTACAGACAGACATTTCTGTGGCCAGCAGAGAAAAAGCAGAATGGTGTGTTGCTTCCCTGGTGCCAGGATCAAGGATGTCTCAGAGAGGGTGCAGAATGTTCTCAAGGGGGAGAGGGGCCAGCAAGAGGTCATTGTCCACATTGGAACCAACGACATAGGAAGGGAAAAGGTTGAGATTCTGAAGGGAGATTACAGAGAGTTAGGCAGAAATTTAAAAAGGAGGTCCTCGAGAGTAGTAATATCTGGATTACTCCCAGTGCTATAAGCAAGTGAAGGCAGGAATAGGAGGATAGAGCAGATGGATGCATGGCTGAGGAGCTGGTGTATGGGAGAAAGATTCACATTTTTGGATCATTGGAATCTCTTTTGGGGTAGAAGGATGGATTGCACCTAAATTGGAAGGGCACTAATATACTGGCAGGAAAATTTGCTAGAATTGCTCGGGAGGATTTAAACTAGTAAGGTGGGGGGGTGGGGGGAGGTGGGACCCAGGGAGATAGTGAGGAAAGAGATCAATCTGAGACTGGTACAGTTGAGAACAGAAGTGAGTCAAATAGTCAGGGCAGGCAGGGACAAGGTAGGACTAATAAATTAAACTGCATTTATTTCAATGCAAGGGCCAAACAGGGAAGGCAGATGAACTCAGGGCATGGTTAGGAACATGGGACTGGGATATCATAGCAATTACAGAAACATGGCTCAGGGATGGGCAGGACTGGCAGCTTAATGTTCCAGGATACACATGTTACAGGAAGGATAGAAAGGGAGGCGAGAGAGGAAGGGGAGTGGCATTTTTGATAAGGGATAGTATTACAGCTGTACTGAGGGAGGATATTCTCAGAAACACAGCCAGGGAAGATATTGGGAAATAAGAAAGGGATGATGACCTTATTGGGATCAAAATATCGAACCAACCTATCCCACTTCACAACTGGTGCTGCCCATTTCACAACCTGCATTGGTTTGATCATTCCTCCACTTTCCAGCCTCCTGATTTCTGCCTTTACATTTGCCCGGAAGACAAATGGCACAGAGTGGGCCTTGCAGAATCCTGGAATGCTTCCTGGTCAACCTGCAAGTTGACCTTGGCTCATTTGGTAGTCCCTGGACCTTCCTGAGAAAAGTCTGGGTTTTTAATTCACTCAGACAGCCATTTTCTAATCGATAAATGTTGAGCTTATTGAGGTGAATCTTTCTCAGCCAATTTCACTCCATCAAGCTTTTTACTTTTATCAATGGTAACTGAACCAGCTGCGTTTCATAAAAGACCAGAACCGAAGTTGTATCCTTAATCTGTGAAGGTGCCCCGGTATACATACTCAGGCTGGCAGAGGGCTTTCACAAACTGAAGGGTTGGAGCCCCGGGTGAATTTTGTTAAAAACTGGTTCTGCAACCAAAGATACAGCCACACTGGCATCAACCTCCATTAGAAGCAGGTGACCATTTAAGCAGACACTTAGAGTCATAGAGATGTACAGCATAGAAACAGACCCTTCGGTCCAACCCGTCCATGCCGACCAGATATCCCAACCCAATCTAGTCCCACCTGCCAGCACCCAGCCCATATCTCTCCAAACCCTTCCTATTCATATACCTATCCAAATGCCTCTTAAATGTTGCAATTGTACTAGCCTCCACCACTTCCTCTGGCAGCTCATTCCATACACGTACCACCCTCTGCGTGAAAAACTTGCTCCTTAGGTCTCTTTTATATCTTTCCCTTCTCACCCTAAACCTGTGCCCTCTAGTTCTGGACTCCCCGATCCCAGGGAAAAGACTTTGCCTGTTTACCCTATCCATGCCCCTCATAATTTTGTAAACCTCAATAAGGTCACCCCTCAGCCTCCGATGCTCCAGGGAAAACAGCCCCAGCCTGTTCAGCCTCTCCCGATAGCTCAAATCCTCCAAGCCTGGCAACATCCTTGTAAATCTTTTCTGAATACTTTCAAGTTTCACAATAGCCTTCCAATAGGAAGGAGACCAGAATTGCATGCAATATTCCAACAGTGGCCTAACCAATGCTCTGTTGCCAAATGAACTCTATGCATGTCCGACCACTTTAAAATGGGCATCCACAATGATCAGGGACATTGAGCCATGAGAGGACTGACAGCCGCAACATGACCTCCCAACTCCTGTACTCAATACTCTGACCAAAAACGACAAGCATACCAAACGCCTGCTTCACTATGCTATCTATCTGCGACTCCACTTTCAAGGAGCTATGAACCTGCACTCCGATCCTAAGTGGGAGATGGTGCTGACATGTGCTGCCTCTCCGTAAGGTATTGGGGTAGTGTTGGCTCACTGGTGGCCCAATGGGAAGAAATACCCGATTAGCATATACTTCCCGGACTTTGGCTGACACTGAACGCAAATTCGCCCCGATAGGGAAGGAAGGTTTGGCGGACATCTTTATTTTGTTAAATCTCCACCAGTACCTTTATGGACAGAGATTTGTCATAGTGACAGACCACAAACTGTGGGTACTTAAAGAAGACATGGCTGCAGGTCAAATTCAGCTATGGGACCTTATTCTAAGTGTGTACAATTACAAGTTGGAACACTGTCAAGGAGGCCAAGTGGCAAATGTGGATGCCTTAAACTGTCTCCTACTAGCAGGTACTCTACAGTCCATTCTGGTTTTAAACTTTCTGAACACCCTTCTGGTCACCGCTGACAATATCCAACTGTGGTCACCAACAGATACCGTCCTGGTAAAACTAAATCGGTTATGGTGATGGAGTAAACAGAATGATCATCACAACCAGAGGTGAAACCTTTTTGGATCCACCGAGGCCAAATCACATTATTATTATGGGGAGTACTATTACTGGGAGTAAGAGTGATCGTCCTGAGCAAAGGTCGCTGTCAGATACTGGCTGAACTCCACCAGGGTCATCCAGAGGTTTTCACAAGGAAGATGTTGGTGAGAGGTTATGCCTGGTGGCCAGGATTGGAAGCCACACAGTTGCATTGGTGGGGCAGTGCCTAAAGTGCCAACAAGGACAAAACCTACCGCCAGCAGCTCGTGAATATTCGTGAATGGCCCGATAATCCCTGGACTTGGTTACAAGTTGACTGTGTCAGTCCTCTCATGGCTCAATGTCCCTGATCATTGTGGATGCCCATTTTAAAGTGGTCGGACATGCATAGAGTTCATTTGGCAACAGAGCATCGTTTGCAATACACTGACTCCCGTACATATTGGTCACAGATAATGGGACATCATTTACCAGCAGGAAATTCGAGTATTTCCTAAAGTTGAATGGCATTTGGCACATAAGGACAGATCCATACCATCCAGCAGCCAATGGTCTGGCAGAATGAGCAGTCCACACATTGAAGACAGGCTCAAAGAAGCAACAACAGTTCACTCGATACCAAACTGTCACGGTTCCTGTTCAATGATAGAACCACCCCTCCCTTATCTATAGAGAACTCCAGCAGAGTTGCTGATGGAGAGAAAGCTCTGAACCAGGTCAGGTTCCGTGACTTACGAAGCTCAGGTCGGTGAGGTGGTTCTGAACAAACATGTGCATCACGCGAAGAGCTGCTACCACGCAAACTTGGCAGGAGCAAAACACACCCAGCCCCGCTCAGAACAGACTGCCAAAGATCATGGGTTCTCCCTCTCCATCTCGCATTGAAGAAATCTGAATCCAAGATGGATTCAGCCAATGTCACAGCCTCGATACCATTACCACCTGAAGAGGAGGTATTTCTTCTGAGATGGTCCAGGTGCAAGAAACTGGAAACTGTCCAATATAGGCTGCGCGTGTCTGAGTCAGACTCAGAGGAACTAGATCTGGTGTGAAAATGCCCTAGGAGAAGCTGCAAGAGAAAGAACAGATCTATATGTCCAGAATTGGAGGTGGGGAGGGGGTGGGGGGGGGGGGGGGGGTTGGTGGGATGTAGGAATTGGAATGAGGTTGGCCAGGTGGATCTCATAGATTATGAGCTCCCTGATTGGCACAGGGCAACAGCCCCACCCAGACATTCCTGCTGACAGTCTCAGGAGTTCTTGTCGAGGGACTGGCTCTGAATTGGTTGGTCAGAGTCCATGCAGGTGTAAATCAGTGGTGATTTGCTGATAGGATACTGACCTCTGGAGTTATTTCAAGAACTAAGCATGTTCACTACTATTGAAGAAAAGGGAGAGAGAGAGAGAGAGAGAGAGAGGGGTTAACAAGGAAACTATGGGCCAGATTCCATCCTAACATTAGAATTGTCAAGGTCAAAATAAGCTTTTGTTTCAACAAAGATAAGAAAGCCAACTATGATCCTTAGAGCAAAATTGTCTGTCTAACTTGATTGAATTCTTTGAGAAGATTGAATACTGTACTAAACTTGTGGACTTTTGGAAAGTATTCAACCCAGTGTCACACAGGAGACTTGTTAAGAAGACGGAATCATGTGGTATTAAGTGGGAAGTGAAACGTTTATTATGGACCAGCCCAGACCCACTCAAACAAATTTAAGATGGCAGCTTAGACCCTGACCTTTTCTTATTTTAAAGGCAGACGTGAAGTAAATATTCCAGGTGTGGTCCCCTAATGAAGGAGCGGCACTCCCAAAGCTAGTGCTTCCAAATAAACCTGTTGGACTATAACTTGGTGTTGTCTGATTTTTAACTTTGTACACCGCAGCCCAACACCGGCATCTCCAAATCTGAATTTATTTAAACACTGTAGTTGAAACACAAACAAAAGAAAACAGAATTTAGAATAACTTAACTATCGGAAAACTTAACCGACCCAACAAGGCAACTTAACCAAGGAAGCATTCCAATCTAGTAACATCCCATAAACACACCACCTGGGTAAAAAGGTAAATGGAAACATAGATTCTTTTAGGCAGGAGGGAACAACTTCCAGAGAGATTTCAGAGAAAGTCAGTCAGGAATCATCAGCTGAAGCTGGCAAAACCTCCATGGAGTCTAGTATCTTGTGACTGCCCAAACTAAACCAAACTAGAAAAAATCCTGAACTGGGAGAACTGGCCACTCCCCTGCCATTGTTAATCCAGACACTTCGGCACCTCTGCCTTTTATGGCGTGTCTTGAAAAAAGCTGAGGACAAAATAAGCTTGTAAACGTGACAGCATCGTCACGCGCTGAACATGGGATTAACTCAGTGTCAGGAAGCAGATAGTGGGAGTGGGTGGTTTCTTTCAGACTGAGGGCTTGTGATGAAGATTCAAGAATGAGTTTTGGATCCAGTATTCCTAACAATTTTTCTCAATGGCGTTCATGGGTTCATGTGAGGGTGGGTGGTGGTGTTGTAAAGTTTCACACATCATAAGAAACTTGGCCAATAGGAGGTACTAACTGGGTTAGGTATAGACTGCAGAATGAGTGGAAGCAAGAGAGAGACAGATCAAATGAGATGTGTTAAAAGATGTCCTCCATTGAGAGAAGTATGGAAAGATAATAATATAAAAGTGACAATTTTGAAAAGTGTAGGTGACAAGGTGAGATGGTTGCATACATAAATCTTTCAAACGGCAATCGATAAAGGGATGGATTACTCAGGCTTTTAAGAATAAGTCCAAAGATGTGTGGGTGAGATGGATTGGCCATGATAAATTGTGCTATAGTGTCCAGGTGTGTGCAGACCCAATTAGCCATTGGTAATGCAGAGCTACAGGGACAGGGTAAGGGAGCGGGCTCTGGGTGGAATGCTTTTTGCAGGGTCGGTGTAAACTTGATAGGCCAAATGGCCTGATTCCACATTATAGGGATTTGATGAAGAACACAGACAAAGGACTTCCGCTCTCAACACTAACACTCCAAAACACACGCACTCTCCTCACTGTCTGAAACACACTCACTCTCCTCACTGTCACTCTGAAACACACTCACTCTCCTCACTGTCTGAAACACACTCACTCTCCTCACTGTTACTCTGAAACATACTCACTCTTCTCACTGTCTGAAACATACTCACTCTCCTCACTGTCTGAAACACACTCACTCTCCTCACTGTCTGAAACACACTCACTCTCCTCACTGTCTGAAACACACTCACTCTCCTCACTGTCTGAAACATACTCACTCTCCTCACTGTCACTCTGAAACACACTCACTCTGTGGGCAGCACGGTGGCACAGTGGTTAGCACTGCTGCCTCACAGCGCCAGAGACCCGGGTTCAATTCCCGCCTCAGGCGACTGACTGTGTGGAGTTTGCACGTTCTCCCCGTGTCTGCGTGGGTTTCCTCCAGGTGCTCTGGTTTCCTCCCACAGTCCAAAGATGTGCTGGGTCAGGTGAATTGGCCATGCTAAATTGCCCGTAGTGTTAGGTAAGGGGTAAATGTAGGGGTATGAGTGGGTTGCGCTTTGGCGGGTCGGGTGTTGACTTGTTGGGCCGAAGGGCCTGTTTCCATACTGTAATGTAATCGAATCTAATCTAATCCTCACTGTCACTCTGAAACACGCTCACTGTCTGAAACACACTCACTCTCTCCACCTTCACTCGGAGGCATCCATTTTCTTCCTTCCTTCCCTGATAATCTGAAGCATATCTTGTAACTCTTTGTCCTTTCCTATGGTCAGTGCCTCTCCAGTGGACTGGTGGTAAATGGTTTGTACTGTGTAGCACTGACCCTGATAGTACAGGGAGCCTGTAGATCTCACTGATACCAGCATTTCAAGGACTCTTCAATCAGACTCAATGATCTAGTTTAATGCTAACGTTGAGTCATGGCATACTGACTCCCTCCAGAGTAGCTCTATACTTTCCAACTTTCGGCACTGTCCTGTCCTTGACCTGCCTGGACCCAGTGTTGACAGCGTTTAAAACAAAATCTCTGAACGTATCCGTTCAAAAATAAAGATTTTACAAGAGCTCACCCTTGGCTTTCCTCACCAACATTCTCAATTTCAGCTTTCTGAGGTATCAGATGCAAGGGGCTGAACTGTCTTTTCTGGTTCTATTCTGTTCTGTACTAAATCTTGTGTTGTTTTGCTGACAGGATTGTGAAGGAAGATGAGCTCTCTGCCAAAGCTGTCAGTCACCCTCCAGCGCTCCCTGTCTGCTTCCTCCCTCCTTCCATTGCCCACCCCGCCCGGCGATAATGCCCTAAATCAGTTGGTGCTGAAGGACATTCTCCCTTCCTCAGAGGTAAGTGGGCTTAGTCACTATCAGATTCTGCCCCTCAATGTGTCAGTCATGGCTAGTTGCAGGATTTGGCAGCCAAGTGGTGTATTGATAATAGAAACCGAAAGAACTGCAGATGCCATAAATCGGCAACGAAAACAGAAATTGCTGGAAAAGCTCAGCAGGTCTGGTCGCATCTGTGGAGAGAAATCAGTGTTATCATTTCAGGTCGAGTGACCTTTCCTCAGAACTCAGTTACTGTTAATATTTGGTCCTGTATATGCCCAAACTGATTCAATTTTAAGAGTATTCGAGAGAAATTGTCCAGGGTACTTTCTCCACTCTTGGCCCTGTTTTTCCTCCTCTGCATTTTCCACCGCTGCCAGGAGACGAGATGTTTGTAGGAATTGGGGAGGTGGTGGGTGGGAGGAGGGGAATTTGGGGATTTGGGTGAACACGTTTAGAAAGTGCCTAATCATGATCCTCTGGCTATCTCCTCTTTTCCTTCTGTCCATGTTTAATGAATATGCGGATAAACCTTTGATATAAGCTGTGATGTAACTATGAGTTCAGAGGTCATGTGCTAGTACTCTGCGAGCAGGTTGGAACTTGTACAGGCACAGAGCATTGGCCTGTGTAACCTTACCATCACGTCCAATAAATATTATGTAACAATAACGTCTGGGATTGTCTAAAGAACCCCTGTCAGACCATGATGCAACATTTCATTGCATGTGTTCATACCTTCTCCGGGTTGAGTGTCCTGTTTAAAGTGGTTGGAATGTAACATGTTAGCACTGAAACTGAAAATTCAGATCATCAAATCCCTACAATGTCTGGTAGGGCCATGAAGAGGCAAAGTAACAGCGTGCAGGGATACAGCAATGGAAATAATGGAGGGCAGCATCACTGCATATCACGCTTGTTCAAACTTATTGTTGTGCTAAGTCCATCCTAACATGTGTATTGTCCAGTCCCCTAAAACTCTAGGGTGACATGGTGGCTCAGTGGTTAGTACTGCTGCCTCATAGCGCCAGGGACCTGGCTTTGATTCCAGCCTTAGGGTGACTGTCTGTCTGTGTGGAGTTTGCACATTCTCCCTGTGCCTGTGTGGGTTTCCTCCCACAATCCAAAGGTGCGCAGGTTAGGGTGAATTAGCCATTCCAAATTGTCCACAGTGTTCAGGGATGTGCAGGTTAGGTGCGTTAATTAGGGGTAAATGTAGAGGAAGGGGTTTGGGTGGGATACCCTTCAGAGGGTTGGTATGGGCTCAGTGGGCCTGGTTCCACACTGTCGGGATTCTATTTAGCTGAACTTTTAACTGGCAAGAATGTAAAACAGACATGAGTTCATAATGTGTATCAAGGCAGTATGGACTCTGGGTTCACCTGCTATCCCAAGTAAAATCACTGAAAAATTAGCTGAATGTATCTATTTTTGTCTAAGTTGCCAGATGTTGGGTTGAGTCTTTTCCACATCAATGTTGATTGTTCCGTCCAGCCTTTGGGATGGTTCAGAATCAGAGCAGACTCCAGAGGTGAGATTCTGAGGTCTAACCTCCAGCCCCATTTAATGGCAGATGGTGTCTGCTTTGCTGTAATCACTAACAGGTCTAGCCTGTAAAGCTGGGCTAAATGGAGGGATTGCCGTCTATTGGTAATGTTTATGTTCCAAAGGTGCAATAGACAACTAGAGAGACTCATTGTGAATGACGTGTGGACTGGGGATGGCAGTAATGGGAGAGATTGCTGTGAATCCCACCACCAACCATGAAACTGCCTGAAAGGGAACTCTTGGTACACCCCGCTCACTGCTCCGCAAGTTTCACACTGCTGACTCGCAAAGTAAGAGCCAGTCGGTTAAAGACCGTCGGAGTGGCTGAGGTTCAGGAGGTCTAATTGCCTCCACTCCTGTGGGCAGCCTCTGCAGGAGGGAGGGGGACCACACTGCTGTGTCAATTCTCCACAGCAGCCTCCTGCTGAGCAGGGCTTCCAACTGGCAGCCTCCGATGTGGGAACCTTTATCACCTTGCTGGTTACTGAGCAATGTCCTCTCCACTGTCACATCTCTGCCAACATTAAGAGTTGAAAGAAAAGGAGAACTTGCATTTCAAGAGCACCTTTCATGATTAAGGACACTCCCTGAGGCAATATGCAGCCAATGAAATAATTTTGCAGCGTAATCACTCTGGTTCTTTAGGAAATGAGACATCCAAATAGCTCACAACCAATAATCTGACAATGACTCGGCCTTTTGTTTCAGTAATATTGACCGAGGGAAAATATTGACCCAGACACCAGGGAGAATACTCCCTTTTCTCCCACTCTTCTCTGAATAATGCTGTGAGATATTATCACGCCTGTTTGAGAAGGCAGGTAGGACAATTGAATACCTCATTGAAAGGCAGCTTCTCCGGCAGGAGAGTGCAGTGCACTGCACTTCAGTTCTGCAATGGAGTAACAGGCTGGACTTACAGCTTCCAGTACCTGGAGTGAGGAATGTGTGATATTACTGAGGCACAGTTAATGTTATACCTACCCATTTGCAGATATATCAGACACCTCATGGTCTTTTTCAGCTCCCTTCAATTTTATTTTGTAGGTCACGTTCAATGAGCAGCAGCCTGGACCGAAGGAAGGTTCCGTTCTGTTGAGGTGAGAGGAGTTTTCTGTTCCAGCTACAGTGTCATCTTCACACCTGACATACGTTGTTCACACTCAGTGGAAGGTGGAGCCCATGGGAATGAACAAAGGAGGATGGGTGCTTGGTGAGAAGGTGGAGACGTTAAATCAGTGTGGTGCCATTAAAACAGTGTGGAGAACCTACCCCGAACTTTAAATTGAATCAAATTCGAACAGGTCGGACCTCAAGAGGAAGACGAGCAGAACGACATTGATACAGCAGCTGGAAACGGGATAGAAGCAAAATTCTGCCTTCCTCCCTGTTTGGGAGTGTCACATCTTCAGTCACAACTCATTGGGCAGAAACCAATAGCCTTACAGTCATAGAAAATATTCATTATCTTTGCCCAGGGGGATTTAGGCTGTTTACCTTTTAGGATATTGAGGATATTTTCTGAGCAATTTTGATTCAGAGAATATAGTGTTATGATCACTGAAGAAACCGGTAACTTTATTAAGGGATGTGAATTCCCTGGTCACCAATGAACAGAATCGGAGAAATGGCAGATGGTGTTTAATCTGGACAAATGCAAGGGGATATGTTTTGGAAGGTTAAATTCAGGTGTGAATTATACAATAAATGGCCAAACCTTTCGGTGTATTGACATTCAGAGGGATCTGGGCGTATAGGTCCACCGATCCCTGAAAGTGGTAACGCAGGTGGATAAGGTGGTCAGGAAGGCAGAGAGCACACTCCCCTTTGGCAAGGACATCGAATATAAAAGTTGGCAAGTTATGTTACAGCTGTACACAACTTTAGTTAGGCCACATTTGGAATATTGCATGCAGTTCTGGTCACCACACCACCAGAAGGGCATGGATGCTTTGGATAGGACACAGAAGATTCACCAGGATGTTGCCTGCTCAGGAGGGTTTTAGTTATGAGGAGAGGCTTGGATAAGCTCAGATTGTTTTCACTGGAAAGATGGAGGCTGCGGAGCGACCCAATAGAAGTCTACAAAGTAATGAGAGCCCTAGATAGGGTGGATAGTCAGAGGCTTTTTCCCAGGATGGAAAGGTCAATCACAAAAGGTTTAAGATGAGAGGGGGAAAGGTTAGGAGTGAATTGTAGGAAAAGATGGTGGTGGGTGCCTGGAACACACTGTCAATGCAGGTGGAAGAAACAAACACATTAGCAACATTTAAGGCATGTCTTGACAGACACGTGAATGTGAGGTGAACATGGGGATAGAAACTGTGTATAGGCAATAAGTAGTGGGTCTAAATAAGGATTAGGAATCAGCACAGGCTTGGTGGGCTGAAGGGCCTGTTCCTGTGCTGTAATGTATTATATAAAAATTCACATTGAGACTTTATGGTAGTAAACAATTAAAAATTAACTTGACGGAATATCATTTAATAAGCAAAAATTACAGCAAACTAAAGAAAAGTTATTTCCCAACAGCCGATTAAAAACAACCAAATTACTTTACACAGTATTCTCAGCAGAACTGTAGCTATGATGAATTCTATAGCTTCCTGAATACAGGGTCTGGTCTCTGCCGCACCAGGGTGTGTTTAATAGTGTGCAATCACATGGTCTTCCGTATAATGAGATTTCTGGTGGGGTGGTGTTTAATCAAGTGAGAGGGGATGGATGAGGGCCTTCCTACATTTACTCTGATCATTCTACTGTATCCGTCTTCCCTATTACCATCCAGCTGAGGTTCCTAAGCTTGAAGTTTATGCCCACTTAAGTGTCTCCTCCTGGTACTGATTATAGTAACAGTGGTGTCAGAGGGACTTGGCATACAGGGAGCACAAGATTGGAGTGAGATTTGGAAATTCAAATAACGTGAGAAATTGTGAGAATGAGGCCAGAGGTCTCCATCTCCAGGCCTCTGTTGGTGATTGATGAAGAAAGGCTACTTTGGGATAGTGTGTTTCTGACCAACTATAACTAACTGAGCAGCCTTGTGAGCCTGTGATTGGAGTTCTGGGATAACAGAGGTCACATACCAAGGTGGAGTAAAGGCGCTTCTTTTTTTTTCGCAGTAAGGTAGAACTGAAGCAACAGCAGTCGGAGCTGGAGGGTCTCATCTCAGCACAGCCTCCACCTTTGGTGCAGGTAAGGTGTTCTCATTTTCTGGGTCTGGGCAAGGAGACTGTTTCTGATTTTTGGTTTGTATCTATAAATCCTGGTACATGACTAATTTTGGAGTTATAGAGACCAGAATTGCAATTCCCTGTTGGTGTTTATAATGGGCCGTTTGAACAAAGGTGATAAAAGTCCATTGGTTCTATACAGAACTTCTAACAGGAAGAGCTGTTAATCTTTACACTGCTGACAATTCCAAGAAATTTCTGTCCTCCTGGATTGACACAGTCAGCTTGTTTCAGCTCACATACTGTAATACAGCAAAATTGCAATACAATACTTAGTCAAATACCCACAGCATCATTCTGTGACATGAACCCAAATAGAATGGAAATTTATGTCTCCAAGATGCATTGAGTATAGGAGTTGGGAGGTTATGTTGTGGCTGTGCAGGACATTGGTTCGACCACTTTTGGAATACTGCGTTCAATTCCAGTCTCCTTGCTATAGGAAGGATGTTGTTAAACTTAAAAGGGTGCAGACAGGATTTACAAGGATGTTGCTGGGACTGGAGGGTAATGGGAGGGAGAGGCTGAACAGGTTGGGGCTGTTTTTCCTGGAGTGTCAGAAGCTGAGGGGTGACCTTGTAGAGGTTCATAAAATTATGAGGGGCATGGATAGTATAAATAGACAAGGTCTTTTTCCCAGGGGTAGGAGTATCCAAAACTAGACAGCAAAGGCTTAAGGTGAGAGGGGAAGGATTTAAAAGGGACCTAAGGGGCAACATTGTCACACAGAGGCTGGAGTGTGTATGGAATGAGCTGCCAGAGGAAGTGGTGGAGGCTGGTACAATTGCAGCATTTAAAAGGCATCTGGATGGGTATACGAATAGGGAGAGTTTAGAGGGAGATGGGCCAAATGCTGGCAAATGGGACTAGATTAATTTAGGACATCTGGTCAGCATGGACGAGTTGGACCGAAGGGTCTGTTTCTGTGTTGTATGACTCTATGACTCAGATTATGACTCATTACAAGCTGTAAACATTTTGCAGTTGAGAATTTGATTTCTTCCTCATTTTTCACTCTCTGGTTTTGGTGAGCCAGAAGTTTTAAACAGACACTCTGCTACTTCTTACCAGCTGTGTGAGATCAGGAAATTGGTCAACAGTCATGAATCATATTTGATGATGCCATCGGGCACTGATTGTCGTAGATATGTGTAATCCTTGGGACCATTAGAAAGAATGGACCATGGATATATACTGACCCTGGTTGATTATCATTCAGAAGCCAAAATCCCTGTTAATGCAGTGTTTATGTTACTTGATGAGTAAGTCAAAGATCTGAACTAATACTCCAGGATTATTCAGTACGACCCTCCTGAGCATGTTTTCTGGGAGTGAGTGGGTGACCTTTTGCTCATCTACCCATCCCATTAGAATGTAATTGGGTAAGTGTTGAAATTGGCAATCCAGCTGTCATCTTAAACAATAACAAATGGGCAATCCAGCCGATTAACAATCTGATTAACCTAGGTCTTCCACTGTCCACGCCATAAGATGGTTAGCATGGTCAAGCAGGCAGCTGTTGGAAAGACCATTGTCTAAGCCAAGTGATTCAAAGACATGAAAGGGAGGGTTATGAGTTTCAGGTGGTGTGTTGGACACAATGGGACACTCCCTCCAAGATATTTGGCTCGCTCTCATGCCTTGTTGTTTCCAGGCTAGCTACCTCTTAACTTGGTCAGCTTCCGTCCCCCTACAATACCCCTGACATCCCTGTCTCTCAGATCCATGTTCCCTTCTTCTAGGAACCCACCCGCAGTTCCCACAATGACCACTACTCAGTTCTCGTGCAGCTGGCCAATCAGATTGGAGTTGATACTATCAATGCCACAAATCCAGGCAAATGGAGGATATTCAATCACGCTCCTGACTTGTGCCTTGTAGATAATGAACAGGCCTTGAGAGGTCAGGAGGTGCAGTACTCTCAGCTGGTATATTTATTTGGTCCAGATCACTTTCTGGTTAATGGTAAATCCCAGAAATTGTGTGATGGTAATGCGACTAAATGTCAAGGAGACATGGTTAGATTCTCTCTTGTTGGAGTTGGAATTTGTTTTGAAATCTTACCAAAAACCTCCTCCAGCCTTCTGAGATATTTGTGTTCATAGAATCCCTACAGTGTGCAAACAGGCCATTGGGCCCAACAAGTCCACACTGACCCTCCAAAGAGTAACCCACCCAGACCCATTCCCCTACCCTATTGCTCCACATATCCCCTCACTAATGCACCAAACCTACACATCCCTGAACACTATGGGCAATTTAGTATGGCCAATTCACTGAACCTGTACATCTTCGGACTGTGGGCAGAAATTGGAGCACCTGGACAAAACCCACGCAGACACGGGGAGAATGTGCAAACTCCACACAGACAGTCACCCAAGGCTGGAATCAAACCTGGGTCCTTGACACTTTGAGTCGAGAGTGTGGTGCTGGGCAGGTCAAGCAGCATCCAAGGAGCAGGAAATCGATGTTTCGGGCAAAAGCCCTTCAACAGGAATTCCTGTCTATTTTCCTGCTCCTCGGATGCTGCCCGACCTGCTGTGCTTTTCCAGCACCACATTCTCAACTCTGATCTCCAGCATCTGCAGACCTCACTTTCTATCCTGGCGCTGTGAGGCAGCAGTATTAACTACCTATCCACCATGGCGCCCTGGTTTTGACCTTAATCACAGCCCTGATTTTCATCAGTCACCTTAGGTGGCCATGCCTTTAGCCACCAAGGTCATATATCCCACAATTTCCTCCCTAAACCTCTTTAGCTTTTTTATCTTCCTCCTTGAAGGTCCACCAGTACCTACCCTTGACCTCTATTTAGGACATGTGACTTAATATTCTCCTTATGTGGCTAGGTTGTCACATTTTGTTTGATTACACTGCTGTGAAGCACTTTGGAAGTGTTACGACATTTCAGGTGCTATATAAATGCAAACTATTGTTGTTGCTCCCATTTCAAAAAAGCCAATATCAAGCCCCTTTTAAAGTGAGCTTGTGGACATGCTGATTTGAAAAGTAGGGCTGCCATTTTAGATTAGATGACTTACAGTGTGGAAACAGGCCCTTCGGCCCAACAAGTCCACACCGCCCCGCCGAAGTGTAACCCACCCATACCCCTACATCTACATCTACATTTACCCCTTACCTGACGCTATGGGCAATTTAGCATGGCCAATTCGCCTGGCCTGCACATCTTTGGACTGTGGGAGGAAACCGGAGCACCCGGAGGAAACCCACGCAGACACGGGGAGAACGTGTAAACTCCACACAGTCAGTCGCCTGAGGCGGGAATTGAACCTGGGTCTCCGGCGCTGCGAGGCAGCAGTGCTAACCACTGAGCCACGGTGCTGCCCACTGCTCATTATGTCGCTACCTCATTGTCTCAACAATCTTTTTAAGCACATTTTCTTCATCCACGGAGCACTGGATGAACTGGACAAATAAGGGCAGTATCTCCGACTGGAGTAAACAGTTGCCAGCGGTAACTTAATGAATGCTGGAACTGGAATGACACAGCAATGTCCAGTCCCTGCTTATTGTATCACTGATCAATGGCCTCAGTGTCTGAAAATAAAATTCTCCATTTTAAACAACACTCTAACACCAGGGAACATTACACTTTGAGGACAGCATCATCAATCATTGCTACAAAGCTTATACAAGAATTACTGAAGGTGTAAATATTCAGCCACATACAAATTAGTCAGATGTACACTGAATTCTCTCAGCTCAAAACTTGTCATTCGCTTTATTCTTCACTCAACTTTATTTTTTTGTGCTTATTAATTCATTCATGGCACGTGGGTGTCTCTGGCTAGGCCAGCACTTATTGTCCATCCCTAATTGCCCCAGAGGGCAGTTAAGATCCAACCACATTGCTGTGGGTCTGGAGTCACATGTGGGTCAGACTGGGTAAGGATGGCAGTTTCCTTCCCTAAAGGACATCAATGGACCTGAAGGGTCTTTCCAACAATTGACAATGGTTAAATGGTCACTGTTAGGCTAGCTTTTGATTTCAGATTTTTAAAATTTGATTCAAACCTTGCCATCTGCCATTCAAAGTTCACACGCCCACAGTGGGATTCTGGATTACTCACTCAGTAATATTACCACTATGCCACTGTCTCCCACCACTATCTTCTTTTATTATCCTCTCGCTGTCTGCCACACAATTCCTCTTCTGAACATCCTGTCCTGAAATTAAAAGCTTATTCCTTGATCGTCCTCATAACTGGATCTTGTTCAGAACAAGAGCCTGTTCCTCCTCTGTTCTCCACACTCAGTCCTGGCTGGGGTCAGCCAGCATTGATTTAGAGCTCTACTGTTAGTGGGCTTGATTTGCCCATGAATCAGCCAAAGGCCCCACTGCAGATGGTCAAGTGAGCTCTGATGGTTGACCTTTCACTGTGCTGTCCAGGTTTTTTGGTGACTGGACCGACTGGGGACAGTCAGACTACAATGGGACAGCATCAAGTGACCAGGATAGAAAACATTGCAGCCTTCTGTTTCCTGCACCTATTATCCACTCTCGAAACGCACCCAAAAAAAAATTGCCCGGTACACTCAAAGACTTCATGGACTATCCCACTTCTCCCTTCTTCCACCACCTATACAACGTTTAGGTTGTGAATAGCTAAGTATGATCAAAAATCCCTTTTGTGAATTTCTTTCTCTGTAGAAGAGACCTTGCATTTCTATAGCACCTCACAAGGCACTTTAGAACCACCTTTAAAGTGCTGAACGTTGGCATTGCCTGGTAACATGATAAATGAGAGGAGTAGATTAGGTGGTTAAAAAGGCATATCGGGATAGTCTCCTTTACTCCTTAGGCATTAAGAGCTAGAACCATACAAAACACTAACTTTTCACTTTTGAACACCCTGCCTGAAAATGTGGTACAGGCAGAAAGAGCAAATCTCATTGGCTGTTCACAATTGGACTTGGACTTGTCCTAAATGTCTACTCTCCTGATCCTCAGATGCTGCCTGACCTGCTGTACTTTTCCAGCACTACACTTTTCGACCCATATCTAACAAGTCCATGATTGCAATACTCACAACAGTTTCCAATATTAGATGTGATTCCACAACTTGGCAACATTTGTTGAACAATTCTGATTGTGTAAAGAATTATGCTAACGATTCATTTATCTGCTCACCCAACCAGTCCATTCACAACTTCCCGCAGTTTACAGCATTATCACTCACACTCAATTTCATGTAGATAAGAACAACTGTTGGCCATTCAGCCCTTTGAGCCTGTTCCGTCATCCTGTAAGGTCATGGCTGCTCATCTAAGTGAGTACCCTGTTCCCATTTCCTCCCCATACCGTTTGATCCCTTTAGCCCTAAGAACTATGTCTAAATCCTTCTTGACTACATTCAATAGTTTGGTCTCTGGGGGAGAGCATTTCACCGACTCAAGGAGTGACGAAATTTCTACTCCATTTGCAAACTGTTTAACGATGTTCCCTACATTGAAGTGTAAACAATTGATAGATACCATGGAAGATCTGAAATCTCTCACACTGAGCTTCACAGACACCCACTGGCCAAACACATTTCTGGTCACACAAAGACGGGTCAGCCATTACCCCTTGTACTTACCATTGAACCGATTTTGGATCCCATTGGCCACATGTACTTGAATCCCATGGCTATTAAATTTTCTACTGGTCTGTTGTTTGAGACCTAGTTAAGATCCATGTCTGACATTTTAGTTACCCTTTTTATAAGGCTTGTGGCATGCTGATTGGCATAGTGCAGCAGTGGATTTGCCATTGCCTTCTGTAGGATGGCTGACCAGGAGACTCCCTCCATCATACTTCCTGCCATCAGACGTATTGGAAGACATTACAGGTGATTGTGCAACTTGTTTTCCCAGGATATGAATGCACCTTCCATTGCCAATAAGCATTGGCAGTGGGATTCGAATCCAGAGTTACTGACCTAGTGGAAGGGAGGCTCCTTTAGTGGACTCCTGTAGGGTGTCCAAAAATAGCTTCTATAGCAGAGGAGAGAAAAAAATATAAGCGAGGGGAGGTCAATAAAACAAGCCACTTTGTATAAAGTAATGATAGTTTGTGTTAGTCCCACACTCACAAAGCTCCCCAAACCTTAGCCTCCTTTACAGTGATGGTATAGTTTTCAGTAGTGAGTGGAGGGGACGTGGGAGACCAGTTATTGTTGAGATACACAAGTGTGTATTCAATTTGGATTCATGCATTTAGCAAGCACCACTCTCATGCAGCAGAGCCTGCTGATAATTTTCAGTGTTTCCCGTGTGCATTCATCTCTTGTTGAGTTGATTCTGGAATCATAGAAAAGCTTACATAAATCTTACACTCTGTTACAAAAAAAATGCAAAACTTTTTGAATGATTAAACAGTATCCAGACACTGAGCTGGCTTTTCACAAGTTTGTAAAATATTTCCAGGAATGTCACATTCAAGTGAGTGAGGACTTTGTAGTGGAATTATAATCTGCGTTGAGCATGTCAAATCAATGACAGCGAGATGACTGATGTTTGTAATTTAGCAAGAGCTCTGCTTTCAATGTGATGTGTATACTAATGCTATTAACAGGTAAACTTTAACTCCATTAAAAGCAGCAGAATTAGCATCGACTTGAAGGTTATTAGAGTTCCACTTACCCTTCGTCTATGGTTTGTCTGGACTGTCTTCTCATTTTCTACATCTGTGAAAGTGTTGTCAAACTGACACTCTAATAATTATCTTGACTTTACATGTTGCATGTTTATATTAGGAGCACAATAATTTAGCCGAGATGTGGTTCTAATTACTCATTTGAAAAGAGCTCCTTCAACCAACCATATGATGTAGGTTATATTGAGTATTTAGGAGGTGTTGTGATTGCATCCCCCTCCACTGAGCCTGAATCTCAGGATTCAAGTCATCTTCAGGACCTGATGGTCAAGGAAGGTGCATTCGTACCATCAAGTCAATCATCAGCGTGTAAATCCTACCAATACACACTGCAGGCAGCCAGTAAGACTGGCAGTGATTCCTGCTTTTGCCCGAAACGTTGATTTCGCTGCTCGTTGGATGCTGCCTGAACTGCTGTGCTCTTCCAGCACCACTAATCCAGTGATTCCTGCTCAGCCAATGAGGGAAAAGGATTAGAATCCTGTTATGCATAGCTCCAGACCAACATATGTAAAAAAGTGTAAGTCGGATTCATCCAGTGAAATGTAACACACTCCTCTTTGAATTACCTCCTCAAATAATTCCATCAGTTTAGTTAGACCTAACCTTTCCTTTATGAATCCATGCCTTTCCTTCACTGATCTCGGCCCTTCTAAATGATGACTCACGCCGTCCCTTTGAATTTTTCCAATATGTTGTCAAATAATGACTAGCCTGTAATTATTCAGTCTAGTTTCCTCCCTTTTTAAAAAAAATATAACATGTACAGCCCTGACACCATGGCTGGAGTTAGAGAGGCTGGAAATAATGATCAGTGTCCCCGCTACATCCTCATATGAGCCCAATACATCTGGACCTGACAATCTATCCACTTTCAAGGATGCTATAACATGTTGCTGGATCTATCTATCTAGTTTTCATGCACCTTCTCAACAATACCCATGCCCCCAGCCTATTTCTTTAAGCCCATATCTTCCACCTTCAAACACAAGTTACTACTTTTGTTTCTCATTTGTCTTATTCTTTTCTTAACTAACCTCTTGTTCTTTATTTATTTATTTATAAAACTTTTCCTAGTTTTCTTGCTAATTTCACCCTTCCTTTAGTCCTTGTATGCCTTCATTAAATCCCTTGTAAAGGCCTTACCATAAAGTTCATACAGGATCACAGACTCGAGGTCCCAATTTGAGTACAGACTGCTGACATTTCATGCTTGCATCTGAGAGCAATCTTTTGTTGATCGCGTTACAACCTTCTTAAGTAGCATCCTCCATGTTCAACACTGGAAACATGCAACACATCCCTAAACAAAAGTGTCACTGCATTTTGTCAGGGTCCCTTGCCTGATGACTGGGTTTGGCTTGCTTTTAAGTAAACATCAAGATGGAGACTAGATCGTCACCTGTTATACTTGCATCAGGAGTCTTTGATTTTAACTGTGCCGCTCTGGGTAGTTGGCAAGTTAACACTTTAGTGAGGCCTCATCATAGCTCTGACCCCCGTCAGGGGCTTGAGCACTAATCGGACATTGAAACGCCAGTGCTCCGATTTCAGAGGACTCAACTTCGGAGGAAGACATTAATCTCGAGCCAGAAGGAGGTCTTGTGACACTGTGCCACCAGGTCAGAGGTTCTGGATTCAGATCACTGTTGGTAATATCACCAATGTTAATATCACTGGGCTGGTAATCTAGTTTACTGCTGTGTGTACAAAAGTTCAAATCCCACCACAACAGTGGGTGAAATTTAAATTCAATTATTAAATCTGGATTTAAAAGCTTAGTCTCAATGATTGCAAGACCATGAAAGCATTATTAATAGGTGTAAAAATCCATCTGGGTTCTTTAATGTCCCTTTAGGAAAAGAAACTGCTGTTCTTACCTTGTCTGGTGTACACATGACTCCAGAACCACAGCAATGTGGTTGACCTTTAACAGCCATATGGAATGGACCACTCAGTTCAAGGAGGGATGGGAAACAAATGCTGCTTTAGCCAGCGACACCCACCTCCCACAAAAGAGTAAAGAAGGTGAAAAGACTTAGCACCTTGGTAGATATGTTGTAACATGGTCAAACACACAGTTCATCGATCTGTAGTGTGTCTAAGGCATGCAGTAAGAAGAGGAGAGTGTCATGAAGAATCAGAGCCAGGTGGTAGCTGCAGACAACAGCCACGCTGAAAGAATCATGTCATGAGCTAGCATCACCCCAATTCCAAGGGACTGCCACGTACAAACAAACTAAGGCCATGTTTGTCCCTCTCAGATGGAGCAGGAAGACTCCACGGCAGTGCTCAAAGAAGAGCAGTATGGTTTTCTCTTGCTCCAAATCAAAATGCATTCCTTAATTAACATGTCTAAAAATAGATGATTCAATCTTGTTGTTTGTGGGAAATGTGTATGAATTGGCTCCCACTTCTCTGGGTTACAACAGTGACTGCACTTCAAGTATCCTTTATTAGCTACAGAATGATTTGGAATATTTTAATACTGTGAATGTGCTATTCAAGTGCCTGTTACACTTACAAAGCAATAGAGAGAAGAGCTCTGACCATTAGTTTTATTGAACAGCCAGTTTTGACAAGGTCCGTTACACTGGTGAGAGGCAAATATGACAGCCCTGGCTTTTAACTTTGCTTTTCGCTGCTGTTCCACGGAGTGGTATTAAATCTCAATGGGGATGCTCAGGTATGTAAGGGCTGCATTGCTGTTCAGAGCCACAGGAAAGGAGACTAGAGCTACTGTAGTAGTATTGGAGTTAGGAATGTACAGATTAGCCTACAACTGTTGGAGTGGGCCTGTCTCAGTGTCTCAAAATTCAGATCCTGCATGAAACACCGAAATGTGAAGGGACAGGAGAATTCTCCACCTTGTTCTCTCGGCAGGCCTTTCCCAATCAATCAAACAGAATGCACCATTCCAGAGTGTGGTGGAGACAAGTTCAATTGAGACCTTCCAAAGGGAATGGGATAGTTATTTGAAACAGGAGCAATGTGTAGGAATACAGGGAGAAGGTAGAAGAATTGTCCCAAGAGAAATGCTCATTCCGAGCCCTGTTGTAGGCCCGATAGAGCCACATAGAGTCATACCACATGAAAACACACCGTCTGGTCCACCAAATCTGTGTGGGTTTGCTCCAGGTGCTCCGGTTTCCTCCCACAATCCAAAGATGTGCAGGTTAGGTGAATTGGCCACGCTAAGTTGCCCATGGTGTTCATGGATGTGTAGGTTAGGTGCAATAGTCAGGGGTAAATATAGGACAGTAGGGTAGGGAATGGGTCTGGGTGGGTTACTCTTTGGAGGGTCAGTGTGAACTTGTTGGGCCGAAGGGCCTGTTTCCGCACTGTAAGGGATTCTATTCTAGTCCACACTGACCATGTTCCTATCCTCAACTAATCCCTGCGCTTGGTATATCCCTCCAAATCTTTCCAATTCCTGAACTTATCCAATTGTCTTTTAAACATTGTAAATGTACCTGCATCCACCACTTTTTCTGACAGCTCATTCCACACATGAACCACTCTCTGTGTAAAAAAGTTGTCTCACATGTCCTTGTAAAACTTTTCTCCTCTCACCTGAAAAATATGCTCTCTAGTTTTGAACTCCCCCACTCTGGGAAAAAGACCTTTGCTATTCATCTTATCCATGCCCCTCATGATTTTATAAACCTCAACCTCATATACTCCAGTGAAAAATGTCCCAGCCTTTCCAATCTATTTTTATATCTCGAGCCCCCCATCTCCAGCAAATACTGGTAAATCTTTTTTCTGAATCTTCTCCAGTTTAATAATATCCTTCTTCTGCACTGTTACAATCCTCTGTGTTCCTGTGAAGTGAAAATTGGATGTTTTCTATAACAGGAAGCACATTGGAAATGCTTCAAATCTGATACCAATTTGAGCACCTTTCCCAGAATCTTCCTGGAATTCGAAATATTTCTTAATGCATAGAATAACATGTTCTCATTAACTATTGCAGGAATCTGATATAACTGCAGAACATTACAATGAACAATATGATTCCAGGGAAACTTCAAAAGAACAAATAGGGTACAGCGATGAAAGTGGAGAAGGTAAGTGTTTGACCATGTTTGGACATCTTATCATCTCTTGTGGGGGTGCTTGGATCTTTTTGTTTCCATCGCCCCTTTTTCTATATCCACTGTAGACATATGATGGTGCCAATTCTACTCTAGATCTGACCAATGCTAGCTTCAAGGTCTGCACGGTCATGGGATGATACCTGAGAGCTAATCGTCTCATTCCAGGATCATTGGGAAGTTGGAGGTTTCTGCAAACATGGTGGAGACTTTATGAGTTCTTATTTAGTTGTTTCAAAATGTCCAGATCTCTTAGGTTTGAAAATCAATCCCCAATCTTATCCCAGTTCACTTTCTCTTCAGGCTCAGAGACATTCAGCCTCTCCTAACAACTTCCATTCACTTCTCATTCCCAAATCAATTCCTTTTCCAAATGCAGCTCGGTGTAGGGGTTGCTTAGGTGAAAACATTGAAGTCTCCGACTTCCATTGATTTATCTTTATCCTTCAACATTCAGTCTTTGGACTGGGCTTTCAGAAGAGTGGCAATCTCACACAGATCGCCATTTCAGACCTCCTTCTTCACAAAAAAGGAGCTTCACATTTTGGAGAAAGAAATTCTGTTCGGGTGTCCCTCAGAAATCCATTCTGACAGTTCTTTGATAGTGTGGGAATGAAAACCACACCCCTTTTCACAGCAGTTAGCTGCTGGATCCTGGCATTTGTAAATCCTGACACTGACAGCTGCCTTGAAAGGGGAAGTACGTAAGATAAGTAAGTGCAAGGTGAGGGTGCTGGGAGGGCGGTGTGTCAGATTGGTTGGGATGGGAGGGTGGTGGGGGAGTGGGTGGGTGTTGGGATTAGGCTGCTATGTAAGTAGGATGTGAAATTAAGACTCAACTAAAAGCAATGGTCAGATTAGACAATAAATCTAATTAACAGCGAAAGCTTTAATGAGTTGCTTAGTGCTGAAGAAGGGACAGCATATAAACCAAAAGGGAAAGAGGTATGAAAGACCTGAAATGATCTGTCTGAGAGTTGAAAAATTATACCATTCCATGAAAAGAATCTTTAAAACTGAAGGAAAAAGTTTTTTTAAAATTTGTTTCCCATCTCAAATTACCTGTGAAATGAATAACTTACTCAGCCACATCATAGGGAAATTGAGAACATTACTGGAGGTCTGGAGTCACATATTGGGCAGACCAGGTAGATTAGATTCCCTACAGTGTGGAAACAGGCCCTTTGGCCCAATCAGTCCACACTGACCCTCTGAAGAGTAACCCACCCAGACCCATTTCCCTTTGACTAACGCACCTAACAGCATGGGCAATTTAGCATGGCCAATTCACTTAACCTGCACATCTTCGGACTGTGGGAGGAAATCAGAGCACCCGGAGGAAACCCATGCAGACACGGGGAGAATGTGCAAACTCCACACAGACAGACAATCATCCGAGGCTGGAATTGAACCCGGGACCCTGGTGCTGTGAGGCAGCAGTGCTAACTGCTGAGCTACTATGCCGCCCAGGTAAGGATAGCATCCCTATTAAACCAGGTCAGATTTTGCAAGAATTCCCTGGTAGTTATATCATTGCTATTAGTGTAGCTTGTTAATTCCAGATTTTAAAAAAATGTTTCAGGGCAGCAGTTAAACCCATTTCCCGAGAACTTTAGCCTGGACTCCATCGATTACTAGCCCTAATGACATTACAACATTACCACTTCACCACTACCTCCCCAGCTACAGTACCTACATGTGGGAAATGATGTAGGCCAGCATAGCATCCACTTGAAGCGGCACTACATAAATGAATTCCTCACTGACTTAATTTTGTCATTACTGCTACTGTTGAGCATATATTTCGTTTTTGTCAATATTAATACTGTTGTATGTTTATTAAATTTGCAACATTTAATATTGCAGTGCTACTATTATTTGGAGAAGTAAGTTGTAAGTGTAGTCACCTCTCCTGTAATGTTATGAGTAGTGTTTTGCTCACTCTGTCCTGGTTCTTATACAGACAGCACTCCTGAGGAACCACTGAACAATTCTATGGATGAGATCTCCATTTTGAAAAGGCTGGGCATTCAGAGGTAAGCAGTAATAGCCATTGTGCATGCTTCTCTCCTGAATCATAATTCAGGCTTCTATTACTCTTACAGTCCTGACAACACCCAAAACTCTCAAGCAGAACATGGGCAGCACGGTGGCTCAATGGTTCACACTGTCGCCTCAAAGTGCTCGGGACCTGGGTTTGATTCCATCCTCAGGCGACTGTGTCAAGTTAGCATGTTCTCCTCATGTCTGCTTGGGTTTCCTCTGGGTGCCCCAGTTTCTTCCCATAGTCTAAAAATGTTCAGCTGAGGTGGATTGGCCAGGCTAAATTCCCCACAGTGTCCAGCGATGTGCAGGCTAGAAGGATTAGCATGGGAAATTCAGAGATACAGGGATCGGGTTGGGTCTGGGTGGGATGCTCTTCAGAGGGTTGGTGTGGACTTGATGAGCTGAATGTCCTGTTTCTACTGTAGGAATTCTATGAAAGAGTTCTTGCCTATTACCTGTGTATAATACTGTCCAATCTTGTGACAATTTGGATGGGATCTCACTCCTCACCTCACTGTGGAAATACCTTTGTCAGAATCCATCTCAATCACTTAGTGCAACATCTAGTATTAGGGAATCAGCACAGTTTCAGAAAAGTTTGAGGAACTACTGATATGGCATTGTAATTCTACAACTCTGAGAAAAGTGCTACATGCTGTGGCACCGTGGCTCAGTGGTTAGCACTGCTGCTTCATAGCGCCAGGGACCCTCTGGCGACTGTCTGTGTGGTGTTTGCACATTCTCTCCATGACTGAGTAGGCTTCTTTTACATGCTCCAGTTTCCTCTTCCAGTCCAAAGATGTGCAGATTAGGTGGATTGGCCCATGCTAAATTGACCATAGGGTCCAGGGATATGCAGGCTTGATGGATTAGCCATGGGAAATGCAGGGGTACAGGGATAGGGTTGGGGTGAGTTGGATCTGGGTGGGATGGTCTTTGGAGGGTTGGTGTGGATTCGATAGGATTCAATGCCTGAAGTCTTGGTACTTTGCTCATATATTAACAGTACCAGGAGTTCAAAGGGCTGCTGATACAGTGAGATCTGTAGCAGAGATGGAGTGACTAATTGATGTGAAAGTGGTATGCTGTATTGTTGAACTAAGTAGGAAAGTTCTTGCCTAATTTGTCATCAGCGTGTGAACATTTCACTGCTAAGCATATGTAGCAGTGTTGGAGCACAGAAAAAGTAGTAGCTTTCACTGAAATCATAAGCCAGTAATAACAGCTCAACCTGTTCTGGGACTCATCAACCTAGCAGAGACACTGAATCTGAAGGCAAATGTCTTGCTCTTGTAAAGTGCTAACTAGAGAGAAGGCAAGTAACCTCAGGAATGAGCAGATACCAGGCAAATTAGCACCAACCCACATGCATATTACTAAAGGTCCTGAATGTTTTAAAGGTAATGGATGAAAAGCATGTGGAAAAACTGATAAATGTGGGACAGATTAGAATTACCACCATTTCAATAATCGCATATAAGTCTCTTTGGTGGCTATGTATAACTTGTGCAGGAATATGTTTTATAAAAGGTGGTTGTTTAGAGAAATGCATTTGTACATGGAACATGAGTTGGGTTGCTGTCTTCATGTGAACTGTAACTCTGCTGTAAGAGTTTTGACTTTAGTTTGTGGCAGCCAATAAACACATTATATAAACAGCAAAGATCAGTTAATATATTGTGTAAATCAGGAGACATACTGACTTCATTTGAAAGGCAACCTGGGAGAAATGTATGACAGATAACTGATCTGACATGGCTTGTTTTGCAGTATCAGCCAAACTTAAAATGAGCCCTCTCCCCAACTCAGCAATACACTTGTGCTGTATCCTCTTTGACCAGTCTATGTGAGGTTGTGGGGCAAAGCATTTTTCATTCAGTATTGCATGGTTCAGGTACAAACTTGCACATTTGCCTTGGAGCAGGGCAACAGCTGGATATCAGTTATTTCAATAAAACTGACACCTCTAGTGCTACCCTCTAATGGCCTCATCGAGCAAGGGCTCTTGTTCTAGTTCTCTCACTGCTCACATGGAGCCAATGATCAGCCCTGAAGGTTGTAGCATGGATAATAATTCCAGGCTTTACTTTCAGTAGTGGGGGTAGTGACCCCGCACCCCTCCCCCTCCATGGAGATTGTTGCTTGATAGTGACTGTGCCTCTACACAGGGCTGTCTCAATGGTCAACATCCAAGTTGTTGTTATTATTGATATTAAATTTGTTACCACCATTTTACAAAATTTCACTTTGTGCTAGAAGCCATTATCTGTGAGAAATACATGTTACACAAGTTAATGCACAATGCCGTACAATTAAAGGTAATAGCCTGGAGTTTCTCCCTCCAGGAAGTTAACATCAAAGTTGCATTTAAAATGGTGTCCACAACTGTAGCTATTTTTATTGGAAATCAAACACCCCAGAGAGAGGCAAATGTGCCATTTTAATAAATGATCCGTATTCTTATTTTACAGAGAGTTCTACACTGAGAAAGAGGTCGAGGTAAGTTCAGCATCCTTTCGTTTTCTGTCAATGTTCAACAGTAAAGGATAAAATAACTACAATCAATCCTGTTCTCAAATCATCTGCCCATGTACCTTCTAGCCGGTGTCAATGGTTAGTGACCAGGAGTGTGTGGGAACTCCTTTCCACGCTCCTTACTCCAACATTAAAGGCGCTGAGGCCAATTGCTCCAACTGCTGTGTCAGGGGAATGAAGACCCCTCCCACTGCCCTGGAAATATCTTTGGATCAGTCTGACACTGCCTCTGGGATCTGAACATCAGGTGATCCTTTGAGTTTAAACATTGAACATGTAACTGTTCCCCAATATGATCCATGACCTCAACGTTATGACCTTTCTCATCGCCCTTGCAATAACATCGACACCATTCAGCCCTTCATCTTGTGCATTCCCATTTCTCTTCAGTCAATGTCACTGAGACATTCTTTGATGCCTTGTCCAATTTCTCTCCTTAAACACCTCCCCTTATTCAGTTGTCTCTGTGCAAACATACAAATTTAGGAGCACGCTTAGGCTAATCTGCGCTGCCATTTGATAAGATCAGGGTTGATCTAATAGTGGTCTCAACTTCACTTCGCTGCTTGTGCCTCCACTATACTCCCAATTTCCTTTGACTCCCCTGACAGTCAAGAAGCCATCTAACTTAACCTTAAATTGTTCAATGACCCAACCTCTGCCCTTCTCTGGAGAGAAGACATGTCTCCACATTTGGTTCGGCCACTTTTGGAATTCTGCATTTGGTTCTGGCCTCCCTGCTGTAGGATAGATAGTGTTAAACATGAAAGGGTGCAGGAAAAGATGTTGCCAGGGTGGGCGAGTTTGGGTTATAGGGAGAGGCCGAATCGGCTGGGGTTATTTTCCCTGCAGTGTCAGAGGCTGAGGGGTGCACCTTACAGAAGTTTATAAAATTATGAGAGGCATGCACAGGATAAATAGCTAAGGTCTTATTCCCAGGAGTGGGGGAGTCCAAAACTAGAGGGCATAGGTTTAAGGTGAGGGGGGAACGATTTAAGAGCGGGATCTGAGGGGCAATATTTTCATGCAGAAGGTGGTGAGTGTATGGAATGAGCTGCCAGAGGAAGTGATGTAGGCTGGTACAATTACATTTAAAAGACATCTGGGTATATGAATAGGACTGGTTTAGAGGGATATATGGGCCAAATTATGGTGAATGGGACTAGATTAATTTAGTTGGCCTGGTTGCGTTGGACTGAAGGATTTGTTTGCGGTATAGCTCCATGACTCTTATGACTCTATATCTCTGTCTTAAATTGGGAGACCATGTTTATTTAACTGTGAAGTCTAACTGTTGTCTCTCCCACAGAAGAGACACCCTCTCAGCAGGCACTCTGTCAAGACCCTTCAGGATCTTGCAGGTTTCAATGAGATCATTCCTTATTCCTCTGAACTCTGATGGATAGCCTGCCCAATGCTCCTCTATCATCCATTATGACCATTTCTACCCACCTTATCTTCCAGCTCTTTCTCCATTCTCCCAACCATTTCCATTTATGGCTTTCTGAGGTGACACTGTTTTTGAGTATAAGGTGCAACAAAATGCAAGTTGTTGTTGTAATGACTGAGGTTAAAAGTAGTCAATTGTGCAGTAAAATGGTAAATAAATTGGGAAGAAAATCATGGCCAACCTATGATATTACCAACCGGCAAGGAATTGTTGGCTGGTTACCGCCCTCAACAATAATTTATTGACTCGGCACAAAAAGGAAAAGAGTTAAGTCCGTATCAACCAACAATTGGCTTTATCGGTGAGTTAAAACAGGCATACAATTCACACTGTTTGGTTAAGAAAGGGTTAAAAATAGGCAGACAATTCATACAAGACTAAAACGTATGCACACACCTATTACGTTTCTCAAGCATTCTCTGAACGGTCACACATGTAAAGGCTAATAGCCATCCACGCTGGCCATCCAAGTCCTCTATCAAGTCTCCATGCTTCTGACACAGGGTCCTCCACTTCAGAGAAGATTGGTCTCCAGAGTTTTCACTGCTTGCATGCCCTAAATCCTTAATTTTTATCACTTTTCCATATCTTCCCAAACTGTGGTGCCTTGCTCTCACTAGCTCTGGCTCATTTACTGAACCTTTCATTATAGGCTCTGGCCCAAGAACGCTTGGAGAATTACCTCATTGCTCTCCCACCAAATAGGCATTTATACCTTACGTCACTTCCCTTGCCTTCCTCTGAGTTAAACGAGTTCCAATTGGTTCTGCCCACCACAAGCCACTGGCTGGGGCTTGGATTACTTGAGTTCACAAGGTGCTGTTTTTGTGAGTAAGCAGCCCCCGGCCACAGAATGTTAAATTGAGGCCCCACCAATTCTCTAAGGTTGAACTTTATGATCCCACTGTACTATTCAAAAAAGGGCAGGAGTGTTTTCACATTTAAAGCAGATGACTAAAAACGGTGGCCATTATCATATTGCTTGCTGTGGAATCTTGCCCATTATGTTTTCCAAATTACAATGGCATTTGTACTTCGAAAAATATTTCATTGACTGAAAAGTGGCATGGGAGAGCCAGAAGTGGTGAAAGGGGCTGTTTCTATGGGCCATTGACCCAGCGCTTTTTCTCTGGACTTGGAGCCTCTCCCTTTGCACAGTAAGGTGTTGTGCTTGATGCTTTGAGTGCTACCCATGTGACCAGCACTATGACAGTAGGTGTTTGAAGCCGAGCACAGGCCAAATGGCCGCTCAGTTCAGATTCACACTGAGTTCCTTTTTCTGACACTGGAGACTCCTCTCTCTTTCTTTCTCCCCCTTCCAAGTCTGCATTCGTCCACCTGTCTCTCGCTTTTAAATCTGACATGTTCACACTGAAGCAAAGACTTGAAGTGGAGGAACGAGCCCAGGATGTGGCTGAGGAAAACATCCAGAAGGAGCTGGAAGGATGCAGAGTAATACTGCAGGTAATGGAGTCATGGAGATTAGACAGCAATATTGTCGCTGCTGGAAACTGGACCCTTGTTCAGGAGGGATGCAAACTCGCATTAGAGATAGAGGAGAAATGGAGGCAAGATCTGGGAATTGCTGTACAGTATATTTCATGTCTCTTATTTATACAGAGATGATCGTAGTTGTTGAGAGTGTAGAATTCTAGACCATAAACATCTGTAATATCCTCCCAGCTCAATTTCTGGGAGCTTCCATGATTTCTCTTTACTTATCTCTAAGACTTAAACTATGAAGCACAGTAAGCATAGATCAGTCAACAGACTAGCACAATCAAACACAGAATAATTGAGCCATTGAACATAACAAAATGTGTGAAGTATTTATTTTTATTAATTCATGGGACTTGGGTTTTACTCTAGCATTTACCTCTACTCCTCACTGCCTTGGAAGTGAGTGCCTTGCTAGGTTATTTCAGAAGGCAGTTAAGAATCAACAAATTGCTTTGGTTCTGAAGTCACATGGAGGCCAGATAAGATAAGAATAGCAGGTTTCCACCCCCACAGGACGTAAGTAAACCAGACAGGTTTTAATGACAATCATCAATGGTTACACAGCTGGGCTAGCTTTTAATTCCAACTTTTTAAAAATTTAATTCCAATTTAACCATCTGCCAAGGTGGGGTTTGAACTTGTGCCCCCAGAACATTAGCCTGCATTGTAGGGCTCTCATCCAGTGACAGGGGGGAATGGAGGGTTTGCTGTGATGTTCCGAACCTAATGGTCGTGACTGGTTCTGTGCAGAAACTGAAAGCAGCTTGTTCAGACAGGCAGAGGCGGGAGACTCTAAAGCAGCTCGAGTACAACCTTCAGGTTGTGGAAGCTTCCATCACACGGGTGACTAACAACTCCGAGATACTGGGTGCCGTACACCAGGTATGTGTGTTCAGATTAGCCATCACTCTGGAGGGCATTCTACTTCTCTGAGATTTATGATTCATCATCAACATTTAGGGCTGTTTAATTTATGTGCAATATTCAAATACTAATAAAAGGTATAGGAACAAACATAGGAACAGTGAAATTAGGAGCAGGGATAGGCAATTCAGCCCCTCGAGCCCGCTCTGCCATTTAACATGATCATGGCAGGTCTTATCCTGGTCTCAGCTTGACTCTCCTGCCTGCTCCCCAAAGCCCGTAATTCTGCTTTACATTAGAAACATTTCTCTTTCTTTCTTGAATCTGTTGATCAATTCTGCCTCCACTGCGTTCTGAGGCAGTGAGTTCCATAGATTCACATCCCTCTGAGAGAGGTCATTTCTCCTCATCTCAGTTTTGAACCGACTTACTCTCTACCTGTGACCTCTTGATCTAGACTGTCCCTCAAGGACTGTCTATTCAACTTCCACCTTATCAATCCTTTTTAGCATTTTATATCCTCAATAAGATGCCCCCTCTTTCTTCTGAACTCCAGCAAGTACCATCCCAAACTATTCAGTCTGTTCCTCAAACAACAGCCATTTCATCTCTGAAATCAACTTGATGAATCTCTGCTGAACTGTCTGCAGTAGCAGCACACCCTTCCTCAAGTAAGGCGATCAAAGCTGGGCACAGTATTCCAGGTGTGGTCTCACCAATGCCTTATACATGTTAAAATTTGTAGCTGCAGGGGGTCACAATATTAAAATTGTCAATATTGGTAGCAGGCTCCTATTAATAGGCATGTACCATTGTCAGTCTCAGGAATCCTATTAACAACTTAGTCAAACTTCAGTTCCTGTCTTTGTAGCATTGATCACCACCAGTTTATATGCTGGACTATCATTTGCATCCTGTACTATTGTCAATGCTGTTACCAGGCTCCCATTTCAACCTGTCAACTTAGATCACTTACTTACAAACCATCTACTGTGGAGCATTGTGTTTTTTTAAATTTGCAGCACAGCCCCTTTGTAGGATTCCCACCTTTAGTTGCTGCTTCAGATTCAAATGCCCTGGCTAGTTAACAGAAGATCATGAGAAAAGAAATTTCTACCACCGCATGCATAACATTCCCACAGGTTTCGGGTTGGAGACAGCTCAATGCATTTGAGACTGGGGAGTTAAAAAGGGCACTGAACTTACTGGAGTTGGGCAGAGAGGATTGCCTCTGAGCTCTATCCAAGTTTTCCCTATTTCATGACAATTCAATATCTTTCCTGATCTGAACATTAAGCGTTTCAGAGCGCATTGTTGCAGCATGTGCACAATAATTTGAACTGGTGTCAAAATTAGAATTTGGAAGAAGGATAATGAATGCGTGTCTTGGACATTCCTACACTTTCCCTAGGGAAGAAGCCTTCATATAGAGCCTGGATCAGAGATGTGACCACAATATTATATCCATGAGCCTCCCACACATATTCACTCTGGCAGATTCCTAACTGAAAGGATCATTATACGAGATGTCTGTGTGTGATATGCCTTTGCAGGAAGCCCGGATAAGTCGGGGTGTGCAAGTAATGATGGAACACGTGGCCAATCTGAAAAGCCTGCACGCCAAGGAACACGCAGAGCTACAGGAAATGAAGAAGATCATTCAGCAGAGCACCAGGAACCGACAGTTTGGAGACATGAGAGGTAAGGACCGTTTTTCATCCAACAGAAAGCACAGTCATTTGGAACTTCTAACTTTATTTCTTATTTATTACTTTATACTGACAAGAACTGTAATATTTTTCTACTCTTCATCTAAGATTTTACACCTTGGACCTAAGATGGCACTGTGAATGGCAACATTGTAAACTTTTTGCTGTCCTCATGTTGGAGGAGAAAGTGAGGACTGCAGATGCTGGAGATCAGAGCTGAAAATGTGTTGCTGGAAAAGCGCAGCAGGTCAGGCAGCATCCAAGGAACAGGAGAATCGACGTTTCGGGCACCTGAAGAAGGGCTGATGCCCGAAATGTCGATTCTCCTGTTCCTTGGATGCTGCCTGACCTGCTGCGCTTTTCCAGCAACACATTTTCAGCTGTACTCATGTATCCTGTATTTGAGTGCAAGTGACAGTAAAACCTAATTCTATTTCTAATTCAGTTGTCGTCCAGAGGACACATTCACAGTCTCACAGAGCCAGGAGCCTGAGTTTGATTCCACCCTCGGGCAACTGTCTGTATGGAGTTTGCATGTTCTCCCTGTGTCTGTGTGGGTTTCGTTCCACAGTCCAAACATGTGCAGGTTAGGTGGATTGGTCATGCTGAATTGCCCATCATGTCCAGGGATGCGCAGGCTAATTGGATTAGCCATGGGACATGCAGGGTTACAGTAATAGGGTAGGTGTGGGGGTGGGGGGGATGCTCTTCAGAGGTTTTGTGTGGACTAAATGGACCAAAGGGCCTTCCATGCTGTAAGGATTCTAGTCTTTGATTCAAAGTTTGAAGAGGGAATGTACATAGACTGTATAATTTATTGAGCTGAATTCTCCATTCTGATTCCTCTCTTCTGATATCGGACGAGAATGGTATTTGGCGAGTGCAGCCTTGAGACCCTTCCCCATGAGTAAACACTTCCACACCTTCACACTCAAATGGAAATGGGATGAGATCATATGGATCGACCATCTAATTTTTATTGGACTGAACCTTGATCATGGCCAGGATCACCATTGGGCAAGAATAATATGATGTCAGAAGGCAGGATTAACATTCCCATGGTTCCCCTCGATGAAGGATTAGCACCTCATTGTGTTTCCTTCCCCCACCTTTCTGCCTTGTTCTGCAGGCCTCAGTTCCTGCTCTGGACATGTTGACTCTCAAGGAGGATTCTGCCAATGTAGTTGTCCAGCTTTATCTCCAGCAATGGGCCTGTGCACAACCATTGGGATTCTAGAACTCATACCATGCAGCCTGGTAGCATCAATTCCACAGGGAATCACCATGGCTACCTGATGAACTCTAACAGGGTCATGTTTGCTGTAATATTGGGTTGGTGGACCAACCAGGAGGACTGTGTGATACAAACTGTGCAAGAAAGTGAAGGGTCAGAGTGAATAAACCTCCAGGGCGCCCTGGGACCGATACTTAAATAGAATGGGTAGTAAAGATTGGGATGGGCATGGCAGGTCAAATTAGTTTCCTTATAGAGTCATACAGATGTACATCATGGAAACAGATCCTTCAGTGCAACTCGTCCATGCTGACCAGATATCTTAACCTAATGTAGTCCCATTTGCCAGCACATGGCCCATATCCCTCTAAACCCTTCCTATTCGTGATTAGATTATTTACTTATGGTGTGGAAACAAGCCCTTCAGCCCAACAAGTCCACATCGACCCGCCAAAGAGCGACCCGCCAAAGAGCACCCCACCCCACCCAGACCTATTCCCACAAAACTACGGACAATTTAGCACGGCCAATTCACCTAACCTGCACATTTTTGGATTGTGGGAGGAAACCCACGCAGAAACGGGGAGAATATGCAAACTCCATACAGACAGTTGCCTGAGGCAGGAATTGAACCCAGATCTCTGGCGCTGTGAGGCAGCAGTGCTGACCACTGTGCTGCCATATACCCATCCACATGCCTTTTAAATGTTGTAATTGTACCAGCCTCCACCATCTCCTCTGACAGCTCATTCTATACACACACCACCCTCTGCATGAAAAGGTTGCCCCTCAGGTCCCTTTTATATCTTTCCCCTCTCACCCTAAACCTATGGCCTCTAGTTCTGGACTTGCCCACCCCTGAGAAAAGACTATCTATTTATCCTATCCATGCCCCTCATGATTGTATAAAGCTCTATAAGGTCACCCCTCAGCCTCCAACGCTCCAGGGAAAACAGCCCCAGACTATTCAGCCTCTCCCTGTAGCTCAAACCCTCCAACCCTGGCAACATCCTTACAAATCTTTTCTGAACCCTTACAAATTTCACAAAGTCAAAATTGTTCTCAAAGATGGGTGATGCTACCTAGGCCACCTATTTGCACCTATTTTTTCTGACAATCATCTGCTTACATGAATAATGAAGTCAACTGCTCGATGATATGATTGATCAAGCAAAAACAACAGAACTAGAGGCTGATGTGGGTAGGTACTTTTCCTAGTAACAGATCAACAATTATTTATTACTCTGATAGTCTTGCTTGATGCCAATCCATATTTAAAATGCAGTAGACTTCTGGAAAATGGGCTGCTCATTCAATATCATACAATAAACCTGATACATTCTTTAAAATTACCAGCTCAAGTCCTTGTAGTATTTTCTCGGATAGTCATAGAGTCATACAGCATGGAAATAGACTCCCTGGTCCAACTCGTCCATGCTGACCAGATATCCTGAATTAGTCTAGTTGTGTTTGCCAGCATTTGGTCCATTTCCCTGTGCATATACCCATCCAGGTGCCTTTTAAATGCTGTAATTGTACCAGCCTCCACCTCTTCCTCTGGGAGCTCATTTCATACATGTACCATCCTCTGCGTGAAATAGTTGCCCCATAGGTCCTTTTAAATCTTTCCCCTCTCATATTAAACCTATACCCTCTAGTTTTGAACCTCTCACCCTGGGAGAAAGATCTTGGCTGTCTACTCCATCCATGCCCCTCATGATTATAGAAACCTCTAAAAGTCACCCCTCAGCCTCTGATGCTCCAGGGAAAACAGCCCCAGCCTATTCAGCCTCTCCCTATAGCTCAAACCCTCCAATCCTGGCAGCATCCTGGTTAGTCTTTTCTGAAACCTTTCAAGTTTCACAATATCCTTAGTATATCAGGGAGACCAGAAGTGAACACAGTATTCAAAAGGTGGCCTAACCCATTTCCTGTACAGCCGCAACATGACCTTCCAGCTCCTATAATCAATATCCTGACCAATAAAGTGTACCAAATACTGCCTCCACTATCCTGTCTACCTGTGGCTCCACTTTCAAGGAATTATGAACCTCCCCTGATTTGCCTTATCAAAATGCAGCACCTCACATTTATCTAAATTAAATTCCATCTGCCACTCCTCAGCTCATTTGCCCAACTGATCAAAATTCTGTTGTACTCCAAATAAATTACTTTGCTGAACACTACACCACCAATTTTGGTGTCATCTGCAAACTTACTGCACCTCCTTTATTTACACCCAAATAAGTTACATAAATGACAAAAAGCAGTGGACCCAGCGCCGATCCCTGTGGCACACCACTGGTCAAAGGCCCCCAATCTGAGAAGCAACCCTCTATCACTACCCTCTGTTTCCTACCTTTGAGCCAACTTTGTATCCAAATGGTTAGTTCTCCCTGTATTCCATGTGATCTAACCTTGTTAACCAGTTTATCATGCGGAACCTTGTCAAATACCTTACTGAAATCTATATAGACAATCTCCACTGCTCTGCCTTCATTAATCTTCTTCATCATTTCTTCAAAAAACTCAATCCTGGCAGATGGCTATTTCTGACAGCTGTGGTATCTTCCTCCCCTACCAGTGTGTGGTACTGGATAATGGTTGTTTTGAGGCAATTCACTGGTACTAGTTCTCCTTGTGTTTGCTTTATCTTGAGCTCATCTCATGACAATAGTAAAACAATAACAACTTAGAGTATCTACAGAAGAGGCACTGACGTTTGATAATACCAAGGCTTGTTGCATGATAGTGATGAGTTCAAATTCATTTGGTCAAGCATAATTACTGAGACTTTAGGGAGCTGGTACATCTGCTCCCTTTGAAAGTCAGAAGTTCCACGACACCAGGTTATAGTCCAACAAGTTTATTTGAAATCACATGCTTTTGGAGTGTAGCCTTTTCGTCAGACACAGAGAAATTCATCAGACAAATGAGGCTCAAGCATTCTTCCACTAACTCCAAGACGTCAGCAGTGAGCCACTGAGACAACCAATGAACTGGAATGGTCAACAGAGAGATACGTGGTGCCGTGACCAAAAAAGAAAGAGTCGATTCGACCCTTCCAGAAGGCTGCTGCCCTAGGCTTGAGCCATCAGGAGATGTGTCAACACCAGATTCATAAACTGTGCTCACAAGATAGTGCAAAATGTCACCCAAGCACAATGCAAATGCCATCCATACTCTCAAGACTAACTGCAACATTGTCATCAAACCAGCAGACAAAGGAGGAGCCATTATCATACAAAATAGAATGGACTATTGCAAAGAAGCATGCCAACAACAGAACAACCAGGAACACAACAGACAACTCACTGCCGATCTGACCAAATAACACACCCGTCAACTGAACAGATTGATCAAGACCTTTGATCCAGACTGTCAGAGTATCCTATGCACACATCACAGCCGAATATTCTATGCTCCAAACATTTGTGATTTTTAAATAAACCCGTTGAACTATAAACTAGTGTCATGTGACTTCTGACTTTTGTCCACCCAAGTCCAGCACCTGCCTTTGTAAGTGGGAGTGGAATATTTTGTCTTCACCCACTGACTGTATATAACATCAGAAGACACAAAGGAGCAAATATAACATAAACATTAACTCCTGTCAGAACAATTAACTTAGATAAGGCACTCCTGAACTTTGGATCAACCTTATTCTTCAGTAACATGGATACAGTAAAACATCAAGGCTTATAAACGTTGCAATGTGCTCTCTTTCAGATGATGCCGACTTTCAGACTAAGCATCAAATGATGAGAGCTATGCATCAGGTAATTCAACATTGTGTCTTCATTAACATACAGATAGCTCAAATATTGTATATTTATGAAGAAATAATCATATTTCTCATCATGATATTCATGGAGAATGGCAAATTTGACCTTTATTTGTTCCTCCTAGCTCGTATAAGACTATTTTGGGTTGACATACGGATGTGTGATTCTAATAAACTTTTCATCCATTGAATTGATGACTTCATTCAAATTGCATTTAGAAGATTTTCCTATGTTATTATATTGCAAAGGGGATCTCAGCTTGTGCCAGACCATTATGTCATCTAGCTCTATCAGGTTTCCTGTTACATCACCTGGTGGACAGCTAGGGTGCAGTTTCTTCAGTTTTAATTCTCTCAATGGGATGTGGCAATCAGTCAGTGTTTGTTCACCATCCCTAAATCCCCAGGAGGAAGGGGTGAGCCACCTTCCTTATTTGCTGCAGTCCATCTGTTACAGGTACACACACAGTGCTATTAGAAAGGGAGATCCATGAGTTAGACCCAGGAACAGTGAGATAGTTCCAAATCAGAATGGTGCATAGTTTGCTGGGGTTCTTGCTGGTGACAATATTCCACGCTGTTCACTTTGCTTTACCTTTTAGGTGAGAAAGGTCACAGATTCTGTCTGAGAGGTTGGAGTGAGTTGTTGCAGTACAGTGGTGGAGGAAGTGAATGTTGGAAGTTGATTGGTCGGTAGCTTTGTCCTATGTAGAGTGTAGCTTCATGACCGTTGTTGGAGCTGTATTCATCTAGGCATTCCACTACAATATTGGCTTGTGCCTACCAGGTTTTTGAAGTCAAGAGATGAGTTATTTGATGCAGAATCCACAGCCTCTGAGCTGTTCTTGTGGCTTTGGTATTTATGTAGCTGGTGCAGTAAGGTTTCTTGCCGTTGATGAGCACAGGATGTTGATAATAGGAGATTGAGTGATGGTAATACCTGGAGTTTGTTAGATTCTTTCTTCATAGAATCCCTACAATGTTGAAGCAGGCCATTCAGTCCATCGAGTCCACACCGACCCTCTGAAGAGCACCCCATCCAATTCCTGTAACCCTGCATTTCCCATGGCTAACCCACCTAGCCTGCGGATCCCTGGACACTATGGGGCAATTTAGCCTCACCAATCCATCTAACCTGCATATCGTTGGAGCATGTGAGGAAACCGGAGCACCTGGAGGAAACCCACGCAGACACAGGGAGAATGTGCAAACTCCACACAGACAGTCACCCACAGCTGGAATTGAATCTGAGTTGCTGGTCCTATGAGGCAGTAGCACTGGCCACTGAGCCACCATGCTGCCCTTGTGGTAGACACAGCTGTTGCATGGCACTGTATGGTGCGAATGTTACATGCTATTTATCAGTCCAGGCCTGAAGGCTACCCTTTGAACATCAGATCTGTATCTAACCCAGTGTGTTGAGATCAGATTTCACCTTCCTGCTCTTACCCTCCACACATTTTGGTGACAGTGATCACAACTGCCTCACATTTAGCATGAAGAAGGGCTCCTACTCCTTCGATGCTGCCTGACCTGCTGCGCTTTTCCAGCAACACATTTTCAGCTCACATTTAGCATAGCTTTGGAAAGTGAAACGAGCAATTACCGAGGGAAGATATTCAATTGGGGAAAAGGAAATTATGACTTGATCAGACAGGAGTTGGGAAATATAGACTGGGAGCAATTGTTCCACAGAAAGGGCACAGCAGACACGTGGAGACTGTTTAAGAAGCAGTTGTTGCGAGTGATGCACAAACTTGTTCCTCTGAGGCAAGTAAGAAGGGGTAAGATTAAGGAACCTTGGATGACGAGAACAGAGGAACTTCTCATCAAAAGGAAGAAGGCAGCTTATGTAAGGTGGAGGAAGCAAGGATCTAGCACAGCTTTAGAGGATTACAGGCTTGCTAGAAAGGAGCTCAGAATTGGACTGAGGAGATCCAGTAGGGGGCATGAAAAAGGCTTGGCAAGAAGGATTATGGAGTACCCAAAGGCATTTTACTCATATGTGAGGAATAAGAGAATGATCAGGGAGAAGGTAGGGCTGATCAGGGATAACAGAGGGAACTTGTGCGTGGAGTCTGAGCAGATAGGGGAAGCCCTAAATGAGTTTTTTGTTTCAGATTTCATCAAGGAAAGGGAATTTGTTGTAAATGAAAACTTGGAGGAGCTGAGATACAGTCTTGACCAGATCAAGATTGATGAAGTTGATGTGCTAGAAATCTTGGAAAACATTAAGATTGATAAGTCGCCAGGGCCAGAGCAGATTTATTCTAGGCTGCTCTGGGAAGCGAGAAAAGGAGGTTGCTAAGTCACTGGGCGCGAGGATATTTGCCTCCTCATTCTCCACGGGAGTCGTACCGGAGGATTGGAAGGAGGCGAATGTTGTTCCTCTTTTCAAGAAGGGGAATAGGGAAATCCCTGGCAATTACAGACCAGTCAGTCTTACGTCTGTGATCAGCAAAGTTTTGGAAAGAATTCTGAGGGATAGGATTTATAACTATTTGGCAAAGCATAGTGTGATTAAAGGAATCAGCATGGCTTTGGGGCAGGTCATGCCTCACAAATCTTATTGAGTTCTTTGAGGAGGTGTCAAGACAGGTCGACAATGGTTGAGCAGTGGATGTGGGGTATATGGACTTCAGCAAGGCATTTGATAGGGTTCCCCATGGTAGGCTCATTTATAAAGTCAGGAAGTATGGGATACAGGGAGATTTGGTTGTCTGGATTCAGAATTGGTTGGCTGACAGAAGCCAGAGAGTGGTTGTAGATGGAAAGTATTCTGCCTGGAGGTCAGTGTTGAGTGGGGTCCCGCAGGGCTCTGTTCTTGGGCCTCTGCTCTTTGTAATTTTTAAAATGACTTGGATGAGGAGGTTGAGGGGTGGGTTAGTAAATTTGCAGATGACACAAAGGTTGGAGGTGTTGTCGATAGTATAGAGGGCTACTGCAGACTGCAGCGCGATATAGACAGGATGCAGAGCTGGGATGAGAAATGGCAGATGGAGTTCAACCTGGATAAATGCGAAGTGATGCATTTTGGAAGGTCAAACTCAAATGCTGAATATAGGATTAAAGACAGGATTCTTGGCAGTATGGAGGAACAGAGGGATCTGGGTGTGCAAGTACATAGATTCCTCAAAGTTGCCACCCAAGTGGATAGGGTTGTTAAGGAAGCATATGGTGTTTTGGCTTTCATTGACAGGGGGATAGAGTTTAAGAGCTGTGTGGTTTTGCTGCAGTTCCTCAAGTCCCTGGGGAGGCCACACTTGGAATATTGTGTCCAGTTCTGGTCGCTCTGTTATAGGAAAGATACAGAGGCTTTGGAGAGGGTGCAAAGAAGGTTTACCATGATGCTGCCTGGACTAGAGGGTGTGCCTTATGAAAAAAGGTTGAATAGGCTTGGACTTTTCTCTCTGGAGAGAAGGAGGAAGAGAGGAGACCTGATCGAGGTGTACAAAATAATGAATGGAATAGATAGAGTCAAGAGCCAGAGACATTTCCCCAGGGCAGGATTGACTGGTATGAGAAGTCATAGTTTGAAGATATTAGGAGGAAGGTATAAAGGAGATGTCAGATGTAGGTTTTTTACAGAGTTGTGAATACATGGAATGCGTTACCAGCGGTGGTGGTGGAAGCAGAGTCATTGGGGACATTTAAGCGACTGCTGGACATGCACATGGATAGCAGTGAGTTGAGGGGTGCGTAGTTTGTTAATATATTTTACATTAGGATTAAATCTCAGCACAACATCGTGGGCCAAGGGCCTGTTCTGTGCTGTACTTTTCTATGTTCTATGTTCTATCTATTTCCTGCTCGGTCATAGCCTGCAAGAAGCTAAAAGCCCTCTGCTGATAAGGAGAAACATATCTCTGAAAAATAAATTCATGTCAGAATTTAATAAAGATTTCAATAAAACCTTGAAATTATGTCAGTCTTTCCCGTGCTATCACTGAGCATAATTTGGCAACATGCCACAGAATGGTCTGTAAGTTATCCACAAAACTGTTCATTTCACTCAGTCTAGGACCACCCTGGAAATGTGTGTTGGTGATGGTGTAGGGTGTCTGCCTCTGAGCTTGCAGAATGGCGGGAATTTAATCCCACGTCTCTGGTGAGTGCTGTTATTGGTGGAAGATTCTCGTTTCCATGGCAGCCTCAATACCTTAGGGCATCCATTCGTGTCAGAAATCACAATGTAGTTAAAGCTGGCAGGTTGTATGTGTGAGTCACACAAGCTGGTGGACTTCAAACGTCAGTTCTTTGGCTCCCACTTTGATTCACTACTTCCTGCAAGTTAATCTTAACCTCGTTAAACCATCTCCTCGGATATCAGCAAGAAAATGTAATCATAAACTAGTTTCTAAAAGAACCGTGTCTGAGTTTGTTGAAAATAAATCCTTGTTCCTGGGCATCAATGCAATGTCGACATTTCCTGCCTATCCTTAGTTTGCCTTGAAAAGGAAGTGGTGAGCCATCTTTTTGAACCATTACAGTCTAAGCTGCTTAGATATTCCCATTGTATTGCTGTGCCGTGAGTTACAGGACTTTGACACAGTCACAGTATTCTGTTATGTCTCATGGTCAGTCTGTCAGCCTGAGACCATAAGACCATAAGACATAGGAGCAGAAATTAGGCCATTCAGCCCATCAAGTCAGCTCCGCGGTTTGATCATGGCTGATAAGTTTCTCAAATCCATTCTCCTGCTTTCTCCCTGTAACCCTTGATATTCAGGAATCTATCTCTGTCTTAAATATACCAAATTACCTGGCCATCACAGCCTTCCGTGGAAGTGAATTCCATAGATTCACCATTCTCTGGCTGAAGACATTTCTCCTTATCTCTGTTCTAAAAGGTCTTCCCTTTACTGTAAGGTTGTATCCTCGGGTCATAGTCTCTCTTACCAATGCAAATATCTTCCCAACATCCACTGTCCAGGCCATTCAGTATTCTGTAAGTTTCAATTAGATCCCCCCTCACTCTCTGCATCGAGTACAGACCCAGAATCCTCAACATTCTTTATACATTAAGCTTTTCAGTCCTGGGGTCATTCGCATGAACTTGCTCTGAACATGCTCCAGGACTAGCACATCCTTTCTGAGATATGGTGCCCAAAACTCTGCACAATACTCCAAATATGGTCTGACTAGAAGCTTACAGAGCCTCAGAAGTACATCCCTGCTTTTATATTCAAATCCTCTCAAATTAAATGCCATAATTTTGTATACCTTCCTAAATCCTGACTCAACCTGCAAGTTTATCTTGAAGGAATCCTGGACTAGAACGCTCAAGTTTCTTTACACTTCAGGCGTCTGAATTTTCTCTCCATTTAGAAAATAGTCCATGCCTCTATTCTTCCTACCACAGTGCATGACCTCACACTTTTCCATGTTAAACTCCATCTACCAATTCTTTGCCCTCTCTCCTAACCTGTCCAAATCCTTCTGCAGCCTCCCTGCCTTCTCAATGCTACCTGTCCCTCTATCTATCTTTGTATCATCTGCAAACTTAGCTCGAATGCCCTCAGCTCCTTCATCTAGACTGATGGTCCCAACACTGAGCATTGAGGAACACCATTTGTCACCAGCTGCCATCCTGAGAAGGACCCTTTTATCCCCACTCTCTGCTTTCTGCCAGACAGCCAAGTTTCTATCCATGCTATCACCTTGCCTCTAACACCATAAGCCCTTATGTTACTCAGTAGCCTACTGTGTGGCACCTTTATGAAAGGCCTTCTTGAAGTCCAGTTAAATAACTGTGATTCAACTCAACAAGCACATGAGAACATCACTGTGTCAAAGCATGTAATATTAGGGTGTACAGGTCTCACAATCTATCCTCCCTTAGATCACTTGAAGCAATGCATGCCACTGGAACCTCTGTTGTAATGCAATGAAGTCCATTGTCTATGTGTACTATCAGGGACCAAGCTGTGAGTCAGTAAGGATACCTTGAAGTTGGTTCAGGTCTATATTCTTGAACTTTGCATTCCAGTGATGGGGCATTCAGATATATTTCAGCCAGTCTATGTGGATCTTGATATGATTCTCTGGATAGGAATTTCAATATAGTGGTGCATTACTAAGGCAAGACAGGTAAAAGCTATCTCTTCCATTGCTATGCAGAATGGTAATAGTGAATTGTTCCCTGTGTTATGGTAGATGGATCCATTCTGAAACGGCACTTAAACGAAACCCTTATTTGTTCTTATTTACCAGAGTACAGCTCGCAGGAGGGTAAGCATTGCTGTCATTCCAAAACAGCTCATGGTAAGTGTACAATCCAATTTCTCACTTTTTTGCATTGTATCTGCTTTAGATCATTTTAATTACCTACCTTTAGAGGCAGTGTGTGGATAAATTGGGTCTTTCATCTCTGGAGTCTTGGCTTGTCGGACAGGCCACGATGCTGAGGTGAGTGTTTCCTCTCAATGTAGGAAGTAGGAAGTCAGCTTTTCCGTGAAATGGGTTGGTGGTGATTCAACCCGATCCCTAACTCCACATGACCGATTCATGAGAGAAATGGAAAAAGCCATACTGACCAGAAAGCAGTCAAGCGTCTCCCCGGAGATTGGGACTAAGGCCAATGTGAAGGATGGGTAGTTATTGCACCTTGGGAAACAACAGCATTTTAAGGAATGAGATTGAGATAACTCAAAACAGTGAACAAGGCAAAAGTGAGGACTGCAGATGCTGGAAATCAGTCTACTGCTGTGCTTTTCCAGCACCACTCTAATGTATACTCAAAACAGTGAACAGCTTGTTATTTTGGAGATTGTTTTCCAAGCTCCATGTAGAGTGGATAGATGTGGGAATGGTGAGTCACATTAGAATTAGAAACATGTTTAGTGTCACGTGTACTCAAGTACAGGGATACAGGAGCCCAGTGAAAAGTCTCCACACCCGGCACCATTTTAGATACAAAATCTTAGGACAGAGCAGAAAAATAAAGAACTACAGTGGGTTCTGCTAATAACATGTGTTTCTTCAACGCAAATTGACATTAACGTGATTGAAGGATTTAGACCATTATTTGTAGAACGTGAACTTTCCTTAAATCTATTGGCTATAACATGATTTCGGCCCCATTAGTTTAAATGGCGCAGCTATTGAGCAATTTTCTTACAACGTGAGATCACAGGAGAATGGAACTATCATGTTATATCAGAACCGACTGTAAGTTATATGTAAGATATCACAGTCCTTCTGAGAATAAAGTAGAAAAAATAAAGAATTACAGTCCTGCTCTAGCCATGGGCCTGCAGATGCTCTACACTGGGCTTCCCCACGAGGGCTTGATCTCTTCCTCATGTGAAGCAGTCTCCCCTGCACTGGGCACGCACAACTCTGTCTGGCCACTGACCATTACAAGTCCACACCAGCTCACCAGCCACCTCACCACAGATCGCCAGAATCCCAGTCTGGGTCATCACTGAGCCCATAAGCCACATCAGCACTCCAGACTTAAAAGAATCCATGGCAGCATTGCACCAGCCGCCTGGCGCCAATGACTTGCTCCAGGCCCAAAGCTGCTACTGTCCCCGTTGCCTCCATAACCGAGCTCCCTCAGAAAGTAAGGTGACACAAAAAAAACTAACTAATAAAAAAGCGAGAAAAGATGAAAGGAAAAACGAGCAGTTGGAGTGGATGAGTCCCAGCTCAGGAACCCTACTCAGCCGTTATCTTGATTCATATGAAGTGGAATCCATGAACCAATGAAAGTGAGTCGATCTCATGTTGTTATCTTCTTCATTACAATCACTAGCATCAACAACATCCATCCAGGTTCAGACAGCACAATCAGGAATCAGAAATCCAAGCCACAATTAAAAAAACACAAATAGAATTGCACTCCTCAGGCCAAGTGCCAGGGAATTAAGGCTACAGGCCAATTGTAGATTCTCCTGATGTAGGAAAATAGGACACAGAATTCAGGTTTGCCCTATAGATAGCCACTTGTAATGCCTGTGCAGGAGATAACAAGGATCATGACTGACATTTTGATTCCAGAGGATCTAGCTCAATACTTGTTGGGTCACACACACTGCAAGCGCCTCTGCCCCACCCCCGCTACAATGAGCAGACTAGCACAATTGTTGCCAGTAGTTGCAAGAAGGTGTAACCTTATTGGTGTAAAGTGATCATATGGGCTTAGTCAATTAATGGCTATAGAGTTGGGATGGCAAGCACCCTGAAAAAGTGAGGAGCCTTCTCTTGCTCATGGTCACCATCAAGTGGTAAAGTTCCTGACCCTGGTATGGAATGGTAGCACCATACAACACAGAAGGAGGCTGGTAATAGTACTTTGAAGGATCCATCTATTTCATAGAATTATAAACGAATGCAGTGAGGAATAAAACCATTTGGCGCTTTGTGTCTGTTTCAAAAAGAGCTATCTAATTTTACTCACCAGCTCTTCCCCGTAGCTCTGTAATTATTTTCCTTGAATAATTTCCCATTTCTCTGTAGGATATTATTACTGAATCTGCTTTTGCCTCCCTGTCATGGCCATTTTTCATATCACAAATCATTATGTAAATTTGTTTCCTTGTGTCATCTCAAGCTTCTATATCAATCACCTTAAATCTGTGTCGTCTGGTTGCTGATCTCTCTGCCACTGGACTTACTCTATCCTCATTTAATCCATCAAAATCACAATTTTAAACACCCTCCCTCAAACCTTCTCTTCTTTCATAATCCAGCAGTTCAAATTCTGCACATAACTACCTCTGATCCCTTGCAGCACTCGATTAAATCTTCTTTGAACTCTCTCCATAGCATTGACAGCTAGTATATCAGGAATCTCATGTATGCTGATTGCCTTATCTGTTAGACATTACATCTGGAGCACAATGTTCTGGTCCAGTAAGCCAGCTAGTGAAGGAAAGTACTGGTGCCACTCAGTCTAACACTTACTTCGAGGTTTTGAGAACACACCATTTCAGTTTCAGTATCATTTATAAATGCCCCCTTATTGATGATTGATTATAATTAATAGCCAACATCTCTTTCAATTCCATGTGGGTCCAACTAATGTGGGACATGGACTCATCTCTGTCTCTCACAGGTTATAGAATTATTTTTATTCTATTAAATTATGTGGGTGTCACTAAGGTGATGAGTTAACCTAACTCTTAACTTAAGAGTAAACCACATTGCTTTGGCTCTGAAGTCACATGTAGGCTGGACCAGGTAACAATGGCAGATTTCCTTCACTAATGGACCTTAGTGAATTAGATATCATTTTAATGATAATCAGCAATGGTTACGTAGTTGCTATTAGAAAAACTTTGGTCAGGTGAATGTAATTACTTCCATATATTCATAATGAGATAAGAGTTCTAATCTCTCAAGAAGCGGTTTATACATATGTTCTTTTTAGGGCTCGGAATTGATTATGGAAGTGACTGTCATGATTATTCCATGTCTTACTAGAAGCTCCTAAAACCTGTAACATTACATAATCCTTTCAGCACTGAGCGCTGAGAGCCACCTGGCTGGAGTACAAGTTTCAGTTTATACAGGGAGAAAGTTTTCCATAGAGGGATATCCATTTCACGGTGTTTGGCACATTGCACCTCATATGTCAGTTGTATAGTCTGAATGTCAGTCAGCAACTGAGTATTTTGCTGTTGGCTGCATCTGTCTGACAACCAGTTGATATGGAGATATCAGCAACAGATAAATCTCCCTATGGCTGCTGTTCTCAATTTGGCACCTTCTTCATTTATCCATGTCATTACCTTACCTTAGCTAGCTCGTTTACTTTGGATTCTCTACGTTTTCTGCAAGATTCAAGGACAAGAAGGCTTGGAGTTTGGACCTATGGCACTGGATGTCTGCAATTTCTCTGCTTCAAAAGGCTTAACTGGCCTGTGGTTCAATTATGAACTATTAATATCAACTTCTGGCGCTCTGAGAACACTGCGTGTCATGTGTTTCAAAAGCTCTGAAGTCAGAGGCATAATTCCCTACAGCCACAGTTCTTAAAGAGCACCCGACTGCCATGAAAACTGTACATGTTTTGGGAGGGACTTGCATTATATCTCAGAGGAGAGTACCTAAACTTAGTGACCAGAGTTAAAAGGGAATACGCTAGAGAAACTTAGCAGGTCTGGCAGCACCTGTGGAGAGAAAAACAAAGTTTCTGATACGACTGCTCTACAGAGCTGAAAGGGTTTGGAAAATGGTGGTTTGCCAAAAGTCAGAGGGTGAGGAGGAGCAAGTGGAGCAAATGGTGAGAGTGTCCAATGCAAAAGGCAAAGCTGTGCTGATGGTAGTCAAGGAGTAAAATAAATAAATGTAAATGTTACCTGTGAAAATACAACCACTCTGCTGAGACCAAAGTTAACAAGACACAAACAAGACATGGCTGGGGCTTCACAACTCCACCCATTATTTGAGGTGTGGTGACCTTCAGATTAAATTCACCAGAAGCCGTGTCTCTTTATGAGAAGAGCAGCCCTTTGATTCGGTGGGACTAGAGTGACATCACTTGGCTCAGGTAAGCAATGTTTGAGCATCATGGTTTGGAGATGCCAGCCCAAGTCAACATAGTCTCCCTAATTCTCATAGCGGGTGAACAAATATGTTTACAACCTATTCAAGTTCTGCCAACTAAAATATGAAAACATGTAATCATATTAAAATGGACTGTCTTGTTAAGTTTTTGTTGTTAATCCTTACAGTAGACTTGATGTGTTTGGTGGCTCAGCGGTAGAGTCCATGATTCTGAGTCAGTGGTTGTATCTTCAAGACCTGAGCACATTAGTTAAGCTGACCTATCAGCACAGTACTGTTGGGGTGCTGTACTGTTGGAAATACTGCCTTTCGGATGAACTTTGTCCACTCTCAGTCAACGTAAAAGATAACAAGATACTCTACTATGGAAGAGTAAGGGAGCTTCTCCCAATGTCCACCTGAATATCTTTCTCTCAAACATCTTCTCAAGATTGTCTGATGATTTGCTAGTGGGAGCACAAATTAGCAATTCATAATACAACACTGACTATATTACACAAAGATTAATTTAATTAGCTGCCATGTGTACTGGGGCATCCTTAATTCACGTGAGTTACTGTTTAAATACTAAGTTTAATTTCCACATTGCTTTTCTTTTGACTTTTCTTCCTTCTCTCTGTTCCAATAGATTTTTCACAATACAGACTCCAACACAGTTGACAGTGAAGAGTGCAAGATGGATTATAGCTCTACAAAGATCTCCAGGCACAACGTGCCACCACAAAACAGGTAAAAGCACAACTTGAACCTAAGTAGATGATTGTCAGGTCGCTCGATATTTTGTAATCTCATTGGTCAAAAAAGGCTGTCAGTTATTATGCGTACATGACTGTCCCTTGAGAAGATGTTGGTGAAGCTGACTTTTTGAAGCATTGTGGTATGTGTGTGTGTGGGGTGAAGGTGTTGATGGTTAGTCAGTTTCAGGATTTTGACCATTGATATTGAGGGAATAGTGGGATATCGTCAGGCTGGAATGATGTATTCCTTGCAGTAAACTTTGGTGTATCCATGCACTTGATATCCTTGGAGAAAGTGAGGACTGCAGATGCTGGAGAGCAGAGTCAAAAAGTGTTAGTGGCACACTCATCCGATTGGCTGAACTGGTCCTGACCCTCAACAATTTCTCCTTCCAATCCTCCAGATAAAAGAGGTAGCTATGGGCATCCGTATGGGCCCCTGCTACACCTGCCTCTTTGTCAGGTATATGGAACAGTCCATCTTCCGCACCTACACCAGCACCATTCCCCACTTTTTCCTCTGCTACATCGATGACTGTATCGATGCCACCTCATACTCCTGCAAGGAGGTTGAACAGTTCATCAACTTCACGAACACCTTCCACCCCGACCTTAAGTTCAACTGGACTATTTTGGACATCTCCCTCCCCTTCCTGGACCTCTCCATTTTCATTTCTGGTGACCGACTCAACATGGACATCTACTACGAACCCACCGACTCCCACAACTACCAGGACTACACCTCCTCCCACCCTGCCTACTGTAAAAATGCTATCCCTTACTCCCAATTTCTCTACCTCTGCCACATCTGCTCCCAGGAGGACCAATTCCACCATACAACAGCCCAGATGGCCTCCTACTTCAAGGACTGCAAATTCCCCTCCCACATGGTCAACAATGCCCTCTAGCACATCTCCTTCACTTCCCCCATTTCCTCCCTTGAACTCCATTCCTTCAATTGCAACAAGAGCAGAACTCCCCTGCCACACCACCGACCTCCGCATACATCGCATTATCCTCCGCCATTTTCACCACCTACAAACAGACCCCACCACCAGGAATATATTTCCCTCTCCACCCCCTATCCACATTCCGCAGAGACCATTCCCTCCGCGACTCCCTTGTTAGGTCTACAACCCCACCAACCCACCCTTCACTCCTGGCACCTTCCCATGCCACGGCAAGAAGTGCAAAATCTGTACCTACACCTTCCCCCTCACCTTCATCCAAGGCCCCAAAGGATCCTTCCACATCCAGCAGAGATTCACAAGTACTTCCACATACATCATCTACTGTGTCCATTGTTCTTGGTGTGGTCTCCTCTACATTGGGGAGAAAGGTTGCCAACTTGCAGAACGTTTCATAGAACATCTCTGGGATACGCACACTAAACAACCCTACCACCCTGTGGCTGAACACTTTAACTCCTCCTCCCACTCCATCAAGGGCATGCAAATCCTGGGCCTTCTCCACTGATAAACCCTAACTAATGGCCACCTGGAGGAAGAATGCTTCATCTTCTGCCTTGCAACCCTTCACACAAGATCAATGCAGATTTCACCAGTTTCCTCATTTCCCCTCCCTCCACCTTATCCCAGTTCCAACTTTTCAACTTGGCGCTGCTCTCTTGAACTGGCCAGTCTGTCTATCTTCCTTCCCACCTATCTGCTCCACCCTCCTCTCCGACCTATCACCATCATCCCCTCCCACCTGCATCTACCCATCGCATTCCCAGCTACCTTCCTCCAGCCCCACCCCCTCCCATTTATCTCAGCCACCTCGGGGCACCCCCTCATTCCAGATGAGAGCTTTAAAAGGGATTAAAGGGGCAATCTTTTCACAGAAAGTGGTGCATGTATGGAATTAGCTGCCAGAGGAAGTGGTAGAGGCTAGTACAATTACAACATTTAAAAGGCACCTGGATGGGTGTATGAATAGGAAGGGTTTAGAAGGATATGGGTCAAGTGCTGGCAAATGGGACTAGATTGGGTTGGGATATCTGGTCGGCACAGGCAAGTTGGACCGAAGGGTCTGTTTCTGTGCTGTATATCTCTCTGACTATGACTCTAAATGTGAGGTGACAGAGTCATAGAGTCATAGAGCATGGAAACAGATCCTTTAGTCCAACTCGTCCATGCCAACCAGATTTCCTAACTTAGTCCCATTTACCTGGGTTTGGTCCATAGTCCTCCAAATCCTTCATATTCATGTACCTGTCCAAATGCCTTTTAAATGTTGCAATTGTACCGTCCTCTACCACTTCCTCTGGCAGTTTGCTCCATATATACACCAGTGTCTGCGTGGAACTGTTGCCCCTCAGGTCACTTTTAAATCTTTCCCTTCTCACCTTAAACCTATGCTCTAATATGGATGTCCCTACCCATGGGGAAAAGAGTTTGGCTATGCATCTTATCTATGCCCCTCATGATTTTATAAGCCTCGATAAGGTCATTCCCAGCCTAACCAGCCACTTCTTATAACTCAAACCTTCCTGTCTTGGTAACATCATATACATTTCTTTTCCATCTTGCTAGTTGAATAAATCCAGATCAACCTGAATTGTATGCAGTACACCAATGTCTTGTACAGCGGTAACATAATGTCCTAACTCCTGTACTCAATGCTCTGATCAATAAAGGCAAGTGTGCCATTGCCACTTTTACCACCCTGTGTACCTGTGATGCTACTTTCAAGGAATTATATACCTGCACCCCTGTCTATTCAATGACACACCCCAGGGCCGTACCATTAACTGTGTAGCCTTGTCCTGGGTTGTCTTACCAAAATGCAACACTTTCACATTTATCTAAATTAAACTCCATCTGCCATTCGTTGCACATTGGCCCAATTGATCAAGATCCTGTTCTACTCTTAGATCACCTTCTTCACTGTCCCCTGTCCAATTTTGATGTACTTGGGCAGGACAAACAAAGCAAGAGAGTACCTGGTGAGCAGTAGGGCCCTGGGAAAGACCAAGAATCAGAGGGACCTGTGATAGGGTTAGGGTCAGGTGGGCATGATATCAGTCCCTTAAGATATCAGGATGTTTGGATAAAATAGTTCAGAAGGTAATATAGACTACTTGTCTTTCAGCCGAGACACAGAGTTTAAAAGCAAGGGAGTTGTACTGGAAAGGTATAAAATGTTAGTTAGGCCACAGCCAGAGTATTGTGCACAGTTCTGGAAATCACATGACAGGAGTGATATGATAGCACTGGCGAGGGTTTTAAAGAGATTTACCAGGCCTTGGCTGGAGAGGTTTAGTTTTCAAGAGAGATTGGACAGACGGAGGTTGTTTTCCTTAGAGCAGAGGAGACTGAGTGGAGACATGACTGAGATGTATAAAATGATGAGGGACATAGATGGGGTAGAAAAGAAGAAATATTTTCCCTTGGTGGAGGGATCAATTGCTGGGGGCATAGATGTAAGGTAAGGGGTAGAAACATGAGGAGAAGCTTTGTTGTGGGGAATGTAGAACCTACCTCTTGTATGATAGTGGCAAAAGCCTTTGAAATATTTAGGAAATATTTAGCTGTGCACTTGCAATGCCAAAGCATGCAAAGCCAAGCACTGGAAAATGGTTTTGGGATAGTTAGATAGTCGGTTTTGATCGGTTGAAGAACCTTTCTCTGTGCTGTAGATCTCTGTGACTCTAAAACGTTTAATTATTAAACTTTGACATATGACTCTGACAGTTAGAACTCCAGCACCCTTATAAACGGCCTCTCTATATATACATCCAGACAGACCGAAAAGACATTGGTGTCATGGTTGGAAGGGTAGGCATTTCAATGCTCCTTGTCCACAGGGTTTGCTGAGATGACCCAATTGGCTTGTCAGGGTATGCTGTCCACATCCTTCCCTGGAAGCATCTATTTGTTTGCAAGAGGTGGCTGGTTCACATTTATGAAGTCTCTGGCTTAATGGTTAAGAGCCACAGCTTCTAGCAACCGCTGGGGGAAATTTTTTTTCAGCTTAAGATGGTTCTTCCAGAGAAGAAAAGAGACAGCTCTTTGCCTTGCAGATATCTGATAGCTTCTTGTTCAGAGCCACAAGCTGTGTTCAGCTACGTGGCAACCAATCACATAGCTGTTGACAGGCAGAAAAGCTTTGTCATCTATAACTGGTCACTAGTCCACTGATCAATCAGCTACTTGTTGCTGGCTGAATTTTCAATTTTTCACAGCCCTTGGCTGCAGCTTACCTACTACTCCTTGATCTAGCAGTTGTGTAAACAGTGCTTCTATTGAGTTTTGGGTGAATTTTAAAAACTGCAGCAATCCTTTTCTAAAACAAACCTTTCTCCCATTTCAGTCCACAATTGAAAGTACAGAAAAATAAATTTTAAAAAAGTTATGGTCTTTAACACCCTCCTAGGTGTTGGAGGCGATGTGTTTCATGGTTTGTTGAAGATGATTTACTGACTGGATGGTAAAACTAAGACTACAGTGGAGGTGAGGAGGAAGGTTGAGTAATGATATGGATGATTAAGTCCTTGGTGGACTGATTTTGTTCTAACGGTGTCACAAAGTCAGGCTGGAGCAATTTTGGGATGCGTACGCCCAAGTAATGGGTGTTTCAGTGGTAAACCTTTGGAATTCTTTAACCCAGAGGCCTGTGCAAGTTCAATCACTGAGCACTTTCAAAAGAGGAATTGATAGGTTTTGCAATAGTGAGGACAAAAAAAGAAATGAAGAAAATGCAGGCAAGTGACATTTTTTATTATCCATCCATAAGGGTGGCATAGTGACTCAGTGGTCAGTACTGCTGCCTCATAGAACCAGGAACTTGATTTGATTCCAGCCTTGGCTGATCCTCTATATGGAGTTTGTACATTCTCCCCATGGGTTTCTTTTGAGTGTTTCAATTTCCTCCCACAATACAAAGATGTGCAGGTTAGGTGGTTTGGCCATGCTAAATTGTCCAGGGATGTGCCGACTAGGTGGATTAGTCATAGGAAATGTAGGGTTACGGGGATATGTTAGGTCTGGGTGGTAAACTCTTCGGAGAATTGGTGTGGACTTGATGGGTCAAAAGGCCTGTTTCCATGCGGTGGGGATTCTATGATTCAGAGGATTGGGGTACCATTGGCTAGGTCAGCAGTTATTGCCCAAAGGGCAGTTGAGAATCAACTACATTGTCACAGGTAAGGACAGCAGTTTCATTTCCTCAAAAACATTAGTGAATTTGATTTGGTTTTCCCAACAATCACCAATGGCATCATGGTCACTATTAGACTATTAATTCCAGATTTTTTATTGATTTCACATTCTATCTGCCATACGAACCCTGAAACCAGTGCATTAATCAACCAGTGATAACACCACCAAGCCATTACCTTGTATAAGTATACGTAGCTCAGATTGCACCAAACATAATCACTATTGAGTTAAGGACCATCAAAAGGCCTAGCTAGGCATAGTTTGTTAATGTCTAGTTAATCACATAATAAGATTTATTAGGAATGTCCGTATTTAAGTTTAAAAAAAAAGCTGGTAACTAGGAATTGTCTGAGTTCATGTATTTATGGAGCACCTGTAATAGTGTAGAATGAGAGGATGAAGACTGAGGAAGTCAATAAACCTTCTGAGCAAAGTAAAAGACACATCTGTCTTGATTTTTCAACTCTCCAACTAATGTGGAATCTATGGGCTGAATTTTCTTAAAGTCCTGAGAGTGAAAGGAAAGAGGGAATAGAGAGGAGGACTAGATACATTTGGAATGGAGCAAGTTGAGGAAAGATTTGGTTTTGCATTGCTAATAGCCTATGTTGCCTATCTTGCAGCAGGCAACAACAGCCTCATGAGAACTCATTTGGGAACCATGGACAGCGCCTAGCTTCGGAGTCAGCTCAAAGTATGCTGCCTTGTCAACGCTGTGAGATTGAATCTGCGGACAGCATGATTTATGGGTAAGATGGCGATTATTGAGCACTGGGTGGGGGGGAGGAGTATCTCATCTTCTTTGGTGAAGAATTATAATCTGATACCTTTCTTTTCTGCCTTTTATTGTTTAAAGACTTTAACAGAGTAAAGTAGCCAATGTGATTAGCATTCTAGTAAAATCATTGAATATTTCTTGCACTTAGCTGCCAAAGAATAGGATTCATGCTTCTTTCTAATGCTCCAGAGGCATTATCTCCTTGAAAGAGGCCTGAATAGTTCTCTTATCAGCATTGGCACCTAAGTTTCTATAAGATTTGCTGTACTTCTGGGGGAATGTTTTTAGATTCTAGTTCCTGAAAGAGTGGTGGAAGCATATTTGGAAGTAACATTCTAAAGAGAACAAGATAAACACTTGAAGGGAAACACATTGACAGGTCTATACTGAAAGAGCAGAGGAATTCATTGGTTAACTCAATGATAGAATGAGCGTTGGCACAATGGGCAAAACGGTCTCCTTTCGTGTTCTCTCATGTATGATTCCATGTCAACATCAAAACTTTTACGAAGTGACTATCATCCTGTGAGAAAACTCTGTACTTTTAAAAATGCACATATTCCAAGTGTGCTGTAATTCATCAATGTGTCATGATAACATGCTTGTCCCTTGAACCAAAAGTGTTTACATTTCTTCAGATTGTCAGAAATAAAAATATTGAGTTGCTCTGCCATTCAATATGAACATGGCCAATCTGATTATTGTCTGAATTTTACTTTCCTGTTGGTACCATATAATCTTTGATTCTTTTGGAGATCAATCATCAGTCTAATGCTGCCTTTAAATATACTCAATTACTCAGTTTTAACTGCTTGCCGCAGAAAAGAATTTCAAAGACTCAAGCAGAGTGGACTAAGATGTGACCAGATTGAGGTGTAGAAACTTGAGGTGCTTAGATGGGAAGAAACTTTGCCCTTGATGGAGGGCTGAGTGACCAGGGAGGGCATAGATTTATAAGGTAAGGGGCAGAAGGGATGTGAGGATTTTTGTTTCTCACCCAGACAATGGTGGGAATCTGGAATTTAATCTGCCTATAAGGGTAAGGGCAGAAACCCTCATCACATTGAAGTGTTTGGATGTACAATACCAGCCAAAGACATGAGCAGTATAGATTCAGTTGACCAAACAGGCATTTCTGTGCTGTAGAACACTTGTCCTATGATTCTTAACTACACACACTGCTCCAAGTGCTGTCCATATAAGCTCTGTATAATTAACACAAGCCTTCACTATTCCTCTACTCAAATCCTCTTGTGATAACATTCCATTAGCCTTCCTAACAGCTTGCTGCATCTGCATATTATTCTCCACCAAATTATCAACAGGAACACCTGGTTCCCTTTGTACATCTCCACTTCCAAATGTTATGCTATTTAAGAAATACTCTGCATGTCTGTGTCTCCAAATAAAGGTAACTTTACATTTATCCACAACTATCTTCCATCTTCCATGTTCTTGTCCATTCACTTAACCTGACCAAGTTCTCCTGGAGCTGTCCAACTTCTCCCTAACATTGCACATTCTCACCTAGCATTGTATCATCCATAAATGTGGAAATATTACACTTTATCCTTGCCTCCAAATTATTGATATACTTCTGAACTCTGGGACAAGTACTGATCCTTTTGACATGCCATTAATCACAGCCTACCAATGCAGCAATGACCCATTTATTCCTACTGTTTTCCATCTGTTAATCAATCAATCCATGCTAGTTGTTCACTAACAGTAAGTGGACATCATTGGTTGGGTCAGTGTTTACTATCCATCTCTAATTGCCCTTAAGAAGGTGGTGGTGGAGCTACCCTCTTGAATTGCTGCAGTCCATTTGGTGCAAGTAGACCCACAATGCTGTTAGAGGAATGTTCTAGGATTTTGACCCAGTGACACTGAGGAATGGTGATATATTTCCAAGTCAGGATAGCGAGGGGAACTTTCAAGTAGTGGTGTTCCCATGTACTTGCTGCCCTTGTTCTTCTGGATAGTAGTAGTCATAGGTTTGGGGGCTGCCTTAGAAACATTGATGAATTTCTGTAGTGCCTCCTGTTAGCTTTTCCTCATGTGTTTTCTTTGAAACAGCCTCCTTTAAGGCACTTTATCAAAAGTTGTATGGACCAGGCCAAACCCCCTCAAGACATTTCTAGAAGGTAGCCTCGATCCTACCTTTTCTAGTTGTTTTAAACAGGTGTAAAGTGGATATTCCAGGAGCGATGCAGCCGGCCCGACCACTCAGTTTTAAAACAAAACAGCATTTGTTTATACATGAACAAAAGAGAACCGAATATAGAATAATGTAATTTATCTGAAAACCCAGTTGACTCTATCGCAACTGAATGATGCTGTTCCACATACTTGCAACATCCCCTAAACAGCCCGATGACCAAAAATGTAAATTCAAACACAGGTTCTTACAGAAGAGATGTCGGAGAATGGAGCAGTTCTTCTGGGTCCCCAGTAACTTCTCTGGTTCCCCAGCTAAAACTTGACCAGCATCTGCAAACAAAGCAAACTGCTAAAACCAAACCAAACCCTGGGAGAACTAGCCACTCCCCTTCCGTTGTACGTGTGTTTTGAAAGAAAGACTTAAAAGCATTCTCAAGCAGAAAAGCCCAGACACATCAGAACTTTACCACCCCTCTGAAAAAAAACTAAGGACAACATAACCTTGTTAAACGAGCAGCATCATTATACCTCCCCCTTTAAACATGCACATGGATAGCAGTGAATTGAGGGGTGTGTAGGTTAAGTTATTTTATTTTACATTAGGTTTATTTTACATTCGAAGTGAAGGAGCCATTGGGAAGTAGTGACCATAATACAGTAAGCTTCAATCTGCAATTTGAGAGGGAGAGGGTACAATCAGAAGTGACAATATTTCTGTTGAATAAAGGGAACTATGGAGCTATGAGGGAGGAGCTGGCCAAAATTCAATGGTGCAATACCTTAGCAGAGATGACAGTGGAGGAACAATGGCAGATATTTCTGTGTATAATGCAGAAGATGCAGGATCAGTTCATTCCAAAAAGGAAGAAAGATCCTAGGAGGAGGCATGGGTGGCCGTGGCTGACGAGGGAAGTTAAGAAACATATAAAGTTAAAAGAGAAAAAGTATAATATAGCAAAGATAAGTGGGAAAACGGTGGACTGGGAAGCTTTTAAAGAACAACAGAGGATTACTAAGAAGGAAATATGCAGAGAAAAAATGAGGTACGAAGGTAAACTGGCCAATAATATAAAGGAGAATAGTAAAAGTTTTTTTTAGGTATGTGAAAGGCAAAAAAATGCTTAAGACTAAAATTGGGCCCTTGAAGACAGAAACTGAGGAATATATTACGGGGAACAAAGAAATGGCAGAAGAATTGAATTGGCACTTCAGATCTGTGTTCACTGGGGAAGACACAAGCAATCTCCCTGAGGTAACAGTGGCTGAAGGACCTGAACTTAAGGGAATTTATATTTGCCAGGAATTGGTGTTGGAGAGACTGTTAGGTCTGAAGGTTGATAAGTCCCCGGGGCCTGATGGTCTACATCCCAGGGTACTGAAGGAGGTGGCTCGAGAAATCGTGGATGCGTTGGTGATTATTTTCCAGAGTTCGATAGATTCAGGATCAGTTCCTGCGGATTGGAGGGTGGCTAATGTTGGACCACTTTTTAAGAAAGGTGGGAGAGAAAAAGCAGGAAATTATAGACCAGTTAGTCTGACCTCAGTGGTGGGAAAGATGCTGGAGTCTACTTTAAAGAATGAAATTATGACACATCTGGATAGTAGTAACAGGATAGGTCAGAGTCAGCATGGATTTATGAAGGGGAAATCATGCTTGATAAATCTTCTGGAATTGTTTGAGGATGTAACGCTGAAGATGGACGAGGGAGATCCAGTAGATGTAGCGTACCTGGACTTTCAGAAAGCTTTTGATAAAGACCCACATAGGAGGTTAGTGAGCAAAATTAGGGTGCATGGTATTGGGGGCAAAGCACTAACTTGGATTGAAAGTTAGTTGGCTGATAGGAAACAAAGAGTAGTGATAAACGGCTCCATTTTGGAATGGCAGGCAGTGACCAGTGGGGTACCGAAGGGATCAGTACTGGGACCGCAGCTTTTTACAATATATGTTAATGATATAGAAGATGGTATTAGTAATAACATTAGCAAATTTGCTGATGATACTAAGCTGGGTGGCGGGGTGAAATGTGATGAGGATGTTAGGAGATTACAGGGTGACCTGGACAAGTTAGGTGAGTGGTCAGATACATGGCAGATGCAGTTTAATGTGGATAAATGTTTATCCACTTTGGTGGCAAGAACAGGAAGGCAGATTACTACCTAAATGGAAACAATTTAGGTAAAGAGGCAGTACAAGAGAGATCTGGGTGTTCTTGTACACCAGTCAATGAAGGTAAGCATGCAGGTACAGTGGGTAGTGAAGAAGGCTAATAGCATGCTGGCCTTCATAACAAGAGGGATTGAGTAAAGAAGCAAAGATGTTCTTCTGCAGCTGTACAGGGCCCTGGTGAGACCACACCGGGAGTACTGTGTGCAGTTCGGGTCTCCAAATTTGAGGAAAGACATTCTGGCTATTGAGGGAGTGCAGTGTAGGTTCACGAGGATTAGTGGTGCTGGAAGAGCACAGCAGTTCAGGCAGCATCCAACGAGCAGCAAAATCGACTTTTCGGGCAAAAGCCCTTCCTGATGAAGGGCTTTTGCCCGAAACGTCGATTTTGCTGCTCGTTGGATGCTGCCTGAACTACTGTGCTCTTCCAGCACCACTAATCCAGTATTTGGTTTTCAGCATCTGCAGTCATTGTTTTTACCTTGTAGGTTCACGAGGTCAATTCCTGGAATGGCAGGATTACCTTACACTGAAAGACTGGAGAGACTGGGCTTGTATACCTTTGAGTTTAAAAGACTGAGAGGGGATCTGATTGAGACATATAAGATTATTAAAGGATTGGACACCCTGGAGGCAGGAAACATGTTTCCGCTGATGGGTGAGTGCCGAACCAGAGGACACAGCTTAAAAATACAGGGGAGACCATTTAGGACAGAGATGAGGAGAAACCTCTTCACCCAGAGAGTGGTGGCTGTGTGGAATGCTCTGCCCCAGAGGGCAGTGGGGGCCCAGTCTCTGGATTCATTTAAGAAAGAGTTGGATAGAGCTCTCAAGGATTGTGGAATCAAGGGTTATGGAGATAAGGCAGGAACAGGATACTGATTAAGGATGATCAGCCATGATCATATTGAATGGTGGTGCAGGTTCGAAGGGCAGAATGGCCTACTCCTGCACCTATTGTCTATTGTCTATTGATTAATCCTTGGCACAACATCGTGGGCTAAAAGGCCTGTTCTGTTCTGTACTTTTCTATGTTCTATAAATTTCTCTGAGCCCAACATAAATTGTCCTGACCCTGCCTAAAATGGACTGACACTCATCTTGGCAAAACATTTCCTTTTAACATATGTACAGAAGCTTTTATAATCTGTTTTTACATTGCTAGATTTATATGCATTCTACATTCTCGCCTTATTTATGAGTTTCTTGGCTCTCCTTTTGCTGCATTCTATAAACCTCCCAATTTGTACACTCTAGACCCTTCCCTGTAATCACATGTAATCCTGAACTTGTATTGTTAGCCGTGATTGTCTTTTTGACTCTTGTACTTGAAGGAATGTCCAAATGCTGTATGCCATGTAATAGTTTTTTTTTTAAAGACTATCCATTGCCTCTGTACATTCATGTCCTTTTTTATAATGTGTTTTTCCAATCCACCTCAACCAACTTGGGTCTCATGCCTTCATAATTTCCTTTATTCAAATTTAACACCCTGCTTCAGAATTAACTGCCTCACTTTCAAACATCATGTAAAATTCTGTCATTTTCTGGCCATTCATTCCTGAATGGTTTTTGGCAGCAAGATTTGTTAATTAGCCCCTTTTCATTACATAATACGATCTTTAATAGAGTATGTCCTTTAGTTGCCTCTTCAATATATTGCTCTACAAAACCATCCCTAAGACACTCCAGAAATCAATCAGAGTCAGACATGTACAGCACAAAAACAGGCCCTTCAGTCCAACTTGTCCATGCTGACCAGATACCCTAAATTAATCTAGTTCCATTTGCCAGCACTTGGCCCATATCCCTCTAAACCCTTCATATTCATATACCCATCCAGATGCCTTTTAAATCTTGTAATCATATAAATGTCCACCATTTGCAATGGCAGCTCATTACATACACCCACCACCCTCTGCATGAAAACATTGCCCACTTAAGACCCTTTTAAATCTTGCCCCTCTCACCCTAAACTTATGCCATCTAGCTTTGGACTCTCCATCCTAGGGATCATGCTGTTTATCCTATCCATGCTGCTCCTGATTTTACAAACCTCCATAAGGTCACTGCTCACCCTCCAACACTCCATGGAAAACAGCCTCAGGCTATTCAGCTTCTTCCTATAGCTCAAACCCTCCAATCTTGGCAATATCCTTGTAAATACTGAGTTTTGAAAAGATTTGTAGCGCAGGTTGAGGTTCTGGATGTAGGTTTGCTTGCTGAGTTGGAAGGTTGATTTCCAGAAGTTTCATCACCCTACCAGGTAATATCTTCAGTGGGCCTCCGGGTGAAGCACTGCTGATAATTCCTGCTTTCCATTTATTTGTTTGGATTTCTTTGGGTTGGTGATATCATTTCCTGTGGTGATGTCATTTCCTGTTCTTTTTCTCCAGGGTTGGTAGATGGGGTCTAACTCTGTGTTTGTTGATAGAGTTCTGGTTGGAATGCCATGCTTCTAGGAATTCTCGTGCATGTCTTTGTTCATCAACTCGGCACAAAATGACATGACCCTCTCTCACTAGTATCCTTACACATAGATAAAGAAGGATGCCACTTTGACAGGGACAACACATCCATTCTAGGACAAGCCAAACAGAAAGACGCACGAGAATTCCTAGAGGCATGGCATTCCAACTGGAACTCTATCAACAAACAGATCAAGTTAGACCCCAGTTATTACCCCCTGAGATAAAGAACAGGAAATAACATCACTACAGGGAATGACACCACCAACTCAAAGAAACCCAAACATATAAACAGAAAGCAGGAGTTATCAGCAATGCTTTGCCTGGAGGCCCACTGAAGATATTACCAAATAGGGTGACGAAACGTCTGGAAATGAACCTTCCAGTTTAGCGATCAAACCTACATCCAGTTCCTTGTAAATCTTTTACACATCTTTTCAAGTTTCACAACATCCTTCCTATTGGAGGGAAACCAGAATTACACACAATATTCCAAAAATGGCCTAACCAATGTCCTGTATAGCTGCAACATGAGCTCCCAACTCCTGTACTCAATACTCTGACCAATAAAAGAAAGCATACCAAATGCCTTCTTCACTATCCTATCTACCTGCAACTCCACTTTCAAGGAACCATGAACCTGCACTCCTCCAAAGCTTTAGTGCACAAATGATTTACCTAATTTATTTGCGGACTGAAGTCACTCATGGTAACTCTGCTCATGCTTCATTATTCTCTCATCTCCTGATTAATACCATGGTGGCTCAGTGGTTAGTGCTACTTGTTCATGGTGCCAGGGACCTGGGTTTGATTCCACCCTCTGGTGACTATTTATGTGGAGTTTGTACATTCTTCCTGTGTCTACATGGATTTTTTGTAGGTGCTCTGGTTTTCTCCCACAGCCCAAAGCTGTGCAGGTTAGTTGGATTGACTATGCTAAATCGTCATGTGGTGTCCAGGGATGAGCAGGCGAGGTGGGTTAGCCATGGGAAATGCACTTACCTGAGAGCAGACCTCTGAGGGGCCTGTGTGTAATTCCTCCCTGCTGAAGGCCTCCTCGGAACTGCCTTGTCTCATTGTGGGGAAGGGGCAGCTGGAGTGAGCTCTGGGTCCCCCACCACCCCCCTTCACCCTGCCTTCAGTTCTAAGGACCAGTCCAATGGAATATATGTGTGTGCCCCTTTCTAGCAGACCCTGAGGGGGCTGAGCCACACTCTCTAGGGCAGCTGCCAATCTGTCCAGGAGGCAGACAGACAGTCGCCCAACATGCTGCAGCCATTTTGCCTGCTGTTCCTATCCCACCCTGTGTGTGTGGGGGCAAGTCCATGATTATTGATGCCACCTAGCCTAGCACTGAGCAAGTGCCCAGCCTCTGGCAGCGACCTGGCCTATTCCCTTCTCAGTCGGCTGTGGAGCTGTCAATGAGGGGTTTCCCAGAAGTACTTACCTTTGTACTCCATTCTTCAAGGTCGAAAAGGTGGTTTCTGGGTGAGCCAGCCATTTTCTTTTAGTTCACTATGTGATCACAGCAAATTCCTTCAAACAGTGAATAATTAAATAACCAGGTGCCTATTTTTCAGTGATAATTGCTGACGGTTGAATGAAAGGACACTTAAACTCCCCAAAATGGAAAGCCTTCTCAATGTTTACAACTGGGTTAAAGTACAGAACGAATAATGTATCTTCTAATGCTGTCAACATTAAATTCTGGCCTTGTGTATTATCTTTGATATTTTTTTTCTAGATCACAAAGCAAGCAGAAATTGAAAGAGAAAGCAAACGGGAAATTCTCAAGATCAGGAGAGGCACCAACTTCCGTCTCCAATACATCGCAATGCCCCTGCCTGAGGTAGACCTGGACTCTTTTCTGAGCTCAGGGGTAGGAATAGCAGATTGCCCAGATGGTGGGAGCAAGGCAAGAGTCAGGCCTACCAATCTTTTTGAGTTAAAGCCAAAATGTTGGGGGCAAGGACCTAAGATCCTTTCTCTAAGGGAGCTGAGAATCTTAGCCGAGAAAGCATTCTGCCTAACAGCGATTACTATTCCAAGTATTATCTTCAGATATGTGCCAGATGACTGTTTGGCTAGAAATCACATTGCAGGTAACATATAGGTAAAGATACTGCATCACATGTGGAGTATATTGGTTCCGATGTTGCTGGGACCATGAAACTGTCAGGTCTAGGTTGGATTTGTTTCTGCCTCATCCCAAAATTGAAGACTTCAAGACAAACTTGACCCTGCCCATTCCTCACATTTATTATGTTCTGCACAAGTTAGCTCTCAGGAGTGGAAGACCAGGGATACTGTAAGCAGTTGTAAAGCACTAACGAAGTTTATAAATTGGTTAAATCAGGCATCGAGTTGAATCCATGACCCTCCCAATCTCTATTGTTGCTGCCTGGAATAATCCCTGTAATGTTAATAAAATGTTTTTATTGAATTTATGACTGGCAGTGTAAACAGATCAAGTCAATTAATTTAAAGAGACAAAGAAAGTTAGAACTGTTAATTTTGGAACACAGAAGCCTCAGAGATGACTGAGTTGAGGTTTAATTGGTATGGCACGGTGTCTCAGTGGTCAGCACTGCTGCCCCACAACAACAGGGATACAGGTTCAATTCCTGCTCGGGGTGACCTTCTGTGTGGTGTTTGCACATTCTCCCTGTATCTGCATGGGTTTCCTCTGGGTGCTCTGGTTTCTCCTTCCACAGTCCAAAGATGTGCAGGTCAGGTGATTTGGCCATACTAAATTGTCCAGGGATGTGCAGGCTAGGTGGGTTAGCCATGGAAGGTGGAGGATTGTAGGGATAGGGTGAGGTACTCTTCAGAGGTTCGGTGTAGACGTATTGGGCCAAATGGCCTGTCTCCACACTGTAGGGATTCTATGAAGACAATAAGAGGGTATGATAGAATTAAATAAGGCCGGATCCTTCAGGCCAGTGAGCCAATAATCAAAAACCCACAATTTAAAAGCATTGGCAAAGTATCTACAGGGAGATGACAGGTTTTTGTGAAAGCTGTATTTGTGAAAGTGAAATTGATTTATTTTTTATTTTGAAAAGAGTTGACCATACACTTGAGGACTGGCTGTTTACAGGCTCATGGATCAAATTTGCTGACTTTGAACCAAGCAGGATTGCTCTTTCAAAGAGCTAGCACAGGCATATGGGCCAATAGCTACCTGTTGGTCTGTAAATTTCTAAATCTTTAGGCTGTATAAAATTGGCTTCTTTTCAGTGTTACATTTCAACAGTTTAGTTCTGAACGCACTCAGCTGTGATCTTTGAATCTTAAGAACATGACAAATTTGAGTCTGACTTATTTATCAGTTGAGAATTCCAATCTAAGTTACCTGTGAAAATTCTTAGCTGAAACAAACACACTGACATCATTGATCTGAACACACCATTCTCAATGATGTCAAGAGTGTGGTGCTGGAAAAGCGCAGCCAGTCAGGCAGCATCCAAGGAGTAGGTAGCTGGGAAATGAGGAAGCTGTTGAAATCCATATTTATCCTGTGTGGGTACAGGGTCCCAAGACAGAATATTCTTCATTTCCCCTCCCCCCCCACACTATCCCAGTCCCAAGCCTCCAACTGGGCACTGCCATCCGGACCCATCCATCATTGTCCCCTATGACCTATCACCTGCTCCCTCACCTCATCCACCTATCACTTTCCCAGCTACCTCCCCCCAACCCCACCCCCTCCCATTTATCTCTCAGCCCTGACCCACAAGCCTCCTTCCTGATGAAGAACCTATGCCCGAAATGTCGATTCTCCTGCTCCTTGGATGCTGCCTGACTGGCTGAGCTTTTCCAGCAACACACACTCGACTCTGATCTCCAGCATCTGCAGTCCTCACTCTCTCCTATTCTCAATGATGGGTCCTACTGCACACGTACACACAATGCATTAATACACACACACAAAGACTTGGGTGGTATTGAAACTGAACTTAAAGAATATTGACAGAGTTGTGATTTATATTTCAATCAATTAGTTTAAACAAATGTAGTTAAGTAAATTCAGACATCAAATGTTTAAATTTAATGATTTTGCACTTACCATGAGAGTTCTACTTCAGATCGAACGTAATCATAGAGTCATAGAGATGTATAGCATGGAACAGACCCTTTGGTCCAGCCCGTCCATATGCCTTATTGTATCCTTTAATGTTGGAATATCAGTGTTTTTATTAACTTTTAAGGGTCTATTCAGATTATTCCAGCTTTAGTCCAGGCATTCCAGGACTTTTATGCTCTGCCCATGCTGACAGCCATGAGAGAGATATTAATCATGTTGCTACCAGCTGAACTATCCCACTATTATTCAGTTCAGGTGATTGCAATGGGAAAACTGTGCGGTCAATCCAGTGAAGTCTCCATCATTATTAGTTGAAATCAGGAGAGTAGTGATGAGCAGAAAAAATAAGACCTTAAGTTATGAGCAGATTTAGGCCATTTGGCCCACCATTCAGTCACCGCTGATATGTTTCTGAATTCCATTCTCCTGCCTTCTCCCTGTAACCTTTGATCCTCTTTCTAATAAGAACCTTTTCTATCTCTCTCTTGAATATACTCATGCCGTGGCCTCTACAGCCTCCTGTAGCAATGAGATTCACAGATTCACCACCGTCTGGCTGAAGGAATTTCTCCTTATCTTAGTTCAGCCGGGTGGTCCCTTCACTCTTAAGGCATTTGGTGCTGTTTGAGAGGGAAGCACTTGACTGACATTACCCCCCACCCCTTTCTAATTTCTACCCTCAGGCAAAACCAGGAACAAAAAGTGTGTGGTCCGACACAGAATGTAACGGTGAACGGAGAGCCAGAGACCGAGAGTGAGAGTGAAGATGAATATACTTCAGATACAACAAGTGACACCTCATCGATGTGAGTGACACAAACTGGGGCAACAGCAAGTACAATTATGGTGGCTCAGTGGTTTGCACTGCTGCTTCACAGCGCCAGGGACCTAGGTTTGATTCCAGCCTCGGGTGACTGTCTCTCTGTGTGGAGTTTGCACATTCTCCTTGTGTCTGCATGGTGTTTCCTCCAGGTGCTCCGGTTTCCTCCCACAATCCAAACATGTGCAGGTTAGATGAATTGGCCACGCTAAATTGCCCATAGTGTTCAGGGATGTGCAGGTTAGGTGCATTAGTCAGGGGTAAATGTAGAGTAATAGGGTAGGGGAAATGGGTCTGGATGGGTTACTCTTTGGAGGGTTGGTGTGGACTTGTTGAGCCAAATGGCCTATTTTCACACCTAAGGGGTTCTAAGTTAATTGTCCAGAAGTTCAATGAAAACTGGGAATACACAAAATCTAGCTATAGGACGGACATTATTAAGTTGAAGATGGTTCAGAAAAGATTTACCAGGATCTTGATGGGCATAGAAGGATATGTTGGGACTTTTTTCCTCTGGAGCATAGGAATTTGAGAGGTGACCTTATAGATGTTAATAAAATCAGCGGGGTGTAGATAGGGTTAATGGTAGGTTTTTTTCCCTAGCTTTGGAAATTTCAAGATTAGGGGGTTTTTTTAAGGTGAGAGGAGAGAAATTTACAACAGACATAAGGGCAAATGTTTTAACATAGAGGGTGGTTCATATGTAGAATGAATTTCCTGAGGAAGTGGTGGATGTGGGTACAATTAGAACATTAAAGTTTTTGGATAAGTGCATGAATAGAAAAAGTTTGATGGGGTATGGGCTAGGAGCAAACATATGGGACTAGTTTAGTTTGGGATTATGTTCAGTGTGGAATGTTTGGAATGATGGTCTATTTCTGTGCTGTATGATTCTGCGATTCCATAAGAAGAAATTTTTACAATCCAGTTTGAGATCATTAATGGTTAGAGCAATATGAATCGTCAGAATTAATCAACAAGTGTATTATGTCACAAGATTCCACATTTTTCAACCAACAAAACCTGCAAACTTTATTGTCCTTAAGACAAGTAAGCAAAACAAGCAATCTTAACCTGAAAGTGTTTGGCACTTGGTTTTGCATCTTGCTTCTACCAAACTGGCCATATCAACCTTTAAGTTATTTATCATGTAGGAGCTATTCATAACTATGAAACAATTCTTTGGAAACTGCTTTAATTCTCAATTCCAATTATTCTCAGAATTAGAGCTTTAATTTGTCTTCTCTTAACTGTGGATGCCTGAATCCATTGCTCTGGTTATGTTTGAAATCCTTCCAAGCTAATATGCGGTTTGTTTTCTTTAGTCACAAGATTCTGTGAGGACCACTGTGTAGAGTCTGTCCACCAGCTTCAAACTAGGCAATCTTTCAGCCTCCTTCATTTTCCTAATGAGATTTCAAACTGGGAATAAGGCCTATACATATTCTACATGACAAATGATGAAGTTGTCATCTTCTACGTGTGCAGTTCATAGCTAACTAATTGGCTTTTACCTTTGCTGGCCTTTCTTGGTCAGCTGCACCATACAGAAAATCCAAGCTGCAATTAAAACTCTTTGCAAACACCCAGATAAACTGAAACTGAAACCAGAAAATCTCCCTCAGCTTTTACCATCTCCATAACAAACTGCGTGCCCTGGGATGTTCTCAAACAGACGTCCAGGTTAACCAGAATTTTATTTAGATTAGATTACTTACAGTGTGGAAACAGGCCCTTTGGCCCAACAAGTCCACACCGACCTGCCAAAGCGCACCCACCCAGACCCATTCCCCTGCACTTAACACTACGGGCAATTTAGCATGGCCAATTCACCTGACCTGCACATTTTTTGGACTGTGGGAGGAAACTGGAGCACCCGGGAGGAAACCCATGATTCCTCATTTTAGAATGCTTTCTTTGACCTGAAGACAAATGGACTTCAAAAGCCTTTTGGGTTTTCCAAAAGCCCACTCAAAACAATTTATCACTAACTCCGTAAATAAGACCACCTCTCAAAGGAATGCCCTTACGGCAAGGAATGCAGATTTTGTAAGAATTTAGGAATGAAGAACAGAAGACAGTTCAGTGCCTCAAGGCCTGCTGTGCCATTTGATATAATTATGGCTGACCTCATTTCTGCCTTAATTCCACATTCCTGCCCACTCTCCATAATCCTTCAACACATTACTAATTAGAAACTTACCTATCGTCAAGTTCATTGTGTCTTAGCATTCACCATACTCTAGGATAGTGAATTCCACAGATTCATAACCATTTGAGAGAAGTAATTTCTCCTCATCTCTTTAAATCTGCTACCTTTTATCTGAAAAGTATGACCTCTTATTCTAGATCATTTCCTCATGTGGAGCAATCTTTCTATATCTACTTTGTCAATCTCCTTTAGTATCTGTATACTTCTGTTAGATAGAGTTATACAGCATGGAATCAGACCCTTTGGTCCAACCCGTCTACACCAACCAGGTTTCCTAAACTGGTCTCGTCCCATTTATCAGCATTTGGCCCGTATCCCTGTTAAATCCTGCCTATTCAGGTACTCATCGAGATGTCTTTAAAATGTTGCAATTGTGCCCACCTCTACCACTTCCTCTGGCAGCTTATTCTACACATGCACCACCATCTGTGTGAAAAAGGTACCCTTCAGGTCTCTTTTTAAATATTTCCCCTCTCACCTTAAACCTATACCCTCTAGTTTTGGACTCCCCCACCCTGGGAAAAAGACCTTGGCTATTTACCCTATCCATGTCCCTCATGATGTTATAAATTTCTATATGGTCATCCCTCAGTCTCTGATGTTCCAGGGAAAAAGCCTCAGCCCATTCAGCCTCTTCCCCACAGTTCAAACTCTCTAATCCCAGCAACATCCTTAAATCTTTTCTGCATCCCTTCAAGTTTAACAACAGGTTTCCTATAGTAGGAAGACCAGAACTAAATGCAGTATTCTAAAAGTGACCTCACCAATATTCTGTACAGCCACAACTTCTATACTTAATACATTGCCCAATGAAAGCAAGTGTACCAAATGCCTTGTTCATCACCTTGTCTATCTGCGACTCCACTTTCAATGAACTGTGCACCTGCACCCCAAGATCTTTGTTCGGCAACACTCCCCAGGAGCCTACCATTAACTGAATAGGTCCTGCCCTGGTTTGCCTTACCAAAATGCAACACCTCCCATTTATTGAAATTAAACTCCATTGACACTTCTCAGCCCATTTGCCCATCTGATCAAGATCCCATTATGCTTTGTGGTAATCTTCATTGTCCACGAAACCACCAATTTTGGTATCATCTGAAAGCTTACTAACCTTACCTCCTATATTCATAACCAAATCATTTATATAAATAATGAAAAGCAGTGGACCCAGCACTGATACTTGCAGCACACTGCTGGTCACAGGCCTCTACTCCAAAAGACATCCCTCTACCACCACCCTATATCTCCTATCTTCAAGCCAATTTTGTACCCAATTTGCTAGATCCCCTTGGATCTATCCTTGCTAACAAGTTTACCATACGGAACCTTGTTGAACACCTTGCTGAAATCCATGAAGACTATGTCTACCTCTCTGTCTTCATCATTTTTTGTCACCTCTTCAAAAAAAACTCAATCAAGTTAGTGAGACATGATTTCCCATGTATAAAGATTTCATTCTTCTAAACTCCAGAGAGTATAAACCTAACTTGCTCAATTGTTTTTCATAATATAAACCATCCCTCTAGGGTACATCCTCAGAACTGCTTCCAATGCACTACATCCATCCTTAAGTGAGCCAAAACTGTACAGTATATTTTGGATGCAATCACTTTCTAGCACCTTGTACAGCTGCAGCAACACTTCCCTACTTTTATACTGTTCTCACTTAGTAAGTAATTCCATTTGCCTTCCTTTGTACTTCTGGAACTGCATACTAATTTTTGTGATTCATGCGCAAGGACACCCAGATTCCTCTGCATCAAAGCATTCTGAATTTTCTCTCCATTTAGATAATAAGTTGTCTTTCTATTCTTCCAGTAATGCCTCCAGTTCTTTGGTAAGATTAGATTAGATTAGATTACTTACACTGTGGAAATAGGTCAGTCGCCTGGAAACCCAACTGCTGTTCAAAACATAAGACTGAGGCCATTTGGCCCCTCCATTTGCCTCACCATTCCAAAAGATCATGACTCATCTTCCTTGGGCATCAACTCCTCTCTCAGTTCCTCATAGCCAGCAACTCCCTGATATTTCAAAATCTATCTCCTTTAAATACTTTGGATTTAGATTCCGTTCTCTGGGGCAGACAATTCCAAATATTCACTGCCCTCAGTCTGTTTCTGTGCTGTACATCTCTATGACTCTATGGGAGAAGAAATTCCTTTGTATCTCAGTTTTAAATGCTTGTTCTCTTATTCTGAAACTATGTCCCATTGTCTGAGAGTCCCCTTCCTGTAGAAACAGCTTCTCAACATTCACTTTGTCAGGGCCACTCGGAATTTTGTATTTCAATGAGGTCACCCCAATTCTTCTCATCTCTAAGAACCAAAGACCTAACCTGTTTTGAAGTCAACTCCTTCATCCGAGGTATCAGCCTGGTCTTTTGAACTGCCTCCAATGCCAGTATATTCTTTTTCTTAAAAGCAGGGACCATAACTGTGCACATACTCCAGGTGCAGCCTCACAACATCCCATGCTGTTGGAACAAGATTCCCCTATTTTTAAACTCAACTTCCAAGCAATAAAGGCTAAACTCCTGGTCCAAAGGTGGAAACACTACAACTGTACCAAAGAGCCTCTGTACATCCCTCCTTAATTACTTGCTGCACTTGCATGCTAACCTTTATATGTTTCAAGTCCAAGAACTCCCAAATCTCTCCCATTTCCACATTTTGGACCTCGTCTCCATTGAAGGAATGGTCAACGTTTGATTCTTCTGACCAAAGTGCATGACCTCACACTTTCCTAATTCTCAGACTCTTAGACACAGATGCTCACAGCCCATAAAGAGGTCATTCACTCCATGTCCATCCAGGTCACCAAAACTCTGACTACACAAATCCCATTTCAGCCTTTTGGCCCATAGTCCCAGAATCCATGGCATGATAAATTAATGTCTGAATACTGCTTCAATGTTACAAGAGCTTTTAAGTCAAATATCTTTTTTTTTAGAAAAGTATGTTCCAAACTCCCATTACCTTCTAAGCCAAAGAAAAGTTCTTACCTCTTCCCTTTAACCTCTACTTTCTATCTCCAAATTTATGATTCCTAATTATTGGCTAAATGGGAAAAGTTCCTTTTTATCCACCCTATCTATGCCCTCAATTTTGTATACCTCTATCAGGTCCTCTCTTTTCCTTTGCTGCTATAAGGAATACAATTCTAGTCTATCCCAGCTTTCTTCATGGCTCAGATCCTCCAGCCCAGATAGTGTCCTATTAATCTCCTGCACCTTCTCTACTGCAAGCACACTCTGCCTTATAATGTGGTGACCAGAAATTGCGCACAGCACTCCAGTTATAGCCAAACTAGAGTTTCACATAACCTTCATGGTGTTGCAAATTCAAGATGGCGGCAGATTTGGGCTCCTGAGCTGGAGCTTCTCTGCTCCATCTGTTTCCTTTCTCCATTTTAAAAAAAATCTGTTTGGTTTTTCCTTTCTACTTACCTCCTGTCCTTAGACGGAATTGGTGGCAATTTATTGAGTGAGTGCGGTCTGTAAATGTGGCCCAGTGCGACCTCCCGGCCTTGAGGTGAAGCCCAGCGCAGACTTGCTTTTACTTTTTTCCCTATTTCTCTGCTTTAGAAGGACTGTGTACTGCTGAAACTTTTAGCATTAATTCTTTATTTTTCTAATTTATACCTAAGATTTTGTACCTAGGCACATTTGTACCTAAGGCGGCACTGGAAATGGTGGTTTTGTATACGTTTCAGTGCTCCTGTATCCCTGCACATATAACAATAAAACCTAGTTCTAATTCTATATTAGTGCTCAGCTGGTAAAGGTAACTATCAGGTGCCTTCCAAACCATCTGATCCACCTGAAAACAACAAATGCTGGAAATCACAGGGCCAGACAGCGTCCATGGAGAGAGAGCAAACTAACATTTGGAGTTCAGGTGACCCTTCATCAGAGTATACCTGATCTAGCTGTCTCTGGATACGCACACCAAAGTCTTGCTGATATTCAGTACTTTTCAGGGTCCCACTATTCATGCTGTAATCCCCGGTCTAGTTAGCCCTCCACTACTTCACGCTTCTCCATTTAAATTCTGTTTGCCACTGCTCTGCTTAACTGACCAGTCCACTGATAGCCTCCTACAGTTAATGCTTATCCTCTCCAATACCTACAGTGCTACCAATTTCTGTCAGCTGAAACTTTTAGAATTTATCCTCTACACGTTATGCCAAATGACGAAGTTGCATCACAAACAGTAAGGGCCCCAGCACCAGGCCCTGCACTATCTCACTGGAAACAGACTTCCAGTCATAGAAACATCCCCTTAGTATCACCCTTTGCTTCCTGCATCTCATCCAATCTTGGATCTACTGAGCCATTTTGCCTTGGATCCCGTGGATTCTTACTTTCTTGACCAGTCTGTCATGAGGGATTGTATCAAAAGCCTTGCTAAAATCCAGGTACACCATTTCAAATACATTAGCCTCACCAACACTCCAGTTTACCACCTCAAAAATTCAGTCTGATTTGTTATTCACAACGTTCTCTTGGCAAATCCATACTGAGTATCCCTGATTAGCCTGTGTTTCTCCATGTGCAATAATACTCAGACCCTTAGAATTCTTACCAGTAACCTTCTCACCACATGGGATTAGATTAATTAGCCTGGAATTTCCTGGTCTAGTCCATTTTTTAAAATAATGGGACAATGTTAGAAGTCCTCTGGCACCTCCCTACACCTCACTTCACATTGAATTCTATCTGCCCTGTCTTCCCCCACTCCCTTAATTATCTACATCACCTTGAAAATTTACTTTAATGAAAGCATGACTACCTTTTTATTTTTGTATCATCAGCAAATTTGGATGGATTACCCCTCTTCCAAGTCATTAATATGGATAGTAGATAATTGAGACTTGAAACTGACACTTGTGGCACTCCCAGTTACCTTTTCAACCTGGAAAAAGATCCATTAATCAGACTTCTGTATGTTAAATAATTCTCAATCTGTGCTAATACATAATGGAGTGACCTTGTGCAATCTTTTATGTAGCGCCTTATGAAATTTCTTCTGGAAATCCAAATACATCACATCCAGCAGTTCCCCTTTATCAACGGTTTGTTATATCCTCACAAAGCACAAATTTGTCAAATGTGATTTCCCTTTCACAAAACCATGTTGACATTGTTTAAGTTAACTTTAAGTTTCCTTTTTTTTCTGACTCCCTCCCTTCTTGAATTGAGGTGTCATGTTAATGGCTCACCAATCTACTGGAGACCTCCCAGAATCAACTGTGTTCTGGAATATTCTGATCAACACCTCAATTATTTCTGCAGCCACTTCCTTTAAAACCTTCATTAGGTCTTGGTAACTTGTCTTCCTCTTTAGTCTGATTTTATTTGTCAAATGCTTTGTCTTTCATGATACAGACTGGCAAAATGTATCTTTCTATGAACATCTTATTTGTAGAGTCATTGGGTCATACAGCATGGAAACAGACCCTTCGTTCAAACTCATCCATGCCAACCATGTTCTCAAACTAAAGTAGTCCCACCTGCCTGCACTTGAACCATATCTCTCTAAACCTTTCCTATTCACATAATTATCCAAATGTCTTTTAAATGTTGTAACTGTATCCGCATCCACACCTTCCTCTGGCAGTTCATTCCACATATAAACGAGTCCCTGTGTTTTTTAAAAAATATGCCCCCACATGTTCCTTTTTTTAAAAAAAAGTCTTTGTTCTCTCGCCTTTTAAAAATATGCCTTCTAGTTCTGAACTCCCTCACCCTAGGTTCTATTATCCTTGAGGTGTTTAGTGGTTTCAACCATGAAGACCAATGCAGAATATTGATTTAACTTATCTGTTGTTTCCCTGATCCACATTATTCAATCCCCAATCGTATCCTCCCATGTTTTATGATCTTGCTTTTCTAACGTTTCACCTCCTTACGTGAATATGATCCCAACGTTTTAAATGTGACAAGCTCCAAGCCTTTTTGAATTGCATTCATTCTAGAATTCTTCAGCTTTCCAAGTGTATTCTTCATAATTGAAACTTCTATTTTAGGAATAGAAGTTATGTTCACAAACCCCTGGATTAATATTTGCAACAGGAAAGTGCATTTCAAGTGAATCGGTTTCTGAAAGAGAGCTCCAGTGAAATGAGCCATCTGACAATTTTTTGGGTGGTCTTTATATACATCTTCTGTGTATTTAATTTTTGTGTCCAATTCCCGGTGTCTGGATGCAATCTTCCAGTTTGCTAATATAGAATCACATTTTGTGTTTCTGGAAAGACTATACTTTCTTTAGCTCGGCTTTAATGGAACAGTAATATCACCTCCTCTAGATAGTCATGTCCTTTCCTATCCAATGGCAATTTCTGTGGAAACTAGTGAGCTGTGCTAAGGCTGAGTACCAGAAATCCTATATAATTTCACAGGGATTTCTGGCTCTCAGTGTCAGCAGCAACATACATTTATGTAGTACATTTAGCATAGTGAATGTTCAAAGGTACTTCACAAAAGCTTAGTCACTTAACAATGGATAGCAGTACAGAAATTGGAGGCTATGGGGCAGGTTTTAAGCAGGGTCTTAAAAGAGAAGTTTTAGGGGTGGAATACAAGGTCTAGAGTCGAGAGTGTGTTGCTGGATAAGTACAGCAGGTCAAGCAGCATCAAGGCTTAGAGCCTAGGCAGGTGAAAGCACTGCTGCCAATGATAGGGCAAAGGCTGGACAAGTGATCAGCACTAACCAGAGGAATGCAAAGAGCTGAGGGTTGAGGTGCTGGAGAAAACTTAAAAAAAATGGAAGATTGAGGCCATAGAGGGATTTGAACTCAAGAATTTCTAACTGGAGGTGTTGCCTGAAAGCAGGTGTAGGTCAGCAAACTCATCAGTAATAAGTAAACAGGACTTGGTGTGCATTAAGATGCCAGAAATGGACAGTTTATACTTAATATGTTGCCAAGTCCATAAGATTGGAATGATGGCATTTGGTAGCTTTATTCCACTCTCCGTAGCTGACTCCAAAAATGTTTTATTCTGGATGCAGTATGTGGACATTAATTCTCAAATATACCTCATGACTCGAAGATCTTTTGTTTGTTTCTGGTCAGTCAGCAAGTGGTGCCATTTTGTTCATTCAGCTCAAACATCTTCACTTAGAAATGTGAGCTGGCGTCTATGTTCAACTCTGCACTACTTGAATCCCAGTTTCTGGAATAGACCTGATCGGATCAACCTTTCTCTTCTCTCACAGTGGCCACAGGACAAGTTGGCCTGCACTTGAACTTTCAGGTTTGCTCCCCTGTAGTGTAGAGCAGCAGAACATTGTAAAAAGTTTCAACAGGGAGTGTATAAGTGACATTTTTCGCACAGCTGCCGTTATTGCATTTATGTTAGGGTTTCCCAGGCAGTGACAGCAAATGGGCACAACGCTGGCCCAAACTGGTCTCTCCCAACTCCGCTACTTAAAGGCAGCATGCGACTGTTAGTCTAAAATGATGGAGAGAAGTGTAGATGGAGGCAAAAAATCAGCAAATGAAACAGATGCTTATTGGGTCTTTAGCGATTCAACTCCAGCGCAGATGCTGCAGATGTTCATGTTTTTAAGCTCAGCTGATGGGATGGAATGGAATGACACTTGCATGATCTTTCATGGGTGATTAAAAACAAACTATGATACTGAATCTCACAAGGGTTTATTACGTCAGATGGACCACAAGCTTTGTCAAAAAGGGAAGTTTTAAGGAGTGTCTTAGTGGCGAGTGCAGTAGAGGCAGCAAGGTATATATGGAGGGAGCTTGAGGCTGAGGCAAACTCAAAATAAATGTGAGGTGGTTAGCACGCTGCCTCACAATGCTGTGACCTGCGTTCGTTTCCACCCTCATGTGACTGTCTGTGTGGAGTTTGCACATCCTCCCCGTGTCTGTGTGCATTTGCTCCAGTTTCCTCCCATAGTTCAAGGATATGCAGGTTAGGTAGATTGGCCATGCTAAATTGCTTGTAGTGTCTAGGGATGTGTAGATTGGGTAGATTAGCCATGGGAAAAGGTACAGTTAAAAGGATAGGGTTGGGGGTGAGTGGGATGCTTTTCAGACGGTCAGTATAGATTTGATGGGCAGTACGGCCTGCCTTAGATTAGAGTGGTGCTGGAAAAGCACAGCAGGTCAGGCAGCATCTGAGGATCAGGAAAATCAACGTGTTGGGCAAAAGCCCTGTATCAGGAATGAAGGCAGGTAGCCTCCGGCGTGGAGAGATAAATGGGATGGGGGGTGGGGCTGGGGAGAAGATAGCAAAGAGTACAATAGGTGGATGGAAGTGGGAGTGAAGGTGATGGCTCAGAGTGGAGTGGATAGGTGAGAAGGAAGCTTGGCAAGTAGGACAGGTCATGAGGATGGTGCTGGGCTGGAAGGTTGGAACTGGGGTGAGGTGGCCTCGGATGCTGCCTGACCTGCTGTGCTTTTCCAGCATCACTCTAATCTAGACTCTGATTTCCAGCATTTGCAGTCCTCTCTTTTGTCTAATATGACCTGCCTCCGTACTTTAGGGATTCTAAAGCTGCCAATAATAGGCCAATTGTAATGAGAAATATACATGAGGCTAGAATTACGGTGGGTAGAAGTGGAGTGGAAAGATCAGGGAAACAAGTATGAACATATTTTAATGAAGATATTACTTGACTGGGAGCCAATGTAGCTCACGAGCACAGGGTGATAGAGAAAGGGACTTTCTGTGAGTTCTGGGACAGGTAGCAGAGTGTTGGATGACCTGAAGTTCACAGAGAGTGGAATGCTGGGAGAGTAGCCAACAACGGCCTGAGGGGGGTCAACATACTAAAGAATGGAAGTAGAATGCTCTAGACTGAGTTACATGCTCCTGTAGTCAACAGAGCAGACCAAAGCTTCTCAGTTGCTTCTAGTGAATGGTGGTGCACCAATAAACAACTAAAGAGAAGGAGAAGGTGGTTCCTTAAACATTCCCATCCTTGATGGGAGGCCGAAGCTCAAGAGGTACCAAAGACAAGGCTAAAATATTTGGAAACATTTTCAGCCAGAACTATTGAGTGGATGGTTTACCCTCTCTTCATTTTTCACCAATGTGAAAAATTGCTCAGCATTTTCCTGTCCCCCTAAAACAAAATAAATCCAACCATCCTAATGGTCTACTCTCAATCATCAGTAAAGAGATGAAAGGATTGTTAACAGTAATATCAAATAGCACTTACCTAGCTACTTGACAGTCAGTTGATTTCCACCAGGACCACTCAGCTCCTGATCTGATTTTATGGACCTGACTAAACCTCTCAAAATATATCAAGGAGAGAGACTGGATCCTGACTTTTATCATATTTAAAGGCAAGTGTGAGGTACTGCATTCCAGATGTGATTCAATTAATCAAATTACTAGGCTTTAAGCAAAATAGACCTTTTTATTTTTCCATCACAGTTAAAACACAAAACTCTAACTCTGTGGAAATATTTAACATAATAACTACTAATCATCAACTATTGCAAACCTAGTCTGGGTTCCACCAGGGTCCCTCAGCTCCTGACCTCATTACAGCCTTGGTTCAAACATGGACAAATGACCTGAATTCCAGAGGGGAGGTGGGAGTGTCAGCCCTTGACATCAAGGCCATATTCGACCAGGTGTGGCATCAAGGAGCCCTAGCAAAACTGAAATCAATGGCTATCAGGGGCAAACTCTTTGGTGATTGGATTCATACCTGACACATAGGAAGATGGTTGTTGTTGTTGGAGGTAAGTCATCTCAGCTCCAGGACATCTCTGCAGGAGTTCCTCAGGGTAGTGTTTCTAGGTCCAACCATCTTCAGCTGCTTCATCAATGACCTTCCCTACAGCATATGATCAGAAGTCGGATGTTCGCCAATGATTGGACAATGTTCAGCACCATTTAGACACTAAAGCAGTCCATGTTCAAATGCAACAAGATCATTCTGAGAAAGGGCCACTGGAACCAAAATGTTAACTCTGATTTCTCTGCACAGATGCTGCCAGACCTGCTGAGCTTTTCCAGCAATTTCTGTTTTTGTTTAAGATCTGGACAATATCTAGCCTTGGGCTGACAAGTGACAAGTAACATTTGTGCCACACAAATGCCAGGCTATGACCATCACAAATATGAGACAATCTAACCACTGCCTCTTGACATTTAAAGATGTTACCATCAGTTAATCCCCCACTATCAACATCCTGGGAGTTATCATTGACTAGAAACTCAACTGTATTCACGACAAAAACACAATGGCTACAAGTGCAGATCAGAGGCTAGGAATACTATGGCGACTGACTCACCTTCTGGCTCCCCAAAGCCTGTCCACCATCTACAAGGCACAACTCAGGGATGTGATGGACTACTCCCCACTTGCCTGGATGAGTGCAGCCTCAGCAACACTCAAGAAGCTTGACATCATCCAAGACAAAGCAGCCTGCTTGATTGGCACTATATCCACGAGCATCCACTCCCTCGTCCACCAATGCTCAGTAGCAGCAGTGTGTGTACTATCGACAAGATGCACTGCAGAAATTCACCAAAGATCCTGAGACAGCACCTTCCAAACCCACAACCACTTCCACCTGAAAGGACAAGGGCAGAAGATACATGGAAACACTACCCACCTTCAAGTTCCCCTCCAAGCCACTCACCATCCCGATCTAGAAATATATCTCCGTTCCTTTACTGTCACTGTGTCAAAATCCTGGAATTCCTTCCCTAAGAGCATTGTAGGTCAACCTACAGCAAGTGGACTGCAGCAGTTCAAGGAGGCAGCCCACTGTCAACTTCTCAAGGGCAACTAGGGATGGGCAATAAACGCTGGCCCAGCCAGCAACACCCACAAATCCCACAAATGAATATTTTTTAAAAAAATGCAGCTTTCTATAAACGCATCCTTGGAAAAGGCGAATTCAGCAAAACAGATTATCTCATGTGCTGTCGCCAATCCTGGAGAACGGCACACTGAAAGAAACAATCCAGCAGCAGATAGCGAACTCAGCCATTTTAGCTGCAGGACAGAGAACTGTTCTCGATCAATTTCAGACCCCAACTTTAACTTCAACTGAAAGCAAACCTAAAAGCCTGGGTGTGTGTGTGAGCCTGATTCCACCCACTCTTGCTTCTTCTGTCTAATTGAAAAAAGAACACACTCAGGGCTTGTTTACCCACTATTTCTGATGAAGACACTCTGTCACCAATGGCAACACCTGCCTGTAAGAGAAACAGCACAGAATACATCCCTCTGATAGGAACAGTACTCTCACACTCATTGCAGCTTCAGACCAAACATGAGCAAAAGAGCTACATACCAGAGATGAGGTGAGAGGGATTGATCTTGATATCAAGAGATTGTCTAACTGTGATGTCTAGGAGACCCAACAAAATTAAAATGGATAGGAGTAATGGGGGAAACTCTCCATGAGCTGGAGTGAAACCTAGCACTTTTGTTGAAGTTATTGAAGCCAACTACTTCATCTGGTGGTGCTACATCAATGATCTTCCCTCCACCTAATGGTTAAGAATGGCACGGACTGTCTGGAGGCAGAGTCAGTAGCAGAGGACCAGATCGTACCTGGATTTCGTAACCTCAAACTCTGACATCACAGTCCTGGAACACTCTCTTACGACCGACACTGTGAAAACATCTACATCTGAAACACTGCAGTGGTTCAAGAAAGTAGCTCACTTCAGATCAGATGGGCAGTAAAGGTTGGCAATTGGAATCACTGGGCCACATCTACATTAACTGTTAATCCACTTCCATTATGTATAATGAGATCCATGCCCCAGCATAAAAGAAATGTCCAAATCTCGTTTTGAATACAGTAAATCAGCAGAAATGCCGTGGTCTTGGTCAAAATCCTCGCTTCAGTTTCTGGCAAGTGAAGAACCTGATTAATATCCAGTGCCATCCTGTTCTTGGGTGTAGTTGACATGTACGTTGTACTCTGGCCAAGCGATTAGATTGGCAAAACCTACCCGTAGGTAAGCAACTCAGCCACTGAATCATCTTACAGACTATTATCAGGTTGTCTCCCTATCTATATTACTCTAAAGTAACTAGGCCCAGCTCTTTACACTTAACTGAGAAACTGAGGTAGTTTGGACCAACACTTTCTGTTAACATTCTTAGAAGGCTCACTATAAATTGACTATTCCTTGTGAAATTGTTTGGATTGAGACTTTGACCAATATTAGAAGGATTCAGTTCAGTTTCAGTGTCAGTTTCTCCTCAGATACAACTCTTTAGGGCCAAGTATATATCAAGTGTGTATCAGTTTCTCTCATCAGTTGTGACTGCACTCTATCTCTGAGCCAGATTGTTAGGGGGGTTTGAGCCCCATCTCTCACAATCCAAGGTGATGTTCCCAAGCAATCTTGAAGAAATGCTGCACTATTTACGACATCATCTTTCAGATGAGAGATCAATCACATCCTCAGTCAAATTTTGCAAAAGTGCTCAGAAGAACTGAGACATTCTCCCGGAGTCCTGTCTAACATTTGTCCCTCAACACACATCAATAAAACACTTAGCTGGTCATCATCCCATTGCTTTGCTGTGTGTGCATATTGACTGTCACGTTTCCATTACAACAGTGAACTGTTCAAGAGTACTTCATTGGGGGCTATAATGCACTCTGGTAAGTCCTGACCATCATGAGTCCTTTAGAAAAGTAAGTCTTCCTTTCTTTCCTTAGGTTTGAGCAGCAATCACGATCATCTGGGATGTTCTGCTTCCTCGATAGCTACCAGAAGATACTTACCTCTGTTGTGTTGACCCTCATTGTTGCATTTCTACTGCAGCCAACATCCTTCTGGTTCTGGCCGTGAGACATTGTCTGAATGGAACCTCAAAGTGAAGCTGTCAACAAGCCCAGCCCCATCCAATCATATTGAGAAGTCGCCGGGAAGGTTCCACCTAAAAGAAACGACAAAAACATTTGATTTGCAGATTCAGAAATTCACAGCATCTAAAGAATTCCTTGGTCCATCAGAGTCAGGCATGCATTAAAATTCAAAATGAAACCAGGTTTTGTTTGCCTTTTGGTGAGGGAAAAGTTTGAGATCTGAAAGTAGAGGGATGGTACTGCTAGAATTACAGAACACTTTCCAACTGAGGGCATTTAATATTAGCATTGAACACAATCACATCTAATATGTCACGGTTAGAGCTTCCTCTACACTGACTCAACAATGTGCTTCCTCCCAACATCTCAAGGAGAACACCTCTATTGTACTTGTTGTTACAGACTTCCAAATCAGGCAAACAGTGGGCTTTCTTAATTACACTGCCAGTTCAGTTTTTTTTATTTGCTCATGGAATATGGATTTTGCTATCCCTTGTTTCCTCTTGAGAAGGTGTTAGTGAGTTGCGTTCTTGAACTGCTGCAGACCATGTGATGTGGGTTGACCCACAATGGCCTAAGGGAGAGAATTCCAGAATTTGGACCCAGCAATATCGAAGGAGTGGCGATATATTTCCAAGTCAGAATGATGAGTGGCTTGGAGGGGAATTTGCAGGGGGTGGTGTTCCCATGTATCTGTATGTCCAAGCTCACTGAAATTAGAATTGTAACTCTCCAAATTCATAGAACCTATCAACACAGAAGAAGGCTGTTCAGCCCATCAATCCTATGAAAGCCCCTTTGAAAAACAACTTCCACATTTTCTGTTTCTTTTTCCATTATTCTGTAAATGTTGCACCATCACATTTCTGTTCAAATTCCTGAGAACAAGGATGGGAATTTTAAATCAAGACTTTGCTTGTATGTAAGGGCATAAGCAACAGAGTTGAAATGGTTTTGGGTTTATAGACGTTAGAATGGGGAGACTAGCTAGGGGTCTGTTGGAATAATTGAGCCTAGACTGACAAAGTCCAAATGAGGACTTCAGCAGGTGATGAGGCATAGAAGCAAGGTGAAGTTACAGAATTGGAAATAGACAGCTTTAGTGATGGTTCAAATATGAGTCTCCTTTTTTATTTGAGAACATTTCAGATTCTGACAATTGTCTGAATGAAAACAATTTGCCTCGTCTCTCCTCTTGAATTTTAGTCAATCATTTTGGATCTACGATCTTTAGTTTTTGACTCACGTGCTAAGAGAAAACATATTTCTTCTGTGTCTGTTTTATCAAAACCTTGTTTATCTTGAGAACCTGTAGTGGGTAACCGCTTAACCTTCTCTATTATAATGACAACAGTCCTAACTTTTCATAACTGAAGGCCTTCATCCCAGGTGACACCCTGATACACCTCACTCGCACCCATTGTAAGGCCTAAATTAACATATCACCTTACAAAAGGATAGATCATTTGGGATCATATCTTGCACATATTGAGATTAATAAAGCCCTCCAAAAATATCCATGATGAATCAGTTTCACACAATGGCAGGTAACTGGCAAATTTAATTACAATACAGAAAATTATGAGGAATTGTAGTTTGAGGAGAAAGTGAGGACTGCAAATGCTGGAGATCAGAGCTGAAAATGTGTTGTTGGAAAAGCGCAACAGGTCAGGCAGCATCCAAGGAACAGGAGAATCGGCGTTTCGGGCATGAGCCCTTCTTCAAGAATTGTAGTTTGCCAGGAAACGTAAAGAGGCTACATTCAGTTTAGAAAGGAGAAGTAGGAAGAAAATAAAGGAGAATAGGAATCTGGATTACTCATTCACAAATTACTAAAAGTGATGACACAGGTTAATAAGAGCTTTTAAAAGGAACATATTAAAAACATAGAATTGTAAAATAAGGCAATTATGTTCACCTTATATTAAATTTTGATTAAATCACACTTGGAATACTGTGAATAATTTTGGACTCCATTTTATTTAAATTAGCCAAGGAGAGGAACAAGGAGATATTTGGAATATAATACTAAACCTAAATTCAGGAGGGTGTGTTGTAAGGAGGGATCTGACCTTGATCAGTTGGAGTCAAAGGTCAGCAGGCAAAAACAACACAAAGTCATGGTTATCCTTTAAAGATGGTGGCGTCTAAGTGGAGATAACGAAATCCGGCTCTCCCTGGATGGTTTACAAAGGAATTAAGAAGTAGAATGAGGAAGAAGTGGGCAAATGTCATCTTTGTAAAGGGACATTGTGGCTGAGTGGTTAGCACTGTTACCTCACAGCACCAGAGTCCAAATCCAATTCCACCCTTGCGTGACTGTCTGTGTGGAGTCCACCACTGTCTGCATGGACTTCTAACTGTTCTATTTACTCCCATAGTCCAAAGAAATATAAATTAGGTAGATTGGCCATGCCAAATTGCCCATAGTGTCCAGAGATGTGCAGGCTAGGTAGATTAGCCATGGGAAATGTGGGGTTATGGAGATAGAATGGGGTGCTTGGTCTGGGTGGGATGCTCTGCAGACTCAATGGGCCAAACAGTCTCTTTCTGCACCGTAGGGACTCGATGGTTCAAATAATAAGAGAGATGAAGTTGAGCAGAGAAAGGAAATAAGTCACAGAGACAACAGGAGAATAATTTGATAGCAAGCATAAAACAGGTCTTCTCTAATATTGTTGAAAAGGTATTAAACTTGCAAATTTTGAGCCAAATTCATTTGACTGTACTCATACAAGTGACACAGAGAAACAGCATGCAAAGACAATAAGCAACATGAAAGGCAAATGGCATGTTCAGCTTTATTGTGAGGGATTGGTTCAAATGAATAAAGAAGTCTTGCTACAATTCTATCAGGCTTTGAGAGACCATGGCTGGAATATTGTGGGCATTGTTCTGACCTCCATATTTAGGGATGGATCTATGTACATTGGAGGCAGTATTATCAAGATTGCCCCATTAAACACATAGGTGGTGTACGTATTTTATGACAGGCCAAATAGACTTTTAGAAATGCTATTACAGCGCCAATGAAATAAAAGCTGAATTGTTCTGACTGGCACCAAGAGATCTTGTTATCTTACTGTTACTGAGACAGTCTCTGAGACTTCAAGTGGAAATATTCATTGAGATCTTAGTTCACTGAATATTCACTAGCTTGGAGGCTGTAGTTCTTACTGTTTATTAATGGTCTTGACAGGGTCAGAAAGAGGTCACTGTCTAGTCTGCCTCAAAACTAACTCCAGCAGAAATCCAGAATAACATGCTGGTTGGGATAAAGTAGTTAATGGATTCTCTTGCCACTTAGACAGATGAGTATTCACTAATAAAAATGAGTTACAGTGTAAATTGATGCTATCCTGTGCAATGGTAGACCAAAGTCTGAATTTGCATGACCAATTGTAAATACTGCACACAAAGTCAATGTTGCAAGGTAGGTTTGAGCTTTGTGCTATGCTCAGTTGTCCCAAAGTCACCAAGCTTTGTTCTTCTCAAATGTCAGAACTCCCTCAATAAGAGAGACTTCTCCAAAGCTAATTGGACTGTCCAAAGCTAATTTTTTCTCCTGTTATAGAGGTCTACAGCACAAAGCCCTTTGGCCCATCACATGCCTGCTGGTCAAAAACAACCACCTGAGTATTCTAATCCCATTTTCAAGCACTTGGCCTTTAGCCTTGATTGCCTTGGCATCAAAAGTACACATCTAACTACTTCTTAAACGTTATGAAGGTTTCTGCCTCTTCCACTCTTACAGGCAGGGAGTTCCACATACCCAGTACCATCTGGGTGAAACAATTTTTCCTGACATCCCCTCTAAGCCTCTACATCCTCAGGAGGCTAAAGTAATTTGGTATTTTTGTTAAGATTCTTACCAATTTTTATAGATGTACTACAGAAGGCATTGTGTCCGAATGCATCACAGCTTGGTATGACAACTGCTCTGCTCAGAACTGTAATAGACTACAGAGAGTTGTGAACACTGGTCCATCACACAAACCATTAACTCCATCTACACTTCCAGCTGTCTCCTAACATCTTCAAAGACATGTCCCATCCCAGTTATAATCTCTTCCAACCTCTTCTGCCAGGCAGAAGATAACAAAATCTTAAACACACAGAACAGTGTGGGGACAGTGGGGACTGGGGACAGTGACCACAATTCGGTGATTTTTACTCTAGTGATGGAGAGGGATAAGTGTGTACTACAGGGCAAGAGTTATAGCTGGGGGCAGGGAAATTATGATGCATTGAGGCATGACTTAGGATGTGTGGATTGGAAAAGTAGATTCCAAGGCAAGAGCGTAATTGATATGTGGAACTTGTTCAAGGAGCAACTAATGAGTGTCCTTGATAAGTACGTACCTATCAGGCAGGGAGGAAAGGGTCGTGTGAGGGAGCCGTGGTTTAATAAGGAGTTGGAATCCCTTGTTAAATGGAAGAGGGCGGCCTTTGTAAAGATGAGGCGTGAAGGTTCAATAGGGGCGATTGAGAGTTATAAGGTAGCCCGGAAGGACCTGAAGAGAGAGCTAAGAGCAGCAAGGAGGGGACATGAAAGGTCCTTAGTTGGTAGGATTAGGGAAAACCGTAAGGCTTTCTATAGGTATGTTAGGAATAAAAGAATGACTAGGGAAGGAATAGGTCCAATCAAGGATAGTAATGGGAAGTTGCGTGTGGAGGCTGAATAGATTGGGGAGGAACTGAATGAATACTTTTCGTCAGTATTCACTCAGGAACAGGGAATTGTTGTCGATATGAATACTGAGGCACGAATAAGTAGAATGGATGGCTTTGAGATATGTAGAGAAGAGGTGTTGGAAATTCTGGCAAGGGTGAAAATAGATAAGTCCCCTGGGCCTGATGGCATTTATCCTAGGATTCTCTGGGAAGCAAGGGAGGAGATTGCAGAGCCATTGGCCTTGATTTTTGTGTCCTCTTTGTCTACAGGAGTAGTGCCAGAGGACTGGAGGCTAGCAAACGTGGTTCCCTTGTTCAAGAAGGGGAGTAGGGATAATCCTAGTAACTATAGGCCAGTGAGTCTCACTTCTGTTGTGGGCAAAGTCTTAGAGAGAATTGTAAGGGATAGGATTTATACACATCTGGATAAGAATAATGTGATCAAGGATAGTCAGCATGGTTTTATGAAGGGCAGGTCGTGCCTCACAAACCTTATTGAATTCTTTGAGAAGGTGACTAAGGAGGTAGATGAGGGGAAAGCGGTAGATGTGGTATATATGGATTTTAGTAAGGCGTTTGATAAGGTCCCCCATGGTAGGCTACTGCAGAAAATACAGAGATATGGCATTGAGGGTGAGTTGGAGGTTTGGATTAGGAATTGGCTCTCTGGAAGAAGACAGAGGGTAGTAGTTGATGGCAAAGGTTCATCTTGGAGTGCCGTCACTAGCGGTGTTCCGCAAGGATCTGTTTTGGGACCATTGCTGTTTGTCATTTTTATAAATGACCTGGAGGAAGGGTTAGAAGGTTGGGTGAGCAAGTTTGCGGATGATACGAAAGTCGGAGGAGTTGTAGACAGTGAGGAAGGATGTGGCAGGTTACAGTGGGATATAGAGAAGCTGCAGAGCTGGGCAGAAAGGTGGCAAATGGAGTTCAATGTAGCTAAATGTGAGGTGATTCACTTTGGTAAGAGTAATAAAAAGATGGATTACTGGGCTAATGGTAGACTACTTGGTAGTGTGGAAGAGCAGAGGGATCTTGGTGTCCATGTACACAGATCTCTGAAAGTTGCCACCCAGGTAAATAGTGCAGTGAAGAAGGCATATGGCGTACTGGCTTTTATTGGTAGAGGAATTGAGTTCCGGTGTCCTGAGGTCATGCTGCAGTTGTATAAGACTCTGGTGCGGCCGCATCTGGAATATTGTGTGCAGTTTTGGTCGCCATACTATAGGAAGGATGTGGAGGCACTGGAACGGGTGCAGAGGAAGTTTACCAGGATGTTGCCTGGTATGGTAGGAAGATCCTATGAGGAAAGGCTGAGGCACTTGGGGTTGTTTTCATTGGAGAAAAGAAGGTTTAGGGGTGACTTGATAGAGGTGTACAAGATGATTAGGGGGTTAGATAGGGTTGACAGTGAGAACCTTTTTCCACGTATGGAGTCAGCTATTACAAGGGGGCATAGCTTTAAATTAAGGGGGGGGTAGATATAGGACTGATGTTAGGGGTAGGTTCTTCACTCAGCGAGTTGTAAGTTCATGGAATGCCCTGCCAGTAGCAGTGGTGGACTCTCCCTCTTTATGGGTATTTAAGCGGGCATTGGATAGGTATATGGAGGAGAGTGGGTTAGTGTAGGTTAGGTGGGCTTTGATCGGCGCAACATCGAGGGCCGAAGGGCCTGTACTGCGCTGTATTCTTCTATGTTCTATGTTCTATGTTCTAACAACAGATTCAAGAACGGCTTCTTCCCCACTGTTATTAGACTTCTGAATGAATCTCTCAAATTTCAAATTTAATGTTGATCTCACTCTTTGTGCGCCTTCTCTGAAGTCATAACGTTGTATTCCTCGCCTTGTACTATCACCCTAGTGCACTTTGGTATGATTTGCCTGTGCTGCACACAAAACAAAACTTTTCATTGTATCTATGTACATGTGACAATAATAAATCAAATCAAAATCAAAACCTTCTGCTCCATATGTTAAATCCATGCCCCCTGATCATTCATCTCTCCATCAAGGGGGATAATTTCTTCCTTTCCACCCTGTCTATGTCCCTAATAATTTTACAGATCTTAATCAGGTCCCCTCTCAATTTCTTGTCAGGAAAGCAATCTCAGTCTGTCCAATTTCTCTTCATCACGGAAACTTTGCAGCCCAGGCAACATCCTGGTAAATCTCCTCTGCACCTTCTCCAGTGCAATTATATCCCTCCTACAAGGTGGATTCCAGAACTGCACATAACACTCTAACATTTTATAGAATTCCAGCAAACCCTCACTGCTCTTAAACTCTATGCTTCGAGGGATGTATAGTGTATGATTTTTTAACGACTTTGTCCAACAGCTCCAATACCTTAAGTGACCGGTGTACATGCACATGAAGGTCCTTCCCTCCTTGGTGCTTCTCAAGGTCGTACTGTTCATTATATATTTGGGATCCTGTTTGCAAGCTCTAAGATTGGCTTTCAGATTGTTGTTATGTTGAGTTTTGGGCTGTCCTATGATGTGTGTTCCCATGCTCAGCTGGCTGTTGAGTACTGAACTTGGTAAATATTTATAAACCATTTACAATGCAGGAATAGGACATTTAACTCATCATGTGTTTATCTTCCACACAAATTTTCCCACATCCCTCTTTGACTCTCTATCAACATATCCTAACCATATGAGTGGAGGTGAGTTGAAAGAGAAGCATAAATTGTAGGTAGACAACTGCATATTTAAGGATCCAAGCTGAAGTCCAATCAGGGCACACCATATACTTTGCCCCTACCCTAAAACTGTTCTCCCTCTATCTCTTGCCCCCCCTCCCAACCAATCAATGCTCTCCTCTGAATTACAGTTCCCTGGTGACTAGCCTGTATTTGCTTCTGGTGAGCTTCCTTCAAGTATGAGCCCAGTCAGTGAGTATCAACACATTTTGGCCAGAAGGAACATCACAGATATGTCCCCCTTCTCATTGAAGAATTTAGGGTCATGCAGGTCAATCTCAGCAAAGGAAAGGATATCTGTAGCAAAATGAGTTGAGAGTGCTTGCAATCCATTGGAGCATGGGGTTATTACTTGCTCCCCCAGTTTTGAGCGGATCTCCAAGTGCAGACTCAGCACTTCATAGAAACATGGGGTTTTACAGTGCAGAAGTAGGCCATTTGACCTATCGTGTCTTCACTGGCTAATCTCATTCTCTAACCCTATCACTTCTGACTCGCTTGGTAATCTATGCACACTTTCTGAGGAACATCACTGACAAACTTAAATCTTTTATTAAGCAGTAGATATTAGATATTATTAATATTAGTATAAATTTAATATTAGATACCAGATATTAGGAGATGGAGATAACTAAGAAAAGTTAAGGAATCTAAGTGGAAAGAAAATTGTGTAACCTAGAAATAGTACGGTACAATTAAGGACAATCAATCACATTAAAGTGTCTCAGAACAGAATATGATTTGAGCATACATTAACAGCCAACAGCATAATTTCCAGGCTTACATGCCAATGTGCTAGAAAAGCCTTCCATTTAGGATCAGCCTCAACATGGGAGTGAACTATTTCCCAGATAAGTATTGTTTATATCAGGTGGTCTTAAATAACTCTCAGCTTTCCAAATCCAGAGGAACATTAGTGTGACTCTGTATTCAATCTCTGGCAATTGAATCGCACTGCAATAAGTGAACGTGGATGAACCTCAATCCACTGACTGTGTGCGAGAGCTCGAGAGAATTAGCCCTGGTTCAGTGAAGAGTGCAGGAGGACATGCCAGGAGCAGCACCAGGCATAACTAAAAGTGTGTGTGTGTGTGTGTGTGTGCACCATGCAGGTTGTGTTAACATTGGCCAAGAAGGACATCAGCTTTCTTGTGATGCCCCCCCGCTCCCCCCCCCCCCCCCCCCACTCCCCTGATTGATCAGCTCACTGCCACTACCATCCATTCTGAAACATGAAGAATGGCCCCTGGTTGAACCTTGAGAGGCTGTACTGGGTCCCAAATGGAAATCACTGCCATGGGAAAGGAGTAGGGAAATTTGGAGAGAAGAGCATCCGAATCTAAGCAACTGGAAGTGATGACTGAGATCATAGAATCGCTACTGTGTGGAACAGGCCATTTGGCCCATTCAATGTACACTGACCCTCAAAAAAGCATCCCATCCCTGTATTTCCCATGTCTAATCCACCTGGCCTCCCATCTGAGGGAGTAAACCAGAGAAAACCCACACGGGCGCAGGGAGAACATGCAAACTCCACATAGGCAGTCACCCAAGGGTGAATTTGAACCCAGGTCCCTGGCATTTGTGAGATAATCGCTGAGCTACTGCACCACATCACTTGATCAATGAAATAATAGGTGGCCAAGTTTGCAGCCATTAAAACAGTAGCCGGTGTGTGGATCCTGAAGGTCAGGGAAACTGACCTGAGGAATTTTATTAGATCTTTGATTACCTTTTCAAAACCTGAGGGCGAGACAAAAATGAGTTTGTTGTTATTGGGAGTGACGATAGACTGAGAATGACTTGTTTGCCATTTACTATCAGTTTTCACCAGTGTTTAACAGTCTGCAATGTTAAACCGTGAGCGCCACCTACTGATGCTCTGAACACAAAACAACAAAAGATTTCCTGTCCGCATCGGTCCTGATATTTACTGGTAGAGAGCAGAATAATTCGCCAGAGATCCTGTGGCACTTACTGATAGAGTCTAATTTTAGCTCATTTTCTTAGTGTTTTTCCGATGGAAAGTGATGGCATAATGGTGTTGGTACTAGACTTGTAAATCCAGAGATTCAGGTAATGTTCTGGGGACCTGTGTTTGAATCCTGCCATAGTAGATGATACATCAACTGCTCGAAAGCCTTAAAGGGACAGACCAGCTGATGTTGACCAAGGAACTTGAAATGACAATGGTAAGCCATACTTACAGTACGAATTCCTACTTATCAACATCTGGAGATGAGGGCTAACATTAGGAGAAAATACCTGACAGCTGAGTCAAGCAACGGCAGCTCCAACCACTCAAGAAATTTAAGACATATTCAAGTCCATTTGATTGGCATACATGTCCATTCTTCCTACCACCAATGCTCTGTAGCAGCAGTGTATACCATCTACAAATGCACTATAGAAATTCACTAAAACTCCTCAGACAGCACCTTCCAAACCCATGACCACTTCCATTTGGAAGGATGAGGGCAGCACCACCACTTGCAAGTTCCCCACCAAATCACTCACTATCCTGACTTGGAAATATATCGCTGTTCCTTCACTGTCACTGAGTCAAAGTCCTGGAGCTCCCTCCCTAATGGTTTGACCTACACCAAATGGATTGCTGCAGTTCCAAAGGTAGCTCACCACCATCTTCTCAAGGACAACTAGAGATGGGCAATGAATGCTGACCCAGCCAGTGATGCCCACATCCTGTCTACAGATAAAATAATTCTACAGTGGGGCAGAGTGGGAAATTGCCAGGGACGGTAAGAGTGGGGTGGGGAAGAGTGGGATATGCCAATGGTTATAGTGTAAATGCATGTGAAACAGTCAATGAGGTGAAGAGAGAGATGGTGAGTTTCCAGGGTATTAAGGTGGGGAGGTACATTCTCAGCACCATGCAGGTGTGATTCTGGGTGGCAGGAGGGTGAATTCATTTAGGTTTGAGCATAATGGCATGTTCGATGATTTTTTTTAACAGACGCCTCTAATCTTCTGCCTAACTTGTGACACAGAAGAATGATTCATGATTGTTTCTGTTCTTGCTACTAAAGCTGACGTGAGGAATTCAAGTCTTGACACATTCCGGCCTCCTCCCCCTGCCTCAACATGCCCTCTGCCCCACCCTTGGATCTTCAGAAAGTGAGGGCCCCTTTCTGTCTCTGAACGGATAAATTAGTGATAAGGCAAACAATGTAAAACATCGGTAATCATTCAAATCAGATAGCATAGATTATTACTGTGTATATACAAGAGTGGCATTCCAATTTACCAGGGCTGCCCCTGGGCTTCTGAAATTAAGATTTAATTTTTTTGATACTGCTACAAGCAACGAGGGCAGAAAATAGTTGTTGTTTTTCATTTTCTTTGAATAATTTTTTTATTATTTGGAAGAATATTAGACATGAAGAAGAAATATTATTAGAAAGAAATGCAGGAAGCATTCCTAATGCAGTGATGTAGTGGTAGTGTCACTGGATTAGTAATTCAGCGCACATGGTTAATTTTGGGGGGATCTGGCTACAAACCCCACCAGAATGATGGTGAAGTTTGAGTTTAATAATAAGCTGGTCTAATGGTAACCATGTAACTACCGTCCATTGATAGTTTAAAAAAGTCACTAATGCTCTTATAGAGTCATAGAGTCATACAGCATGGAAACAGATTCTTCTGTCCAATCAATCTATGCCGAAAATAATCCAAAATCTGAACGATAATCACACCTGTTCCTGGCCCATATCCATCCCATTTTCTATTCATGTACTTATTGAAGTGTCTTTTAAACATTGTAACTGTGCCTGCAGTCACCACTTCCTCAGGAAATTTGTTACACACGCAAACCATCCTTTGTGTAAACAAATTGCTCTTCATGTCTTTTTAAAATTCTTCTCCTCTCACCTTAAATATGTGCTCCCTAGCCTTGAAGTCACTGAACCTTGGGAAAAGACACCTACCATTAACCCTATCTATGCCCCTCCTGATTTTATAAATGTCTATAAGGTCACTTCTCAATTTCCTACACTCCAGTAACAAAATGTCTTGACCAATCCAGCATCTCCTTAAAATTCAAAACTTTCCGAACACGAGAACTGCCCGGCAGATCTCTTCTGAACCCTCTCCAGCTTAATGTCCTTCCTATAACTGGGCAACCAGAACTGGAAACAGTACTCCAGAAGAGGCCTCACCAATGTCCTGTACAACCTCAACGTAATGTCACAACTCTGATAAGGAGCTTTACCATCTTTACCTGGGGTCTGGCCTACATTGAATTGAGTTGAATTGAATTTATTGTCACGTGTACCGAGGCACAGTAAAAAGCTTTGTCTTGTGAGTAATACAGTCAGATCACAGAGTTAGCAGACCCACACTACTGCTCTGTGCAATTGCCCCAGCAATTAGGGATGGGCAATAAATGCTAGCTTCACTGGTGATGCTCATGTCCTACGAATGAGAAAAAACCTACAAGTTTCCCTTCAAGCCACAGACCACCCTGACTTAGAAATATATTGATGCTCCTTTCACTGTCACTGGGTCAAAATTCTGAAACTTTCTTGCGAACAGCGGTGTCAGGGTGCCTACAACAAACAGACCTCAGTGGTTCAAGAATGTGGCTCAAACCTCTCCAGGCTCATTAGAGATTATCTTTGTCAGCGATGCCTACATCTCTAATAAGAATAAAATGCTTTAATTCTAATAAGATGCATTGTGGTGCTTCATTGGAACAAAATGTGACATTAAGCCACATAAAAAGGACAGGTGATTAATAGCTTGCTTTAAGAGGAAGCTTTAAGGAATATCTTAAAAGAGGAAAGAAACAATGCGATTCAGAGACTGCATCCTTAAACCAAGGACTACGTTTGCTGAAGGTACAGTTGCTGGTGGTAGGGTGATAGAAATTGAGAATGTTTAAGAGGAAAGAAATGTAGGGGTTCCGTGAGCCTGGAACGTTGTAGGGCTGGAAAATGTTAAACTGGAGAGATTTTAACATAAGGATGAGAATTTTATATTCATTGCCTTGGTGAATCTGGATCCAATGGGAGTCAATGTGCGCTGGACTTGGAGAGGACAAAGTTTTGAAAAAGATGAATTTAACAGAGGACGTTGGTGGGACTCTGACCACTGGGGTAATAGAAAAGCTTAGTTTCAGATAAAACCTGATCCAGATGTAAATGCGATGGCAGGAAATACAGGCCCTGAGAATATGTTGCAAGATCGCCTGTGGAAAGCAACAAACATTGTTTGCTCAATCACATGATGCAATGGAATTAAGCAAGAAGGCCATCATTTACAGATGTCAAGTGAGTCAGTGGGACTAACAAGCTTACTCATATGAATTGTATTGTAATTAATTATCCCACTGTGGACTGACTCAAGATCAATCCTGACACAGCACTTCTTCACTGACAAATCTCAAATGGACTGTCACAAAGTTATTCTAAACAGCTATCAACATGTTCGGCAATATATATTAACTGTACATCAGGTCATATTTGTAGGTCTGACTGCAGCACCAAGCTTCTTGGTAATTATGATTTTATTTCTGTGACAAAAGGCCAGGGGTGTAATTGACATTCACATTTTAAAGGCCAACTTACAATGTCCTTTTGTAAAACAAAGAACTGCAGACCCAGGAAATCGGAAACAAAAACCAGAAATTGTTAGAGTAACTCAGCAGGTCTGGCAGTATCTATGAAGAGAGAAACAGTTAACGTTTGGAGTCCAGTGACCCTTCAGGACCTGAGTCAATTCATGTCTTGTGTTAATTCCTCAGTCACACCTAGGACAGGATTGTGTCTTAGATTTGAATGGCTGCCAATAATAGCCCAGATTCAATCTATCAAAAGCTAATTTATATTTTCGGTGCCTGGGGGTTGGTGGTTGCAACAATTTGTCAAAACGGTAGAATGGGTGAATTTAGTACAGCTAAGAAGAAGGATCACTGGATTTGAAATGCGAACCCTGCCTTCTCACCTTAGATACTGCCAGACCCTCTGAGTTTTTCCAGAATTTCGGTTTTTGTTTTAGTACAGTTGTCAAGAGGTGACAGAAGGTGACAAATAGCTGAAGCAGGATCAGTGCTGTGTCTGTGCTTAAACTCCTGAATGCCATTTAATCGGGTTTTTCATTGTTCACAGGATGTGGGCATCACTGGGTCAGTCAGCGTTTATTGCCCATCCTTGGTTGCCCTCAAGAAGGTGTTGGTGAGCTGCCTTCTTGAACCGCTGCAGTCGATGTTGTGTTGATAGGTCCACCATGCTATTAGAGAGGGATCTCAGATCCACAAGTTTCCACTGAATTTGAAACCACTTTGGTTAGTCACCATGACATTGCTGGCTACCATTTCTTTTGTTCAAACATTTGCAAGTGAAGTAAAAATGAGTTAATAATGAGGCAAAGACATTGTATTTTCCATTTTCCATCATTTCAACTGATTTCCTCTGCTCCTTTATCAGATCCCGTACAACAGGCATTCCCTGGGGGTTCCTGAAGAAAATGAAGTAGATCACTGATTCACACAGTTATTGTTGCAGCAAGAATGTTATTTCTGATCTTTCTGATGAGATCTTTTGGTATTTTTTTAGCAGTGGTTTCCCAAAGACTTTCCTGTCACCAAGACCACTGGTTATGTTAAAGTCTGTTGCTACCCTCACAATATTCCAGTGACAGAATGAATGCTCCAGAACTAGTCATACCTCCAGCCAAACCATTCCAGTCCAATTACAACACTCACAATGAGGAAAGGTATTCAAAATAAAAGGACAAATCCAATTTGGTGAATTAATCACATCAGTCATCAACAAAGTGAGGGAAGGTATCTTCACCAGACACTTGCTAATCATCTGCTCATTGATCTGGATTCTATTGGATCCACTTACTCCACTTTCGCTCCAAATATGGTTAATGGAGCTGAATTCCAGAGGTGAGGACACCAGCTTAGTTCGGATTCAAGTCAGCACCCTATGGAATTCTTCATTTTTTTATAAAGCAAAAGCAAAATTCTGTCGAACAAAATCAGAAAGTGCTGGGAAAACTGAGCAAATCTGGCAGCATCTGTTGTGAGAAAGCAGAGTTAATGTTTCAGGTCCAGTGACCCTTCTTCAGAATACTGTGGATGTTAGAAATCAGAAATCAAAACAGAAAGTGCGAGGGGTCCTCAGTGGGTGCTGGCATGAGATGGGAGCAAAATGGAGCAAGCGCTTTGAGTTAAAAATAATTTCTTCTGGAAAATCGCAAGATTCCATCGGTCAACTGCTGCTCATTTGAAATATTGAGACTATGTTGAGTTCAGTTTGCAGTTCTTCCATATGGTAGCTGTGCTGGAGAAACATCAGTCTCCTGGCGTTACTGGTTTTCCAGCTTGACTTTGTCCATGGACAGAACATCACCTGCTTGGGTTACACAGCAAACTGCTGCTGTGTTTAGATTTCACACCAACCTCCAAAGTCACGCCATCTTTCTATTCCAAGTTGACTCTAAGTGCAGGTTCATCATTCCTACAGAAACACTCCTATCAGTGTCTACTCTGGTTCTCAACCCTCAAATAATTTCTGCACTTCATGCACTTTACCTGCTTCTAAACTCAGACAATAATTTGATGATGTTCAGTTCTGACTCCAGTTTACATTTCCATGTCACCGTGTCCCTCTACGAGTCCTGTGATCAAACTCTAGATTCTATGCTATTATTTCTGATCTATTTCTTGTATCCCATTTACTCTCATGTTTGCAAACTCGTGTTTATGGAAATAAAAATTTGAGCTCTTTCTGAGTCCATTTCATTGTGAATTTTGGCTGTTGTCTGACCCAAGCCCCGTCCATCTACCTCCACAAGTGCATCTTTTTAACCGTCATTTCTTTTTACTTTTTGCAAGACACTCTATTTCTTAGTTCACTTCTCCACTCTCAGGTACGTGCCCCTGCCAATTCCAAACTCCAACCCTTCGATACTCCTTGAACTTCATCTCTCTTGCTCCTGTCCTAAGTTGTCAGATAACCCACCCGTTTGCCTCTGAGCCTTTCATGCCATCTCGTAGAGGACTCGTTGAGGCACTTGCCACTGCTTCTTTAGGAGTGGCAGCTCAACTGCCCCTACCAACTCTTGCCTACTTTCCTGTCCAATTCTGCTAGAGGGTGGGGCCAATCTTGTCACATTTTCCTTGTCTGTTTTTGTTGTATGAGGCTAAACCTTCCTATTCATATATCGTCCATTTGCCTTTCAAATGCTGTAATTGTACCAGCCTCCACCACTTCCTCTGGCATCTCATTCTATACACACACCAACCTCTGCATAAAAATGTTACCCTTTTGATCCTTTTAAATCTTTTCCCTGTCACCCTAAACCTATGCCCTCTAGTTTTGGACTCCCCTATCCTGGGAAAAGACCATGCCCCCCCATGATTTTATAAACTTCTGTAAGGTCACTCCTCAGTCTTTGACGTTCCAGGGAAAACAGCCTCAGCCCATTCAGCCTCTCCCTATAGCTCAAACCCTCCAACCCTGGCAACATCCTTGTAAATCTTTTCTGAACCATTTCAAGTTTCACAGCATCTTTCCTATAGCAGGGAGAACCGAATTGCACACAGCATTCCAAAAGTGGCCTAGCCAATGTCCCAAGTGGCCATAACATGACATTGCAATTCCTATACTCAATGTACTGACCAATAAAAGAAAGCATGCCAATTGCCTTCTTCACTATCCTATCTACCCTCAACTATACTTTCAAGGAACTATAAACCTGCACATCAAGCTGGCTTCATTCAGCAAAACTCCCCAGGACCTTACCATTAATTGTGTAACTCCTGTGACATGGGGTAAACCCCTCTGTTAATTTAAACGAGCAGCACAGAAAAGATTCACCCTGTGCTGTAGTCTGTGAAAATTCGAGAGGCAAAGAACTATCCCAAAGTCACCATTTAAAGTACAAAAAAAATTTAAGAACTTTATTCTTTAAGTCTGACAGAGAATGTTAACAAACAACTCCTTTCTCTAAACCTATCTTTTACCTTCCCCTCTATAATATTGGTCCGATAAAAAATCCCAATTGCGAATTACAAAAAAAAAATCACATTTCCAAACCAGTCAGCTCTGCCAAGTGTCCTCTGTAGATTTTCCTCTGTTTTCTTTTCTTCTTCTTAGGGATTGTGCTTCATGGTTCAATGCTAGATAAAGGTACCTTTAAGAGAGCAGATCTTTCTGCAAGCAGTATCTCTCTAGTTGTTGGTGCTTGGCTGTTTTGGCTGATCTTTGCCGCTCTGGTTAACTGTCCAAAAATGTCTGATATTTATACCCCAAAACATGGATTGTTTCATTGTTTTAATATTATCAAAATATTAAATGCAAACTTGATTGGAGTTTTGATTTGGAGATGCCGGTGTTGGACTGGGGTGTACAAAGTTAAAAATCACACAACACCAGGTTATAGTCCAACAGGTTTAAATGGAAGCATACTAGCTTTCGAAGCGACGCTCCTTCATCAGGTGATGTGTCACACAATCACTTGATGAAGGAGCATCGCTCCGAAAGCTAGTGTGCTTCCAATTAAACCTGTTGGACTATAACCTGGTGTTGTGTGATTTTTAACTTTGATTGGAGTTTGGTATCTTGGGGCATAATTTAAAGTGATTGGTCAAATTTGAATTTGCTTTTGTCTCGTAGCAACCCAGCCATAGCTAGCTGTTCTGACATTGTTACCTTGTTCCGGACCCTCTGTGCTTCTCTAAGTCATTGCTAGCTATCAACTCTCTTAAAGGTACAGTACCCCTTAAACCTTCCTTATAGTAAATCCTGCCCTAATCTGCTGTCCACTACACCTCCAATTTTGGTGTCACCTGCAAAGTTATTGACTATACATCCTATGCTCACATCCAAATCATTTATATAAATGACAAAAAATGGTGGGCCCAGCACCGATCCTTGTGGCACTCCACTGGTCACAGGCCTCCAGTCTGAAAGGCAACCCTCCACCACCACCCTTTGTCTTCTACCTTTGAGTCAGTTCTGTATCCAAATGGCTAGTTCTCCCTGTATTCCATATGATCTAACCTTGCTAACCAGTCTACAATGAGCAACCTTATCAAGTGCCTTACTGAAGTCTATGTAGATCACATCCGCTGCTCTAGCCTCAACAATTCTCTTTGTTACTTCTTCAAAAAACTCAGGTAAGTTAGTGAGACACAATTTCCCGCACAGAATGACATGCTGACCACCCCTAATCTGTCCTTGCCTTTCCAAGTACTTGTAAATCCTGTCCCTCAGGATCCCCTCCAACAACTTGCCCACCACCAATGTCAGGCTCACTGGCTTGTCCTTACCAGCCTTATTAAACACCACGTTAGCCAACCTCCAGTCTTCTGGCACCTCACCTGTGGCTATCGATGATACAAATATCTCAGCAAGGAGCCCAGGAATCACTTCCTTAGCTTCCCACAGAGGTCTAGGGAACACATGATTAGGTCCTGGGGATTTTTCCACCTTTATTAAGCTGTCCAGCACCTTCTCCTCTGTAAGATGGACAATTTCAAGATAACGCTATTTATTTCTCGACACTCTATCTTTTTCCACAGTAAGCACCGATGCAAAATACTCGTTTAGTATCTCACTCTGCAGTTCCACACATTGTTGGCCTTGCTAATCTTTATGGGGCCCTATTCGCTCCCTAGTTACCCTTTTGTCTTTAATGTATTTGTAAAATCCCTTTGGATTTTTGTAATTGACAACTGATTCTCACTCCACAGACCAATTGGTTGCTTACTTCCCTTTCCATATATTCCCTGTCTCCAGTTCATCGACAACTAAACTTCCCTCACTGGTTCAAGAAAGAACAGCGTAAACAGCACTTACTATAAGTGTCCAGGGATTTTAAAATAGTCCTTTTCTCATTTCAGTCCACAAAGTTCAGAAAAACAAAACGACACAACTTTTATGCTCACTAGGAAGATAACCTAGCACTGCTGCCTCACAGCACCAGGGTCCCAGGTTTGATTCCAGCTTCGGGCAACTGTCTGTGTGGAGTTTGCACATTCTCCCTGTGTCTGTGTGGGTTTCCTCTGGGTGCTCCATTGTGTAGATTAGGTGCATTAGTCAGGGGTAAATGTAGGGTAGGAGAATGGGTCTGGGTTTTCAGAGGGTAGGTGTGGACTTGTTGGGCCAAAGGACCTGTTTCCACACTGTCGGGCTTCTATTTTCTTTGGAAAAATGAATAGCAGGACTTTCTATAGGTATTTAATTAGGAAAGTGAGTTTTGGTTCTGAATAAAGGTTTATGGTCAATAATAATGAAATGGCAGAATTCAAAGAACCAATACTTTGAACCAATACCAGCCTTCATTACAGAAAATAAAAATGTTCTAGTAATAGCTATAAATCAGGAGTTTTAAAGGAGAAAGTAACAACAAAATTACCATCATGAGGGAAATGGTACTAATTAAACTGATGCACTGAGGCTAACAAGTCTCTAGGTCCAGATAAACCTTATCCTAGCGTTTTTAAAGAGCTTGCTAAAGAGGTGGTACATGGTTTGCTGTTATTTTTCCAGAATTTTCTAGATCTCAAAAGCTTCCATCAGATTGAAAGATATAAAATCTAAGCCTTCTATTCAAGAATGGAAGGAGGTAGAAAACAGGAAATAACAGGCTAGTTAGATTCTCTGTCACGGGTATGGTATTCCCATTGATCATTTAAGAAATGATAACTTTAAAAAAAAACTCAAGATAATCTGAATGAATCAGAATGGTATCGTCAAAAGGAAATCAGGTTTTCCTAATTTTTTGGAGTACTTTGAAGAAATAACATGTGCTGTGGATAAAGAGGAGTTTGTAGACATACTACATTGGGGTTTTCTATAGTCATTTAAAGTTATTGTGGAAAATAGAAGCTCATGATGTCGAGGGTAACATATTAGCATGGATAAAAGATTGGCTGACTAATAGAAAACAGAGAATATGCTTAAATGGCCTTTGTCTGATTGGCAGGAGTGGAGTCCCTCAGGAATCTATTTTATGGTTTCAACTTTTTACAACCTACATCAAAAACTTAGGTGGAAAGACATTCTAATTAAATTCACAGATGACACCAAAATAGTTTGGAAAGTATGTTGTGAAGAAGACATGAGGAAGTTGCAGGCAGGTTGCATGAGTGAAATAAAATCTGGCAGATGTTGGAAAACATAAAGTCCTTCATTTTGGCAGGAAGAATACAAAAACAGAATATTCATTAAATGGAGAATAACAGCAGAATTCTGAGGTGCAGCGAGATTTACGTATTCCGGTTCTTGAATCACAATGCATAATCAAAAAGGCTGATCGCGTACTATCCTTTGTAATGAGAGGAATTGAACCTAAAAGTGTTTTCTTTACCTCCCAAGATGTGGTTGTTGTTGACTGTCCATTTGTTGCCCATCCCGAGATGCCTTAGAGAGTGCGTTGGTAAACATCCTTCTTGAACAACTGAAGTCCGTGTGCTGTAGGTAGACCCTTTAGGGAGGCAATTCCAGGATTTTGATCTAGCAACAGTGAAGGAATGGTGATGTATTTCCAAGTCAGGGTAATGGGTGGCTTGGAAGGGAATTTGCACGTGGTGGTATTGATATATATCTGCTGCCCTGGTCTTTTTGATGGATATAATTGTGGGTTTGGAAGGTGCTATCTGAGAATCTTTGGTACATTTGTGCAGTTTATCTTGTAGATAGGGCACATTGCTGTTACTGAGCTTTGATAGTGGAGGGAGTAGATGTTTGTGGATGTGGTACCAATTGAGAGAGCTGCTTTGTCTTGGATGGTATTAAGCTTCTTGAGTGTTGTTGGGGCTGCACTCATTCAGGCAAAGGTGGGTGTATTCAATCGCAGTCTTGACTTGTATCTTGTAGATGGTGGACAGGCTTTGGGGAATCAGGAGATGAGTTACTAGCAAAAGTGTTCCTAGCCTCTGACCTGCTCCTGTAGCCTCAGTATGACAGGATGTTATGCCTCACACCTAAATGGCTCACTTCACCAGGATCCAGCTACAACTAGTTCTGAATTAATCAATTCTTTTATAGGGCACTTTATTTTAAAAAAACTTGCTTATGGCTGACAGAGTTTAAACTGCAAATTTCAGTTTAATGCTAATGGGAAACTATATTAGATTTGTAAAAATTAGAAATTTATACATTTTTAATCCAACAAATGCATGCAAACAGTACTCAATACCTTACAATATTTATTCTCCTGTCATCACTGGTTCTGTTGTCAAACACCTTGAATTTGTATCCTCTGGTTATTAATTCCTCAACCACTGGAGACAATTTCTACTTTATCCAAGTTATTTAATTTATCAAAACCCTTCATGTTTTTCAAAACTTTATGTCTCCATTTGGCCTTTTATGCCTGAAGGAAAATCAGCCATATTTCTCACTGTCCATGCAAAATGAATCCTTCATCCCTGAATTAATCTCCCTGTACACCCCCCAAATGTTCCTTGTTCTTCCTTAATTCACTCCAACAAGGACTGAACATATATGCTACCCTAGATGCTTTCAGATCGTGCCCAGTGGCTCCACACTTAGGCGCTGCTCCTCTGCGCTAACCCCTAAAGTTCTCACAATGCCAATATCTGACCAGGTAGTTGTCAGTGTAGGAGCAACTGAATTGTATTGATTCTTGATCATCATATCCTATTCCTCCAGTTCTTGGTTTCCATAAACTGCCCTGGTTACTGGGTACCAGAAAGGAGCAGTGTACAAGATTGCTGTGAGAGGTGATTCATGAAAATCAGAGGTTGGTGCTTAACCACCTACTTGTAACTGAGAAGAGATGATGGATAAAAGGGAAGTGGGATTTGAGAAGAAGAGTTAGGTATAAGGATACCATCAGTCTCAATGTTTTCAGCCCTTTCACTGTCAGTTATAGTCTCAGTGATAACCACACCAATAATGGAGATCACCATTCCTCTGTTGGGGTTAGCACATAGTGCCTTGCCTGTCCCCTGCTGCTTACCTTCTTATATTTTTAGTTATGTGCTACCTTGTCCTGCAAGGGAGAGGAAAGTGAGTCAATATATGTGTGCCAGTTGCAATATATTGGGTAATATGTCTGTTATGACTGAATAACTGGTAATGTGTGCAATTGTGGGGTGTGGGGGTGAGTCTTGCAGCATTGCTAGGTTTGTTGAGGTGCTTTCAGATGCTATGTATCAATTGTGGTTGATAGAGTAGGTCAGTAATTGATGGAGTGTGCTATATCAACAATTGTATAAGCACTGTGGTGCAGTTGGTGTGATTTGGCATTTGAAAATGAAATCTTTGACCTCCACTATCAGATGAGGTCATTTGAAATTCTTCAGGCAGAGCCCTATCCATAATGTCTCAGTGAAATTGGAGAAGATTGTAAATAGTTCATTCCTTGTAGACCAAATACTGAGTGGGTGCCTCTCAGTTAGAAATTTTCTGGAGGCCTCGAGGCATCTTCCTTATTTGCTTCAACAACCTATGGACCTGAAAGACATGAACTGCTTCCAGCTTCTGTTTCCAGCCAGATGACGCATACTGATGCTCCTTAGAGAAGGAAACTCTGTAACTCCAAAATTAAATGTTTACTATACCTCTTCTGCAGTGCTGGCATGCTCCTCAGTCATTTCCCATCCTTGAAATCAATTTCTGAAATGTTAATGTCAAGATACTCGGCTCCTCAAAGAGTTGTAACTGCAAGATATCTCAGTTCTAATCTATGCTGAGAGATTGCAGAGCTCACGAGAATAGTTTGCTAGTTGAGTAATCTTGCTTACCCCAGAAGTGAACTAATTTCTTCTGCAATTCTAAATTCCCATTCAGTTTCAGGTTTTCGATGTTCATGCATTTTACCATCGTTTAAAACTCTGAGCACCCCCACCAGAAAGCAATTGTCAGCATTCAACCTCCTCTTACTCTTTGCATGTGGATCTGTCCAACTTCTGACAGTTAACTGACATATTTATCTGCTTTATTCTGTGTGACTAGACATCAGCTAGCCCCATCTTTGTATCTTTGCTTGCCAATAGGTTTGGTTTAGATTAATTAGTCTCCCAAACTTGTAGTTAACATGATACTGCCTCTCTGTCTATATTTATTTGTTTGACAGTCGATCTCTTTGCAAAACTCTATTTTGTTCAGTCCTTCTCCAATGATTCAATCAGCTCTTCATTGATTTCTTTTCTGATTGTGATGAATCATTTGTTGGATTTATTCTCAATGCTCTCTGCTTTCAGTTGGTTCAAGTGGAACCACATCTGTCTCAATGTCTGCATATATCAGATGAACATTGTTTCTGTGGTTTCCAGTCTCTGCTTGTGGTGACTTCTTATCAAACTCTACTTATCATCTGTGACCTCATAGCAATGATCATTTTTGTGCTTCAATATTTGGATCAAATCGCCTAGAATTTGTATATTAAAATAAAGCTCCAATTCAATAGCCAATACTACTCTCTTCAGCCACACATTAAAGGCACACAATACTTCTGTTTTGGTTTGCTCGTAAGTGCAAGCACAAAGGCAGGAAGCTTGTCATGATTGTCAGCAGTCATCAGTCAAGGGGACGGACAAATTGCTGTGCAGCGCAGTGCTATGTAAATCTCTCACTTATAATATATGTGTGGAACCACAGGAGATGAGGGAGATACTAAACGAGTATTTTGCAACAGTGTTTACTGTGGAGAAGGACATGGCAGATATAGAGTGTGGGGGAATAGATGACGACATCTTGAAAAATGTCCATATTACAGAGGAAGAAGTACTGGATGTTTTAAAACATATAAATGTGGATAAATCCCCAGAACCTGATCAGGTGTAACCTAGAACTCTGTGGGAAGCTAGGGAAGTGATTGCTGGGCCTCTTACTGAGATATTTGTATCATCAATAGTCACAGGTGAGGTGCTGGAAGACTGGAGGTTGGCAAACGTGGTGCCACTATTTAAGAAAGGTGGTAAAGAAAAGCCAAGGAACTACAGACTAGTGAGCCTGATATCGGTGGTGGGCAAGATGTTGGAGGGAGAACTGGGGGATAGGATTTACATTTATTTGGAAAGGCAAGGACTGGTTAGTGATACTCAACATGGCTTTGTGTATGGGAAATCACTTGATTGAGTTTTTTGAAGAAGTAACAAAGAGGATTGGTGAGGACAGAATGGTGGATCTATCTGCACTTCAGTAAGGCGTTCGACAAGCGTCCTCATGGTAGACTAGTTAGCAAGGTTAGATCGCATGGAATACAGAGAGAACTAGCCATTTGGATATTGTGATGATGCTGCTCCTTTAGCAAGGTTGTGTTGTCTTTGGTTGTTTTCAAAAATGTTTTATCAGGCACAGGTTCTGAAATGTCTGGCTTGATCTACTTGAAGAAGCTTTTAAGTTAAAAAAAAACACTTGTACAAGGAAAGGGGAGTGGACAGTGCTCCCAGCTCAGCTTTTTTCTGGTTTGGTTTAGTATGGTTTGGGTTTTAGCAGTCTGGCTGTTCAGAGAAAACAGTCAGTTTTTTGAGGCTGCTGGTCAAAGAAACAGCTACATGGAAGAAAGTGTTCCATGCTGAATCTCTCCGCCATTTCTCTCTCTCCTGTAAGACCTTGTATTTGAGTTTACCTTTTTTGCCAATGGGTGTTTATGGGGATTGTTGCAGGAATTTGGAACAGCATCATTAAGTTGGGATAATGTGTTGGGTTTTCGGATAGGTTACATTATTCTATGTTCTGTTCTCCTTTGTTTGTATTTCATTCAGCAATCTTGTTAATAAATTCTGTTTTGTTTAAAACTAAGTTTTTGGGCCAGCTGTATCCCTCCTGGAATATCCATCTTCCACCTGCTTAAAACAATTCGCAAAGTTAGGGTCTGGGCTATTTTCTTGAAATATTTTGAGGGGGTCTGGACTGGTCCATAAGAGACTGGGGAATGTTTGCTGGATTTGTTCTATAGTTCCAATTTGGAATAGGTTGGGGTTGGACTCGAAGGCAGCGAGTGGTAAGTGTTAGTGTCTTTTGTTCCAGGTGTTGAAATTGGTTGGTTTAAACAGTGCTTGGCGTAGTAATGGTTCTTTCAGTCACCAAGAGTTTTCTGGGGTTGGAAGAAGTGACTCTGGGAGCTTTGGAAAAGGCCAAGCTGCTGGAATGAGCAGACAATCTGGAGTTGGAGTTGCCTCCTTCCATGAGGAAATGAGAGATAATTACAGCAAGAGCTCAGCATTTGAAATTGCTGGAAACACCATCAGAATCTTTAGAGATGACTAAAGTTCAGTTGAAAATGAAGCAGGTTGAGTTGGAAGCAAAAGACAAGGAAAGGGCAACAAAAATGAAACACTTTGAATTATGATTAAAAGCAGAGGAAAGAGAAAAAGAACGAAAGGCCCAAGCAGAACATAACGAAAAAGAGAGAGAAAGAGAGAGAGAAGCGAAAGAGAGAACGAGAGGGAGAGAGGAAAGGAGATAGAGGAAAGGAAGAGTGAGAGGGAGTTTGAAGTTCAGACATTGACACTCGACAGGAAAGGCAGTTTAAAAGGATGGAGCTGAAGGCCGAGGTTAGCCAGAGGTAGTGAGGGAAGAGAATGAGGATGAGCAAGCCAAAGGCCTGGTGAGAAATATATTCAAGTGTTGCCCAAATTTGATGAGAAGGATGTGGAAGCCTTTTTCTTCTCATTTGAAAAGGTGGCTAAACAAATGCAGTGGCCAGTGACCATGTGAGTTTTGTTGATCCAAACAAAACTTATAGGTAGAGCTAGTGAGGTATTCATTTCACTATCAGAGGAGGTATCTGGCGCATAAGAAGAGGTGAGAAAAGCGATCTTAAGTGCATATGAGCTTGTACCAGAAGCCTACAGACAATGTTTCAGGAATCTAAGGAGGGGACCTGGTCAAACCTACATTGAGTTTGAAAGGATCAAACAGAGTGATTTTGATAGGTGGATGAGGGCATTAAAAATAGAGCAAACCTATGACGTTCTCAGACGGTTATTTTGGAGGAGTTCAAAAATTCACTTCCTGAATTAGTGCGAACTCATGTGGAAGAGCAGAGAATTAATACAGCAAGGTTAGCAGTTGAAATGGTTGATGATTATGAGTTGGTCCATTAATCAAAGTTTGGCTTTCAAAATCAATTTTTATTGACACCAAAATTGGAGGTGCAGTGGACAGCGAAGAAGAATACTTCAGAGTACAATGGGATATTGATCACATGGGCCCATCAGCCGAGGAATGGCAGATGGAGTTTAATTTAGATTAATGTGAGGTGCTACATTTTAGAAAGGCAAATCAAGGCATTATAAACTTAATGGTAAGATCCTGGGGAGTGTTGCTGAATAAAGAGACCTTGGAGTGCAAGTTCATGTTCCTTGGAAGTAGAGTAACAGGTAGATAGGATAGTGAAAAAGGCATTTGGTTTACTTTCCTTTATTGGTCAGAGTATTGAGTACAGGAGTTGGGAGGTCATGTTGTGGCTGTACTTGACATTGGTTAGGCCACTTTTGGAATATTATGTGCAATTCTGGTCTCCTTCCTATCGGAAGGATGTTGTGAAACTTGACAGGGTTCAGAAAAGATTTACAAGGATGTTGCCAGAGTTGGAGGGTTTGAGCTATAGGGAGAGGTTGAATAGTCTGGGGCTGTTTTCCCTGGTGCGTCGGAGGCTGAGGGGTGACCATATAGAGGTTTATAAATTCATGAGGGGCATGGATAGAGTAAATGGACAAGGTCTTTCCCCTGGGGTGGGGGTGTCTAGAACTAGAGGGTATAGGTTTAGGGTGAGAGGAGAAAGATTTAAAAAGGACCTAAGGGGCAACATTTTCATCCAGAAGGTGGTGTGTGTATGAAATGAGTTGCCAGAGGAAGTGGTGGAAGCTAGTACAATTGCAGCATTTAAAAGGCATCTGGATGGGTATATGAATAGGAAGGGTTTAAAGGGATATGGGTCAAGTGCTGGCAAATGGCACTAGATTAAATTAGGATATCTGGTCACATGGATGAGCTAGACCGAAGAGTCTGTTTCCATGCTGTATGACTCTATGACTCTAAAGACAGTGAGGTCTCAATTACATCCAATACAGTCTGGTGTCTATAACAACTAAATTGTACAGGAATGACAGCATCATCTAAGCACACACTGCAATATTCACACAGACACCGGCATACAATAGACACCCGTTCACAAATACACATAGACAGACAAACAGGGAGACATGCACACACAGACACACACTGACAAACACAGGTACAAACATGCATAGATGAACACATAGACACACACTGATAAACATAGATGTACAAATCTACTCACACAAAGCACACTGATAAGCGCAGACACACAAATGCACACAGACACACACTGATAAGCACAGGCAACCAAATACACACAGACACAAGCCAATAAACACAGACACCCAAGTACACACACAGACAACCGCTGATAAACACAGACACCCAAATGCACACAGACACCCGCTGATAAACACAGACATACAAATACACACATACTAATAAACACAGACACACAAATACACGCCGATAAACACAAACACACAAATACACACACATAAACACTTCGATAAACACAGACATACAAATATATACACACTGATAAACACAGACACACAGATCTACACACAGACACACAGATGGATATATACACACAAAATGCTACTTGTACACCCACACACCAACATGTGTACACACTCATAAGATACATAGAAAGGCAAATAGCACATAAGGACAACATCTTTACGAAAGACTTGGCTTTTTCAGATCATTCATTAAATTTTTTTTTAAATGCTCGTCCATCCTTATTCACTCTGAGCAAGACACTAGCAGTAACCGGTCTTGTAGCTGATCTAAATCTATCAGTGAGAAGACATTCACTCACAGTGGGGTCGGTCCTATGCTGAGCTGTCAATATCGCAAAAACTCTAAGTTTAGGCTTTACTTTTGAACAATGGACCTGGAAGATTGATTCACAGCAAAACACACAAATGTGGATCGATGCAGCCAAATGGGAGAAGCTTCCCCTTTGAGGGCACATTGGAGATATTGAGTATGTAACCAGGAAGAGCACTAAAGCAGGAAGTACAAATAAAAACACAAAACTATTTGGATGCATTTAATAAAACACATAAGAAATAGGGCCAGAACTAGGCTGATTGGTCCCTGGAGTCTGCTCTGCCATTCAATAAAACCATGGATAGTCTGAGTGTGGCCTTAACAGTACTTACCTCCCTGCTTCCCATAACTCGCAACTCCTCTGCTGATGCAAAAATCTAACACACCTTTAATATACTCAATGATCCAGCCTCTACTGAATTGTGTGGAAGAGGATTCTGAAGACTAATGACTCCCTGAGAAATCAAAATCTCATGTTTGTCTTAAGTAGACATGACCTGCTGAGAGATTGATCCAGTAGACTGTCCTGTCTCCAATCTTAGCGTGCAACATCTAAATCTAGAACATAGAACAGTACAATATGGGAACAGGCCCTTCAGCCCACCATATCTGTGCTGACCATGATGCCATTCTAAACTAATCCTATCTGCCTGCACATGATTTGTATCCCTCTATTCCCTGCCTGTTCATGTGTCTGTGTAAATGCCTCTTAAACGTAGCTATTGTATCTAACACTTCACCTGGCAGTGTGTTCCAGGAACCTACACCCTCTGTATGTAAAGGATTTTCCTCACACATCTCCTTTAAACCTTCCCCCCCTCTCACCTTAAACCTATACATCCCAGTATCTGCCATTTCCAACCTCAGAAAAAGTCTCTAACTATCCACCCTATCCATGCCTCCTGATCAGATGGCCCCTCAGATTCTGATGCTACAGTGAGAACAATCCAAGATTATCCAACCTTTTCTTATAAATAATACATTCGTATTCAGGCAACACCTGGGTAAACCTCTCCTGCACCCTCTGCAAAGCCTCTCCATCCCTACTACATTGCAGCGATCAAAACTGTACATAATGCTCCAAATGTGGCCTAATAAACTGCAACATGACTTAGAACATAGAACATAGAACAGTACAGCACAGAACAGGCCCTTCAGCCCATGATGTTGTGCCGACCATTGATCCTCATGTAAGATAAACCTAATGTACGAACCCTCAAATTTCTGTGACCACATACATGCCCAGCAGTCTCTTAAATATCCCCAATGACCTCGCTTCCATAACTGCTGCTGGCAACGCATTCCATGCTCTCACAACTCTCTGCGTAAAGAATCCGCCTCTGACATCCCCTCTATACTTTCCGCCAAACAGCTTAAAACTATGACCCCTCGTGTGAACAATTTCTGACCTGGCTATCAACTTTATCTATGCCTCTCATTATCTTGTACACCTCAATTAGGTCCCCTCTCTTCCTTTTTTCCAATGAAAAAGGTCCGAGCTCAGTCAACCTCTCTTCGTAAGATAAGCCCTCAAGTCCAGGCAGCATCCTGGTAAACCTCCTCTGAACCCTCTCCAAAGCATCCACATCTTTCCTATCATAGGGTGACCAGAACTGGACACAGTATTCCAAGTGCAGTCTAACCAAAGTTTTGCAGAGCTGCAACAAGATCTCATGGCTCTTAAACTCAATCCCCCTGTTAGTGAAAGCCAAAACACCATATGCTTTCTTAACAACCCTGTCCACTTGGGTGGCAATTTTAAGAGATCTATGTACCTGCACACCAAGATCCTGCTGTTCCTCCACACTGCCAAGAATCCTGTCTTTAATTCTGTACTCAACTTTCAAGTTCGACCTTCCAAAATGCATCACTTCGTATTTATCCAGGTTGAACTCCATCTGCCACCTCTCGGCCCATCTCTGCATCCTGTTAATGTCCCGCTGCAGCCTACAACAGTCCCCTATACTGTTAATGACACCTCCAACCTTTGTGTCGTCTGCAAACTTGCCAATTTTTATACTCAATGCCGCAACCAACAAAGGCAAGCATGCTGTATGCCTTCTCTACTACCTTATGCACTTGTGTTGCCACTTTTAGGAAGCTATGGACTTGCACCCCAAGATCCCTCTGTATGTTACTGTTCCTAAGGTACTGCTATTTACTGTATACTTTCCTCTTGCTTTTGACTTCCCAAAATGCATCACTTCATACTTGTCCAGATTAAAGTCCATCTGCCATTTCTCCGCCCAACTTTCCAGCTGCTCTATATCCTGCTTTATCCTTTGATATCCTTCCTGACTATCCACAACTCAGCCATTTTTTGTGTTATCTGCAAACTTACAAATCAAAACTCCTACATTTTCATCCAAATCATTTATTATAAACAACAGAAGTCTCAGCACTGAACCTTGCAGAATACCACCTGCCACAGACCTCCAGTCAGAAAAACACACCTCCATTACTTCTTTGACCAAGTCAATTTTGTATTCAACTTATCAACTCACTATGGATCCCATGTAACTTAATCTTCTAGACCAGTCTACCACGAGGAGCCTTGTCAAATGTTTTAGTTAAGTCCATGTAGATAACATCCACTGCCCTACCCTCATCGATCATTATCACTTCTCCAAAAAACACAATCAAATTTGTGAGATAAGACATCCCTGCACAAAGCCATGCTGACTATGCCTTATAAGTCCATTCATTTCCCAAATGTGAGTGCTGAGAATCTTCTCCAATAATTTCCCTCCCTTTGATGTAAGGCTCACTAGCCTATAATTTTCTGAATTATCCCCATTGCCCTTCTTAAACAAAGAAATTATATTGGTTATCCTCTAGTCTTCTGGGACCTCACTTGTGGCTAAAGAGGAAACAAAGATCTCTGTCAAGGCCCCAGCAACCTCATCCCTTACCTCCCTCAATATTCTGGGATAGCTCATCAGGCCCTGGAGACTTAACTACCTTAATGTTTTTCAAAACACCCAACAACTCCTCTTTCTTAATATTGACATGCCCCAGAATATCAACACACCCCCTCTAATGTTACAACCACCATGTCCCTCTCCTTGGTGAATACTGATGTGAAGATCTCAAAGAACAAAGAAAGTACCACACAGGAGCAGCCTAATAGAGACTGTGCTGACACATGATGCATTTCTAAACTAAAAACCTTTTCCTTCTACATGGTTTGTATCCTTCTATCCCCTGCCTATTTATATATCTATTAAGATGCATCTTAGATGTTACTATTGTATCCACCTCCTCTGGTACCATATTCCAAATACTTATCACCCTCTGTGTAAAAAACCTGCCTCTTACATTTTCTTTAAATATAGCCCCTTCTACTTCAAACCTATGAACCCTAGTGATTGATTAAGAACCTCCCATTCTCACTGGTTCTATGCATAAGTGCCCTTGAATCGGCTTACCCTTTCCCTAGCTACTCTCTTCTTCCTAATATGCACATGAAATGCTTTGGGATTCTCATTAATCTTACTTCACATGATATTTCATGGCTCCTTTTAGTCTGCTTATTCCTTATTTAAATTCAAACCTACTTACTTTATATTCCTCAAGGGCTTGGCTAATTTCCTAAACCTTACATATGCTTCCCTTTTCTTTTAACCAAACTTTCAATGTCTCTTGTCTTCCACAGTTCCCAAATCTTGCTACTTCTATCTTTCATCCTCATAGGAACACACTATTCCTGAACACTAATCAACTGGCCTTTAAAAGACTCCCACTTGTCAGCTGTGGATTTACCCTCAAACAGCCACCCAAATTAAGTTCTCCAGTTCCAATTATAATTAGCCTTCCCTCAATTTAGTAATTTCACCCGAGGACCAGTCTTCTCCTTATCAATAAGTATCTTAAAACTTTTGGAATTATGATTGCTGTTCACAAACTGTCCCTCCACTGAGTCTCCAACAAGATGGCAGCTGATTGGGTATCCATTGTTTACAAAAACTTTGTGGAGTTGTTCTTCTTCATCTTTGTGTAGTTCCGGCGTGCTGCATTGTGTTATTGCTCATTTGAACAGTGTTCTGGCACAGGTCAGTTTGTGCACTTTGGGATGGTTGCTGTTGATATTAAGGATTTGGTCTGGGTGAGTTGCCTTCAAGTATAACGGATACCCAATCAGCTTTGTCCACCAATGCCTGCGAAAGAGACACCGGTCATGCAGACACTGTACAGTCAAATACATTGGTCACCCTACCTTACATTAAGAACATCTCAGAAATGACAACAAGATTCCTAAGACCACTCAGGATTATGGTAGCACACAAACCCACAGCCACACTATGCCAACTGCTGTCAAGAACAAAAGACCCCGTACCTATAACATACAGAACCAACATCATATACAAAATTCCATGCAGTGACTGCCATAAGTACTACATTGGACAGACTGGAGAGAGACTAGATACCACAATACATGAACACCAACTGGCAGTAAAAAGACACAACTAATTGTCACTCTTCACCACATACTAAGACAAGGAGTGCCATCAGTTCGACTGGGATAATGTAACCACCTTGGGACAAGCTAACCAAAGACACGAATGGGAATTTCTAGAAGCCTGATTCTCAATCCAGAACGCAATCAACAGACATGTAGAAATGGGTCCTATAAACAAGCCACTGCAGAACAGGACTGGAAATGATACAACCTACCATAACTGACCAGGTCAGTACTTCAACAACGGTTCATCAAAAGGCGCACTGACAATGTTACGTAGCAGAGTGACAAAACATCTGTGTACAAACCTACCAACTCGGCAGGCAAACCAACAATTGCACCCATTACCTGAGCTACAAACATTCTCAAAATATTGGTATTATATTATGAGAATTTCTAACTCAACCACCCTTCCAGGCAGTGAGTTCCAGATTCCCAGCACACTCAGAAAAAAAAACCTCTCCCCAACACTCCTCTTAGCCTTATAACTCTTACCCTCAATGTATTTCCCTGATTACTAACCTTTCCACAAATGGAAAATGTGCCTTTCTATCCACCCATCCATGCCTCTCATAAACTTATCACATCTATCAGGTCCCACTCTCAACCTTTGCTGTTCCAAGGAAAACCAATCTCAAACTATCCAATCTTTCCTTATACTCAGACTCTCTATCCCGGGCAGCATCCTGGTAAACCTCCTCTGTGCTCTCTCTACTGCAATCACATCCTTCCTATAATGTGTGACAAGCATTGCACATAGTACCCCAGTTGAGGCTAAACCAACATTTCATACAATTCCTGCATAACATCCCTGCTCTTGTACTCTATGCCTTGGATAATAAAGGCAATTATCCCATAGGCCTTCTTAACCATCTTATCTACCTGCCCTGCTACATTCAGGGATCTATAGATGTCTACACCATGGCCCTGGTGATCTTCACTAATTTCCAGGATCCTACCATTCATGGTTGTGCCATGTTTTCTTGCCCCAGGTGATTGTTCTATTCTTTTCCGGACTGCATTCCCTTTGCCCCTCCTCCACCTAACTAACCAGTTTGTTGATATTCTCCAGCAATATCTGGTTATCCTCATCACTATTTACCTTGCTACCGATTTTCATATAATTTGCAAACTTCTTTATCTTCTCAATCACAACCTCTACCTTCCAGGCAACTTCCCGATCCAGATGCATTTGACATCTGCCTTTGCATTTCTTGAATTTCCTGGAATTTCTTCCTGGAAGCTGCTCGAGAGTTTATTGTAGTTCATTATGAAAATGTTTTTATATCCTCAAAGAGAACTAAATCTTTTGCTTCAGCTTGGCCTATTAATTCTCAGTAATGCACCAGCTGTGGGCTGAATTTTCCCTACGTACTTAGACTACTGCATAATTATAAGATATTACCCTGAAACAAGCACAGAAACTGCTGACAAAGTTCAGCAGGTCTGGCTGCATCCATGGAGAATGAAACAAAGTTTAGAGCCTGGTATGGATTTTCATTAGCTGGGGGGTGTGTAATGGTGCCTTACATCATGGACACATTGGGTAGTCTTTATCCCCATTAACCAGCTTTGTGAGGCACGAGGAATACAACAGGGCTCCAGGATGTAGGAATCAGCTGCCAAGGTCATGGGCACATACCTACAGGAAATGGGAACAGTGACCACAGACCACCTGGACATTAATGGAATGGAACCTCTTCCTGTTGATAAATTCTGCTGCATCGTGATACCACCCTCTCAGTACCATGAGGGCTGGCATTGGCACCCTGCCCCTGAGGGGGAACCCAACTGTATTTCCAAATCCTACTGCCCTGCCCCTGGGGGGGACCCCAGCTGTATTTCCCAATCCTACTGCTCTCTCCCTGGGGTATCGCAGCTGTATTTCCCAATCCTACTGCACTGTCCGTGGGGGATCCCAGCTATAGTTCCCAATCCTACTGCACCATCCCTGGGACAATCCAGCTGTAATTCCCAATCCCACTGCCGTGTCCGTGGGGGATCCCAGCTGTATTTCCCAATCCTACTGCCCTGTCCTGAGGGGAACCCAACTGTATTTCCCAATCCTGCAACCCTGTCCCTAGGGGAACTCAGCTGTATTTCCCAATCCTGCTGCCCTATCCCTGGGGGAACTCAGCTGTATTTCCCAATCCTATTACCCTGTCCCTGGGGGAACCCAGCTGTATTTCCCAATCCTGCTGCCCTGTCCCTGGGGGAACCCAGCTGTATTTCCCAATCCTACTGCCCTCTCCCTGGGTGAACCCATCGATATATCCCAATCCTACTGCCCTGCCCCTGGGGGAACCCAGCTGTATTTCCCAATCCTACTGCCCTGTCCCTGGGGGAACCCAGCTGTATTTCCCAAACCTGCTGCCCGGTCCCAGGGGGAACCCAGCTGTATTTCCCAATCCTACTGCCCTCTCCCCGGAGGAACCCAGTTGTATTTGCCAATCCTACTGCCCTGTCCCTGTAGGAACCCAGCTGTATTTCCCAATCCTACTGTCCTGTCCCTGGGGAAATCCAGTTCCATTTCCCAATCAGACAGCCCTCTGCCTGGGGGAACCCAGCTGTATTTCCTAATCCTGCTGCCCTGCCCCTGGGGTATCCCAGCTGTATTTCCCAATCCTGCTGCCCTGTTCCTGGGCGAACCCAGCTGTATTTCCCAATCCTACTGCCCTGTACCTAGGGGAACCCAGCTTTATTTCCCAATCCTACTGTCCTCTCCCTGGGCGATCCCAGCTGTATTTCCCAATCCTGCTTCCCAGTTCCTGCGCGAACCCAGCTGTATTTCCCAAACCTGCTGCCCTGTCCTAGGGGATACCAGCTGTATTTCCCAAACCTACAGTCCTCTCCCCAGGGGAACCCAGCTGTATTTCCCAATCCTGCTGTCCTGTCCCTGGGGGAATCCAGCTCTATTTCCCAATCATACAACCCTCGCCCTGGGGGAACCCAGCTGTATTTTCCAATCCTGCTGTCCTGTCCCTGGTGTATCGCGGCTGTATTTCCCAATCCTACTGCCCTGCCCCTGGGGGCTCCCAGCTGTATTTCCCAATCCTGCTGCCCTGTCCCTAGGGGAACCCAGCTATATTTCCCAATCCTACTGCCCTGCCCCTGGGAGAACCCAGCTGTATTTCCCAATCCTGCTGCCCTGTCCCTGTGGAAACCCAGCTGTATTTCCCAATTCTACTGCACTGTCAGTGGAGGATCTCAGCTTTATTTCCCAATCCCACTGCCCAGCCCCTGGGTGAACCCAGGTGTATTTCCCAATCCTACTGCCGTCTCCCTGGGGGAACCCAGCTGTTTATCCCAATCCTGCTGCCCTGTCCCTGGGGGAACCCAGTTGTATTACCCAATCCCACTGCACTGTCCCTGGGGAAACCCAGCTGTATTTCCCAATCTTACTGCACTGTCCGTGGAGGATCCCAGCTTTATTTCCCAATCCTACTTCCCTGCCCCTGGGTGAACCCAGCAGTATTTCCCAATCCTACTCTCCTCTCCCTAGGGGAACCCAGCTGTATTTCCCAATCCTACGACCCTGTTCCTGGGCGAACCCAGCTGTATTTCCCAATCCTACTGCCCTCTCTCTGGGGGAACCCAGCTGTTTATCCCAATCCTGCTGCTCTGCCCCTGTGGAACCCAGCTGTATTTCCCAATCCTGCTGACCTGCCCCTGGGAAAACCCAGCTGTATTTCCCAATCCTACTGCGCTGTCCCTGGGGCATCGCAGCTATGTTTCCCAATCCTACTGCCCTCTCCTGGGGAACCCAGCTGTATTTCCCAATCCTACTGTACTGTCCCTGGGGGTTCCCACCTATACTTCCCTTTCCGACTGCCCTCTCCCTGGGAGACACAGCTCTATTTCCCAATCCTTCTGCCCTGTCCCTAGGGGATCCCAGCTATTTTTCCCAATCCTACTGCCCTTTCCCTGGGGGATCCCAGCTATTTTTCCCAATCCTATTGCCCTCTCCTTGGGAGAACCCAGCTGTATTTCCCAATCCTGCTGCCCTGCCCCTGGGGATCCCAGCTGTATTTCCCCAATCTTATCACCCTGTCCCTGGGGAACTGAGCTGTATTTCCCAATCCTTCTGCGCTCTCCCTGGGGAATCCAGCTGTATTTCCCAATCCTACTGCCCTCTCTCTGGGGGAACCCAGCTGTTTATCCCAATCCTGCTGCTCTGCCCCTGTGGAACCCAGCTGTATTTCCCAATCCTGTTGTCCAGTCCCTGGGAGATCCCAGCTCTATTTCCCAATCCTACACCTGTCCCTGGGGGAACCCAGCTGTATTTCCCCATCCTACAACCCTGTCTCTGGGGAACCCACCTATACTTCCCTTTCCTACTGCCCTGTCCCTGGGAGAACCCAGCTGTATTTCCCAATCCTTCTGCCCTGTCCCTGGGGGATCCCAGCTATTTTTCCCAATCCTATTGCCCCCTCCTTGGGAGAACCCAGCTGTATTTCCCCAATCTTATCGCCCTGTCCCCGGGGAACTGAGCTGTATTTCCCAATCCTACTGCGCTCTCCCTGGGGAATCCAGCTGTACGTCCCAATCCTGCTGCCCTGTCCCTGGGGGAAACCAGCTGTATTTCCCAATCCTGCTGTCCTGTCCCTGGGAGATCCCAGCTCTATTTCCCAATCCTACTGCCCTGTCCCTGGGGGAACCCAGCTGTATTTCCCTTTCCTACTGCCCTCTCCCTGGGAGAACCCAGCTGTATTTCCCAATCCATCTGCCCTGTCCCTGGGGGATCCCAGCTATTTTTCCCAATCCTATTGCCCTCCTCTTGGGAGAACCCAGCTGTATTTCCCAATCCTAGTGCCCTCTCCCTGGGGGAACCCAGCTGTATTTGCTATTCCTACTGCCCTCTCCTTGGGAGAACCCAGCTGTATTTCCCAATCCTACGACCCTGTCCCTGGGGGAACCCAGCTGTATTTCCCAATCCTACTGCCCTCTCCCTAGGGGAACCCAGCTGAATTTCCTAATCCTACTGTCCTCTCCTTGAGCGATTCCAGCTGTATTTCCCAATGCTGCTGCAATGTTCCTGCGCGAACCCAGCTATATTTCCCAATCCTACTGCCCTGTCCCTGGGGGAACCCAGCTGTATTTCCCAATCCTGCTGCCCTGCCCCTGGGGAACCCAGCTGTATTTCCCAATCCTGCTGCCCTCTTCCTGGGGATCCCAGCTGTATTTCCCCAACTTATCGCCCTGTCCCTGGGGAACCCAGCTGTATTTTCCAATCCTGCTGCCCTCTTCCTGGGGATCCCAGCTGTATTTCCCCAATCTTATCGCCCTGTCCCTGGGGAACCCAGCTGTATTTCCCAATCCTACTGCGCTCTCCCTGGGGAATCCAGCTGTATGTCCCAATCCTACTGCCCTGCCCCAGGGGAACTCAGCTGTATTTCCCAATCCTGCTGTCCTGTCCCTGGGAGATTCCAGCTGTATTTCCCAATCCTACAACCCTTTCCCTCACACATCCTGAGGGGCCCTGTCCTTGAGCTGGCTGCTCCTCATTTTCAGGTCACCAGACATAGTCCTCCTGCATCCATCCTCAATTTCTTGGGGAGGCAGCCACAGTGAGCAACATGCATCGGACTCTCGGTGGCAATAACCTACATTGGGAACATGAGGAGTGAAAGTGGTTTTTGACTTCAGCATGGTCATCAAGGCCTGCAAGTGAGGGTTGAGCACAATTCTCTGCTCGGTGATTATCCCCCTGCAGTGGGATAATGAAGGCCAGGTTCCATCATCCATCCACATTGTACAGCAACTTGGTGAAGGGGTCACACCAGTTGAGTGACCATTAAGACTCACATCAAACACTGGACGTCTCACTGCATTCTGTACACTCTTATATTTGCATCACTGATGAAGAAGTGATGGTTTGTGACTCACACAGGACCTTCAGGCAGCAATGGCTTCTTATACCACCATTGCTAATGCAATGTGTGTTTTAACTCTTATAACTAGCAAAGAAACTGTGAGTCGACTCTTAATAATAATAAATGATAATATTTATTTAATTAATACAACTGATAAAATATTCTACAAATTAACAATTTACACAATACATCTAATCAAATATCTTGTGCTTTAACTTAACTGGATGATCATATACCACCACACTAGATCTTGGCCTTGAACCACGTGGTGTTGGTCATCTGATCTTTCCCAATGGGGAATGGGGTGTCTTCTCTTCATGATTGTTGGTCTCGAGTTACCACTCCTGATTGTGGTGTTGCAGTGATTCTTGTACTTAAAAGTCTTTGCACCCTTTTGGGAGAGTCTTCGATGTTCACCAATAGATCGATCAGGACTCAATCACCCTGAATGTTTGGACCCAACCAAGTGTGGACATGTCGATGGCAGGGTGGTCCTTGGGCATCCATTCCTGGAGGTGTTGGGGCACGTAGGTCAGATGGCACTTTCCAAATAGTGTGAGGCACCTCTGTGCGTGGTAAACAACTTGATGTTTCCGATTGTCCTGGGGATAGCATTCCGATCAATCCTTTCAATTCCAATTCAAGTGTATATTGTATTGTCTGCAACTGCTGGGTCAGTTGCATCCTGTCTGTCTGAGGCTGTAGCCTTTCTGGATTCTGCAGCATAGGACAAAGTGAGGACTGCAGTTGCTGGAGATCAGAGTCGAAGAGTGTAGTGCTGGAAAAGCACAGCCGGTCACAGCCCCCGATGAAGGGCTTATGCCCGAAATGTCGAATCTCCTGCTCCTTGGATGCTGCCTGACCTGCTGTGCTTTTCCAGCACCACACTCTCGACTCTGGATTCTGCAGCATGTTTAGTCCAGAGTCTTTGAGCACCATCACTTTTGGTCAAGGCTTGTCTAAATTTCCCATCAAGCCTCATTTATTGTCCATCTTCATAAATCCATCATTTTGAGTGGCCTGTCTGGCCGTACTAACTTCCACATTACTGAGATGCCTGAGTTTAATTTGCAAACATCTTTGACCAACATCTGACCCCTCAGCACCTTCACTCTGCATGCGTAGCAAAAGGGTGATGAAATGATTGTAAATTAAATGTAGCTGCACTTTGCAGTCATTTCATGTTTTTGTTGGGTGCAATGTTCCAGCATCCACCAGAATGGGATCCTGCGCTCTCAGCAGCAACCTGACACTGAGTCTACCTGAAATAACTCTGCACAGGCCGGTATCCTGCCACCTAGTCACCCTTTATTTACACATGAATAATACCTGACACCGACCCAGCTAGCACAGACTCGGTTCCTAGAGTGAGCAGAACCCATGACACTCCTGTTTATTTTATTTTTCTGGACACTCCTGTTTATATCTGTCAGCTAGGGCTCCCTGATTGGACCAGGTTAACACCCCAATCAGGGAGCTCATATTCTATGGAGATCCACCTCGCTGACCTCATTCCAATCACTACACTGCCCACCTGGAGTATTATCCCAGCCAATTTCTAGTAGCACCGTGCATTTAGAGAATGGAAAGTGAGAACTTGGAATGCAGATTGTGGTGGACAGTGTCAGTTCTGGGCCCCACATGGTTGCCAGGTAACCCCGCCAGAGCCTCCATGATCCCTTTAACCTCATATGACCCAAGAGTCCATTTTCACCCTTTCCCCCAATATGGAGACCAACTCACACATTGATCTTTGCCCCTGACTGTCTCTGACTGATCTGTGACATTACACCTTAAAGATGCCCACTCTGCCATTTTGTGCACTTCCTGTGGAGGCCAAGGTGTTGGTCACAGCCAATAACTACCCGCTCTCACGTTCTGCATTGCCCTCTGATGTTAAAAAAAACAGAAACTGCTCAAAAGTCGCAGCACGTCTGGCAACATCTATGGAGAGAAAGAATCTTTTGTTTCCAGTGAGAATTCTTCAGGACAGATTATAATTCGGAAAGGTTGGGATATATGCGAAAGAAGATTTGGGGAGAGTGAGGTGGAATAAATGATAAGTAGAAATGGAACATAAAGAGAGAGACAAAAACAGTTGGGCAGGTGGGTGATGGTCAGCCTGAGGGAATCTGTAGCTGCTAATTGGGATAATTAGCGGTTGACAATAGGCTGTGTGTTGTGGCAGTTCATGTGATGACAAGGCCTGGTCTGTGAGGATTGGGAGAAGGACTTAGGAGATGGTGCTCAAGCATTAAAATGATTGGATTCTATATCGAGTCCTGAAGTCTGTAGGGTCCCCAAGTGGGAAATAAAGCGCTGTTCTTCCAGCTTGCATTGAACACTGCAGCTAGCTCCAGGCAGAGAAAGTGGCTAGGGAACACGATGGTGTGTGGAAATGACAGGCAACTGGAAGCCCAGGGAAGTTTTTGAGGACAGATGTTGTTCTGCATAGCTCCCTTACACTTTGAGCTCCCCCTCTCAACATCCTTATCCGCACTTCCTCAAATGCCCTTGCTTTAATCTCCAGCATTGTCTCCTCCACCCACTTCTCGCATCGAACCACCAGACCCCTCTCCTCTACCCTCATAACAATCCAGCTTGACCCCTCCTGAAAGATCGACAGATGGACCCACTGGACTGTAATCAGATTCAGACTGACTTCAATGCGCAGCCCCAAGACATGACTGACCAGACCCCTGACCACTGTCTTGACTGCTGCCTGACTGACTGTGTGTGGTTCCCCTGACAGCTGGGGCTGGCCCTACAGGATTGACTGCTGAGCAAGGTCCCAGGCTAGACTGGGACAGATCCCCTGACTGTGAGTATCCCATGCAGACGGCTGACAGTGTTGAAGTACCTGGACTGTGTGTGGACTGTCCCAGTGATTGTTGGGACTGAGAGCCCCTGAGTGACAGTGTCCCCCCAATGACTGGACTGAGGGCTAGCTCCTACCCAGTTTCCAATATGGCCCATTATCTTGAAGAAGGTGCAGTGTGCTTGCCATGCAGTAGGCTGCCTGCTGTAGGTACTGGATGTCTCAAAGTACCATTCACTGAAATATTTGTCCCCCCACCCCGGACAAACCCTAACTGACAAGCATGACAAGCAAACTGTCTGTGTGTCTGCCCTGAAGAGGACCTCAATACGGCATTAGTGAGATTCTTTGGCTTTGGCTGAGTAATAGGCAGAATATGGCAAAGCAAGATATCAAGCATCCAGGCGGGCACTAGGTGAGCGAACTCTAAGAGAGCAAACAAGAGTCCAGTCTGTGAGCTGGGCACTTACCCCTGAATAACACAGTATGCCTGCAACAGTCTTCTCAAAGCTAGTTGTTAGTGCAATGCAACTCCTTACTTCCCAAGCGGTCTACAAGTATCTGAGTGGTGCTATGATGTTTGTAATGATGCCAGATGCCAATGTCCATGATCAAAGAGTGTGTGCAGCTAATCCCTATGGTCCATGTCCCAGGATGGTGTTGCATTGTGTCCAGCATGGAGGTAATTCAGAGCAGACAGAGAGCTGAATCTGCCGGGTACCCACTCTGGCTTCTTTGTGGGGTTATCTCAATGTCTTGCTTACCTGGTGAGTTTGGTACGATGAGAAAACAAATATCAAAGAAGTAGGGTGGGTTATTGTTTAACAAGAAATAATCATAATTAATTGGCAAATCACTGCTGCTTGGTAGGAATCTCACCACACTGCCTGTGAAAAGTGTAGACGATGGCATGAGTTGCTGCTGACATTGCAATGGTCCTCCCTCTACTTGGTGCCTGATTTTGCCACATATCTAGCCATTAGCTCATGTCACCCAGACCCCAATAACATTCTGCTCATAGAATTTTAATTTGGAAAACTCAATCCAATACACAGCTCAGACATTGCAACCAATCTGTTCTACTACAGAGGGCAACATATAACTGCAAGTCAAAGGCCACAAGGCCTATGCTGTAGGAGAAACATCATTCAATGTATCTCAGCTATTTGGCTCTGCTTCCCCTCATCTCACATGAAGTAACCTTATACTGTATTACACAGCTCATGCCTGCAGTTTTAAATTACTCCCAGATTCGGTATCAAAATGGGTCAAATCTTCCAGCTACATCAGCAATCATATCATATACAGAGTGGTCAGTGGCATTGACTCTTTATCGTGCCTTAGTGTGGATAAACCTGATATGTGTGCTACTGCAGCACAGGCTGCATTGAAAGAGCACTCTCTTCCTCTATATTGTGTTTGTTAACCACATGCTAACCAAGGTCAGACTAGCAAAATCCATCAGGGTTTTTTTGTGTCAAACAGTGACAGACTGCACCTCACTTTAAAAGGAACTGAGCCAGTCTATGTGTGTTTAAGGTGAAAAAGAAACAGGAGTGCACACATTGCTGCAGCACCACTGGGAAAGGCAGGACATTGCTTCAGTGCTCTAACTGGAAGACCACACCTCTCAGAGTGCTGCATTGGAGCATTAACCTAGATTAAGTTAGGCATCTCCTAGTTGAACTGACGATCCTTTGACTTAGAGGAGGGGTTCTACCACTGAGTCATGGCCTGTACATTGGAGTGCAAGTTTGAGAAATAAGTCACTGTGACTTTTTTTGGTAAACAGCAACATTAATGGCCAAAACTTTGGAAAGGAGTGAGGGGAGAGTGGGCCTTTGAGCCATTACAGTGAGAGAGACACCAGATAGTTTGATGGCAGGGAAGGGAAGGAACAGGGGGACTGGAGAGTGGAGGGATGGGAAGAAGGACAATCAGTTATCCAGTGAATGAGCATGGGATTGTCATTGTTGTTTGGAAGAGGAAGGGTAGGCACAGTAATTATTTTCTTGGTTGAGTTAATGAAGCAGTTGATCACCAGGTCATTTCTCTCCCAAATACACTCACATTTGTACCCATCTGGTTTCAGAGAGAAAAGGGATTGTGTCTTAGGAAGTATGGTAACAAGGAAAATCAATGAATGATTTGTTGATAATAGGCCATGAACAACGGAGGCAACGAAGCACTTTTGCAACTTTATCGAAGCATTGCCTTTGTGATAAGCATGCAGAGCTTCTGATGTGAGCATTGATGAAAACCAAATTAATGCAGTGACTGGTGATTGTATTCAGGAAATCTGAAAGTAAACCACTGATGACTAATTTCACCATGTTTGCAAACTGACTGCTCATTTTCAGATTGACATTATCTGCAACCTTTATCAAGCTTTGCAAGTCCTGCACTGGTGACTTGAGCACTAAACCTAGCTGAATTGGTGCTGAACTTTCAAGCTGCAATCATGACTATACTCCAAAGGTAATTAATTTGCTTTAAAATGCTTGGAGTGCCCCAACTTCATGAAAGAAGTTACCAAATGCAAGTACTATCTCTCTGAAGGACCGTTTGTGATAAGTGTTCTGATCTGATACCCTCGCGATCGAAGAGTGCAAGAATTACAGTGGATGTTCAACTTGGCAGGAAACACAAGAACTGGCAGTGCTCTTGTAGGAGAGCCTGCTGGATTTCCATTTCCATCTAACAATTCTGAACAGCAACTTTCATTGACAACGAATGTTGCATTTTGCGATGTGATGGTTTGACTCTTCAAACACCCCTATCGCAAACAACTAACTTGTCACCTTGCATTCCATACTGACTGCTTGTGAATGTTAACCTTTTTTCTAACTTCCTGCTAACATTCTCCTTTCAGATGACGTTCCTGTTTCCACTTAAGGGAAGTGATCACAGCAGATTCCTTGAACAGGAGCGTTAGAGGCTGAGGGGTGACCTTAGAGTCATAGAGATGTACAGCATGGAACCAGACCCTTCAGTCCAATCTATCCACACCGACCAGATATCCCAACCCAATCTAGTCCCTCCTGCCAGCACACAGCCCATATCCCCCCAATCCTTCCTATTCATATATCCATCCAAATGCCTCTTAAATGTCGCAGTTGTACCAGCCTCCATCACATCCTCTGGCAGCTCATTCCATACACATACCACTCTCTGCGTGAAAACGTTGCCCCTTAGGTCTCTTTTATGTCTTTCCCCTCTCACCCTAAACCCGTGCCCTCTAGTTCTGGAATCCCCGATCCCAGGGAAAAGACTTTGTCTATTTACCCTATCCATGCCCCTCATAATTTTGTTAACCACTACAAGGTCATCCCTCAGCCTCAGACACTCCAGGGAAAACAGCCCCAGCCTATTCAGCCTCTCCCTATAGCTCAAATCCTTCAACCCTGGCAACATCCTTGCAAATCTTTTCTGAACCCTTTCAAGTTTCACAACATCTTTCCAAAAGGAAGGAGACCAGAATTGCACACAATATTCCAACAGTGGCCTCACCAATGTCCTGTACAGCCGCAACATGACCTCCCAATTCATGTACTCAGTACTGAAGTGGGCGGCACGGTGGCACAGTGGATAGCACTGCTGCCTCACAGTTCCAGAGATCCAGATTCAATTCCCACCTCAGGCAACCGTCTGTGTGGAGTATGCACGTTCTCCCCGTGTCTGTGTGGGTTTCCTCCGGGTGCTCTGGTTTCCTCCCACATTCCAAAAATGTGCAGGTTAGGTGAATTGGCCATGCTAAATTGCCCGTAGTGTTAGGTGCAGGGATAAATGTAGGCGAATGGGTCTGGGTGGGTTGTTCTTCGGAGGGTCAGTGTGGACTTGTTGGGCCAAAGGGCCTGTTTCCACACTGTAAGTAATCTAATCTAAACAATACTCTGACCAATAAAGGAAAGCATGCCAAACACATTCTTCACTATCCTATCTACCTGTGACTCCACTTTCAAGGAGCTATGAACCTGCACACCAAGGTCTCTTTGTTGAGCAACACTCCCTAGAACCTTACCATTATGTATATAAGTCCTGCTAAGATTTGCTTTCCCAAAATGCAGCATCTTGCATTTATCTGGTCCAGATCCTGTTGTAATCTGAGGTAACCCTTTTCGCTGTCCACTACACCTCCAATTTTGGTGTCATCTGCAAACTTACTAACTGGACCTCTTATGCTTGCATCCAAATCATTTATGTAAATGACAAAAAGTAGAGGGCCCAGCACCGATCCTTGTGGCGCTCCACTGGTCACAGGCCTCCAGTCTGAAAAACAACCCTCCACCACCACCCTCTGTCTTCTACCTTTAAGCCAGTTCTGTATCCAAATGCCTAGTTCTCCCTGTATTCCATGAGATCAAACCTTGCTAATCAGTCTCCCATGGGGAACCTTGTCGAACGCCTTACTGAAGTCCATATAGATCACATCTACCGCTTTGCCCTCATCAATCCTCTTTGTTACTTCTTCAAAAAACTCAATCAAGTTTGTGAGACATGATTTCCCACGCACAAAGCCATGTTGACTATCCCGAATCAGTCCTTGCCTTTCCAAATACATGTACATCCTGTCTCTCAGGATTCCCTACAACAACTTGCCCACCACTGAGGTCAGGCTCACCGGTCTATAGTTCCCTGGCTTGTCTTTACCGCCCTCCTTGAACAGTAGCACCACTTTTGCCAACCTTCAGTCTTCCGGCACCTCACCTGTGACTATCGATGATACAAATATCTCAGCAAGAGGCCCAGCAATCATTTCTCTGGCTTCCAACAGAGTTCTTGGGTACACCTGATCAGGTCCTGTGGATTTATCCACCTTTAACCGTTTCAAGACATCCGGCACTTGCTCCTCGGTAATCTGGACATTTTGCAAGATATTGAAGTTCTAAATTGGAGAAAGGCCAATTTTGACTGTATTAGACAAGAACTTTCAAAAACTGATTGGGGGTAGATGTTCGCAGGTAAAGGGATGGCTGGAAAATGGGAAGCCTTCAAAAATGAGATAATGAGAGTCCAGAGAAAGTATATTCCTGTTAGGGTGAAAGAGAAGGTTGGTAGGTATAGGGAATGCTGGATGTCTAAAGAAATTGAGGGTTTGGTTAAGAAAAAGAAGGAAGCATATGTAAGATAAAGACAGGATAGATTGAGTGAATCCTTAGAAGACTATAAAGGCAATAGGAGTATACTTAAGAGGGAAGTCAGGAGGGCAAAAAGGGGACATGAGATAACTTTGGCAAATTGAGTTAAGGAGAATCCAAAGGGTTTTTACATATACGTTAAGGACACAAGAGTAACTCGGGAGAGAGTAGTGCCCCTCAAAGATCAGCAAGGCAGCCTTTGTGTGGAGCCGCAGAAAATGGGGGAGATACTAAACGAGTATTTTGCATCAGTATTTACTGTGGAAAAGGAAATGGAAGATATAGAAAGTAGCAAAATAGATGGTGACACCTTGCAAAATGTCCATATGACAGAGGTGGAAGTGCTGGATGTCCTGAAATGCATAAAGGTGTATAAATTCCCAGGACCTGATCAGATGTACCCTAGACCTCTGTGGGAAGCTAGAGAAGTGATTGCTGGGCCTTTTGCTGAGATATTTTTATCATCGATAGTCACAGGTGAGGTGCCGGAAGACTGGAGGTTGGCTAACATGGTGCCACTCTTTAAGAAGGGTGGTAAGGACAAGCCAGGAAAACTATAGACCAGTGAGCCTGACGTCGGTGGTGGGCAAGTTGTTGTAGGGAATCCTGAGAGACAGGATGTACATGTATTTGGAAAGGCAAGGACTGATGAGGGATAGTCAACATGGCTTTGTGCGTGGGAAATCATGTCTCACAAACCTGATTGAGTTTTTTGAAGAAGTAACAAAGAGGACTGATGAGGGCAGAGTGGTAGATTTGATCTATATGGACTTCAGTAAGGCGTTCGACAAGGTTCCCCATGGGAGACTGATTAGCAAGGTTAGATCTCATGGAATAAAGGGAGAACAAGCCATTTGGATACAGAATTGGCTCAAAAGTAGAAGACAGAGGGTGGTGATGGAGGGTTGTTTTTCAGACTGGAGGCTTGTGACCAGTGGAGTGCCACAAGGATTAGTGCTGGGTCCTCTACATTTTGGCATTTCCATAAATGATTTGGATGCTAACATAAGAGGTCCAGTTAGTAAGTTTGCAGATGACACCAAAATTGGAGGTGTAGTGGACAGCGAAGAAGGTTACCTCAGATTACAACAGGATCTTGATCAGATGGGCCAATGGGCCAAGAAGTGGCAGATGAAGTTTAACTCTGATAGATGCAAGGTGTTGCACTTTGGGAAAGCAAATCTTAGCAGGACTTATACACTTAATGGTAAGGTCCTAGAAAGTGTTGCTGAACAAAGAGATCTTGGTGTGCAGGTTCATAGCTCCTTGAAAGTGGAGTCGCAGGTAGTTAGGATAGTGAAGAACATGTTGGAAATGCTTTCTTTTATTGGTCAGAGTATTGAGTACAGGAGTTGGGAGGTCATGCTGCAGCTGTACAGGACATTGGTTAGGCCACTGTTGGAATATTGTGTGCCATTCTGGTCTCCTTCCTATCGGAAAGATGTTGTGAAACTTGAAAAGGTTCGGAAAAGATTTACAAGGATGTTGCCAGGGTTGGAGGATTTGAGCTATGGGCAGAGGCTGAACAGGCTGGGGCTGTTTTCCCTGGAGCGTCAGAGGCTGAAGGGTGACCTTATAGAGGTTTACAAAATTATGAAGGGCATGGATAGGATAAATAGACAACGTCATTTCCCTGGGGTGGGGGATTCCAGAACTAGAGGGCATAGGTTTAGGGTGAGTGGGGAAAGATATAAAAGGGACCTAACAGGCAACTTTTTCACACAGAGGGTAGTACGTGTATGGAATGAGCTGCCGAAGGAAGTGGTGGAGGCTGGTACAATTGCAACATTTAAAAGGCATTTGGATGGGTATATGAATAGGAAGGGTTTGGAGGGATATGGGCCGGGTGCTGGCAGATGGGACTAGATTGGGTTGGGATATCTGGTCGGTGTGGACCGGTTGGACCGAAGGGTCGCTTCCCATGCTGTACATCTCTATGACTCTATGACACTATAATGTTCTGTTCCTCAAATGTACATTGAGCTTCATTGGAATATTGCAGTGTTGCAGCCTATGGGGTGGTTCCGATGATTGAGGAGTGAACTGGGGTGTAACAGAGGGAATAATATTGTCAGGAAATGCAACACTTGTGTGGTCTCCTCTATGCTGGGAAGACTTCTTTAAAATTAGGTGAGTGCTTTGTAGCACACTTCCCATTCAGGCACAACTCCAACTTTCAAATATTAGAATTCTCCACCTTACTCTCATATTTACCTCTATCTTCAAACTACTTCAATGTTCCACTGAAACTCAAATCAAGTGTTACGACTTGGAGGTCAAACCCCTCTGCTAAGTAAAAAGCAAACACCTGGAAAAGCTTGCCTCGTCTCGTAATCTGCTAAAAGTTGGTGAAACAGACCTCCTAACTTCCACTATTTAAAGAAAAATAACAATTTATTTTCCTAACTCCAGTAGTGAACACTAAACAAAACTATGCACAAACGGACACTCTTTCCTCTAACTAAACACTATCCCTTAACTGAACATAATTCTATTAAGTAGGAGAAAGTGAGGACTGCAGATGCTGGAGATCAGAGTTGACAGTGTAGTGCTGGAAAAGCACAGCAGGTCAGATAGCATCTTAGGAGGAGGAGGAGAATCGATGTTCCAGGCATAAGACTTTCATCAGGAATGAGGTTTGTGGGCCGGGGGCTGAGAGATAAATGGGAAGAGGGTGGGGGTGGGGGAGAAGGTAGCTGGGAATGCAATAGGAAGGTGGAGGTGGGGATGAAAGTGATAGGTCAAAGAGGAAGGTGGAGTGGACAGGTGGGAAGGAAGATGAACAGGTCAAGAGGGCAGTGCCGAGTTAGAGGCTTGAGACTGGAATAAGGTGGAGGGAGAGGAAATGGGAAATCTGGTGAAATTCACATTGATCTTGGGACTGGGATCTGCAGGTCCTGGGTCTCCTCCATCGCCAAATCTTAACTATCCAATGGCTCGAGGAAGAGCACTTCATGTTCTGCCTTGGGACGCCGCAACCACATAGGATCAATGTGGATTTCACCAGTTTCCTCATTTCCCCAACCCCCAGCTTATCCTAGTCTCAAGCCTCCAACTCGGCACCACCCTCTTGATCTGTCCATCTTCCTTCCCACCTATCTGCTCTACCTTCCTCTCCGAACTATCACTTTCACCCGCACCTTCATCTACCTATTGCATTCTCATCTACCTTCCCCCAACTCCCCCCACCCCCATCCCCCTCTCATTTATCCCCACAAGCTTCATTCCTGGTGATGGGCATATGTCTGAAACGTCAATTCTCCTGTTCCTTGGATGCTGCCTCACCGGCTGTGCTTTTCCAGCACCATACTCTCGATATAATTCTCTTAATATCCTATTCCAATAATACAATTATTAAACATTGCATTAACTTAATTTCAAGTCCACACTTGAAATGCTGTCTTCCTTCTGGTCTTCTGATTCCACTGTCTTCTCTATGGGTGATCTTCTTTCTTTTTACTGCTTTTAAGGAAAAGGTACTTTTTGATAGATAGTGCCTTCTGAAATTTCTTTGAGAGCAAGATATTAGATGGGCAGTTAGCTCTATGGCTGTTGCTCTGACCAATTTTCAAAATGCCCACATTTTTTCAAACTCCCAATATTGTTCCCTCTCATTGGTCCGATGTTGCCAGTACAATAAATTCAAACACAATTGCTTCTAAGTATCCTGGGCATAATTTAAATTAATTAGTTAAATTTGAATTGTTGTCAAAACAGAAACCAAAACTCAGTTAACCATTTAACAGCCATTTGCTACATGTATCTATTTTGGAACAGCCCATCTCTTAGCTGTGGCTAGCAGCTATACCTGTACTTTAAGTTTACTTTAAAATTCAGAAAACACTTTCTATCTTAAAGTGAATATACACTCTTTCGACTTTGTAACATCAAGCTTGAGAGACAAAACCAAATCTTTTGATTTAACAGTTTACACCTCTCCAGTCTCAACATTCAAGAATTTCAGACCATAATCGCTCCCATCATTTTTTTTTCCTCTTTCAGACTTTGTTCTGTTATTCTTGTGTTCTTGCTGTATCTGTTCATGATCCTTCATTCAGATACATCTCTAGTTAATTTTACTTTTTCCATCACCATTGATTCACCAACTCTTTCATTGTTTAACGTGGTTCTGTTCTTTTTGTGAACCACCCTGTTTTATCTAATTAACATCTCTTACATTTCTAAATTTTCCAGGTTCTGATGAAAGATCGTGGACCTGAAACGACATGACATAGAATCCCTGCAGTGTGGAAGCAGGCCATTCAGCCCAGTGAATCCACACCAAAGTGTATCCAACCCCAACCCTGTAAGCCTGCATGTCCCAATCCACCTAACCCTGCACATCTTTGGATTGTAGGAGGAAACCAGAGCACCTGGAAGAAACTCAGGTGAAACAAGAGAGAATGTGCAAACTCCATACGAACAGTCAACCAAGGCTGGAATCGAAGGTCCCTGGCGTTGTGAGGCAGCAGTGCTAACACTGAGCCACCATGCTGTCCAAATATTAATGCTGTTTAAATCTCCACTGATGCTGCCTGACTTGACTTGCCAAGTTTCCTTGCTTTCAGGGCAAACATAGACATGATGGGTAGCACTTCCTATGCTGTAAGTTTCCAAATTTTTTAGTTGTTCGAAACGTGGAAATGCACTGTATTGTAAACAGTGATATATATAATGTTTTACAGATTTCAATAGACTGTCTGCCCTGGTTTAAAGGGGGGTTCTATGCCTCATCAGTTTCAAGTATATGTTGCTTTAAGACTACTGCATGCATCATGCTAATCAGACACCTTAATCATAGCTAAGATTAGATTACTTACAGTGTGGAAACAGGCCCTTCAGCCCAACAAGTCCACACCGCCCCGCCGAAGCGTAACCCACCCATACCCCTACATCTACATCTACATCTACCCCTTACCTAACACTACGGGCAATTTAGCATGGCCAATTCACCTGACCTGCACATCTTTTGGACTGAGGGAGGAAACCGGAGCACCCGGAGGAAACCCACGCAGACACGGGGGAGAACGTGCAAACTCCACACAGTCAGTCGCCTGAGGCGGGAATTGAACCCGGGTCTCTGGCGCTGTGAGGCAGCAGTGCTAACCACTGTGCCACCGTGCCGCCCATAATATTATGATAAATATTAAATATGATGTGGTTGTACACAATCTGAGTGACGTGGTTTTCTCTAGAGCTGAAACCAAAGCTGGGTGATGTTGTTCATGCTCTACATGAAGTGCTGATTCGAGCAGGCTGAATGGCCTCCTTCTGCACTGTAACACTCCTGTGATTCTGCAAGCTAATATCCACTGTCAGCCAAATTGGCATAGAGTGCATTTTGCATTTAAGACACTTTCCATTCATAGCCAATGACAAAGCAGGTTTTATTTTAAGCCCCAAACAGCTAACACAGTTGGCTGAATTCAAACCGACAGTCAGGCATCAAGTGCTTTGAAATGTAAAGTTGCTTCTATCAATTTGTTCAAGAGAAGGAATACAAATTTGGCAAAATGGATTTTTAAAAAATGAATACTCAAAAGAGAAGCTAACTATTAAAAAAAAGAATTCTCCCCCCATGCAGAGGGCACTGCATGCCCTGGGAGCAATGGAAAGGCAACAATCAATGTTTCATAGATGTAGAACACAATGATGGGCTCCTGGGGCTGATCACAAGGCAAAGATTCAATTGAAAGCTTTGCATAAGAAACAAAATGAATACTTGGGAGAAAGTTCGCACTGAGTTTAGATCGTGTCAGAAACTCTCATGTTTAATATCCTGAGATGATAAATAAATCACATTAAGATAAAGTAATTTTATTTTTGTTGGGATACTTCTGTATTTCAGATAGAGTGTCAAAATCCAAAAGAAACTGGTAAATGAATGTGGAATGTCACAATTATTGATCTGCTGCAACAGAATGTGTATTCTGCATTACACAACTTGATAAAAATTGGCCTCTTACAGCTCCTGTTGCTATTTTGTTCTGACACTGCTCTGCTCACTCACTGCCTGCTTTTATATGGGCTATTTATAACTCCATAAGCAGGCTGACGTCACTACGCAAGCCTCTAACCTGAAAGACTACAGATCCCAGACATCACTGCGGGCAAAGCGCTTGCGTACATCGACCATCCCAAAGTCCCACAGTCCGAGGTACATTTTTTGCCTGTAATACAATAATTTCCACGTTTGAGGGCAGCGGTGATGCTGATATTTGAACGGAACGGAGCTCCAGCGAGGGAGGGGGGCTGGCCTGTAAGGGGGAGCGGGTTAGCTGGGGCGTTCAGTGGCGGAGGGGTCCTCCAGGCCCGGCTGTCCTCGGCACGGAGAGTTGGGGTGGAGGCGCGAGAGCGGCCGTTAGCGAAGGGGAGGGGTGCGCATGTGCAGAGAGCTGCCCACTGCTCGAGCCCAAGCCCGATAGCGGGGGCTGGAGAGACAGCGGAGGGTGAGTGACCCTAACAGGGGGGAGGGGGGGGTGGCAGTGAGTGAGTGAGTAAATGAGGGGTGGGGGAATGGTAGAATCAGTGAGTGACAGTGAAGGGGATGGGAGGGGGACAGGGTGAGGGGGCGGGCAGTGAAGGGTTGGGGGTGAGGGGGTGGGGGGTGAAGGTGAGGGGGTGGGGGGTGAGGGTGAGGGGGTGGGGGGTGAGGGGGTGAGGGGGTGGGGGGTGAGGGGTGAGGGGGTGGGGGGTGAGGGGGTGGGGGGTGGGGGGTGAGGGGGTGGGGGGTGGGGGGTGAGGGGGTGGGGGGTGGGGGGTGAGGGTGAGGGGGTGGGGGGTGAGGGTGAGGGTGAGGGTGAGGGAGGGTGAGGGGGAGGGAGGGTGAGGGGGAGGGAGGGTGAGGGGGGTGGGAGGGTGAGGGGGGGTGAGGGGGTGAGGGAGGGTGAGGGGGAGGGAGGGTGAGGGGGGGTGGGAGGGTGAGGGGGGGTGAGGGGGTGGGGGTGAGGGAGGGTGAGGGGGGGTGAGGGAGGGTGAGGGGGGGTGAGGGGGTGGGGGTGAGGGAGGGTGAGGGGGGAGGGGGGGTGAGGGAGGGTGAGGGGGGGTGGGGGGGTGAGGGGGGGTGAGGGAGGTGGGGGGGTGAGGGAGGGTGAGGGGGGTGAGGGAGGGTGAGGGGGGTGGGGGGGTGAGGGAGGGTGAGGGGGTGGGGGGGTGAGGGAGGGTGAGGGGGGTGGGGGGGTGAGGGGGGGTGAGGGAGGGTGAGGGAGGGTGAGGGGGGGTGGGGGGGTGAAGGTGAGGGGGTGGGGGTGAGGGTGGGGGGTGAGGGGGTGAGGGGGTGGGGGTGGGTGAGGGGGTGGGGGCGGGGGGGTGAAGGGGTGGGGGTGGGTGAGGGGGCGGGGGGGTGAGGGTGTGGGGGTGGGTGAGGGGGTGGGGGGTGAGGGGGTGGGGGCGGGGGGGTGAAGGGGTGGGGGTGGGTGAGGGGGCGGGGGGGTGAGGGTGTGGGGGTGGGTGAGGGGGTGAGGGTGTGGTGCGGGTGAGGGGGCGGGGGGTGAGGGTGTGGCGGTGGGTGAGGGGGTGGGGGGTGAGGGTGTGGCGGTGGGTGGGGGTGAGGGGGTGGGTGTGGGTGAGGGGGCGGGGGGGTGAGGGTGAGGGGGTGGGGGGTGAGGGTAAGGGGGCGGGGTGAGGGTGAGGGGGTGGGGTGAGGGGGGGTGAGGGTGAGGGGGCGGGTGAGAGGGCGGAGGCGGGGGGTGAGGGTGAGGGCCGGGTGAGGGGGTCGGGGGTGAGGGTGAGGGGGCGGGTTAGGGGGTGGGCGGGTGAGGGTGTGGGGGGTGAGGGTGAGGGGGCGGGGGTGAGGGGGCGGGGGCGGGTGAGGGGGCGGGAGTGGTGGGGGCGGGTGAGGGGGTGGGGGTGGGTGAGGGGGCGGGGGGTGAGGGTGAGGGGGCGGGGGGTGAGGGTGAGGGGGCGGGGGGTGAGGGTGAGGGGACGGGGGGTGAGGGTGAGGTGGCGGGTGAGGGGACGGGGGGTGAGGGTGAGGTGGCGGGTGAGGGGACGGGGGGTGAGGGTGAGGTGGCGGGTGAGGGGACGGGGGGTGAGGGTAAGGGGACGGGGGGTGAGGGTGAGGTGGCGGGTGAGGGGACGGGGGGTGAGGGTGAGGGGACGGGGGGTGAGGGTGAGGTGGCGGGTGAGGGGACGGGGGGTGAGGGTGAGGGGACGGGGGTGAGGGTGAGGTGGCGGGTGAGGGGACGGGGGTGAGGGTGAGGTGGCGGGTGAGGGGACGGGGGTGAGGGTGAGGTGGCGGGTGAGGGGACGGGGGTGAGGGTGAGGGTGAGGGGACGGGGGGTGGGGGTGAGGGTGAGGGGGCGGGGGGGGTGAGGGGGCAGGTGAGGGGGCGGGGGGTGAGGGTGAGGTGGGGGGTGAGGGGGCGGGTGGGGGGGTGAGGGGGCGGGTGAGGGGGTGGGGGGCGGGGGATGAGGGGGCACCTGAGGGGGCGGGGGTGAGGGGGCAGCTGAGGGGGCGGGGGGTGAGGGTGTGGGGAAGGGTGGGGGGGCGGGGGGTGAGGGTGTGGGGAAGGGTGTGGGGACGGGGGGTGTAGGGGTGGGGGGGCGGGGGGTGAGGGTGTGGGGGCGGGTGAGGGGGCGGGGGGTGAGGGTGAGGGGGCGGGTGAGGGGGCGGGGGGGTGAGGGTGAGGGGGCGGGTGAGGGGGCGGGGGGTGAGGGTGAGGGGGCGGGGGGTGAGGGTGAGGGGGCGGGGGGTGAGGGGGTGGGGGGTGAGTGGGCATGGGGTGAGGGTGAGGGGGCGGGTGAGGGGGCGGGGGGTGAGGGTGAGGGGGCGGGGGTTGAGGGTGAGGGGGCGGGTGACGGGGCGGGGTGTGAGGGTGAGGGGGCGTGTGACGGGGCGAGGTGTGAGGGTGAGGGGGCGGGTGAGGGGGCGGGGTGCGAGGGTGAGGGGGCTGGGTGGGCGGGTGAGGGGGCGGGGTGTGAGGGTTAGGGGGCGGGTGAGGGGGCGGGGTGTGAGGGTGAGGTGGCGGGTGAGGGGGCGGGTGAGGGCAGGGGGTGAGGGTGAGGGGGCGGGTGAGGGGGCGGGGGGTGATGGTGAGGGGGTGGGTGAGGGGGCGGGGGGTGAGGGTGAGGGGGCGGGTGAGGGGGCGGGTGAGGGGGCGGGGGGTGAGGGGGCGGGGGCAGGGGTGAGGGGGCGGGGGAGGGTGAGGGGGCGGGGGGTGAGGGGGCGGGTGAGTGGGCGGGGGTTGAGGGTGAGGGGGCGGGGGGTGAGGGTGAGGGGGCGGGTGAGGGGGCGGGGTGTGAGAGTGAGGGGGCGGGGTGTGAGGGTGAGGGGGCGGGTGAGGGGGCGGAGTGTGAGGGTGAGGGGGCGGGTGAGGGGTCGGGGGGTGAAGGTGAGGGGGCGGCGGGGGGTGCGTGTGAGGGGGCGGGGGGTGAGGGTGAGGGGGCGGGTGAGGGGGTGAGGGAGAGGGGGCGGGGGTTGAGGGTAGGGGGTGAGGGGGCGGGGGTGAGGGTGAGGGGGCGGGGGTTGAGGTGGCTGGGGTTGAGGGTGAGGGGGCGGGGGGTGAGGGTGAGGGGGCGGGGGGTGAGGGTGATTGGGCGGGTGAGGGGGTGGGGGGAGAGGGTTATTGGGCGGGTGAGGGGGTGGGGGGAGAGGGTTATTGGGCGGGTGAGGGGGTGGGGGGAGAGGGTTATTGGGCGGGTGAGGGGGTGGGGGGAGAGGGTTATTGGGCGGGTGAGGGGGTGGGGGGAGAGGGTTATTGGGCGGGTGAGGGGGTGGGGGGAGAGGGTTATTGGGCGGGTGAGGGGGTGGGGGGAGAGGGTTATTGGGCGGGTGAGGGGGTGGGGGGAGAGGGTTATTGGGCGGGTGAGGGGGTGGGGGGAGAGGGTTATTGGGCGGGTGAGGGGGTGGGGGGAGAGGGTTATTGGGCGGGTGAGGGGGTGGGGGGAGAGGGTTATTGGGCGGGTGAGGGGGTGGGGGGAGAGGGTTATTGGGCGGGTGAGGGGGTGGGGGGAGAGGGTTATTGGGCGGGTGAGGGGGTGGGGGGAGAGGGTTATTGGGCGGGTGAGGGGGTGGGGGGAGAGGGTTATTGGGCGGGTGAAGGGGCGGGGAGACGGTGATTGGGCGGGTGAAGGGGCGGGGGGTGAGGGGGCGGGGGGTGAGGGGGTGGGTGAGGGAGTGAGGGTGAGTGGGCGGGTGAGGGGGCGGGGGTTGAGGGTGAGGGGGGCGGGTGAGGGTGAGGGTGGGGTGGGGGGAGTGGGGGCGGGGTAGTTGGGTAGAGGGGCGGGGATGTGGTGGGGTGGGGGGAGTGGGGGCGTGGAAGTGGTGGGGTAGGTGGAGGGGGGACGGGGAAGTGGAGTGGGGGTGGGGAAGTGGTAGGGTGGGTGGAGGGGGGGGACGGGGAAGTGGGGGGGTAGGGGATGGGGGAGTGGGGGCGGGGAAGAGGGGGGGTAGGGGATGGGGGAGTGGGGGCGGGGAAGTGGGGGGTAGGGGGGCGGGGAAGTCGTGGGGTGGGGGGAGTGGGGTCGGGGAAGTGGGGGGGTAGGGGGGCGGGCAAGTGGGGGGAGGGGGTGGGGGAATGGATTGGGGGTGGGGGTGGAGGCGGGCAAGTGGGGGTGAGGGGGAATGGGTGGGGGGAGGCAGGGAAGTGGGGGTGAGGGGGAATGGGGACAGGTTGTGAGGGGTCCGGGCGAGGAGTGAGGGGGAATGGGGACGGGGTGTGAGGGGGCCGGGCGAGGAGTGAGGGGGAATGGGGACGGGGTGTGAGGGGGCCGGGTGAGGGGTGGCGAGGGGAGGGGATTGAGGGCGAGGGCGGAGGGACGTGAGGGCGAGGGGGCATGTGTCGGAATACATTAGGGTTGGGTGGGGGTTGTGGCGAGTGAAAGTTGGATCTAAGCAAAGGTGGAAAACAGGGTTGTGGGGAGTTGAAAATAATGAGTGAGGAGATGGGTGTTAAGAGTGACAGGGTGCTAGGATGGGAGACCTGAGGAGTTGTGTGCTGTGATGAGTGAAGTTGTTGCGTGAGAAGAATGCCTATTAGGGGAAGGAAGTGCGGCAGAGTCAGGTGGCAGTGAGAGAATGGAGTGGGGAGAGTGAGGAAGGGTGAGGGCAAACACTAAGCAATGAGCTACCAGTGGAAGTGGCAGAGCTTTGTACAATTGCAACACTTAAAAGGCATCTGGATATGTATATGAATAGAAAGGGGTTAGAGGATATGGGTCCAGTGCTTGAAAATAGGACAAGATTAGTTAGGATGTCTGATCGGCATGGATGAGTTGGACCAAAGGGTCTGTTTCCATGTTATACATCTCTATCGCTCCAAGCCCTGGATGATGATAGCCTGGAAGATGGACTACAGAACTAAGGATTGGGATATCTGGCAAGTGGATTGCAGGGGAGGTGGACCCCAGCCGGTGGACTGTCAACTGGGATGGAGATATCTTGGCATATGGACTGTAGATCAATGAGCATGAGACACATTAAAAGTTGGGTTTTACTTTTGGAAAGTAGGATGTTCTAGAATTTGGATACATGTTTGTGGAGAGCAGTGCTCTGGGCTGAATTCTCTGCTATAGAAAGTGGTTGAGGGCAGTGCTCTGGGCTGAATTCTCTGCTATAGAAAGTGGTTGAGGCCAAGATTTGATTAGATTACAGTGTGGAAACAGGCCCTTCAGCCCAACAAGTCCACACCGACCTGGCGAAGCGCAACCCACCCATACCCCTGCACCTAACACTATGGGCAATTTAGCATGGCCAATCCATCCTGACCTGCACATCTTTGGACTGTGGGAGGAAACCGGAGCACCCGGAGGAAACCCACGCAGACACGGGGAGAACGTGTAAACTCCATACAGTCAGTTGCCTGAGGCGGGAATTGAACCCGGGTCTCTGGCGATGTGAGGCAGCAGTGCTAACCACTGTGCCACCGTGTCGCCCATAGGCCAAAACATTGATTGTTTTCAAGAACGCATTAGATATGGTTGTGTAGACTAAAGGCATATGGAGGGAAAGCAGGAATAGGGTACTGAATTGAATGATCATATTGAATGGCAGAGCAGCATCTAAGGACTGAACAGCCCACTGTCCTATTTTCTATGATGCAGTTCATGCCTGGTGAAATTGGTGTATAAGGTATTGAGATAAATCGATTGTAAAAGTTCCAGCAGGAAATGAACGGTTTAGAGATGAGGCTGGTGAGAGATACCATAGTGTTATAATCATAGAGTTGTATAGCATGGTAACATACTCTCCGGTCCAGTAGGTCCATGCTGACCAGATATCACCAGTCATTTTAGTCCCATAACCCTCTAAACCCTTCCTATTCATGTACCGATCCAGATGCCTTTTAAATATTGTAATTGTACTCGCCTCCACCATTCGCTCTGTCAGCTCATTCCATATATGCACCACCCTCTGCATGAAAATGTTGCATCCTAGTTTCCTTTTATACCTTTCCCCTCTCACCTTAAACCTTTGCCTTCTAGTTTTGGACTCCCTTACCCTAGGAAAAAGACCCTTTCACTCTCTCCATGCCATCCATAATTCTATAAACTTCTATAAGGTCACCCCTCAGCTTCTGACACTCAAGGGAAAATAGCTCCAGGCTGTTCAGCCTCCCTGTATGGCTCAAGCCCTCCAACCCTGCCAACATCCTTGTTAATCTGTGCCTTCAAAAATGAGAAGTCCAGAGGCAGTATTCCAATTATTGTGAAGGGTAAGACTGATAGGTGTAGGGAATACTGGATGACTAGAGAAATTGAGACAATCCTCAAGAAAAAGGAGGCAGCATATGATAGGAATAGACACCTCTGATCAATGAATCCCTTGAGTATAAGGGCAGCAGAAGTATGTTCGAGAGAAATCAGGAGGGCAAAAAGGTGACATGAGATAGCTTTTGCAAATAGGTGAAGGAGAATCCAAAGAGATTCTACAAATACAGTAAGAGCAAAAGAGTAACTAGGGAGAGGATAGGGCCTCTTAAAGATCAACAAGGCCATCTATGTGTGGAACTACAGGAGACAGCTAAGATACTAAATGAGCATTTTGCATCAGTATTTACTGTGGAGAAGGATTTGGAAGCTAGAGAACTTGAAGAGCTAAGTAGTATCCCAGAACTTTGTGGGAAACTAGGGACATGATTGCCAGTCCTTTTGCTGTGATAGCAGTGGACAAAGTGTTGGAAGCTTGGAGGGTGGTGAATGTGCCATTGTTTAAGAAAGATGGTAAAGAAAAGCCAGGGAACTAAAGACCAGTGAGCCTGATATCAGTGGTGGGTAAATTGTCAGAGGGGATTCTGAGAGACAGGGTCTACACTTACTTGGTTCGCACGCTCCAATTAACCCCACCTCCTGGTTGCCGGCTATTTCAACTCCTCCCACTTCTTCAACGACATGTCCATCCTGGGCCACTTCTACTGTTAAAATAAGACCATACATAAACTGGAGGAATGACATCTCATCTTCCACCTCAGGAGCTTGCAATCTTATGGCCTCAACATTGAATTCACCAGTTTCCAAATCCTACCCCCCACCTGTGCACGAATGCGCGCGGGCACACATCTTTCCAGGTTCAGCCCTCCCTTTCCACTCTGCCCCCTTGACCCAATCTAACCTGTCCATCTTCCTTCCCACCTATCTGCTCCATCCTTCCCACCTATCTGCTCCATCCTTCCCACTGACCAATCCCATTCACCTCTTACCTGCATTTACCTATCGCCATCCTACCTACATTTTCTCCAGCCCCACCCTCTTCCTCTATTTATTCCTTAGCCCCCATTCTCCTCCCCAGACCTGATGAAGAGTGCTGCCCGAAATGTCGACTGTCCTGCTCTTATGCTGCTTCACCTGCTGTGCTTTTTCCAGCTCCACACTTTATCGATTCTGACTTTCCAGTATTTGCAGTCCTCACTACCACCTCATGTGTTTGGGAAGGCAAGGACTGATGAGGGATAGTCAACATGGCTTTGTGACAGATGAGGTATAGGCCTGAACACATGCTTTTTTTTAAAAAGCAATTCATTAATGGGATGTGGAGGTCACTAGCAAAGCCAGCATTTATTCCATCTCGAAATGCATTTAGAAGCTGATGAACCGTTGCCTTGAACTGATGCTATCTCTGTGAAGTATTATGTCTTGAATGCTGTTTGTATTAAGTTCCAGAATTATGATCCAACGAACATGAAGGAACAGTGATATTATTCTAAGTCAGGATGGGTTTATAACATTGATGAGATGTTGAACATGTGGTTTTTCCCATGTGTCTGCTTGCTTCTCTCCTGAGTACAGTTGTGGGTTTCAAAGCTGTGTCCATGCCTTATTGTATATAGTTGTGGCCTGCATCATTGTCTGAAGAGTTGTGATCAGAACTAAGTAGTTAATTTTTAGTGAATATTGCCACTTCTGAACTTAAGGTGGAAGTGAGTTCAATGAAGCATTCAAAGTTGGGTTAACTTGGCTTGGGACCCTACCTTAATGAGATCTTGAATTCAAATTTCACTGGTGCTAAGATAATTATCCACCAAGAATCATAATCCACACTCTCTCACTGCCTTGTGGCAACTTGAAGAGTTTGCAAGCAAGTCCAGCCTGTTTAAAGAACTGCTAGTGTGTAGCCATGCTAGAAATAGTTTATGTTTTAAAAAAATGGTATGTTGACTGCAAACCTTTTACATTACACTCAGTTTGACTCTAGCTGGTGGAGAACTTTCCTCATTTCTTTTAACTTCAGTTTTGCATATTCCATCAAATGTTGCCTTGATTTCAAGGGCCGTCAGTCTCATTTCACTTAAAATTCCTCGTTGACGGTAATTTTTTGTGAAGTTGGTTAGAGAGTCTTATATGCTATTCAGTTGATAGAGGTGTTATGGCAGAAATGTGTGGTGCTGAAAAAACACAGCAGGTCGAGCAGGAGAGTTGACGTTTCGGGCATGAGCCCTTCATCAGGAATGTTTTATGGCCGCATCTAATCCTGTCATCCTCCCATGTCCAATGGTGCACATACTTAACTGGTATTGTAGGAGGCAGGGGAACTAAACTCAATGATAGCTGCTCATTTCACTGACCGAGAAGCATGCATCTAATAGTACCTTTTGTTTGAATGGATGTCTTATTTGGCCATTCTGTGCTAAATGCAAGCTTAATCTGGGCGTTTGCTTAAGCACAGTAATACTTGTAATTCCTCGAAGTAAAATAGGAAACCTGTCATAGTGAACTGGCCTTTTCTATTTCTGGCACTACATCAGTGAAGTTTTATCATCGAAGGTCTCCGTGCAAGCCTTTCTTGCATGTGCTGGCTTCAAAATGCTGATAGACCTGCTCTGTGATTCCTTGGAGGATGATGAATAAGAGTGAGTTCTAATGGACCATCTGGAGCTGTAGCTTGGTGGGTTAAAGTACTTGTCTACTAAATAGGGTGATGAGTTGGAATGGATTCTTATGGGCTGGTTGGCGTTGTGACTTTGTTCTAAAATGCCTGTATCAAATTTCAGTGAGTGCCTTTCTCCAATCCGCTAAACCAAAGTGTTCATATAAACTGTTTGGGACAGCATGGGAATAGACGTGCCACTACTTTCACTTTAGGGCTGTTGTAATGCAGTGGTAGTGTCTGCGTTCAAGCCTCATTTATCCCAGACATTTTATAACATTTCAATCAACCTGTTTGAGTATCTACATGTTACTACACTTAAAAAGTACTTGGTTGGCTGTAACTGTTGGTTGTGAAATGCACTATATAATTATAAGTCTGTCTTGTTTAAAAGCTGACCAGTTTTTGCTCCTTCCACTGGCCTGTATTTGGCATTACCTCTCCGTGGTATGACTTGAGAATTAGAGTAAGCATGTAGTGGTTTATAGTACTTAACTTCAACTTAATTGTTCCTTGGTGCATGTTACAGGGGTCCCATTACATGACACATTGGGTTGTACCATATCAAGGTGTTAGAGAAGCCATTGAACCGACTGAATACTGGAATTGGAGTTAGTTACAGCTGTTTGAACCTGCAGCTAGTATGGTGGTGTTTGTAACTTGCAATAGTTCATTAATGCTTCTTGTTTAGAAATACTTAGTATTATGATATCAGCTCATGATGTAAGTGCAGCAAGTTTTTCGTTGTCTTCAGTTTCTTTTGCTTTGCTTTGCTTTGCTTTGGTCTGTTCGTAAAAAAAATTGTGATCAAGTTAACTAAAAATTATATTCAGCTTTCATTAGTAGGTTTTAATTGAACAAAGAAAGAAAAATGTTTCTGTTTACTTAAACTGCAGAGTGAGAGTGGAGTTCTTTTATAGATTGCTGCTGGAGTACTGACCATGTACAGGCTTGGGGAAGGATGGTTTATGGGGCCAGGGAATTCATGTGTGGGGACAGCCTTCTTTTAAAAGTTTTCTACATTTCCTCAGTCTGCAAGATGGTGCAATGTTGCAGTTGATAATTCCACATGATCTAATGGTCTACATACCAGAGTGTTACATTGATTGTTTTCCAAAATTCCATAGATGCTCGAATGATTCCTACAGATTGGTAGCTTGCAAATATTACCCCACAAAAGCAGTGAGGGTTTAAAAAATAGGTACTGCAGAAAGATAAGTCTTATGTCCATAAGAAAGAAAATGCTTCAAGCTAAAAGATGCGATAAGTAGTCACTTGGATAAAAATGATTGCTTGTGCATAGTCACCATTTGACAGTGGAAAATTGTTTGACAGACTTAGTTTTTGAGGGTGCTGCCAACGCAATTGGTAAAGGGACATTTTGTATTTGGATTTTGAGGAGCTTTTGATAAGGTCCCCCCACTGCAGGTGAGTCAGCAAAATCAAAACATGTGATGTAGGAGGTATTGGCTTGGTTATCAGGATGAGTGACCTGACAGAACACTGGAATAAGTGGACCATTCTGACATTGGCAAACTGGCTAATGGAATACTGTAAGGAGCAGTACTTGTCCCCACTGTTCACTAATCTCTGTCCTGAAAGGCATCTTGTGCCCCATGGTCCTAGACTCTCCAGCCAGGCGAAACAGTTCACTGACATCTACTGTCTATCCCTGTAAGTACTTTGCTGATTTCAATGAAATCACCTCTCATTCTTCCAAACTCTAGTGAGTGCAGGACTATTTGCCCAATATCCCTGCATAGTACAGTCTCACCATCCCAGGAACAAGTCTGGTGAACCTTTGTTGCATTCCTTCTATGGTAATAATACTTGAAAATAAACCAAAATTGCATAGACTACTCCCAAGTGGAATCTAACTAAGTTCCAAGAAACACTTCCACTACTCCTGTACATATCCTCATTAAAAAAGGTTGACATTCCATTAGCCTTGCTAATAGCTCATTGTACCTCCATGTCCGCTTTCAGTGGCTTGCTGACTAAGACACCCAAGTCCCATTTCACATGTGCAACTTCCAATCTCTTATGGAAATCTCATTTTTCCATGTTATATTCCATCTGCTGCAGACTTGCCCAAACACTCAGTCTGTCAAAATCCTCCTGACTTTGATGTATATTTTGAGCAGACAAACATCTGCACTGGTATCACGTTGCTTGATCTATAGGCGAGTATGAATAACGGTTTCTTTTGTCTTCTAGTTTCAGGCAGCATATCATGATTATGTTCATTGCTTGGCCGATGGCATGGATCATGCAGTTCTTGACATAGAGTTCTTTCAGATTCCTTAATACATCTTTTTCCATCTGAAATGATATGCCTCCATACACAAAGTGCCTAGGTAGATTGCAAATTTGTCTCTGAAACCATTAAGGAGAGGATTTTTGAGCTCAACCCTGCAGATTCCAGAGTTAAGTGTGATGTGCTGGAAAAGCACAGCAGGGCAGTCAGCATGCGAGGAGCAGGAGAATTGACACTCACACCAACAAACCCCACCACCCTGTGGCTGAACACTTCAACTCTCCCTCCCACTTCGTCAAGGACATGCAGGTCCTGGGCTATCACCAAACCCTTACCAGCCTACGCCTGGAGGAAGAACACCTCATATTCCTCCTGGCACCCTGCAACCACACTGGATCAATGTGGATATCAAATTTCCTTTTCCCCTCCCCCCCACATTATGCCAATCCCAAGCCTCCAACTCGGCACTGCCCTCCTGACCTGTCCATCACCTTTCCCGTCTATCCGCTCCACCCTCCCCTCTGACCTATCACCTTCATCTAAGTATTTTCTCAGCTACCTTCCCCACCAGCGTCAGCTCCTCCTCCACCCGCTGCCGCCGCCGCCAGCCTACAAGCCTCATTCCTCATGAAGGCTTATGCCCAATACGTCAATTCTCCTGCTCCTCAGGGTGCTGCCTGACCTGCTGTGCTTTTCCAACACCACACACTCAACTCTGATCTGCAGTCCTCACTTTCTCCCTGCAGTTCCCAGGTGTTGCCTTAACAATTAAAGCACCACGGACTGAATCTGCTGTTGCCTTGTGATTACATTGATTAATTAGGATTAGAAATGTGACATTATTAACATTTGAATTATTTTCTTGTACTCAGAAAGTAGCAGCCAAGTTCCTGTATCATGGTACATACCTGCCTAACAGTTGCCTGCATAGCCAATTTGAGGAACCTCAAGCAGGGTTGTAGGCACAACACCCAAGATGGGAATTACAGGAAAGCTATAGGGCTAACTGCTTATCTTATCTTCAATCTCCAAACAATGAAAATATTTTCATTACAAGAATTGTTTGAAGTAGTGACACTAATGTAAATTATAACATTATCAAAACAACCACTTGCAAAAATGTCTCCTTTCACATCAGTATTTGGCAGTGTCATTGAAGCTGTCTTAGATTTGCTTAATTGATGATGTAGGGTTATCCCTTTCATTCTTTTGTTAGCCCTATGGCTTTCCTATAATTCCCATCTAGCGTGTTGTGCATACAATCCTGCTTGAGGTTCCTCATAAATTGGCTGTACAGGCAACCATTGAGCAGGTACGTGCCATGTTACAGGAATTTGGCTACTACTTCAACTATGAGAAGCCTTGTCTAGAGCTAAAGCAAGTGAAATATCTATTGAGATGTTGTTTACCTTTCGAAGTAAATGCCTTTGATAACTAATACAAAGTAACCATTATGCTTCTAAAATAGTAATATAGTGATCTTAAAAAAAATTATGCTCTTTTGTCAAGAAATACTCATCTTGTTTTATAGATAAATTGCAGTATTTGCCAAAGCGATTGTGGTTTATTCTGGAGCCAAATCTCTGTATTTTTATTAGTAAACTAGTCAATAAGTTGCAGGTTACTTGACGAAGACCTGATAGAAGAGGAATGGATACAATGGTAGTTGGAGTCGTTTTCCCAGGATAGAAATGTCAGTTACTGGAGCACATAGATTTAAGGTAAAAAGAGAATAGTTTGAAGGAGATGTAAAAGGCAAGTTTTTCACACAGGTGGTAAGTGCCTGGAATGCACTTCTAGAAGATGTGGTGGAAGCAGATACAATAGCAGCGCTTAAGAGGCATTTTGACAGATCAATGAATAGATAAGGAATAGAGGGATACGGATTAAGTAGAGGCAAAAGGTTTTTAATTTCGAAAGGCTTCGTGTGTTGCACAGGTTTGATGGGCTAGAAGGGTCTTTTCCTGTGCTGTACTGTTCTTTGTTCTTTTAGATATTTACAAAAGAGCAGCGTCTAGACTGCCATGTCTATGCTGGTTCTTTGCTCAATTAATCCAAAATTAGTTCCATATACTTACATCTCTTTCTGACTCTGTAACTTTTTCAAGTAGTTGTTCACCCATCCAATGACTATAGCTAATCCCTGTGAAAACATTCCATGCTGCAACAGCTCTCGGGAGAAATAAATATCTCTATTGTTTCTATAATTTTGATTACTTAAAATTGTCATCGTCTTTACTCCACTAATGGAAATTGTGTTTAACCACTCCCTCAGGTCTTTCATACATTTAAAATAAATATATCTTCTCGTAGCATTCTCTGACCCAGTGCCTATAATCCTAGTGCCTTAAATCTTTGTTTTCTTTCCAGTATAGTTCTGTTGCATCAATGCTGTAAGCACCAACTTACTTGATAGATTGTATAAATATCATTGTGTTATACAGGACCCCTGTATCGTTTCAGTTACCCAGGATGACCCCTGTATCGTTTCAGTTACCCTTTGTTTACCGCTGCCTGAACCTATTATAGGGAGCCTTCAGGAATCGGGGGTGGGGGCTGCTGGGAAGCTAAATTTCCCATTTAAATGAATGGGTTCACTCCTAACTGTGGTTTCGAGCTGCCGCGTTAGGTTTTGCAATAATGCTTCCATTCCTTTTGTTTGTTCCTGGAGCCAATTACTTCACATTAACTTCTTTCTGCCAACTCAAATGTGTCCGGTCCTGAACCGTTTTGCATCAGTGTTTGATTTGCTGTCTTACAAAACTTCTATATACATCAGCAAATTATGTTCTTGCACAAAATTTGGGGAAGTCCATTTGAATTCCGCAGTTCATGCACACCCTGATAACCCTAATTCTTTGTTTCATGCTCATTAACATATGTTTTTCAAAAGTCTTTCATTGACCATGAGTACACTGGCATGACCATCTTATTGTTGATGACGTCCAATTACCCTTGAAAGGCAAATGTTAGACATCTCGAATTGCTAGACATCTTGAATTGCTACAGTCCAACTGCTGTAGATTACCCTGAGTGCTTTTGTGAAGGGAGTTGTGTGATTTTGATCCACAACTGTGTAATTCTAGGATCTCGGAAGATGGCAGAGATGGGTTAGCCATTTGGCACTTGTGGCTAAAATTGATTGTAAATGTTAATTTTGTCTTTTTCACCAATGTGCTGGATTCCCTCATTATTGAAGATGTGAATATTTGTAGAACAGCCTTCTCCATTGATTAGTTGCTTCATGATTAGTTGTTTAATCATTCACCATTTACAGTTTAATGCAGAACTTTATTCCGATCTTTTGGTTGTGGGATCACGAGGCACAGTCCTTTTTGTACTGTTGCCTATGGTGTAGCTTTGCCATATTAGCATCTAATTTTTAGAACACCAGTGTTTCTCCTGGCATGCTCTGTTGTCCTACTCATGAACTAGGGTTTACCAGACCATGAGGTTACAGATTGTTTGAATATAATTCTGTTGCTGCTAAATGGCAGCGTAAATTGTTCGATCTGTTCCAAATCAATCTATTTAACATGGTGTCCTCAGTATGAAAATGGGACTTCTATTCCATTGAAAACCATGGGGTGGTCAGTCTTCCCAATACTGTCATGGGCAAGACACATTTGCAACAGAAAAATAGATAATAGTGAGGTCAAGGAGGCTTTTCCCTCTTTATATTCTATGGTGCAATGTTTATAGACTGCACCTAATTATTTGAGATATTTTGTCAAGTGCCAATTGAAAATCCAAGGATATTAAATTTGCAGTAACCTTAGTGTACCAGGGCCATGTCATTATCTACTGGAAACCATTTCTCTCTTAAGACCATTTCAGGAAAATTCAAGATGTTGTCATATTGAAAGATTTTGGGGTTGTGTATTCTGTTGCTAAAGACAGTTGAGTTGAAGTCTGGCAGTCTTGTTTTGAAAAAGTTAAATAAATTCAACTCCATTTACTTAATGATCTAATAAGAAAATGTGTGTTGCTTGAGTTGAAAAAGGTAGTATATATTGGAGCAGGAGAGGACAGCAGGCTGCAGACACTGCTCCCAGTCTCTGCTGTGTTAGTTTATTTATGCTGAGTGACTTTAGAGCCACTAATTTGGACTCTGGCCAGGAGATGGATATTTGATATTTTCTCCTAATACCAAAGCACTTCTAATATCTCTAGGGAGTTTTTGCTGAAACGTATGTGCTGTGATGTTCCCTCCTGACTGAAAATCTTGCCCACGTGAAGAAAAGCCAGAAGATTATTACAAAAGAGAGTGACCAATACTTGTGGATCTATACGTCTGCATTAGTTAGGACAGGAGAGTAAATTAGATGAAAAAGAAAATGCTTCTGACTCCATCTGTCCTAATACTTTAAGTAGATGAATGTCATTTTATTTTATACTGAAATTTCACTCCAGTGCTACTTGGTCTCAAGTATCACAACAGAAGGGAGGGAGAAAAATCAGGATTTCATATTTGCTGAAAGTAGCCTTGAGATTTTTAAAAAATGTTATCAGTTTTGGTTTGGAGCTGTAAACTGAGAATTGAAGGTGTCTTTTGGATTGTGAGTAGCAGGTTGTTTTTTTTTAAGGAGTGAACAAAAACTGATTTTTTTTTGTAAGGCCTGGCCTGAAAGTTAGTTATTATTATAAATACTCTTGTTAAAGCTTCAACTATGGAGAGGCCTTACGCTTAAATAGATGGCACATGTTGAATGTCAATTGTAGCCTAATGGAGTTATGGTGCCAATCAGTTGAACAAAGAGAATGAAAACAAACAGAAGCAAAAGTTTGCATTAGTTTTTGAACTGTCTTTAAGTAAAGAAGAAAGGATGTGAAAGCTGCAGAACAGAGGTTTGGGTGCTCTTTGGCTATCTTCCCATTATCAACTTATTGAAAGCTCAGAGAATAGAATCTGTTACAAGTATTCAGTGAATATTGATTGAATCCTGCTAGAAGGTGTTTGCATGCATCAATGTCTTCAAAAAACAGGCAGGATCCAATACTGTGTACCTGAGAAATTATGGATTGCGGAGACTGTTTAAGTAAACTGGCCGATTACAACTTTTTTTTCCCTTTTGATTTATCCCTTGTCTGTCTGTCTTTGAGAGAGTGTGGGCTAGAATCAAAGAAATTTGTGTTTAAATTTTTGATATTGATTAGATTACCTTATTGCTCAACTTTGCTCTTCTAAAGCTACTGCATTATTAATAAATTGTTAACTCATTTGTTTAAGCTATAAACCTGATGTCTGGTATTGGTTATTCACTAAATCTGATTGGGAACCATTGGGGTCAATTTTGAAGGTCATTGAATGTTTAATTTTACTACGTTGTGAATACAAGGCTAGGGGGACTGATTTGGTTTGGTTATGTCTCTGTTATAATGGTAGAACTGATCATATTGCAAGAGATAATTCAAAACTTATAAAGGAGTAGGCAGGGTATAAATGTGTATTTCTAATGTTTAAATAGGCTTTCTTACATTTTCAGAGAATTTATTACAATAAGATACTCATTACATATTTATCAATATGTTTGACATTTTATTTGGGGGTGGGGGTCAAGGGTCAAGAAGTACTGTGCTTCCCAGTCAGAATTGTGCTATTTTGAATGACATAGAGAGCCTCATTGCTTGTGCAATCGAAGACAGATATGTCAAGTTCATGCTTTGTGTTGGCCCTTGTGGATCTACCATAAGTGGAGTTGGAAAGTTGGGTTTGTGTTTGTGCACTACTCATTTGGCATTCTACTGATCATAGATGCTTTTTGATAACTTGGAGGTGCATGTATGCAGTAGCGTCATGTTTTCTGGAAGCTTTTAGTTATGCATTACATAGCTTAGAGTCTTTGTTTGAAAATGATTGTGTCAGGCAATTTTGAATGGCCATTTACTGTTCCTAAAAGTGATCGCGTTCTGGGAAATTGAGTTAGTTGATGGTAAGTCTGATCAACTCACTTAATATCGCTGTTTCCTTTCCTTTTAAGAAAGGATCAAGTGCTAGTTTGCATATTGGAGTAGTTATTTATAAAGTGTTTGCTTGCCACTTACAGATGAATATATCAGCGGCAGTTCAGTTTTGAGAACTGACAATTCTGACAGTTTGGAGAACAATTCAGGAGAACTTCATTGCAGTTGAGTGCAGGCGGAAAGCCTGTCTTTTCTGAGAGTGAATCAGGCTTTTGTTAATACCTGAAGAGAAGATGCACAAGCAATTTTGTATCGACATTTTCTTCCTTCTGTAGTGCTATGTCATAGGGGAGCAGGATTTTGCATTGAGAACAGGATCCAGGCTGGATCTTTGCCAGTTCTAAATGGACGTGTATTTTATTTTTGACATCAAATCAGATGTTCTCTTTTAATCAATCTTGACTACTATGCCTGATTTGTGCAGAAAGCCAGATTTTGTGGTGTACAATTCAGTTCAAAGAACTAGGTTATGAACATTGAATGTGAAAGAATCAGATGTCTGTGTGGTTGTATTTTACTTACCCTTGTTCTATCCACACATGTTGAACTCAACAGTAAATGTTTTTCTACCTGTTCTGTGAATGGAGGATAACTGAAACCTCAAATGTAATTTGAGAGCAATTCAGTTGAGAGATTCAGGCGACCTCAAATATTTACATCTTGTGATTTTAAGTAGTCATATGAGCATATTTCAATCTTTTCTCCTCATTCCCCAGAAGTTATTGCTATTAATTTTTGTCTCCTAACTTCTCACTTGACTTGGAAGTTGCTGACCTCCACTAAATTAAACTGTACTTTTTATTTTTAACATTAGATCAGATGAAGATTCATTTGTTTCTATTGTACTGTGGTCTGACACACCCAACACCCCAGAAAGCCTCTAGTGCATATAGCTTGAGATGGAGAATGCATTGCTGAACTTTTCCTCACTCAGTTTTTCTGTTTAATACAGTGGGCTACAGGTAGGAAGTTCTGTGCTTGCTTATAGATCAACTTTTACTTTTTATGTAAAAATTCTTGTCATTTTAAAAGTGGCCATTTTCAAGTACCCGTATGGTTTCAGTGAAAAGTGATTCCAAATGCTTGTGATCAAAGAAACTCCAGTGAACGTATACAAGGAACATAACTTGGGTGTGGCAAGCAATTTGGAAGCAAATGGTCTGTTAACCTTTATCACAAAAGGATTGGAATACCAGAATAAGGACGGTTTGCTATTGTTGGAAGGCTTTGTCAAAATCACATTTGAAGTACTGTGTATGGTTATGGTCTCCAAATCCAATAAAGGAAGTAGTTCCCTGAGAGGATGTACAGTGAAGAACAACCCTCACATCCTGGAAACCTGTGATGAGAGGCTGAGTAAATTGAACCTATATCTCCGGAATTTAGAACACTAAGAGATGATCTTATTAAAATCTGCAAGATTCTGAAGGTTGCCCCTTCAGCTAGTGAATTGAGAACTTTGGCGAAGTTTTTGGATAAGGGGTTGGTAAATTAGGACTGAGATGAGAAATGTCTTCTCTGAGAGTTGTGAATCTTTAGAATTCTCTATCCCACCTGTTGTACATGCTCCATACTTGAATATATTTAAGGCTGAGATCTTTTTGGTTTCTCAAGGAATATAGAGAATAAGTCTAAATGTACTTAAGGTAGAAGATCATTTGTGATTATGTTGAATTGTGAAGCAAACCCATGAGTGCACATGATCAAATACTGCTGTTTCTTATGTTTTTATGTTCACAAGCTACCTGGCAACAATTTTGTTAATTTTGAGGAAGCAATATAGGATGATAATTGTATTAGCATTTATACAGTGAAGCATTTTAATGAACACCTTTTAAAATTTTGTTTTCATGTGATTTTTATTGCATTTTGTTGACCTTTTAGATGGATTGGATTTGACCAGGCTGAGTCTAAAAACATAATTTGACCCATTGCAATATTTCCTAGTCCAGTATTAAAATGTGACATAAACTCTACTTAATGGTTCTAGAAGTCACAGTTGGCCAATTGCTTTATAACTGCATATGACTAAACCAATGTTTTGCAAATTAACTTTTGAAATCATTATAATTTTGTGATTCACATATTTAAATCGTCACCAAATGCTTTCTCAGCATACTACCTGTAATAGGCTGACATATAACTCAAGACTACCCAAACACAGTTAAGTTTTGTGAGGACAGAGTTTGTAATTATTCAGCTTGGTGGTGTTCTAATAGACCCTGCAGGAAAGTTTCGCAAATCGACCGATTTCATTTCCTGAAACTTTACTACTGATAACTCTGCCTAATATTCTTATCTTTTCATTTCTCAGTTTAGCTGCTAAGGGAAGCTTGAAATGACGGAATATAAGCTGGTAGTGGTCGGAGCTGGTGGTGTAGGAAAGAGTGCCTTGACGATCCAGTTGATTCAGAACCACTTTGTGGATGAATATGATCCAACAATTGAGGTAAGTGGGCTCATTCCATGAGTTGGCTATGGGGTAATGCTGAAAGTAATATAGTAATTTAGGCAGATTTGTATTTATGATTTGGGTTGTAAATGATACTGTATTCTTCAATTTAAAAAAAATTCCAGGTTTATCAATTCCAAAAAAAGTTATACATTTCCAAAAGAACAAAAAAGAACCCTCCTCTGACTATAAGCAATTTTCAGATTGTTTTCAATCTTGATATGTACAACCTAGCATTTTGTTAACGTTTTAGTTTCAGCCTTGGCTCCATGCTTTTGAACTCTTGTGTCAGTCATAAAGTTGCAAGTCTAAGTCCAGCTCCTGAGACTTCACAAAATTCAAATTGAAATTTGCACAGTATTAGGAGTGTTCAAAGTTTGTGAGAAGATTCATAGCTCGGGTGCTCGTTGTTGTGGTTCTGTTCGCCGAGCTGGGAATTTGTGTTGCAGATGTTTCTTCCCCTGTCTAGGTGACATCCTCAGTGCTTGGAAGTCTCCTGTGAAGCGCTTGTGTGATCCTTCCTCCGGCATTTGTAGTGGTTTGAATCTGCCGCTTCCGGTTGTCAGTTCCAGCTGTCCGTTGCAATGGCTGGTATATTGGGTCCAGATCGATGTGCTTATTGGTTGAATCTGTGGATGAATGCCATGCCTCTAGGAATTCCCTGGCTGTTATCTGTTTGTCTTGTCCTATAATTGTGTTGTGCCAGTCGAATTCATATTGCTTGTCATCTGCGTGTGTGGCTATTAAGGATAGCTGCATTTTGAAAGGTGTTGACTTTCAGATTAGATGTGGCATTTTCACTTTTTGACGTAAAAGGTAGCATTTTGGCGAGGATAGAATTCTCCCTGGGTGGATTGACAAATTATTATGTTCCAACTATTTTAATAAAACAGATTGTCTAATCTTTTGCACATTGTTGTTTTATGAGGATTTCTATTGGCAGATTGCTTAGCTTCTTGATGTTGTTATGGTGACTAAAATATTTGGCTATAAAGTCACTGATAAAATATAGGAAATGCATGCAGTAAGATTTCAAAAATAGATATCTAATTTCTCCCATGCTGAGCCTAAAATACTATCATTAAACTATACCCACTTTTGCGAGAGGAGGGGAGGATTTACAAGGATGTTGACAGGGTTGGAGGATTTGAGCTATAGGGAGAGGTTGAATACTCTAGGGGTGTTTTCCTTTGAGCATCGAAGGCTGAGGGGGTGACTTTATTGAGGTTTATAAAATCATGAGGGGCATGGATAAGATAAATAGACAAAGTCTTTTCCCTGGGGTGGGAGGGTCTAGAACTAGAGGGCATAGGTTTTAAGGTGAGAGGGGAAAGATGTAAAAGAGTCTTTTCACGCAGGGGGTAGTACGTGTATGGAATGAGCTGCTAGAGGAAGTGTTGGAGGCTAGTACAATTGCAACATTTAAAATACATCTGGATGGGTATATGAATAGGAAGGGTTTGGAGGGATATGGGCCGGTTGCTGGCAGGTGGGATGAGGTTAGGTTGGGATATCTGGTCGGCATAGACAAGTTGGACCAAAGTGTCTATTTCCATGCTGTACACCCCTAGACTCTAAGCCACTGTGGTGTTCACTCTATACATAAGGTCAGATGTATGGATATTTGCTGATAATTACATAATGTTCAGCACCACTTGTAACTCTTTAGATAATGAAACAGACAATATCTGAATGCAGCGGATCTAGACAGTACCCAGGTTTGAGCTGACAAATGGTGAGTAGTGTTCACCCTTACAAGTGCCATATAATGGCCAGCAAGAGTGAATATAACCATTGAATGTTGAGGGACAATGGCATGACCATCAATGAATTCCTCGTTCTCAGTCTGAGAGTTACAATTGACCAGAAATTGATCTGAGACCAGCCTTCTAAATACAATAGCTTCAAGAAAAGCTCATAGGCTAGGAATTCTGAAGTGTGTAACTCTGCCTCCAAAGCCTGCCCATAAGAAATGAGTCCTCTACAAGGCACATGTCAGGAGTGTGATGGAATACTCTCCACTTGTCTGGATGACTGTACAATGCTCGAAGCCTGACGATATTCGTGACAAAGCAGCCATTTGTATAGCACTATATCCACAAGCATTCAATTCCTCTACCACTGCTCAGTAGGAGCAGTGTGTACTATCTACAAAATCTTCAGAAATTTACCAAAACCCCCTTGACACATCTCCAGAGAGGAAGTGATGGCCTAATGTATTGTCACCAGACTGTTAATTCAGAAATCCAGGAAATGTTTTGAGGACCATGGTTGAATTCTGCCATCCCTGATGGTGAAGTGGAATTCAGTAAAAATCTGGAATTGAGCATCTAATTTTAAACATGAAGCAGTCTTTGGGAATATATCTATGTAGTTCAGTAAAATCCTCTGGGGAAGGAAGTTGACATCCTTATTGGTCTGACCTGTATGCAACTCCAGACCCACAGCAATGGCTAATCAATGCTGGTCCCCTGAGCGATCCACACATCCCATGCGTGAATGGAAAAGAAAAATTGCACTGCTGATGCCAGTCTGAAGTTTTGTGCTTTTAAAGTAATATTTGAACCAAGCCTTCTAACTCAAGTGAGGAGTCCAGCCACTGAATCACAGTGAACATCCCAATGTAATTAGTGTTACCTTCATGTCCAAATGGATCCCTCTGCTGTATTCAGTTTGATTTATTTAATAATTTCATTGAAGGCTTTTGATAAAATTAGTGAAGTATAACATTTCTGCAAATTCACTGCCTGGTTAACTTTTTAAGTGTTTACAGTCATCATAGTCTTCTGTCTGTAGACATAATCTTCTTCCTATTATTGATTTAAGGTCGGTTAGTCTATAGTGTATGGATTCTTCCCTTTTCTCTTTCTGAAGAACCATGACATCACCATCTCTCTGTACTTGCATAAAACCTGTAAAACGTCTTTGTCCAGTTCTGATGAAATGTCTTAAACTGAAGCATCAATTCTGTTGCCCTCTCCATAGATGCTACTGGACCTGTTGACTTTTTGTGGCGTTTTCTGTTCTACAGTTGAATATAAGATTATTGTGTGTTGATGAGACTGTTTTTGCACCACTTGTGAGCTCAGTTTTACTTCAATTTGATTGTAATTCCATCCAGTATTATTTTTCACTATCGATCCTGATTATAAACTAACTCTTGAGTCCTGAAGAAGGGTCACTGTTGACTCTGTTTTCACTCTCTACAGATGCTGCCTGACTTGCTGAGATTCTCCTTCAGTTTAAATCTTTATTGTTGGCCATTAAATGATCTCTTAGCTTCCAGTAGTTTATTGACTGCAGAGGCACGGTGGCTAAGTGGTTAGCACTGCTGCCTCACAGCACCAGAGACCCAGGTTCGATTCCAGCTTTGGGCGATTGTCTGTTTGGAGTTTGCACATTCTTCGTGTCTGCGTGGGTTTCCTCCGGGTGCTCCGGTTTCCTCCCACAGTCCAAAGGTGTGCAGGTCAGGTGAATTGGTCAATCTAAATTGTCTGTGGTGTTAGGTGCATTATTCAGAGGGAAATTGATCTGGGTGGGTTACTCTTCAGAGGGTCAGAGTGGACTTGTTGGATTGAAGGTCCTGTTTTCCATACTGTAAGGAATCTAATCATTTATTGTTTAGAACCAGGATTGTACTACATACTTTCTTGTTGGACTTAGAAGAAATGGCTTTGAAGAGTCCACAGTGGTTCTGTAAATTGTTTGCAATAAGTCAAACTTCCAAATAATTCCACAAAAAGAATTTTAATGGGTACATTTGCATGAATTAGAAGGGAGGTTCGTACATTGTGCACTTGTTGGTGGACTCTCCATATGACAATGTCATCGCTTAGTATTGTATTCAGTAGAAGCAATAGGGTTTTAAAGATTCTCCCATGATGTTTTTTGTCTTGTCTGTGTCATTTTGTCCTTCCAGATTTGTCCATGTCTTTGTCATCTAATCCATCTTTCAAATTCAGGAATACAATTCAAACAAGTATATATAAATTAGATATTTTGATTCTTGATTATGCAGTTAGATATTTAGTAATGTAATCTTTTCAAAGTTAATTATTGTCTGTTTCTCCCTCAGGATTCCTATAGGAAGCAGGTAGTGATTGATGGTGAAACGTGTTTATTAGACATTCTGGATACGGCAGGTCAAGAAGAATATAGCGCTATGAGGGATCAGTACATGAGGACAGGAGAAGGATTCCTCTGTGTATTTGCCATAAATAATAATAAATCTTTCGCAGATGTTCACTTGTACAGGTAGGTTTCTCTAAATCTTCACCTTTCTGTTGTTTTTGAGAGATTGACAGCCAGGGCCGTGTGAATTTGCTTCAGTTTTTCGTCAATTGCAGATGTCAGTAAACACATCTTGTGAATCTTTCCTTTTAGACTGAGATGTGTAAATTTTAGATACACTGGTTAGGAAGTTGAGGTCCCTGAACCTAATTTCTTATATTCTAGGATTCTAATATATTAGGAAATTTCCATGGCCCTACCATGGAAAGTTTCTGTTGAGTGAGAGTATGTACTAGACATGGTAATTGGATGTGTGTAGTGGTGGTGTCCATGGGTTTTAAGAAAATCTTTAATAAAGTACCACACAGGAGACTAATGAAGATAATGGGGTGGGGAATTAAGTGGAAACAAGAATACAATTTAGTTAGAAGGAAAAAGGGCTGAGTAGCTATAATCCTTCCCTTTTTGTTCTTTTTCCCTGCTGTGTGAACCTCCACATGTAGAAGTTGATGTGTTCACACTCCAGTTAGAATGCGCAGGACCTCTGAGCAGCTGCGTAGCTGTGCAGCTTAGAGGGAACATTAGTATGTAGGACAGCAGAGAAGTTTTTGAAGTAGGAAGTCGAAAGGACCTTTACTGTTAGCTATGTATATCTGTGACTTGGAAACAAGTCTGGATGCATTTGATAAAATAGTAACCTATGGTTGACTCTTTAGAATATTAACATACATTTCTGAGGCTACTATCAAGAAATGGATCACAAAGTGACAGATTAATTTATTGCTTGTGAATGAAATGCATTTAGTTTTTTTTAAGAAGAAAGCAATACAATTCTACTCTGAACTAAAATAGGCTTTAGAGAATGTATATCTGGGATTCTGCTAATGCAAAGAAAGACCTGAACGCAAGCATTTTTCATTACATTAGGTAGAAGCAGATTGTTTGAGATGTTAAGTCTGAACTAAAGGTCCAGAAACTGTATGTTGAAGAGAAAGTTTAATATGCTGGATGAAGGTTAAATGTCAGTTGGATAAATATAGTTAAGAATGATGTGTAGAAGTACATAGTGGTCGAGGTGACTTGGTCTAAATGGCATTTCCCATGTTTCAGTTACTGTGACTAGATTAAAATATTTTGCTTTAATACAATAAATTAAGTGCTGAATCTGACTAAAAAAAGTCCTCTGTTGTGCTTGATCTTCTAACTTACCCACACCAGACCCTTGAGGTAAGATGAGAAGCAGATGTATTTTAACTTACCACCGCTAACCAGCTTGGGTAATTAATTTGTCCTGAGAAAGGAAAAATCTTGAAATTTCATTATATAATCAGTTAAAAACAGCTGAAGGTTAATGCAGTACTGACTCATGCCTGTTGTGTTTTATCAGGAGCATGTTAGGATATATCTATGGAGTTAAATCTCAAAATGTGGCTTCAATGTCATTGTAACTCCATACATAGAGAGAAGGGATGAATGAATCAAATAAATGCTCTCCTTTTCCTCCCGGCCATTCTTCCTCTTCCTTGACCCAGTAGCATTCTCATAACCTGACCCTTTATCATTTTATAGTTGCATTCACATCCAACTTCAGGTCTGTAAGTGTCCCGTTTCCTGCATTTTTGACATAGCCTCCACTCTTATGCTCAACTACTCCATTTAGCGTAAACCCTGATATTGTTACAGGTTTCTTCTTTGCAGACTCTTTCTTTATTGTCAGAACTGTTGCTATTGCTTTGTGTGTATTTTTGTTGGGAAGAAGACATTTGACCCATTGCGACGTTGTATCGTTACCTTATGTTCGAGCTGCTCTTTCTATCTCAAGTTCTCAATTGTGACTGCCACCAGCTTTGTGAATCACTTAATCTGGCTTCTATTCTGCCCACACTGCTGTTATTGCTGTGGTCAAAATCAGCTTTGTAAATGACCACAGTTCTTCGATAGTTTCTTCCAATTTTATACAGTTACATTTAATGTTCTTCGCTATTGCATTCTTCTACCTTTCCATTGCTTACAATCTGTAACTTAATACTCATCTATGTTTGATTTAGAGCTGTTTTAGCCCAGTGTACTAAAATGCGACTGTGCAGTATCTCCTGATCTCTGACTGAACTTCCATCGTGTTTCCTAAGCAAATCCTTCTCTTATTTTTCCTTATAGTTTCACTACAGCAAAGGCTGCTGTGAACAGTCACTTCAGCAAAGGCTGTAGGTCTACTGTTGAAACTGTTACTAAATTGTTTAAACTATTGCAATGAAAGAGATATGCTTTTAGGCATATAATTTGGCTTGAGTCTAATTTGATGTAAGATATAGTGGAATCTTTTTGTGGTGGACAGTGGTTTTACTGTGTATAGTCAAGGATGAGAATTGTTTATTCAGACTTAAGTACCAAGATGAAAATGATTTTCTTTCAGAGAACAGATTAAACGAGTAAAGGATTCTGAAGATGTTCCCATGGTTTTGGTAGGGAACAAATGTGATCTACCTGCCCGGACAGTGGATACGAAACAAGCACAGGAGCTAGCTAGGAGTTATGGAATACCTTTCATAGAAACCTCAGCAAAAACGAGACAGGTAAGATAAATTGGAGAGTGCTGGGAAAAGAAACCTAATGCTAAAGTCACAGGTGAACAAATTTATTTTGATTCTCAGTTTTTTGTTTTAGTTAAGATGAAGTTGAAACGGTAGCATTGTAATTCGTGCAGCACAGAGAGAGGTTATTCACCCATCAAGTCTTTGTGGGTTCTTTCGTAAAACAGTCTAGGTAATGTCAAGGTTACTTTTGACAACTTGATTGAATTAAATCTGAATAAATTAAAGCTTGCTGAAAGAGAATGAAGCTGAAGAATTAATGGAAAAACAAGGAAATCGCAGAGCCTTTGAACAGGTATTTTGTTTGTCCTCACAGTAGATAATGCTCTCCAAGAATAGTTTATTTTCTTTCTTGATATTCTACTAACTTGAAACAATACTGCTATCAGTACTGGAAATTTAATGGGGCAAAATATTGACAAATAGAGTCATAGAGATGTACAGCATGGAAACAGACCCTTTGGTCCAACCTGTCCATGCCGACCAGATATCCCAACCCAATCTCGTCCCACCTGCCAGCACCCGGCCCGTATCCCTCCAAACCCTTCCTATTCATATACCCATCCAAATGCCTTTTAAATGTTGCAATTGTACCAGCCTCCACCACATCCTCTGGCAGCTCATTCCATACACGTACCAACCTCTGCGTGAAAAGGTTGCCCCTTGGGTCTCTTTTATATCTTTCCCCTCTCACCCTAAACCTATGCCCTCTCATTCTGGACTCTCCGATCCCAGGGAAAAGACTTTGTCTATTTATCCTATCCATGCCCCTCATAATTTTGTAAACCTCTATAAGGTCACCCCTCAGCCTCCGATGCTCCAGGGAAAACAACACCAGCCTATTCAGCCTCTCCCTGTAGCTCAAATCCTCTAAGCCTGGCAACATTCTTGTAAATCTTTTCTGAACCCTTTCAAGTTTCACAATATCTTTCCGATAGGAAGGAGACCAGAATTACACGCAATATTCCAACTGTGGCCTAACCAATGTCCTGTATAGCTGCAACATGACCTCCCAACTCCTGTACTCAATACTCTGACCAATAAAGGAAAGCATACCAAACACATTCTTCACTATCCTATCTACCTGCGACTCCACTTTCAAGGAGCTATGAACCTGCACTCCAAGGTCTCTTTGTTCAGCAACACTCCCTAGGACCTTACCATTAAGGGTACAAGTCCTGCTAAGGTTTGCTTTCCCAAAATGCAGCACCTCGCATTTATCTGAATTAAACTCCATCAGCCACTTCTCAGCCCATTGGCCCATCTGGTCCAGATCCTGTTGTAATCTGAGGTAACCCTCTTCGCTGTCCACTACACCTCCAACTTTGGTGTCATCTGCAAACTTACTAACTGTATCTCTTATGCTCGCATCCAAATCATTTATATAAATAACAAAAAATAGAGGACCCAGCGCCAATCCCTGTTGCACTCCACTGGTCACAGGCCTCCAGTCTGAAAAACAGCCCTCCACCACCACCCTCTGTATTCTACTTTTGAGCCAGTTCTGTATCCAAATGGCTAGTTCTCCCTGTATTCCATGAGATCTAACCTTGCTAATCAGTCTCCCATGGGGAACCTTGTCGAACGCCTTACTGAAGTCCATATAGATCACATCTACTGCTCTGCCCTCCTCAATCTTCTTTGTTACTGCTTCAAATAACTCAATCAAGTTTGTGAGACATGATTTACCACGCATATCTCAGACCTAAATGGCTTTATCACAAGGTCTTAACTGATAGCTGTGCAGATAGTGTATGCATTGGTTGTAATCCTCCCAAATTTCCAAGATTCTGCAAAGGTCCCTGCAAATTGGAAAATGATAAATGAAGCACCTGTTCTGTTTGTGAGAAGTTACCCATACTATTTTTGTTGTTTGTTGCTATTCCATCTAACCTTAAGCCCAAGGGGGTTAATGGCATTTTGGAGTTAGTAAAGGAATTGTGACATGAACCCTACTTTTTCTGATTGTATTGACATGTTGATCTGGATTCTGGATTAGTGGTGCTGGAAGAGCACAGCAGTTCAGGCAGCATCCAAGGAGCAGCGAAATCGATGTTTCGGGCAAAAGCCCTTCATCAGGAATAAAGTCAGAGAGCCTGAAGCATGGAGAGATAAGCTAGAGGAGGGTGGGCGTGGGGAGAAAGTAGCATAGAGTACAATAGGTGAGTAGGGGAGGGCATGAAGGTGATAGGTCAGGGAGGAGAGGGTGGAGTGGTTAGGTGGAAAAGGAGATAGGCAGGTCGGACAAGTCCGGACAAGTCATGGAGCCAGTGCTGAGCTGGAAGTTTGGAACTAGAGTGAGGTGGGGGAAGGGGAAATGAGGAAACTGTTGAAGTCCACATTGGTGCCCTGGGGTTGAAGTGTTCTGGAGCCAATTCTCAATTATCATTGAGACCATGAAATATGATTTCAACTGAAGCTCCCTTTTAGTATGGTGCAGTAGCTTTTGGAATGATTAGAGGAGGACAGTGCGTCCTTTTTTTTAATATGTTTCTCAATTCCAGGTACAGCAAGCACTTTATATTGTGTGGTGAAAGTGGTAACATGTTCTAAAGTACTTTGTGGTCATAAGGGATAAATAGATAGCAAGGTAAAGGTACTATAACAGCACAACAGCCAAGATAGATTTGCAAGTTAATAGAAAGCTGAATCCATCACTGAGCATAATATCACTAGGAGCTTGCTCGTAAACGAGGTCATGAAAATTTAACTTGGGGTATTCCCATGGAAACGCTGCACAGATGGATTTAGTTTTGTTTTATTAATTCATAGATATGAATATTCCTAGCAAGGACAGAATTTATTGCTGATTCATAATGACCCAATGAAGTTAGAGTTGGCTTAAGCTGTGCTACCCTCATTTGAGTACATCCTGGTTCAGTTCAGAAGGGAGGCGCAGGGCTTGACCCAGTGATCATTTGGAAAGAGCAATTGTAGCTTTAAGTCAGGATGGTGTGTGGCTTATGGTGCTGTACCCATGTGTTTGCTACTCTTGCCTTTCTAGTTGGAGTATGAAATTTGGAAGGTATCGTTGAAAGAAGTTTGAAGTACTTGACGTTTTGCAGGTGATACACAGCTGCTACATTACAAGCTTGTAGTGGAATGGATGAATGTTTAACTTGGCAGATTATGTGCTGATGAAAGTGGTTGCCTTGTCTTTGGTGTTAAGCTTCTTTTGTAGTTGGAGTTGCATTCTTCCAGGCAAATGGGTAATATCCTACCATGCTGACATTTGCTTTGTGGATTGTGGGACAAGGTTTGGAGAGCCAGATGAACTACTGCAGTATTTTCTGATCTATTCTTATAACAATAGTGTTTGTGACTGAGCCATTTGTGTTTTTTTGGTCATGAGGGTGCTAATAGTGGGTCTTTTAGGTCAGACTTTTTCTTCCAATTCCAGTTCAACTTGTTTAAGCTGTTTTTGGTACTTAAAACCTCACTAGGGCATTTTATACTTACAGATATTCTATAATTTAGTTTTCTTCCTCATTGTTAAAAGAAGCTTTGAGTACTTCAATAGTATGCTGATGGGACTAAGGCTACTTTTTCATTTAGTTGATTGGTGATGAATATTATTTGGTTCTGAACATTCATTAGAGGTTGAAACTGTGTTTTGAACTGTTACCCCTTTAACTAGATTACTTAGTGTGGAAACAGGCCCTTCAGCCCAACAAGTCTACACCGACCCTCCAAAGGGCAACCCACCCAGACCCATTCTTTTACATTTACCCCTTCACCTAACACTATGGGAAATTTAGCATAGCCAATTCACCTAACCTGCATATTTTTGGATTGTGGGAGGAAACTGGAGCACCTGGAGAAAACCCACGCAGACGCAGGGAGAATGTGCAAACTCCACACAGACAGTTGCCTGAGGCTGGAATTGAACCGGGTCTCTGGCACTGTGAGGCAGCAGTGCATTTGCAAAGGACATTGCACTTTGCGGCTCTTCTGTGCATTTAACCTCCAACGCAGGCAGGTTGTTTACCTCTTGGTTACCCTCTTCAACAAAGATGTGATGCTCAAAAAAAAGCCATCATAAAGTAAGACGCCCTGATTCAGGGTATAAGAAGGTCCAGGACCTCTGGTTTCACAAAATAGTTTTTTGTGCCAACTGGTCTTGAAAATGAAACCAAAGGTTTAGGATGCCCTCTTGTGGCTGGTTGCTATCATCTGTGTAAGAGTCATATAGCATGGAAACAGTGTCTTTGGTCCAACTAGTCTATGACAAATATGTTCCCAAACTAAACTAATTCCACTTGCCTGCATTTGGCCCATATCCCTCCAAACCTTTCCTATTCATGTACTTATCCAAATGTCTTTTCAATGTTCTAACTGTACCTGCATCCACCACTTCCTTTGGCAGATCATTCCACACACAAGCCGCATTCTGCATAAAAAAGCTTGCCCCTTGTACCCTTTTAAAACCTTTCTCCTCTCACCTTTTAAAATATCTTTTGAACTGGAGGCCTGTTTACAGTGGTGTTCCGTAAGGATTGGTGCTTGGTCCACTGCTTTTTGACATGATTTGGATATGGCTATAGGAGGAATGGTTTAAAAAGTTTTCAGATGACACCGAAATTGGTGGTGTAGTGGACAGTGAAGAAGGTTACCTCGGTACAATGGGACCTTGATCAGATAGGTCGAGGAGTGGCAGTTGGAATTGAATTAGATCAATGTAAGGCGTTGCATTTTGTCAAGGCAAATCAAGGCAGGACTTATACATTTAATGATAGGGTCATGGGGAGTGTTGCTGAACAAAGAGACCATGGGACTGTTAGTTCATAGCTCCTTGAAAGTGGAGTCACAGGCAGAAAGGGTAATGAAGAAGGTTTTTGGTATCCTTGCCTTTATTGGTCAGTGCATTGCGTATAGGAGTTGGGATGTCCTATAATGGTTGTAAAGGACATTAGTTAGGACACTTTTGGAATACTACATTCAATTCTGGTCTCACTGCTATAGGAAATATGTTAAACTTGAAAGGGCACAGAAAAGCTTTCCAAGGAACTGGAGAGTTTGAGCTGTAGGAGAGGCTGAATAAGCTGGGACTATTTTCCCTGGAGCATTGGCGGCTGAGGGGTGACCTGATAAGAGGTTTATAAAATCATGAGGGGCATGGATAGGGTGAATAGTCATGTTCCTTCCCCAGAGTAGGGGAGTTCAAAGTTTAGAGGGCTTATGTGTAAGGTGAAGGGGGAGGTGGGGGGAATATAAAAGGGACCTACGGGGCAATGGGTGGTGCGTGTATGGAATGAGCTGCCAGAGCAAGTGGTGAAGGCTGCTACATTTACAAATTTTCAAAAAGCATCTTGATGGATGCATGAGTAGGAAATATTCAGAAGGAGATAGGCAAAATATTTTCAAATGGAACTAGATTAATTTAGGATAACTGGTCAGCATAAATCTGATGTTACCCTGACATGGTTCCATTTGTACATGCTTAGCTGTTTTCAGAGTGAACGTATAGTTAACAGCATTATTCCACAATGGCATTAGTGATATACCAGAATTTGTGAGTGTGTGTGTGTGAGTGTGAGAGAGAGAGAGAGAAAGAGAAACACCATGTGATTATTCAGAAACAATTTCGACTATTTAGTTTAACCCATCTATATTGAATGGCAAATGAAGGAACTCATTTCTTTGCTGTCTGTCTGGCTTTAACTTGCTTTCAGTCTTGTAAAATGTGGCCCTTTATATCCATGTTTATACTTTTAAGTCTCCAGCCAGATTTGCCAGGTTTCTGGGTTGTTTCTATAGCAAAATGCTTTTTGTGACCAAGCATTACCTTGGCTTGCACCTGTCATCAGGATGACTGGTGCTTTTAGCCTGGCTCCCATCTTCAGACCTGTCTAACTTAAGTCGCACTACTGGGAGTTGTGCCTGTGCCAGTTTAGCTGTCTGGGTCATAGAAACTCTCAAATCCTCCCAGCATATCAAAGTGTACTTTCTGAAGGCAGATATAAAATTTAAGTTGGAGATTTTTTTCCAAGATCTTTGAAATGCATGTGCTTGTTTCTGAATTGGCCAGATCACACTTCAAAGTCTAGTTTTCCTTTCATGCTCAGCCTAAGATGGGCATGGATGAGTTAGTTGTCTGTCTGGAAAAAAAAAAGCATGGCCTCCCTCATGTGCATATTTCTTGTAATGTACATTAACAATTGTCAGTATTTAACCCATCTTAATAAGCTGTGCAATGTTGAAATCATTGTATGTGGGCGGCATGGTGGCACAGTGGTGAGCACTGCTGCCTCACCGCACCAGAGACCCGGATTCAATTCCCGCCTCAGGCGACTGTGTGGAGTTTGCACATTCTCCCCGTGTCTGCGTGGATTTCCTCCGGGTGCTCCGGTTTCCTCCCACAGTCCAAAAATGTGCAGGTTAGGTGAATTGGCCATGCTAAATTGCCCGTAGTATTAGTTGCAGGGGTAAATGTAGGGGAATGGGTCTGGGTGGGTGCGCTTCGGCAGGTTGGTGTGGACTTGGACGAAGGGCCTGTTTCCACACTGTAAGTAATCTAATCTAATCTAATCTAATCTAATCTAATCTAATCTAAAAGCCTCATCCAGACTAGCTGAGATTAATTAATTTCTATGCTTTGAATTGCTGATTTCTCTCCTCTGTAATTTTCAAAAAGTGTGCTATCCCGAGCGAAGGGATAGGGCAAGTAGGATCTGAGAGTTTATCATTGGTTGTCCAAAGTCTAAAATGTCCAAAACAGCCAGCTGAATTTGAGACTTACCTTTGAGGTCTAATTATTACTTTCTATAGTCCAATCTCCAGTAATCACTGCTGGGAATTCTGTGAATACAGCAAACATTTTATTAACCGGCACCTAAAAGACCAGGAGTGTGCAGTATGATCAAATATTTTGGATAATCAAGAAAGATGCATTGCCACAGTAAACTCTGATCATGTGAAGCTTCGAGACATCAACATCCCTCAAAAAATCTATGTAAACATATCAACACCTCCTAAAATACAAGAAATAACACACAGTAAGTAATAGAAATATAATGCAGGGGGTGTATCCCTAAGTTGTACTTTATTTACAGCATAAATATTTGGACATCCTAGTCGGTTATATTATGTGAAGTATAGTCCACAGATGTGCAGATTAGGTGAATTAGCCATGTTAAATTGCCCATAGCAATCAGGGATGTGCAAGCTAGCCATGGGAAATGCAGGGATAGGGTGAGTGGGTGGGATGCTCTTTGGAGGGGTTGGTGTGGACTCGATAAACCAAATGGCCTGCTTCCACACCATAGGAATTCTATAATATATACTTTTTGCCTGGTTATTAAGGTGCCAGTTAAAATAAAGTTTGCTGTATTTAGAAAAGGACTGAATTTTCTTTGGCTGTGATACCTGATGACCAAATAATGTTTTCACCTGTGCAATGTACTTTTTCTCTTAACCCTTCCTGAAATTGGACAAATTGCTCCCTAAGTGCAGTGGAAGCTTTGCAGGACAAGTTTCTATTCTTGGTCTGCGCTGTGTAGTGAGCCAACATTTGGGGACACTGGTTTCAGTGCTCATGTGCTAGAGAGCAGCAAACCATCACGTTTACTCTTCCTGACTGCTGTTCAGTGATTCAGGCAGGAATCTGCCAGTGTGGATGCTTATGAGAGAAAGTTCAGCTCTGCTCTGACGCTCTGGCAAGTGGAGTATTTTGCTGATACTGACAGAAAAATCGGTATTTGAGTGAGGCACTGTCTTCTGATATGACTACTCTGCTAAGAATCAGTAGCTTCAGAGATGTGTAGTCAGATGACACATTCCTTTTGGCTAACATCCTGGTCTTACTATGTATCTTTAACATTCAAACCTGCAAAAGTACAATCTACATGCCAGTGTAACAATGCAAAATGTATTAAAGTGTTCTTACATCTAATATTCACAATTTGGAAACTATGTATTACTGTTAGCTCCCATCAGATAAGTATAGCACAGTAGCAGTAAAGTATGATTCTCAGTCACTAATAGTTCCTTTATTGAAGTTTGAAATGATCCAAGATTGCCTTAAAGAAAATTGGAGTGGGCACTCTTCATACTTATCTCCCTACTTGATTGAAGGTAAAACTTGTACTATGTCCTATTCTAATACGCTCTCTTTTAAGACTGCAAACTGGAATCCCTTACGTCTCGCAGTCTGGGCCTTTTTCCTGTTTTTTTTTAAAAACCCATGTTGGATAATCACCAAATTCCTATTTTAACCACTTTCTCTATTTTTCTGAACTCCGCGCATAATCAGAAAGGAGAGATCACATCCGCAGAGTGAGACGACCCAAGTGAGTATATCGTTCAGGGAACTTGGAGGACCATGTAGGAATTCAATGCAGAGTGGAAGAGGTGCTTTTTGCTTACCCTTTTGTCTCTTAATTTGTTTTTTAAAAAATTGATAGATTAAATTGAAGCTGAGGATTGGGGTCCCAAGCACAAAAGAGAGTGACGTTACAAAAGTTGTAACTTCATTGGTTGGTAATAGCTACTAATTTGACCAATTATTATAGGTTCCTTTTAATTGTAGGCAATTATGGCAAATATTTATGTTTTAAAAAAATTAGGGAAATTTTTTTTAGGAAATCTTTAAAAATCATTTGACAACTAAGTAAACAAAATAGGCAAAGCTAGATGATGTGTTTTACCTGCATGATATGGTAACTAGTGGACCCCATTGTGGTTCATAATGACCACATCTGTAGCAAGTGTTGATGAGTCAAAGTCTGAGCTTCAAACACTTTGACACATCAGGAAGGGGGTGGGTAACTTAAGTGCTGTGTTTCAGAAGGCAGTCACGCTCTTTAGCTTAACTACCTTATACTTGGTCAGTCGTCAGGGACAGGAGGATGTGACTACAAGTATAGAGTATAGAGACCAAGGATTCTCAACCCTTGAGCTTGTCTAACAAGTTTGAGATTCATGCTCCCTGTTGGCTGAGTGCAAAGATTATAGGGGGGTGGGGGGGTGGGGGGAAATGAACAAACTGATTATAGCACTACATGGAAAATTATGGAAAAAGTTAAAGGGGGGAGGGAGGAGGTAAGCAGAGGTTAAATTTTCCAGAACAAGTAATAGGTCAGAGTATGGGAAGTGTCAGGAATCTAATTTCAGGCACAGCAAAAAAGGGGAGCAACCTGACAAGGGGGCTAGTCAACACAGGGCTGAGGGCATTATACTTAAATGCACACAGTATACAAAACAAGGTAAATTAGCTTGTAATTAGCAGGTGCGATGTGGGTATTGATCAGACATGGCTGCAAGGATATCAGAGATCGGTGCTAAATATTGGGCAATAGCTGGATGAGACCCTGATGAGAGTTATGTATAGGCTTTCTGGCAGTAGTCAGGATGTGCATAAGGAAATAAATCAGGAGGTAAATGCGTGTAAGAAAGGTGCTATTACAATCATAATAGGAACTTCAATATGTAGGTGGACTGGGAAAATCGCATTGGTAGCAAATCTCCAGAAAAGAAATTTGCAAAATGTTCGTGATGTTTTTTGTTTGGAGCAGCTTATAATAGGAACACGCAATTCTGAATTTTGTGATGTACAATGAGGCAAACTTGATTAGAGAGCTTAAGGTGAAGAAACTTTAGGGGGCAGTGATCTTAATATGATAGAACTCACCCTGCAGTTTGAGAGAGAGAAGCTGAAATTAGATATAATGGAATTACAATTGAGTAAAGGTAACTTCAAAGGCACAAGGAAGGACCTGGCCAGAGTTGATTGAAAGGGAGCCTAGCTGGGTAGACAGTGGAGCAGCAGTCACAGAGTTTCTGATGCTAATTTGGGAAGCACAGCAGGAATTCATCCCAAAAGGAAAAAAACATACTAAGGGGAGGATAAGGCAACCATGACTGACTAGGCAAGTCAGGAACAGCATAAAAGCAAAACAGAAGTATACAATGTGGTAAAGGGGGGAAGCTAGAGGATTGGGAAGCCTTTAAAGCCAGTACAGAATAACTGAAAAAGCATAAATGAAATATGATGTTAAGCTAGCAAGTAATAAAAGAGGAGTATAAGAGTTTTGTTAGACATATAAAAGTTAAGATAGCGACAAGAGTAGGCATTGAACCATTGGAAAATGAGGCTGAACAAGTCGTAACTGGGAACAAAGAAATGGCAGATAAACTTAAATAGGTACTTTGCATCAGTCTTCTTAGTGGAAGACCCCAGTAGCATACCAGAACTTTGAGAGTCAGGGGACAGGTGAATGTAATGGTCATCACTAAGGAGAAGGTGCTGGGGAAGCTAAAGGTCTGAAGGTGGATAAATCACCTGGACAAATGGACTATCTCCCACAGTTCTGAAGGAGATAGCTGAGGTGTTAGTGGAGGCATTGGAAGTATATTTCAGGCATCACTGGAGTCAGGAAGGGTCCCACAGGACTAGAATATTGATAATGTAACAGCCCTGTTTAAGGAGAGAGGGACGCAGAAAGTAGGAAATTATTGGTCATTGGTAAGATGTTAGAGTCCATTATTAACGGTAAGATGGCAGAGTACTTGCAAGTACAAACTAAAATAGGACTGAGTCAGCCTGGCTTCGTGCAGGGGAGATCATGCCTGATAAATTTGTAAGAACTCTTTGAGGAGAAGGTAGGTAAAGAACAGGTCGACGTGATCTGTTGGATCTCCATAAGGCTTTTAATAAGATGCTGCATAGGAAGCTGCTAAATAAGATAAGTGGGACAAGTTATTGGCATGGATAGAAGATTGGCTGACTGGCAGAATGAGGAGTGGGAAATAAAGGAGTCTCTTTTCAGGATGGCAGCTAGTGATTAGTGGAATACCACAAGGGTCAGTGTGGGATCACAACTATTCATGTTCTACATTAGCAATCTGGGTGAAGGAACTGAGTTTGTTGTTTCTGGGTTTGCAGTTGCCACAAGGATAGGTGGAGGGACAGGTAGTGTTGACAATACAGGGAGGTAGCAGAAAGCCTTGGACAGGCTATGAGAATGGGCAAAGAAGTGGTAGATGAAATTCAATGGGAAAGTGAGAGATTATGCATTTGGTAGGAATAATAGAGGTAGAGACTATTTTATAACTGAGGAAAGGGTTCAGAAATCTGAAACACAAAGCGATTTTAGAGTCCCAGTTCAGGATTCTCTTAAGGTTAGCATGTAATTAGGAAGACAACTGTAATGGTAGAATTAATTTCAAGAGGGCTGGAAGGCGAGCAGAGAGGCAGACTGCATTTGGAGTATTGTGAGCAGGTTTTGGCCCTGTTTCTGAGGATGGATATGTTGGCTTTGGGGCTTCAGAGGAGGTTTATAGCAATGACCCTGGGCATGAAGGACTTGTGTAAGTTTCAATCAGATCCTCCCTCATCCTTCTAAACTCCATAAATACAAACTTAGATTCCTCAAACGCTCCTCGAAAGCCCTTGAGGAGCATGCAAAGACTCTGTTGTACTTAGTAGAGTTTAGAAGGATGGGAGGGGGGAGCGTGAGAACAGATTGAAACTTACAGAATGTTCAAAGGCCTGGATAGAATGGACATGTAGCAGATGTTTCCATCAGTAGCAGATGCTAGGATTCTAGATCATAGCCTCAGAGTGAAGGGACAGCAGTTTAGAACTGAGATGAGGAATTTCTTCAACCAGATAGTTGTAAATCTCTGGAGCTCATTTCCACAGAAGGCAATGGAGGCCAAGTCATTGAGTGTATTTAAGACAGACAGAGGTTCTTGATTAATAAGCGGATGATGAGTTACAGGGAGAAGGTAGGAGAATGGGATTGAGAAACATATCAGCCACGATGAATTGTTGAAGCAGACTCGAAGGGCCAAAGGACTGAATGGCAGTATTATGGCCTGGTGTTTTCAACTACAGATCGTAATCTATCGAAACGGTTAAAAGTGGATAAGTCCCCAGGACCTGATCAAGTGTACCTGAGAACTCTGTGGGAAGCTAGAGGAGTGATTGCTGGGCCTCTTGCTGAGATATTTGTATCATCAATAGTCGCAGGTGAGGTGCCGGAAGACTGGAGGTTGGCAAACATGGTGCGACTGTTTAAGAAGGGCGGTAAAGACAAGCCAGGGAACTATAGACCGGTGAGCCTGACCTCGGAGATGGGCAGGTTGTTGGAGGGAATCCTGAGAGACAGGATGTACATGTATTTTGAAAGGCAAGGAGTGATTCGGGATAGTCAACATGGCTTTGTGCATGGGAAATCATATCTCTCAAACTTGGTTGAGTTTTTTGAAAATTGATGAGGGCAGAGCAGTAGATGTGATCTATATGGACTTCAGTAAGGCGTTCGACAAGGTTCCCCATGGGAGACTGATTAGCAAGGTTAGAGCTCATGGAATACAGGGAGAACGAGGCATTTGGATACAGAACTGGCTTAAAGGTAGAAGACAGAGGGTGGTGGTGGAGGGTTGTTTTTCAGACTGGAGGCCTGTGACCAGTGGAGCGCCACAAGGATTGGTGCTGGGCCCTCTACTTTTTGTTATTTATATAAATGATTTGGATGCAAGCATAGGAGGTACAAGTTAGTAAGTTTGTAGATATCACCAAAATTGAAGGTGTAGTGGACAGCGAAGAGGGTTACCTCAGATTACAACAGGATCTGGACCAGATGGGCCACTGGGCTGAGAAGTGGCTGATGGAGTTTAATTCAGATAAATGCGAGGTGCTGCATTTTGGGAAAGCAAACCTTAGCAGGACTTGTACCCTTAATGGTAAGGTCCTAAGGAGTGTTGCTGAACAAAGAGACCTTGGAGTGCAGGTTCATAGCTCCTTGAAAGTGGAGTCGCAGGTAGATAGGATAGTGAAGAATGTGTTTGGTATGCTTTCCTTTATTGGTCAGAGTATTGAGTACAGGAGTTGGGAGGTCATGTTGCAGCTATACAGGACATTGGTTAGGCCACTGTTGAACTATTGTGTGCCGTTCTGATCTCCTTCCAATCGGAAAGATATTGTGAAACTTGAAAGGGTTCAGAAAAGATTTACAAGGATGTTGCTAGGGTTGGAGAATCTGAGCTATAGGGAGAGGCTGAACAGGCTTGGGGCTGTTTTCCCTGGAGTGTCGGAGGCTAAGGGGTGACCTTTAAAAGTTTACAAAATTGAGGGGCATGGATAGGATAAATAGACAAAGTCTTTTCCTTGGGATCCGGGAGTCCAGAAATAGAGGGCATAGATTTAGGGTGAGAGGGGAAAGATATAAAAGTGATCTAAGGGGCAACTTTTTCACGCATAGGGTGGTACGTGTATGGAATGAGTTGCCAGAGGATGTGGTGGAGGCTGGTACAATTGCAACATTTAAGAGGCATTTGGATGGGTATATGAATAGGAAGGGTTTGGAGGGATATGGGCTGGCTGCTGGTAGGTGGGACTAGATTGGGTTGGGATATCTGGTCGGCATGGACGGGTTGGACCGAAGGGTCTGTTTCCATGCTGTACATCAATGACATTAGTGCAGAACTATGTTTCTCTATCTGTAGATTCTTTATCGGTTATTTCTTGTAAGCAAATTTAGTATTAACACAAGCCTGTTTGCATGTTCGTGGTTAATCTATATACTCGATTAGTTTGTTCATGCCCAGAATTTCACTCTTAAACCTGAGTAGACAGTGCAAGCTAATTGTCTAGGAGTTTGTGAATTCCAGTGGCTCCATTTTTCCTTCTCTTTTAGCAAGATGTAATTTGTTTTTTCCTTAGATCAATTTTCTCCCAACTTGTGTAAGGTGCTGACTTCCTGGCACTGTGCAATTTTCCACCTTGCCTATTTTGTTCTTTTTAATGTGTTAATTAAACTGAGCTGACCGGTTTTGCTTGCACAAATCTCTTCATATTGTTTATTCTGCCAGCAAAAACAATTGAATTGTGATCAGGAGTGTAACCAGTGTGAACTTTTTTCGGCTGCATTTATTGGCAATACAATTGCGAAGGCAGACTCATTGCCCGTGTAATTACAGCTTTCATGATGTCATTGCCAATGATGAAGCGTTTGAGATGCCTGCATCCAAGAACATGAACAATAAAATAACTGTTTTACTAATGTTTTAAAGTCAGGTAATGAAATTGCGATTTGCAGACATTGCCTCCTTCCGCCCATTGTTGCTGCCCCTTCACTGTCTCACTGCGGACTAATTGCTGTGTTCCCCGCAAGGTGGCAAGTGGGAATGAAGCATTGAGGGGCCAGGAGCAGAGTTGCTGGGGTATGGTGAGTGGGTTAACAACAAATAGGGATCACAGTGGAGTGGGCTGCTAAGTAGACCTGTAAGTGAGGTGAGGCTTTGTTAGGTGTCATATGGGCAGAGAGGTCATTGGGTTTTGGCACTTTGATGTCAGCAGTGCTGACTACCTCTGTCACTATGGCGATGGGCAATTTTGTTTTTATTCCTCCTTTTCCTTCCCTTTCCTAGTCTTTAAATCAGGCCAACCCTTAGCAATGTAAGGTTAATTCAAGCTCCCAGTGGAGTTCAAAACAAGACCATGACTTCTGATCTGTAAATTGCAATCTAAAGTTTTCAAGTTTCAATGCTCTTGTTGTCATTTAAAGTTTATCAGTCCAGATAGTATATTTTGAGAGATTATGGTGGCTTTGTTACAGCAGAAAGTACCTGACAGCTGCTTTGTTACAGCAGAAAGTACCTGACAGCTGCTTTGAAATTCGAATTGGAGACTGTTTACTTATAAACCCATTGCCATTGGGGATAGTTAACCTGAGTATATAAATGAGTTGTTTCAAGATGTGAATCTGTCTCCTACTAACATAGGTAGCATATTTAATGCATATTTGTCGACTTTGTAATTGACCAAATGTGAATGGTTATTGCTGTTTAAGCAATTTTAAAGATTGCCTGATGTAAAAATGTAAACAGTTCTGAAGAAGGGCAAGGGGACCGGAAACATTAACTCTGCTTTCTCTTTTACAGATGCTGCTAGACTTGCTGAGTTTCTTCAGCAGTTCTGTTTTTGTTTCAGAATTCCAGGACCTGCAGCTATTTGTTTTTTGGTCGTTTAAGTACTGTTTGCTTTTACCATCTGAAGCATTAGGGAAACAATTTAATAAATGTTCTTTTAACAATGCATTACTGAAATTTGGCAGGTCTGTAAGAATTTATCCAGATTTCGAGCTCTAATGGACTGCAAACTGCTGAGCTAGATTATATTTTGAAGCAGCAAGGTTGCTAAAATGTGGAACTGCGGGAGATGGGGGAGGTACTAAACAAGTAGTTTGCATATGCGTTATTGCGGAGAAGGATATGGAAGATAGAGAACATGTTGAAATTAATAGCGACATCTTGAAAAATATCCGTTTAAAGAAATGGTGGTGGTTCTGGACATCTTAAAATACATAAAGGTTGGTAAATCCCTAGGACCTGATCAGGCATAACCTAGAACCCTGTGGGAAGCTACGGAAGTGATTGCTGGGCCCTTTGCTGAGATAGTTGTATCTTTGATAGCCATAAGTGGAAGACTGGAGGTTGGCTAATGCGGTTCCACTATTTCAGAAAGGTGGTAAGGAAAAGCCAGGAAACCACAAAATAGTGAGTCTGACATTGGTGGTGGGCAAGTTGTTGGAGGGAATCGTAAGGGACTGGATTTACCTGTATATGGAAAGGTAAGGACTAATTAGGGATAGTCAACATGGCTTTATGCATGGGAAATAATGTCTCATGAAATTGAGTTTTTTGAAGAAGTAACAAAGAAAATTGATGAGGGCAGAGCGGTAGATGTGTTCTATATGGACTTTAGTAAGGTTTTCAACAAGGTTCCTGATGGGAGACTGATTAGCAAGGTTAGACCTCCTGGAATACAGGGAGAACTAGCCATTTGGATACAGAACTAGCTCAAAAGTAGAAAACAGAGGGTGGTGGTGGAGGGTTGTTTTTCAGACTGAAGGCCTGTGACCAGTGGAGTGCCAAAGGATCGGTGCTGGGTCTACTGTTTTTGTCATTTATTTAAAGGATTTGGATGTGAACATAGGAGGTATAGTTAATCAGTTTGCAGATGACACCAAAGTTGGAGATGTAATGGACAACAAAGAAAGTTAAGTCAGAATACAATGGAATCTTAATTAGATGAGCCAATGGCCAAGGAGTGGCAGCTGGTGTTTAATTTAGGTAAATGTGAGGTGCTGCATTTTGGAAAAGCAAATCAGGACAGGACTTATACACTTAATGGTAAGGTTTTGGAGAGTGTTCCTGATCAAAGAGACTTTGCAGTGCAGGTTTGAGCTGCTTGAAAGTGGAGTCACAGGTAGATAGGACAGTGCAAGAGATGTTTCGTCCGTGTGTTGAGTATAAAGAGGTCATGTTGCGGTTGTGCAGGACATTGATTAGGCCTCTTTTGGAATACTGCATGCAGTTCAGGTTTCCTGCTATAGGAAGGCTATTGTGAAACTTGTAAGGGTTCAGAAAAGATTTACAAGGATGTTGCTAGGATTTGAGCTATAGGGAGAGGCTCAATAGGCTGGGGCTGAGGGGTGAATTTAGAGGTTTATAAAATCATGAATGGCATGGACGGATAGACAAGGTCTTTTCCCTGGGGTGGGGGAGTCCAAAACTAGAGGGCATAGTTTTAAGGTGAGCGGGCAAAGATTTAAAAGGGACCTAAGTAGCAACTTTTCCTTACAGAGCACCTTGCATGTATGAAATGAGTTGCCAGGAGGTGGTAGAGGCTGTTACAATTACAACATTTAAAAGGCATCTAGATAGGTATATCAATGGAAGGCTTTAGAGAGATATGGGCCAAGTGCTGGCACATGGGACTAGATTTATTTAGGATGTCTGGTTGGCATGGGTGAGTTGGACTGAAGGGTCTGTTTTCATGCTGTGCATCTCTATGATTCTATGAACCTTTTAAATAAACTTCTCCTGTCATGCTACATAGTTCAAGAGGCATGGAGCCACAACAAAGCCAACTTATTAAAATGCCACTAGTGTACCGTAACTAACTAACCATCTTTTATATTCCTATCATCGCTGATAATTAACAAATAACTTTGTTTGATAAATATATTCACACTCTTTTCCTTTAAATTGTCTTTAATCAATGGAATCATTTTCCTTTGTAATGTAGGGAGTTGAGGATGCATTTTACACACTGGTACGAGAGATTCGGCAATACAGAATGATAAAACTCAACAGTCAAGATGATAGAAACCAAGGCTGCTTGGGGTTAAAATGCATAATTATGTAATTAGGTAAGTAATACTTGTTTCTCAAGAATTTTGTGCTAAAGCAAATGAATTCCACCGAAGGTCTATGCACTGAAGTATTGGTGTGTAGTGTTATGTGGAAATTAGAGGGAGAGAATGCATGAATGTGTGAGAGAGGGCAAATAAGGTAGTCAAATGCTGAGCCACCCACCATCTCAAATAAAAAGAACTTTCCCACAAAGGCTGGGTGACAAGAAAATTCAAATGCAAAGACTGCCTGATTCAGAACCCCACTTTTGTATGAATTCCATTGTGTTCAGCTCATACTGTGTGTTTCCAGAAGATGAATGCAATATCAATAGGTGGTAGGTTAGTTCATTTGGCTAGATGACTAGTTTGTAATGCAGCGTGGTTTCAATTTCTGTGCCAGCTGAAGTCGCCATGAAGATCCTGCCTTCTCACTTTTGAATCTTGCTGTAGGCATAGTGACCCTCAGCTTAAACTCTTGTCATCATTATAATGAGAGAGAAGCCCGATGATCCTTTGAGACTATGGTGACTTTACCTTAGTTTAGGAAAATCAAATCAGCACAGGTAGCTACAAAGAAGGATTAATTGTGTGTATTCAGGACAGTTCCCTAGAATACTATGTTGTGGATCCAATTAGGACTCAGGCTATTTTGGATTTGTTAATGTGTAATGAGACTGGTTTAGTAAATGATCTCAAAGTAAAAAGAAAAAATCTGTAGGAAACCAGGACCATGATCAACATTTCCTCTAAGCACAGCTACAAGGAGGTTCAGCACAAACTGATGAGCACATTGACACTATTCAGTTCAGTTTTGGAAACTGCTGCTGTACTCAAACCTGTGGGGTTTCGTAGTTACTGAACAGTCTAATCCTGAAGCTGCAGACTCTTGCATAGGTGGGGCAGGCATCTTTGAGGAAGCGGCTGGCTGAAATGCTCTGGATTCTATGCCCTTGTTCTGCAGCTTGTGCTCCACTCAGTGATGCTTGAAGTGGTTGGCACCTTCATGATGCTTCTCCAGTTTATGTATTCTTGGGTAAGTGATTCACACATGTTGGGGATGTTATGTGTGTTTAGGGAAGCTTTTAGGGTGCCCTTGTAGCATTTCCCATGCCCACCAAGTGATCATTTACCATTGCTCAGAGGAAAGCACCTGTTTAGTGAGTCTTGAATGTGGCCTATTCATCACAGTGCCTTAGTATTGTGAATATTAGTCTGGGAGAGAGTGTTCATGTTGGAATGCTTTTGCTGTCTGTGGATTTGCAGGATTTTGTGAAGCCTGCACTGGTGAAAACTCTCCAGGAATTTGAGGTATCTGCTGTATGTTCTTGTTTCTAATGCATACCAAAGAGTAGGATCCATGGCTGCTCTGTAGACCAAAAGCTTACTGCTATGTTTTAAGGTCTTAGACTTCAAGCACACTTAGACTTCAAGTTCCTCAGGCATCCAAAAGCTGCAGTGGTGCATTGGAGTTGTTGGATTTTATCGTTGATATCTATTCACACTAAAAGAAGGCTCCTGAGATATACAAATTGATCCTCCTTGTCCAGACGCTTGTATAAACTTTGATGATCGGGCACAGCATTGTGCGGCAGCAGTGAGCTGGTAGAGAAGCTTTGTTTTCCGCATATTTAGTCTGAGGTACATTCCCTCCCACGTCTGAGTGAATGCATCAACAGTGATTGGAATCTTGGCATCTGAGTGTATATCTGCATGCACAGAGTATCATTTATGTACTGGAACCTGACAGAAGTGAGACGGTCTTGGTTCTGGTTTGAAGATGTCAGTGGGTGAGCAGTTTTCTGGTGATACTGTAGATTAGCTTCACTCTGGCAGGGAGCTACATTGAGATGGATTTGAGCTTTGCAACAAGGGAGATGGGGAACATGAGTGCAATGATGTAGCCCTGCTTAATCCCCATTTGTATTTGTATTGGATCTGTGGGGGATCATTTGTGAGGATCACTGCATTCATGTCATTGAGAAGCAGGTAGCCAAATTTGAGTAGGATATGCCATAATCCCTCCGGTGACAGTCAAAGGCTTTTGGAAGATCAAAGAAGGCCCTTTCCAGAGGTTGCTGCTGTTCCCTGCACTTTCTTTGATTTGTTGCATTCTGAATGTCATGTTCATTTATTGGTTGAACCCACATTGAGAGTCAGGAAAGAGCTCTTCACTCACCAGGAGGAGGCAATTGAAGATTCTTGTGATGACATTTCCTGTGGCAGACAGTAGGGAAGTCTCTCTCTCATTTCTACAATCGGATCTGTTTCTTTTTATGAAGGTGGTCGCAATTAAAGTATCATAGAATCCCTACAGTGTGGGAAAAGACCATTTGGCCCATCAAGTCTGCACCAACCCTCCAAAGATCATCTCAATCCCAGCCCCTCACTCTACCCCCATAACCACGCATTTACCATGGTGTCATCCACATAAGCTCATCTCTTGACACTACAGGGAAATTTAGCATGGCCGATCCACCTAACCTGCGCATATTTGGACATCTGAGATCTCGGAATATGCTCCCTTCCTTTCAGACAAGGCCAATGACAACGTGATTTATGTCAAGAATGTCTCTCTATCGTATTTTAGTATTTCAATTGGGATTCCATTTGTGCCAGAGGCCTTGTTGGTTCTCAGCTGTCAGATGGCATTTCTGGTCTCTCAGAAGGTTGGAGGCACCCTGAAATGATGGGTATTGTGTTTGAGATTGCTTTCAGAGTATTTGTTTTCGAAAGCTGCATCTTTGTTGAGATGGTCCTCTAAGTTCTGTGTCCAGATCTGTTGACTGCCTCTTAGTCATTGAGTGATTCTCAGTGGAGTTGGTCCCTGTGTACTTGGACTGTAGATGGTTTTCATTGTACTGAAGAAACCACTCCCGTTGTGGTTGTTGGTGATTTGCTGAATCTGCTGCACTCATTCCACACATCATCTAATCTTTACGTCACAAGATATTTGTTTAAGGCTGAGGTGCAACTGCCACGGACCTGATTTCCCCCTCAGCTTTGGAGCTGCAAATTCAGGAACCCCTTGCATTTGCTGTTTAGCAGATCGAGAATCTCCTGAACATCCTTGTCAAACTAGTTTTAATGTTTCCTGTTGAGAGCCTGAGCGTCTCATTGTGCATGGTGGCCTTTAACATGGATAAGGTACTGCAGAGACTCTGCGGCTGTGGCATGTTGGTCATTGCCAGATTGGCTGTGAGACGCCAACTGAATAAGCCTTGCTTCTGAGGGTTAGTCAGTCCAGAAATGTTGATTCTACTGCAACAGAATCTTTACTGCCCCTGCCAGTTGGGGCTATATCGATGGAAGTACTAGAGCAGATTAATCGGTGGTTAGTCCAGCAGTTGTTGACTCTGGGAATGACATGGGTGATGCAGATATCTCTGCTTTTCCTTGCTTGGATACAGAAGATAGAACATAGAATACAGAGCAATATTGCACTGTACAGGTCCTTCAGCCCTTGATATTGTGCCAACCTTTTATCTTACTCTAAGATCAAACTAACCTGCATACCCTACATTTTACTATCATCCATGTACCTATCCTAATGTCTCTTAAATGTCCCTAATGTACAGAGGAACCTTAATTATCAGGCATTTGATTATCCGAATATTCGGATAATCAGGCAAGTTTGCAGAGTCCTGATGCTTGGCTGAGCTACCTTATCCAGCATTCGATTATCCGGAATTCGATTTACAAAATGAAATACTCCCGTCCATGTGTTTTAGGTAATCGATGTTCCTCTGTAGCAGACTCTACAACCATTGCTGGCAGTGCATTTCACGCACTCACCACTCTCTGTGTAAAGAACAGACCTCTGACATCTCCCTTAAACCTACCTCCAATCACCTTAAAATTATGCCTCCTCGTGATAGCCTATTTCCACCATGGGGAAAACGTCCCTCACTATACCTATTCCTCTCATCATCTTTTATACCACTAACAAGTCACCTCTCGTCCTCCACTCCAATGATAAGAGCCCTTGCTCCCTCAACCTTTCTTCATAAGAAATGCCCTCCAGTCCAGTCAGCATCCTGGTAAATCTCTGCACCCTCTCTAAAGCTTCCACATCCTTTGTATATTGAAGTGACCACAACTGAACATAATATTTCAAGATGGTCTAACCAGAGCTTTAGAGCTGCAGCATGACTTCGCGGCTTGTAAACTCAATCCCCCTGCTAATGAAAGCCTGCACACCATATGCCTCCTTAATCCTATCAACTTGGATGGCAACTTTGAGGGATCTATAGAAATGGGCCTCAAGATCCCTCTGTTCCTCCACACTGTCAAGAATCCTGTCTTTAACCCTGTAATCTGCATTCAAATTTGACCTTCCAAAATGAATCACTTTGTACCTTTCCAGGTTGAGCTCAATTTGCCACTTCTCAGCCCAGATCTGCATCCTGTCAATGTCCCGTTGCAACCTACAGCAGCCCTTCACACTATCCACAACTCCTCCAATCTTTGTGTCATCAGCAAACTTACCAACCCACCCTTCCACTTACTCATCCAAGTCATTTTTATAAATCAGAAAGAGCAGAGGTCCCAGAACAGATTCCTGGAACACCATTGGTAACTGAGCTGCAGGGTGAATACTTAGCATCTACTACCAACCTCTGTCATCTGTGGGCCATAATGTAATGGTCTATTAGATGCCAGTGCTCAGAGCAGGAGTGTTGACAGGCCTCCTGCTTGTCATTGCAGAAGAGAATGTTTGCTATGACAAGGTCATGTTCCAGACATTTCATCAGGCGGAGGTCTCCATTAGAGTTTGTTTTCCCTACACCTTCCTTGCATAACACATCTTTCCAAATGTTTGCAAACCTCCTGATTCTGGCATTGATATTGCAGAGGAGAATCCAATTCTAAAGAATTTGAAACTGGACATGAAATGTTAACTCTGCTTTCTGTCCACAGTTACTGCCAGACCTGAGATTTTCCAGCAATTTCTGCTTTTGCTACCATCTCTATGGGATCTTATTAGTTATAAGAAAGAAGCTGGTGGGACAGAGTCATAGAGCCATTCAGCATAGAAACAAGGCATTCACGTTTATGCCGATCAACAAACACCAAGCTACACTTAGCCTATTTACCCGACTTGGTCGGTGGCTTACTGTGTCCTGGCTTTTAAAATACTCGTTGAGAGCACCTGCTTACATTATCCTCTCAGGCAGCCCATTCCATGTTTTTAACCACCCTCTGAGTGAAAAATATTTTTCTCTGATTTCATCTAAACCGCTTATTCTTGCTCATCTACCACTGCTGCATTCCTTCAAATTCAGGACCTCAGTGCAGAATTTGTAGTCAGGGCTTCTTGAAAGGACCAAAAACTGAAAGTAAAAGAACCTTGTTATTCAACAATTTTTGCACCTTTCTTCCAGTTTGCAAATTATTTTAATTGCGTTAAATATGACTAAACATGATGGGTTAAGATGTTGTGTTGGGAAGGAGCAATGGACCGATGTCTGTCCATTATGCAGCGAGTTGGTTATTCAATTCTGTTAATATTAGCATGACTGAATAGAGTGAGTTAATTTGTGGACCGTGGATGTCACTGGCTAAGCCAGCATTTATTAGCCATCCCTAATTGTCCAGAGGACAGTTAAGTCAACCACATTGCTGTAGATCTGGAGTTAATATAGGTCAGATCAGGTAAGGACCGTAGCTTTCTTTCCCTAAAAGATGTTACTGAACCAGATTGTTGTAAAAACTAATAGACAGCAAATCCCTGGGTCGAGTACATGAGCACCATCTGAACCTGCAGTCCACTCTGACCCAGAAGCAGCGCATCAGAGTTGTCAGTGTCTCCGTTCCAGTACACGATACAATGGATGACTTCTTAGATATGGTGTTCTTATGGTTTGCCATTCCAGAAGAATCCATAACTGCATCTTGTTATTTAAGCAGGCCTCTTCCTGCGAGTCATGTCTCACTTGGGACAGTGATGTCCATGTTGTAGTACCGGGCATCCTGGGCTATGAAGGTAGTACAACGTTCAGGTCTATTGCTGAAGTTGTTCATAAGAGCTTTGATGTTCAAGTCTTGAAATTAATTTGGGTAGGTGGGGGAGGACTAATTGATGTGGAATTTGCCTGTGCGTGAATTCTTCTAACTAACCACCATACACTCCCAGTGGAGTGAAGTCTTGACCAAATAGCAAGTTATCTGACCCAAATCTGAGGCACCCTATGATGTCTTTTGTGCTATCACCCATCAACATTTAAGACTGCAAGTTAAAAAGCCATTCAAGAAAGTAGTGTTGACTCAATAACGATATATGCCAGTGAGGAAGAAGGATTCTAGGAAGGTGATAAGCTAACCATGGTTAACCCAGGAAGTTAAGTATTCTCCTTCAATTCTGTACTAATACAGATTTCCTTCAGTTCCTCCTTACTAAACCATGTTGCCTATTGTTTCCTGTATATTATTCGTGCTCTCTTTTGTGAAGTCACAAGTGAAGTATCAACTTACTTCCTATTATAAATTCCCATTTCTGACTGTAAGGGACTTCATGCATTTTCACCAACCTTTCCTTTACAAACCTATAGAAACTTTCAGTCAGTTCTTATATTCTCTGCAAGCTTACTCTCATACCCTATTTTCCCTTCCTTAATCAATCACTTTGTCCTCCTTTGACCTCTCAACTGTTCCCAAACCTCACGACAATTGTTTTTTTCTTGCCAACTTATATGCTTTTTTTTTGCATCTAAGACTACTTCTAGCTTCCCTCATAAGCCGTTTGCCGTTGTTCTCTTTGCACTCTTGTGCTAGACAGGAATAAACAATTTTTGTTGTTCACCTGTTTGCTATTGCCAATCCACTGTTACTTTCAGTGACATTTCCAAATTCTTCATAACCAATTCACACCACATATACCATTGTAGTTTCTCTTAAGTTGATTCAGGACCCTGTTCTCAGAATCACCTACCTCAATCTCCACCTTGATGAATTCCAGCACATTATGGTTGGTCATCCCCAAGTTGCCTGAAACCACAATACCAATTTATACTTTCTCATTGCAAAATACCAAGTCTGAGGTAGTCTGTTTTCTAGTTGGTTCCTCATTGTATTGGTCCAGAGAACCATCCCGCACACACTCCAGAATTCCTGCAGTATCATGACTAATTTGATTTGCCCAATCCATATATAGATTAAAAGTACCCATGATTTCAGATGTTCCTTTACAACATGCATCTCTATTTTCCTATTTAATGCCATTCCCAAAATCCTACAGTTTGGCAGCCTATTTACCATCCCCAGTAATGTTGTTTTGCTTTTTGTGTTTCTCAATTCTACCCCCACATTGTATGTTGTCTGACCTACTATCATTCCTCAGTATTGTATTTATTCCCTCTTTAAGCAGTGATGCAACTCCATCACTTTTTTTCTTTTCTGTCCTTTGTGAATACTGATTAATCCTGGATGTTCACTTCCCATGCTTGGTCACTCTGCAACCATGTCTCTTTAATCCTAACTATATTATACCCATTTACATTTTATGCATGATTTTGAATGCTCTATGCATTCAGGCACAAAGCCATAAGGCTTATCTTGTTAACATTCCTTGTCCCATTCCTATTTTCTTTTACTGTGCCTTGGTTGATTCTAGCCTTTGATTCTGCTGTCTATCATTTCTCTTATTGCTTTTTCTGTCTTGTTCTTATCCTTCATTCCCCTTCCCCTAACTCCTTGAATAGCTTCCCATATAACTACTAATTTAGCTTAAATGCCCCCTCCATGCCCAACCATTCTAGCAAGTACCCTGTTAGACCATTAATCCTGATTCTGCACAGGCATAACCCATCTAGTTTGTAATGACCTTATCTCTCCCAGAGCCGGTACCAGTCCCCCAGGATTCTAAAACCATACCCCGTCATCATTTCTTTAGCCACCTGTTCATCCAATATGTCTTGCTATTGCTACTCTGACTGGCACATGGCACTAATATTAATCCTGAGATTGCTAACTTTTTGACCAGAAAAGTTACCTGAATCATGCTGGGACCAGAAAAAGACCTAACCATTCCGCTTACAGTTGAATCCCCTATAGCCATTGTATTTCCACAGTTTTTGCTCTTTCCCTGTGCAGCAGAGCCAGTAATGGTGCCATGAATTTGGTTGTTGCACTTTTTCCCCGAGAGGCTATTTCCCCTCAACAGTACCCAAAGTAGTATATCTGTTTTTAAGAGAAATTGCTCCAGGGAGTTATACACTGCCTGCCTCATCCTCTTAGTCTGCCTAGTGATCACCCATTCCTTTTCTGCCTGTGCAGTCTTAGTCATTCATTTCCGCCACCTCCAAAAAGACCCCACCACCAGGGATATATTTCCCTCCCCACCCCTTTCCGCCTTCCGCAAAGACCGTTCCCTCCGTGACTACCTGGTCAGGTCCACACCCCCCTATAACCCACCCTCCCATTCTGGCACTTTCCCCTGCTACCGCAGGAACTGTAAAACCTGTGCCCACACCTCCTCCCTCACCTCTATCCAAGGCCCTAAAGGAGCCTTCCACATCCATCAAAGTTTCACCTGCACATCCACCAATATCATTTATTGTATCCGTTGCTCCCGATGTGGTCTCCTCTACATTGGGGAGACTGGGCGCCTCCTAGCAGAGCGCTTTAGGGAACATCTCCGAGACACCCGCACCAATCAGCCAAACCGCCCCGTGGCCCAACATTTCAACTCCCCCTCCCACTCTGCCGAGGACATGGAGGTCCTGGGCTCCTTCACCGCCGCTCCCTCACCACCAGACGCCTGGAGGAAGAACGCCTCATCTTCCGCCTCGGAACACTTCAACCCCAGGGCATCAATGTGGACTTCAACAGCTTCCTCATTTCCCCTTCCCCCACCTCATCCTAGTTTCAAACTTCCAGCTCAGTTACTGTCTCCTTGACTTGTCCTACCTGCCTATCTTCTTTTCCACTTATCCACTCCACCCTCTCCTCCTTGACCTATCACCTTCATCTCCTCCCCCACTCACCCATTGTACTCTATGCTACTCTCTCCCCACCCCCACCCTCCTCTAGCTTATCTCTCCATGCTTCAGGCTCACTGCCTTTATTCCTGATGAAGGGCTTTTGCCCGAAACGTCGATTTCGCTGCTCTTTGGATGCTGCCTGAACTGCTGTGCTCTTCCAGCACCACTAGTCCAGTATTTGGTTTTCAGCATCTGCAGTAATTGTTTTTACCTTAGTCTGTGGTATGGCCATCTCTCTGTACATGCTTTCCACAATTCTCTCAGCCTCCAGATGTTCCATTGTGTCCCCTGACACCACTCCAGCTCCGACACCTGAGCGTTCAGGAGTTGAAGCTGAGATGCTTCCTGCACATGTACTGGTTGCCCAAGTAGAACAGGTCCATACAATGTGATAAAGATTAAGCAGAAGATTGGCAAAGCTTTAAAAATCAACAAAATATCTTTTTAAAAATTAGAGAAAATAAACTTTGGGTAAACTAGCAAGTAATATCAAAGCAGACAACATAAGCTTTAACTATCTAAAAAGAGAGAAACCAAAATGAATAAAGGCCTCTCTGAAAGAACCTAGGAAAATAATAGGCAACCAAGAAACGGCAATGAATTTGAATAAATACTTTGCATCAGTCTTCACTAGTGAAGACACTGATAGCTCCCAAAATACTAAATCAAGGGACAAAAGTGAGAGAGGAAATAAATACTTTTTCTCTAGGGATAATTATTGTATGAGGGAAACTAATGGAGTTAAAGGCTGATAAGTCACCTGGAGATGATGAGATACATCCTAGGATATCGAAGGAAGTAATAACAGATATAGTGGATGCAAGGTGATAGTGGAAAGTAAAGATTATAAGATAAAATATGATCTCATTGAATTTTTGAGCAGACTTGAATGGCCTACTTCTCCTACATGTTCTAGTCGCTGTCTCTTCCTATTGTACTTTGATTATCATTACTTGTATCCATTATATGTACTATTATCTTGTCCTCTGGTCCCAGCATCCTAATCAATTTCTTCTTGCCCCAGTACTAGTGTCAATGCCCCATAAATCAAAACTCATTTTCCCATAACAACCTTTGAATCATGAATTTGATTCTTTGATATTGTTTCCCTCTTCCGTCTTGCTTAATAGTGCCTTAATATGTTGTTTTCTTTTAGTTATTTTTCTAAACGTACCTCAGATCCTCCTTCTGTTCTACCCCATTTCAGTGCATATTTTAAAAGGCTCTATGGCAGTGTTTTCCAAACTTTGAGGAGTAGGGGAAGAAGAAGAATGAGAGTCAGATTAACGAGACCAAGGGACAGAGGAGAGAGAACATGAGAGAGCATGGTGGCACGGTGGGGTTGTGTGTAGCATTGATTCCTTGAATCTCACCACCTCAAACTTTCAGCTTGTGGCCCACTTGTAGTTCCATCTTTTGTCTTATTAGTCTTATTAAAGATGATGATGCTTCCCAGGCCATAGAGACAAAGAATGAAAGACTGTTAGAAATTGAAGTATTAGACAAGCTTTTGGTACTTGAAGTTGAGACAGATTTAGTGAGGTACATGCAAGCATACTGAAACAAGTGATGGTGAAAATGATGAGACACTGCCATAATCTTTCAATCTTGCATAGACTGATGTGTTATTGGAGAATTGGACCATTATACTCTAATTCAAAAAAGGTTACGATGAGGGGAAGCAGCGACCTAGTAGCATTGTTGGATTGTTAATCCAGAGATCAGGCTAATATTCTGAGGACCAGTGTTTGAATCCCTCTATGGCAAACAGTGGAATTTGAATTAAGTGGCAATCTGGAATTAAAAGTCTAATGACCTTGAATCCATTGCTAATCGTTGGAAAAACACTTCTGGTTCACCAATGCCCTTTAGGGAAGGAAACTGCAATTCTTGCTTGGTCTGGCCTATGTGATTTCACACCCACAGCAATGTGGTTAACTCTTAACTGACGTCTGGGCAATTAGGGATGGGCAATTTCTCCCTCTTCCCATGAATGAGTGAAAGTAAATATAGGCCCAGCAATTACAAACCAGTCAATTTGACTTTGGTTTTGGGAAAACCTCTAGAAATAATTAATGATAGAATTAGTAATCACATGGGCAATTATAAGTTGATTCAAGAGAACCAACATAGATTACCTCATGGAAAATCACGTCTAACTAACCTGTTGGAGTTCTTTTGACAGGTATCAAAGAGGGTTGATGTAGAGCAAACTTCCAAAATGCATTTGATACACTGCAACATACCAGTCTTGTGCAGAGTTAGAGCTCATAGGTGAGGTGATACAATTTAGCAGAAGGAATATGGCAGGGCATTATAAAATAAAGGTTACTGCTGTAGAGTGTGTGCGGAAGCACAAAGATCTGGATGTGTATGTCCATGATGCATTAATGTGAGTACAGGCAGAGAGCAGTTAATAAGACATGCAGTATCTATTGCTTTTTCGATAGAGGCTGAACTTGTGTAAGGCATTTGTTAGAGCTCAGCTGGAATATGTACAGTTGAGTGCCACACATCAGAAAAGATGTGAATGCATTGAAGAGAGTACACAGGGATTTCAGGAATGAGAAACTTCAATTATAAAGACAAATTATAGAAGTTGTTTGCATAGGAAAAGAGGATATTTCACTCACGTTTTCAAAATCATGAAGGGCCTGGGTGGAATGGAAGGATCAAACATGAGAGAGCGCAGATTTAAAGTAGTTTTCAAAAGAAGCAAATGGGATGCGAGAAAACCTTTTGCACACGCTAAATAGTTGGTGTCTGGAATGCACTGACCAGAAGTGCAGTAGAAGCAGGTTCAATTGAGGCAAATGAGAACGTGTCAGATGATTACATGAATAGAAACACTGAATGCTTGCAGGTCAAAGGCAGGCAAATGACACTAATTCATAATGCTCATTTGGAGAACCAGTGCAAACATGATGAGGCAAGTGGCCTTCTTTTGTAATTGTGATTGTCTGCCTCAAGGTATAGAATGTCCAGTAGACTTACATGATGTAAGAACTTTGATCTCACATGGTTCCTCAAGATGGGTGAAGTGTCTTGACGTGTCTCTAATTGCTGTAGTTCAAACTTGGAAGGGGCAACTGGAGTCACTGTAGACCATGAAAGTTTCCTGAATCATGTATTTCACAGGTTGGTTACCCACAGGCGGCGAGGTCAGCATAGGTGGCTGGCCACCTGGAAGAGTAGAAAAGGGCTGGTAGTGGGCAGTGTTGCCACTCAAACAGATACTCAATGTTAGTGATTGCTGGGGTGGTGATACTCTGATGAAATGCATGTCAGACCCTGGTAACAATGGAAGGGGATTCTACTGGAAGAAAAAGCAAGTCAAAATATAATTACAGGGGATCCTGTTGTTAAGAGGACAAACAAGCATCTCTGTAACCATCATTGAGAGTTCTGTTGCTTCCCTGGTGCCAATGTAAAGGAGAGATTTGAATTAACTGAAAACCTGCACAGACCATGCTTGACTCATCTCATTTCATTTTTTGATGAAGTAATAGGGAAAGTTGTTGAAGGGAATGTAAAGGATGTTGCTTATATGAATTCTAAAATGTAAAGGATGTTGCTTATATGAATTCTAAAAGGTTTGACACAGTACTCCATAAAATGTTGGTTACCAAAAATTAAGGCTGATGCAGTAGGAAGGTTGTTGTGCAATTGAATAAAATATTGATTTCAGCAAAGGAAGCAGCAAATTGTGGTAGATGGATTTTATTTGGAATGGAGAAAGGCAAATGGTGCTGTTTCCAAATGGTAAAAGCTAATCACTTGTTTTTTTGCTGTATACAAGTGATTGAGAAATTTGACTCTGTATTCTAAATTTCAATGTTAACAAATATGGAAGAGTGTCAAACAGTGATCGTAATATGAATTGCCTGCGAAAGGATACTGGCTGGCAGAGTTGGTAAAACGTGGAACTTAGTATGGACAAGTGCAATGATGCCATTTGGAAGAAAAGATGGGAAGAGGCAATGCAGATTGGCTCAATTCTTTTCAAAGCAAAGTGTGCAGTAATGGAAGAATTTGGGGTTACATGGTGCATCATCAGATTCTGTGCAGCTCCTATACCGTAAATGACATTATTATATTAAGAATTTATTTCAGTTTATCTAATGATAGTCACAATGAAATGTTGAGCTGAAAATAGTTTATTGTAATGTATGCATCACTATTTCAAATGTATCTTTGTTTATTTCCTGCAGGATATATTGGATGTCTCTACATAGCAGTCTGTGAAAAATATGCAAACAGAATCTGAGCAAAGATGGGGAAAAAGAACAAGACAAACAGTCTTTCATGTGAAATTGCAGACCATATCTACCCCTTTTCTCTTACAAAAATGTGTGACATGTAGAATAGGTTTACTAGGTACAGATGCACTCGCTCATTCTCTTTCTATACATTACACTAAATTTACTGGATTTCATTTTTATAGTACACTAACCAAATTATGTGGGGTATAGTAATCAGACTGAGATACATAATAGTCTGATAAAATGGAGTTTTTTTAATGTAAAGTGCCTGTTTACTGCAACAACAAAGATTCCAATTGTTTTGGACCTTCGTGCTAACTTAAAATGTCTACTTCTGCCAAACAGATTTAAAATGTGTAAGTATTGTATCAATATTACAGTATTGTAGACATTTCGAGATCTGCTTGGCAATCTATGGGTGCAGTTCCTGTGGGCATTCACCCCAAGCATTAAGGAGCAATACCAAATTAGTGAAATTGTGTAACTGTGAAACCAATAAGTGCAAACTTGCTGAAATGCAGACAGTTACTTACTTCAGATCAATGGCTGGGTTAACCACTTCAATCTATCTAGAAAGTTAAAGTGGTTATGCCACAACAGTATGAAGGGCATATTCTGATGTGTGTTATCTCCCTTATTAAATTATTATAACCCAAAGCAAATAGTTGGATGCCTATGATCCTGACTTGGGAATCATTGATATTTCTAACAAATTTCTGCTTTTGTCAGTTTTTCTGCTGTTTGTGCACAATTAAGAAAATTTTACCTTTTGGGCCAATAACTGGACTAGGATTCATTCAGACTAAACAGGAAGCTTAGCAGTTCCTCAATCAGTGCAGCAACGTTCTTAAGCTGTTCTTATAAGTTTTTTTTAAAAAAACAAACCTGATCAGCACTGAGTTCAGTACGTTTGTGGCTGGTTCCTAATTGTAGTGAATTTCATCAGCCCATAGCCCAAATAGGTATAGAGTACATTTTAAACACCCATTCTCACTAAAAGGCACACAGGGCTGAGATCAATTAAGAGTATTAATGGGCAATGAAGGGGAGTGACCTGTGTGGCTTTATTTTCCCGTGTGCCTTACCTGATCTGGGAGTGTTTGTTTTCTGTTTACAGTGCAGCCAATCCTTACATTGCCAGGCAGCATTATCCATGTAAACACATTATCCATTTCAGGCCTATATAACATTGTTTTGGTAATATGATTTGATGTCCACTGTACAACAACTGGAAACCTTTAAAAGCAAAATTATTGGAAACACTAGCCTTTGTGCAGAAGCATTTCAGTAGCATTTCAAAAGAAAATGAATTTGAGTCTTGAGTTTCATTTTTTTGGCCAGAGGGAACCACAATGCTATTTTTAAAACTAACAAATGAATGATATTTCAGGTCTGTTAAATTTCCTGAACTCCTCTTCACAACCAGAAAACAAAATCAAGATTTAAAATAGTGTTTGGTATGTAACACTGCTTAATTGGAAATTTGATTTAGAATTTGGAGCTTGTATCTTTTAACAAACCATTATAATAGAATGTAGTTTGAGGAAGATTTTGCAGATAAATCAATTTAAATATTAATAACTGCATCAAGACCAAAGCAGCTGCATGAAGTTGAATTAAGTGTCCTAAAATGTGAGATAGTAATGAGTAACTCCCAGAGTTAAACGATGTGCAATGATGAGCATAAGATGTACCAATAAGAAAATACTTTTTTAATATCCTAGGGTGTATTCTTCTGTCATACATGGCTCTGCACCCTTTACTGTACATTGAAGGCCAAATTGTACTTCCCATATTTAAAATTCTTAGCTTTCCATTTTAAGAAGGAAAATCTTATAAGTAATTCATGCTTGTTTACAGCCTGTTCTGTTTTAGTTTATTGTCAGTATTAACAACCCATGTCAGCGCATCTCAATATGCTGATGTTTCTTGGGAACACCAAGACCCAGTTATAGAAAGCTTCAGAAATTGGGAAGATTACATCTCATGTAGATTTGTGTACCACGTTTACAGCATTGAACTCATTCACCCCTAAATACATCGAGCCATCAGCCCGTTCTGCCAGAAAATTAGATCATTATTGATGTAGCATATTCTGGAGGCTTTGAGTGTTGGCAAATTGAACCTGACATTCTGCATCTATTGATAATGGCTATTAACTGAAAAGGACTTAAATCCGATTTTGCTTTGCTGATATGTGGTTGAATGATGGTCACATCTTGACCTAGGTCTTGCAAGCATTTTTCCTTTATTCTCATTTATGTCTCCACATGATATTAAACTTTAAAGTCAGCCTCAAAAGCGTTTGATTTACTGGAAGTTCGGGCTGTGTAATTGCTGACTTGGAGTTTGAATTTGTTTATTTTCAGTGCTCTTATACTTGTAGATGTAGCATTCCCCCAAGGTATGTGTGGATAACAATTTGTTCTTCAGTCTCCTTGCTGCTATAGCCTGCACCTCTTCCATAATGTTCAGGAACTCCATGGCTGGTCCAAATGAAGCTCATCACTGTGGCTTCCTGTTAACAGACTGGGGCATTCTTTCCACTTCTTCTTCTTCTCTCCTCTGAAAGCTTAGTTGTCATAGGTTGACATTCTCAATAAGCTGAAAAGAACAACCTACTAAGTTGTGCATTACAGACCAAGAGCAATGCAGCAATCACAAAACGCGTGGTCAGTGTCAACATCATTATTTGGCTGACTAAACAAGCTGCAAGCTGAATAGGTCAGAAATTCCAATGTAGATTTGTTTCTCTAGTGTTATTTATTGCATAGCAGCCATGAATTATCAGATTTATGCAGCTCTCTCACAGAATTAATATGCTGAAGTTCTGAAAAAAAAGACTCTACCTCCTACAGTCAGATTCAAGAACTGTATGTTCCACAGTCATGCTGTTTTTTTTTGTGACGTAAACCCCTCTGCCAGAACGCTAGTAAATCAGACATTATCTTTTTAAACTCCATTGGTTTAATTGCAAGTTAATCTGAACTTTTCACTTTATAAACACATTGGTATACATACAGTTGCGAGAATGACTTTGTTTAATGTTGACATGCTTTTCCAGTTTTGTTCAGTGGTCCAAATCATTCTGTTGAAGTTGATGTCATGTTCTGATGTAGTTAAAGTATTAGCATTCGTGTAACGGCAGGGGTTTTGGTTTGCACTTATCAAAGCATTTGCTACAGTTTCAGACTCATAGCCATTTATTACAGTTGTATTAAGACTCTGAGACACAGCATCTTTTTTGCATTTCAGTTTTCAGGAGTAGGGACTTTTATTTTCACTACTGAATGCTGTTTGTAGATGGAAATAATGTTTTCTGTCCATATCATCATATTTCCTGCCAAATCTATTGCTTTGTATTTGGAACTTCAGTTAACAAATGTCATGTATTAATAATGTATGGGTAATCAGTATAATTGAAAAGATGTACATTTTACCCTGTTTTGATATTGTATGTGTATTCATTGTTCAATTCTCCCAGAGTTGTGATTCTCTTAGTTAATTTCCTAGTCATCTCCAAACTAAGATTTCAATGTGTTGATAAACTGTTAATGTTTGTACTAGACAAATTTGATACCATTATTTTGACATATTCTTAATTTGTTAAGTTTTTAGAATGAGATCTGCTGATCTAAATTCCTCCACTGCTTGCCCACACCCCTTCACTACCCTAAAATTCTCACCCTCAAGAAAAGATGCTGTCTGTCTTGGGCTTCTACATAGTGGAATGGAATGTTTTTTCATTCTTGGCATGTGCAGAAGATTCAGTTTATCGTGGAAGATGCTCTGGGGCAATGCATTTGTGATGCACTAAATGAGCATGCTCAATGTATTGAGATTCAGGTAAAAAATAGTGTAACAAATTGAATGATAAAAACAGACTGTAACAATTTCTGTGGTTTTGCAGAAAGGCATTGCTTATGTGGGAACACTCAAATTGCACAAATAGATTTTTATTAATAACCCTATGAGGAATTGAGATTTGTATGATGTAATTTTGGAAGTATGTATTGTTTCTTTGAGCAAACAAACTCTTCACTTTTGTTTTTATATGTACAGTAGTTAGTGTCATTTTCATATTCTAGAGAAGTATTGTGTACCTGTTTTGATATTAGAGTGCAGGTTAATAAGTTTTGTAAAACTTTTGGTTTGTAAAACAATGAACTAATCTTGCACTGATTATCTCTCTTCCTGTCATTCCCGTATTCACAATCTACAACAGCAATGAGTATATGGTCACTTAAACTGGATAAAATGATTTGATTTCATTTTAGTTTTAACTATCATGCTGTAAAAGATCCAGCAAATCACAGAATTGGTCTTCATTCTTATCACTTTCTCTCTGCCCTTCCATATACGCATATGTGCACACAATTTGCCAAAAAAAAGGACAGTAATTGTGACTGAGACTTTCTAATGAGCTGGGCCAAATTGGAACATTTCCCAGTTTTGTTTTTTTGTTTCACATATCCCAGATTCAAGCATTTGGCATTGTTGAAAGTGATGAAAAGAAATATTTGAGTGTTCCCTGAACTGTATATACTGCATTTTCCCCCTTTTTGGTAACTACAAAGTATGTCTTGTTAATTCAAGTGCTGGTTTGCTTTCATCATTGTGAAAATGGCTGGCTGAAAGTATATTTTTGCATGATGTAACTGCTTTTTCCCCACAAAAATGTTGACGCTTTTGTAAATAATATTGTCTTTTAAACTGGGAAACTTTCTGTAAATGAAAGGAATTTCTCTTGAGCTCTGGGACAAAAGGACTAGAAAATATACAAAGCACTGGTGACCTTTGATTTCTACGGTCGTTTCTCCTGCATGCAGGAACATTCACCATGAGCCATTTTGTGTATTCAATGCAGTGAGACAATAAAAGAGAACCTATTCTGTAGATGACTATTGTTTTGGGCTTTTTCACTATATGTTGATTTATTTTGGTTATGACATAAAGAAGCCAGATTCTAAAAGGCCTCTGAAATTCATATGTCCTGACAGCTGCTTCTCTTCCAATTTGTTTCAAACTCCTGCATCATTTCTATTTATTCAACTCCATTTACAAACAGCTTGTTTCTCCTTCGAGGACTGCAATCTTTGACGAGCTGAAAAAGTCATCTTGGGTGCAGGGAGATGAGTGAATCAAAACTTGAATTTTTGATACAGTATTTTTGCTTTGATTCAGAAATTATTGGCCCCAAGTATTGTGCCAGGATTTGGTAAAAGTGAAAGCTGATGCACTTTGTAGTACAAAGAATGTTGGAGATGCTGTCTTTCACAGATTTTAAAGTAAGATCTTGTCTTCCTTCTCAACTGGGCATTGAGAATCCTGACACTGTTTCAAAGAGCTGACGAGTAGTTAGCCTCAGTACCCTGGTCGATTTAATTAATTTTTTTTGGTTAGAGGAATATCTGATTATGGTCATAGTCGTATCCCATAACTGCATTGTTCCCTACATGAACAGCAGTGACTATACTTCAGACTACATTTCAAAGTACTGCATTGTTTGTAAAATATTTTGGGATATCCTATGGTTTGAAAAATGCTAAATGAATATAAGTTGCTTACAGCATGTTTTCTGGAAGCATTATAATCATCTTTTGCAAAGCAAATAAAATAATTGTGTTTTGATTTCAAAGCTAACTTGAGTTAAACTTCGCCTTCCAAAATTAACACCATTTGTGTCTGTTGAAATTATTGTGGGGAGTAGTGTTACACAGAATTACAGGAATGTTATGGAGTGGAAGGAGGGTATTTAGTGCATTGTGCCTGGATTGGTTCTGAACATCATGATTTATTTCCATTTCCCTACACCCTTGCACACTCTTCTTATTTAAATAATCTGCTAATGTCCTCTTGACTGCTGAGGTTGAACTAGACTCCTCCTTACTTGCAGGCCTGAAAGACTTGTGTGAAAGTTTTATTTCACACTCACATTGACTTCTTTTGCAAGTCACTTTAAATCTGTGCCCTCTAATTCTTGATCCTTTTATGTAAGGGAATAGTTTATCACTTTCTCCTTTATTCACCCCACTAAATTTTGAAAGCTATGAGATTTCCTCTTAGACCTCCTTTTAGACTTTTATCCAAAAAAACAATTTCAACCCCTCCAATCTGTCTTCATGGCTGAACTTTTTCATCCCTGCAACAAAACTTGTACACCTCTTCTGCACTATGGTCAATGCATTAATATTCTTCCTGCAGTGTGACACTAAGAACTGTACATCATACTTCAGCTGATGTTCAACATTTCTTTTACATGTTATACATAATCATCTTGCTCCTTTGCATTGTACCCCTATTAATAAAGCCGAGGATGTTGTATGCTTTGTGAACTGCCTGACGACCACCTGACATCTTCATTGATCTGTGTGCACAAACATCCAGGACCACCTGAATCCTTTTTTAGAATTGTCCCCTTATTTTATATTGTCTATCCATATCCTTCATGTCAACATGCATCACTTCACCCTTCTCTGCACTGAACTTCAACTGCCATCTATCTACCCCTCCTCCAACTTGTCCGTGATCTTTTGGAGTTCTGCATTGACCTCCGAGTGTGCATGTTTCTAAGTCTCACGTTGTCTGCATGGTCTGCTGTATACCACTATGTAGATCATGAATACATCAGGAAAAGCAAGAGTCCCAATATTAACAACTGGGCAACTGCCCTACAAGTAGTCTTCCAACCCACTCAACCATTGTTTTAAGATCCATTCTGCTGTTGTCCCTTTTATTCCATGAGATTTACTCTCAGCCTGTTGTGTGGTTCAGGATCAAATGCCATAGAATCTGACAATCCCTACAGTGCAGGAAGAGGCCATTTGGCTAATTGAATTTACACTGACCTTCCAAAGTGCATCTCTATCCCCTGCATGTACCATGGATAATCCACCTAGCCTGCACATTCCTGGGCACTATAAGGCAATTTTAGCATAGCCAATCCATGACCATCTGAAAGTATCTTTGAGTGCATTCTTAACCAGTCCTGATGCCTTGTCAGCATCAGGTACTAGCAGACTTATCCAACGTTTCTTGAAGATTTGTACCTTGGGTGCAGGTTGCAGTTGTTGTGGGTATGTTCACTGAGCTAGGAAGCTGGTTTGCAGACGTTTTGTCCCCCTTTCTAGATGATATTCTCAGTACTGTGCAGCCTCCTATGAAGTGTTTCTATACTATCAGTTGGAATTTATTTGGTTTCATTCCTGCTGGTTTGGTTGTTGCAGTGATCGATATGAAGTGGCAGATGGCACAGGACAGGGTGACACTAGGCACATGGACACACAAGATGGCTGCTGAGCCGTCAGTTGGCTACTTGACACAAAAGATGGCTGCATGATCAAAATATGGAGAGAATCAGCAGCGCAAATACTGACACTGCCTGGGGCCACCAGAATGCACTCACAACCGAGTTGATTAGTTTAAGGCAGGTGAGGGAGACAATACACACGAGTAATGAACACTGCCCTCTGAAGTGTCTGGGTCCAGCCAACCCCTTTGATAGAAATGCTAACAGCTTGATACAGACTTAATACAAAGTGCTAATAGCCAGAGCTGCAGTAATCATCCTCATCAGGGAGACCGATTAGCGTCCATTACTACAGCAATGGACTTACACTCGAGCATTGAAACTAACAACAACCGCGATGGAACTGACAATGACTGCATCGAAACTATCAATAATTCTGCAATAATTGCCATAAACAAATCATGTTACAAAGACAATACTCTCATCACTGACCTATTGTATCACAGGATGTATAAAAGTATCTTGACGTGCTCTGGGTTGAGAGAAGAATCACAGCTGACCAATGTGCTGTTGGTGTCTTTTTGTCCCCGGAGCTCTGGTATTTCTTTGTACAATAAACACTGTTATTGAACCCTGACTGACTCCGAGACTGGTGATTTGCCCCACAACAATTGGTGCTGCGAGCAGGGTTCTTATTACTGGTGCCCTGGTCGAAGGCCACGATTTGGGGGGGGGGGGGGAGCCATTTGTACTGCAAATTGGAAGAGCCAGACCAGTGGAAGGACACAGTTTAAAAGGCATACTGATTATAATGTCTGATTTGCTACAGTACTGAGTTAAAAATCTTTAATTGCATGTCTGTGGAGAATAAGTGTGAACTGTATTAATTGGTTAGGCCACTGTTGGAATATTGCATGCAATTCTTGTCTCCTTCCTATTGGAAAGATGTTGTGAAACTTGAAAGGGTTCAGAAAAGATTTACAAGGATGTTGCCAGGGTTGGAGGATCTGAGCTACAGGGAGAGACTGAATAGGCTGGGACTGTTTTCCCTGGAGCGTCGGAGGCTGAGGGGTGACCTTATAGAGGTTTACAAAATTATGAGGGGCATGGATAGGATAAATAGGCAAAGTCTTTTCCCTGGGGTTGGGGAATCCAGAACTAGAGGGCATAGTTATAGGGTGAGAGGGGAAAGATATAAAAGAGACCTAAGGGCCAACCTTTTCACGCAGAGGGTGGTACGTGCATGGAATGAGCTGCCAGAGGATATGGTGGAGGCTGGTACAATTGCAACATTTAAGAGGCATTTGGATGGGTATATGAATAAGAAGGGTTTGGAGGGATATGGGCTGGCTGCTGGCAGGTGGGACTAGATTGGGTTAGGATATCTGGTCGGTATGGACGGGTTGGACCGAAGGGTCTATAAGACCATAAGACCATAAGACATAGGAGTGGAAGTAAGGCCATTCGGCCCATCGAGTCCACTCCGCCATTCAATCATGGCTGATGCGCATTTCAGCTCCACTTGCCAGCGTTCTCCCCGTAGCCCTTAATTCCTCTAGACAACAAGAACCTATCAATCTCGGCCTTGAAGACATTTAGCGTCCCGGCTTCCACTGCACTCCGTGGCAATGAATTCCACAGGCCCACCACTCTCTGGCTGAAGAAATGTCTCCGCATTTCCGTTCTGAAATGACCCCCTCATAGAGATGTACAGTCTGTTTCCATGCTGTACATCTCTATGATTCTATAACTGTTATAAGAGCCTGCTGCTCGTGATGAAACAGCCAGAGGACAAGGTAGTGCCTGTCTCAAAAGCCCTGCCCTAAACCGGTTGTTAAGAGGGGTAGCCCCCCCCCCCCCCCCCCCCCCATGCGAAGGTTGGAGTTTGAAGTGGGACTTGAGGTGCTGATGGCACTAGAAGTTGTGAAGCACAAGTGGCGAAGTCGGGTAACATTGAACTCTGTAAGAGCGAACAACGCAGAGTCCAGTTAGAGGTGCAGTTAAAAGTTGGGTGCTGTTTGTAATTTTCAATGTGATGAGGAAAAGGAGCTGATCACTCTGACCAAGAGCCAAACCTCAGTGGAGTGCACGTTACCAGGGTGGGGAGCATGGACACCGAGAGTAACCGTGATACCCCGTCAGTCTGTAGTAGAATGATAGAGCTTGAATAGTTGTGGGCTAGGGGAGGTTTCTGGGTCTCGGAAGGTGTTGGGTCAGTGGAGGTAGTCGGGAGGGTAGAGAGCACACCCTACTGAGCCAGCATTCCCAGTCGCCCAGTAGGTACTGACTAGTGGTGGTGGTCGGGAGGGTAGAGAAGGCCCACCGGTAGAGAGCACACCTTGCTCGGAGGCTGCTACAGTCGTACAGACGGTGCTGGGACAGTATTGTTGGCTGAGTGTAGAGAAGTCCCCACTGGTTAGGAACACTTTACTGTTGGTGTTATCTGGGGGTACACAATCTGCTAAATGGTAGATCAAAGTTTTAAGAGGGATAACTGCAGATGGATAGACTAGCAGAAATGGAATAAAACTAAAAAGATAGGGCTAATGTTAATATACCAATTAGCCAGCCTAATTGAACAAGCGAGTGCCTCCACGTATAGGTTGAGAAAGGACCAGGAACAAGTTAAAGAGCTGGAGAGCAAAATAAAGGATCTAGAATTCACTTTAGAAAAAATACAAAGAGGAGAGGGAGATTGACACTCTCTCCTCCTCCGAAACCGTCCAGCAAGGGCCAACTGCTCTCTTTGTTGGACGAATCATGCAAGACTATAACTTAGCGCAAGAATATAAAGTTCTAATTGATTATGCAAAAGGACAATTGATATGGCCCAGACAGGATGGCCAGAAGACTGAGATTGGGAAACTTCCAGCCACCAGTAGGAACTGGAATCTTGAAAAGACGGGATTCGGAGCCATTTGCACTTATGTCCCCGGAGCAAGAGCAGGGACAAAGTTAGATACAGGTCTAGTTAACTTAGACCTGATAAGGTTCTCGGACTGGAGCATAAAGAGGGGCAAAGTCATAACCCAAAGCAAATTGTGAACCATTCATCCCTGGGGAGAGGCAGCAGGTTATGGCTTCCCTGGGCAAATTACCGCCCCGGAGTATAAGCATCAGGTTCTGGGAAGAGCTGGATAGTGTATGGGTCGGGCACCAACTACACCTGACAGACATACACCAGCTTGTCCGGGCAGCTTGCCCAGAGGACAAGTGGAGCCAGGTAGCTGGCGGACCTGATGCCACAGCAGCCTAAGACTTTAGGGGAGAACGGTGGACATATGCCGTCATCCTCACTGAGATAAATGCTCAGCCCACCCCCTTCACCGATCTTAAAGGGGGAATCCAGAGGGTGCTAGGAAATGCTCCCACAAACTGGAGCAGGATCACGGACACTAAGGAACTTAAAGGGGAAGAAGCATCTGAGTATGGGGAACAATTATTTAGGGTCTATCGGGAATGCTCAGGGCAAGCAAACCCAGATCAGGGGGGGTCAGGCATTCAACCAAGCTTTTAAAGATGGGCACTCTAGCACCCACCAAGCCATCCTGAAAATGGGAGTAATAATGTCCTGAAGAAGGGCTCATGCCCAAAACGTCGATTCTCCTGCTCCTTGGGTGCTGCCTGACCTGCTGCGCTTTTCCAGCAACACATTTTCAGCTCTGATCCCCAGCATCTGCAGTCCTCACTTTCTCCTCCAGGATAAAGATGACCTAGTTGAGTGGACTAGCGAGGTGCAGGATGCAGAAGCTCCTGCAGTAAAGACAAGACCTGACAGAGCAGCTTATTGGAATGGAGACGAGGAGAGAATGAAACCATCGTGCCACAAGTGTGGCTGGCAGGGGCACTTTGCCAGAGATTGTAGGGTCCCACGGCAGGGGATACACCAGGGAACAATGTAAAATACTGCAGCCACTGCAAAAGAACAGGACACACACAAGCAGTGTGCTGGGAAAAGCATGGGGCACCCCCAAACACCCCAGAACACTGCGGAACGCGGGAGTCCCGAGGTCAGCAGAGCTGACAACCGGCTGACCCCATCTGTGAGGGTAAGGGAGAGGGGCGAATTTACATACCCACAGTTATAGGAGGGAGGAAATGTGAAATGCTCGTAGACACAGGACAGGCTATATCTATCATAAACTTACCCTTACCCCACACAAATAAAATGATTCGCTTAACTGGACTAGGAGGGGATAAAACACCAGCTTACCTAAGTGAAACTACCCTCGTAGAAATAAACAATATATATATCCCCATGAGATTCTATGTATGCCAAAATAATGAGGGTACCATAATGGGCAACAATCTCATGAAAGAATGTAATGCTCTAATCAATTGTGCAAAAGGGAAATTGATTTGGCCCAGACAGGACTTCAGAAGTCACCTTGAAGCTATTAAAGTGGCTACAGCCACCAGCAGGGACTGGAACCTTGAAAAGGGGGTATTTCGGAGCCATCTGCACCTCCATCCCCAGATCATGGGCAGAAACAAAGTTAGGTACAGGCCTAGTTAACATAGACCCGATAACGGTTCCCCGACATAAGCTCCACCAGCAATACCCAATAAAACCCAAAGCAGAAAAAGCAGTTGTGGAGATAGTGAAAGGATTAGTGAGACAGGGAATCCTGAAAGAAACCACAAGTACAACTAATTCACCAACATGGCCACCAATAAAGCCTGATGGGAGCTACAGGACTAAATAAGGTCACCCCCAAATTGCACCCCATTGTAGCAGACCCCTCCACAATATTAAACGGCTTGTCCCCTGAGCACAAGATTTTTACTGTTTTTGACATAGGCAGTGGTCTCTGGTCTGTCCTGTAACACCCTGAGTCCCAGAATAAATTCATTTTTACAGTAAGGAACAGGCAGTACACGTGGACTCGCCTGCCACAAGGGTTCCACAACAGCCCCACTATTTTTCACAGGGTGATGAATGACATTCTGAAGAGAGTAGATTTACCAGAGGGCAGCACTCCCCTCCAATATGTAGATGATATCCTAACTGCCTCAGAGTCCGAGTCAGGACACCAGGAAGCTTTAGGGCTAGTATTACAGGAATTGGCAACCGTAGGGTTAAAAGTCAGCCCCACAAAGGCACAGATTGGCAAAACACAAGTCTTACACCCCAGACACCTCATATCCCAGAGACTCAAAGAAATGCCCAACAACCGCAAGAAGGCAATCCAACCGATGCCATGACCTGTCACTGTCGGGGGGGGGGGTCAGAAAGGTCACGGGGCTATTCAACTACAGTCGGAGCTTTATACCCGAGTTCGCAAAATTGGCTGAACTGATCCAGAGATTAATTAGCGGAGGCAAGCCTGCCTTGGAACCTGTAACCCTGGGGGCCAGAACAGGAGGAGGCATACAGTCAGCTTGAAATTCAACTCACATCGATCCCCAGGATCCCAGCTAGGATTTTCACATCCACTGTAATAATGAGGCAGGGTTTTACTCCCTAGTGGTCACCCAAGACCATGGTAGCAGGAGAAGGCCCGTAAGGTACTACTCAACTACAGAAGGGCCAGTAGGCACTGGGTTGCCCAGGTGTATAGCAGCCTTAGACTGTGCTGCTTGGGCCGTTAGGGTTAGCGAGCCCATAGTAATGACAGGGAATGTCATCCTCCACACTGAACACACCCTGGAGATGCTAAACACAGGGAAACTGAGGGCCATTTCCAATATGAGAAGGGCAAAGTGGGAAGCAATTCCTTTACCTCCAAATCAGTCCATGGTAATAGGGATACGGGAGAAACCCCAGCTGAGGGAAATCTAGACACAGGGGATCCCCACAACTGTGGGATAATAGATGGGGATGAAGATAGGGGGTGAGTAAAAGATACCCCCTTATCACAGCCGAGGAGACCCTGTTCGTGGACAGGTCACGAAAATACGTAGCAGGGTCGCCCCGAACAGGCTGGGCTGTGATAAATGATAAGTTAGAAACAATTATTTCTGGAAGGATTGATGGAAATCAGACCGCATAGGTAACAGAACTGGTAGCACTCACTAAAGCACTGGAACTAGCAAAAGGCAAACCCATGAACATATATACAGGCAGTCAGTATGCCTTCGGTGTAGTCCATGACTACATGGTGGCACGGGGTAAAAAAGGGTTCACCACTGCAGACACCAATTAGGAATTCAGGCGCTATTGCGTGCCAGTGAACAGCCAAAAGAGGCTGCAGTAATAAAAATAAAAGCACATCAAAAGGAGCCAACGAAAGAGAGCCCAAATTGGCTAAAATCAAAGGAAACCAGGCAGCAGACCGAGCAGCTCAGAAAGCCCTAGAGCAACAAGCCATTAACAAGACTGTAATAGCCACTATTGAATTAGCAAAAGACGCTATCCAAATTCAGCAGCTACAGGAGGACACTCCGCAGTAAGAGAGAGAGCAATGGAAATGTAGGGGGCATTCAAAGGGGAGGATGGTGTCTCGGGGCAAGAAGACATGGTGGTAGCACCAGCGTGTATACTGAACACATTGCTTGAACTGCACCAGGGCTCTCCCATACAGGTAGAGAGGCCATGATAGCAAGCCTAGGGAGAGAGTGGTGGTGGAAGGGAATGGGAAGGGATGTGGCCAAATACTGCCTCAGATGCATGGTTTGTGCACAACATAATCCAGGGAGACGCATAAAAGTTTGGATGGGACACCAGCTCAGACCTAGGGGACCCTGGGAACACCTTCAGTTAGGTTTTACAGGGCACTACCACCTTCCTGTGGGAAAACATACTGCCTGGTCATCATAGACCAATTCACTCAGTGGGTAGAGGCATTCCCAACCAAACGCTGCACTGTGACCTCTGTAACCAGAATATTAGTGGAGGAGTTAATCCTGAGGTGAGGGGTACCCCTCCAGATCGACTCTGACCAAGGGACGCATTTTACAGGCAAGGTCATGAAGACTGTCTGCCAATTACTCGTCATTAAACAAAAAATTCACATTCCCTATCACCCCCAGAGCTCAGGGATGGTAGAGAGAATGAATAGAATGTTCAAAAATACTTTAGCTGAGGCTACGCAAACCTCAGGCAGAACATGGGCTGAAGTGCTGCCAGCCAGACGAATGAAATTAAGAGCCACCACAAATCAGGCAACTGGGCTAACGCCTGGGCGAATACGAATTAATGACCAGGCGAGGAACACAATTGCCAGAGACAATAATCACAGGTGGCACCAATGTGGGTCCACTAAAAGACAAAATTCGGCGGGATGTGATAGAATTACGCACCCAATTGAAAGGGATGAGGAAATGTGTAACTGATAAAGAGGACAAAAAGGACAAGGCAGGGGAACTCAAAGTCTTCCCTGAGGTCCCAGCAGCAAGAAGCCGTGTCCTGGTGCGAGCACTGCCCGACAAACCAGGCTTTGCCCCAAAATGGAATGGGCCGAATGACATGGTTATAACTGGGGACACCTGTGCCTGCCTGGATATTAAAGGGAAAGGCACATGGAAGCACTGGACCCAACTAAAACCATTTAAAGACTCCTGTGACCAAACTAATGTCATTGACCATTCTCCAGGTGCAGACAGGAAAGGCGGACAAGATGGTCATTCCGGGGGGAATACCGCAAACACAACAGAACAAACCACACAGAAGCACAACTGCACCTCCTGACGAACACAAAAACTTTGACAGATAACTTTATTTTAACTGCAAAATATTTATACTTGGATGTATTTCACTGTATTTAAGTGTCACGACTGTTGGGAGCACGTCAGGATTTGAGGATAACCTCTTCTATAAAACCCACATAAGCTTGCATGGGAACCGAACTGTCTGCTACCCACTGGCACGATCAGTAGAATCCCGATTTGTGACCACTCCGGTGTGGACCCCTCACGACCTGTATACAGTAGACACCTTGGAAGCACTGTGTAAGGGGCAGGTAGGGAAATACAAACAGGAACTCCAGAGTAGGTGTGTGCAACTGGCCTGGCCCCCCCAGCCTAGGGAAGGGAAGACCCAGTTAAAACCTGGTAATTACACACTCTGTTTCACAGGGCAGGGATGGGGATGTGTTTATGCCCTGGTTCCCAAAAGTGACTCATGTGACTAGACACAGTGTACTTATCAGCACTGTACAGTCTCTCGGGGGCAGTTTACCTGCACCTGCAGTGAGCAGACGTGCTTGAATGTGACCGTGGGCAGATGATTCATATGTAGTCAGTGCAATGGCACCCATGTCAGCTCTGTCACATGTACATACCCGTTCGACACTTACCAGCTGGGGGAGGCACCCGGGGGATCAGGGGAGATGGGTGGACAGACAGACGGAAGGACAGGACCATGTCCATTACCAAGCAGCGAAGGGACAGACACGACAGACACCCCAGACCTCCCATACCTGTTCACAATAGGGACAATTGCGCCCCTTACTGTACCATGCCCTGGGGGGACATATCCGGAGAAGAATAGTGACCCGCCCCATCAGCCAGGAGGTCTGTGTTGATTGGCAGATCCCCACCACTTTGGGGTCATCATTGGGATATGGATTTCTGGGATCTCTATCTTTGGGGGTTGGGGGGGGGGGGGTGCAGCAGGGGTCATCAGTGCTAAAAACCGAAATTACCTTGTATGTGACCTGACTATCTTACACTATAGTACCTCAAAAACTCTGGAAGCAATTAATACAGAGCTAGCTGAACTCAGACTCCACACACAGCAGACACATTTTGCGGTGGATGATCAGTTAGCACAGCAAGGGGAGGTTTGTACAATTGTTGGAGACATGGTATTGATGCCTCTTATAAACATTACAGACACCATCAAGGATATCAGAGACCAGCTAGATAAGTTACGACTGGGAGTCACAATTACACACAGCTGGCTAAATTGCGGACCCTATTTGGCACACGGGGTAGTTCTCCTTATTGCACTCATGCTGGTATTCTGTGTGGGCCTCGGGTGTTTAAAGCTCTGCTGTAAGGGGCTATTGATGAGAACTGAACCAGTAGCGAGTGTCAGCACAGAACAGCCTCCCAACGAAATTGGCACTCCATGACACCCCTCGGGAGGAAGAGCTCCTCGAGATGAACTATCTCTACATGTAAATTGGGTGGTCTGTGGGAGATCTCCGAAGTTGCCTCCATGACCACAATGGGGGGAAGTGGAGTGGGAGTTGGCACGGTGCAGGGTGACACTAGGCTGAGCCATCAGTTGGCCACTTGACACACAAGATGGCCGCAGGACCACAATATGGAGAGAGACAGCAATGCAAACACAGATACTGCCTGGGGCCACCAGAATGCCAGCACAATGCACCCACAACCGAGTTGATTAGTTTAAGGCGGGTGCAGGAGAGAATACAAACGAGTAATGTACACTGCCCGCCAAAGTGTCTGGGTCCAGCCAACACTTCTTATAGAAATGATAACAGCTTGATACAGACTCATATCGACATGGTAATAGCCAGGGCTGCAGTAATCGTCCTTCTCAGGAAGAGCGATTAGCGCCCATTACTACAGTAATGGATTTCTGTGCAGACATTGAAACTGATAAGGTCTACACTGGAACTGCCACTGACTGTACCAAAACTATCAATGATTCTGCAATGATTGCTATAAATAAACCATGTCACAACGACAATAATCTCATCACTGACCTATTGTATCACAAAATGTATAAAAGTAGCTTGGTATGTGCTGCAGGTCAAGAGAAGACTTGCAGCTGAGCAATGTGCTGTTGGTGTCTTTCTGTCCCCAGAGCTCCGGTATTTCCTTGTACAATAAACTCTGTCATTGAACCCTGACTCCGACTCCGAGGTTGGTGATTTTCCCCATAACAGGTACATTGGATCTAGGTGACTGTGTTTATTGATCGAGGATGTGGATGAGTGCCATGCTTCTAGAAATTCTCTGGCTGTCCTCTGTTTGGCTTGTCCTATGACTGTTGTATTGTCCCAGTCAAATCTGAGATTCTTGTTGTCTGTGTGTATGGCAATTATGGACAGCTGGATGTGGTGTTTAATGACTAGTTGATTATGAATGTGGATCGCTAGTTGTCTGTCCCATATACTGTTTCATGCACTCCCTACATGGAATCGTGTACACCACATTTGTCCTGCACATGATGGGTTTTGAGTCTTTTGTTCTGGTGAGTTATATGAGCATGGCTGTCAGTTTATGTGCTGTCCTGAATCCGTGTGGTTGGAGAAGTCTGGTTGCCAGTTCTGAGATGTTTTTTAATCAAAGATAGAGTGGCTAGGATCTTGGGTCGTGGCATGTCCTTGTTACGATTTTGTTTGTCTGACAGGCATCTGTGGATAAAGTTGCAGGGATGTCCATTCTTGGCAAAGACTTGAGAGGTGTTCTTCCTCTCTGCAGATTGGCAGTACTGCAGTGTGTTGTAGCCCTTTTGAACAGGGTCCTAATGCAGCTTCTTGTGTGTGTTTGGGTGGTTGCTGTTGTAGTTCAGGATCTGGTCAGCGTGTGGCACTTTTCTGTACACTTTTGTGCGTTCCCCATTCTGTGTGCTTTCTCCCATCACATCTAGGAATGGGATTTGGTTGTTAATTTCCTCCTCTCTTGTAAATTTGATCCCTGTGAGCATGGTGTTTAAAATCCAGCGTGATCAGTTGATCAGCCTTTTAATTATTACAAAAGTGTCATCCATGTATCTGATCCAAAGTTTGGGTCAAATTTCTTCAAGGGCTGTTTGTTTTAGTCTTTGCGTCATTGTTTCTGCTATGAGCCCCATATATTGCCCACTGCAATGAGCAATCGGAACTGGCAACCAGAAGCAGAGGGAAAGAAACCAAATAAATTCCAACTGACATAGTATGTCCCTTGCCCCTTGTGTGTAAATCCCCTTTTTTGGGTTCCTAATCAACTCTGTAGTACTTTTACCACTCTCGTTCTGCATATAGAAGACTTTGGAATTTCCCTTTTAGTTTGGCTGGGAGTCCTTGCTTGTAACTCCTTTTTAGTTCTGAATTTTCACTACTCCTGAACTTTCTCTTCCTCTTGGTTCTTGATGATATTTTCCATCTGACATCTTTTTTAAGTGCTCATTTTCTTTATCTTAATTTCTGTCTCCTGTCATCCAGGGAGCTCTGAATTTGATTCTCTTTCCCTTTTGAGGGAATGTACCTTAACTGCGTGTGAATCATCTCCTCTTTAAAAGTTGCTCAGTTTCCTGCCAACCTTTCATTCCAATCATTTGCCTCAGCTCCATTTTTACAGTATTGAAGTTTGCTCTCTGCCAATTGATTTTTCTTCTTCTTACAATTGTTATTCTGCATTATCATCCTAAAGTGTATGATACAATTATCACTGTCTCCTAACTGTTCCCTCACTGATACATTATCTCCTTGACCTACCTCTATTCTAAGAACCAAGTCCTATCTTGTTGGACTGGACAGCTACTGCTGTAGGAACTGCTTCTCAACACAGGCATGCATGTGCCTTAATTCTCACTGCACAACCAGTATCCCAATGTATATTTGGGCATCTGAAGTCTCTGGTTATAACCAGTTTATGATGTTGGCATCTCTCTGTAATTTTCCTGTAGATTGTTCCTCTACATCCTTCTTACCAGTTAGTGCTTTATAAAACTACACCAAGCATTGTGTACCCTGCTAATTCCTTAGCTGTAGTCAAATTCTGGGATCTCCCCTGCAGTTCTGTCCTTCATCAATTACAATCATCCTTTCCTTTTTTTTTTCATTCTGAATACCATGGAACATTTCCCATCCAGTCCTGTCCTTCTTTGAGACAAGTCTCTGTTATTGCCACAGCATCATATTTTCACATGGCAATCTGTGCCTGTAACTCCCCAGTTGTATGCATTCACATATGTACACAATAATGTTGATTTAGATTTAACTACTTACTCTTGCTTTAATATCACCAATTAGTGTCAGTCATACAGCACGGAAACAGGCCCTTTGATCCAACTTGTCTGTGCCCATCAAGCATCCCAATCTGACATGGTGCCACTTGGCAGCATTTGAACCATGTCCCTCGAAACCCTTCTCCTCATATATCCATCCAGATGTCTTTCAAATGTTGTAACTGTGTCTGCCTCTTCCATTTCCGCTGGCAGTTTGTTCCATACATGCACTAGCCTTTGCATGGAAAACTTACACCTCAAGTCCTTTTTATGACTTTGCCCTCTCACCTTAAAGCTATGCCCCTCTAGTTTTGGATTGCCCCACCCTAGGAAAAGGGTATTCACCCTATCCATGCCTCTCATTATTTCATAAATATCTATAAGGTCACCTCTCAGCCTCTGACACTCCAAAGGAATTAAGTCTCAACCTATTCAACCTTTCCCTAAAGCACAAACCCTCCAATTCTGGCAACATCCTCAAATCATTTCTCAATCCTTTCAAGTTTAACAACATCCTTCCTATGGAAGGATGACCAGAGTTGTATTCTAAAAGTGGCCTTAACAATGTCCTGTACAACCACAACACGAGATCCAATTCAAAAATCTTGAATTTCAATGCCTACATTGAATGTTCTGATCAACACCAAACACCACCTTCACCCTATCTACCTGCAACTTCTCTTTCAAGGAACTATGCACTGCACCTTAGGTCTCTTTGTTTGGCAGTACCCCCCAGGAGGCCCTACCATTAACTGTCAACTTAGAGCGTAGTAAGCTACCTGTCTCTCCAAATAGTTTGAGATCTGGTATTCTTTAATATTCAGTCAGGTTCATGACTTACCACACATTATATGCTGTGCATTCCAAACAACTGAGCTACGTTGTCACATCTTCTCTCAACTTGCCTTTTTTGCATTCCAAGTATTGCTACGTACATGTCTAATTTACAGCACTTTAAAGACAGTCTGTAACGATTTCTGACCAACCAATAAGCTGACTGAAAAAGAATAGAAGAAAAATGTTCTCTCCACCCTTCGCTAAGTTTTCCAATTAGCACATTTTAAATTTTGCAATAGAACTTATTTAAAGTATTTCTTGCCCAGCTAGACCAAATTCCCTATACTCACTCAGCCCCTCTCTTTCTATCACATTAAGGCTGGGAGAAGTGTGCAATATGTCAGCATCACTGAAGTGGACTGAGAGAGCAGATCTGAATTGGACTTGGGAGATAAATAAGGATTTTTGTTTCTAGTTGATGGTCTACTTTGACTCAAATGGGAACTAGTTGGAGCAGGGTGAATGGCGACAGTGAAGCCTCCTGATAAAAGCCTGAGGGTTAAGGCCCAGATCAAGCTCAGATGGAGCGACAGCTAAATTCTAAAAGGAACAGAATTCAAAAGAATGGGTGAAAGTGACATCAACGCAAAGCAGTGATTTGATTCATGGATAGTGAGTAGATTGTCTTTGTCTACTTTAAAGTTGCATTAAGGAACAGAAAAAGTTCTGATTTTTAAAAGAAAACTTTATGTTTTACTTGGCTTGAAAATTAGGATGAGTTTTTTTTTGTTTAATTAAAGGTGTAGCAGCTCAGTCACGTCTGTTGCATGGCCTGCAGTGTGTGGGAAAGCTTATACACTCCTGGCACTCTGGGTGAACACATCTGCAGACGTACTATTGGTTTAAATAGCTTGAGCACTGAGTTTTGGGGCATGAGTTTCGGGTGGATAGGAAGAAACTTTTCCGCTTAGTAGAAGTATCAAATGCCGGGGAGGGCATGTATTTAAGGTATAGGGCAAGAGGTATAGAGGGGTTTAAGGAAGAATGTTTTTTCACATAGCTGGTGTGGGTTCTGTCTGAAAGACTGGCAGAGGCAGAAGCCCACATTTCAAAGTAGTTAGATGTGCACTTTAAGCACCATAAGCGTACAAGGATACAGGCCAAGTGCTGGAAAATGGGGTGAGAATAGTTAGATGGTTGTTTTTGACCAGTGCTGGAGATATCTATCTTTAAGACCCATCATGTCCATGCTGGTCATCAAGTTTCAAACTGTTCTAATTTATTTTCCACCACTTGACCTTTAACCTTGTATGCCCTGGCACCACAAGTGCACATCTAAATATTTCTTAAATGTTATGAAGTTTCTGCCTCTCGCACCCTTACAGGCAGGGAATTCCAGGTTCCCACCACTTTCAATGGGTGAAAGACATTTCCTCACATCTCCTCCAAACCTCCTGCCCCTTACTTTAAATCTATGCCCTCCTAACCATTGATCTCTCTATTAGAGGAAAAGATTTTCCTGCTGACCCTACCTATGCTCCTTTCCATTTTATACATCTCAAACATGACTCTCCTCAATCTCCTCTGCTCCAGAAAAAACAATCCCAGTTTTTATCCAATCTCTCTTCACAGCTAAGCCTCCCCAGCCCAGGCAACTTCCTGGTAAATCTCCTCTGCATCCTCTCTTGTACAATCACGCCCCTCCTATAATGTTGATTCCAGAACAGCATGCAGTCCTCTAGCTATGCCCTAAAAGGGATTTTATACAGTTTCAACATCACCTCTCTGCTCTTAAACTCTCTGTCTCAGTCAATTAAAAGCAATTATTTCGTAAGCCTTCTTTATCATTTGACCTTCCTGTCCATTGAAAGGCCTCTTGCTGTTCTGTAAAACTCTATTCAAAACCTGTACATCACATGCACATCTCAAAAGCACAGAAAGGGCCAACAATCTATGTATTTTGTTCCAGTTACAGAAGCCTTCATTTCTGGTAATCATAAATTGGTTATCAGCACAATGCTTTGTATTCTCAGGATTTAGTCCTAAATTTGAAAAGGGAATTGATTTGGGGATTATCAGAACAGAAGGATGTCAGGACTACAGAAGCTGAGCAGAGCAGAGTGCGATTAGGTCAGTTACACTTGTAAATTGCCAGCAATAATCTGATAGTCTTCTGTTCTGTTCCCACAATAATCCTATGATTGAATAAGGGGAGGTGGTAGAAATGATTTCTTTTCATAAGAATGATAAAAATGCAGAAGTCTCTGTGCAAGTGCAACATTAAATCTGAGAGTAATACTTACTGGTTTTCTTGCCAGGAATAGGAAGGAAAATGGAGTTTGGATGGGTGGAACAAGTTAGGAGACACATCAGCCGTGATCTCATTGAGTGAATAGAACAGAAGCTGAATGGATTCAAGTTCCCACTTACCCACTTAATTTATGTGTGTTGCCATAACTGACCTGGTGCCTATTCCAATGTCTTAGTCCTTGGCAATATATCAGGGTCAAAAATATACCTTGGAATTGGTGACAATCTAGGCACAGTGATCACTGAAGGTCAATATGTTGCTGTGGACAGAATAATCCTCTGAATTTTCTTGGATTTGGAGACGCCGTTGTTGGACTGGGGTGTACAAAGTTAAAAATCACACAACACCAGGCTGTAGTCCAACAGGTTTAATTGGAAGCACACTAGCTGTCGGAGCACTGCTCCTTCATCAGGTGGTTGTGGAGGGCTCAATCCTAACACACAGAATTTATAGCAAAGATTTACAGTGTGATGTAACTGAACTCTGCACAGAAAGTCTTGTGATTTACACATGAAAGAAGTGAAACTGTCATGGTATTTGAACAGAAGAAAGACTCAACAGACAATCAAGGTATTTCTCAATGTATAATTCCAGTTACATCACACTGTAAACTTTTGCTATAAACTCTGTGCCTTACAATTGTGTCCTTCACAACCACCTGATGAAGGAACGGCGCTCCGAAAGCTAGTGCTTCCAATTAAACCTGTTGGACTATAACCTGGTGTTGTGTGATTTTTAACTGAATTTTCTTGTTATCTGCACTATTAAAATGAGCCAGTAGAAGGAGCTTATGTTCAGCTCTGTGGCCAGGACCAGGTCCCTTGTGCCTGCAGTTAAGACCAGATGAGGTTCTGCACTTCTGTTCTTGGGCTACAGGAATGGGCTGTGTAGTCTTAATGTCCCACAATAAAGTATAAATTGAAACTTCTATAATTTCCATAAGCAATATACCAGGTAGGTCAGAAATAGAAACAGAAATGCTGGAATGTCAGACATTAGGAAGCAAATCAGGGGTTATGGGGTAAAGATAGGAAAGTAAAATTGAGGATTATGTTAGATTAGATTCCCTATAGTGCTTTCTTGAACCACTGTAGTCTATATGATGTTGGTATACCCATGATGCTGTTAGGGAACATTTTGTCCCAGCAACACTGAAGGAACTAAAAGATCAAGTTAAACTTCATTGTTACCCTAGCAAAGTGAGATAACTTTGCTATTGGCAGCATCTATCAGTTGGCAAATAGACATTTGCCTGTTCTACTTTAATCTGAAGAGCATCCTAAAATGCAACCTAAAAGATTCACAATCTTATAAAGCAAAGAGCAAAAGACCAGGTGCATTTGACTCCTTGGCTGCCTTCAACAGTCAACTAACCCTCCTTTCTTCAACTTCTGTTCAGTTCTTGATTGGTTCCATTCTTAGTGTTTCAATCATAGCCAGACCATTTCCACTACTGGCTTCTCTTGCCCACATTGCAGGCCAATGTTGCCAAAATTTGCACAAGCTCCATCTTCTGTCTCCCTGTTTTCCCAGCCAACACAGTTGACGAACTGCAGATGTGGAGTCAGTGTCCATGTGCATACCGATATATCCAACACGTCTTGACACTCTCCCTGCCTCTGTGCCATTATGAACCTTGATGTGGAGGTGCTGGTGTTAGACTGGGGTGGACAGAGTTAATATTCGCACAAGTTATAGTCCAACGTGTTTAGTTAGAGTATCAGCTTCATGAAGGAGCAGCACTCCGAAAGCTAGTACATTCATATAAATCTGTTGGATTATAATCTGGTGTTGTGAGATTTTTAACTTTGTCCATCCCAGTCCAACGCCAGCACCTCCACATCATACCTCCCACAACATTCCAAACTTAAAGTTTCATGTGAATGTAGATTATTTGCAACCTTGGAAACCACCAATTTAACCCTTTTTTAAAGTTTTTCTAAAGATGTCCATTTCATCTGTATTTCAGTCCACCTGGAGCTGCAAGCCTTGAATTGCCAGTTATGATTCATAATCACATCTGATTCAAAAGATTATGGGTCAAAATACAATAAGAAAGGCTTCCAATGCAGTCCCCAGCTGAGGGAGTGCCACACTGCCAGAGAATCCATATTTTACATAGAGTCATAGAGATGTACACCATGGAAACAGTCCCTTCGTCCAACTCAACCATGCCAACCAGATATCTCAACCTAATCTAGTCCCACTTGCCAGCACCTGGCCCATATCCCTCCAAACCCTTCCTATTCATTTACCCATCCAGATGCATTTTAAATGTTGCAATTGCACCAGCCTCCACCACTTCTCAGGCAGCTCATTCCATTCATGCACCACCTTCTGCATGAAAAGGTTGCTCCTTAGGTCTCTTTTATATCTTACCCCTCTCACCATAACCTCTAGTTCTGGACTCCCCGATCCCAGGGAAAAGACTTTGTCTATTTATCCTATCCATGCCCCTCATAATTTTGTAAACCTCTATAAGGTCACCCCTCAACCTCCAATGATCCAGGGAAAACAGCCCCAGCCTGTTCAGCCTCTCCCTGTAGCTCAAATCCTCCAACCCTGACAACATCCTTGTAAGTCTTCTGAATCCTTTCAAGTTTCACAACATCTTTCCGATAGGAAGGAGACCAGAATTGCACGCAATATTCCAAAAGTGGTCTAACCAATGTCTTGTACAGCCGCAACATGACCTCCCAACTCCTGTACTCAATACTCTGACCAATAAAAGAAAGCATACCAAACACCGCCTTCACTATCCTATCTGTCTGTGACTCTATTTTCAAGGAACTATCAACCTGCACTACAAGGTCTCTTTGTTCAGCTACACTCCCTGGGGCCATGATACACGTGCTATATATTGGCAACTGTGCTAGAGATGTTACAAACAGTGACTCCAATATCTGTACCTATCGAATTAAATGTATCTCAGGTCCCAGCTGTTTTCTTAGATAAATTTGAAAGATCCTATGACACTATTTTGAACAAGAGCATAACATTAGCCCCAGTGTTTGGACCAACATTTATCCTTCAATCAATATGACAAAGGAAGGAGATAATCAGGTTCTTGTCACTGTTGTTTAGGGGAACTTGCAAAGTGCAAATTGACTGCTTTGTTTCTGTCATCAATGACTGCACTCAATAGATCGCCTTTAGCTGTAAGGCACTTTGAGGCATTCCACAGCTATGAAGGATGCTATATAACTGCAAGTCTTTCAGTTGTTTTGTCATCAATGCTATTACTAATCTAAGCTCCTAATCCAAAGTGCTTCTGATCAGCCTCCAATCCTCTCTAAAATTCAATCTATTCAATATACTGTTGCCTGTATTCTATCATTCACCAAAAGTAGAAAGTGAGGATTGCAGATGTTGGAGATCAGAGTCGAGAGTGTGGTGCTGGAAGAGCACAGCAGGTCAGGTAGTATCTGAGGAGCGGGAGAATCGGCGTTTCAAGCATTAGCCCTTCATCAGGGATGAGGCTTGTGGGTCAGAGGGCTGAGAGATAAATGGGAGGGACCACTCCTGATGAAGGGCTTATGCCTGAAATGTTTATTGTCCTGCTCCTCATATGCTGCCTGATCTGCTGTGCTTTTCCAGCACCACACTCTCAACTCTGATCTCCATTCCCGGCAGTCCTCAACCTCGACATCATTCACCAAAAGCCTAATATTTCATTGCATGTTCTAACACTGCAAACCTTGCCTGTTAACTTTCTGTTCTGACTCTCGACCTTTTGCACATGCCACATCTCTTTACCCTGCCATTAATCCTGGCTGATTCTGTTACCTAAATCACACACTCTGGAATTCCCTCACTAATCACCTCGCTCTATTGTTTCCTTTATCTGCTCTGCTGCTTTCAACGCTGTCAACCGCTCGATCTTCCGATGGTAACTGCTTTGCTGTCCAGTTCTGTGGACTTGTCCTCACTGTTTAAGTTAAAGTACATGGAAAAGGGGGTAATATATGGGCATAGATCAAGAATTAACTGACAGACAGGATACAGCGAGTGGGAATAAATGGCACTTTTTCTGATTGTCAAGCAGTGACTAGTGGGGTACTGCTGCAAGGATCAGTGCTTGGGCCCCAGCAATGTGTATAAATGACCTGGACGCAGGAATTGAATGGATCATTTCCAAGTTTGATGATGACGCAAAATTGGGCGGGGTTGTGAGGAGGATACAAAGAGGTGATTTAGATAGGTTGAATGAATGGGCAAACACATGACAGATGTTGCACAATGTGGATAAATATGAAGCTAGGCCCTTTGATGTAAAAAACAGAAAGGTCGAGTGTTATTTGAGTGGCCATATACTGAGAAATGTGGGTGTATAAGAGGATCTGGGTGTCCTTGTACATCGGTCAATAACAGTAAACAAGCAACTTCATGGAATAGTATGTTGCCTTTCATTGCCAGAGATTTAAGTTCGGAAGTAGGAATGTTTGACTGCAGTTATGCACTTCCTTGCTGAGGCCACACCTGGAGTATTGTGAGCAGCTTTGGTCTCCCTACCTAAAAAAAGGAACATGGAACAGAAGCAGGCAATTCAGCCATTGTTTTTGTGTAGTGTTGTATGTGGGTCTGAAAGGGTTTGGATTGAGGAGTGCCATATGCACCTCACTATGATGATGTCATACAGACCTCGAGGCAGAGCAGTCGAGAATCTCGAAGGATGAGACCTACTATCTGAGAGAGACTCATTTTTATTAAACAAGGATTTCAATGGACACGGGTCTAGGACACGTTCCCCATATGGAGTTAGGCCACAGATCAACCATGATCTAATTGAATGGGACAGCAGGCTCAAGGAGCTGAATGAAGACCAAATCACTGAATAAATTCAAGAAAGAGATCAGTACATTTCTATAATTTAAAGGCCTCAAAGGGTATGGAGGAATATAGCCTGGATAGAGGTTCAGCTTCATCCTATTGAATGACAGAGCAGGCTAAGGGCTCAAATGACGAAGGGTCAAATGGCTAATTCTACTTCTCATTTCTATGCTTCAATGGTTCAATGGTTCAATAATGGCCAGACCATTTCTAGTAATGACAATAAGGAACTTTTAAAATGTATCGCTTTGACCAAGCCTCCAGCTACTTTCCCTCATTCCTTATTTAACGAGACAATTCGGTGGATTTAAGAGTGAAATATGGTGACGAGCAGTGAGATGTGATTCCTGTATTCTTGTAAAGGCTATGGTTCAAAGTCAGGCGAGCTGTAACAGCAGCTCCATCTCACATCGCAGTCCCATGTCCAAATGCAACAGGACGAGCACAATATCCAGGTTTGGGCTGACAAGTGACAAGTAAGTATTCATGCCAGGCAAATGCCAATAAAGACCATTTCCAACAAGAGAGAATATAAGCATTGCTGCTTGACATTCAATGGCATTACTGTTACTGAATGACCCACTATCAAATTCCTGGGGGCAGCTATTGACCATTGCTGAACTGGACTAGCCATATATGTACTGTGGCTAAAAGAGTAGGCCAAAGGCTAGAAATCTGCAGGGAATAACTCAACTCCTGGCTCCCCAAAGCCTGACCACCATCTACAAGGCACATCTCAGGGTGTGATGGAATATTCCCCACTTGCCTGGATGGGTGCAGCTTCAACAACACTCAAGAGGCTTGACATTATCCAGGACAAATCAAACTGCTTGACTGGCATCACACTTACTCCCCTCACCATCAATGCTCAGTCACAGCAGTGTGTACTGTCTATGAGGTGCATTGCAGTAGTTCACCAAAAATCCTTAGACAGTGCCTTCCAAACCCATGACCACTTCCACGTAGAAGGACTCGGCAACGGATACATGGGAACACCACCATCTGCAAGCTCCCCTTCCATGCCACACACCATCCTGACTTGGAAATATATGGTTGTTCTTTTACTGTCATTGAGTCAACATCCTGGAATTCCTTCCATAAGGACATTGTCAAAATGTGTTGTGCTGAAAAAACTCGGCCGGTCAAAGTAACATTTGAGGAGCAGAGTGGGTCGACGTTTCAAGCATAAGCTCTTCTGCCCTTGGATGCTACCTGACCAGCTGGGTTTTTTCTAGCACCACACCTTTTGACTCCGATCTCCAGCTTGTGCAGTTCTTACTTTCTCCATAAGGACATGGATGGCAGCAGTTCAAGAAGGCAGTTCACCACCACTTTCTCAAGGACAACTGCGGATGGGCAATAAATAAAGGCTCAACCAGCGACTCTCAAATGCCATGAATGAGTTAAAAAATATATATACTTTACTGATTGTAGACATGTTGTGAATGGTTTTGCAAAGTTTGACACCTTTGGTAAGTGTGGCTTTCAATTTTCCTCCTATCCATTCCTTCGGGCCTCCATCCTGAATAAAGTCAGCATCAGACTACTTTGTCCAGCATCAATGAGAAAATTTCATTCCACTTTGCATGTTTTTCCTGCAACACTGGTGCATGGAAATATAGTGAAAGACGAAGGATTGAAATACTGCAGTATATCTCGACAAACCAGGGTTTCTCACTAAGAAGCTGTGCTTTTAGTATGGGTCCATCAGTTCTTCATACATACTCAAACCAGACATTTAGGTGACTTTTAACTGAATGTGTATTAGCAGACTGCACATGGTGGTAGGACTACAGAGCTTCATGCTCTGAGCTGTGTAAATTCTAGCCTCCTAACAGAGTCCTTTGACTTGTTTACTGAGGTCACAATTACATCACAGTATTCTGCTGAGGCTCATATACACTTTGATTAAACCCTATCTCTGGCAGTTGTACAGTCCATTCAACTGCCAGATCCATGTTCCTGGAAACCATCCTGGAAAGAAATAGTGTGAAGTGTTCTTAGCAAATCACCCAGTAACTCTGCAGTGTAACGCAAACCAATGAAAAGAATAGCTCACAATTGATAGTTGTTGATATGTGCAAAGACAATTTTGGATTTGATGGCTAGTTAATCGCGCTGCTTTTGCATTCCACAGGAAATGCAGTTTGGTAATTAGGATATTTGTTCCAAAACTCCACATCAACACAAGAACTCTGGGGTAATGCATTTGAAATCAATACACAGTAGGTGCCCGAAACGTCGATTTTCCTGCTCCTCGGATGCTGCCTGACCTGCTGTGCTTTTCCAGCACCACTCTAATCTAGACTCTGGTTTCCAGCATTTGCAGTCCTCGTTTTTACCTTCAGATTTCTATACTCATTAACTTCTGAGCTGTTTTTGTGAGCTGCTAATCTTGATCGCTTTGTGCTAATCTCAAAAAAAAATCCAGGTGTCGATTACCCAGGGACAAAAAAATATAATTATCAAATCATTTTAATCTTTATGCACAGCGCCAGATGTCCTAACAGGTTAGGACACCAGGATCTATAGGTCAGTATCAATACATCTCTTCCAGATTCTAGACTAGTTGGTCTTAATTGATTCCTGATTGCCCACAATGTAAAATGTTAATGCAGTAAAATGCAGTAAAATGTCTGCTCCAAAATGCTGGAAAGTAGGACCAAATAAATTGGTCTCAAGGAGCAATGTTTTCTCTGGGGAGTTGGGTAAAATGGAAGCACAGAGAGTAATGTACTCACTGCTATCTCCATCACCACGCAAGTGTGGGACGGGGTGACACCAGGCTAAAGTTACAAATCATGACAAGCGTATCACATGACCTTCAAGATGGGAAACAAATCAAAATCCCAAGATAGCTATAAACAGCTTTAATCATCACCATGCCATGGAAGCACCTGTCAGTCTTACTTCAAGAACATCCTCAGCAGCAATTTCAGTCATGTTAGAAATATGATAGAGGACGACGTACATTCCTATAGCACCTTTTGTAACCTCCAGGGCATGTTACACCCAACTTAAGTAGGTTTAACATGGTGCCACTGTTGCAATGTTAGAAATGTTCCTTTTCAATGGTAGGTTCGTATATAAAGTGGTTTCTTGTGTTTGAAAGAAAGCTTTTCCCTCTTTCCTCGACATTTGCTTCTCAATTGATATCACCACCCAGCAGACCCTGTCCGCAAATGCAGACAACAGGTAAGAGCTTTGCTGTCATACCTGCATCACAGGCTGCTTGTACTGACTGACAGCCTCATTAGAAATGGGTATGGGGTGGCAGAAGATTACTCATGCCTCATGGAGCTGTATCTAAACAGCATTCAAGTGTCATCCGAAGTGGAAGAAAAAGATCAAAGGTGATAAATTAACATATTGCTCCAATACTGGAGAAAACCTGAGCCCTCTGTCAACATCTGGACTTGAACTGTAAAAGGGACAGACTTGAAAATCTCAAGGGTACAACCGATGACTTGGGATCAGGTTCTTCAAACCTTCTCCACCATTCAATTAAATCATGACTGATCTGTTTGTGATCTCAACCCCGCCTTCCTGTCTGTCCCCGTATCTCTCGACTTCCTTGTCCATTTCAAAATGCAAAGTAAGGCTCTGGATAAACTTTGTAAACTTCACTGAGAACTGTGAGCAGCAAGCTCGCTCTGAACATTAACCAGCACCAGGAGTCCAGCTGGGAAAGAAAGAGCAGCCTGGGAATCAGATCCTGTCAGTCTTCTGCCTAGTTCTATAATTATCTCCTTGATGTTGGGACCAATTTGGAGTTGGGGACTCAGCAGTTTAAGTAAGCAGACAGAAATGGGTCTGTAGTAAAACCTTTACAACCTATGTCTTAAGGGCTAATCCATTTTCATTCATTGTCCTAAGTGCCAAGAAACTGGAAAATACAAGAAAATTGTTCATGCCAATTGCTAATATTACAAACTGACAGTCAGTACTTTCAGGGTTATTTCCAATGGTTGGTTCTTGCTAACAAGGATTGCTGTGCTGGTATCTTGTCCATCCCTGATCTCCACTGCTCCACCATTAACTGTCATGCCTTCACCTGCCCAAATCCTAAACTCAAAGATTCTCCCTTTAAACCTCTCTGTCTCATTCTGATCCTTTACTTCACTGCTAAAGATCTATTTCTTTCACAATGCCATTGGTTGAGAAGTCCTAATGTCTTCTTATTGGGTTTGGCGGGAAATTGGATCTGGTAATGTTATAGTGAAACACTTTGAGATGTTCTACAATATAAAAGGCACTTTATAAATTCAAGTTGCATTGTGTCACTGATTCAGTCATATTCTGTTAGGTATGTTGAAGAATCTTCTATAACCCAGTTCAGTGCAGATACATTCACTGTCCCCTGTGTAATAATGTTTTTTTCATAGAATCCCTACAGTGTGGAAGCAGGTTATTCAGCCCACCGAGTCCACACTGACCCTCTGAAGAGTTCCCCACCCAGACACATCCCCCTCCCCTGTAACCCTGCAATTACCTTGGCCAATCTGCCTATCTGCACATCCCTGGACACTATGGGCAATTTAGCATTGGTCAAACTGCCCGAACCTGCACATCTTTGGACTGTGGGAGGAAACCAGAGCACCCAAAGGAAACCCACAAGACACAGGGAGAATGTGCAAGCCCCGCACAGACAGTCGCTCGAGGGTGACCAAGTATGTCATCAAGAAGCCCAAGGAGTATTGAAAAAAACTGAGAAACAGGGAAGAAACCTGTCACTGGTTGGAGTCATACATAATACATAGGAAGATGGTCATTGGAGGGGAACCATCTCAATCCAAAGACACCACTACAGGAGTTCCTTAAGATAGTGATCTGGCATAACTATCTTCAGTTGCTTCATGAATGATCTCCCCTCTAACAAGGTCGGAAATAATGATTGCATAGTATTCTGTACCATTCACAACTCTTCTGTGCTGAAAAAGTCCAAGACCTGCACAACATTCAAACTCACACTCGTGACAGGCAAGTAATATTTGAGTTACCCTAAGTGTCAGGCAAAGATCACTTCTAACAAAAGAGAATCTAACCACCTTGCCTAATATTCAAAGGTATTTCCATCCCAAACATTCACATCCTGAGGGTCACTATTGACCAGAAACATCATTGAAACAGCCCCGTTAATACTGGGGCCACACTGGCACACTGGCAGGTCAGAGTTTGGGAATTCTGCACCAGAGAGCTCACCTCCAACTTTCCTGAAAGCCTATCCACCATCAACAAGGCACCTCACCATTTATAAGGACCTAGGCTGCTAATGATTGCATTACTATAACTGTAACTATACATAGGTATTAGTCTCAATGAAGGAGATTCCATTTGAAAGCCTGTGGTGTTCCCTCAGCTATGCAGTTCTCTGAAGCATCGCTGAAGATTATGCTGTGGGCTACAAAGGCCCTCTGTAGTAAGGTAAGCATGAGTTAAAGTGAGAGGAGCTGCAGAAATATGTAAATTCTCTGTCATGGATATAGTGCTGAAAAAGACTCAATACCCTCATGAGGGCAGGAATCATAATTATTACTGAGATGCCAACACCCTTCAGTTTGACTTCACCAGCTTTCTGCCTACACTCAGACCAATGTGCCTTGTAGCTCCATTCATTATCCTCTTCCCAAGTACTTAAAGAGTTAAATAAAAGTGTTTGTTTAATTAACTCCCTGTTTTTTGTCTGTCACACAGTGGAAGAACCCTTGGGAAAAGGTTGAGTATGGAGAAAGTGAGCACTGCAGATGCTGGAGATCAGAGTTGAAACGTGTAGTGCTGGAAAAGCGCAGCAGGTCAGGCAGCATCTGAGGAGCAGGAGAATCGATGTTTCGGGCATAAGGCCTTCATCAGGAATGTGGAGGTGGGGTAGGAGGCTGAAAGATAAATGGGGGTGGGGTGAGGTTTGGGGCTGAGGGAAAGGTACCTGGGAAAGTGATAGTGATAGGTTGGAGGGGAGGGTGGAGTGGATATTTAGGAAGGAAAATGGACAGGTAGGACAGTTCAAGAGGGTGGTGCCAAGTTGGAGGGATAAGTACTCCTTTCAGGTAACAAAACCACTCAGTTGAAAGGCAATGAGGAACAGGCAGCAAATGATATCCTCATCAGTGACATCTCCAATCCATGGAAGAATAAAGAATCAAACAAGCCCTGCACCACACTGAAGGATTGGAGGAGTCTGTCTCCACATTCAGTGCCAGAATGTACCAGAGCCTTGAACTGATGTCCACTTGTGTGAAGCAGAAAACACACAGGGTGCTTACCATTGAAACAGCAACCCTAGTCCTGACTCAGTCCGTACCACACTGGCTGCCTTCTCCCCACGATGGCTGAGCCAACTCTGGGCAGGTGCAGTGGGGTAGTTCTTGGAGTCTTTGGACCTCACAGGTTGCTAAACCGAGGCCATGTTCTCCTTGAGCACCTCGGCAGTCAGAGCAAGGAGACAGGCAACAGAAACTGGGATGGTAACAAACTCAGAGTAAAAGGGCAAGAAAGACCTTCACCTGGGGAATCACTAGGGTGTTTAAACAATCTGCCAACATCATGAAAAAGGGTCAAGAACCATAAATATTACTTAAGTCTCCTTTGGTCAATCATCTCCATCGTTGCCTCTTGCCTTGCAAGTGAGTAGCAGCCTTGAGTTAAATTGTAGAGTTGAAGGTGAAGACAAGCAGTAGGTGTCAGTAAGTAGAGGAATTGCTAACTGTGGGAATGCTGTGTTGGGGGCACGGGTGTTGTGTTGGTGGGTCAGCACGCCTATCATTATATGCTGCCAATCCTCAAATTGTGAGGTCTTCCTGGCTATTTCAGGCAGTTAGCTGTGAGGCTGGTAGGGATCCTAACAGTGTACAGATCTTCCTTTCCATCCTCCCCTGGAGAAGGTGCTGCAGTTTTCACCTCCCTCATCCTGCAGCTTCACTCCTCGCCACTGTGCCACGTGGCACATCCCATTATCATCCTACAGAATCAGATCAGTGCACGCTGCTGGGTGCCCTCAACTCTGAGCAGACAGCTGAACTATTCCTTCAGTAAGATCTCTCACTCTATAGCCTTGTGTTCATGCAAATACCGCGTCACTTTTCCTTTGGTGCAATGGGAGGAAGTCAGGGAGATGATAGCTTAGTGGTATTAGCACTTGACTGTTAATCCAAAGACTCAGGTGATTTTCCTGGGGCCTGGGTTCATACCTTGCCATGGCAGATGGTGAAATTTGAATTAAGGATCTAATCATAGAATCTCTACATTGTGGAAGCACGTCATTCGGCCCATCAAGTCTACCCTCTGAAGAGCATCCTACCCAGACCCATGGCCCCTACATGATGATCATGAATCAATTGTTGGGGAAGAGCCCATGTAGTTCACTAACGTCCTTGAGGGAAGGAAACTGCAGCCTTTATCTGGTCTGGCCTACATGTGACTCCAGACCCACTACAACATTGTTGACTCTTAACTGCTCTCTGGGCAATTAGGGATGGGCATTTAATGCTGGCCTAATGAGTGATGCCCACATCCCATTAATGAATTAAAAAAAGATCATCAGTCCCATTTTGAGTATTTTTTGTTTCCAGAGAACCATTGGGAAGATTTGAATGGCATTGAATCCTGACAGTTTCCTGGATATCTTGCACAGAGGTACATGATAATATTCTGCTGGTTACATACTAGTTAGCAATAATGGGATTGTTTTTGATGAATGAAATTCCTGGGTGACCTGAGGCCTTCTTGGTTGTCTTTTTGGTGCAATAATCTGTGATTGCCTGGACAGGGGGAATCCAACCATTGCAGAAAATCTCACAGCCCTCTTCTTCTCACTGGCCTCAGGACTTAAGAAAGCGAGATGTAGATGATGGCCTTGGCAAAGATGCTGGAAAATGTGATATAAAAGCACATCTCAGTGGATGCTGAAGACCTGAAACGAACACAGGGAATGCTGAAGAAACTCAGCAGGTCCGGCAACATCTGTGGACAGAGAAACAGAGTTAATGTTTCAATCCGATACAAATCCTCTTCTGAAGAAGAGTCATTGGCCTCAAAATGTTGACTCCTTCTCTCTTCACAGATGCAGCCAGACCTGCTGAGTTTCTCCAGCACACTTTCTGCTTTTATCTGGAAGATGCAGGGGTTAGAAGAAGATTTCAAAATTTGACAAGTGGCACCAGACTACCGATGATAAAGTGTGGTGCTGGAAAAGGGCACAGCAGGTCAGGCAGCATCTGAAGAGCAATAGTAATCAACCTTTCAGTTCTAAGGAAGGGTTTTGCCTCAAATGTCAACTCTCTTGCTCCTCAGATGCTGCTTGACCTGCTGTGCCTTTTCCAGTGCCACACTTTATCAACTCTGACTCTCTAGCATCTGCAGTCCTCACTTGCTCCTGCCAGACTACTGTTGGAAGGAGTTGGAGGAAAAGAAATTCAGGGCCATGCTGACCTGGCCAGCTCCTGGCTGTGTGTGACCAATTCTCCATTCTAAGGATACCTTAATATAGGTCAAGGCGAGATATGAGGTATAAGCCTCCCTAGACCAACACAGATAAGTCAGAACGTTGATCTTCTGACACCCAGTCGGCAAACATTTCTCACTTAAATAGGGAGGCAGATGTCTAGGTTCACTATTTAAAGGTTTTGCACCCTGTAGGTCATTAATCCTCTCTTGCCCTTTCATTGCATTGACCTCAGTGAGTTTCAGCCAAATCCCTCTGCCAGCAGTTAAAGTTAAATGGCAGAGTTGAATTTTCTTTCTCCTTTTGTATACTTAGATCACTGAACCTCCCCTGTCCCACTGGAATTACCCAGTACCTCAAAAGGTGAACAGGTCAGCTGTCAGTAGACTTGTTGTCAGGATCTTGGCATTTATAAAATTAAGCATCATACAGCACGGAAGCAGGCCCATGCTGACCAGATTTCCCAAACTATACTAGTCCCATTTGCTTGGAATTGGCCCAAATCCCTCTAAACTTTACCTGTCCAAATGTGATAATTGTACCTGTCTCTCCCACCTCTTTTGGCAGTTCATTTGATACCCACACTACCCTCTATGAAAAAGTTACCCCTCAAGTCCCTTTTAATTTTTCCCCCCTCACCTTAAACCAATGTCCCATAATTTTAGATTCCTCTACCCTGGAGAAAACACCTTGGTTATTCACCCTATCCACGCCCCTAGTGATTTTATAAATCTCCACAAACTCTCCTTTGCAAGTTAAAAGATTCCCCCAGAAGTGTCTGTCTGCATTTGCACTCAACTCTAGTTGCAATGGTTGGAACTAAATTCTTTATTTGGGATCAATTTCTATAATATGCCTATGATTGAGAAAATCTAATAAAATAATTTTCGAAGCTGAGGACAGTAACCCAGTAACTACATAACAGTATCTATCACACAACATTCGTAGACAAGGACACTCTTCCAGAAATAGTTACATATATAAATACTCCTAACCTTTCATAGGAGAGGAGCAGACGAGTTCAAGCAGCAAGCGAAAAGCAGACCAAACGCTGTGTAAGAACATCAGATCAACATTGAATCCCATCTACTGCTGTGTTCTGCCTCAGACAGAGAAATCTCTGTGAACTACACACCAAGATGTCGAAAGTCAAAAAGCCAGGTACAAAACATTCACAAGTTCTGTGAGCTAATAAAAATAAAATACTGCGGATACTGGAAATCTGAAATAAAAACAGAAAGTGCTGGAGGAACCCGGCAGGTCTGGCAGTGTATGTGCAGAGAGAAAGAGTTTAAAGTTTAAGTCTCTTTGACGGCAGAGATTAGTCATACTGGACTCGAAGCATTAACTTTATTTCTCTCCACTCATTGTTAGATCTGCTGAGTTTCTCTTTTATATCTGTGAGCTAATACACCCTTGTATGATATTAAAAATGATGTGAGCTGGTTTTCAGACACATGGAAGGGCGTCTAATCTGTTGCTATAATCATGTGGGGTCCAGGTCCATATATTGATCAGTTAAGTAGGAAATTAAAACCAATGCGTTCTGATCAAAATGCTTCTGTGGACAGATTCAATTGGAATCAGGGAATATGACTAACTTTTCATGTTATCTCTCAATATACGTTTGACATCTTCATACACTTTCCCTTCCTTTGGGGAACTGTTGGAAAGATTAGTAGGCTGATTTTCAACTTGTCCAAATCATCGTGAGCATTCTTTCCACGGCCAAGAGAGCCAGGAGTCTGGAGCTACTTGTTCAGAGGCAGGGGTTCTATCTACTCAGACATTCCTGCTCAATAACTGATCCCTGTCGGAACGAAAATATATTAATCTTGTACTTTAAGGGATCTCTTATTTTTTTCTAGCTATATATTGGGTTGAAAAGAAGTTATATCTTCCACAGAATGTGTTATGAGGTGGTCATTCAATTTGGAAACTCAGAATGTGGCAAAATATAATTATTCTGCCAGGCTTTGTGGCAGCACGGTGGCTCAGTGGTTAGCACTGCTGCCTCACAGTGCCAGGCACCCAGGTTCGATTCCAGCCTCAGGTGACTGTGTGTGTGGAGTTTGCATGTTCTCCTCGTGTCTGCATGGGTTTCCTCCAGGTGCTCTGGTTTCCTCCCACAGTCCGAAGATGTGCAGGTTAGGCAAATTGGCCATGTTACATTGCTCATAGTGTTCAGGGATGCATAGGTTAGATCAACATTGAATCCTATCTATTGCTGTGTTCTGCTTCAGACAGAGAAATCTCTGTGAACTACACATCAAGATGTCGAAAGTCAAAAAGCCAGGTGCAAAGCATTCACAAGCTCTGTGAGCTAATAAAAATAAAATACTGCCAATACTGGAAATGTCGAGTAATGGGTTTGGGTAGGATACTCTTTGGAGGGTTGGTGTGGACTTGTTGGGCCAAAGGGCCTTGTTTCCACTCTGCAGTGATTCTATGATTTCTATTATTAAGGCATTGAGGTTAAGAACATTGAAAAGCCTGGTCATTATATTAATTAATTCATGTGTGAGAGTGTTGGTTCTATAGTCTATTAACAACAATTAGTTGGCTTTTGGACTGGACAGAGATCTATAGATTATTGGATCTTAAAGACATGAAATGATATAAGGATGTTATGGTATAGTGTTGCGGTATAAGATCTGCGATGACCTAGTTGAATGATGCCACTGTCTTGATGGACCCAAATGGCTGTTCCTAGCTCCTATGTAAATTTACTTTCCAAAGTCTTGCCTTTGACTTGATTCAAGGTCGCTGCATATGAGTTGGAAAGAGTCCAGAAAGTAGAACATAGACTTAAATAGGTTATAAATTGATAACCTAGAGGGAATTTGTGTGAGAAAATCATGAAGATTAGCATTGGAAGATGCGTCAAAGCAACCAATTTTTACTATAAGTGAGTTAACAACTGAAGAAAGAGGACAGAAAGGAAGATTCACTTTCATTTTCAGGGAAAGTCATTAGAAAATGTTCATAAAGAATGATTCATAGGCGAGATCATGGTCACTGTTCCTTTTCAATAAAGTTACACTTAGCCATTCCAATATTGGACTTACAGAGATGAAACTGCAAGAGGACACTACACATGGTTTCCAGGGAGCCATCAGAATGAGAGATATAACTGAACCAGGATTCCTAAGGGAGAGTGTGATCCTTGAAAGTTTCCATGTCAGCTGGCTTACCATCATTACTTCACTGGCACTGACAGAGACCAGAACCGGCTGAAACACAGACAACAGCAATTAATCCTAAAGACTGCCCAATTAGGTTGATTTACAGTGTCAAGCAGGATTGGTCTTGTTGATGAATATGGATATTTAGAGTTAGGCAACTTATTGTTAACTAATGTCACAAACGACGTGTCCATTCAGTGCCAAGTGCAAAAAGAATGGATTATGCTGGGGTCTTGATACTAAAGTAGGAACAAAAGCTGAATTTTCCTGTTTCCATCTGATCTCCAAACCAATAGGAACATGGTTGTGTATTTTCTTTGGCCTAACTCTGAATAGCTTTGTCATTTATAAAGCCTTCCAACATTAGTGCTGCCTTACAAAGACAAACCAATCACGACCACCCAATTGTTTTAGGATACCTAGTACATGCCTCTGATTGACAGGTTGTATTCATTCTTAAAATAAATTCTGATAGTATTACAATTCTAAACAAAAAGTCTTAGTTTTTGTTTAAAAGCTGTCCAAGTTGAGTTGTAATAGGAATAGTCCTATATCTCTAACTTTTAATGGTGACTCCCTGCTACTAATAGTTTAATGTTCAGCAATTAACTACTTTTGTCATTTTAAGTAATCACCTGACTATCCTTTTCAGAGTTTGATGAAGAAGCACGGACCTTGGCTGAGAAGGTCTTCGCCCATGACGCTAAAGATGAAGATGAAAGAGATGAGATTTCGCCATTTGATATGGCTGACAATTGTCCAATTGGGCACATTGAGATGCAGCACCATTTAATTGACAGGAAAGCAAAGGAATCCACAAAGAAAAGGTTCCAAAATGCAAAAAAATTGCATTATAACATTTATACTTTGTACTAAATGAATCATCCTATGCTGCTTAACAACAGCAATTAAAATTTGAGTCAAAAAGTGTGGTGCTGAAAAAGCACAGCAGGTCAGGCAGCATCCGAGGAGCAGCAGGGTCAATGTTTCGGGCATAAGCCCTTCATCAGGAATGTCTGTTAAAATTTGATCAAGTCACAGAAGGCGATGGTAGAATAGGGGACCAAAGTTTGTGGGGAGCGACTTAAAGGGGCAGGGAGAGAGTTCAGAAGGGAAATTTTGTCATTTGTTCATGGGTTGTGGCCATTGTTGGCTGGGTCAGCATTTATTGCTCATTACAATTGCACTTGAGAAGATGGTAGTGAATTTCCTTTTTGATGAACTGCAGTCCCTTTGATGTAGGTTGACCCATCTGGTTGTTAGGGAGGGAGTTCCAGGATTTCCAGGAATTCCAATATATCTAGACAAGGCACCTGGAAGCATGATCCACAAGTGGCAGAATCCTCAAAATTGGGAATGGAAATGACTGAAATTGGAGGAGGATTTTGAAGGCTTGTGGAGTTTTAGAGGTGGTTACAAAGATAGAGAGGGGCTGAGGTTATGGAGAAATTTGAAAATAAGGATGAAGCATTTAGTATCATGCGTTGTGACTGGCTTACCAAAACCAGGAAGGAAGCAAATCAAGGAACAGGATTTACTACTAGAAGGATAGAGTTGGAAGGTTGGAAAATTGTATTGACCAGTTCTGGTTGCCATACTTTCAAAAGGATAGAGAGGCACTGAGAAAGTGCAGAGTAGATTTATATGAATACACCAGTAATCTGTAAGTATACAAATCAGGAATGGATTGTCAGGCTGAATATCTTTTCTCTTAAATGAAAGAAAGAGGAATGATCCCCACGAGAGGTCTTTAAAATTAAGGTTTTTTTCTTGGCAGTTTGTATAAAGTGAGAATACATCCTCTTGTGAGGAAGAGCATAACTGTAGGTTGTAAATGTAAGATGGCCTCAAAAGGAGTTGGAAGCAGATTGCGTTTTAAGGCAGAGATGGATCGAATCTTCATTAGCAAGGGCAGAACGGATATTGGAGTTAGACAGAATGTGGAGGTATCAGATTATGCACAATCCTATAGAATGGCAGAGCAGTCTCAAGAGGACAAGTGGCATACTTCTACTCTTGTTTGTATATAGGATGGTTAGCAGGAAATCCGGGAAGGATTTCTAAAGAAACCTCTTTACCCAACGAAATAGCAGGAAGCTTGAAGTCACTACTATACAAAATCATTGAATTGAATGGTATTGATGCATGTAAGGGAAAGTTAGCCATATGGGGGAGAAGGGAATGGGGCTTACAATGCTAGATTTAGATGAGGAAAGCTGGGAGAAGCTCAAATGGAGTATCAAGACAGGCATATGGGCTGAATGGCCTGTTTCTGTGTTGAATTTATATCCTGTACAGACCGGGAGCTACTGTCGATCTGTAAGTATAGGGTTAATGGGTGAACAGGGTTTGGTGCAAATTACTGGTGATGAAGATTTGAATGAGTGTATGTTTATAGGTGTAGAGACCAGCATTAGAATGACCAAGTCAAAGGGAGCAAAGTCTTGGATAAGGATTTCAGCAATGGGTGCCCTGAGTCAGGCACGGGATTGGGCAATGTTGTGGAGCTGAAAATAGGCTTGATGACTGAATCACTGGCTGGAAGCTCATTTGAGGTTCAAACACACAAGGTTGCTGATAGTTTATCTCAGCTTTAAGCAACCACCAGGGAGTGGGACAGAAACGGTAGTCAGAGAATAGAGTTTGTGCCAGGACCAAAAATACAAAAGTTTTGGTTTTCCTGATGTGAAGACATTACTTTGTAGATTGTGGAATCACTTGGCGTGGAGGTGGGAAGAGCATTTGGAGTTTAAGGCAGGAGGAACTCTACCCAGTCTCCCAGCTGCTTGTCCAGCGTGATACAGTAAAACATATGTGCCAACAGGGGAGATAAAATCTGATATGCAATAGGAATTTATTATCCACATTTGACATTATTAAATATTCTATCAAGTTCACATGCATATTTTGATTTGTTTATTTATAATTCCCAGTGACTGAAAGGAGAGACGTTGTTGCAGCAGGTTGCTGATGACCAAGACAACTGCAAGAATACCAAGTTACAGATGAAGGCAACAATTTATATCACACGAGAAAAGGATACTGATTGGTTGGCAAATCTGATTGGCTGAGGCATTGTCATAGAGAAACCAATGAGAAACTATAGGCTTCCCAAGTTTCCGGGTAATTCAAAAAAGCTTCAAGACTTGAACATATTCCTTTTGCTTGCAGAGAATGGGTCCTTCCATATGAATGTATGTTACTTTGAGCAAGAATATATTAGCCACATTATGAGCTGGGCTGATTATCATCAATTGGTTTTTAATTATAGTTATTAGTACATTTTGATATATTTGTTAATTTCTGCTCAATCTTCGTATTCAGTTGGAGTTACAGGTCAAGCACATGGGCTTCAAATACTATTATGCAGTGCCTATGCTAGTGTTACTTTTCACGAGCACTTCACTGCCTTTATGTCCAATCAGATCAAATAGGGGAGGCAATGGCCTCGCGGTATTGTAACTAGACTATTAATCCAGAAACTCAGCTAATGTTCTGGTGACCTGGGTTCAAACCCAGCCATGACAGATGGTGGAATTTGAATTCAGTAAATAATCTAGAACTAGGGAACTAATGAAACCATTGCCAAGTGTTGGAAAACCCCATCTGGTTCACTAATGCCCTTTAGAGAAGGAAACTGCAATCCTGACCTGGTCTGGCTGCCATGTGACTCCAGCAATGTGGTTGACTCTTAACTGCCCTCTGGGGCAATTAGGGATGGGCAATGAATGCTGGCCTTGCCAGAGATGCCCCCACCTCATTATTGAATTTTTAAAAAGGATGTTCTGTCTATCACACAATTGAGAAATATTATTTATGAATTTCAATGTCAGTATGATGCCAAATATATAGTCCATCAATGACTGGCTGATTGAATCAAACAGCATGCTTCTTGTATTGTTTATAATGAGTAGAATGCAGCCAAAGATTACAAAACCCAAAACAAAGCATTTAGCGTTAGGTGCAATTCTGTGATTGGGCAGCATTTGAATAATAATCCTGAGCATGATGTTAGTTAAAACAATACCCAATTAAAGGTAATAATTTAAGTTTGTCATGTGGTTTATTTTCATATGCTGGAAACAGCATACATTCATTTGCAAGAGACCCTTTCTCTAAATAACATAAAAATCTTCGAGCTTTGTGACTTTTTTGAATTAGCCAGGTGCCTAGGGAGTCCTAGGGTCTCATTGCCTCCTACATAGCAATGCTTCAGTCAGTCAAAAACAACACACCAATGACCAATGTGTATCATTCTCTCTTATCATATAAATGACCAAACTTCAAATGACCATGGCTTTCTTGCACTTGTGCTGATGAAGAGGAGATGAAAAGCTCCCACTAATGAACAATATTGAAGTTCTGTACAAGCAAACCACAAATTTCTTAATTGTAGTTTAGTTCTTCTCCTCTCTACAGTGGGATTAGATTAGTTTCAAAAAGTAAAATTGAAGCAATTGAGATAGCAGATGTTGACCTTGTAAGATGGCCCTTGATTTGAATACTAGTTCCCCATGGCCTTATCGACTATATCTCACCTCCTTCTTTGTTTACAACTTATTCTTTTGAGGGTTGGTGGAGACAGGAATCACAAGACATTGGTGGCTTCCTGTTATTGGGCTCAATTCATTTAGAAAGTGAAGGGAAAGATCTTGCAATTATTCAGGCCCCTTTTTACCTCCGTGAGTTTTCTGAAGTGATTTGAGAGCCAATGAGTATCATCTTAAAATTAACTGCTGCTGATCTGAAGACAAGTTTGGAAGCAATTTGTGTATATCAGGTAACCCACGTGGTAAATGAGATAAGTGACCTGTTATTTTAATGGTACTGCTTGAGAAGTGAGCGCTTGCCATTAATTTCACCTAATTTCCCTTGAATAATTTGATCTGTTACTAATGTTGGAACAGTAATGCATTGTGCCATTACACTTTTGATTGTTTTTTTGAAAGTAAGTTGTCCTGGACCAGACCAGACCTCCTCAAAATATATTAAGAAGGTTGCCTAGACCCTAACGTTTTCTTATTTCAAAAGTAAATGTGAGGTCCTGTGTACCAGATGCAATATGACTGGTCAACCACTCAACATTAAGCGAAACACAATTTATTTAAACACAACTGTTATAATACAACAATAGAAAGAGGAACTTTTAATAACAACTCTATTGGAAAACATGGCTGAATAATAGATACAGTACTTATTACTAATTAACTGTTTCCAATATAGCAACATCCCATAAACACACTCGTTAGCAAAAAGGCAAGTTCAGAAATCAGGTTTTCTCATGTGCAATGCTGCAATAGGAAGAGAAATTCCAGTTTCCAGCTGTAACCGAGAAGGGGGTGGAGATGGGGAATAGCTTCTACTTCTTCAATATTCCTGCAGCTTTCATTGAATCTAAAAGCTTAAAGAAAAGCAAGAAATCCTAGTCTGTGAGAGCTGGCCACATCCATCCAGGCTGCTTCTATTATTCCAACTTTTTAAAAAACCCCAAGTCCTCACAAGCTGTTTATGTTACTACAGACTGATTGTCACCTCTCGTTCAATCTCTTTCTTAAAAGAAACCAGAACAAAACTCATCTCATAAAGTAACAGCATCATCACAAACTAAGATCAAAATTGTTTGAAATTGAGGTTTAAGTTCCAAACAGCCAGAAACCCTATGGTACCTTTCCCAAGATAGCCTTCTTGATTTCTAAGATGACACACATGATTGAATGAATATTACTGCTAAGTTAAATTCTGTCTTTGCTTGAGACCTATTTTCCAGCAGAGGTGACTGGGTAGAGATCTATGACCCACTGACTGGAGTAATGAATCCTATTATAATGACCTGCCTGGATCCTCATTGGCTTCAGCACCTAACATTCAGGAATACATGTAGCATGACTCAGCACAATTGCACATACCAATTAAGCAATTTCTGGGAAACGATTTTTAGCAAAACTGTTTCTGGTGGAAACCAAGTTTCAATCTTTATTCTAATTAACATTGGTACAACTCTTGGATTGTGTCTTCCTGTTAGGTTGAAAATAATCATGAGAGGAAAGGCTATCGCGACAGCAATTCCAGTTCTCGAGGACCCTGCAATGGCACAGCCTAAAGAATCAGCTAATCAGATGGGGCTGCCATCGTACACAGATGTGCCAGAATTCCAAAGAGTCACTATTTCTGGAGACTACGCGTCAGGGGTAAGGTTAACCCTGTTTCGTTGATTGGGGCTTTAACCAAGCACCATCCCCTCCCCACTGCAGAGAAGGGAATCTCTGCAATCCAGGATGTAAAATGGGCAGGACTGGGTAATAAGGGGAAGATTGGCTTTGGAAACCTCAGGAAGTTGATGATAGAGGAAGGATCTTTAAATGCAAGAAGAGAGCCAAAGGAATGTAAGAGAGAAAAACATCAGAGTAGGCACTGATAAAATTCAAACAAGCCATAATGGATTGTCAGTGTCTGATCAGCACTTCTATTCACTAGAGCTGCTATCAGTAAAATTCACCATGAAGCAGTCAGATTGTTCTAAAGTCCCTTATAGCTGTAGCAAAAACACAATTGCTTCATTCGTGAAATTGTATATATGTCTCCAAATCAACCTGTTGAGTTTTGCTATTATACGCCTTTACAGTAAGTAAGACTTGAGCCTAAGCCTCCTGTCCTAGAGGTAGGGATGCTACCCTCAACACATCTTCTACATGCACCCAGTTGTACCTATATGTGACTCCAGTCTCACACCACTACAAAGGAAACAGCCTCAGTTAAAAATTACAGATTTTTTTGTTATTGAATTCAAGATTCACTACAGTGGGATTGAAATCCACATCCCGAGGGCACTAATGACATTACCACTACACGATCAGCCCTCGTCTAATTGCAGCAGCTGAGAGAACTAATACAAAGTAATGAATTACTTGACCTCATCCTCGTGAAGTTAGTTGTCACAGAAGGATCTTTCCATGAGAGAATTGGCAGAGGTAATCAGTGCAGAGTCCTCATGGAATCCATGCCCTGGAAGACACCCTCTATTATTTTGCAGTACAAAACTGTGTATCCTTGAGGTATTGTAGGCTGTGAATACCAGCAGAAATGGCTTGCCTGATAATCTGTAACTTCATTTCTTGGCTTATCACTTAATTGTCAACAAACCAGGTGATCAGCCCTTGTGTGATGAGGAAATGTAGACAAGATTGTCTGGAAGATCACCAGATAAAACTGAGAATGAGAATGTGGCAGTTGAAGAGAAGTTGGAGGTTGATGTGATGAAAGACGAAAAAAAAATGGTCTTGTGAACAGTTTGATGAGAAACTAAAATGAAATGCTGGAAATACTCGGCATCTCTGGAGAGAGAAATAGCACTAATGTTATCTATCTGTGACCTTGCACCAGAACAAAACATTAACAACAGAAATTGCTGGGAATCTCAGCAGATCTGGCAGCATTTGTGGAGAGAAATCAGAATTAACATTGTGCCTTCAGTGACCCTTCCTCAGAACTGTTGCCCGGCTCTGAGGAAAGATCACATGACCTAAAACATTAATTCTGATTTCTCTCCACAGGTGCTGCCAGGCCTGCCGAGATTCACAGCAATTTCTGATTTTGTTTCTGATTCACAGCACTCGCAGTTCCTTCTGTTTTTAGTTAGCTAAAAAAAACAGCCTTCTCAGAGTTAAAGCAACATATGACAAAAGTAGCGGTTATTTCAAGTTTTCCTAGAATTATTTAAAATTTACAGTACAGAACCAAATTATTTGAGCAAAATAATTTCTGGTCCTGAATGGTATTTCCTGTACTCAGGAGCGACCTCACACTATATTCCATCTCATCCTATCAACATACCCTTCTATTCCTCTCCCACCCCGGTACCTGCTTAGCTTTCCCTCTCCTGTAACCAGATGACTGCATGTGCTGAAGAACTTAAAGGGCTGGCTAACTTTAATATCAAAATCACACAACACCAGGTTATCGTCGAACAAGTTTAATTGGAAGCTCTAGCTTTTGGAGCGCTGCTCCTTCATCATTACCTGATGAAGGAGCAGTGCACCGAAAGCTAGTGCTTCCAATTAACCCTGTTGGACTATAACCTGGTGTTGTGTGACTTCTAACTTCGTCCACCCCAGTCTAGCTCTTCCACATCATAACTTTAATATTGCAGTGTTAAACCCGAACATTCATGTTCAGGGGTATAAACATTTGAGGGATCAGTTGTTCTTGCATTTGTTCAGCAGCAGCCTAATCGATCCCTTTGACAGGGATGTTAAAACTCTCACCAGATTTGGCGTTTGTGCTTGATCTTTCACAAGCATCAATTCCACTCAGAGGGGTGTGAAACCATGCCTGGTATTTGGGATTTGGATTATCGCTTGTTTTAAGGGAGCCGTGAGTCACTGTTAGCTCAGCTGCCTGAAAACTGGTTTGCAAAGCACTATGGATTTAGTTCCTGCCCTGGCAGAATAGTAGCCTGCCTCCTCAGCTGAGGTCTGGTGATCCTCAGGTCAAACTCACCATCAGTTGTCCCTCTCAAGTGGGGCAGTGTGTTGCAGGACAGTTAATAACTTCAAGAACAGTTGAGCTTTTTATATTGGATACTTAGGATAGTCATATCTATTCAATGTGGAGATTTCAGCACGAGTGAGAGTTCACACTGTAATAGAGTCTTGCTAAGGTCTGCCACCTATTTTAAGTCCACAGCTGAAGCAGCTGGCTCGCCATTATGAAGTGCCTCTGTCAGCTGAGGATGTTTTCATGCCCATATACTCCCGGATCAGGACACTAAATACTGCTCTCTCAACCTGACATTGAATTCACAGCCAACTGTGAATAGTTGGCTGATATAGTTGCAATAGATAACAATAAAAATAATTGACAAAATACGAACTAGTTGATAGAAAACAAAAGCAAATGATATTGATCCATTACAATTTATCCAAGCATAATTAGGTACTATACATTCGCAGGCATTGCTGAGTCATGTAATCTATGTGCACACTTTAAATATTCATAGCCTATTCATAATCATTCAATGCAAAAAGCAAAATACTGCAGGGGTTTGCAGTGGTGAAAGGTGCGATGGTATGGTGGCTCAGTGGTTAGCACTGTTGCCTCAGTGCCAGAGACACTGGTTTGATTCCACCCTTGAATGACTGTCTGTGTGGAGTCTGCACATTCTCCCTGTATCTGCGTGGGTTTCCTCTGGGTGCTCCAGTTTCCTCCCACAGTCCAAAGACGTGCAGAGTAGGTGCTTTAGCCATTGGAAATGCAGGATTATGGAAAAAGGATTGGTGTGGACTTGATAGACTGAATGCTCAGTTTCCAAACTGTATGGATTCTGTGATGATCTGAAATAGGAAGAAAACAAGTCAAAAAAAACTCAGGTCAGGCAGCGTTTATGGAGATAAACAGAGTTAATATCTCAGGCTGATGAATGTTCAATGTTTGATAAGCACTGATGAAAGGTCATTAATATGAAATGGCAAATGTTTCTCTCCATCGATAATGCCTTCCCTACAGAGTTTCTTTTGATTAGCTTTTTTATTGTTCTTGACCCATCAATATTGCAAGCTGGACTAAAAATAATGAATGATCTCATACTGATCATCTTAAATGATGTGGGAAATTAATGCAGTAAATGAATGATCAAATCATTTGAATTAAGCAACTTTAAAAGTAATCTACTGAGAAATTGAATTGTCTTTTTATGTATTTGAGTTTTAGAACAATCAGGTTTGTCTGATATCCTCACACACATTTGTTCCCATTTGGGGAATATTGGAGAAACTCTGGAAGAATTCTCCAGCTGACTATCAACCTGTTGAACCACATCATGAATATTCCTTTTTTGGTCAGTAAGTGTCCGAGTGGGGATTGAAACCACTTCTGGCTCAGAGGAGGAGGCACTACTGACTGATCAGTAAAGATTCAAACACACCTTAGTATTTCTCTTATAGAATTAGCTACAAGGTTCTTTCCTTTATTTATTTATGAGATATGGGCATTACTGGCTGGAGACTTTATTGCCCACCCCTTGTTGCTCTTGAGAAATGAGCTGTTTTCTTGAATAGCTGCAGTCCATGTACTGGAGGTAGACCCACAATGTCTTTAGGGAGGGAGTTCCAGGATTTTGATCCAGCAACACTAAAGGAACTTTGATATATTCCCAATTCAGGATGGTGAGTGGCTTCGAAGGGAAGTTGCAGCTGGTGGTGTTCCCATGTTTCTGCTGCCTTGTCCTTCTAGATGAAGATGGTCATGGGTTTGGAAGGTGCTGTCTAAGGATCTTTGGTGAACTTCTACGGGGCATCTTGTAGATAACACATACTGCTGCTACTGAACATCATTGGTGGAGGGAGGGGACATTTGTGGGTACTGTCAAATTTCTTGTGTTGCTGGAGCTGCATTATCCAGGGAATTGGGCATTATTCTACAATATTCCTGACTTGTGGCTTATCAATGGTGAATAGTAAGTTACTCTGGCCTGCTTTTGCAGTCATAGTGTTCATATTTCAGTGAATATCAAGGGATATTCTCTCTTATTGGAAATGGCATTGCCTGACACATGTGTGGTGCAAATGTTACTTGCTACTGGTCAGCCTGAGATACTTGTCCAGATCTTCCTACATTTGGATATGGACTGCTTCAGTGCTGGAGGGATCACGAATAGTGCTGAACATTGTGCAATCATTGGCGAACATTCCCACTTCTGACCTTACGATGGAGCCAAGGTCATTGATGAAGCAGCTGAAGATGGCTTGGTCTGTGTGAATATAGCATCAAGAATCCCAAGCAAAATAGGAGTCTTTGGGAAAGAATGGGAAATCTCTGTACTGGTTGGAGTCATACCCAGCACATAGGAAGATGGTCATGGTTGTTGGAGGTCAGTCATCTCAGCTCCAGAACTTCTCTGCAGGAGTTCCTCAGGGTAGTGTTCTAGGTGCAACCATTTTCTGCTGGTTCATCAATGACCTTTCAACCTAAGGTCAGAAATGTGGATGTTTGCTAATGTTTGTACAATGTTCAGCACCATTTGTGACTCTTCAGATACTGAAGCAGTCCATGTTCAAATACAACAAGAAGTGAAAAATAACATTTATGCCACAAGTGCCAAGCAATGACCATCTCAAATAAGAAAAGATTTAACCACCACCCCTTTTGACATTCAATGGTGTTATCATCACTGAATACCCTATTATCAATTCCTTGGAGGTTACCATTGACCAGAAACTCATTTGGACTCACCACATAAACACAGTAGCTACAAGAGCAGGTCAGAAGCTAGAATTACTGTGGTAAGTAACTCACCTCCTGGCTCTCCAAAACCTGTCCACCATCTACAAACCACAAGTCAGCAGCGTAATGGAATACTTTCCACTTGCTTGGATGGGTGCAGCTCCAACAATATTCAAAAAGCTTGACACCATCCAGGATAAAGCAGCCCGCTTGATTGACACCATATCAACATCTACTCCTTCCATCACAGATGCTCAGTAACAGCAGTGTGCACCATCTACAAGCTACACTACAAAAGTTCAGCAATGATTCTTAGACAACACCTTCCAAACCCACAACAGCTTCCATCCAGAAAGACAAGGGCAGCAGATACATTGTAACCCTATTACCTGCAAGTTCCCCTCCAGGCCACTCACCATCCTAATTTGGAAATATATTGCTGTTCCTTCAGTGTCAAAATCCTGGAATTCCCTCTCTAGGGGCACTGTGGTCTACCTACTTCATGTGGACTGTAGCAGTTCAAGAAGGCAGCTCACCAACACCTTCTCAAGGGGCAACTAGGAATGGGCAACAAATGCTGCCAGTCAGAGATGTTCATTTCCCTTAGTGAATAAATAAAAGAACTTGACTTCAGTCAAGTCTAAAGGGAATAAAAAAATTAAACAAGTTTAACTTCTTGAATTTACTAATCAATGCAAGTTATAATTTCCCTGCATGATATTGTAGGTTTATAAATATGCTAGCTACTGCCATAAATATGATGTGATTGAAGTGACCAGAGTGGATAATGATAGCACCCAAAGCAATCCAAATAAGTACAAAGAAATATTGTGAATCTGCGCACAATAATAATGCAATTGGCTGATACCTCATAGAATAAGAATATACAGTATATGTGGTTGTTCAGCATATAATGCCTATTCCAAATACATGAAAGAGCTCTAATTAGAACCCCTCCTCTACTCTCTCCTGTATTATAGAAACTGACAGTGCAGATAGAGACCATTCAGCAATCAAGTCTGCACCAATCCACTGAAGAGCATCCACCCCATCCCTATTACCCCACCTTTCCTATGGGTAATCCACCCAACCTGCACATCTTTGGACTGTGGAAGGCAATCAGAGCACCAAGAGAAAACCCACACAGACTTGGGGAGAATGTGTAAACTCTAACCAGAGAGTCGCCTGAGGCTGAAATGAAACCTGGGTCACTGGTGCTGTGAGGCCGTAGTGCCATCCACCGAGCCACCGTGCCAACCTGAAATATCTTCTTTATTAATTATTCATTCAATTCCTTTTGAAAGTCATTTTTGCATCTGCTTCCACCAATTTCCTAGGCAGTGTATTCCTGATCAAAACTGTCATCTTCTCTTTGGTTCAATTACCAGTTAACTCAAACTTTTGTTTGGTTACTGCTGCCGTGGCAAGAGTTTCTCCCCTCTCAATTTTGAAAATCATCTTCAAACCTCCCCTTAACCTTCTGTCCTCAATGGAGACCAATCCCCTCTTCAACCTTTCCACAAAACTGATGTACCCCTCGTTCCTGGTACATCCTAGCAAATCACATCTGCATCTGCATCTGCTCCAAAGGTTTTGAAAGGTTTAGGTGACATTGCTTTTTGAGTCTTGTCCATTTTTAAAGCCTTTGTTCACTGTTAGTTTAACAGGAGGCTACATTGATTCAAGGTGAAAGATGATTGGAGAAATTCAGGGGCCATGGGAGACTCCAAACTCCTCATGAATCATAGAATCATAGAATCCCTACAGTGTGGAAACAGGCCCTTTGGCCAAACAAGTCCACACTGACTCTCCGAAGAGTAACCCATCCAGACCCATTCCCCTACCTTATTATCCTATACTTACCCCTGACTAATGCACCTAACCTACACATCCCTGAACACTACGGGCAATTTAGCATGGCCAATCCACCTAACCTGCACATCCTTGGGCTGTGGGAGGAAACTGGAACACCTGGAGGGGACCCACACAGACATGGGAAGAACGTGCAAACTCCACTCCACTCCAAACTCACGAGTTTGATTATTTACCATTTATGAACAGGTAACTATTGAAGATTTTGAACTTGCCTGCAAGGGCCTGTATCGAGCTTTGACCATTCGGGAGAAATACATGCGGCTATCATTTCAGCGATTCTGTCGGACCACTGCGCAGTTTCTGCGGAACATGGAAAATGAGCAATGGAAAGAGGAGAATGAAGTGCACCCAGGTAAGGAGAAGAACACTTAAAGAAAGATTCTCACTCACTCAGACTGTTTGTCCTGTTTCAGACTCTGATCCAACCATTTTCATTGCACGTCTCTGACAAAGCCAACTCTTGCACTGTTCTCAGATCACCAAAAGATCCATATGCTTTTATAGAAACATAGGAAATAGGTGCAGCAGATAGCCATTTAGCCCTTTGACTCTGCACCACCAGTCAATATGATCATAGCTGATCATGCAATCTCAATATCTCACTCCCGCTTTCTCTCCATACCCCTTGATCCCTTTAGCCACAAGGGCCATGTCCTTCTTGAATGTATCTAACAAACCAGCCCCAACAGCTTCCCATGGGAGAGAATTCCACAGGTTCACTACTCTGAGTGAAGAAATTCTTCCTCATCTTAGTCCTGAATGGTTTACCCTTTATTCTTAGACTGTGACCCCTAGTTCTGGCTTTCCCAACATCAGGAACATTCTTCCCACATCTTGCCTTGCACAGTCCCATCTGGATTTTATATGTTTCTATGAGATTCCCCCTCGTTCTTCTAAATTCCAACGAGTACAAGCCCAGTTGATCCAGTCTTTGCATGTCAGTCCTGCGATCCCGGGGATCAGTCCAGTGAACCTTCACTGGTCTCCCTCAATAGCAAGAATGTTGTTCTTCAGTCAGACTAGGGGACCAACACCGCACACAGTACTCACCAAGGTCCTGTATTACTGCAGCAAGGCATCCTTACTCTGATACTCAAATCCTCTCACTATGAAGGCCAGCATGCCATTAGCTTTCCTCACCATCTGCTGCACCTGCATGCCAACCTTCAGTGACTGTTCCCCCATGGCACTCATTGATACTATCAGTAATGGTTCACTGCATTCTTAAACTGCAAAACCTGATTGAATGACAACACCGAGACCCAAAGCAGTGGGAGAGAGGCTGAGATTATCCAGAAATAGTCACCATAAGCTTCAAAATCGGAAGATGAGAATGGTTGAGGAAGAGGAGGGGTTAGTTTCAGACTTTTGACAATCTGACAAGAACTGGCCTGTTTTAGATAGCATTCCACAGATAGAGAGGGATGATTTATTGGATGTTTATTATAATTTGGTGCTATTTATCTAAATTAATCCAGTTGTTGGGCATTTACTGCTCAAATGAGGAACATTTGGTTTACATACTAAGTGCCACCCCTCTGTAGATTAATTCAGCCAGTCTGATTCTTGGCCCCTCCTTCCCATCCTAATAGCCCAATATGCTTCTTTCTCCCACCCACAGCTTCCAACCTCATAGTCCGGGAACCCCGCACTGCCCGGTTCTATCTCCTTCCCAAGATCCACAAGCCTGACCACCCTGGCCGACCCATTGTCTCAGCATGCTCCTGCCCCACTGAACTCATCTCTACCTACCTTGACACTGTCCTATCCCCCCTAGTCCAGGAACTCCCCACATACATTCGAGACACCACCCACGCCCTCCACCTCCTCCAAGACTTCAGTTTCCCCGGCCCCCAACGCCTTATCTTCACCATGGATATCCAATCCCTCTACACCTCCATTTGCCATGACCAGGGCCTCCAAGCCCTCCGTTTTTTCCTCTCCAAACATCCCCAACAGTACCCTTCCACTGACACTCTCATTCGTTTGACCGAACTGGTCCTCACCCTTAACAATTTCTCCTTTGAATCCTCCCACTTCCTCCAGACCAAAGGCGTAGCCATGGGCACACGTATGGGCCCCAGCTATGCCTGTCTCTTTGTTGGCTATGTAGAACAGTTGATCTTCCGTAATTACACCGGCACCACTCCCCACCTCTTCCTCCGCTACATTGATGACTGCATTGGCGCCACCTCGTGCTCCCGCGAGGAGGTTGAGCAATTCATCAACTTCACCAACACATTCCACCCTGACCTTAAATTTACCTGGACTATCTCTGACACCTCGCTCCCCTTCCTGGACCTCTCCATTTCCATTAGTGACGAGCGACTTGACACTGACATTTTTATTTCCCTCCCCACCCCTTTCCGCCTTCCGCAAAGACCGTTCCCTCCGTGACTACCTGGTCAGGTCCACACCCCCCTACGACCCACCCTCCCATTCTGGCACTTTCCCCTGCTACCGCAGGAACTGTAAAACCTGTGCCCACACCTCCTCCCTCACCTCTATCCAAGGCCCTAACGGAGCCTTCCACATCCATCAAAGTTTCACCTGCACATCCACCAATATCATTTATTGTATCCGTTGCTCCCGATGTGGTCTCCTCTACATTGGGGAGACTGGGCGCCTCCTAGCAGAGCGCTTTAGGGAACATCTCCGAGACACCCGCACCAATCAACCAAACCGCCCCGTGGCCCAACATTTCAACTCCCCCTCCCACTCTGCCGAGAACATGGAGGTCCTGGGCCTCCTTCACCGCCCTCCCTCACCACCAGACGCCTGGAGGAAGAACGCCTCATCTTCCGCCTCGGAACACTTCAACCCCAGGGCATCAATGTGGACTTCAACAGCTTCCTCATTTCCCCTTCCCCCACCTCATCCTAGTTTCAAACTTGCAGCTCAGTTACTGTCTCCTTGACTTGTCCGACCTGCCTATCTTCTTTTCCACCTATCCACTCCACCCTCTTCTCTTTGACCTATCACCTTCATCTCCTCCCCCACTCACCCATTGTACTCTATGCTACTCTCTCCCCACCCCCACCCTCCTCTAGCTTATCTCTCCATGCTTCAGGCTCACTGCCTTTATTCCTGATGAAGGGCTTTTGCCCGAAACGTTGATTTCGCTGCTTGTTGGATGCTGCCTGAACTGCTGTGCTCTTCCAGCACCACTAATCCAGTATATGCTTCTTTCTCTGTCTAGTTATCTTTTCTAATGGTTCACCACCTCTGTTTCTACCACTACCCCCCCCCCCCCATTACCCCCCCCCCCCCCCATGGGTAGCAATTCCAGTTCATTTTCACATGCTTGGAGCCAATCTGGTAAATCTTGTCTGTGCCCTCTCCATGAGCTTCACATCCTGCCTAGAGTGTGGTGAACAGAACTGAGTGCAATACACAGATTGAGGCCTAACCAGAGCTTTATAAAGATTCCGCATATCTTTCCTATATTTACACTCTTTGTATCTATTTATGGATATTTTGCTAAATACACTTTCAACATGTCCTGCCATATTAAAATATCTAGGTGTCTGCCAGGTGTCTGTGATTATTTACACACTTCAGAAATGCTTTAAAAACCCTTGAGAAAATCTTTAGTCTCGATAGCCTCTCTCTAACACTTCTGCCAAAATGTATCACTTCACACTGCTCTCTATATTAAACTCAATCGCAGTTTGCCTGCCTAGCCTGGTAACCTATCCATATGTGAGGGTCTTTAATTGTACCAAATATAAGTGGCAGACTAGAGTAGAACCAGCAACTGGGAGTGTGGAGTTCAATTAAATAAGGATTTACTTTAGTGAAGCTAATGTAAGAGTGGATTATGTAGTAGGTAGAATTCTGGTATATCAAAGTGGTATATCAAAGATTCTTTAGCTATTAGCCATGCATTCTTGCTTTGCTATGATGACTTTGTCCATTATACCTCCTTCTATATATTGACGCCCTTCATTAAATTACAAACCTGGATCGTAAACTTCCTTGAACTCTCTTCCAAATGTAATAAATCCAATGATCAGATCAGCCATGAATCTATTGAAAGGCAGAGCAAGTTCAATTGGCAAGTGCCCTTCATCTTGCAACTTGTATGTTCATGGAAATATGTTCTTCAATCTTCCTTCTTCACATGGCGATCTAATCCACCACCTCTCCCTTATCTCACATCGTTCTTTTGCCTTTTTTTGTAACTGTGGTGGTCACTATTGCACATACCCCTCACGTGTGGCAATTTTGATGAGGCTGAAATGACTTGAGATTTATTTAATGGGATCAGGAAAGCAGTGCCTAAGAAACAGGGGACTTACAGGAATGTATGTAGCACTACCTAATTCTATGATGTCATAGTTCTTCAGATGAAGTTGTTTGTATGCAGAATATACCCATATTTCAGATTTTCCAATGTAAAGTGCCCTTTCATCTCTACATTTAATGTCATACGGCTTTCCCTCAATACAAGGGTTAACTGATTAAACATAGAAAGTAATAGAGGGAATAAAGATAGATTTTTGGACAGTTCCATGTTAGGTTTGGAGCTTAGGGGCAGGAGCTCATATCTAGGAATCTATCAGTTAGGAAAGAATTCCTCAGAAGGACAAGAACGTGGTCAAGTTTGTTGCTGTATTGACTGCTTTGGAAATACTTGCTCTGGGGGTGAATTAAAATGTTACTCATCAAATCACTGGTCTTTCATCAACTCAGCTAACTGTCTTTCTCGATCAGCTTTTCTCATGTTATATGTAAGTCCATGCTCGTTGTTGGGTTGTGTTTGCCGAGCTGGGAATTTGTGTTGCAGACGTTTCGTCCCCTGTCTAGGTGACATCCTCAGTGCTTGGGAGCCTCCTGTGAAGCGCTTTGGACAAAATGTCTGCAACACAAATTCCCAGCTCGACGAACAGAGCCACAACAACGAGAACCCGAGCTACAAATCTTCTCATAAACTTTGACAATGCTGGTTGAACAATTTCTCCATATCCATTTATATGAACCATTTCCTATGTGTAAGGTGATTTATAACCAGATACTAATCCTCTCCATTTATCTGGGCTGGCAATGGAGTCAATATAAGCTAGTATGCCTGACAGCTCTGCCAGGGTTCTTCTTAGCTCATAGAATCCTTACAGTAAGGAAGTAGGCCATTTGGCCCATCAAATCCACAAACCCTCTGAAAAGATCCCACCTAGATGCACCCTTCACCTTATTCCTACAAACTGGCATTTCCCATGGCTAATCCACCTAGCCTGCACATCCTTTGACACTATGGGGCATTTAACATGATGATTCCAGCCAATCTGCACATCCTTGGAATGAAGGAGGTAACCCACACAGACGCAGGGAGAATGCACAAACTCCATACAGACAATCATCCGAGGGGGGAATCAAACCTGGGTCACTGGTGCTATGAGGCAGCAGTGCTAACCACTGAGCCACTGTGTTGACCCAACGGAGCTCTGCTCCATTATGTGGCTATTCTTTTGAAAGACAATTCCAATTATTCATGAGAGTGCTGTGCTGTTTTATTATCTTTCAACACTTTAAAATTCTGATATAAACCAAAATATTTCTGTAGTTGGATCTTGGGATGTGAAATATCAGTTAGCAGGAGGATGTCAGCACAGCAATCTTGGTGTAAACATGTGAGCTGCCATTGCTCAAAGTGTTTACACTCTGGATTAGATGGTTTGTGCTATCAGGGACCTTCTGCAAATATCCTTGACCTTGAGCTCCAAGCCGAGACTTGGGCCCAATGCACGGAATGTACCAACATCCTTGTCCCTGAAAACATTACACTGTTTAAAAGCTTCTGTGACTCAGTGATTGCCAACATTACTGAGTGGAGCATCACAGCCAACTCTCCCTGATCATCTCTCCCAACTGAGCTGACTATCACCTGAAAACACCCCAGCCTCCTGCCAACACAACTGCCCTTCACCCCACAGCCCAAACTCAACTACCCCTCTTGGTCCTCAGATACCAACCACCTCTCCCACAACCTGGCTGGTTCAATGACCAGGCACCCAGCCACCTGAGGTAACATGAAATTCATGTCAGTCATGATCACATGGCTGACATATGTCAAAGAGAAGGCACTAGTCTAGAATGAACATATGAAAAGAGAGATCTTAGGCACTGCACTAGAGAACTGTATTTGAGAAGCTCCTATATACAGATGCACAAGAAGGAATGTTACAGTATATAAGGAGTTCAAAAGCCTACCTTGGAGTTAGAGATAAGGAACAAATAGGCACAGGTAAAGGAGCACAACACAGCCCAGAGATAGCCCAGACAGATATCTCAATGAGAGGCAGCAGCATTGGCTAAAACCACAAAATAAATCACCTTCCTCACCCGTTTCATTTCATTCAGCCGCTCACTTATTCACAAACTCACCTACTCACTTACTGAAAAACTTCGACCTTTAAAAACTTACCTGGATATAGCAGTTACCTTTTTGAAATGGGGGGGCATGCTCTGCTTTATGACATAGAGTCATAGAGATGTACAGCATGGAACCAGTCCCTTCATGAGAGGGTGCAGAAAATATTTACAAGGATGTTGCCAGGACTGGATGGTCTGAGCTATTGGGGGAGGCTGAATAAGCTGGGGCTGTTTTCTCTGGAGCGTCAGAGGCTGACTGCTTACCTTACAGAGGCTTATAAAATCATGAAGGGCATGGATAGGGTAAATAGTCAAGGTCTTTTTCCAGCGAAGGGGGAGTCAAAAATTAGAGGACATAGGTTTCAGGTGAGAGGGGAGACACTTAAAAAGACCCGAGGGGCGGTAATTTTTTCACGCAGAGGATAGTGTGTGTATTGAATGAGCTGCCAGAGGAAAAGGTGGAGGCTGGTACAATTAAAATATTTAAAAGCCATCTGAATAGGTACATGAATAGGAAGGGTTTAGAAGGATATGGGCCAGATGCTGGCAAATGGGACTATTGTCAGATTGGGATGTCTGGTCGGTATGTACAAATTGGACTGAAGGATCTGTTTCTGTGGTATATGACTCTATCACTCCATCTCTTACTGGGCCCCATGATCCCCTCCATGGAGAGGCTGTACTGATCGTTTAGTGCTGCAGGTGGGATCGGAAGTTCCTCTTGTAAACTTGAAAAAGGGATGGTTGTGGTCTTCTTCGTGGATAGAGTCAATGCGTTCAACATCAATGCATACAGGAAGATCTGGGCCTATATTTTGATCTAAAAATGGATTCAATATAACCACTGGACTATTTTGTGTACTCTGGATTAGGAATTATCCTCAATCATAGAGTCATAAGAAGAAATAGCACAGCCACAGGTCGTTGAGACTATTATGTCTCAGAAAGACCTATCTAATAAGTTCAATACCCTTTTCTTTCCCCATAGCAATGAAAAGTATTCCCTCAGATCATAGTTTTATGGAATTGAAGCTTGGGTAGAATGACTGGCAATGATGTACTGTCTTTATTTCAAAACATGAACATCACAGGGTGTTTGTAGGTGGTGGAGGGCAGTATGGCTATAGTTGCATTGTTTAAAAAAAAGAGATCAATAGTGTCAGATTCAGAAGTGGTATCACCACAGCAATGTTAATAAGCCGGCAAGGTAAAGAGTTTGGAAGTTAGAGACTAGTGATGAAGGAATGGTGGATCTCTTGGCTCAGAGTCTTGAAGCACAGTCAACATCTTTCACTTGTAATTCCAAAATATGTTCTCTAAAAGATGCTGACAAATAGATGTGCATGTAAATTACAAGCTGTCTGGAAAGATAGAGACAGAGAGAAATCCATGGAATCTCAAACTTCAAACAACAGCTCGCCAAACTGGGTAAGATACAAAGAGAAAGTGAGGACTGCAGATGCTGGAGATCAGAGTCGAGAGTGTGGTGCTGGAAAAACACAGCAGGTCAGGCAGCATCTGAGGAGCAGGAGAATCAATGTTTGAGGTATAGGCCTTTCATCAGGAATGAGGCTTGTGGGTCGGGGCTGAGAGATAAATGGGAGGGGGCTGGGATTGGGGAGAGATAGCTGGAAAAGCAATTGGTGGATAAAGGTGAAGGAGCAGGTGATAGAAGGGGAAGAGACAAGGCAGAATAGACTGGACTGTGCTTGCTTGTGACTACAAAGATAATGAGAGCGTTGATGACACCCTGCTCAATAGCAAGGGCACATATCCACAAAGGAAAGGGGGTCTGTCTTAAGTCAGTCTTGTTGCAACCAACCAAGGGGTAAATTAATAGATAGGGAGTCAGTTTGTCTCTCCTTACTCAGGGGCTCATCAATTTGGGATATTCTGTCTGGAACTGTAACAAACCAGGGAGCCTTTCTGGGGTCTGGCAACCTTTATCTTGTGCTTTGTATCTGGAATTTTGTTTGGACATGGACTACATATTTTCATTATTTTGTTTCAGTATTTACTCCACCTTTGAAGACAGGGGGAGACCCTTTCAGTCCAAAGGATTTTCCTGAAAACCTTGGCTACGTGTGTAAGATGACAGACGGAGTGATCTACGTTTACGCAAATGATGAATCAGTCAAGAGAAATGAACCCAAAGACTTACCATATCCAGACCTGGCCACCTTTATAGATGACATGAACTTTCTAATTGCATTGATTGCTCAAGGTCCTGTGTAAGTCGCACTATCACTGAACACTAACCTTGTGAATTAAAATTCGCGGGAATTTGGTTTTCCTAATGGGTTGTAAAATCAAGGCACCACTCTACACCCATAACCTCATGTTTAATATTGGCACACTCGCGCACCACAGGCTAACCATTATTGTTCAGTTTTCAATGTCCAGGTTTTTACACACTCAAAGGGATCCAGAACAATGCAACAATGGCTGGATGTGAATAGTGAGTCTATATCATACACTCCTGATCTGATAGGCTCCTAGCCTTCACACATCATCACCCCTCCCCACTCCCAATTTTCCTGGAGTCCGACCAGCTTCTTCAGGATTCCTGGTTCATAGATCTCAGAAGAGTTGTGAACCATTGTCTGGATTTGGGAACTTTTGAAAAGTAAGTTCAAAAGAGCATGATTACATCACCGCTATTGCCCATATTGTGCCTAGATAATTCAATACCATCTCCAGACCCTATCACACTAATTCAATGGGGAACTCGCAGTATCTAATGGGACAGGGTGAAAAATGGTTGCCCAATATCATTAGGCAGGATGTGGTAACATTAACCCCAAGCACCCAGTTCCTGGAACTGAGTTTGATTTAAATGCAGAAATTTTTGTATTTTTATTTATTCACGGGATGTGCGCATCACAGGCTAGAACAGCTTGATTGCCCATCCCTAATTACCCAGAAGGCAGTTAAGAGTCAACCATATCACTGTGCGTCTGGAGTCACATGTAGACCAGCCCAGGTAAAGATAGCAGTTTCCTTCCCTAAAGGACATTAGTGAACCTGATGGGTATTTTGGACAATCAGCAATGGTTACATGGTGATCATTAAACTTTTATTTCCAAATTTTTATTAAATTCAACTTCTATTATCTCCCAAGGTAGGATTCATACTTGGGTCTCCAGAACACTAGGGTCTATGGATTAACAATCAACAATAATACCATTAAATCATCACCTCCCCGTTATTGTATTAGTCCTGTTTGGTCACGTGCAATGGAATTTGTTTGAGAACAGATTCTGTTTTATTTTGAAATGACTGGACTGAGATGGATTTTTTCTCTGGGTTCCTTGGTTTAGGAAAACATACGCCCACCGTCGCTTGAAATTTCTGTACTCTAAGTTCAACCTGCATGAGATGCTAAATGAAATGGAAGAGATAAAGGAAGTGAAGAGTAACCCTCACAGGGATTTCTACAATGTCAGAAAGGTGGAGTATTTCTCCTTATCTTGGCATGTATTATAAAAGTGACACGAGTGCCTTACACTATTTCTGAACTACTTTTATTTTATCTTCCCAAACTTCTGATTGGGGCACTCAAAAGCAAATGTGAAACTGAAATGGAAGTGTGGAAAAAGGGAAAGAAAAAGGAGAGAAAGGTGGACAGAGATGAAAGAGAGACATGGGTACACAAGCTAGGCAGGTGTCAACATGAAGAATAAGATTAGATTCCCTACAGTATGGAAACAGGCCCTTTAGCCCAACAAGTCCACACTGACCGTCCAAAGAGTAACCCACCCAGAACCATTCTACTAACTACATATGACTAATGTTGCGGCACGGTGGCTCAGTAGTTAGCACTGCTGCCTCACAGCAGCCGGGTCCCAGGTTCAATTCCAGCCTCGGGCGACTGTCTGTGTGGAGTTTGCACATTCTCCCCGTGTCTGCGTGGGTCCCCTCCGGGTGCTCCGGTTTCCTCCCACAGTCCAACAATGTGCAGGTCAGGTGAATCGGCCGTGCTAAATAGCCCATAGTATTAGGTGCATTAGTCACAGGGAAATGGGTCTGGGTGGGTTTTCTCTTCAGAGGATTGGTGTGGACTGGTTGGGCTGAAAGGCCTGTTTCCACACTGTAGGGAATCTCATCTCATCTAATGCACCCAGCATTATGGGCAATTTAGTATGGCCAATTCACCTGACCTGCACATCTTTTGGATTGTGGGAAGGAACCCCCACAGACACAGAAAATATGCAAGCTCCACACAGACAGTCACCCAAGGTGGGGCTTGAACCCCGGTCCCTCGTGCCGTGAGGCAGCAGTGCTGACCACTGAGCGGCACACCACCCCATGTGGAAGAGACTCAGAGCTAGAAAGTTAAGAGCCCACTGATAGAGGGTTTAAGGAAGAGACTATTTGAGGTTGTTGGGAGTTTAAGCTAAGTGCTAGATTTATAAGAATTTAAGTCGTAATTTTTTTCCCCTTTTGCATGGTTAAAATTAAAAACTGTGGGTAAAGTAAGGGAGACTTAAAATAAGTTGCTTTAAAAATGAGTTGTATTTCAAATTTCTTCATTTCGGCCTTATAATATAAAATATAGACCTTGAGTTTTCCCAGCAGAGGGTGTCAGCAGCAGTCAGTCTAAAACACTGGATTTGAGAAAACTGTGCTTCTTTTTGGGCAAATCTACATGAGCAAATTTTTAAGAGGCAACTAAGGTCGCTCATGGAGAGGTGTGCCCCACCTGTCAGATATGGGAGACTAGGGAACCGTTGACTGTCCCTGGAGCCAAACTACATGTGGTGTGTTTGGATCTGTCTCATACCAGATCGTTTGGAGAGGCAGTTAGTCACTGAGGCACAGAGTGTGATGGTTAGTAGCTTTAAAGAGATGGTTACACTACAAGTTCAGACAGGTAGATGGGTGATTATCAAGACAGGTGGGAAGTTAGTGCAGGAGTCCCCTGTAGTTATTCCTCTCTCTTTGGGAGCTGTTGAGGGGGATAGTCTCTTAGAGGAAAGTAGAAGTGGCAGTAAGATCTTGGGCACCAAGAATGAATCTTCTGTTAAAAAAATCTGTCAAGGTTGAAACAAGTAATTGTTGTAGGGGACTGTCCCACCAGGGGCATAGACGGGCAATTCTGTGTCCATGAGTGAGAATTCAGGATGATATGTTGCTTCCCTGGTGCCAGGGATGGGTTTCACCTGAACTGGAGGGGGACCAATATCCCAGTGGGGGGATTTGCTAGTATTATTTGGGAACCTTCAAACCAGTGAGGAGAGAGGATGGGGGACTCTAAGAAGTAGTGAGAATAGACAGACAGATGAGGATGGTTCTGAATTTTAAAAAAAAGAGCAAGTTAATTAGTCAGAGAGCAAGGTAACTTTGAAGAATCAAACTGCATTTATTTCAATACAAGAGGTCTTCCAGGCAAGACTGATGAATTCAGGGCATGTTTTGGAACATGGGACTGGGGAGTTGTAGCTCTTACAGAAATATGGCCGAAGGAGGTACAGGACTGGCAGCTCAACGTTCCAGGGCTTGGATGCTGTACGAAGGATAGAAAGGGAGACAGGAAAGGAGAGTGAATGCCATTTTTGATTAGAGAAAACATTACTGCTGTAATTAGAGTGGACATTTCTGAGGGATCGTCAAGTGAAGCTATATGGGTGGAACTCAGAAATAAGAAGGGGATGATCACCTTGATGGGATTGTACTATAGGGTCCTCAATAATCAGAGAGGAATTGAGGAGCAAATATGTAAAGAGATCTCAAATATATGCCAAAACAATAGGATTGTAATATTAGGGGATTTAAACTTTCTAAACCTAGATTGAGACTGTATTAAGGGCATGGATGGGGAGGAATTTGTTAATTATGTTCAAGAAAATTTTCTTTATCAATTTGTAAATGTACCCACTAGGAAAGGAGCAAAACTTGGCCTTCTCTTGGAAAATAATGATGTGGAGGTGCTGATATTGAACTGGGGCGGACAAAGCACACAACACCAGGTTATAGTCCAACCTCCTGATGAAGGAGCAGCGCTCCGAAAGCTAGTGCTTCCAAATAAACCTGTTGGACTATAACCTGGTGTTGTGTTATTTTTAACCTTGGGGAGTTAGTAGAGGAGCAATTTAGGACCAGTGATCATAATTCTATTAGTTTTTAAATAGTTATGGACAAGGATAGGTATTATATAAAAGTTAAAGTTCTTAATTGGAGTAAGGCCAATTTTGTCGGTACGAGACAGGAACATTCAAAAATGATGAGAGTTCCGAGGGAGTATGTTCCTGTTAGAATGAAGGGTAAGTTGATAGGAGTAGGAGACAGATATTGTGGCTCTGGTCAAGAATAAAGAGGAGACATATTGGGTATAGATAACTAGGATCAAGTGAATCACTTAGGAGAAAGTGAGGACTGCAGATGCTGGAGATCAAAGCTTAAAAATGTGTTGCTGGAAAAGTGCAGCAGGTCAGGCAGCATCAAAGGAGAAGGAGAATCGACGTTTCAGGCATAAGCCCTTCTTAAGGAACTGAAGGATTCCTGAAGAAGGGCTTATGCCTGAAACGTCAATTCTCCTTCTCCTTGGATGCTGCCTGACCTGCTGCGCTTTTCCAGCAACACATTTTTAAGCTCAAGTGAATCACTTGAAGAGTTAAAGGGGAGTAGAGTCATTCTTAGGAGGGAAATCAGCAGGGAAAAAAAGAGGAATATGAGAATAGCCTTGGCAGATTGGATTCTCCTGAAACCTAAGAGATTCTAATGTGCGTTAAGAGCAAAAGAGCAACTGGGGAGAGAATAGAGCCCTGTCAAGATCAACAAAGTTATCTTTGTGTGGAACCACAGCAGATGAGAGAGACACTAAATGAATATTTCATGTCAGTATATACTGTGGAGGTCAGGGAACTCAGGGAAAACAGTCCACATCATTGAAAAGGAGGTGCGAGATGTCTTAAAAAAACATAAAGGTCGATAAATCTCTGGACATGATCAAGTGTATCCCAGGACATTGTGGGAAGCTATGGAAGAAATTGTGGGGCTCTTAACAGAGATATGTATATTATCTACCTCCATGGAAAAGATGCTGGAGGACTGCAGGATGAATAGATTTTGTACCTTTGTTTTTAAGAAAGGTTTTAAGGAGAAGTCTGGGAGCTATAGACCAGTGAGTCTAACATCATGGTGGGTAAGTTGTTAAAGGGGTTTCTGAGAGACAGGATTCACATGCATTTGGAAAGGCAAGAACTGATTAGAAATATTCAACATGACTATGTGCATGGGAAATCATGTCTCACAAACTTTATTGAGTATTTTTGAGGATGTGATCAAAAGGATTGATGAGGGCAGAGTGGTAGACAATGTCTACATGGACCTTAGTAAAGCATTTGTCAAAGTTCTGCATGGTTCACTGGTTGGTAAAGTTAGATCGTATGGAATTCAGGGAGAGCGGGCCAACCGGATAAAAAAATTGGTTTGACAGTAGAAGACAGAGGATGGTGGTGGAACGTTCTTTCTCAGATCGAAGGCCTGTGACCAAAACTGTTCCACAGAGATCTGTACTGGGTCCACGTTTGTTTGTCTTTTACATTACAAATTACTAAGTTTGTGGATGACACCAAAATTGGTGGGAGAGTTGACAGTAAAGAAGATTATCTAAGATTACAAAGGGATCTTGATCAATTAGGTCAATGGGCTGAGGATTGTTAGTTGGAGTGTAATTTGGATAAATGTGAGATATTACATTTTGTTAAATCGAACAAGGCAGGACTTATACAATTAATGGTAGAGCCCTGGTGGTGTTGTATTACAGTGAGACCTAGGAGTTCAGGTACATAATTCTTTGAAAGTTATGTCACAGGTGGACAGGGTGGTAAAGGAGATGTTTGGCATAAAATAAAAGCAAATTACTGAGGATGCTGGAATCTGAAACCAAAAGAGAAAATGCTGGAAAATCTCAGCAGGTCTGGCAGCATCTGTCAGGAGAGAAAAGAGCTGACATTTCGAGTCTAACTGACCCTTTGTCCCAAGATGCTTGGTATGTTTGCCTTCATTGCTCAGACCACTGAGTATAGGACGTCATGTTGAGGGTTGTACAGGACATTGGTAAGGCCACTTCTGGGGATCTGTGTACAATTCTGGTTGCCCTGCAATAGGAAGGATATTAGAGTCAAGATTAGAGTAATGCTGGAAAAGCACAGCAGGTCAGGCAGCATCTGAGGAGGAAGAGAATCGACATTTCAGGCAAAAGCCCTTCATCAAGCTTATGTCCGAAACGTTGATTCTCCTGCTTCTGAGATGCTGCCTGACCTGCTGTGCTTTTCCAGCACTACTCTAATTTTGATTCTAAGTTCCAGCATCTGCAGTACCTACTTTCGCCAAATAGGAAAGATATTGTTAAAGTTGAGACAGTTCAGAAAAGATTTACCAGGATGTTGCTGAGACTGGAAGGGTTTGGGTTATAAGGAGAGGCGAAATAGGCTGTGACTCCTTTCACTCGAGTTTAGGAGGTTGAGGGATGACCTTATAGAGGTATGTAAAATGATGAGGGGCAAAGATAATGTGAATAGCAAATGTTTTTTCCTTAAAGTGGGGACTTCAAAACTAAAGGGTATAATTTTAATGTGAGGAGCAACATTTTCATACAGAGGGCAGTTAGTATATTGAATGAACTGTCAGAAGAAGTGGCAGATGCTGCTACAGTTACAACATGCTGTACATCTCTATGACTCTATGACTATATTTGGATAGATACATGAGTAGAAAAGGTTTAGATAGATATTGGCCAAATGCAGGCAAGTGGGACAAGTTTAGTTTTGGAAACATAGTCAGCATGGACATGTTGGACCGAAGGGTCTGTTTCCATGCTGTAGGACTCTATGACAAGACAAAGGGAAGGAGGGAATAGGAACAGATAAAAATACTGAAAGAAGATGACAGAACGACAAAAGTGTCAAGAGAATGAAGGTGAAAAGTGACAGAGAATAAATGATGGGAGCAAATTAAGGGAAGAAATGAGTAAACAGGTTATTTTCTGAATGGCAACCAGTGATTGCTGAGGGACCACAGGGGCCAGCTATTGACATATAAATGATTAGATAAGGGAACTAAATGCAATATCTCCAAGTTTACAGATGACACAAAGCTAGATGGCAGGGTGAACAGTGCAGAGGATGCAGAGATGTTTGGACAAGTTGAGTGAGTAAAGTTCTTCAGGCTAAAGGGTTCAAAGTATATTGGGTGAAGGTGGGAACAGGATGCTGAGTTGGGTGATCAGCCATGGTCAAATTGCATGATGGAGCAGGTCTCGAAGGGCCGAATGGCCTACTCCTGTTTCTGCTTCCTATGTTTCTATATTTAAAAGTGAAGGTGGAGAGAGGTAGATGGATAGGCCATGTTTCAGTTTCTCCCTCTTACAGGTTTTCTTCTGTAAAGTCTGATGGATGTTTTGCTGGGTAGATGTGCTTTGTGAATGTAAGTTTAGCACTGAGCCTGATACTGTTGAAAGAAAGTAACATGCTGTCGAAGCTTTACATCTTGCAGCTATCAGCGCAGAATTGCAAGAATACCAAATCTCAAGAGAATAACACATTCAAAGTTTGTGAGAGGATTTGTAGCTCGGGTGCTCGTTGTTGTGGTTCTGTTCGCCGAGCTGGGAATTTGTGTTGCAGACGTTTCGTCCCCTGTCTAGGTGACATCCTCAGTGCTTGGGATCCTCCTGTGAAGCACTTCTCTGATCTTTCCTCCGGCATTTGTAGTGGCTTGAATCTACCGCTTCCAGTTGTCAGTTCTGGCTCTCCGCTGCAGTGGTCGGTATATTGGGTCCAGGTCGATGTGCTAATTGATTGAATCTATGGATGAGTGCCATGCCTCTAGGAATTCCCTGGCTGTTCTGTTTGGCTTGTGTCTTATAATAGTAGTGTTGTCCCAGTCGAACTCATGTTGCTTGTCATCTCCGTGTGAGACTACTAAGGATAGCTGGTCGTGTCGTTTCGTGGCTAGTTGGTGTTCAGAGATGCAGATCATTAGCTGTCTCCCTGTTTGTCCTATGTAGTGTTTTGTGCAGTCCTTGCATGGGATTTTGTACACTACATTGGTTTTGCTCATGCTGGGTATCGGGTCCTTCGTTCTGGTGAGTTGTTGGTTTGTGTGCTGTTATGAATCCTAGTGGTCGCAGTAGTCTGGCTGTCAGTTCGGAAATGCTCCTGATGTATGGTAGTGTGGCTAGTCCTTTGGTTTGCGGCATGTCCTCGTTCCGTTGTCTTTCCCTTAGGCATCTGTTGATGAAATTGCACGGGTATCCATTTTTGGCGAATACATTGTATAGGTGTTCTTCTTCCTCTTTTTGCAGTTCTGGTGTACTGCAGTGTGTTGTGGCCCTTTTGAATAGTGTCTTGATGCAACTTCGTTTGTGTGTGTTGGGTGGTTGCTTTCGTAGTTCAGGACTTGGTCTGTGTGTGTGGCTTTCCTGTAAACCTTTGTGATGAATTCTCCGTTTGGTGTTCTCTGTACCATCACGTCTAGGAATGGGAATTGGTTGTCCTTTTCTTCCTCTCTAGTGAATCGGATTCCTGTGAGTGTGGCGTTGATGATCCAGTGTGTGTTCTCTATTTCTGTGTTTTAATGATTACAAAGGTGTCATCCACATATCTGACCCAGAGTTTGGGTTGAATTTGCGGTAAGACTGTTTGTTCTAACCTTCGCATTACCGCTTCTGCTATGAGTCCAGAGATGGGTGAGCCCAGTGGTGTGCCGTTGATTTGTTCATATATTTGGTTTTTGAATGTGAAGTGTGTTGTGAGGCACAGGTTCAGTAGTTTGAGTATGCCATCTTTGTTGATAGGTTCAATGTCCTGTTGTCTGTTCTGTATGTCCAGCAGGTTGGCTATTGTTTCTCCGGCTAGGATTTTGTCGATAGAGGTGAACAGTGCCATTACATCGAATGAGACCATGGTTTCTTCCTTGTCTATGTGTATATTTCTGATGATGTCCAAGAATTCCTGTGTCGATTGTATAGATTGTCTGGATCCGCTGATCAGGTGTTTCAGTTTCTGCTGTAATTCTTTAGCCAGTTTGTGTGATGGTGCCCCTGGTAGTGATACTATGGGTCTGAGTGGGGGGTCTGGTTTGTGCACTTTAGGTAGTCCATAGAATCTGGGGGTGTTGTTGCTTTCAGGTTTTATTCTTTCTAGGTCAAACCTGGTTATCTGTCCGTCTTTTTGTAGGTTCCTCAGTGTGTTGTTTATCCTATTGGTGAGCTGTGGGGTGGGGTCAAACTCCCTCTTTTGGTAGGTGTTGGTATCTGCAAGTAGTTGTTGCGCTTTTTGGATGCACTCTGCTTTGTCCAGGATGACCGTCATTCTGCCTTCGTCTGCTGGTAGTATAATTATGTTCTTACCGTTTCTTAGTGATTTTAGTGCTTCCCTCTCCTTGGTGTTGAGGTTATATGTTTGTCTTTTCCTTGTTATCAGAGGTACGATACTTTGTCTCATTGTTTGTTGTGTCTGTTCTGTCAGTCCATTGTTCCTGAGTGTGCATTCTAGTGCTGCTAGGAAGTCTACTGTCTTGGTGTCCCTGTGGTTGTGGTTGAATCCCTTGGCCAGTATTGTTCTTTCCGTGTCTGTGAGCTGTCTGTGGGAGAGGTTTCTAACCCAGGTGTGTGTTGTGGTGCCCTCTCTGTTGTGTGTTAGTTTGGCCAGTTTTTCTTTTAATGCTGTTTTTTTGCGGTGTGTGGTCCTGTTCTGTCCTATGGTGACGGCCTATTCTATGGTCCGGGTCCATTCTTGATTGGTGGTTTTTGAAAATAATGATTTTTGGCGCACAATTTCTTGTCTGTATTTGTGAAGGCTGTTGTGAGCGTCTGTAATCATTACCTGGATCATCCTGAATCCGTTCTGTCTGGCTGTGCCCCTGGCTTGTGGGTTGTTGACTGGTGCTCTGTATCTGACATATGGTGGAAGGATTCGATTCTTTCGGCATTCATGCAGGAACCGGAGTTGTTCGTAGGTGGCGCTTAGGCGGTTGGCACAGGATTCCCATTTCCTGGCTTGTCTTAGCGTCTCTCGCCTGTAGGTGTTCAAAGTTTGTGAGAAGTTTTGTAGCTCAGGTGCTCGTTGTGGTTCTGTTCGCTGAGAGGGGAATTTGTGTTTGTTCTAATCTACCAGGGACACCATCACACAAACTGGCTAAAGAACTACAGCAACTGCAGATAGATATTGTGCACTGTGACCTTCAAACTTTAACACATGACAGAAAGTCTAACAATTGCCTGTTTTTTACTTTCTCTCTTTTCAGGTTGATACACACATCCACGCAGCAGCCTGCATGAATCAGAAACATCTCCTGCGCTTCATTAAGAAGTCCTCGAGGGTTGATTCAGATCGCATCATCTGGACTTCCAAGGACAAGAAGCTAACCTTGAAAGAGCTCTTTGATAAGCTGAAGCTGAATGCCTATGATCTGACAGTTGATTCATTGGATGTGCACGCAGTAAGTGGGCTCAGTTACAGTTAGGGTCTTCCCATGTGTGTTTGATGGAATGTGGGTTAGGAGGAAGAATACAAGACAGTAGGCTATACTTATGATTGACTCCCCCTATGCACCAATCACTTGTGAGTGGTTGGAATGTGGAATTTACCCTGGATGAGTACTTTTGAGAGTGAATGGCTAAGGCAGGGGCCTTAGAGAACAAGCTGTCCAAGCTCTGTTTTGGAACTTGGCTTCTTTTGGACATGATCTATCCTTCATGGACACTGCCTTTGTGTTTCCTTTGGAGATGGCATTTTACTAGACAACTCTTCGTGTTTCTGAACCTATTTACTAACTTGCTTGATTTTCTGTAATGAAGTAACAGTAACAATGCAACTGATGTGGAGGCATAAGTTCAAAGGTTTATAAGTTCATAAGATACAGGAACACACATAGATCATTCAGCCCATCGAGTCTGTTCCACCATTTGATCATGGCTGATATGCACCTCACCCCCATTTTCCTGCCTTCTCTCCATATCTCTTCAACCCATTACCAATTAAAAACTGTCTAACTCCTCCTTAAGTTTACTCACTGTCCCAGCATCCACTGCACTTTGGGGTGGCGAATTCCACAGATCCACAACCCTTTGGGAGAAATAGTTTCTCTTCAACTCTGTTTTGAATTTGCTACCTGTTGCCCTAAGACGGTGACCTCTCATCCTAGAACTTCCCACAAGAGGAAGCATCCACTCCATATTTATTTTATTTACACCTTTTATCGTCTTGAATACCTCAATTTGATCTTCCCTCATTCTTCTAAGTTCCAGAGAGTACAGGCCTAAACTGTTCTATCTCTCTTCATTCGACAAACCCCTCATCTCTGGGATCAATCTAGTGAACATCCTCTGAACTGCCTCCAATCTTCACTCAAATAAGGGGACCGAAACTGTGCACAATACTCCAGATGAGGTCTCACCAATGCCTTGTATATTTGCAACAATACTTCCTTACTAATCCTTTAGCTATAAAAGCCAACATACCACTCATTTTCTTTATTATCTGCTGTACCTGCATGTTAGCTTCCTGTGACTCATGAACAAGGATACCCAGATCCGTCTGCACCAGAGCACTCCAAAGTCTCTCCCCGTCTCGATAATTTGACGCTTTCCCATTTTTCGACCAAATGAATAACCTCACACTTATGCACGTTAAACTCCATCTGCCACATTTTAGCCCACTCTCCTAACCTATCTGCATCCATTTGTAAGGTTTTTATTTCCTCATTGCAATTTACCATCCCGCCTATTTTTGTGTCTTCCACAAATTTGGCCAGAGAGCTTTCTATCCCTGTATCCAGGTTGTTAATGTAGATTGTAAATAGTTGGGGCCCAACGATCAAACTCTGTGGCATCTCATTAGTTACTCTTGCCATCCAGAAAAAAACATTTATCCCAACTCTCTGTCTTCTGTCCATCAGCCAGTAACCTATCCAAGCTAATAAATTACCCCAATCCCATATGATACAACCTTATGAATTAACCTTTTGTGCGGCACCTTATCAAATGCCTTCCATAAGTCCAGATATATTACATCCGCAAGATCCTCATTATTCGCTTTGCTTATTACATCATCAAAGAACTCTAGCAAATTAGTCAAACATGACTTGCCCTTCGTAAAACCATGCTGACTCTGATGGTTAGTGTTTTGACTTTCCAAATGTCCTGATATTGCTTCCTTGGTAATTGATTCTAACGCTTCCCAACAACAGATATTAAACTAACTGGTCTATTATTTCCCATATATTGCCTCCCTGCCTTTTTAAATAAGGATTAGCATTTTTGCACTCCACTGGAACCTTTCCCATGTACAGGGAAATTTGGAACATTGTAATAAATTAATCACTATCTCCACTGCCACTTCCTTTAATACCTTAGGATGTAGGCCATCGGGCACGGGGGACTTGCCTACCATCAATCTTAATAGTTTGCTGAGTACCTTTTCCCTGTCAATGTTGATTGTTCTAAACTCTACCCTTTCTATTGCCTCTGACTTGTCTGTTCCAGCAGGAATGGTACTATTGACCTCAAACATGAAAACTGAAGGAAAGTATTGATTCAGCATCACTATCATTTCAGTGTTCCCTACTATAACTCTCTGGTTTTATTTTGCAAGGGACTAACATTCACATTAGCGATTCTCATCTCTGTCATATACCTATAGCAGCGTTTATTATCATTTTTGATATTTTTGTGCTAGTTTTCTTTTGTAATTTACTTTAGCTCTTTTTATTAATTTTTTATTATCCCTTTGTTTATTTTTGAAAGTTTCCAGTCTTCCAGCCTACAACTGGCTTTTGCAATATGGTATACCTTAGTTTTCTTTATACTTAGATCTTTTTTACTCCCCTTACCATCTCTCTTTCTCACTGGGATATATTTTAGTTGTGAGGAATTGAGCAGCTCCTTAAACAACTGCCACTGCTTATCCACTGTCTTACCTTTTAGCCTTCCTGCCCAATCTACTTGGGACAAATCTGTCCTCATGCCGATGTAATTTCCTTTGTCTAATTCTAGAATACTAGTATGGGACTCCACTTTCTCACCCCCAAACTGAATTTTGAATTCAAGCATACTATGGTCACTACTCCCTAGAGGATCCTTAACTATGACATCATCAATTAATCTCTCCTCATTACACAATACCAAATCCAGATACTCAATACCACAATACCAAGGCTGCTTCCTGGTTGGTTCCACAACATACTGCTCCAAGAATAAAATCACTAATACATTCAATGAACTTTGCCTCCAGACTTCCCTTGCAAATTTGATTCTTCCAATCCATGTGACAATCTACAGGTGCATTGGACTCGATCCCCTCCAAACCATGGACTTCCAAAACAACATATCATGTACCAGGTTTGCCATTTATTACTAAATAAAAAGGGATGGTGACAACATGGAGATGCAATTGGCTGAGTAAGTGGAAACAGAGAGTAGTGTAAAGCAGTTGTTTTTCAGATTGGAGGAAGGTATATGATCAATTAACATCAGCAAAAACAGAATATCTAGTCTTCATCACATTGTTGCACGTAGGGGTTTGGTGTGCACAAATTGGCTGCCACGTTTTAAAGAGTATGTCATTCCCTGTAAATCCCTTTGAGATAATGATGTAAGTCTTTATTGTCCTAAATTGTAATAAACTGAAACATCTTAAAGAGTGACAATTGGACTGTGTCAAATGTATTCAAGGTACTTATGGATGGCAATGTGTTTCAAATTAGAGGGTACAGGTTTAATGTTTAAATCTTTTTCCACTAATGAAGGTCATGTGGAACCTAACTCCAATTTTAACATTGATTCTCATAGGAAGCAATGTTTCACAGAGATACAATTGATAAAACAAAGAGCATAGAACGTAGAACAGTGCAGCACAATATAAGCCTTTTGTGCTGACCTTTTATCCTACTCTAAGGTCAAACTAATGTACACACCCTTAATTTTACGATCATCCATCAAAGAGTCACTTAAATGTCTGTAATGTCTCTGACTCGATGACCACTGCTGGCAGTGCATTCCATGCACCACCACTCTCTGTGTAAAGAACCTACCTCTTACATCTCCCCTAAACCTTCCCCCAATCACATTAAAATTATGCTCCCTTGTGATAGTCATTTCTGCCCTGGGAAATAGTCTCTGGCTATCCACTCTATCTATGCCTCTCATCCTCTTGTACACCTCTATCAATTGACCTCTCATCCTCTTTGTTCCAATGAGAAAAGCCCAACTTCCTCAACCTTTCTTTGTAAGTCATGCCCTCCAGTTCAGGCAGCAGGCAACAATACAGCTGATCCCATTATTAGAGCCACTGATGTGACCAGTTCACATTCTGTTTTTATTAAATATTGACTGGGATTTTGTGATTAATGGTGAAGAAAGGGTTTTGTAGTTGATCTTGACCTCAGCTGCAAGCTTAGTGGGTGGCACGGTGGTACAGTGGTTAGCACTGCTGCCTCACAGCGCCAGAGACCCGGGTTCAATTCCCGCCTCAGGCAACTGACTGTGTGGAGTTTGCATGTTCTCCCCGTGTCTGCGTGGGTTTCGTCCGGGTGCTCTGGTTTCCTCCCACAGTCCAAAAATGTGCAGGTCAGGTGAATTGGCCATCCTAAATTGCCTGTAGTGTAGGTAAGGGGTAGATGTAGGGGTTTGGGTGGGTTGTACTTCGGCGGGGCAGTGTGGACTTGTTGGGCCGAAGGGCCTGTTTCCACACTGTAAGTAATCTAATCTTACCTCGTGATGCTGGTTCAGGAATTCAGCACCTATGAGGGTGGATAGCCTCATGCTGTGGGTCACAGTGTATCCATGCAGTAATCTGTGGCCATGCAGCGAAAGGATGACGATGGGGCTGTGACAGGAAGCAATAAGCATGATATCATTCAAAACTGAATGGCTCCAGCATTTGTCATGTTAAAAAGTAATTGAAACCAAAAACTAATGGGATTTTCTTTTTATTCACTTGGGGGAAGTGGATTTTGCTGGCATTTGTTACCCATACCTGGTTGCCCCTTGAGAAGGCGGAGAGCTGCTTCCTTGAACTGCTGCAGTCCATGTGCTGTAGGTTGACCTTTAATGCCCTTAGGGAGGGAATTCCAGGATTTTAACCCAGCAACAGTGAAGGAACAAACATTCCAAATAAGGATGTTGTATGGTTTGGAGGGAACTCACAGGTAGATGCATTGTCTTGCATCTATTGCCCTTGTGCTCTCGATGATCAAGCTCTGGGATTGGAAAGTGCGAGTGTCTGCAGTATATCCTGTAGATGGTACACTCTGCTGCCATTGTCCCCCATAGTAAAGGGAGTGAATGCTGAAGGTGGTGGATTGGGTACCAGTCAAATCAGCTCCTTAGTGTTGAACTTCTTGAACATTGTTGGAGCTGCCCTCATCCAGGCAACTGGAGAGTACAAAATCTGAAATTTATGCATATTTTTAAAAGTTACATAAATTACTTCAAAAAAGCCATGTGCTTTAAGCATTTAAAATGTCATAAATCTTGTTTAAAAGGTTACTTACAGTAAAACATTTAAAAAGCCTGATGTCCTATTAAAGTCATTCTGAAGATTTGAAAAATCTGATGAATCTTGTTGCATTTATTTGAACAATTGAAGTGATCTGCTGGAAAGTTGAAAAGCCTACCCATGCCCGATGGTAAAGTTCCTTCTGGTTCCAGTATCCTTAAGTACATGTGAAATGGGAGGAGATTCCTAATGCTTTGAAATACTAAGTTAAAAACTCATACAACACCAGGTTATAGTCCAACAGGTTTAATTGGAAGCACACTAGCTTTTGGAGCGCCGCTCCTTCATCAGGTGATATCAGACTATCACCTGATGAAGGGACATCGCTCCGAAAGCTAGTGTGCTTCCAATTAAACCTGTTGGACTATAACCTGGTGTTGTGTGATTTTTAACTTTGTACACCCCAGTCCAACACCGGCATCTCCAAATTTTGAAATACTAGACTGAGAACTTTTCAGTCAGAACAATTCATCACGAGTGGGCAATCAGACCAGTTTCTTACTATCACTGTGTCTTTCATTTTAATCTGAATGTCGATAACTGATAATGCAAGGTCTCCAGAGCAGCATCAGTTGGCATGCTTACGAGCAGCAGTGTAACTCTGAATGTTGCTGAGCTCACCACCGTGCAATGATGGTGAATGCTAAAACCTTCACTGTGATTACGTTTGCAAATTCCACCTAATTATTCCAGGAATTATCAGTGTAGGAGAGTACTACAACAGTTAATTTTTCTGTGCAAACAACAGACCAGTATGGGCACAGAAGATGTAAGCGCTCAGCAGTCCCCACAGTAACTGTGACGAAATAAATGTTGCTTGGATAATGTTTAATGTGGAAGAACTTTCCAAATCATTTGAAAGGAAGTCAGGTACATGGTTATTAAATACATACAGGCTTTGTGAATGATTCAGTTATGAACAGGCTGTGTCTTTTTAAGAATGAAGCTAATAGTTATGTATACCGAATGAGTATTGGAAACAGGCCCAAAACTATAAAAAGCAATGATTAGGGTCATTTCAGTGGATTGAATCCAACAAATTGCGATCCCCTCTGAGATAGGTGAATTTTAGTTACATCTCATGAGACTAAGGGAGCTGTGTTTATAGCAGCTGTTGATAACAGTTAGTGTTTAGGTTCAGAGATTAGATTTTGGGACCCAGACTTGGCATTGCATAACCAACTCACGTCTGGTCCACTGGTTACATCAAAGTGAGAATTAAGATTGACAGACTGCCATAAAGGCTGAACTGGTTCAGGAGTGTTCTTTAGTGAAGAGATCTTTGCCTAGATTGGCCAGCATGTGACCCTAGTCTCAACACCACCCTATAGAGTAGCTTAGTAACATATTCAATCAGACCAACTAGAGACAGACAATGAATGCTGAATTTGTTAGTGATGTCCTCATCTGGAGAACAAATAATAATATAAATGTAGAATATAAAATGCAGGAACTGACAAGTTTGATATTACCTTTAATCAGGGCCGTCAGACCTTCCAACGCTTTGATAAGTTTAATGCCAAGTACAATCCAGTGGGTGCCAGTGAACTCCGTGATCTTTACCTGAAGACAGAGAATGCCATTGATGGAGAATACTTTGCTCACATCATTAAGGTAAAGTTGTATCGATTTCATAGCTTTCTTTTCACGCTGATGTCTGTGTCCTCTGCTGCTCCAAGTCTCACTCAACAAGAGTCCTCTGTTTCCCAAAATATCAAACTTTGATGACCTCATCCTCAAGAGCCAATATGACATCTCTCCTCCTGTCTGTGAAAGCTACCACACTCTTTGCTCTTTGAACTATGACCTCTTTACATATCCCTTCTGGCTACAACGTCAGTGGACTCTTCAACTCTCAGCTCAGCTCCCAGGCCTGATCATCAGAGCTGGCGATGGAGACTGAGACTGAGCAAACTGCCCTGTAGTTATGTGTTTTTAATTTCTTTTCCTGTTTAAGGTAGTAAATTGGCAGTTCTCTGGGACCTTTCCAGAACCTACTTGTAAGGGGCTGATTTAAACTTGGCCAAGTTGGTATCTATGGGCAATGATGGGTAACATGATGTACCTATAATTCTGATTGCCAATTTGAAACAGAACTGGATACATTATGGCTGCTCTGATCAGTTTCAATGGCACAGAGATTGAAAGGGACCAAATGAAAAGACAGAAGTGGTAAATTATTTTGAGGGATGCCAGAGGAATACTTCTGCTCCTTATGGGTACCCAGAATTCCATGCAGCTTCCTCTTCCTTATCCCCCTAGAATGGGCCATCCGATATTGCACTGGTCTGAATCCGGCACAGTGTGTTGAGAAAGCCATTTAGGAGTGAACAGTTTACCAGTTCAATTTAAATGTAGAGTGGGACTCTCTCAACTTAACATTGATTAATCAATCACCTTCCATGGCCAATCTGATCGTTACCATTCTACCCCAATGTGTGAAGGTCATCTGTGATGGCACCCAGGGTCAAATAGCCCATTACCACTCAATGGTCAGGCTGATGTAAGGAGTAGCATCTCTTAGGCAAGTATGGGATAGCTGCTGGATATCAGCAGCTCAGTGTGAATTGGTCATCAGGAGGGATGGATAGAAAATTAAAGACAGGTAGTCCTCCATATTCATCTGTAGTACAACCATCTTCCAATAGTCCAATTCTTCTCCAAATTCTTAAATTTTAGAGGTGCATTTACCTCATGAAGATTGGTGGGCCAGCTTTTCTTTGTTTAGTTGCAAAAAGACAATTGATGTTGCTCAGAGTCCAAAAATTACTCTGGAATTAATACTCCTCTCTGCATTTAAATTTCATTACCTAACAATTCTCTGTGAACCTAGAGTCTGAGTTAGGTTTGCAATTCTTCAGTTTATTCTTAAATTCCAACATTTGGACAATCTTCTCTGCTCCTCATTCTGTCTGTTTGAGAAAGTAACCAGTTGATGTACAGATTCAGATGATTTCTGAAAGCAGCCAGACTGGGATGACTGGGTCATGGAGTCATATAGCATGGAGCCAGACCCTGAGGGCCAAATGGTCCTTGCTGACCAGGTTTCCCAAATTGAACTACTCCCTCCTGGGAATAAAGCTCAACCTAAAGCCCCTGGTGAGAAGCCCAGATTTTATGCCATGCAAATATCATTCCCCACTAACTTTGATGGAAACTCACATTAAGAAGATGTCCAAAGATGTGCAAGTTAGATGGTTTGGCCATGCTAAAAATTGTCCTTTGGTGTCCAGGGATGTGCAAGTTAGATGGGTTAGCCATGGTTAAAAACCCCACGTAGAGTCACAGGGATGGGGTGGAGGGGTAGATCTGGGTGGGATACTCTTCAGAGGGTTGGTGCAGATGCAATGGACTGAATGGCTTTTTTTCCTGCACTGCAGTGATTCCCTGGTCCTAAGCAAGGTGGAAAAGTCGTACTTGTTTGTGATGGCTTCCTGTTGGCAGGATTGGGTTAAAAGCGCAGTCATTAATGTCTTTCCTCCCTGCTGTGGAAATGATTGCGACTGGAGGTACTCAATGGCAGAAACAGCTCTTGGTACATCAATGTGTGTTTCTGCTCCAAACCGTTAACTCTCTCAGTGTCCTGAAATACAACAATAGCTGTCACTCATACTGATGTTGTCTCTGTATTGTTGCAGGAAGTGGCATCAGATTTGGAAGATGCCAAGTACCAACACGCAGAGCCACGTTTGTCCATTTATGGGCGGTCACCAGATGAGTGGTCTAAGCTGGCATCTTGGTTCATCAAGCACAGGGTCTTCTCTCCTAAAATGAAATGGATGATTCAGATCCCCAGAATTTAGTAAGTCAAAAGCTGAACCAGAAATGAGTGGCTTAAGAGGTTAGTTGTGTTGTTGGCTAGAATCTAATAGAGACAGGCTGCTGATGTATGGCAAACTGAAGGGAATGGAGTGTCCACAGGGCACCCTGAAGGGTTACAAAGCAGGAGAAAAGCTGAGGTAAAATAGAAACTTTAGGTTTCCCTGTTGGTCCCTGAAATTTTGTTTGTGGTTAGTATTGTAGGGTTTATTTAAACATTAAGTTCTAGGCAATTTGAGCTCTGAGTTCCACAACTGCATGACTCAATGGAGGTCAAGGCAGGTTTTCTTGTTTTGATCCATTCTTGACAACTCCAAAACAGAGTGATTTGGAAGGGAGGGAGGGAAGTAAAGTGTGGTGTAGAATAGACTTTCATGAAAGGTGTCCCATCATCTTGGAATTCTGAACATGGAATATCAGGCCAATAGAAGGCTGGGATTCTCAATAGTGAGGCTGCCACACCTTGGGTAGTCACTTGATTGTACTTTTATTTTCACAAGATATGGGAATTACTGGCAAGTCCAGCCTTTGTGTGCATCCCTTGTTGCCCTTGAACTGGATAGTTTACTCAGTTTCAGAGCCTAACCCAATTAAGATCAGCAGCACAGCTCTCTGGCTGAAGTCAACATGTAGGCCAAATTAGGTAAAGTTGGCAGTTTTCATTCCTAAAGGGCATTAGGGAACCAGATGGATTCTACAATAGCTGGCAGATTACCCAGATAACTGTCACGATCACCAGTTTCCAATTCCAGATTTATTTATGAATTGAACTTAAATCGCACTTAATTCCTAAAGCAGTAACCTGGGCCTTTGGGATACTAGCTCAGTAAGGTTGCCACCATGCCACCATCTTCTCAAACTGGAGAGAAAGTCTGGGTGGCAGAAAATGGACAATAACTGAAGAGGATTCCCATGTGAAGGAAAACATGGAACAATATTTGAAATATCTTGACAGTTCCAAATTGGCGATATTGCAAAATGCAATCAGTCTGCAGCACAGTGAAGAGATTACTAACTTCCTCCAATGCTTCTGAAAGTCCTGAAGTTTCTGCTGATTTGTACCTATTTTGATGTTTTTTGTACCAAATCTGCTTGCTTTGTTTCTCATCATTTTTGTTTTAACTCTTACTTTTAAGTGATATTTTCAGAGCCCAAAACTTTGTCCCACACTTTGGAAAAATGCTTGAAAACATCTTCATGCCAATCTTTGAAGCAACGGTGAATCCTCAGGATAATATCAAGCTCAGCATCTTCCTGAAATATGTGAGTGAGGATCTCCAAACCAGTAAGACCTGTTGCCCTTTTCCAAGGGCTCTGTAACGTTGTACATGATAGAAACGTCTGATGGAGAGTCAGCAGCTCTTCATTGACTTCAATGGACATGAGGAAAGAAGTAAAGATAACTCCCATTTGTCTAACACCCCCCCCCCCGACAATATTGTACCCAAGTGAATGTTACCTCAGAAGTTTTGAAGTACATTGCACTGTTACTTATAAAACTTTCTGATTCTCCTCAATTTCGAAGCCTTTACTATATATCGTCACAGGGACAGTTATTCCATTATCGCAGCAAGCAAGTGTTGTGTGGCATCTTCTCTATTTGCCCTTCAAATTGTTTCACAAGTCCTGAGCATTGTTCAGCTCTCTGAACCAAATTGCATGCACACTAGCAGGTCATTGTTGTCTGGCGGATTAAACTTTGTGAATTTGTCTACATAACAACAGTCATTACACTGCCACTGAGCAAACAGTCACGTTTCCCAACCAGTGGCTCGGTTGGCTCTGAGCCAGAAGGTCATATTCAAGTTCAAGTCCCTCACCAGGATGTCGAGCACAAACTCAAAAACTGATCGAGGATGACATCAGAGGAGGGGAAACGGCAGGGGGAATGTGCCTGTCAACTTCCCAGCTTCCTCGGATTCACTCAAAGCAGGCATGGTCAAGGACTATTGCCCCACCCTGAGGTTAACTGAGCCCCGTAAGAAGCTGATTAATGTATATTTCTGCTAAAAAAGGAAGGGAGTGTACAGCACAGGCCGGATGCAGTTTGTCGCCTCCATGTGAGGTCAGCGAGTGGGTGAGGGATGTGCCCTCCAGATCAGGCATCTTTTGTCCCTTGCATTATCTCCATAGAGGCAAGTGCTACCCCTCAAATCTGCTCCTTTGGCAGATCCTGCCTTGTTGGTCCTTGCAAGCCCTTGCTCTGTTTCTGTCTCCCATTGCTGCTAATCTGGAGAGTTGCAGTACTAGCAGTATCCACCACATCCAGTGGCAGTGCTGAGACTGAAATGCTGCTGGCCAACTGACTGGCTGGCCACTCTGGGAAGCAGGATCTTCAATGCAAAGGGACCGATGCCCCTGACGCCAGGCAATTAATTACCCGATGGGCTTGCAATACCATCTGTGCGCCTGATTGTCAGCACATTTCCCAACCAGTGGCTCAGTGGTTAGCACTGCTGCCTCACAATGCCAGGGACCTGAATTTGTTTCCACCCTCGGGCAACTCCTCTGTGTGGAGTTTGCATATTGTCCCCGTCTCTGTGTGGGTTTCCTCCTACAGTCCATACATGTGCAGGTTAGGTGGATTGGCCATGCTAAATTGTCCATAGTGACAAGGGAGGCGTAAGCTAGGTGAATTAGCCATGGCACATGAAGAGTTACAGGGATAAGGTAGGGATGTGGGTCTGAGTGGGATGCTCTTCGGAGGGTTGGTGTGGACTTGATTGGTCGAATGGCCTAGGGATTCTATGAATTTCAGCCCTCACAATGCAGTCCTGAGGGAATACTACAAAGGATATTGAGTTTTGGATACAAAATTAAACCATTTCCATCATATGGTCTCTCTGATGGATTTAAAAGATTCCATGCTTCTATTCCAAAGAAACATAGAGGAGAGTTGTAGCCAATCTACAAAACTAGATGATTCAACTGTTATTGCATTGTTGTTTGTGGGAGCTTGCTGTGTGTAAATTTCCTGCCACATTGCCTACATTATAATAGTGACTACATTTTAAAATATTTACTTGGCTATAATGACACTGAAGTTGCTATATAAATATTGATTTGCTTTCTTTACATCAAAGTGATTGGTTTGATATGAAGAGGCTTGGGGTGGTTAGGATAGATGGTGTTCAGGCAGCATGTAAATGCAAGTCTTTATTATAGAAGTGGAGAATTCTAAACGATTGATAATTATTTTATGCTGGCTAATGAACTTCATCTCATCCTTTCCTAAATGCCCCAGATCACCGGGTTTGACAGTGTTGATGATGAGTCCAAACACAGTGGCCACATGTTCTGCTTAAAGAGCCCCAAACCCCAGGAATGGACAATGCCAAAGAATCCTTCATATTCTTACTATCTCTGCTATATGTATCTCAACATCATGGTCCTCAACAACCTCCGAAGGTAAAACTCTTTCACCAGGCATGAGCTGCAGTAGGAGATTGAAACGTACTGCTACATTTGTTGACTATTTATGTGCACAGAGAGCATTGATTAATTGCTCACAGCAACACCTCATTACATTACCACTTACTTCCACCTCTGTAACATTGCCCATCTTGCCGGAGATACAGAGGTGGAAGTAAGTGGTAATGTAATGATGTGTTACCTTGAGACATGACTGTTCCAGCACTTTCTAGGCCTCCTCCTTTCCACCCTCTGTAGATGTGAGCTGGTCCTTTTCTTAACTTTCACCATATCCCATTACTTCTACCCTTACCAAATCTATACTGACTCCCAATTGTCGTGCATCAATACTGTTTCTATGCGACCAAAAGAGTGGGGATATGAGTTCAACTCCTACCGTAAAAGTTGGTGAAGTTTAAATTCAATGAGTAAGTCTGGAATTGCAAGCTAATATCAATAATAACAACTGTGACAATTGTCATTATTGTAAAAACCCATCTAGTTATATAGTACAATACAGCATAGGAACAGGCCCTTTGGCCCACCAAGCCTACACAATCCTGAATCCTTATTTAGACCAATGGCGTACTGCTTATGTGTGGTTTCTAACCCTCTTTTTGCCTCATGTTCACCTGCCTATCAAAGTGCACCTTAAACTTTGCTAACGTGCTTATTTCCAGCACCTGCATTGTCAGTGCGTTCCAAGCACCCACCGCCCTCTGCATGAAAGATTTCCCCACATTCCCTAAACTTTCTCGCCCTCACCTTCAACCTGTGCTCTCTTGTAGTTGACAAAGCCTCTAATTATCCAAAAACCTCTGACTATCCAAAAGGCTTTGACTATTAGTTCCCCAATACCTTACATGGAAGGAAATTAGCTGTCCTTATCTGGTCTGGCCGATATGTGATGCTAGACCCAGAGCAATTTGTTTTTTATTCCATAACACCAGGTATTTACTAAATGAATGAAGTTATAAGTTTTAACTCAAATTAATTTACTGCACAAAAAATTGAAGCATTACTATTAACCACTACACTCTAAGTGTTGATTACATTAAAGATATTAACATTACAATGTACATAGTTACTTATTTTCTAAACCAAATTTCCTTCCACACCTATTTCATTGACCCCCACAAAACACGAGTCAAACATTCATCAAAAGATGGAAAATTAACTATTTGGCCTGAATACTGTTTCAATGCTTCATGAAAAGGACATGATTTCCTTAGGCTTCTGTTTACTTCCAAAAAGATTTGCCCTTTTGAGTGGCTCAGTGGTTAGCACTGCTGTCTCACGACACCAGGGTCCCAGGTTCAATTCCAGCCTCAGGCGACTGGCTGTGTGGAGTTTGCACATTCTCTCTGTGTCTGCGTGGGTTTCCCCCTGCAGGCCAGGTGAATTGGCCATGCTAAATTGCCCATACTGTTAGGTGCATTAGTCAGAGGGAAATGGGACTGGGTGGGTTACTCTTCAAAGGGTCGGTGTGGACTTGTTGGGCCAAAGGGCCTGTTTCCACACTGTAGGGATCTAATCTTCAAATCTCTCACAGTTAATCGCAAGCATCTTAATCATAGCTACACAGGCTCAGAGCAATCCTGGTTATGTTATTAATCCTGGAGTCTTTGTATCTAGAACTCTCTGTTTAGCTATCCCACAAACCCAGCTTAGTTAAGAATTGTTTGGCGAACAAGAGGTTTTAACCAGTTACTGATTTTCATGAACTCTGCTGGAACAAAATGTTCTTTGCTCTGTAGCTAGATTAATCTAAGCACTTTACAAACCATTCATCCCTACTCTTATCAATTCCTAGGGAACATAATTCTTAAATTCCATTCCCCCAACATTAAATATACCTTGCCAAAATAACATGGATTTAGGATTTCTTCATTATTCTACCTTTTAGAATGTGGCTTTATTTGATTGTAATAATTGAAGAATTCTTATGATCTTTCTTTGAGGTGGGTAGGTGTGAGACAGTATTTGCATTTGAGAATGGAATATCATCACCTGGGATATTGTTCTGGCTGATTTTCACATCAGTGTTTCACTATCTCCCCCATTCCACTTTGGATTCTATTAGAATTTCCAGATTAAACACCGAGTACATATTGTGTGGAAATGGTACAACGATGAAGTGAATCAGAATCTTGAATCGCTGAAGACATAAATAAAGATCCCAGCGCTCAAAGGGATTTGTACAATGTAACAATTCTCTTCAAAATTGCTCAAAAGGAAGAACTTTCACCCTTGTGTTAGTGAAAATGTCAGACATATCCTTGGAAGGTGGTCACTCATATTTTAAGTGATAATGGGTTCCCGTGGTTAACTGGTATAACTCAGCCTATCCATTGGTCCCTGGCAAACTGCTGAGTTTTTAAAAAAAGCACATTAAAAATGCTTTTGGAACAAATGCTTGTGAAATAAAACTCCCTCATTAGAGTAAGGACCATTTATAGCTTGGCAGTTACATGGAGTGTTTTTACCACCCAAAAACATATGCTGGATGACAATGGTTATAAAGATTTTAATTCAATTCATTTTTTTGACCTTTTGCTACAATGTGATTTGAGCCCATATTCCCAGAACATTAACCTGGGGTTCTGGGTGATTAGCTCAGCGACATTGCCACTAAACCACAACCTCCACTTAATCGAAATGTCAGCATAAATTAAATTGAGCGATGGTTGGCAAGGAAGTGAGCCAATTAAAATGAATTAAGGGATTGATCCAATTCCTTTCTCATTTCAATTTGGCTGACTAAAGTTTAAATTGCTATGTCAAAGACATTCAGCCCCCAGGTGGCAGTGTTCCCTTTTGAAAACTTCATTGAGGCTCGAGCTGCTATTTTAACCTGAACCCTGAGGTGGGGAGCAATGGGGAACAAGAGAAGCAGGAATGTATCTGAATTATTGGGACTGTATTACCTGGCCAAAAGTGATAAATGATATCCTTATAGGTTCAGAGGGCACCCACTCAGTAGGTGGGTTCCGCTGAAGCCACAGCCAAATACCAAGAGACTGGATAGTTAATAAAGGTAACTGTTAATAGGATAACTGTGAATTCGATTAATTCAATTTGTTCTTTGTAATGTTAAGACATGCAATGTACATAACTATGAACAACATGGAAAATTGTACAAGTACCAGAGATTTATTTACATGAATAAAGTATATTTTGAAATAAAAAAAAGATATCCTAATAGGTTCAGACAAATGATCGAAATGGATTTTAACTCTGTGAATGAAAGGGTTTTGATGCAAGTTAATATTAATGGTTGTGTTGTTGTCTCTTTCTTTCAGGGAGAGAGGGTTAAACACTTTCTTGTTCCGTCCACACTGTGGTGAAGCTGGAGCTGTGACACATCTACTGACGGCCTTCATGACAGCGGATAACATCTCCCACGGACTCAATCTGAAAAAGGTTGGGATGCAGTGAGATGCAGCCATTGGGGAATGAGTGAGATCATGATGGTTTGCAGGGAATCCTAGGAAATGGTCTTTCCTCAACTTCCCAACTGGAGCAATCCATTCCTGTAGGCTGGCTCACTCTCATAGAATCCCTATGGTGCAGATAGAGGCCATTCTGGTTCTGGAGTGGATTCACAGGAGGTTCACGAGAATGGTTCCAGGAATGAAATGTTTGAGGACTCTGGGTCCATATTTGATGAAGTTTAGAAGGATGAGGGGGATCTAATTGAAACATACAGAATACGAAATGGCCTGGACAGAGTGGACGTTGGCAAGATGTTTCCATTGATAGGAGAGACTAGGACTAGAGGGCACAGCCTTTAGAACAAAGATAAGGAGAAACTTCTTCAGCCAGAGAGTGGCAAATCTATGGAATTCATTACTACAGAAGGCTGTGGAGGCCAGCTCATTGAGTATATTTAAGACTGAGATAGATAGGTTCTTGAGTATTAAGGAGATCAAAGGTTACGGGGAGAAAGTGGGAGAATGGGGTTGAGTAACTTATCAACTATGATTGGCGGAGCAGACTCAATGGGCTGAATGGCTTAATTTCTGCTTCTATGTGTTATGGTCTTATGGTCATTCAACCCATTGAGTCTGCACCCACCTTCCGAAGAGCATCCCTCACTGACCCTGTAACCCCACAGTTAATCCCCCTAACCTGCACATCTTTCGACTGTGGGAGGAAAGCAGAGTAGAGACCACACACAGACACAGGAAGAACATGTAAACTCTACACTGACCAGGTATCGAGTTGAACTGGGCACTGTGAAGCAGCAGTGCTAACCACTCAGACACCATACCACCCCACCATGATAGGGCTTATGGAAGGCAGTGCAAAGAGACAGCTAAGCTGCTGAGGCAAACAGGAAGGCTTAGACTAGCCTACTAGGCCTTTGACCACAGGCTGTTCCAACAAGTAGTTCCTGTCAGTGGATTCCAGAGGGTCTGGGATAGGGGTGGACAGTGAGGCACAGGGAAGCTATTTCCAACGAAAGAGTTTCCATTCGGAAGGTTTCCAACTGGAGTGATCTCATATGAAGGACTCAGTGGTGGGTTTTCCAAGTGCAGCCAGGAGATCTACATGGGGAAGCAGATTAGAATACTCTCCACACCCCACCTAAAAAAAAGGTTGATCGTGCCCATTCATGAAAAGGTGGCAAAACCCGAGGATGTCTATGTGTACAATTGACTGAACCTCTTATTGTAAATGTGGGAAATTACATCTCTACAATATTTAATGCTGTTAACAGCACCTACTGAAAGAAGTTCGGTCCATTAGGGGATTGATGTCCACAGGTTCTTTGGTGAACAAACATTTGGTTTATCAGTGACAATCAGTGGACAATATAAAAGACTGGGAGAAAGCGAGGGCTGCAGATGCTGGAGTATGGACTGATGAAGAATTTATGCTCAAAACATTGACTCTCATGCCCCTCAGATTCTGCCTGACCAGCTGTGCTTTTCCAGCACCACACCTTTTGAATTCAAAGATTGGGTTAAGAAAGCCTCCTGGACAATTCAATCCTGGCTTATCATTATTCAAACCCTCGATCTCATTAGTACAATTATTATTCCATTCCTCCCAGATCTGCAGCTTGGGTTTGTTTTTATTGTTCTCTGGGATATAGAAGCATGTTCAGAGATATAGAAGCACATTTGGATGCAGAAAACGAAAGTTATAAAGCTGACATTCAGAGGCCACATTCTTCTTTCAGAGTCCAGTGCTGCAGTACCTGTACTTTCTGAGTCAGGTCCCCATCGCCTTGTCTCCTCTCAGCAACAACAGCCTGTTCCTGGAGTATGCTAAGAATCCACTTCCTGAATTTCTGAGGAAGGGGCTGATGGTCTCACTCTCAACTGATGATCCCATGCAATTCCATTACACCAAGGTAAGCACAACTTTTCTGGAGCCCAGACCAGACCTCCTCAAGATATTTTAAGAAGGTAGCCTAGACCCTAACTTTTTCTTATTTTAAGTGCCGTGTTCCAAATGAAATGCCGCTGATCAAACTACTCGACATTAAGCAAAAACAATTTATTTAGACACTATAGTTAATACGTGAACAAAATAGAATTTCGAATAACTTAACTCTTTTGGAAAACTTAACTGAATAATAGATACAGTAACTATTACTAATTAACTGTTCCAATATAGTAACATCCCTTGCGCACGCACACACACATACACATACACACAGGACATGGGTGAAAAAAAGCGAAAAAGAAAAAGAAATATAGTAACATCCCGTGAACACACCCTTTGGCAAAAAGGCAAATTCAGACACAAATTCTCACATGCAATTCTCCAATCCAGAGGGAAAAAACATTAAGAGGAAATTCGGAGAGAGTAGCAGCCAGGAGACATTCACTGAAGTTTCAAACTCTATTGAGTTCCCAACAGCTTCTGATGTTACTGACAAAGCAGATCCCAGAAATCCTGATCTGTGAGAGTTGGCCACATCCATGCAGGCTTTTAAAAAAAAGCCAAGCCCTCGCAAGTTGTTTTCTCGAGTGGTCTTAACTAGTCAGCTCAGCATCTCTCATTCAATCTCCATATTTTAAAAAAAACCCAGGATAAAATAACCTTTTAAAAGCCACAACATTGACACAGACGCCAGACCATTTCCAAAACAGACTTTGGTTTGCCCAGTGTTACTGTAAAGATATCTAGGTTTTTTTTAGTAGAATCAACACTTTTAAAGTGTCTGATAGCTCACTGGCGTAAATGCTTCACATGGTAACATATTAGGTTATAGAACATAGACCATTCTCTGATCTGTCTGAAGACAGCTGCTCTAGGCCAGGCAATATCAGAAATTCCACAATCAATGAAATTTAGGGAACACAAGTATCAGCAAATATTTCCATTTTCCCACATTCCCCATTTGGAAGAAGGAAGGTAAGAAATTTGCATTTGCATAGCATCTTCACAACCTCTATTGCTCCAAAGCAGCAATGAAATGATGGCCATATTTTAAAAAACGTTATTGACTGAGCAATAAATATTGACTAGAGATAACATCTTTGCTGTTCTTCATGTAGTGTCTGCATCATTCTGAGGGCAGGTGGAGTGTTAGTTTTACGTTTCATTTAAATATGGCGCTAGTAATATATTGTCGGTACTGCATTGGAGTAATAGCCAAAAGTTTGAGCTCAAATCATTGGTGTGGGGTTTGAACCCGTAACCTACTGACTCAGAAGCAGAACGCTATCAATGCATTGGAAGAGTACATAGGTGAGTGGTAGCAGGTCATGAGGGCTACACATCCCCTAGGGTTGCAAAGCCATTAACATTAAAGCCATTGGACAAAGGTCCTGGAGGCATCTGATGTTTGCCAGTCTGTGCCCAACACTGCCCTCAGGAGAAGACTCAGATGCAGAATGACCTGCTCGTGTGAGCTCACAATTCAAAATACTGGCTATCCTCAGGTATCTCAGATGTTCTTCAAAACTGAGTAGGTTAGGGGGTCAACTGTTTCTTTCACTTCTCATTAATATACACAGCAGGATTTACTGGGTGTGACAAGATTGACTTTTCTTTCCTCATTCTCCACCCTCTCCCTATTACCTAGCGGACTTGAGGTCATGAGTAATGCCTTTCCCAGAGCCCAAATCATAAGCTGGGGCGTGATACTTCACCAGAGATGGTAAATTGTGCCAGGGAATCTCCTATTCATTATGACTCCATTGAAAAACAGACAGCAAACTTTAATTGATAAAGTCAACAGACTGTCTCACATTTCCAAAGCCGTGAATGTTTGAACAGTTTGTTATGTTGAGCTTCATAAAGTCATACAGTATAGAAATCTGCTGATCTGTTACCATCTGTCAGCTATTGACAGCAGAACTCTCTTGGCCTTTGTCTCAATGCTCTGTGGTAGAAGAGTGGGCAAGTTAGGGCTCTTGTAGTGCAATGTTTACCTCAGAGCTCGGAGGCCCAGTTTTCTGACATGTATCCTTTTATGTCAGCCAGGACTCCATGATTTGGACCAGTATAACAGCCCCAATCAGGAACACCCAGATCCTACCAGACTAGAGATTTCAGCCATCACCCTCTCTTTTTAAATAATGTTCTGCTTTTCTATTCTTCCTGTCAAAGTTGACAACCTCCCATTTGGCAGATATTTTGCATAGTCGATTAACTAGCTTTTTGTTCCACATGTCTTTCATTGAATTTTAAATTCATAAACTGGCACAGTGACATTTGAACTCACATTTACCAAATCATTAGCCTCGACCTGTAGATTGTTAGGTTAGTAACTTAACCAAAATGCTACCGTATTCCTGTATTCTACTGTTAATCGAATAGACTATTACTGTATCCTTACACTCTATACCTTGTTGGCAGGAACCATTGATGGAGGAATATGCCATTGCTGCTCAGGTCTTCAAGTTTAATACCAGTGACATCTGTGAGATAGCACGGAATAGTGTCCTGCAGAGTGGCTTCTCTGAACAGGTAACTGGATATGACTTGGGGATATTTAAATTGTACTTGTGAGCATTCCAAAGTCACTTTTGAAAAGTTAACACTGTTACACGTTGACATGGGAGGGCAATGGGCTAAAGGCATTATTGCTGTTCATCCAGAAACCCAGGCAATGTTCTGGGAACATAGTTTCAAATGCTGCCATGGCAGATGTTGGAATTCGAATTCAATCAAAATCCGGAATTAAAGTCTGATGATGACCATAAATTCATTGTCAATTGCTGGAAAAACCCATCATGTTCACCAAAGTCTTTTAGAAGGGAAACTGCTCTGCGTGGGGCAGCACAGTGGCTCAGTGGTTAGCACTACTACCTCACAGCAACAGGGTCCCAGATTTGATTCCAACCTCAGGGGACTGTCCGTGTGGAGTTTGTACATTCTCTCTGTGTCTGCGTGGGTTTCCCCCGGGTGCTCTGGTTTCCTCCCACAGTCCAAAGATGTACAGGTCAGGTGAATTGGCCATGCTAAATGGACCACAGTGTTAGGTGCATTAGTCAGAGGGAAATGGACTTGGTTGGATTACTCTTTGGAGGGTCGGTGTGGACTGGTAGGGCCAAAGGGCTTGTTTCCACACTATAGGGAATCTAATCTTGACTGGTTTGGCCTACATGTAACTCCAGACCCACAGCAATGTGGTAGACTCTTAACTGCCCTCTGGGCAATAAATGCTGGTCCATCCAGTGATCCCCTCACCCTGTGAATGAATGAAAAAGATTCTAGTCGCATCACACCTTTTTTTGATTAAATGCCTTTCCCACTTTCAAGATGAAAGTTCAGCCTGTGTATGAACTTTGTATAGTCATACAGCAGAACTCAACTCATATCAAATATATAAATTTATAAATTTATCAAATTTATAAATAAAGTATATAATGAAAAATAGAAGCAAAAGAAATAGTGTTATGCTAAACTTTTGTAAATTCATAGTTGGTGCTAGGTTGGAATACCGAAACTGTTTTTAGACACTGCACTTTAGGAACATGCCTAAGGTCCTTATGAGGCAGCAGAAGTGATTGGAGATGTGGTAGAAGGGTTTAATCCCACCTGTCCTGTTTATAGCTTTCTGCCACAAGATGTACAGTCATGGTATCTCACACTTGTCAAGGGTATTTGGTGAGGAGGCAGGAGAATTGGGTTGACAAACATATCAGCCATTATCGAATGGTGGAACAGACTCAAAGGGCTGAATGGCTTAATTTTGCTCCTATATCTTATGTTATGTCTTATTTCACACCAAAGCCAAAAAGGAAGCCATGGTTCTTGAAACCTCACCATTTCCCTTGACAGCTCCTTGGCTCTGTCCAACCCTTGGCAATTTTCTCAGAGCTAGGTGTAGGGCTTTGTGGTGGGGAGATGTTTGTCATGGGTCTACCCATCTGCAAAAGTGACATTATCTTATGAGAGGCCTGTTTCAGCCTTTTAATCCTGGGGTCTTTCCACCAGGCCTCCAGGTTTCTGAAGGCAGCGGGAGCCAGTCTAGCTGCCTGGAGGTGATCTTTTGGCAAAAGATTAGTGGTCAGTGTTCCTGGCAAGTTTAAAGACTCTCCATCCCAACTTGAGAGGCAGTCCCCCAATCATGTAGGCCTGGATATAAGGCCATAGCTGAATTTATAATTTGAAATAGTTGGAGAGAGGCAACTTAATTCTCAAGTCTGCTCTCAATCCTCATTACAAACTGCTGCTTCGTTCAAGTTGAAAGGCAACTCATTTGAGTGAACCTTCCTCTGACTGATTTGTTACTCTGGACTGAATTGTTTGTCAAACAATTTCACAATTCAGGCTGATACTGAGATTCATAAGGCTCCTGCCTGAGCAGTTTGTACACTAATCATTTTCTGTTGTAATCCTTCTTTGTTCACTGTCTCCTTTCTGTCAGTTTGTTTGCCAAAAGGATTTCATGCTGTTGTCGGGATTGGAGCACAGATTTGAATGCTTATTTCATCTTACTTTTCAGGAGAAGGCTCACTTTTTGGGACCCAACTACCGCCGTGAAGGCCCAGCGGGAAACTGCATTCAGAAGACAAACGTACCTCAGATACGAATGGCCTACCGCTACGAATCACTCTGCTATGAACTGAACCTGATCAAGGAAGGAATGAAAGATCTGGAGTAAAAGAGTTGTTGCTACATCAGTGGGGGTTTACTGGTGTGTGGCTGTTCGGCCCTAAGCCATGAAAGCTCCTCCTGTAGTTTTGGAGCTGTTTTGGACTTAAGAGAGACCCATAGCATCTTCATGAGCCAATAGCAACATTTTGGGAAAATTGTTAGTCATTGATGTGAAATATTACTCAAACCTACAATAGGTGACTTCCTGGCCTTTCAATGCATTTAAAGTGTTATCTTCCACTACAACCATGGAAACACCTCATAGTTTCCAGTCACTTGTATACTTATGCCTTTCTTCATTTCACAATCACTTGACCTAAAGTAATGTAATGATATCAAGCTCTATTTATTTTCAATCCGGTTTCATTAAGGTGTAAACACACTGTGATTTGGAACTATGTGTTGCCTCTGTGGCAGCCAGCATTCTGAACATTCTTACTTTGCATCAGGATATTTTCTGATCTATCCACCTATTATTCCCTTATCAGAGCTCCACCTCTCTTTCCAGTTCCAAATGTGATAGATTTAGACAATTTCAGAATATAAGCCTGACTCACGCTCTTTAATGTGTTGCTCTGCTGTGACAAATCCTTATTGTGGTGTGTCTTTTATTCAGCCTTTGGTTCATGAGCCAGTCACCCAGCAATTTCTATCAACCCAAGGTTTAGTGGACATTATGTTTCTCTAATGAAGGGAGAGTATCGCCCTCCTGTTGGGGTCTGCCTGCAATGGCACTGAAATCATCGTCACAACATCCATCTCCCTGTGTGGGAGAGGATCAGGAAAGTACACTTGGCCTCATGTTTTTGAAGCAGTGAGGGAGATTTCCAGGCTCTCAGCCATCAAGCCTTGACTAAAATGGATGTTCATGCATACCAGGATATTGCTTGGTTGTTAAAACTCCATTGGTTGAAGATGTTGATCACTGTTGAAGCTTACACACTGATCATAGGATCCCTAAGGTGTGGAAGCAGACCCTCTGAAATGCATTGCACCCATCTCAGCCCCTCCCTGTAACCCCACATTTCCCATGGCCCAACCACCTAATGTGCACAACTTTGGACCATGGGAGGAAACAGGAGCACCCGGAAGAAACCCACACAGACACAGGGGGAATGTGCAAATTCCACCCCGACAGTCATCCGAGACTGGAATTGAACCCAGGTCCCTGGCACTGTGAGGCAGCAGTGCTAACCACTGAGCCAACGTGCTGCCTTGTTTTTGTGTTTGAGAGAATGGAGATCATTTTCCTCTTTCGACCATAAACAGAACAACATTCACTGCTTTAGGATAGGATGGGGCAAGCATGAAGGACCAATGGAAAATTGGCACGGATGGGTTGGACCGTAGGGTCTTTTTCCATGCTGTACATCGCTATGACTCTATGACTCTAAATATGGCAGATAAAACTCGGAGGTGGCAGCTCTTCACATTAAGACTGGGATATAGCTGGACTCGTGTGTCAGTCATAGCTCTGGCATGAATATTTAGCTCCACATCAGCATGCAATAAAAATATGTACACCTGAGCAGGCAAACTTATGTTGGCGGAAGTAGCCAGCAGCTGAACGGAACTGACTGTCAATATGGAATATTAGTAACAGGCATCTGAATACAGTTGTAGTGATTGTAATGAGATCAGCCAGGTGCATCTCATGGAATATGAGTTCCCTGATTGGACCAGCCCCAATCAGGGAGCCGTGGGCTGATAGATATAAACAGGAGTGTCAGGGGTTCTGTTCACTCTGAGAGCTGGCTCTGAGCTAACTGGGTCAGTGTCAAGGACTCCACATATAAATGAAGGGTGACTCGGTGACAGGATATCGGCCTCTGTGGAGTTATTTCTGTGGTGAAAGAGAAAAAACATGCCCCTGAAGAGATTTTCTTGCAACAGTCATCTTTGAATCGGGATAGGCATTGCTGGTATCAGACCACTATTTGGGAAGCTTGACTCATTCAATTCAGCTTTCAAAGGCTGTGCCTAGTGTGTGGAAAGAATGTGTTATTTTTTTCCAGGCAAATAATATTGGTCAGCTGAAAAGCAAAGAGTAATTCTCCTGACAGCTTGTGGACCTGCAGCTTTCTCGGTTATTAGAAGCCTAACGTTTCCTGTGGCACCAGACACTAAAACCTTTCAGGAGTTGATAGATTTAGTTAGGAATATTATGACCTGAAGCCTTCATTGCTCAGATATTTGAGTACAGATGAATCTCGATTATCCAAATATTGGGTTATCCGAAGGCGATCTTGAGGTCTCAATGGACACATTACATCAAATACATGTTTCCAGCAGTGATTGCGTCTTTTGTTTACAGTGATTAAATAGACACTGTCTCCAAATGACTGACTGCTTGCCCTCTCTCTCTCTCTCCACATACTTTCTCTGGAATTCTACACATGGGTGACCCTAAACGCCCCCTTCCCAGATAATCTCTCCAATATTACCCTGTAAAGGGTAAAGGTGGAACCTGTCAAAAAGTTGCAGTAAAAAGGTGTGTGTGTGTGTGCTAGTTGGAGACTTACCCCACAAAGGGAGCTGCAACAGTCTTGTTTGCCCTGGAGAGGGTGCGGATCTGAATGGGATGGGGGTGGGGGGGGTGGGGAGGGGAGGGTGGGTGGGAGGTGGTGTTGGGGGCAGGGAGAGGTGTTGCATGGGGTTGTGGGGGCAGGGGTGCGAGGTCGGGGGCGGGGAGAGGTGTTGGGGCAGGGGTGGTGTTGGAGGCGGGGAGGTGTTGAACAGGGTTGGGGGCGTGTAGGGGTGGGGGGGCGGTGTTGTGGACAGGGGGAGATGTTGGGGGCGCAGGGAGGTGTTGCCCGAGGTTGGGGCGGGGGCGGGAATGGGGGCAGGGAAGGTGTAGGGGCGGGGAGAGGTGTTGTGGGCGGGGGAGGTGTTGGGGCCACGGGGAGGTGTTGTCCAGGATTGGGGCGGGTGCGGGATGGGGGCAGGAACGATATGGGGGCAGGGGGAGGTGTTGCACGGGGTTGGGGCAGTGGGGTGGGGTTGGGAGCGGGGTTGGGGGTGGGGGGGGGTGGTGTTGGGCCCATCACGTTCAGATAAAGGAGGTTCCCATGTATAGGATGTTGAGGTTGTATAGGATGTTGCTGAGGCCTCTGCTGGAGCACTGTATCCAGTTCTGGTCACTCTGTTATTCAGGATGAAGGATTTGTGTTATAAGCAGAGGCTGGGATTTTTTTCACAGGAGCATGGGAGGTTAAGGGGTGACCTTTCAGAGGCTTATAAAATCATGAGGGCTTCAGACTGGTGTCTTTCCACTGGTGTGAGGGAGTTCAAAACTAGGAGGCATATTTTGAAAGCAAGATGGGAAAGATTTTAAAATGACACTAAAAAAGGGGCAATCTTTTTACACAGGGAGTGGTTCATGTATGGAATGAATTTCTAGAAGAGTGGTGGATGTAGGGACTTTAACAACATTTAAAAGACATCTGCCTAAGTCCAAGAGTAAGAAGTGTTTGGGGGAGGGGGGGGTGGGGAGGGGAGGGTGGGTGGGAGGTGGTGTTGGGGGCAGGGAGAGGTGTTGCATGGGGTTGTGGGGGCAGGGGCAGGTGGGACTAGTGCACAGGCAGGTGGGACTAGTTTAGTTTGGGAACCTGGTCAGCATGGACCGTATTTCTGTGCTGAATGAGTCTATGGCTCTACGCTATTACTTGCAATGTCTGTCCTCACTCGATCTTATCCACCTCTGCCTCCATCACCACCAACCTTGCATGCCCTCTGTGCTGCCTACTCACCTCACTCAGGACAAATGGAGTTTAATTTGGATAAATGTGAGATATTGCAAACAAAGGCAGGACTTATACAATTAATGGTAGGGCCCTGGGTAGTGTAGTAGAACAGAAAGACCAAGGGGTTCAGGTACATTATTCTTTGAAATTTGCAACACAGACAGACAGGGTGGTTAAGGTGTTTAGCATGCTTGCCTTCATTGCTCAGACCTTTTGTGTATAGGAGTTGGGACATCATGTTGAGGTCGTACAGGATCTTGGTGAGGCCTCTTCTGGAATGTTGCGTGCAGTTCTGGTCACCCTGTTAAAGGAAGGATATTACTAAATTGGAGAGGGTTCAGAAAAGATTTACCAGGATGTTGCTGGGAATGGACGGTTTGAGATATAAAAATAGTCTCGGAACGGACAGCCAGACCTCTCTGCCCGCTAGGGTTCATGACAGCCCATAAACCGACAGCCAGGCTCAGACGGCAACTCACCAGAACAAAAGACCCCATACCCATCATGTACCAAACTAACATAATTTACAAGATTCCATGCAAAGACTGCACAACGCACTATATATAGGGCAAACGGGCAGACAACTAGCAGTCCGCATCCATAAACACCAACTAGCCACTAAACACCACGACCAGCTGTCCCTATTAGCTATACACATAGATGATAAGGACCACAAATTTGACAACACAATGATCAGAGAACAAGCTAGACACAAGACAGCCAGAGAATTTCTAGAAGCATGGCACTCAGCCATCGACTCCATCAACATACACATTGGCCTAGACCCAATATACTGGCTACTACAATGAACAACTGGAACCAGCAACTGGAAGCAGCAAGAACAAAACCAAATAAATTCCGGAATACACAATACAGCAGCACTTCACAGGAGGCTCCAAAGCCCTGAAGATGTCACCTTGGCAGGGGACGAAACATCTGCAAATCAACTTCCCCCCCAGCTCAGCGAACACACCCACAACCACGACAACTGGCATCCGAGCTACGAAACTTTACGCAAGTCTTGAACCCAGATTAATCAACTAACAGTATAGAGGAGAGATTAAGCTTTACCATGATAGGATTCTGTCAGGCCCCTTGCTAGTGTTGTGTGACTTTCTTGTGTAGACTATGGTAATATTACAAGTTGATTTCTTCAAATCCAGAACTAACACCAATTTACATGTTAATATGATTGAGGCCCCACCACATTTAATGCTTCAATTACCTGACTGACTATTGGTGTAGATTTTGACATCTGCCAGCTGGAGACATTAGGAACCCAGAGGTCCAAATTGCAATGTCCCAGCACTTCAGAGAGCTGTACCCATCCCACCCTGATGTCCATGCTCAGTGCCATACATAGCCCCATGCACACTCCTAACCTCTCTCCATCAGCACCATCTCACACTATCTCAAAGTTTTTCTAGTTCCATTTCATTCTTCATCTCATTTGACTCTTTCTTTCTTTCAGGTGTTAAAGGTACTGACACCCATCCCCTCCTCTCCCCATTTCTCTGACTCTGGCCCTCCATCTAATCCCATTCCTTGCCATGTATCCACTACATCCACTGACTGTCCCCTTTCTGATGCTGAATGAGCTGTGCTCAGCAAAAGACTTAGCTTTATTCCTTTTGTTATGGACCAGCCCAAACCCCCTCAAACTATATTCAGAAGATAGTCTAGGCCCTACCCTTTTCTTATTTTAAAGGTAAGTGTAAGGCATTGTGGTCTAGGTGCAATGTCATTGGTCAAACTACCAGATTTGAAACAAAACACACTTTATTCATTCACTATAGTTAAAACACAACAAAAGAAAGAATAAAGAAAATAATTGGCTTAGCTATAACTCTAATGAAATGCTTGACAGAATAATAGTTACAATAAATATTACTAAACTGTTGCAGTATAGTAGCATCCTGTAAGTGTGCCCGTGGCAAAAGATAAATTTAGGAAACACATTGTCTCTCATTCAATTCCAATACAGGGATAGAACCCCAAGCTTTTGGATGTAACCAAGAAAGGAAAGAGAAACATCCACTCCATCAAGATCCCAGCAGCAACTGCTGAAAATCAGAACTAAAAATCCTGGTTCTGTGGGAGCTTGACCCCACCCATTCAGGCTACTCCTATTGTTCCAACTTTTAAAAATACCACAAAGCCTCACAAGCTGCTTACTTTGAGTTTTCAATAGACAACTCTGTATCTCTGCTTTAAAACCTCTCTTCAAAACAAACCAGGACAAAATACCTTTCCTGAAGCCATGGTAACATCACACTTTATGCCCCCAGCCATTATGAAGAGAAGCCATATTGGATTCATAATTTTAACTCTGTTTCTCTTCCCACAGCTGTTGCCAGACATGATGAGTTCCTCCAGCATTTTCTATATCTGTTATGTCCCAGAATGGTCTCATGCACTAAACCTAGTCTATCCCGCCACAGCCACTGGCCTCATTCTTTAGGCATGTTACTTGGTGAGAAGTGAAGTACTTTAGCAGCATGGTTGAGTGTCCTCTGGTGAGTGTCATGTACATTTTCATGGCTACTCTCAGGATTGAGGCTGGAAAATGGATCACCTGACTGCCTTCTGTTTTGGGCACTGCTACAGAGTTTAACAGAATTACTGAGTGAATGGAGGTTGAGGTAAGGGTTTAATTGAACTCTGGAATAGTCTGCATCCTATGACATTGACGTTAAGGCAAGGCTGAAGTTTTTAAAGGGAAATGATGTGTTACATCTATACATACATAATGCAGATAACCCCGAAACAATTCTCCTTTTCCAGTTTCCCTTCATATTCTACACTCTGTTCAGAAATGAGAATTATTTCTGTATTATGTGCAGCTTGCCTTTAAGAGACTTCACCTTAAAGCCTTCAAGTGCTGTCTGTTTACATGTTGTAAATCTTCCTGCTGATTCAGCTGCTGTGGATCTGCACACACAGAAATGAACTGGTCACACTAATATCTGTTCTATAACTTAAAATGTGTTTTAATGTTTTAGATAGAGTCATAGAGATATACAGCACAGAAATAGACCCTTCAGTCCAACTTGTCCATGCCGACCAGATATCCCAATCTGACCTAGTCTCATTTGTCAGGACCCAGCCCATATCCCTCTATACCATTCCTATTCATATACCCACCCAGATGCCTCCCCCACCCTAGGGAAAGACCTTGTCTATTTACCCTATACAAATAAGATAATCCATGGAGTTAATCAATCCCTGATGAGCGATTAATAATTTGACGATTATCATTAACATGCCACGGTGAACAGCAATGAAAAACATTATATGGATGAGGCCTATTGTGCTTGGTCAGTCAGCAAGCATGTTAGTATACAGATTAAATCCACAGCTGATTGCCTAAAAACAAGCTGTGGTGCACAAAGCAATCTCAATGGCTTTATTTCTCAGAGAGCATTCCAAACACAGTTCTTTTGGACTGAAGAATTGCATTGATATTCTGGATATGATTTATGCCTCAGCCAGCACCATTATCTGTTCCTCCTTTCTGCTTGTGGGATCTTACTGTGCACAAATTGACTGCCATCTTTGTTAGAGCAGTGACTACATTTTCAAAAATACATCATTGGCTGTACAGCACCTTGGGACACAGTGAAGTTGCCCAAGTTCTTGCTTGTTTCAAAGACTAGTTTCCCACTGCCATTCACTTTTCCTTCATTTCAAATCAAAATATTTTCCAAGTCGTTGGAAATTAAAAATTAGCACGGTGCGTGCCGGACCCCACTGGTGGGGAGCCGATTTCACCCTCAGGTACTGGGGCCTGGCATCTAAAGTGTACAAACACATTTACATCACGAGAGGTTTGGCTCCTTTACTTCTCGGTATCATTTGGATGCTGCAGCTTGCAGTCTAATCCACTCCAGTCACAGTATTAAGTGACACCTTGGAAATATTCAGCCTGCCTGAAGCTAACAGGCCTAGTCCACCCTGAGAGATCAGGGTGAAGTGGGCAAGAGTGATTGGCAGTTAAACCCCAGGGGCCTGTCCTAACCTGGCAGAGGTGAGTGAGTGTGAGTGGTACGCAGATCTAGCTGAAACACCTTCTGACCCCGGTAGTGGCTCAAGAGCTGCCTGACAAGTAGACTTGTGCCTTGCAGTGTGCCAACCTGCTCATTAGGAGTTTAGGAGCTCCCATTAACTCTGCCCATCCTGCTCAACTTTCAAAACTCGTGTTTTTATTATGAACTTATGATAATCCGAGCGGTTACAAAGGTCAAAGTTTTTTTTTAATGTCCTGTGATGCTCCTGTGCGTTTCAACTGGACCCTCTACTGGTCTATTGCTCCAGAATAGGATCCACAGCAGCTGTCAATGCTTGAAATGTCAGGCACTGCCCACAACACATTGTCTATCTATGCATTATGTCCCTGTTTTGTGGCATAGTGACTGTCATTTACTTGCAGTTAGGCAACAGCATTCACATAAAGATAGCAGATTCATAGCCTACCAGTGTAATTGGGGGATTTTACTGTTAGACTTGATTTTGCTGCCCACATAAGGTGAGCTAAGTCAGCCACATCTTGAGAACTATCAGAGTGTAGGAATTGGGACAGATTTTTGAATGGCCGTTCAGTGGTTATTCCTGTCTAGATAGGAGTTGCTTAAGGGGACCCTGTAGAATCTCTATTTTGGCCGACTCTGAATGAATTACCCGAGAAATTGAATTCTCTCTGGGTAGTTCCACAATGGCTGCAAGCCTCTGACAGTTTCCATTTAAATCAGCGAATTTGGAGGGTTCTAGAGATATTAAGTGAAATAAGTGTATTGATTATAGGAGTTGAGAGGTAATGTTGCGACTGTATAGGACATTGGTGAGGCCACTATTGGAATATTCCATGCAATTCTGGTCTCTCTGCTATAGGAAGAATGTTGTGAAACTTGAAAGGGTACAGAAAAGATTTACAGGGATGTTGCCAGGGTTGGAGGATTTGAGCTATAGGGAGAGGCTGAATAGGCAAAGTCTATTTACTCTATCCATGCCCCTCATGGTTTATAAACCTCTATAAGGTCACCCCCTCAGTCTCCAACGCTCCAGGGAAAACAGCCCCAGCCTATTCAGCCTCTCCCAATAGTTCAAATCTTCCAACCCTGGCAACACACTTGTAAATCTTTTCTGAACCCTTTCAAGTCTCACAGCATCCTTATAATAGGAAGGAGACCAGAATTGCAAGCAATATTCCAAAAGTGGCCTCACCAATGTCCTGTTCAGCCGCAACATGACCTCCCAACTCCTGCACTCAATACTCTGACCAATAAAGGAAAGCACAGCAAACACCTTCCTCACTATCCTATCTACCTGTGACTCCATTTTCAAGAAGCTATGAACCTGCACTCCAAGGTCTCTTTGTTCAGCAACACTCACTAGGACCTTACCATTAAGTGTATAAGTCCTGTTAAGCTTTGCTTTCCCAAAATGCAGTACCTCATATTTTATCTAAATTAAACTCCATATACCACTCCTCAGTCAATTGGTCCATCTGGTCAAGATTCTGTTGTAATCTGAGGTAACTTTCTTGGCTGTCCACTACATCTCCAATTTTGGTGTCATTGGCAAACTTACTAACTATACCTCTTTAGCTCATATCCAAATCATTTATATAAATGATGAGAAGCAGTAGACCCAGAACCAATCTTTGTCACAGGCCATATTGGTCACAGGCCTCTAGTCTGAAAAACAACCCTCCACCACCATCCTCTGTCTTCTACCTTCAAGCCAGTTCTGTATCCAAATGGCTAGTTCTCCCTGTATTACAGAGATCTAACCTTGTTAATCAGTCTCCCATGGGGAACCTTGTTGAACGCCTTACTGAAGTCCATATAGATCACATCTACTGCTCTGCCCTCATCAATCTTCTTTGTTACTTCTTCAAGCAATTAAATCAAGTTTGTGAGACATGATTTCCCACACACAAAGCCATGTTGACTATCCTTAATCAGTCTTTGCCTTTCCAAATACATATAAATCCTATCTCTCAGGATTCCCTCCTACAACTTGCCCACCACCGATGTCAGGCTCACCATTCTATAGTTCCCTGGTTTGTCCTTACCACCTTTCTTAAGTAGTGGCACCACGTTAGCCAACCTCTAGTCTTCCGGCATCTGACCTGTGACTATCGATGATACAAATCTCTCAGCAAGAGGCCCAGCAATCTCTTCCCTAGCTTCCCACAGAATTCTAGGGTACACCTGATCAGGTCCTGGGAATTTAATAACTTTTATATGTCTCAAGACACCAACACTTCCTTCTCTGTAATATGGACATTTATCAAGATGTCACCATCTATATTCCTACATTCCATATCTTCCATGTCCTTTTCCACAGTAAACAATGATGCAAAATACTTGTTTAGTATCTTCCCCACCTCTTGCTGCTCTTTGAGGGGTCCTATTCTCTCCCTTGTTACTCTTTTGCCTTTAATGCATTTGTAAAAACCCTTTAGTATCTCCTTAACTCTATTTGCCAAATCTATCTCATTTCCCCTTTTTGCCCTTCTGATTTTCTCCTTCAGTATACTCCTACTGCCCTTATACTCTTCTCAGGATTCACTCGATCTCTCCTGTCTATACCTGACATATGCTTCTTTCTTTTTCTTAGCCAACCCTTCAATTTCTCTAGTAATCCAGCATTTCCTACACCTACCAGTCTTGCCATTCACCCTAACAGGAATATACTGTCTCTAGACTCCCGTTATTGCATTTCTGAAGGCTTCCCATTTTCCAGCCATCCCTTTACCTGCAAACATCTGCCCCCAATCAGCTTTTGAAAGTTCTTGCCTAATACCATCCAAATTAGCCTTCATCCAGTTTAGAACTCTTAGTTTGGAAACTTCAAATTGGAAGGAACAGTGTCTTGAAGCTGTATTTACATCACAATGGAGGAATGTTTCGGTAGCAGGGATTAGAGAGTGTGTGGTCATGCAAGCTCAAAGACTGAGTCAGAGAAACATTCCTGCTCCTCTGTCTTCACAGAAAATATTCACTGTGAGCTATTTTTAGAGCCACTAACCTTTAGATTGCAGCCATATAACTTTGAGCGAGATAGGCCAGAGAACTCCACTATAATTGACAGAGTAATTTGATTGGGGGCTTTCAAAAGACTATGGTAGAGCGTGTGTCTTTGGGGCTGAAGTGAAGATGTGTTCATGGTGGAGACATTCACTCACAGGGATAATGAGCACTTGGGACAAGATACAGCCAGCTTTTATAGAATTGTAAGTCGTTGTGAATGAGTGCCTTCAGCAGGAGATGGGAGTGAGGAAATCGAAAGTGCATCATGTGCTGCAAAGCTGCTCCCACAATATCATTATCTATAATATTGAGTGTCAGTAAAAGCCTGCTGGTTACAATTATCGACAAGATGTCGACCGTTCAGCTTCTTCCGCCTGCTCCCCCATTTGATTCATCAACACTACTTTCTAATTTAGAAGCAGGAGAGGATATGACAGTCTGGATGCTGCTCTGTGCTGTGGGATAGACGAGAACAAAAGGATACAGTTTAGAATGAAGATGGTCATTCAACAAATTTTGACCTCAACACCACTTTACAACCTTTGACTCCCTTCTCAATGTATGTCAACATCGACCACAGCATCACACAACCCTGCCATGGCAACCCCTGCAAGACATGCCAGACCATCGACACAGTTACTACCATCCTTACTGTCCTGTTTTGACACATCACCTTGATAACTTGTTATGATCTTTTTTAATTAGTTTATTCAGCTTTGGGTTACTTGTTAACTTTGGTTAGAGCCATGGCATGTGACTCTTATAGCTATCATGTTAGTCCAGTCATTTGGTTTGTTTCCAATACGAACTTATTTTTAATTTTTTTGTAATTATCTCTATGCCTCAATTATTATTCAGCATCTGACAGTTTTGATCACCTGCAGAGACTTATTGTTGACACTCCACTCACACCATTTGTGCGATCGTTTGATCTCTCTGCCGATAAACTATGTGTCTGCGTGCGTCTCTTCACTCTACCCTGACGAAGGAGCAGTGCTCCAAAAGCCAAAAACTTGTGATTCCAAATAAATCTGTTGGATTCGAACCTGGTGTAGTGTGACTTCTGACCTTGTCCACCCCAGTTCAACACCAGTATCTCCACATCAAGAATCGATGTAAAAATATTCAAAAACCCTGCCTCCACTCCTTTTTGAGGAAGAGAATTTCAGAGACTGAAAGCCCTCTGAGAAAAACAAGCTCTCGTAAACTCTATGCTAACTGGGAGATCTCTTCTTTCTAAACTGCATCATCTCGTTCTCCTCTATCCCACAGCAAGGAACAGTATCCAGACTGGTATATCCTCTCAGGATCTTACATGCTTTAAAATGCCACGGATACAGACAAACTCTGTCTAACCTTTTCTCATAAGGTAACCCTTTCATCCCAGAGATCAGTGTAGTGAATATTCACTGAATTGATTCCAATGCAGCTATACCCTTTTGGACAGCACGATGGCTCAGTGGTTAGCACTGCTGCCTCACAGTGCCAGGGACATTGGTTTGATTTCATACTTGGGTGACTGTCTGTGTGGAGGTTGGACATTCTCCCCATGTCTGTGTGGCTTTCCTCTGAGCGCTCGATTTTCTCCTACAGTCCAAAGATGTGCAGGTTAGGTGGATTGACCATGGGAAATGTAAGGTTACAGAAATAAGGGGGGTTGAGTCTGGGTGGGATCTTCTTCGGAGGGTCTGTGTCGACTTGATGGGCTGAATGTCCTACTTCCAACTCTAGGGATTCTATTCTATGATTTTAGCATTAGAATCTCCACAGTATGGAAACAACCTTTCAGCCCAACAAGTCCAGACCGACCTATTCCCCTATACTATTATCCTGTATTTACCCCTGACTAATGCACCAAACCTACACATCCCTGAGCACTATGGGCAATTTAGCATGGCCAATTCATCTAACCTGCACAGCTTTGGATTGTAGGAGGAAACCAGGGCACCTGGAGGAAACCCACGCAGACACAGGGACAATGCGCAAATTCCACACAGACAGTCGCCCAGGCTGGAATCAAACCCAGGTCCCTGCCACTGTGAGGCAGCAGTGCTAACCACTGAGCCATCGTGCTGCCTTGTCAGTGTTTGAAAGAGGTCATTTTCCTCTCTTGACCATAAACAGAACAACATTCACTGTTTTAAGATAGGATGGGGTAAGCATGAAGGACCCATGAAAAAAATACATGAAGAAATATGGCAGATAGAACTCGCTGTATCTTACATAGCCCATCTCCTTAACTACCCAGTCCACCTCATGGCATCCCCCCAACATCCAATACTGGCCTCATCTCACAATGCACTGGTCCCAGGACAACTTGCCACACAGCAGAGAGCTGCGAACAGACCAGCATTCCTTGCAGCTATGTCAAATTTAAAAGGTTACCGTGCACCCAGATAAGTGCTGGCAGTCCAAAGCTGCCCTGCTTGGTCAAGGTTGTTTCTGGAATTTGTTGGGGATGATGAAGACAGCACTGCGATTCTCTGACAGGAACCTGGAGACTTGAGTTGAGGGAGAGAAATCCACTGGAGGGCCAGTGCAGGAGGACATGGCACCAAACCCTAGCAGCATGGTCTGAGGTCGCTGCTTGGGTCAGTGTCAGCTCCATGATCCAGAGACTTTTTTTTATTACAAATCAAACATTTATAAAAACCACAGAATCTCTACAATATGGAAGCATTCCATTCAGCCTATCAAGTCCACATCAACCCTCTGAAGACCATCCCAGCAACTCCACTCTTCCCATGGCAAATCCACTTAACCTGCACATCTTGGCACTGTGGGAGAAAACTGGAGCACCCAATGGAGACCCATACAGTCACCCAAGGCTGGAATCTAACCCAGGTTCGCTGGTGCAGTGAGGCAGCAGTGTGAACCACTGAGCCACCGTGTTGCCTGTCACTGCTTTTACTTTACATCCAGATGCTTGCGTCTTTTGGTAATGTCAATGTTCCAACATCGGATGTCACTCTATATCCAGGCACAATGTTCTGCGGATAGATGTCCATGTGAGAACATGTAGCTTCATCTGGATCAAGAAGAACAAGGTGTACAAGCCATTAGCTCTTCTGGTCTTCATCCTACAACATCCCTGTTCATTCCTTGCCTCTGCCTAGAAGGGAATGAGATAACGTTATGACTGGGGCAAGGTCAGGAAGCAATGTATTAGGATGGTCAAGGATGAGTGCCCTCACAGGCCTGTGGCCTCTACAGTATGTGGGTCTGTGTGCAATGCTCTTTCCTTTTAAAAGCTCTGACATCATTTGATGTGGTCTCCCTCTCTCACAGGTCAGGTTACATACCCCCCCACCTCCCCAAACCATTGCAGCCATTTTCTTCTCCATTGAGTACTGGCATGATGGAAGGTGATGGAGAGTATACTTCAGCAGGCGGCTTCAAGCCTCTGCCCCATGATATCAGTGAGATCCCAAACATCCAGATCTCCTTCCCAACAGCTCTTTTCATCAACCCCACAGGATTCACCCTGCCCCAGGTCCCCATCTTTTCCATCGACATGAGCCTGGACTTGGCTGATATTTCACTGCCTTCTGCCCCTGCCAGTTGTGCCCATGCATTGATTCTCCTTTGAAGTCAGTGTGTTCCTGACCATATGTCCCTTGCAGATACTGATGCCCCCCCCCCACCGTCCCCCCAATCCCCATTCCATCATTGTCATTCTCCCATACCCCTCCCCCGGTCCTGAAGAATAACTTGGCAAGTCTACTTCCCAATTGTCCCATTAACTCCCTTTCCCCTTACTTTCTCTGGACTGACTCAATGACTGACCATGGGTCATCCCTGGAGCAACTAACCAGACAGTCCTGGGTGAGAAGTACCCAGACTCCCGACTGGTTGGACGACTCTCCTATCTTAGTCATATCCCAAGGGCTTCTCATTCCTGATGAAGGGCTCCAGCCCGAAACGTTGATTCTCTGCTCCTCTGATACTGTCTGACCTGCTGTGCTTTTCCAGCACCACCCTCTCAACTCTGATCTCCAGCATCTGCAGACCTTGCTTTCTCCTGACCCATAACAGGGCAGAGCAGTAGATGTTCTCTACATGGACGTAGGTAAAGCCTTTGACAAGATTCGGCAGTCCAACCCAATCCTACACCAGCACCTCTACATCAAGGTTCGGCATGGCAGACTGGTTAGTAAAGGTTAGATCACATGGGATTCAGGGAGAGCTTTCCAACTGGATAAAAAATTGGCTTGATGGTAGGAGACAGAGCATGGTGGTGGAGAGTTGATTTTCTCATTAGAGGCGTGTGACCAGTGGTGTCCCACAGGGATCAATGCTGGGTCCATTTTTGTTTGTCATTTATATAACCACCTTGGATCTGAGTTTAGGAGACATGGTTAGTAATTTTGTGGAGGACATCATTGGTGGTGTAGTAGACAGTAAGGAAGATCATCTAAGATTATAAAGGGATCTTGATCTGAGGCTGAGAAGTGGCAGATGGAGTTTAATTTGGATAAATGCAATATTGCATTTTAGTAAAATGAACAAAGGCACAACTTACATAGTTAATGGTAGGGCCCTGGGCAGTGTTGTAGAACAAAAAGACCGAGGGTAAAAGCAAATTACTGCGGATGCTGGAATCTGAAACCAAAAGAGAAAATGCTGGAAAATATCAGCAGGTCTGGCAGCATCTGTAAGGAGAGAAAAGAGCTGACATTTCGAGTCTAACTGACCCTTTGTCAAAGCTGCTTTGACAAAGGGTCACTTAGTCTCGAAACGTCAGCTCTTTTCTCTCCTTACAGATGCTGCCAGACCTGCTGAGAAAGACCTAGGGGTTCTGGTACATAGTTCTTTAAAAGTTACATAAGAAGGCATTGGACATGATTGCCTTTATTGCTCAGACCATTGAGTATAGGAGTTGGGACATCGTGTTGAGTTTGTACAGGATGTTAGTGAGGCCACATTTGGAGTGGCCACTTGTACAGTTCTGGTCACCTTGCTATCACAAGGATATTATTAAATTGGAGGGTTCAGAAAAGATTTATCAGAGGCTGGAGGGTTTGAGTAATAGGGATAGGTTGAATAGGCTGGAACTTTTTTTACTGCAGTGTGAAAGGTGATCTTTTAGGGATTTATGAAATCATGAGAGTGTCTTTTCCCTAGTGTGTGTTGTGGGGGGAGGGCTTGGTGGTGGGGGAGGGAGGTGGTTTCAAAACCGGGGGCATATACTTTTAAGGAGGAGAAAGATTTATAAGAGACCTGAGGGGGTAAGCTTTTTCACACAGAGGATGAAGTGAACGTGAAATGAACTGCCAGAGGAGATGGTAGATGCAGGTACAGTTACCACATTTAAAAGACATTTGAACAGGTACATGAATAGGAAGGGTTTGGAGGGATATGGGCCAAATGCAGGCAAATGGGACTAGTTTAGTTTTGGGAAATCTGGTCAGCATGGATGAGTTGGACTGAAGGATTTGTTTCCTGCTGTATGACTCAATGACTCTAGTTACTAGTGCACATTGCAATGAACATCTGAGCTTTTAGAGACCCTTACCAGTGTGCCTCAGAGCTGCCATGAATGTTCATGAAGGGTTCTCGAATGCTGGATGTCAATGTTTGTGGACAAGGGATGTGTGGGTTGTGCCGCTGAAAGAGATGTCCCGATGTAATATGGAAGTCCTCTGGACCAAGTGACAAGCTGAATCTGTCAGGTCCCCGTTCTGATCGCGTTTTCTCAACATTTAGTTTGTTTGGTCTGCTTGGTAAGATAGAAATCTGAATATTAATGGGGTAAGTTGGATTGTTATTAAGGCATTTAACAAGCAATAATTGCCCTTAATTACCAACTCACTGTTACCTAGTGAGAAACCACCTCACCATTTATCAAAAAGCATAAAAGAAAGAGTGAGAAGCTTCCAATGTTGAGGTCAGCATTGTCAAACTTCACGTTCACTTCAATCACAAATTTCACCATAAGCCATCTCGTTCAGATCCTGATAAAGATCCTGAGGAATAAGATATTCTGTAAATGTGGCCTCAACTCCACTTTCATACCTAGCCCCACACTTTCATCCTTCTTTTTGTCATGAATCTATCTATCTCCATACCTCAATAATACCCAGTCTGTGCCCATGCCCTTTGCTCTGTGGGGAGGCTGGGGAGAAAGCTGTGGTGGTGTTAATGCTTTTTAATTCTTCTTTTCTCTTCTTCAATTGACGCGTGGACATGGGCATCACTGGCTGGGCCAGTATTTATTGCTTGTCCCTAGCTGTTCTTGAGAAGTTTGTGGTGAGCTGCCTTATTGAACTATTGCAGTCCATATACTGTAAGTAGACCCACAATGCCGTTATAAGGAGGGAATTCCAGGATTTTGACCCAGTGACAGTGAAGGAACGGTGATATATTTCCAAGCGAGTGGCTTGGAGGGGAACTTGCATGTGGCAATGTTATGATAAGGACATAAAGAATCTACAAGAGATATACATATGTTGAGTGATTCAGAAAATCTCAATCAGATCTCCACTCAGCGTTTTTCTTTCCAAGAAGAACAGCCTAGCTTCTTCAGTCATTCCTATCACTGAAGTTTCTCATATTTGGAACCATTCCAGCAGATCGCTTTGGCACTCTCTTTCCACTGCATTCATAACTTTCCCACAATGTGGTGCCTAGAATTGTAGACAATACTCATTCTGAAGCCTAACAAATGTCTTGTACAAGTTCAACGTCACCTCCTCACATTTGTACTCACGTCCATGCTCCTGTACTCTAATAATAATGCAGAGAATACCGAATGGTTTATTACCTGCTCTCTTCACCTGCTCTCTCACCTTTAACAATCTATGCAGAATGATCTGTGCACATATATACCCAGGTTGAGCAGCAATACAGGTGCAAAGAAACCTGCAGGTGCTTGACGTTTTGCTGGCTCTGTTCTGCCAGCAATCAGCCCACTGAGCTCATTGGATTAGACTAGGCCCCAGATGCAAAACAAAAACTGCCACATTTAAATGGGCCTCAACGTAAATAATAATGGGATGATCAAACTTGAGTCACCATTTTACATAGGTCATTGCTGACATGAGCTCACAAGATCAATTGCTTGTTTCGTGACCACACTGGAGGCTGCAGTTTACAGTTTGAGAAGCCCCATCCTGAAGGTTTCGTCACAGGATTTTCCAAATCCAATTGACCGCCCCCCCCACCGTCTCCAATTAAATAATTCTTTCTCTTCATTAGGGAATGTCATACAAGCAATGGAGGTGTTTATAAAAAGTGCAGAAGCACATTGATGAAAACGTGGAAAAACTATTCAAACATCCCTGAATTAATCTTTAATTTCTGGAGACCCAAGGATAATTAGGAAGGGTTGGCAACAGCAAGTAAAAGCGGGAGAATACGGAGTGAGAGCTAAGGTTCAGTTTGGAAACAATGGTTGCGGGATGTAGGAAAAATGGTGTTATTTCTGCAATTCTAATTACTTATACAAAGTAAATGAACTCACACCTGTGTGTAATTGTTTTAACCAAGAGCTGAGTCAACAAGAATGGAAACTATGTGGAAAAAATACATAATTGTTTTTGTATTAGCTAAAATTGTATGCAAGAATGAAACGTGACTGCAAAACAATGGTAGATATTACAGGCGAATGGATAGGATGCTGTGAGGGGAGGGAGTTAAGCTAGATACGCCTGTACAAACAGTAGGTATAAACATCTGTTTCCCACTTTTATAGAAACACAGGAACAAACCCCAATTAAAAGGGTCATAAGGATAAGTATGGTAGGGGAAGGTACAGATGGAGGGAGTAGATAATGATGAAGAAAGAATATGCCTAACAATGACCCACAGCGGGATGAGGTCAAACGGCCTTGTGAGGCCAGAAATAAGCATTTTGTCACAGACAAGGCCGGATAAGGCAAGAGATAAACAGGGGTAATGGGGGCCGGTCTTAGGGAAGTGGAAGATGTAAACAGGGGAGGAGCAATGAAAAAAAAAGAAACCAAATTATATAAATATTATGTATTAATTGAATTTGGTGTGTGTGTGTCCCTTGCCTTGTAGACACTGGACATCACACCCTCTTGCAAGAGTAAAATAAAGGACACTACTGATTCAGATTTTGTCTTGGACTGCAATTATTGAAGTGTGTGAGCTTTGTTTCTCACAATGATCATCACATTGACTAGACAACTCTCACTCGCTAACCTCACAAATCCACACCTCATGTGGGCCCAACTAACTGTAACACCCAGAGACATGTGGAACAATAGCATGATCACAGTATCATCAGAGAATGAATAACAATGCCCTCAAAAGCTCAAGGACAATAAAACGAAACAGATACATTAACAGACGAGGCTAAGTAAATGTTCTAAGACAAATGCAACAGGAACAGTCTCCTGTCTACTGAAAATTTCTTGTTTTTCTGAGCACAAAGGGTTTGTATGACCATACTTACTTACTTGCAGTGTGGAAACAGACCCTTCTGTGTTGCAAGGTTAATCTCTGCAATGTGCCAGTATTCCAATGAATTTGAAACATGCAAGGAATCATCTTATTGGGGTTGAAAGAAATATTTGGATGCTGAGAGCTAATTAAACGAGGTTAGATGATTGAGTTTCCATGGGGTCAGTCCGGGGCTTCTGCTATTCATACTTTTTAATGACCTCAGAATCGAAGATTATATGTGAGAGAGAGTGGGAGGGACTAGGTACTAAGTAACATTGATCAGCACTTATGGATAAATGGCAATGACAAATGACATCTTATCTCAGCAAAGAGCAAGCAATCTGTATTAGTTAGAAACCAGCAGGTAGGAGCTCGCTGTCAAGAGATTTCTAATCTTGCAGAATTTAGATTCAATTTACTTCAAAAAAAGAAGTTGTCATTATCTTTTGCTGTGCAGCTGAGACGAGAAGATTACTGTGCAGGTTGGTCTGTGAGGAGATTGCTGGCGGTATCTCATCTTTAGTTCAAGCCATGTTAATTCTTTCTGGGTTCTGCCAATGGCACTGAGTATCAGGGACATGCTGATCAGGTGTTGATCCCAGTTCGGTATCCAGACTGTTTCAGTCTTACTCACGTGATTGCGTTTGGATGTGCATTTATGATTGCCAACACAAGCACATAGTGTATTCACATTTGTGTGTGTTCGCTTGTTTGACTGTGTGTGGATGTATATGTATTTCATTTACACGTTGATGTATATTGAGACTTGTGTTATATGTGTTTTAATGTAACTGCATGTGTCTATCTGTATGTATCAGTGTATGTCTGCACGTGTATGAAAGTTAATGCATATATCTTTGTATATGTATATTCTGTATGAATATATTTCTGTGCATATGTGTATATTTTTGTGACTGCATAGATGATTTTATGTACTTCTGTTTTGTATGTACGTTTATGCATATGTTTGTATCCTTGTATATATGGCTGTATGTTAGTGTGTCTATGTATGTTTGTTTCCATTTTTGTGTGTGTGTGTGTGTGTCTCAATGTGTGAATAATGTTGCGTGTTTGTGTATATGTTGATATACATAGGTATTTGGGTGTGTGTTTTGTGTTATCACAAACAAAATTTGTGCTTCTTTTTACTGCCATGGTCAATATGTTTGTTTGCAATCTATCTGTGAATTCTGAACCTTGAAATGATTGTCCCAATTTAAATGACTCCAACAACGACGTTTTTTAAAAGAGTTTTAAAAATAAAGAAGGTTATTTATTATCACACAGTTACCCTGGATACTTAAAATGTGATGTCTCATTCACCTGTCTGTCACGCATAAACACAAAGATTAAATACAGATGAAGGTAAAACAATACAATTACAATATAGGATTATTTCAGTCTCTTTCACAGCAGGTCTGTAGCTTCTTAGATGAGTTAAAATTTTAGTTAAAGTAAAAATTCTGTAAGTCAGAAGATAATTAATAAACTGTGTGACTTCTTATGGTCAGATTTCTAGGAGATTGGTGATCAAGTAAACTCAAAATCTAAACATATTGGAGTGGGGGCAGTGAGAAATCCTCCTCCCACTGTTTATTACCTGAGCTGTTTAGATAACTACGGATGGAATTCTGCTGAACGGTTTCTTGCTGTTATTTTCAAAGCAGATTTTAAAAATGCCATCCATATCATGTGACATGTGCAGGCTCAAATTCTCAAAATGGGCAGTGCATTGATTAAACATCCTGTGTTGTCATTTGACACCTTGAGATCCATCCAGCCTAGTTTGGATAAGAGAAATGATTGTAATACAATGAAAGGTCAATAGGATCCATTTACACTTTCTAACACACGGAGTTTTAATGTTTCTCTTGATGTTTCCATGACGAAGCAGAAATAGAAGCTAGCTGGAATGTTGTAATACTTTTGATGATAGTCCATCCTTAGACAAGGTGATGGTGTGAATTTGCAATCTGCTGTGAACATCTAGATTTAATTAGGTACTTACTTGAGCATCAAGACTGAAGCTGCTTAAAATACTAACATCAAAGCTTCCATTTTAACAGTCTGTTTGTGTTCAAAACATATTGGCTGAAAGTTTATAATATAATGAAAATGAAAGTGTATGTTATACATGTATCATTTTATGTGCTTATATGCAATATAGCAGCAGTGTGTACAATCTAAAGGATGCACTGCAGAAATTCACCAAAGATCCTCAGACAGCACCTTCCAAACCTATGACCATTTCCATTTAGAAGGACAAGGGCAGGAGAATACATGGGAACACCAGCCCCTGCAAGCCACTCCAAACCACTCACCATCCTGACCTGGAAATTTGTTGCCATTCCTTCAGTGTCGCTGGGTCAAAGTCCTGGAATGCTCTCGCGTAAAGGCATTGTGGATCAATCTACAGCAGGTGGATTGCAGCAGTTCAAGAAGGCAGCTCATCACCACCTTCTGGTGGTAGGCAATAAACATTGGCCCGGCCAGTAAAACAAAAATATACCATCTGTTTTTTATGTATTTGTGTATAGATTTTTTGTGTATGTTTCCCTACTTATGTGTGTGTTTATATGTGCGTGTTTGTATATATTTGTGTGTTTCCATACTTCTGTGTCAGAGAGTTTTGATTGTGATGCCCAGCAATAATGATTAATGTGAATAAAGTTCACAGGAGCAAGGAACTAGAGATTGCTCCAGTTCCTTCAAATAGATCACCAGCCAAGAGTCAAAGCCTCCAAAAGATTAGGGGAGGATATAACTGCTGGTTGGAAAAATAAAGTATGTTTCCTTATTATATTACATCCTTGGTGCCAATTAACGTAGATACATAGTTGCTTGAGTTAGCACTGATATTCTCAACCGCAATACTGTGCAGCCCAACAGAGTGACTGTGTTGGAATTATCTCCTCTCCTTCCTGGTCCTCTGAAATCCCAGCATACCCTTTGAATAACCCTCAGCATCTCAAGTGAGGAGACAATCAGGTTTTTCTCTATGGATTCCCTGTGTAAGATTTACTTTCACTATCCAATACATTGAGTATTTTTGGCAAAAGACATTTTGTCAAAACTTTTCATCACATATCCATCAGGGCAATTTGCAAGAATACCATTTGAAAGGAAGTCTAAGCTTGACACTGTTTGAGCAGACAGCGATTAGTAAGTGGACTCTGATTAGTGGAGGTGTTGCAATGGAAAATCCATCAGCTATTGTCAGCCTGGACCATTTTTTGTGAAATATGCTGTTCCTTTCTCTGGCTTACTCTACAGCTTTGTAAGTGTTCTCCATAATGCATCAGTGTTCTCAAGCTGAAGTTTAATGTCTTAATCTCAGATGCATTCTCACTGCTGTTCGTGCTGTTCTAAGCTTACGGGATCTTCCAAATCTGTTTTAAAACAGAAACAGCAGAATTCAATGGCGAGGGTGTAGATCTTCCAGTTACCTAGCTCTCCTCACACTAACTGATCACTTATCTGAGAATGCAGAATGTTCTGAGGATGGAGGTTTAGGGCCTCTGATGAGGAAGAGAAGCATTTTGCGAGAGAATTGCTGGCTAAATTGGGATACACAGGTGTGAACCATCAAAACATTAGAGATCAGGAGCAGGAATTGGCCATCTAACCCTTCCAGCCCACTCAACCATTCAAAACGATCATAACTGATCCTCAATGCTATATTTCCACATTCTTCCCAGGCCCCCTTGATGCCTTTAAAATCTAAAGTAATTGTCTATCACTTTCTTGATTATATTCATGATTTGGAGATGCCAGTGTTGGACTGGGGTGTACAAAGTTAAAAATCACACACCACCAGGTTATAGTCCAACAGGTTTAATTGGAAGCACACTAGCTTTCGGAGCATCGCTCCTTCACCGCTCCTATCACCTGATGAAGAAGCGACACTTCAAAAGCTAGTGTGCTTCCAATTAAACCTGTTGGACTATAACCTGGTGTTGTGTGATTTTTAACTTTGATTATATTCAGTGACTTGGCCTCCACAACCTTCTATGGTTGAGAATTCCACAAACTCACCACCCTTTGAATGAAGAAATGTTTCCTCATCTCAGTCCTAAATGGTGCACCCCACATCCTGAGACTTTGACCACTGGTTCCAGACTCCCCAGTCAGAGGAAATATCTGCCCTGCATCGAGTCTGTCCTGCCCTGATAGAATTTTACATGTTTCAGTCAGCTCTCTTCTTCTCCTTCCAAACTCTAGTGAATACAGGCCTATGTTAGTGACAGCATGATAGATATCAATCACAAAAAGGCAGTGGACCAAGAATTGAATTGAATTTATTGTCATGTGTACCAAGGCCAATCAAAAGCTTTGTCTTGCGAGCAATACAGGCAGATCACATGAATAAGTAGCATAGATAAGTAAATAATAGATAAACAGCGGCAAAAACAAAACACAGGTACAGGCAAATGTTAAGATTTTGTGAGTCCATTTAGTACTCTAACAACAGTAGGGTAGAAACTGTTTCGCAACCGGCTGGTGTGTGCATTCAGGCTTCTGAACTTTCTCCCCGATGGTAGAGGTTGTAGAAAAACATTGCCGGGGTGGGATGGATCTTTGAGAATGCTGGCGGCCTTTCCTTGACAGCGGGCCTGGTAGATGGATTCTACTGGGTCTGCTGGATGGATTCTACCAGTATACTTGATTGATCATACCGAAGACTGCAATGAGGTGAATGCAGATAAGCAGATACCACAGTCTCAGTTGCAGTCACATAAAAGATGTTGGCTCAGTGGTCAGCACTGCTGTCTCACAGTGACATGGACACGGGTTGGATTTCAGCCTCAAGCAAGTGTCTGACTGTGGAGTTTGCACATTCTCCCCGTGTCCGCATGGGTTTCTTCCCACAATCCAAAGATGTGAAGGTTAGGTAGATTGGCCAGGTTAAATCAGCCATAATGTCCAGGGGTGTACAGGTCAAGTGGATTAGCTATGGAAAATGTGGGATTAAAGAGATAGGGTAGGGGGATGGGTCTGGATGAGATGTTTTCTTCAGAGGATTGATGTGGACTCGATGGGCCGAATGGCCTGCTTCCACGTTGGAGTGGTTCAGTCAGTCATATCCCTGTCTCTGACAAGGCTCTGGCTGCAAGTCCCACTCCTGGATTTGAGAACAAAAATCAAGATGGACACTGCAGCGCAATACTGAGGAAGTGCGGCTCTTTTGGAGGCACTGTCTTTCACGTCAGATATTAAACTGAGACCCCTGGCTATTTGTTTAGTGGGATGTAGAAGGTTTGATGGCCCTATTTTGAAGAAGAGCAGTGAGGTTCTCCCTGGTGTTCTGGCCAGGGTTTATCCCTCATCAGTCACAGATTATCTGGTTATTGTTGTGTTCCTGTTTGTGGGAGTTTGCAGACCAATTCCAGAAAGAATACAATTGCAGTTTTGATGGTGGTGAGATCAATTACTGAGTGTAAGATTGGGCGGTGCTTTAATCTGCTGAGTTATCAGAGGAGTTTTTCACAGCTACCTGGATCTCCTTGGGGTACATCTCTGCACACTGAAAGACAGCTGCAATACCCTGCAGTACCACGCTCTGACCACTAAGCGGGGCTAATATCCCAGCCACCTCAAGTTTGAAAATTCATTGTCCATCAAATGATTAGAGGCAAAATGAAGGGACCCATGTGTTGCACTTAAAAACGGACCAAACAAATAATATAACACTAAATTTTATAATGTATAACAAGTTTTTACACTTGGTTCCTCTCGAAACATCATGGAAGTTAAATATTAGCCAAATACCTGGATGAAATCTGTAATAAAAACTAGCCTATTTTCTGCATTCACTTCACAGACATTTTTATTGTTGGTGAGTGCAGTGCATTGAAAATTGTATTGTGTGTTTTGTCCACTAAAGGCCATCACACCCACATCCTGACAGACCAAATCTGGAAAAGAAATAAAGAACCCATGTTTTGACAACACGCGTGCTGTTATAATTCCCAATGCTTCATCCTGAATCTTACTGTTTCTTGCCAAGAACCTCACAGTGAGGGCTTACTGGAGCAAGGGACTTAGTGTTCCAGCAACAAATTCATATCTGGAATGGAATTCAACAGACCAGATAGAAAGTCAGCAACACTGCTCTCGCCCAAATCCCAATATCGACCAAATTTATTCAACGGAATATAGGCCACTTTGAAGGCAAGGGTAAAAGGGTAGCTTACATTCCCGTAACAGCTTCCCATACCTCACTTGAAGTTTAATGATGGTTAAGTGGCACAAGGAAAAGTGGCAGCCATTTTGTGCACAGCAAGGTGATGTGGAAGATACCCTATCGACCCCTAAGTATTTACAGACTGAAAGATTAACATTTGTGTAATAATTGTGTTTAAGCCCATCAGCGGAATTATTTGGTAGCATATCTTTATTTAGCTGTATTACCCAATTCCGAAACAGCGGACTTCAACATTACAAAAACTGGGAGGAATATTCAGGGCGGCATGGTGACTCAGTGCTGAGTACTGCTGCCTCACAGCGCCAGGGACCTGGATTTGATTCCAGCCTCGGGTGACTGTCTGTGTGGAGTTTACACGTTCTCCCCGTGTCTGCGTGAGTTTCCTCCGGGTGCTCCAGTTTCCTCCCACAATCCAAAGATGTGGAGGTTAGGTGGGTTGGCCATAGTGTCCAGGGATGTGTAGGTTAGGTGCATTAGTTAGGGGAAATATAGTGTAATAGGGTGGCGGAATGGGTCTGGGCGGTAACCCTTCAGTGTGGACCTGTTGGGCCAAAGAGCCTATTTCCACACTGTAGGGATTCTTTGATTATTCCTGACACCACAGGAGTTTGTGAAACCTCAGGTCTTTTGTGAATAGACCAAGGCATTGTTCTGGAAGAGTTACAGTAGAGAGCCCCAGGAGGGCCATCTGCTGATAATTCCAGCACTGAGACATTCTCTTCCTGTGTTCACTTTGGACTAATCCACAACCTGAATCCGAGACCCTCTAATGTAGCGGCTGTGCAGTGCCACTAGAGGGTAGCCTATTATTGTTCCTCATTGGCTGTTCTTCCTTTCCAAGTTAAGGCAAATAGAATTCACAAAGAATAAGGCAGGAGTTCCTCCTAATATCCTCATTGGCTCTGGGTAGGTACAGAACAAGGATCCTTTTCACAATTAATAGGTCTGGAACACCAGGGAAGGAACAGAAACAAATCTCAGGGGATTGGCAAAAGAACCGTAAGAGGTGCCAACAGATGCCAATTAGGAGCAGTAGGAGGCCATTCAGCCCCTTGAGCCTGTTCTGCCATTCTGTAAGAACCTGGCTGCTCTGATTGTAACCTCAACTCCTCTCTCCTGCCTGTGCTGCCCCTCACAACCCTTGTTTCCTTTAATTATCAATCAAAAATCTCTTTGTTTCAACCTTGAATATAAGATTCCTGGCTCCACTTTGCTCTGAGGAAGAGTGATCTAAAGACTTAACAACCTTCCAATGAAGAAATTCCTCCTGGTTTCCATTCCAATACCTGTGACACTTCTTGAGCAGTCAGTGTTGCCGGTAGGTTCATGGAAACATTACAACCCAGAAGAATGATTTGGAGGTGCCAGTGTTGGACTGGGGTGTACAAAGTTAAAAATCACGAGTTATAGTCCAACTGGTTTAATTGGAAGCACTAGCTTTCAGAGTGCTGCTCCTTCATCGGGTAGTTGTGGAGAATAAGATCGTATGACACAGAATTTATAGCAAAAGTTTACAGTGTGATGTAACTGAAATTATATATTGAAAAAGACCTGGATTGTTTGTTAAGTCTCTCATCTGTTAGAATGACCATGTTAGTTTCAGTTCTTTCATATGTAAATTGCAAACCTTTTTTTAAAAGTTACATTCTCAAGTGAACTTTAACCCAGAAGAAGGCTCTCCAGTCTGTTGTTTCTGTGCTGCCTTTTTGAAATCTTTGTGAAATTTGTTCCATTCTGTGTCCCTTTTTTCCCAAAAGATTTATTAAATTCTCACTGAAATATTACGAGCGAATTAGCTTACCCTGCTCTTACAGCTGATGCATTTCCCAATCTTATCAACTCACTACATAACAATGTATTCTCCTCATCTCCCTGGATCGTGAGAGGAGGATATCAAAAAATTTATGAAATGGGTTAAGTGAGCCCATAAAAACATTAGCAGATTTATAACTTCTTTGTTTCCTCCTTATAAATGGGACTTGCCCAATTTTTTAACTGTGTGCTCAGTTTGAAACTCTCCCATGACAGAAAGCATCCTCTTTGTATGCACTCTCTCGAGCTCTGCCTTCAATACGATCACTTCTTCATCTTTTTAAATGCCTAACTATCTCAGCCTTTCCTCAATGGACTGTCCTTTCATCCCAGGAATCAGCCTCATGAACCTTCTCTGGATTGTTTCCGATGTTAATACCATACCTCTCTTCGTAAGGTGACCAAAACTGTGCACAGTGCTCCAGGTATGAGTGCACCAATACCCTGTACAATTGTACCAAGACTTCCTTACTATTATCACCCAGTCTCTTCACAATAAAGGCCAATATTTGTGTGCCTTCAGAATCATTTGCTTTACCTGGAGGCTGACATTTTGTGATTCATATTCAAGGACACCCAGGTCCATCTGCTCTGCAGTGTTCAAACAATCACATGTTTTTCTATTCATCCTGCCCAAGTTGAAAGCCTCACTTTCTCCCAAATTATACTGTGTCGGCCAATGTTTTTGTGGGCTCACTTAACCTACTTCGTAGATATTTTTATAGCCTTCTCACAAGATCCAGGAAGGCGATGAGTAGAATACATTGTTAAATCGTGAGTTGTTAAGATTGGGAATGCGTTGGCTGTAAGAGCAGGGCGAGCCAATTCCCTTGTAACTTCTCAGTGAGAATTAAATAAATGCTTGAAAATAAATCTTTTGGGGAGTGAGGTACAAAGAATGGAACAAATTTCACAGAGATTTCAGAAAGCCAGTACAGAAACAACAGGCCAAATTGCCACCTTCTGGGCTGTAATGATTCCATGAACTTACCGGCAACACTGACTGGTCAAGATGTGTCACGGTAATGGAAATCATGAGCATACTGGAACTCCTCGGAATGTAATCACGCCAACTAATAGTACCAGAACACAGCTAAAATTCAACCTAATGTCACAATCTCATGCTTTATATTCTGAAATGTGCTGCTCCAACATTTAACAGTGAACCCATCCTCAGTGTGTTATTGATCCCAATTAAATTAGTTAACCTCATTAAATCAGAGTCTAGCACACTGCTAAATCTGATGAGGCAATAAAGTGAGGAGCTGGAAAAAGCACAGCAGGCCAAGAACCATAGGGGAGTCAACGGTTCAGGTAAGAAGAGAAAGGTTCCCCTCCTCCTCTGATGCTGCTTGTCCTGATGTGCTTTTCCCAGCTCCACTCTTTAATGACTCTGACTTTCCAACATCTACATCCTCACTATCTCCAAGTTGCTAAATCTAATGTAGAGAAAGAAATAGAGCTGATGCCTGGATCCATGGTTTTTCATGTGTTGAAGGTTGATCAATGTTTCCACTGACTCTGCCTGAGCTACTGTGCAGATACAGCACTGTCAGTTTATAGAGCCAGATCTGGTTCACCTGCCACTCCCCCATGAATAAGGAATGACCAGCCACTGGGTCAAGGCTCACCTCAAAGGTTACGTCCCACTGTCTGAGTAGATCTCCTCCCATTCACTGTTACTGGACTCCCTCTCACCACATGGATAGACCTTCCTTGACCCAAAGACTAGATCTCCCTCCCCATTGACTGCATCAACTTCTGTCGCTAGCACTGGTCCCCATTTGCCCAAGTTCACAGGATCTCCTCCAACAGATTAGATCACTCACACATTAACGGGATCTCCAATCAAACATTGACTGAGGATTTCTCACTCATTGGCTCTGAATCACAGTTTCTTTTCGCTCCTCATATTTGATCACCTCACTCAGGAGAGACAGTGGATTGTCTCATGCCCAAGGGTCAGGAATAAGGAAATAAAGCCACAGCCAATGACCAAGGACTTGGCTTTAGGGACATCATCGTACTCTGGTCTGGGAGCAGGGCCTCTGCGCTCAGGTGGGAGCGGGGCCCTCTGCGCTCAGGCCAGGAGCGGGGCCCTCTCCGCTCAGCCCGGGAGTGGGGCCTCTGTTCTCAGTCTGGGAGTGGGGCCTCTCTGCTCAGGCCTGAAGTGGGGCCTCTCTACTCAGGCCTGGAGTGGGGCCTCTCTACTCAGGCCGGAAGTGGGACCTCTCTACTCATTCGGGGACTGGGGCCTCTGTACTCAGGCAGGGAGTGGGGCCTCTCTACTCAGGCCTGGAGTGAGGCCTCTGTACCCAGGCCAGGAGTGGGGCCTCTGTACTCAGGCAGGGGGTGGGGCCTCTGTACTCAGGCTGAGAGTGGGGCCTCTGTACTCAGGCTGAGAGTGGGGCCTCTGTACAGAGTCTGGGAGTGGGCCCTCTATACTAAGTCTGGAAGTGGGGCATCTGTCCTCAGGCCGGGAGTGGGGCCTTTGTCCTCAGGCAGAGAGTGGGCCCTCTGTCCTCAGGCTGGGAGTGGGTCCTCTGTACTCAGGCCGGGAGTGGGGCCTCTGTACCCAGGCCGGGAGTGGGGCCTCTGTACCCAGGCCGGGAGTGGGCCCTCTGTACTCAGGCCGGGAGTGGGGCCTCTGTACTCAGGCCGGGAGTGGGGCATCTGTTTTCAGCCTGGGAGTGGGGCCTTGGTCCTCAGGCAGGGAGTGGGCTCTCTGAACTCAGTCTGGGAGTGGGCCCTCTGTTCTCAGGCCGGGAGTGGGGCCTCTGTACCCAGTCCAGAATTGGGGCTGGGAGTGGGGCCTCTGTACCCAGGCCGGGAGTGGGACCTCTGTACCCAGGCCGGGAGTCGGGCCTCTGTACCCATGCTGGGAGTCGGGCCTCTGTACCCAGGCCGGGAGTCGGGCCTCTGTACCCAGGCCGGGAGTGGGCCCTCTGTACTCAGTCTGGAGTGGGGCCTGTGTACTCGGTCTGGAGTGGGGCCTCTGTACTCAGGCAGGGGGTGGGGCCTCTGTACTTTGGTCGGGAATGGGGCCTCTGTACTTGGGCTGAGAGTGGGGCCTCTGTACAGAGGCAGGGAGTGGGCCCTCTATACTAAGTCTGGAAGTGGGGCATCTGTACTCAGGCCGGGTGTGGGATCTCTGTTCTCAGTCTTGGTGTTGGCCCTCTGTACTCAGGCCGGAAGTGGGGCCTTTTTACTCAGGCCTGTAATGGGCCCTCTGTACTCAGTCAGGGAGTGGGGCCTCTGTGCACAGTCTGGGAGTGGGCCCTCTGTTCTCAGTCGGGGAGTGGGGCCTTTGTTCTCAGTCGGGGAGTGGGCTCGCTGTTCTCACCTTAGGAGCTGGTCCTCTGACTCAGCCTGTGAGTGGGGCCTCTGTACCCAGGCCAGGAGTCGGGCTTCTGTACCCAGGCCGGGAGTGGGCCCTCTGTACCCAGGCCGGGAGTGGGGCCTCTGTACCCAGGCCGGGAGTGGGCCCTCTGTACTCAGGCCGGGAGTGGGCCCTCTGTACTCAGGCCGGGAGTGGGGCATCTGTTTTCAGGCTGGGAGTGGGGCCTTGGTCCTCAGGCAGGGAGTAGGCTCTCTGAACTCAGTCTGGGAGTGGGCCCTCTGTTCTCAGGCCGGGAGTGGGGCCTCTGTACCCAGGCCGGGAGTCAGGCCTCTGTACCCAGGCCAGGAGTGGGCCCTCTGTACCCAGTCCGGCAGTGGGCCTTGTGTACCCAGGCCGGCAGTGGGCCCTCTGTACCCAGGCCAGGAGTGGGGCCTCTGTACCCAGGCCGGGAGTGGGCCCTCTGTACTCAGTCTGGAGTGGGGCCTCTGTACTCAGTCTGGAGTGGGGCATCTGTACTCAGTCAGGGAGTGGGGCCTCTGTGCACAGTCTGGGAGTGGGCCCTCTGTTCTCAGTCGGGGAGTGGGGCCTTTGTTCTCAGTCGGGGAATGGGCTCGCTGTTCTCACTTTAGGAGCTGGTCCTCTGACTCAGCCTGTGAGTGGGGCCTCTGTGCTCAGGCCTGGAGTGGGGCCTCTGTGCTCAGGCCTGGAATGGAACCTCTGTGCTCAGGCCTGGAGTGGGACCTCTGTGCTCAGGCCTGGAGTGGGCCCTCTTTACTCAGGCCTGGAGTGGGGCCTCTTTACTCAGGCCTGGAGTGGGGCCTCTCTACTCAGGCCTGGAGTGGGGCCTCTCTACTCAGGCCGGGAGTGGGGCCTCTCTACTCAGGCCGGGAGTGGGGCCTCTCTACTCAGGCCGGAAGTGGTGCCTCTCTACTCAGGCCGGGAGTGGGGCCTCTCTACTCAGGCCGGGAGTGGGGTCTCTCTACTCAGGCCGGGAGTGGGGCCTCTGTACTCAGGCTGGGAGTGGGACCTCTGTGCTCAGGCCTGAAGTGGGCCCTCTTTACTCAGGCCTAGAGTGGGGCCTCTCTACTCAGGCCGGGAGTGGGGTCTCTCTACTCAGGCCGGGAGTGGGATCTCTGAACTCAGGCCGGGAGTGGGCCCTCTTTATTCAGGCCTGGAGTGGGCCCTCTTTACTCAGGCCTAGAGTGGGGCCTCTCTACTCAGGCCTGGAGTGGGGCCTCTCTACTCAGGCCGGGAGTGGGGCCTCTCTACTCAGGCCGGGAGTGGGGCCTCTCTACTCAGGCCGGGAGTGGGGCCTCTCTACTCAGGCCGGGAGTGGGGCCTCTGTACTCAGGCTGGGAATGGGGCCTCTGTACTCAGTCTCGGAGTGGGCCCTCTGTACCTAGGCCGGGAGTGGGGCCTTTTTACTCTGGCCTGGAGTGGGGCCTCTGTATTCAGGCTGGGAGTGGGCCCTCTGTACTCAGTCTGGAGTGGGGCCTCTGTACTCAGTCTGGAGTGGGGCATCTGTACTCAGTCTGGAGTGGGGCATCTGTACTCAGTCAGGGAGTGGGGCCTCTGTGCACAGTCTGGGAGTGGGCCCTCTGTTCTCAGTCGGGGAGTGGGGCCTTTGTTCTCAGTCGGGGAATGGGCTCGCTGTTCTCACTTTAGGAGCTGGTCCTCTGACTCAGCCTGTGAGTGGGGCCTCTGTGCTCAGGCCTGGAGTGGGGCCTCTGTGCTCAGGCCTGGAATGGAACCTCTGTGCTCAGGCCTGGAGTGGGACCTCTGTGCTCAGGCCTGGAGTGGGCCCTCTTTACTCAGGCCTGGAGTGGGGCCTCTTTACTCAGGCCTGGAGTGGGGCCTCTCTACTCAGGCCTGGAGTGGGGCCTCTCTACTCAGGCCGGGAGTGGGGCCTCTCTACTCAGGCCGGAAGTGGTGCCTCTCTACTCAGGCCGGGAGTGGGGCCTCTCTACTCAGGCCGGGAGTGGGGTCTCTCTACTCAGGCCGGGAGTGGGGTCTCTCTACTCAGGCCGGGAGTGGGGCCTCTGTACTCAGGCTGGGAGTGGGACCTCTGTGCTCAGGCCTGAAGTGGGCCCTCTTTACTCAGGCCTAGAGTGGGGCCTCTCTACTCAGGCCGGGAGTGGGGTCTCTCTACTCAGGCCGGGAGTGGGATCTCTGAACTCAGGCCGGGAGTGGGCCCTCTTTATTCAGGCCTGGAGTGGGCCCTCTTTACTCAGGCCTAGAGTGGGGCCTCTCTACTCAGGCCTGGAGTGGGGCCTCTCTACTCAGGCCGGGAGTGGGGCCTCTCTACTCAGGCCGGGAGTGGGGCCTCTCTACTCAGGCCGGGAGTGGGGCCTCTCTACTCAGGCCGGGAGTGGGGCCTCTCTACTCAGGCCGGGAGTGGGGCCTCTCTACTCAGGCCGGGAGTGGGGCCTCTGTACTCAGGCTGGGAATGGGGCCTCTATTCTCAGTCTCGGAGTGGGCCCTCTGTACCTAGGCCGGGAGTGGGGCCTTTTTACTCTGGCCTGGAGTGGGGCCTCTGTATTCAGGCTGGGAGTGGGGCCTTTTCTACTCAGGCTGGGAGTGGGCCCTCTGACTCACTCTGGGAGTGGACCTCTGTTCTCTGGCCGGGAGTGGGGCCTCTGTACTCTGGCCGGGAGTGGTGCTTCTGTACTTAGTCTGGGAGTGGGACCTCTGTACACAGTCTGGGAGTGGGCCCTCTGTACTCAGGCCGGGAGTGGGGCCTTTGTCCTCAGGCAGGGAGTGGGCCCTCTGTACTCAATCAGGGAGTGGGCTCTCTGTACTCAGTCAGGGAGTGGGGCCTTTGTCCTCAGGCCGGGAGTAGGGCCTCTGTACTCAGGCTGGGAGTGGGGCCTCTATTCTCAGTCTCGGAGTGGGCCCTCTGTACTCAGGCCGGGAGTGGGGCCATTGTCCTCAGGCCGGGAGTAGGGCCTCTATTCTCAGTCTCGGAGTGGGCCCTCTGTACTCAGGCCGGGAGTGGGGCCTTTTTACTCCGGCCTGGAGTGGGGCCTCTGTATTCAGGCTGGGAGTGGGGCCTTTTTACTCCGGCCTGGAGTGGGGCCTCTGTATTCAGGCTGGGAGTGGGGCATCTGTTCTCATGCCGGGAGTGGGGCCTTGGTCGTCAGGCAGGGAGTGGGCCCTCTGAACTCAGTCTGGTAGTGGGCCCTCTGTACTCAGGCCGGGAGTTGGGCCTCTGTACCCAGTCCAGGATTGGGGACGGGAGTGGGGCCTCTGTACCCAGGCCGGGAGTGGGCCCTCTGTACTCAGGCCGGGAGTGGACCCTCTGTACTCAGGCCAGGAGTGGGGCCTCTGTGCTCAGGCCTGGAATGGAACCTCTGTGCTCAGGCCTGGAGTGGGACCTCTGTGCTCAGGCCGGGAGTTGGGCCTCTGTACCCAGTCCAGGATTGGGGCCAGGAGTGGGGCCTCTGTACTCAGGCCGGGAGTGGGGCCTCTGTACCCAGGCCGGGAGTGGGGCCTCTGTACCCAGGCCGGGAGTGGGGCCTCTGTACCCAGGCCGGGAGTGGGGCCTCTGTACCCAGGCCGGGAGTGGGCCCTCTGTACTCAGGCCGGGAGTGGGCCCTCTGTACTCAGGCCGGGAGTGGGGCCTCTGTACTCAGGCCGGGAGTGGGGCCTCTGTACTCAGGCCGGGAGTGGGGCCTCTGTACTCAGGCCGGGAGTGGGCCCTCTGTGCTCAGGCCTGGAGTGGGACCTCTGAACTCAGGCCGGGAGTGGGCCCTCTTTACTCAGGCCTGGAGTGGGCCCTCTTTACTCAGGCCTGGAGTGGGACCTCCCTACTCAGGCCTGGAGTGGGGCCTCTCTACTCAGGCCGGGAGTGGGGCCTCTGTACTCAGGCTGGGAGTGGGGCCTCTGTACTCAGTCTGGAGTGGGGCCTCTGTACTCAGTCTGGAGTGGGGCATCTGTACTCAGTCTGGAGTGGGGCATCTGTACTCAGTCAGGGAGTGGGGCCTCTGTGCACAGTCTGGGAGTGGGCCCTCTGTTCTCAGTCGGGGAGTGGGGCCTTTGTTCTCAGTCGGGGAATGGGCTCGCTGTTCTCACTTTAGGAGCTGGTCCTCTGACTCAGCCTGTGAGTGGGGCCTCTGTGCTCAGGCCTGGAGTGGGGCCTCTGTGCTCAGGCCTGGAATGGAACCTCTGTGCTCAGGCCTGGAATGGGACCTCTGTGCTCAGGCCTGGAGTGGGCCCTCTTTACTCAGGCCTGGAGTGGGGCCTCTTTACTCAGGCCTGGAGTGGGGCCTCTCTACTCAGGCCTGGAGTGGGGCCTCTCTACTCAGGCCGGGAGTGGGGCCTCTCTACTCAGGCCGGGAGTGGTGCCTCTCTACTCAGGCCGGAAGTGGTGCCTCTCTACTCAGGCCGGGAGTGGGGCCTCTCTACTCAGGCCGGGAGTGGGGTCTCTCTACTCAGGCCGGGAGTGGGGCCTCTGTACTCAGGCTGGGAGTGGGACCTCTGTGCTCAGGCCTGAAGTGGGCCCTCTTTACTCAGGCCTAGAGTGGGGCCTCTCTACTCAGGCCGGGAGTGGGGTCTCTCTACTCAGGCCGGGAGTGGGATCTCTGAACTCAGGCCGGGAGTGGGCCCTCTTTATTCAGGCCTGGAGTGGGCCCTCTTTACTCAGGCCTAGAGTGGGGCCTCTCTACTCAGGCCTGGAGTGGGGCCTCTCTACTCAGGCCGGGAGTGGGGCCTCTCTACTCAGGCCGGGAGTGGGGCCTCTCTACTCAGGCCGGGAGTGGGGCCTCTCTACTCAGGCCGGGAGTGGGGCCTCTCTACTCAGGCCGGGAGTGGGGCCTCTGTACTCAGGCTGGGAATGGGGCCTCTATTCTCAGTCTCGGAGTGGGCCCTCTGTACCTAGGCCGGGAGTGGGGCCTTTTTACTCTGGCCTGGAGTGGGGCCTCTGTATTCAGGCTGGGAGTGGGGCCTTTTCTACTCAGGCTGGGAGTGGGCCCTCTGACTCACTCTGGGAGTGGACCTCTGTTCTCTGGCCGGGAGTGGGGCCTCTGTACTCTGGCCGGGAGTGGTGCTTCTGTACTTAGTCTGGGAGTGGGACCTCTGTACACAGTCTGGGAGTGGGCCCTCTGTACTCAGGCCGGGAGTGGGGCCTTTGTCCTCAGGCAGGGAGTGGGCCCTCTGTACTCAATCAGGGAGTGGGCTCTCTGTACTCAGTCAGGGAGTGGGGCCTTTGTCCTCAGGCCGGGAGTAGGGCCTCTGTACTCAGGCTGGGAGTGGGGCCTCTATTCTCAGTCTCGGAGTGGGCCCTCTGTACTCAGGCCGGGAGTGGGGCCATTGTCCTCAGGCCGGGAGTAGGGCCTCTATTCTCAGTCTCGGAGTGGGCCCTCTGTACTCAGGCCGGGAGTGGGGCCTTTTTACTCCGGCCTGGAGTGGGGCCTCTGTATTCAGGCTGGGAGTGGGGCCTTTTTACTCCGGCCTGGAGTGGGGCCTCTGTATTCAGGCTGGGAGTGGGGCATCTGTTCTCATGCCGGGAGTGGGGCCTTGGTCGTCAGGCAGGGAGTGGGCCCTCTGAACTCAGTCTGGTAGTGGGCCCTCTGTACTCAGGCCGGGAGTTGGGCCTCTGTACCCAGTCCAGGATTGGGGACGGGAGTGGGGCCTCTGTACCCAGGCCGGGAGTGGGCCCTCTGTACTCAGGCCGGGAGTGGACCCTCTGTACTCAGGCCAGGAGTGGGGCCTCTGTGCTCAGGCCTGGAATGGAACCTCTGTGCTCAGGCCTGGAGTGGGACCTCTGTGCTCAGGCCGGGAGTTGGGCCTCTGTACCCAGTCCAGGATTGGGGCCAGGAGTGGGGCCTCTGTACTCAGGCCGGGAGTGGGGCCTCTGTACCCAGGCCGGGAGTGGGGCCTCTGTACCCAGGCCGGGAGTGGGGCCTCTGTACCCAGGCCGGGAGTGGGCCCTCTGTACTCAGGCCGGGAGTGGGCCCTCTGTACTCAGGCCGGGAGTGGGGCCTCTGTACTCAGGCCGGGAGTGGGGCCTCTGTACTCAGGCCGGGAGTGGGGCCTCTGTACTCAGGCCGGGAGTGGGCCCTCTGTGCTCAGGCCTGGAGTGGGACCTCTGAACTCAGGCCGGGAGTGGGCCCTCTTTACTCAGGCCTGGAGTGGGCCCTCTTTACTCAGGCCTGGAGTGGGACCTCCCTACTCAGGCCTGGAGTGGGGCCTCTCTACTCAGGCCGGGAGTGGGGCCTCTGTACTCAGGCTGGGAGTGGGGCCTCTATTCTTAGTCTCGGAGTGGGCCCTCTGTACTCAGGCTGCGAGTGGGGCCTCTGTACTCTGGCCGGGAGTGGTGCCTCTGTACTTAGTCTGGGAGTGGGGCCATTGTCATCAGGCTGGGAGTGGGCTCTCTGTACTCAGTCAGGGAGTGGGGCCTCTGAACTCAGTCAGGGAATGGACCTTTTGTACTCAGGCCTAGAGTGGGCCCTCTCTACTCAGACCTGGAGTGGGGCCTCTCTACTCAAGCCTGGAGTGGGGCGTCTCTACTCAGGCCTGGAGTGGGGCCTCTCTACTCAGGCCTAGAGTGGGGCCTCTGTACTCAGACCAGGACTGGGCCCTCTCTACTCAGGCCAGGAGTGGGGCCTCTCTACTCAGGCCAGGAGTGGGGCCTCTCTACTCAGGCCAGGAGTGGGGCCTCTCTACTCAGGCCGGGAGTGGGCCCTCTCTACTCAGGCCTGGAGTGGGGCCTCTCTACTCAGGCCTGGAGTGGGGCCTCTCTACTCAGGCCAGGAGTGGGGCCTCTGTTCTCAGGCTGGGAGTGGGGCCTGTATTCTCAGTCTCGGAGTGGGCCCTCTGTACTCAGGCCTGGAGTGGGGCCTCTGTATTAAGGCTGGGAGTGGGGCCTTTGTCCTCAGGCTGGGAGTGGGCTCTCTGTACTCAGTCAGGGAGTGGGGCCTCTGAACTCAGTCAGGGAATGGACCTTCTGTACTCAGGCCAGGAGTGGGGCCTCTCTACTCAGGCCGGGAGTGGGCCCTCTCTACTCAGGCCAGGAGTGGGCTATCTGTACTCAGGCTGGGAGTGGGGCCTCTGTATCCAGTCCCGGAGCGGGGCCTCTGCACCCAGTCCCGGAGCGGAGCCTCTGCACCCAGTCCCGGAGCGGGGCCTCTGCACCCTGTCCCGGAGCGGGGCCTCTGCACCCTGTCCCGGAGCGGGGCCTCTGCACCCAGTCCCGGAGCGGAGCCTCTGCACCCAGTCCCGGAGCGGGGCCTCTGCACCCAGTCCCGGAGCGGAGCCTCTGCACCCAGTCCCGGAGCGGAGCCTCTGCACCCAGTCCCGGAGCGGAGCCTCTGCACCCAAGAATTGGAGATTTTTGCAGGAATGCTCAGCAACACCGTTGTTGCTGTAAAGCTGTTTGTTTGTACTAGTCTCTTCGGTGTGGTTTCACTTTGAGCTGACAGCATTGACTGATCTACGTCTGTGAATACAGCCCCTCATTGGTCATTGCTCATGGATTCTCAGTGCTGTGAGTTTAAGGTGTCAGCATTCAGTCCTACATTATTTAGAGACTGCCATCTTCAACTACACAGCCCCTGCCCTGAGTCTATTGACCATCTGTCCCCACCTTATCTAAGAGTGATGATTTGGAGATGCCGGTGTTGGACTGGGGTGTACGAAGTTAAAAATCACACAACACCAGGTTATAGTCCAACAGGTTTAATTGAAAGCACACTAGTTTTCAGAGCGCCACTCCTTCATCAGTGTGATGTTGGAGGAGAAAGTGAGGACTGCAGATGCTGGAGATCAGAGCTGAAAATGTGTTGCTGGAAAAGTGCAGCAGGTCAATTGGAGGACACAATTCTAAGGCACAGAATTTATCGCAAAAATTTACAGTGTGATGTCACTGAAATTATACATTGAGAAATACCGAGATTGTCTGTTGAGTCTTTCATCTGTTCGAATACCATGATAGTTTCACTTCTTTCATGTGTAAATCACAAAATCCTTTTTTTTAAAGTTGCATTCTCGGGTTAGCTGTAACAATGGGTGTTAGCTAGACAATATGTTGAAGGTGTTGGCCCCCTGTGTTCTCTGTCTATGCCATGATGTTTAGATTGATTCTAATCTGAAAAGTGAGATAACATGCAGTTTTTGAGCTCAGAGTTCTACATGAATTCATGCAATTTTTGAGCAAAGTACAATGTAATTCTGCAAGTACAAATTCACCCCACAAAGTATTTGTGTGCATGTGGGTCTTTGTTTGTGTATGTGTCTGTCTGGGTTGGAGGTTGTGAGTGTGAGAGTGTGTGTGTGTGTGCGTGTGTGCGTGTGTGTGTGCGCGCAGTGAGTGTAGAGTGTCTTAAGTCTGTGAGGGGGTGCATGTGTGAGTGTGGGAGTGTGTGTGTGCGCGCAGTGAGTGTAGAGTGTCTTAAGTCTGTGAGGGGGTGCATGTGTGAGTGTGGGAGTGTGTGTGTGCGTATCTGGGGTGGGGGGTTGTGAGTGTCTGTGAGAGAGAGTGTATATGTGTGTGCATGAGTGTAAAGTGGTCTCAAAACATATTAAAACAGCAATCCCCTATGGACAAACCCTACACGTACACCGGATCTGCTCAGATGAGGAGGTACGTGACGGGCACCTGGAAGCACTCAGGGATGCCCTCACAAGAACGGGATATGATGCCCGACTCATCAACTGCCAGTTCCGACGTGCCACAGCAAGGAACCGTAATGACCTCCTCAGGAGACAGACACATGCTGCAACTGACAGGATACCCTTCGTTGTTCAGTACTTCCCAGGAGCTGAAAAACTATGCCATGTTCTTCATGACCTGCAACACGTTATCAATGAGGATGAGCACCTCGCCAAGACCTTCCCCAAACCTCCACTGCTTGTCTTTAAATAACCGCCAAACCTCAAACAAGTCATTGTTCATAGCAAGCTGCCCGGCTCTCAGGACAACTGCATACAACCCTGTCACGGTAGGCGCTGCAAGACGTGTCAGAGTGTACACATGGGGACACCTCCCACCATGTACGTGGCAGGTACTCATGTGACTCAGCCAACGTTGTCTATACGTTGCAGACAAGGATGCCCAGAGGCATGGTACATTGGGGAAACCGAGCAAAGGCTACAACAACGGATAAATGGGCACCGCACAACAATCAACAGACAGGAGGGTTCCCTCTCAGTTGGAGAACACTTCAGCGGTCCAGGACTTTCGACCTCGGACCTTCAGATGGTCACCTTCCAGGGCGGACTTCGGGACGGGTAACAGTGAAAAGTGGCCAAGCAGAGGCTGATAGCTACGTTCGGTACCCATAGGGAGGGCCTCAACCGGGACCTTGGGTTCATGTCACATTACAGGTGACCACCATTGCACTATACAAACACCCAGACACTCCTATGCACACTGACACGGACACATACACATGTACACAGACACTCACACACACCCTTACAGGCACACACACTCCCACACTCACACAGGCATCCTCTCAGAGACTTAGACCACTCTACACTCATGCACACACATATACACTCTCTCCCACAGACACTCTCAAAACCCCCATCCGAGACACGCACACACACTCCCACACTCAGACATGCACCCCCTCACAGACTTAAGACACTCTACACTCACTACACACACATATACACTCTCGCTCATACTCACAACCCCCAACCCAGACAGACAGACACACACACACACAAATAGACAAAGACCCACATACACACATGTTTTGTGGGGTGAATTTGTACTTTGCTCAAAGACTGCGTGAATTCATGTAAAACTCTGTTACCTCACTTTTCAGATTAGAATCAATCTAAACATCATGGCATAGACAGAGAACACAGGGGGCCAACACCTTCAACATATTGTCTAGTTAACACCCATTGTTACAGCTAACCTGAGAATGCAACTTTTTTTTATAAAAAAAGGATTTTGTGATTTACACATGAAAGAAGTGAAACTATCATGGTATTCGAACAGATGAAAGACTCAACAGACAATCTCGGTATTTCTCAATGTATAATTTCAGTGACATCACACTGTAAACTTTTGCTATAAATTCTGTGCCTTACAATAGTGTCCTCCACAACCACCTGATGAAGGAGCGGTGCTCCGAAAGCTAGTGCTTCCAGTTAAACCTGTTGGACTATAACCTGGTGTTGTGTGATTTTTAACTTTATCTAAGAATGAGTGTGTCTAACTCTCTGATGTGTCAGGAAACTCTTACATCAAACCAAACAACACTTCTGCTGGAAATTTGTAATAAACACAGAAAACGCTGGAAGCCCAGTGGGTACTGAAGGAGAACCATACTGAACTCGAAATGTTAACTCTGTTTTTCTCTCCATAGATGCTGCCAGAACTGTTGAGTTTCTTTTATTTACATACTGTTATAGAGATCACTGATATTCCAGCCCTTCACTGGTTAGTGCATCCACTTTACTCAGCGTTGGATAGTATGTGGCTGTTATTTTAGTATTAACCAATCGTGAATACGTAATCTCATTCTATCACACTCTCCACCTCCTCCCTGCCCCCTCAATGAGGAAGACATGCCTGTCTTTCTGTTCCTGCCCGTTGGTTCGTTACTGTGCAAGAGCAGCCCAGTTGAAGTCAGTGGAGCTGATCAGGAATGGGAAAGAGAAAGAATGGGAAAAGAGATCGGATTACAGAGAAAGCCAAGCTGCTACTGAACTGAAAGGCACTTGGCTCAAAATGGTTGACCCTAGAGAGCTGAAAATGTGTTGCTGGAAAAGCGCAGCAGGTCAGGCAGCATCCAAGGAGCAGGAGAATCGACGTTTCGAGCATGAGCCCTTCTTCAGGAATGAGGGAAGTGTGCCCAGCAGGCTAAGATAAAAGGTAGGGAGGAGGGACTTGGGGGAGGGGCATTGGAAGTGCGATAGGTGGAAGGAGGTTAAGGTGAGGGTGATAGGCCGGAGTGGGGTGGGGGCGGAGAGGTCAGGAAGAAGATTGCAGGTTATGAAGGTGGTGCTGAGTTCGAGGGTTGGGACTGAGACAAGGTGGGGGGAGGGGAAATGATGAAACTGGAGAAATCTGAGTTCATCCCTTGTGGTTGGAAGGTTCCTAGGCGAAAGATGAGGTGCTCTTCCTCCAGCTGTCGTGTTGCTATGGTCTGGCGATGGAGGAGTCCAAAGACCTGCATGTCCTTGGTGGAGTGGGAGGGGAAGTTGAAGTGTTGAGCCACGGGGCGGTTGGGTTGGTTGGTCCGGGTGTCCCAGAGGTGTTCTCTGAAATGTTCCGCAAGTAGGTGGCCTGTCTCCCCAATATAGAGGAGGCCACATCGGGTGCAGCGGATGCAGTAAATGATGTGTGTGGAGGTGCAGGTGAATTTGTGGCGGATATGGAAGGATCCCTTGGGGCCTTGGAGGGAAGTAAGGGGGCGAGGTGTGGGCACAAGTTTTGCATTTCTTGCAGTTACAGGGGAAGGTGCCGGGAGTGGAGGTTGGGTTAGTGGGGGGTGTGGACCTGACGAGGGAGTCGTGGAGGGAGTGGTCTTTTCGGAACGCTGATAGGGGAGGGGAGGGAAATATATCCCTGGTGGTGGGGTCCATTTAGAGGTAGCGGAAATGACGACGGATGATATGATGTATATGGAGGTTGGTGGGGTGGTAGGTGAGGACCAGTGGGGTTCTGTCCTGGTGGCGATTGGAGGGGCGGGGCTCAAGGGCAGAGGAGCGGGAAGTGGAGGAGATGCGGTGGAGAGCATCGTCGATCACGTCTGGGGGGATATTGCGGTCTTTGAAGAAGGAGGCCATCTGGGTTGTACGGTATTGGAATTGGTCCTCCTGGGAGCAGATGTGGCGGAGACGAAGGAATTGTGAATATGGGATGGCGTTTTTACAGGGGGCAGGGTGGGAGGAGGTGTAGTCTAGGTAGCTGTGGGAGTTGGTTGGTTTATAGTAAATGTCCGTGTTGATTCAGTCACCCGAGATGGAAATGGAGAGGTCTAGGAAGGGGAGGGAGGAGTCTGAGACGGTCCAGGTAAATTTGAGGTCAGGGTGGAAGGTGTTGGTAAAGTGGATGAACTGTTCAACCTCCTCGTGGGAGCACGAGGCAGCGCCGATACAGTCATCGATGTAGCGGAGGAAAAGGTGGGGGGTGGGGCCAGTGTAGCTGCAGAAGCTGGATTGTTCCACATATCCTACGAAGAGGCAGGCATAGCTGGGGCCCATGCGGGTGCCCATGGCTACTTCTTTGGTTTGGAGGAAGTGGGAGGATTGGGAAGAGAAGTTATTCAGGGTGAGGACCAGTTCAGTCAGTTGAAGGAGGGTGTCAGTGGAAGGGTACTGGTTGGTACGGGGGGAAAGGAAGAAGTGGAGGGCTTTGAGTCCTTTGTGATGGGGGATGGAGGTGTATAGGGACTGGATGTCCATGGTGAAGATAAGGCGTTGGCGACCGGGAAAGCGAATATGATGGAGGAGGTGGAGGGCTGGGTGGTGTCCTGAATGTAGGTGGGGAGTTCTTGGACTAAGGGGGACAGGACCGTGTCGAGGTATGCAGAGATGAGTTCAGTGGGGCAGGAGCAGGCTGAGACAATGGGTCGGCCGGGGCAGTCAGGTTTGTGGATTTTGGGCAGGAGGTAGAAACGGGCGGTGCGGGGTTGTGGGACTATGAGGTTGGAGCCGGTGGATGGGAGATCCCCTGAGGTGATGAGGTTATGGATGGTCTGGGAGATGATGGTTTGGTGGTGGGAGGGGGGTCATGGTCAAGGGGGCAGTAGGAAGAGGTGTCCGCGAGGCTAAACGTCAGCTCGACCTCAAATTTACCAGGACTGTCTCAACTCCTCCCTCCCCTTCCTAGACCTCTCCATTTCTATCCTGGGCGACTGTTGAGAGTGTGGAGTTGGGAACAAATTAATATTCAGTCTGAACAATATTAGGGGTAGAGGCTTCATCTCTGGGCTGGGAGGTTTCCTGATGAGAGATGAGTACAGTGAATTGTATTCACAATCATCAGGAGGGTAAGCTCCAGATGTTCTAGTGTTCGACAACATTCTTGCGTCATACTGAGGGTATGCTGCTGAATGCTGGGAGATGCCATCTTTCAGGAGAGATATTAAAAACTGAGGTTCTATCTCCCCATTCTGGAGGGTGTGAAACAGCCCACAGAATTTCAAAGGAGAGCAGCAAGTTATCTCCGTGATTTTGCCATATTAATCCTCAACCCACATCAGTGAGATACCTTCACTGATTATTATCACGTTGCTGTCTGTGGGAATTGGTATGCACCAACCAGCCACAGGTTTTCTCACAACAGAACAATGAGGATATCTCAAAGATACTTCAATGGCTAGTTTCCACTTTAAGACATCCCTGAGTTTGTGAAAGCACTGACAGAAATGCCTTCTTTTCACTCCCAGGGAGGGGCACTACTGCAGAGAGCACTACCCCAGAGACCGGTACTCCAATGAGTGGCTCTACCCAGAGCAGTGTTTATGTTTGTGTGCGTGTGTGAGCACTCTCCCAGCGAGGGGCACTTCCTTGGGTAGCTGAGCCCATACTGAGTATTGGAGGAGGTTAGATTCTCATTGTGTGTGGCTCAGTATAGTACCATTGCATTCAGTTGTCCACTGAACCTTGAGAGACCTTGTCACATCTCTTTCATGTGGTAGATTTCCGTTGGCAACACCCAACGCAGTTTTGGATAAAAGCAGGGGAGGATAAATAATTGACAAGAATACTGATCGAAGGCTGAGACATGTCATTTGTCTGTTTTACAGTTTGGTGACCAGGAACATTGTGCCTGTGGGTGCAGGACTGATGGTCAGTATTTTCAGATTTGCAGGTCGGTAGAACTCTTTAGATCAGGGCTGCATCTTATTTGATGGTGAACTGCAAAGTTTAGCAGCTAAGTTCTGTCTACATTTTACAAGCTCAGTACCATGTGCTCTCTAGAGTCAAAAGGAGAAAGTGAGGACTGCAGATGCTGGAGATCAGAGCTGAAAATGTGTTGCTGGAAAAGCGCAGCAGGTCAGGCAGCATCCAAGGAGCAGGAGAATCGACGTTTCAGGCATAAGCCCTTCTTCAGGAATGAGGGAAGTGTGCCCAGCAGGCTAAGATAAAAGGTAGGGAGGAGGGACTTGGGGGAGGGGCATTGGAAGTGCGATAGGTGGAAGGAAGTTAAGGTGAGGGTGATAGGCCGGAGTGGGGTCGGGGCGGAGAGGTCAGGAAGAAGATTGCAGGTTATGAAGGTGGTGCTGAGTTCGAGGGTTGGGACTGAGACAAGGTGGGGGGAGGGGAAATGAGGAAACTGGAGAAATCTGAGTTCATCCCTTGTTGTTGGAGGGTTTCTAGGGGGAAGATGAGGCACTCTTCCTCCAGGTGTCATGTTGTCACGGTTTGGCGATGGAGGAGGCCAAGGACCTGCATGTCCTTGGTGGAGTGGGAGGGGGAGTTAAAGTGTTCAGCCACGGGGTGGTTGGGTTGGTTGAACACTTTAACACCCCCTCCCACTCCGCCAAGGACATGCAGGTCCTTGGCCTCCTCCATCGCCAGACCATGGCAACATGACGCCTGGAGGATGAGCGCCTCATCTTCCATCTAGGAACCCTCCAACCACAAGGGATGAATGCAGATTTCTCCAGCTTCCTCATTTCCCCTCCCCCCACCTTATCTCAGTCCCAACTCTCGGACTCAGCACCGCCTTCTTGACCTGCAATTTTCTTCCCGACCTCTCCGCCCTCACCCCCTCTCTGGCTTATCACCCTCACCTTAACCTCCTTCCACCTATCGCATTCCCAACGCCCCTCCCCCAAGTCCCTCCTCCCTACCTTTTATCTCAGCCTGCTTGGCACACCCTCCTCATTCCTGAAGAAGGGCTTATGCCTGAAACGTCGATTCTCCTGCTCCTTCGATGCTGCCTGACCTGCTGCGCTTTTCCAGTAAAACCTTTTTCAGCTCTGATCTCCAGCATTTGCAGTCCTCACTTTCTGCTACACTGACAGACACACTCCCTATCACTGCCACACACCCCCTAACACCCAGACACACATCATTACACCATCACATACTCCAATATTCACTCTTACACATACAAACACACCTCATCCCTCACACCCACATAAACACACCCACACAGACTAAGTGTGAAGGTTCACTTTTCAGTGGATGTGCACCTTCATTTCCAATTCCTTTGAAAGGATGGTGTATTAAGAGCTATTTAACATAATTTACAACTCAACAATGTCTTTTCACAAGAAGTCTGACAAATTTGCAGACAGCTCTTTTCATCAGCCCATGGAATGGCTGGGGAATGTTAATCAGCCACATTACTCTGCAGTGGTCCCTGGTGGTCAGTGCTTTGTTATAGCTGAATAGTTAAACTGTCCCAGCAATGTGCTCAGTGGGAGACATTTAACTTGAAACCTCTGGCATAGTGAGTGACCTGTTTGTTCTCATGGTGAACACAGTCTGGTCTGCCTTCAGGGCAAATGTGCAGCAAGGTCTAGGGGTCACGATATGCATTTCAGCGACAAGCAACCTCACAGTGCATCATCAAATATGCTCTCATTGGATAAAGCACTGAACCAAACTTCCGACTCCTCAAGCCTAATGTCAAGAATCCATCACCGATAAACTGCCTCAGCTTCTGATCTGAACATGCCAACCCAACCCAATCCTAAAGATTTCCGGCTTATGCCCGAAACGTCGATTCTCCTGTTCCTTGGATGCTGCCTGAGCTGCGGCGCTTTTCCAGCAACACATTTTCAACCCAATCAGTTGGAAGCAACTGATGAAGGAGCGTCGCTCCGAAAGCTAGTGCTTCCAATTAAACCTGTTGGACTATAACCTGGTGTTGTGTAATTTTTAACTTTGTACAATCCTAGACACTCAGCAATCAGTTAAACTACATAAAATACAGTCTGCTGTTTGGAGGTGGGCAGGAAAATCAAAATGGAGGGTAGAGTTCATGGTCTGAAGCTCCTGATCTCCACGTCGAATCCTGGAGGTTGTAAACATCTTCTTCCATCTTGTTTTGGGCTTCACTCTGACAGAAGTGTTAGCATGAGAGTCGGAGAGTGTATTGAAATGGCAAGTGACTGGAACATTGGGCTTGATCTCTCGTTCCTGCATTAAAGACACAAAGATCTCCATAGTTTGATGTGTTCAGCTTGGCTGGGAGAAGCCTGTTTGTGAACTGGCCTATCCCATATTCACATTTCCCTCCTCTGACCCATTGGAGGTTCATTCAGAGAATGGTGTTGACCAATGATGGCTGATTTTCTCATTGCTCAGCATCCCGATGATAATGTCACTGGAAAAGACATGAACACTTCTCGTGAGATATCTCTGATCACTTTTCAAAACCCTGGAGATTTGGAAGCTCCGCAGTGGGAGGGTGGATGAGAAGACACAAGTTAATCAAGAGGGCTATAGAGGCTGGGTCACTTAGTATAGCCAAGGCAGAGATGGATATTTAATCAGTGAGTGAAAGAAAGGGTTACAGGGAAAAGGCAGGAAGGTGGAGATGAGAAATATCAGGTGGGCCATGGTCCCATTGAATGGTGGAGTAGAGTTGAGGGCCTGGATATCCTACTTCTGCTGCCACATCTTATGGTCTTATGTTGTTGTGTAGAGTCTTACTTGCCTTTGAGATGTTGTGAAGCACTCTGTACCTAATGGATTGAATCTTTACTGTAAGGTATCAAATCATTTGCACAAAGCTACACAATGAGCACCTTAACTGTTAGTTGAAGGATAAGCATTGGTCAGGACAAAGAGGAATTCCCCTCCATTTCTGGGAACAGTGCACTGAGATCTTTTAAATACAACTGAGAAGTGCTGGGCCCATCTTATGCCAAAGACACCTCAGTGAAGGGCCTGACAGGGCAGGGGAAGTGGAAATTCTAATGATCTCACTTGAAGGAACTCATTTCAATCATTCTGTGCAAACTCCTGAGTGACAGTGAGAAACACTGACTGCCTTGTTTGCAGCAAAAGCAGAAATGTCAGAGGGATATCATGAAACCTGCAAGAGCAGATAGTGGAACAAAATGAGAAAGTACTGGAGAACCTCAGCACGTCTGGCAGTATCTGTGGAGAGAGAAATAAAGTTAATGTTTTGAAACTTCTGGGCCAAGACTTATGACTCTTCTGATGAACTGAGGAGACATGCTGGGAGTGTGGCTGAATTAGGCCGGGTATGAATTTTTAAAATTTCCAGTGATGGGTTGTGGTGCAGAGATAAAGCCGTAGGTTTGCATTTTGTCAAGTATTACAACAGACTGGGGTGCCTCCAATTTGTTGTACATTTGTATTCCATGAGTATCCAATGAGGGGTGTATTGGGTACATTTCCTACTGCTGTATCAACAAATTTGAATGGTGTCTTAACAGACGTGGTCTATTTCTGAACTCCAGAAGAAGTAGAGGATGTTTCAGTTGACCTCCGCTGTACAGGAGTGGAGTATGGGCCAAAGTGCACCACACTGAGAAATAAAGAGAGCATCTCCCATCTGATGACTAGGTTCTTAACTCCACTGGAGAGGGAATGTCACTCCCACATCCCAGTTGCAGTTTCATCATGGTTACCCACACCTTCCAGGTTTTATCACACGGCCTGGTTCCTCTGAATCACATTCCCAGCACCTTCAGGTAATCCGACCTGACAGCAAAAGGGCTAAAGGATAGATCAGACCGTTGATTATAGGAGTTGGGATGTCGTGATGCGGCAGTACAGGATATTGGTGAGACCTCTTCTGGAGTAAATTACAGTTCTGCTCACCCCACTATAGAAAGGGTGTTATTGAATTGGAAAGGGTACAGAAAAGATTTACAAGGATGTTACCCAGACTGGAGGATTTGAGTTATAAGAGGAGGCTGGATAGCTAGAACTTTATTCACTGGAACGTAGGAGATTGAGAGGTGACCTTATGGAAGTTTATAAAATCATAAGGGGTATAGGTAAGGTGAACAGCAAAGGTCTTTTCCCTAGGATAGGGGAGTTCAAATCTATAGTGGCCCAGTAGTTCAGTGGTTAGCACTGCTGCCTCATAGTTCCAGGGACTCAAGTTTGATTCCAGCCTCAAGCAACTGTCTGTGTAGAGCTTGCACATTCTCCCCGTGTCTGGGTGGGTTTCTTCCGAGTGCTCAAGTTTTCTCCCACAGTCCAAAGATGTGCAGGTTAGATGGATTGTCCATGCTAAACTATCAATAATGTCCAAGGATGTGCAGATTAAGTGGATTAGCCACAGGATATACAGAGTTACAAGCTGGCGGGGTAGTCTGGTTTGATTCACCTAAGAGTGTCAGTCTGGACTCAATGGGCCAAATGGCCTGCTTCCACACTGGAGGGATATACTTAAAGTGAGGTGGAGTGGGGGGGGATGGGGGAGAGGTTGGGGGGGGGGGGGGGGAGGTTGCGAGATTTAAAAAGGACCTGAGAGGTAACCTTTTCACACACAGGGTGGTTTACATGTGGAATGAATTGCCAGAGGAAGTGGTAGATGCTGGGAAGTTGCATCATTTAAAAGACCCTAGGACAGGTGCATGAATTGGAAAGATTTCGAGAGATATGGACCAAGCACAGGCAAATGGGGCTAGTTTAGATTGGGAAATGTGATTGACATGGAAAGGTTAGATTGCGTGGTCTGTTTCCATGCTGTATGCCTCAATGACCAGTTTAAATCTCTTTCCTGTTGGTCATCCTGGATTATGGAATCAGGCCTCTGGATACAAGCCATCTGACATCGAAACTAAAATTCCATCACTTTAAACAAGACTGATAATTCCACATGATAATGAACTGTCTACCTGCACTTCAACTATAACCTTATCAGTCTGTAATGCCTTGTGTTTCTATAAAACACAGAGAACTCAGCTGGTGTAGCAGCAACTGATGAGAGAGAAACAGTGTTAATGTCTTGAATCCAGTGCAACTCTCCTTCAGAACTGACATTGTTCAAAGTGAGAATGAGCTCAGCCAGGCAAAGGAAAGTGGTGACGGGTAGAGACTGTGCAGGCCTCTTTATTTGGAAGGAGCAGACACCATCCTGATGGGGGATAGATACGGAGAGGTATGAAGAGAAGGTGGAAAGCACCAGAAAACTGGAATTTATGGGAAACCAAGAATCCCAAATGTAGGTGTGAAGAAACTGAATGAGGGTTGGGGGGGAGGTGGGGTGGACATCTTTAGATTTATGACAGTGTTGGAAATCGGTTCCATTGCTTCAATTCTGTTGTCTTGTGCACTGACTACTTCAGTTCTCTACCCATTGGTGGGGCCCTGTTTTAGTCACATTGGCACTCAGCTCTGAACTTCCCTGTCTCTCTCCCCCCTTAAGCTCCTCTTTAAAAGTTGTTTCAGTTCCTCCCAACATTATTTGAGTCTTTGTATTTTTTTGGTCAGATTTTGCTTCTCTGAAGTGTCTCAGCACATCGAGTTATAGAAAGTGAGTGCTGCAGATGCTGGAGATCAGAGTCAAGATTAGAGTGGTGTTGGAAAAGCACAGCAGGTCAGGGAGCATCCAAGGAGAAGGAAAATCGACGTTTCGGGCAAAAGCCCTTCATCAGGAATGAGCGGCTTTTGCCCGAAACGTTGATTTTCCTGCTCCTTGGATGCTGCCTGACCTGCTGAACTTTTCCAGCACCACTCTCATCTTGACATCGAGTTACAGAGTCAAACCCTCCATTCCTGACAATGTCCTGGTAAATCTTTTCTGAATCCTGTCCAACTGAATAATATTCAGGATGACAGCACTGGCAGGGTGGTGCGTCCACTCAAAGCCGGCTGCATCATTTTTTCTGTCTCTGCTTTTCAGCTTTTTTTCCTTTCTTTATCTTCCTGATGTGTCAGGGAGACTGGAACTGTGTCAGCAGTGACCAGAGCAGGACCCCTGGCTTTGTAGGCCAAAAACATAAACCTGGAACAGTCCTGGAGCCATATTTTGATTCCTAGCCAATGAATTTAAGTAGTTTCCTTTTACTCTTTTGTACCTCAAATTGGTGCAACATTGTAGTGACAGGACACTTTTCACTGTTTCTCCTGAGGTATATATGATGGTAAATCATTCTTTCATAAACGCATAAACATCCTTCCCATTCCAAGTTGAACAATGTGATATAAGTCCAAGTTTGTGATGTGCAAGCAGGCACAGTGTTCTGACCAAGTGTTGGATTAGCTATTACTGGATCTCTCTGTATGTTCCCAGTAATGTTAAGGTGAAGGAGCACGGCTAATGTGGGAAAACATGCACAAACCCCAGAATCTGAGCTTTGAAACATCAAATATAGGAAGGTGAGGAAGGGACAGAGAAAGGAGCAGGGCAGCATCATTATAAAGACCAACTCGAATATAACAAAGCACAATCAACACCGAGTTGAAATACAGCTTCGACATGGTTGTGTAATGAAGCGATAAACTTTAAACTTTTAATTACTTTGAGAATTTATGGTTTGAAATGCAGATTTTCTTTTGCTGTTGCTTCTTGATGCTCATCCTGTAGACTATAGGCTAAATATGGCTTCAGACCTGAGCAGTCGACCCTCACAATCCAGGTAACATCACTGTAATTCTCTGTTAGCAGCTGGGAACAAGATTGCCAGTCCTCTCAGATTATTCTGGTGCATTGTGAGTTGGCCCTGGCACATGCTCCTCAGGGATAACGTCCCAGGGGCAGAAGGAAGGGCTCCTCAATGCCGCAATTGACCCACAGTCACACAGTTACTCAGCACATACAGGTAAAATACCCGCAGCAGCTGGCCACAGCGGGCACACAGCTGCTGAAGTGGTGCCCAGCTTTACATCTGCAAGAATTCAGTCAATTGTTGTAAGGACCTACCTGGTTCACCAAGGCCTCTTAGGGGAAAGAACTCTCCCACCTCACATGGTCTGGATTACATGTATTTCCAGACCAACAGCAATGAGTTTTGCTCTTAAATTGCCCTCTGGACAATTAGAAATGGATAATAAATGCCAGAGACGCCCACATCCTCTGAATTAATAAAACAAATACCACTGAGATTTCGCAGCATTCAATTTGGTAAAATGATTCCCCTTCAGCCAAAATAAAAGCAGACCTGGAAAACAATCGATTGCAACCTCTAAAGAAGGGTCAGTGGGCCCCACTCTGCTTCCTCTGTACGAATACGGCCAGACCTGCTGAGTTTCTCCAGCACTGTCTGCTCTTTTTCTACACTGCTTGAGCACAGGTAGTCATAATTTGGAGATGCCGGTGTTGGACTGGGGCGTACAAAGTCAAAAATCACAAAACACCAGGTTACCAGTCCAAAAGGTTCAATTGGAAGCACTAGCTTTCGAAACACTGCTCCAAAACCACTGATGAAGGAGCAGCACTCCGAAAGCTGGTGCTTCCAATTGAACCTGTTGGACTATGACCTGGTGTTGTGTGATTTTCAACTTTGTGCGCGGGATGTGTGTGGTAGGGCTGGCAAGGTTGCAATGATCACAGCAGCCCCCAGAGGACGCTGGTGGGCCTCTTTGGTGAACAGAGAGAGTGTTGTTGGTCGGCTTGCTGCTTGTTCAGAAATCTGAATTGTGTAGGATTCCAGGTCAGCCTAGTGTGTGACTCGGAGGTGAGAGCTTTCCCATGACATCGCTGTTCTCGTTCTCCTCGCTGGTGGGTATGGGAGGGCCACAGAGTTTCCTTTCAATGAACGGTTGGAGTGCATCCCCAGATACACGCAGCAAAGAGCAACACAGAAGATAGATATCATTCGATCCTCTGGGCAGATTTTCCATGTTTCAAAGATGATGTTAAATTCGATGGCGCATCTGATTTGATTAGCCTGTCACAGCAGGGCAAAAAAAAGGGGGCTGCTTGATTGAGTGCTGAGCACCCCAGAGAGGGGCCAGGAAGAAACAGAAGGCTGCTTTGCCAGAGAGAGCTGCCTGTCAAGCCTGTCATATTTGATGGGAAACTTGGCCCCCGTCACGCTCCCATAACCTTAGCAAAACAACTCAAAGCTGCAGTCTTTCCACTGAGCACTGCTTCAAAGAATCAGCATCGTAGGAGGGAATGAGAAGTAGTCTGTAGGAGTGAGCGTGCAGGCTCATTCCTGCCCATCAGTTCCCACTGTGATGCTTGCCTCTTGATGAGGAAGCTCCACACAGACAAGCTCAGAACAAAAACAAACGCCGGCTTCCTGAACTCGAGCATGTACGTTGTCAATAGTCCCTGACAGAAGCTCAACGCACTCATAGAGCAGAGTCGAAGCAGCTGTCTGCTGTCTCTCAACTGATCCTTGCTGACAAACTGCTTCCTATCCCAGTTTCAGAGGATTGTGTCACCTGTCAAATTACACTGGGACATGAGCCAGTCAGGGACTCAACAAAATGTCATTTTATCTCAACCGCCTTGATATTACCTGTTTTTGCCTCTCTGTTATTTTTTGCGTGATTGTATGTGTGTGATTTTGATTGCAGGAGAAAGTGAGGACTGCAGATGCTGGAGATCAGAGCTGAAAATGTGTTGCTGGAAAAGTGCAGCAGGTCAGGCAGCATCCAAGGAGCAGGAGAATCGACGTTTCGGGCATAAGCCCTTCTTCAGGAATGAGGAAAGTGTGTCCAGCAGGCTAAGATAAAAGGTAGGGAGGAGGGACTTGGGGGAGGGTCGTTGGAGATGCGATAGGTGGAAGGAGGTTAAGGTGAGGGTGATAAGGTGAGGGTGATAGGCCGGAGTGGGGATGGGGGCAGAGAGGTCAGGAAGAAGATTGCAGGTTAGGAAGGCGGTGCTGAGTTTGAGGGATTTGACTGAGTCAAGGTGGGGGGAGGGGAAATGAAGAAACTGGAGAAGTCAGAGTTCATCCCTTGTGGTTGGAGGATTCCGAGGCAGAAGATGAGGCGCTCTTCCTCCAACCGTCGTGTTGCTATGGTCTAGCGATGGAGGAGTCCAAGGACCTGCATGTCCTTGGTGGAGTGGGAGGGGGAGTTGAAGTGTTGAGCCACGGGGTGGTTGGGTTGGTTGGTCCGGGTGTCCCAGAGGTGTTCTCTGAAACATTCCACAAGTAGGCGGCCTGTCTCCCCAATATAGAGGAGGCCACATCAGGTGCAGCGGATGCAGTAAATGATGTGTGTGGAGGTGCAGGTGAATTTGTGGCGGATATGGAAGTATCCCTTGGAGCCTTGGAGGGAAGTAAGGGGGGAGGTGTGGGCGCAAGTTTTGCATTTCTTGCGGTTGCAGGGGAAGGTGCTGGGAGTGGAGGTTGGGTTAGTGGGGAGTGTGGACCTGATGAGGGAGTCATGGAGGGAGTGGTCTTTTCGGAACGCTGATAGGGGAGGGGAGGGAAATATATCCCTGGTGGTGGGGTCCGTTTGGAGGTGGCGGAAATGATGGCGGATGATATGCTGTATATGGAGGTTGGTGGGGTGGTAGGTGAGGACCAGTGGGGTTTTGTCCTGGTGGCGGTTGGAGGGGCGGGGCTCAAGGGCCAAGGAGCGGGAAGTGGAGGAGATGCGGTGGTGGGCATCGTCGATCACGTCTGGGGGGATATTGCGGTCTTTGAAGTAGGAGGCCATCTGGGTTGTACGGTATTGGAACTGATCCTCCTAGGAGCAGTTTTGATTTTGATTGCAGCTTGCAATAGTGTCATCGGCAAGTCAAGTGTGAAGACTCCCAGACTAAATCCTTACACTCACTTAGCAAGTGTAATTTACACCTTAAAGGCACCAAAATCAACAGATTGGTAAAGAAGGAATTGCAATTTTGTTGCAACTCAAGAACTCAGGATGTCTGAATGTTCCTCCAATGGGGAAATACCAGTTGAAGTATAATTACTATTACCTTGGAGAAAGTATGGCAGCCAATTGGATCACACAAACACATGAGCATCAATGGTCAGATATGTTTGAGCGCTATCAGTTGAGGGATAAATATTGGGCAGTTTACCAAGAGAAGTGTGTGGCAAAACAAAAACTGCAGATGCTGGAATCCAAAGTAGACAGGCAGGAGGCTGGAAGAACACAGCAAGCCAGGCAACATTAGGAGGTGGAGAAGTTGATGTTTCAGATGTAACCCTTCTTCAGGACTGGGGGTGGGTAGGGGGTGGGGGGGTGGCGGGAGACTCCTCCCACATGACCATCCTTGGCCTTGCCCATTGCCAAAACAAACCACAGCACCTATTGGAGGAACAACACTTTATCTTCTGCCTGGTCACCCTACAGCCCAGAGGACTAGCATTGAGCTCTCCAATTTCAAATAACCTCCTTCTCCATCCCCCGACTCCCTTTCCAGCCCCTCCTCCTCACTGCCACTCCTCCCAGCCACCAACCAGATTCTCTATCTTTCCATTGGTAAAAACAATGACTGCAGATGCTGGAAACGAGATTCTGGATTAGTGGTGCTGGAAGAGCACAGCAGTTCAGGCAGCATCCAAGTAGCTTCGAAATCGACATTTCGAGAGCTACTTGGATGCTGCCTGAACTGCTGTGCTCTTCCAGCACCACTAATCCAGAATCTGGTTTCAAGCATCTGCAGTCATTGTTTTTACCTCGTTGATTTTAACCCTACTGCGAATCCTCTTGCAAGGATGCCTGCCTTGAAGAAGTTTTCCTCCTCTCTCTACAAGAATCTCAGGGAGTCCCTCTCCCACTGCAACTCCCAGGTCATTTCCTCTGCCCTGAAGCTCTTACTCTATGCTACTTTCTCCCCACCCCCACCCTCCTCTAGCTTATCTCTCCACTCTTCAGGCTCACTGCCTTTATTCCTGAGGAAGGGCTTTTGCCCGAAACGTCGATTTCGAAGCTACTTAGATGCTGCCTGAACTGCTGTGCTCTTCCAGCACCACTAATCCAGAATCTATCCTTCCATTGAACAACTAGATCATACCCTCTGCATGTCTTCACCTATTCCCACTTCACCTCCCCAATCTGCCATCCCCTTTATCTGCAGCTCCCTGTATACACAGCCCCAATCCAAGGGTTATACCCCAAATGTCAACTTCCACACCTCCTGATGCTGCCTGGTAGCTGTGTTATTCCAGCCTCTTGCCCGTCTACTTTCTACCTGTGAGGAATAGACAAGATGTTGGTTGAATGTCTCATTTACAAGGCCACATTTCTGACAGTGCTGTACTGCACTATCGACTCAGGCGTTCTCACTGTAGATCCGGGGCAACCTGTGCATTGAAATGGTGAATCTCTGGATTTCTGAAGAAGTCGAATACCCCAATGAGAGTCCTCTTGGCCACAAAGGTGGCTGGAAAACAAAGCTGAACAATAAATGGGGGTTCAATATGATGACTGATAGAATGAGACAAAAACCCAACTCTTATAGAATCCCTACAGCACAGAAAGAGGCCATTTGGCCCATTGAGTCCTCACTGATCCTCTGAAGAGCATTCCTCCCAGGCCCAGCCCTATAACCCTACATTTCCCATGGCTAATCCACCTAAACTGTATGTCTTTGGACTGTGGGAGGAAACGGGAATATCCAGAGGATATCCACACAAAGACACAGTGAGAAATAGCAAGCTCCGCACAGACAGTGACCTGAGGCTGTGAGCTGTGAGCCAACAGTGCCAACCACTGAGCCAACCTGCCAACCTCCTTTAAATGCCCTTCGCTTTTCTGAAGGCACTGACTTGCTGGGGGTAAGGTCATAGATACCAGCCCCAGTACCTCAGGTCTGAGTTTAAAAGGCCATTCAACAACTCCAGCCTGTTTATAAAGTTCACAGGGAAAAAGCACTTAGAGCTTCACAGGCAAATCCCTTTTGACTCCTCAATAGAATTTGAGCATCACATTTAAAAAGATAGAGTGAGAAAGGTAGATTGAAGAAATCTGGATTTGGGCGTCAGTGGGAAGTGCTGACTAGTTTGAGATGAAGCAGACACACTTAATCTTGACATGGATGTGGGAATTCTCCCACTTGCAGTTCAGTTGTTGCTGAGTGAGATTGATGATGTTTTGTCTGCCATGGCTCAGACTGAATTTGCTCATTCAGCCTTCGACTTTTCACTGCGTTTATTATGCAACCAACTTCCTCTTCTTGTGGAATTGTGTGGTCAGGGAGGTGGGAATGCAGACCAATGCCAGCTCTTTCTGGTATTCACGCTGCTGCCACTATACTTAATACTTATGTTACATGCTGCAAACCAGGAACTGGCCTTCTTCATATTGTGGTGCTTGAGTTTATCACTGAGGGACCTGGTTCAGAGGAATGTTCACTCCCTGTTTCATAGACACGGAACTGGGAACATTGGTGGAGAGAATCACAGTCTTTCTTTCCCTGTGGACTGCCACAGAAGGCTACATCACATTTAATAAGCCCAGGGAGTTTGGATCCAAATTGCTGTGTCAATACTGTGTACCAGGTGAGACTGGATGCCGAGCAGTGCACAAAGGAGGTCAATGATTATAGAATCCCTACAGTGCAGAAGGAGGAAGGGTTACACCCGAAACATTGACTTCTTCACCTCCTTCTGCTGCCTGGCTTGCTGTGTTCTTCCAGCCTCCTGCTTAACTACCACAGACACTCCACTTGGCAGGCTGGTTTCCTGTTGGAAAACAGGTGTATTTAACCAGACTGGGCAGTGATGTTAGCACTCCACCCACTTTAAACCCCACTCCACCACCCCCCAAGCGAGGTCTAAATTAAGCTCAGAGCTTGCTTGTCTTGAGGAGCTACCTGGTTTCACTACTCAATTTCCAGGTCTACTTTACTAACATTTGCCTCCAATTCCAGCCTTTGTTCCTCCATTAGTTTTTTTTTTTCCCCCTGCTCCCGGATTCTCAGTCCCAGGCCCTCCAGAACGTACAGAAATTCAGCCACGATCAGAGCACGTTTATGTACCGAGACGGTGACATTATGGGGCACAAAGGTTGTTACAACAGTGACCTCCACATGCACAGCTGTATTCTGGTTTAGAGGTGACAGTCACCAATAACCAAGGTCACTGGGCCAGTTGGCAGCCATTTTGATGCCTACGTTCCCGTTTAGGCCAATTATTCAGTTTTCACGAAGCTCATGAGGAAAATGCAATACTTGGTTTTCTTGTATAATCTCGACATCCACCCCCTGCCTAAAGTTGCCACGGCATTTGCAAATAATTAGTGCAGAATACCGACGAGCCTAACTGTTATCTTGAGATTACATTCTGACATTCTGACCACAATTGGTGATTTGCCACAATCCGACTTGAGGAACCTTGTTGTCATTATGACCAGTCCCAGCTGAGTATCACCGCTGTATTTTGCTTTCATACGACAACCCCCCAATCCTTAAACTACCAGATCAGGAGGGTGAGGAGGGAAGAACTTTATTTACCCTCTCCCTCAGTTGGTCACAGCAAAGGTAATCAAAGTGTGATTCCCTTCCTTTCCTAATGCTTTTCCTCCAAACCGAATGAATTTCAGTTTTAAAAAGAAGATAATTTTAACAAGCCTTTTTCGACTTAACAAAAGAGTGGGTTTATGAGTTATGAAACATGAGAAAAAAGAGAATATAACACGAATAAATACAGATTAGAAATGGAAAGTGAGTCCAAAAAAACCCATTAAAATTAGAAGATAGAAGATAGAACATCATAGCGCAGTACACGCCCTTCAGCCCTTGTTGTTGCGCTTATCTGTGGAACCAATCTGAAGCCTATCTATCCTGCACTATTCCATTATCATCCATATGGTTATCCAATGACCATTTAAATGCTCTTCATGTTGGTGAGTCTCCTACTGTTGCAAGCAAGGCGTTCCACGCCCTGACTATTCTCTGAGTAAAGAAACTACCTCTGACATCTGTCCTATATCTATCACCCCTCAATTTAAAACTATATTCCCTTGTGCTAGCCATCGCCATCCGAGGAACATGGCTCTCACTGTCCACCCTATCTTACCATCTGATTATAGAACATAGAACATAGAAGAATACAGCGCAGTACAGGCCCTTCGGCCCTCGATGTTGCGTCGATCAAAGCCCACCTAACCTACACTAACCCACTATCCTCCATATACCTATCCAATGCCCGCTTAAATACCCATAAAGAGGGAGAGTCCACTACTGCTACTGGCAGGGCATTCCATGAACTTACGACTCGCTGAGTGAAGAACCTACCCCTAACATCAGTCCTATATCTACCCCCCCTTAATTTAAAGCTATGCCCCCTTGTAATCGCTGACTCCATGGATTATCTTACATGTCTCAATTAAGTCATCTCTCAACCTTCTTCTCTCTAACAAAAATAGCCTCAGGTCCCTCAGCCTTTCCTCACAAGACTTTCCCTCCATACCAGGCAACATCCTAGTCAATCTCCTCTGAACACTTTCCAAAGCTTCCTGTAATGCAGTGAACAGAACTGTACGCAATACTCCAAATGTGGCCACACCAGAGTTTTGTACAGCTGCAGCATGACCACTTGGTTCTGAAACTTAATCCATCTATCAATAAAAGCTGACACAGCATATGGCTTCTTAACAAACCTATCAACCTTGGTGGCAACTTTCAGGGATCTATGTACGTGGACATTGAGATCTCTCTGCTCATCTACACTACCAAGAATCTTACCAATAGCCCAGTACTCCTTTTTCCTGTTACTCCTTCCAAAATGAATCACCTCACACTTTTCTGCATTAAACTCCATTTGCCACCTCTCAGCCCAGCTCTGCAGCTTATCTATGTCCCTCTGTAACCTTCAACATCCTTCAGCACTATCCACAATTCCATTGACCTTAGTGTCATCCGCAAATTTACTAACCCATCCTTCTACGCCCTCATCCAGCTCATTTATAAAAATGACAAACAACAGTGGACCCAAAACAGATCCATGTGGTACCCCACTGGTAATTGAACTCCAGGATGAACATTTCCCATCCACTACCACCCTCTGTCTCCTTTCAGCTAGCCAATTTCTGATCCAAACCTCTAAATCTCCCTCAATCCCAGCCTCCATATTTTGTGCAATAGCCTCCTGTGGAGAACCTTGTCAAACACCTTATTGAAATCCATGTACACCACATCAACCACTTTACCCTCATGTTTGGGCACCATCTCACTATTCTCCTCCACAATATTGTCTTTTTCCAGTGTGAAAACTGACAAAAAAACATTCATTTAACACTTCCCCAAATCCTCTTGGACTCCACACACAGCTTCCCACTACTATCCTTGATTGGCCCTAATCTTTCTCTAGTCATTCTTTTATTCCTGATATATCAAAAGAAAACCTTAGGGTTTTATGATCCTATCTGCCAATGACTTTTCATGTCCCTTCCTGGCTCTTCTTGCCTCTCTTTATCGGTCTTTACTGGCTAACTTGTAACTCTCAAGCTCCCTAATCGAGCCTTCACGTCTCATCCTAACATCAGCCTTTTAACAAGAGATTCAACTTCTTTAGTAAACCACGGCTCCCTGGCTCAACCACTTCCCCCTCGCCTGAAACGTACATACTTATCAAGGACATACAGTAGCTGCTCCTTGAACAAGCTCCACATTTCAATTGTGCCCATCCTCTGCAGTTTCCTTTCCCATCCTACGCATCTGTGACCAGTCCCAGCTGAGGTTCACCACTGTATTTTGCTTTCATACGAGACACCCCCAATCATTAAACTACCAGTTTAGGAGGGTGAGGAGGGAAGGACTTTATTCACCCTCTCCCTTAGTTGGTCACAGCAAAGGTAATCAAAGAAATATCCCTTCCTTCTTGAATACCTTTCCTGCAGACCAAATGAATTTCAGTTTTAAAAGGAAAAGCCAATTTTAATGGACCTTTATTGATTTAACAAAAGAGTGGGTTTATAAGTTATGAAACACGAAAAGAAATTAGGATGTAATGCACATGAACACAGATTAGAAGTGGAAAGTGAGTCCAAAAAATGTTAAAATCAGAAGATGGTTGGATGTGCATCAAGATCAGTCACAATATGAACATAGTGGAGCAGTGAACATTGAGCAGTCAATCTTGAGATTGTTGCCCTTGCAGTTTAAGTGAAATTTCTTTGACCTGTTTGGACTGGCTTGCTAACTAGTTTCCAGCACTCAGAACGATACCTCCCTTTAGCTGCAATGTCAGGGTTACTAGTGCATGTTCCTTCCACTATAACGTTTGCAGCACACCACTGTTCACACTCACGCAGTATCTCATCCCACCAGCACACCCAATCCACTTGGCACACAGAAACCAGGTCTGAAACTCAATGTTAAATCCTGTCCCTGTGTACTCCAGTCTCGCACCCAGGTTACTGTATTTTCCCTGTTAAAGTCACAGTCTAAGATAACCCAGAGAGATTACTAATCAATTTTGCAATGTATTAAAGCTTCTTCAATACCTTTAGGTAAAATATTCAAGAATTTGTGGGGTCAGTGTGGATTGAATGGGTCAAGTGACCTGCACTTTAGGGACTCCATGATTCTATGAATTCTTCTGCATTCAGCCACTGGATTTCTATCTGTAGTCATCCTTTGCAAATATCAGAACTGTTTTTTTTTAAATATATAATTAATGGTTGAACATGTTGATGAGTACTTCAGGCTCTGATGTATCACCATGACAGTTTACAAAACAGCTGAATTTACCAACGGATGAAAACAGAACATACCTCGGAATAAGTAATTCTGTGTGAAGTGCTTTAGGGTGTTCCTGACTGATGCGATAATGTCCTATAATTTCTTTGGTGTTAACATACTGAAAATGCTCGTCAGGCCTGGTGGCAACTGTGGAGAGAGAGAGTCATAGAGTTAAAAATTCATACAGCACGGAAACAGACCCTTTGGTCCAAACCGTCCTTGACCAGGCATCCCAAACTGACCTAGCCCCACTTGTCAGCACTTGGTCTATATCCCTCTACATCGTTCCTATTCATTCACCCATCCACATGTCTTTTAAATTTTGTAATTGTACCACATTCTACCATTTCCTCTGGCAGCTCATTCCACACACACACACCCCACCCTCTGCATGAAAATGTTGCCCCTTAGGTCTCTTTTAAATCTTTTCTCTCTCACCTTAAACCTATGCCCTCTAGTTTAGACTCCCTGACCCTGGAAAAAGGCTTCGGTTATTTACCCTATCCATGCCCCTCATGATTTTATAAGCTTCTATAAGGTCATCCCTCAGTCTCCAATGCTTCAGGAAAATAACCCCACCCTTTACAGCCTCTGCCTATAGCTTAAACCCTCTAATCCCAGCACCATCCTAGTAAATCTTTTTCTGATCCCTTTCAAGCGTAACAAACCTTATTCGTGCCTCACAAATCTTGTTGAATTCTTTGAGAAGAATACAAAACAGGTGGATGAGGGTAAAGTGGTTGATGTGGTGTATAGGTATTTCAGTAAGGCATTTGATAAGGTTCCCCACAGTAGATTATTGCACAAAATACGGAGGCATGGGATTGAGGGTGATTTAGCAATTTGGATCAGAAATTGGCTAGCTGAAAGAAGACAGAGGGTGGTGGTTGATGAGAAATATTCATCCTGGACCTCAGTTACTAGTGGGGTACCACAAGAATCTGTTTTGGGTCCACTGCTGTTTGTCATTTTTATAAATAACCTGGATGAGGGCATAGAAGGTTGGGAGGTAAATTTGTGGATGACACTAAGGTCAGTAGAGTTGTGGATAGTGATGAAGAATGTTGTAGGTTACAGAGAGACATAGATAAGCTGCAGAGGTGGGCTGACAGGAGGCAAATAGAGTTTAATGCGGAAAAGTGTGAGGTGATACACTTTAGAAGAAGTAACAGGAATGCTGAGTACTGGGCTAATGGCAAGATTCTTGGTAGTGTAGATGAGCAGAGAGATCTCAGTGTCCATGTACATAGATCCCTGAAAGTTGCCACCAGGTTGATAGGGTTGTTAAGAAGGCATGTGGTGTATTAGCTTTTATTGGTAACAGGATTGAGTTTCAGAACCATGAGATCATGCTTCAGTTGTACAAAAGTCTAGTGCAGCCACATTTGGAGTATTGCGTACAGTTCTGGTTACCACATTATAGAAAGGATGTGGAAGCTTTGAAAAGGGTTAAGAGGAGATTGACTAGGATGTTGCCTGGTATGGAGGGAAGGTCTTATGAGGAAAGGCTGAGGGACTTGAGGCTGTTTTCGTTAGAGAGAAGAAGGTTGAGAGGTGACTTAATTGAGACATATAAGATAATCAGAGTGTTAGATTGGGTGGACAGTGAGAGCAATTTTCCTCGGATGGCGATGGCTAGCAGGAAGGGACATAGCTTTAAATTGAGGGGTGATAGATACAGGACAGATGTCAGAGGTAGTTTCTTTACTCAGAGAGTATTAGGAGCATGGAATGCCCTGCCTGCAACAGTAGTAGACTCACCAACTTTAAGGACATTTAAATAGTCATTGGATAGGCATATGGACAAGAATGGAATAGTGTAGGTTAGATGTGATTCAGATTGGTTTTACAGGTCGGTGCTGGAATGTGCTATGTAATATCTTTCTTATAGCAAGGAGACCAGAATTGAATGCAGTATTCAAAATGTGGCCTCATCAATGTCCTGTACAGCCACAACATGAGATCCCAACTCCTAAACGTAATGCAATTACCAATGAAGGCAAGCGTATCAACCACCTTCATCACCCTGTCTACCCTCACCCCTCAGTCTCTTTGCTCGGTAATACTCCACAGGGCCCTACCATTAACTGTATGAGTCTTGCCCTGCTTTGCCTTAGCAAAATGCAACACCTCACATTTAAATAAATTAAATATGGGCGGCACGGTGGCATAATGGGCGGCATGGTGGCACAGTGGTTAGCACTGCTGCCTCACAGCGCCAGAGACCCGGGTTCAATTCCCACCTCAGACGACTCTCTGTGTGGAGTTTGCACATTCTCCCCGTGTCTGTGTGCGTTTCCTCCGGGTGCTCCGGTTTCCTCCCACATCCAAAAATGTGCAGGTTAGGTGAATTGGCCGTGCTAAATTGCCCATAGTGTTAGGTGAAGGGATAAATGTAGGGGAATGGGTCTGGGTGGTTGCGCTTTGGCGGGTCGGTGTGGTCTTGTTGGGCTGAAGGGCCTGTTTCCACACTGTAAGTAATCTAATCTAAGTAATCTAATCTAATCCAAACTTCATCTGCCATTCCTCCGTCCATGGGCCCATCTGATCAAGGTTCTGTTTAATCTGAGGTAATTTTCTTCACTGTTCACTACACCTGCAAATTTGGTATCATCTGCAAACTTACCAACCATGTCTCCTATATTCACATCCAAATCATTTTCCTAAATGACAAAAAGTATGGAACCAGTACCAACACAACATCTTGGCTAAGTATTTGATGTCTACTGCTTCATTTTATATTTATGACTGATTTGAACTAGGTTCCCTGGTGGACCAATATATGAATACACTTTACAGAACCCTAGATTCAATTACTAAGTGTGTTGATTTGCCGATCTTAGTTGGGGAATAGTAGAGAGATACTGTCAGTGTTCCTTAATTGTGGGACAGAAAAGAACAAAGTTCAAATAAAATATTAACTCTTTATAAGTCATTGATTGGGCCTCAGGTAGATATCATTCTGGTTATCACTACGTCAAGGCCTGGAGAGGATGCAGAAGAGATTTACCAGAATTATGGGATGAGGATGTCAATTATGTAGTAAGTTTAGAGAAACTAGGATAGCTACCCTTAGCAGAGAAGCTTCAGGGGAAATTGAATAGATGTGTTCAACCTAATGAAGATTGATTACTAAAGGAAGTAAGGAAAATCTATTTCCATTTCCAGGAAGGTCAGTAAGCAGAGGATACAGAATATTGACAAAAACACTCATGGGGAAATGATTTTCATGAAACCATCTTACTGTGACCTTAAATGATGGTGGAACCAGATTCAATAGTAATTTGCAAAAAGGAATTGAATAAATATTTGAAAAGGATAAAAAAGTGTGTGAGTGTCAGGAAGCAATTGGTCATTATCCAGCTGCTCATGTGTTGAGTGAAAGCTGTGGCCTGCAGCCACCTTTGGAGAGAAAGAGGAGACCTGGTGAGCTCCTCCTTGATACAGGAATGTTTTTACCCTTCCTGCTGCTGTCATGTCCTCTCAATACAGCCCTAGTGCCTTCCAATGGACAGACTGCATAACGCTCCTTAACTTTCACATGAAGGAGACTGAAAGCTCATAAGAATCCTACTCATTGACTACAGTTCAGCCTTCAACAGTATTATCCCCACTAGACTGATTACTAAACTTAGTGATCTCGGACTAAGTCCCACTCTCTGCAACTGGATCTTCAGTTTCCTGACCCACAGGCCACAATCAGTGAAGACTGGGGACAATATTTCATCCTCATTAACACTCAACACTGGAGTGACCCAGGGGTGCGTTCTCAGTCCCCTACTGTACTCACTGTATACCCATGACTGCGTTGCCAAATACCAGACTAATGCCATTTACAAGTTTGCTGATGACACAACCATAGTCGATCGAATCAATCTCAGATAGCGACGAAACAGACTACAGATGGGAGGTGGAAGACCTGGAAAAATGGGGCATTGAGAACAACCTAGTTCTCAGTGCTGGCAAAACCAAGTAACTCATTATTGACTTTTGAAGGAATGTTACTCATGCCCCCCAACACATTAACAGCACAGAGGTGGAATGAGTGGAGAGTGTCAAGATCCTGACAAGAGTGGAGAGTGATCATCCACAACAAGCTTTCTTGGACGTTCCATGTGGACGCACTGGTTATAAAGGCCCAACAACGTCTCTTCTTCCTCAGGACGCTGAGGAAATTTGGCATGACGGCGAATACCCTTACCAACTTTTATAGGTGCACCATCGAGAGCATTCTGTCTGGATGTATCACTACCTGGTATGGTAACTGTACCATTCAAGATCGGAGACAGGTGAACTCGGCCTGGACAATCACAAAGGCCAACCTCCCATCTATAGAATCCATCTACCAGGCCCGCTGTCAAGGAAAGGCTGCCAGCATTCTCAAAGATCCATCCCACCCCGGCAATGTTTTTCTAAACCTCTACCATCAGGGAGAAGGTACCGAAGCCTGAACACGTGTATCAGCCAGTTTTGAAACAGTTTCTACCCTACTGTTGTTAGAATACTGAATGGACTCACAAACTCTTAACATTTGCCTGTACCTACATTTGTGTTTTTGCAGTTGTTTACCTGTTATTTCCTTATCTATGTTACTTAACTCTGTGATCTGCCTGTAATGCTCACAAGTCAAAGCTTTTCACTGTTCCTCGGTACACATGACAATACATTCAATTCAATTCAATTGAAAGCTCTTCTTCAGCTCAATGTGGAATAATACCATCTTGCCGCCCACTGTCCCAACACCATCATTGCCGGTGATTCTTACTACTCTTCTTCTCAAAGGTTAACGAATGATGCCACATGGTTAGGGTGAGATTTTGGTGAAGATTTGTAGCTCAGGTTGTGCATCAGATTGTAAGCTTGTTTGCTGAGCTGGTGGACTTGCTCTCAGACGTTTCGTCACCACGTTAGGAAATATCATCAATGATCCTCCAGAGAAGCATCGCTGCTCTGTCCTGCTTGCTATTTATCTGTACACTAATGTGGCTGACTATAAATGGACGCGTACACTAGAACGAGCCATTAACACTAAACAACAGCAGACCAAGACAAAGAAAAGACTAGCCCTGCAAGAAATACTGGCCAAGCTCACATACAGCAAGGACATGGACAATTCAGAATCTTGGATACAGAACCTGTCTGACTGATCACTCACAGACACGGAAAAAGCCATCCTAGTACAAGGGATGAGCTTCAACCACAGGGACACGGATAAAAAGGACTTGCTAGCAGCACTGGAATCCACCCTGAAATACAACAGATTAAAGCAGGCCATCAGACAGACAGTAGCACCAACACTAAGCAGAAAGAAAGAAGGGTACACCCTCAATACATTGGAAAGGAAAGCCCTGGAAGGACTCAGAAAAGATAGAAATATCGTAATCCTACCTGCAGACAAAAGGCACATGACTGTCATCCTGAAGTGGATTGTGAGGCACAGGCCTACTAGTTTGAGAATGCCGTCCTTGCTGATGGAGTTGGTGCTGTCAGGCGTTTGAGTCCTTAGTTCATCTAGTAGTGAGGCTAATGTTTCTTTGGTGAGGCTGATGTTTATTGATGGCCATCATGTCAAAGGAAACCATGACCTCGTCATCCTCTACTTTGGTGTCTTTGACAATGTTAAGGAATTCCTTGGTGGAGTGGATGGAGTGGGTTGAGTCTTCTCCTGGGTGTTTCAGTTTGCATTGCAGTTCCTTTGCTAGTCTGTATGTCGGTATACTGGGAAGTGAGACTCTGGGTCTGAGGTTGGTCTCTTGTTTATTTATCTTCGGTAATCCGTAGAAGCGGCATGAGTTGGATCCTTCTGGTTTCATTCTTTGGGAGCCAGTCTTGTTAATTTCACCTGTCTTGTGTCATTTCCTCAGGATTTGCAGTAATACAGTTTTCTAGCTGTGGAGTTGGGAACACAATACATTGAAAAAGCAAACGCACGACTCGCAGATACCGATACCTACCTACAGGTGGCGATGTTCCCAACTCCACAGCTAGAAAGGTCCCTCAGTTGCTTCAGTCTTGGGGACTTAGGAAACTTGCATCATTTGCCCTGGAGCCAGGAAGTGAATTAGAAATAATTGACTTTATCTTTATGTTGCAAGTTTATTTTTGATTCCCCCCCCAACCCACTCAAGCCACTGAGTTTGTGTTTGCTGTGTGGGAGCACATGGTAGGTTATCATTCTGAACTGAGTTCAGCCTATGCTGACCTCCCCATTACGGCATTTCACATCACAAAGATCAACAGTATCTCTGACTAACAGCGAACCTCAGAGTAATTAGCACTAATGTTGGACTTCCTTGTTTCTGGCCAATACTACATCCTGTTTGTGTTCCACCCTAATGGACTAGATGAGTAACACTCAACTTGTTTATGCTGCTTATCCTGTTTAGTTTGGAGATATTTTGAAAAGGCTAATGTCTGTCCTGATTGGCTCAGGGGCCACATTCTCTGCGTCGGTTCTATCAAGAGACAGAAGTACTGCAGATGCTGGAATCCAAAATAGGAGGCTGGAAGAACACAACAATGCAGGCAGCATCAAGAAGTGAAAAACTTGATGATGTGGGTATAACCCTTCTTCCAAGACTAGGGTGGGTGTAGGGCGAAATGCAGATAAAAGGGGGGGGGGGGGGCAGGGGGCAGGGTGGTGAAATGGGAATAGGTGAAGACAAGTAGAGGGTATGACCTGGTCAGTCAATGGAAGGAATGAATCCGGTTGGTAGCAGGGAATAATGGAAGTGGGGGGGGGACTGGGAATCGGGGGATGGGGAGAGAGTTTATTTGAAATTGGAGAACTCAGTGTTGACCCTTCAATTTGTGCGTGGTTCATTTTGGCAATGGAGGAGGCCAAGGATGGTCATGTTGGAATGGGCCAAATTTGGAGGGTTTGGACAGTTACATCTTCACAGAAAGAGTGATAGCAGCTCTATAACTGACCTCAGTGGCTTTGGGCTACAGGGAATTTTAGAGAAGGAGAAAAGATGTTAAGTTCAGCATGCTGCGGGGAAAAGAATCAGTGGAAATCTACCAAAATGAGGTGAGACTGTTGGGTTTCCGTTTTCAGTAAGTTATGGTTTTTGTAACAGAAAATTGGAGAGTCCAATGGGTATGCACTGGAGAAGCCAATGCTTTCAGGTGATGCCAGAATAAGTAAGTGTTTCTGGGAAAGAGAAAGCGAGCTAGCCTGTAGCATTGGTGTGCAAAGCTCTGCAGGTAACTGAATTCGCTGACCTGCACTGCAGTTTGGCAAAGTTTCCCAAGACTGGTCACCCTGCTATATGAAGGATATTATTATATTATAATGTTACTTATGAACAGTAGGTGTTCAACATGAGAGCTCAGGGGGATAGGAGATCAGTATGTGACCACAATGATATATCCAGCTGTATCCTGAGAACTTGGACAATCGTAAGATGATCTCATCAGGGACAGGACTGTCTTCAGCATAGGAGATCCTGCAGGGCTCAGAAAAAAATGACCAGGAAGTTGCCAGGAATGGAAGGTTTGACTTATAGGGAGAAACTGGATAGGTTGGGACATTTTTCCCTCGAGTATAGGAGGTTGTGGAATGACCTTCTAGAGGCTTATAAAATCATGAGGAGCATTGTTCAGGTGAATAGCAAAGGTCTTTTCCCGAGGGTGGGGGAGTTCAAAACGGGGGTGGAGGGCATATTTTTAAAGTGAGAGAAGAAAGATTGAGAAAGAACATGACAGGCAGCTTTTTTTTTTACAGAGAGTGGTTTGTGTGTGGAATGAAGTGCCAGAGGAAGTGATAGATACAGGTACAGTAACAATATTTAAAAGGTGTTCGGATAAATACCTGAATTAGAAAAGGTTTGAAGGGGTGTGGATAAAATGCAAGCGAGTGAGACTAGTTTGGTTTGGAAACATGGTTGGTATAGATTAGATTTGATTCCCGACAGTGTGGAAACAGGCCATTTGGCCCAACTAGTCCACACTGACCCTCCAAAGAGTAAACCACCCAGACCCATTTCACCCTAACTAATGCACCTATCTCTACGGGCAATTTAGCATGACCAATTCACCTAACCTGCACATCTTTGGACTGTGGGAGGAAACCAGAGCACCCAGAGGAAACCCACGCAGACACAGGGAGAATGTGCAAACTCCACACAGACAGATGCCTGAGGCTGGGATCAGACCCGGGTCCCTGCAGCTGTGATGCAGCAGTGCTAACCACTGAGCCATTGAGCCGCCCCAGTTGGAACGAAGAGTCTGTTCCATGCTAGATAGATAGAAATAGAAATATATACAACAAATGTGCTGGAACTCCTCAGGGATTTATTTACATTGCACTGTAATTGAGTAGTGCCTGTCAGCTCAAGACTTGATCAAAATACTTGCTCTGAAAACTAGGATTTAAGTAGCAGTTTAATGTAACAGAGGGAGATGAACATGTGACAAGGTCTAGGGAAGTAATTAGGACTTAAACTACTGAAGGACAAATAGGGCAACGGATGTTGGGATGCACGAATGTACAGAATGGGAGGAACTCGGGATTCTGAGCAGGATCTAGGCTTGGACAGGAATATAGTGCTAGAGAACAAAGGTGCCCAAGGAGGGATTTGAATACCACATAAGGATGTTACAATCTTATTAAAGGAGATTTGAGATAAAATTAGATTTCTTCCACACACAGTGGCAAAACTTTGAAATGGAAATAGAATTACTTTACAACTTGAGCATAATAGCCTTGTAACTCTTCTACTGGTACAGAGAAATGAATGTTACAAATTCTACTGCAACAGAAATCTCATGAAGAAGCAGAAAAGCAAGACAAGAGAAATTTTTTAAGCTTCAGATTAATGTTATGAACAGTAGGTGTTCAACATGAGAGCTCAAGGGGATAGGAGATCAGTATGTGACCACAATGATATATCCAGCTGAATGCTGAGAACTTGGACAATAGTAAGATGATCTCATCAGGGACAGGACTGTCTTCAGCATAGGAGATCCTGCAGTGAGAAACACCTGTTGACAGTGGGGAAATTTACTCTCAAGACAGCTATCAATATGTGCAGAAGCTCTCAGGTTGCAACTCATCAGCTGGACCAAAGACATTCCAGGCTGAATGAGAACAATATATTGGAAAAATGGAGAAATATCTGTAGAAGAGAGAGTGGAAAGATCAGTGACAGAGGGCAGGATGGAAATATCACAGAGACCACCAAATAAAAGAAAAGGAGGCCTGAGTAGTGGGGGAAAAGTAGTACCCTAACTGTAAGAAGCTTAATTTCTTTTTGCACATGCAAATACTTAGCTGGACAGAAGCAGAATAAAGCTGCTGGAGACAGGTCACCCAATAATTCTGACAGATTATTCTACACCTGTTGCCTCCAACACCTAGATAGTGATCAACTGGTCAATTATTGAGTCTCATCCCTTGCCTGTGCACAGCGATTGTCACACTATTGACAGTCTTAGTTATTTGTTGTATCATCTTTCAGCTTGGTCTAGAGATCTATCTTTGCAGATTAAAGTATGTTTTGTGGTGGCAGTGCAAGCAAATTAATAAGAAATGTATTAGGAACTGATGTGTGAAGCTGGTATATTACAGCATTAGAGAAATAAGAGGCTGTTCAGCTGATTATGTCCCAGGTAGACTTCCGCAAAATCAGCTCAGCTAGTCCCGCTCCTGTTCCCTTCCTCTGTGGGCAGTGAACCCTGTATTTTGTTCCTCCAGCTGCTTATCTAACAAATCTGCAAATTTCAAATCTAGAGACCAACCTGCAGCCTAGTGACATCGTGAAAAAACAAGCTGAAGCAATAATGATGAGTGGTGAGCCTGGAACATCCAAATAGAAACCAAAAATATACCACTTCCAAACAGAATGGAGAAATTCATTCCTGTTCATGATTGTAAAAGATAAGAGCACTTGGCTAACATGCCCCCAAAGTACATCAATTATTAAAAAGTGGGCATTAGAATGACACCACACACTGGTAAACTGGTGGGTCGATGGCCATTTTGAAAGCTCAACAGTTATCTTATTCTGAACCAATAGCAAAAGCAAATACCTGCACGGAAGCATCATTTTGCGATTTCCAGCTCTTGGCAAAACACAAGAAACTGTCATTCATGGAAGACAAAGTAATTAAAGCAGCAACGACTGTTACCGCTGACTTTTTATCCAAAGACCTGAGGAACAATGACAAAATAATAACGGCAATCCAAAGCTGCCACTTGGTGCTTCCAGCAAGAAGCGAGATGAGTAGAATCATTGTCCAAAGACATCTTTTAGCAACTGCAGCAGGACCTGAAGAACTGTGAATGTTTCTCACTGCAGTTCCATAAATCCATCAACATGACCAACACAGCCCAGCTGACCAATTTTGATCTCATCGTTTTTCAGGACATAACGCCAAGGGAAGATTCTCTCACCTTTTTGCCCCTTAAAAGGGAGAATAAGGGGTGAGGATGTTTATGACAAATGCAAAAGATATGAGCTGGAGTAAAACATTCCAGTCAAAACACTGGTTTCTATCAAACTCATAGTGCAGCAGCGTGATCTTAGTGCAAATCCTTACCACTGGTGAATTCAATTGTATTTACATTCAGGGTTAATGCAACCTGAACAATGCTACAATCAGGGAACGAGTTGCAGTCTATTTATTTGTTGTGAGCATTTTAATTAGTACCTGATTGGGAGGGACAAAGTGACAGTGGAGTCCGAGCACAATCATTTCAAAATGTCTTTCTGAAACTGCTCCTATCTTCTCCAAAGTGTCTTCAAAGAAGGTTTTTTCTTGTTTGCAGCTGGATGTGACAAATAATCAAAGGAAGCACGTGTACATTGTCAAAGTGCTGTCACGAGCAGCTTTCCCTACAAACAAAGTTGAGGCGAAGGGGAAGAATGAAAGCTTCCAGATTCAATCAGAAGCAACAACTTGAAATTTCTGAGAGTCACCAAGCCAGCACAGACATTGCCTTTTAAATTCAGTTGTCTCGTTCAAATTAAGCAAGCTATTTAATGAGATGCAACTTCCCATGTTTTGCAGGATGAGATGATAAAAGGAGGATTGAAGGCATCAAGAACAGACCTGTTACTAGGGGGAGTTATTGAGCATACAGAGATGAAACAATAATCCACTATAGCATCATGTACACAGGAGATAGGTCATTACTCTGAGGAGATGAGCAAAATGATGCTGAAGTGCATCCATGAAAGTCATCAAGGAATTGAGTCTAGTCTGAGGAGGGCACGAGAAGAACTGTACTGACCAAATATGAGCAACAAAATGAAGGACCACAGTCCAATGCTTGCAACAAATACCAAGATAAGCAAGCCAAAAAGTCACTTATGACACATAACATGCAATGCAATTCTTGACGTAGATCTTGCCACCCTCACAGAATCTGATTACAGTACCTTGTCACCATTGACTACTATTCTGACGACTAGAGTTAGATCAGCTGATGTCAATGACTACCAGTGAACTAGAGGGCACATGTTTAGGGTGAGAGGGGAGTATAGAGACCTAAGGAACAACTTGTTCATGCACGGGGTGGTACATGTATGGAATGAGCTGCCAGAGGAAGTGGTGGAGGCTGGTACAATTACAGCATTTAAAAAGCATCTGGATGGGTACATGAATAGGAAGGGTTTAGAGGGATATGGACCAAGTGCTGGCAAATCAGACTAGATTAATTTAGGATATCTAGTCGTCATGGATGAGTTGGACCAAAGGATCTGTTTCCATGCTGTACATTTCTGTGTCTCTATGATTATGACTCTATAACAGAAGGCACAATTTAGTAATTGCAACATTTCAGATTTTGAGATGAGCAACAATGTCACAGGGACTCAGTGGTTAGCACTGCTGCCTCACAATGCCAGGGACCTGGGTACGATTCCCACCTTGGGCAACTGTCTGTGTGGAGTTTGCACATTCTCCTTGTGTCTGCGTGGGTTTCTTCCGGGTGTTCTGGTTTCCTCCCACAATCCAAAGCTGCGCTGGTCAGGTGAATTGGCCATGCTAAATTGCCCATAGAGTTTGGTACATTAGTCAGGGGTAAATGTAGGGTAGGGGAATTGGCCTGGATGGGTTTCTCTTCGGAGAGTCAATGTGAACCTGTTGGGCCGAAGGGCCTGTTTCCATACTGTAGGGAATCTAATCCACAAGTGAAGAATTTAGGGACTACACAAAAGATGGTGAAATTCAACACCAAATATCATTTCCACATTATCCCCAGTAAAATGGGAAGGCTGAGGGGACAATGCAAATTGCCAAAGGGGTTATAAGAAAATTGAACAAATCCAGCACAGACTTGAACAAAGCAAGATCAAAGCAATGGGAGAAACACACCCATTGAAGGGATGGAAAGTAGTCCATTCCAAAGTCAAATGTCAGACAACACCCAACCCACCCTTGCAATTGTGAATATTGAAACCAGAAATAGTATCAGACATCTGGATGGATCCGTGAATAGGAACAGTTTGGAAGGATATGGGCCAGGACAGGCAGGTGGGAATGGTTTAGTTTGAGATGATATTCGACATGGACTAGTTGGACTGTTGGGCCTGTTTCTCTGCTATATGACTCTATGACATGAGTAATAAAATCAAGATGAAAGAATAGAAAACCAAACTTAACTTTGGTAAAACTGCCCAGTCGTTGTCAAAATCATGCATTGAAGAGCCAGACAGAGTGAAAACATTCAACACTCTTAACAAGAGTTAGCCCATGTGAAAGTTTGGGACTTGCATTAAGCAATTTTCATGCCAATCATGTGCAGTGAATATGAATGACCCGATATATCTTTGCAACTTTGCATCTATATTCAAATAGAGAAGTTATATGTTCACTGGAGATGACTGATTAAGAAGATGTGATCTCACCACCTACACAGGGAACAACCAACAGTCCCAGAGATCCACTGTTCTCCAGCAATAGAAATGCATCAGCAACAGCAGTAAACATAGCAACAACCTTCACACAGGAATAACACTCCTCAGAGAAGCAACGTTCCCCCAGGAATGACCACACACCAGATGAAAGTTGATGACGATGTGCATGCATGTCATTAGAAGGCCTGCAGGATTTAAAGGCTACCTATGTCATATATGTGCAGGAACTGACAGAAGTGAAACTTAGTTTAATACATAGTTTTGTTAATAAATGACAATTTTCATTGTTGACTATGTATATTGCATAATATAAGTAATCTGTAATTGCAAATGAAAATGCATACTTTTTTTTATAAAAATGGAAGAATGCAACTGTACTTAGTGTATTGGCTGGCTTGTCGTATCATGTGACCACTATTTCTGCTGCAAGTGCCTTCGTGTTCAGTCTGTGGCAGCCATTACATACATTACTAGAAAAAAAAACCATTTAATCCTGCCATGATATAAAACCATAGCTAATTGGATTACGACCTTCAGGACTCTATATCGAATTCAATCACTTTAGGGCTGGAGCTCTTCCCATGATCTTGCTCCAAACCCCACCACTAGGCCTTGTTATCACATGGTCTGCTATAACATACCACTCATTGTTAGCAGCTAACAGTCCCCATTAACAGCTATTCACCCTCCTAGTGAGATTGTTGTCCACTCCTTTGTCCAGCTGCAGTTCTCTCTCTTAGGTGTCTATCCCCACCTGTCATTTACTCTTTCCCCTCTCCATCCAACCTAGCTTCCGCATATACACCAACCTTTCCTCACTACCATCAGTTCTGAGGAAGGGTCACTTGACCCAAAATGTTAACTCTGACCTCTTTCCACATATGCTGCCAGACGTCATGAGCTTTTCCAGCAAGTTTTGTTTTGGCTCTGATTTACAGCATCCGCAGTTCTTTCAGGTTTTTTGTCAGTTGACTTTATACTCTGATTTTGGTGGTAGAGAAGGCCACATTTCTACTTAGGAAGTGTTTTCTTCCTTCACTGCTGTCTGATTTTGCTCAGATTTTAAGGTGTAAGTCCTGTTAACCTGGACTCCCCACTGCAGCAGAAAGCTTTCCTGTCTCCACCCTTTAAAACCTGTCCAAAATCTTACCCTAACTTTTGAAATGTCAAGAAATAAAAGCCAATTTTACATAATCACACTTTACCATTAGAACTCTGGTGAATCTGAATTGAATTGAATTTATTGTCATGTGTACTGAGGCAAAGTGAAAAGCTTTATCTTGCGAGTAATGCAGGCAGATCACAGAGTTAAGTAGCATAGATAAGTAAATAATAGGTAAACAGTGGCAAAAATAAAAACACAGGTACAGGTGAATGTTAAGAGTTTGTGAGTCCATTCAGTATTCTAACAACAGTAGGGTAGAAACTATTTTGAAACTGGCTGGTGTGTGTGTGTGCGTGTGTTCAGGCTTCTGTACCTTCTCCCCGATGGTAGGGGTTGTAGAAAAACATTGCCAGGGTGGGATGGATCTTTGAGAATGCTGGCAGCCTTTCCTTGACAGAGGGCCGGGTAGATGGAGTCTATAGATGGGAGGTTGGCTTTTGTGATTGTCCAGGCCGAGTTCACCACTCTCTGTAACCATCTCCGATCTTGAATGGTGCAGTTGCCATACCAGGTAGTGATACATCCAGACAGAATGCTCTCGATGGCGCACCTATAAAAGTTGGCAAGGGTATTCACTGAATCTGGACTGCATTACCTCCAAGGCCAATGTATCCTTTCTGTAACAAAAACCAGAAAGTGCTGGAGAAACTCAGCAGGTCCAGCAGCATCTGTGGAGAGAAAGCAGAGTTAACATTTCAAAATGACACTGGAATCAAAACATTGACTCTGCTTGCACTCCACAGTTGCCACCAGACCTGCTGAATTTCTCCAGCAATTTCTGTTTCTGTTTCAACATCCATAGTTCTTTGTTTTATAATCCTTTCTGTCATCCACTACCTAGAAGTTGGCAGCTAAAGATTGGTAGCTCACACTGAGATGTGGGAGTATCTAACATCCATGGATCTCTAACATCCGTAACTCTTTGTAGGGATGGTTTGAACGGAGAGATGGGAATGAGGGAAAGCAGCAAAAGAAAGTCCTCGCATTTGCACAAACACTCTGATTAATTGGCATATCTTATTTCACCACAAGAATTTTAAATTGGTTGACAATGGCATCTTGTTGTAAACAGCTTGACAGTGCTCAGCTTGGGAGAACTTCAATTCACAGTGATGTCAAATTATGGTCATTAATTTTCATTCATTACCTCAAGAAAGACATTAATCTTTGCTCAAGTAGCTCCTTAATGACTAATTACAAGGTAAGTGCCTTTTCTGTTCAGTATGAGTAATGACTCACTAATGAACACAACAACATTCTGCTGGAAAACTTTCTCACCTTAATCACTGAGATGTCATAGTGTTTTCTTAAATTAGAAATCTGACTGTCAACATTTTGCAATACCTTGTTCTAGCTATTCCAGCTGTTACTATATTTTCAGATTGCAATTGATGAAAAGGTTAAATACAGCATCATTATTGTTTTCATGTCCTGAAGAAAAAACATAGATCTCTAGACATTTGCTGCCGCAGTTTAAAGGGATATCACACTTTGAAGTACAGAGATGATGTAAGTTCCCTGAATCGAGCAGAACAGGGAGACTCCAAATCTCTTGAAGTTTTCGACAGTTAACTGTTCTCTACACTAAATAGCCGTTCTTTGTCAGCTTGGTCACTGTCACCTTGGAAAATGATATTAAATGTTCATTTTTATAAAATTTCAAAGTAGTTTTCAAGTTTCCACTGACCATTAAATTTCATTTTTGTGAAAGTACCCCAACAGTTTGACCTGACTATCGTTTTGTTGACAAGACTGGATGCTCAGTGTTGATAACTATTCAACTGCAACATGCATCACAGCCAAACCCAAGTAACTCATCAGGCAATTTCTACAGCTGCAAGTGTGAACATGAGCATCTAGCTCGCTTGCATCTCCCTTCTCAAAGTTCCTTGGATTGGTTTAGCTCACCACAGGTTGACCTGGGCTGAATAGACCTCAACCAAACTTTGTGTTTCACTGTGTGTTTCACTGGCTGTGAACTGCTTTAAGACATCCAGAAGCAGTGAGAGGTCATCTCCAAAAGCAAGTTCCATATCCTCTATCATTCTCTCCAGAAAATTCTTTGCTGAGATTGATCAAGTATTAAATTTGCTTCTTTCGTAGCTTTTCTCCCGAGATAGTTTGTGCTTTCTTCATACTCTAAGGTATTCAACACTTCACATGCCGAGTGGGTCACCACATAGGTAAAAGATGGAGAACTTTCAAGTTGAAAAGTGCGCGCTCAGCCTTTGAGACCACAGGAGTTGTCTGCAGAACAGCAAAGGGTGAAAGGGTCACCAAACTACTCTGTTTCATATAGAGCAGATTCAGGCCTCTTGCAGCACATTGATAGTGCCTCTACCTCTGAACCAGAGGTCGGGAGTGTGGTGCTGGAAAAGCACAGAAGGCCAGTCAGCATCAAAGGAGCAGGCTACATCAGTGCCTCTAGTACATCGATGACTGTATCGGCACCACCTTGTGCTCCCACAAGGAGCTCAAACAGTTCATCAACTTCACTAATGCCTTCCACCCCGACCTCAAGTTCACCTGAACCATCAAGGACACGTACCTCCTCGTCCTGGACTTCTCCATCTCCATCTCCAGCGACTGAATAAACACAGATATTTACTACAAACCCACTGACTCCCAGAGCTACGTGGACTATACCTCCTTCTACCCTGCTTCCTATAAAATCGCCATCCCTTATTCCCAATTCCTCCACCTCCACCACTTCTTGGAAGATCAATTCCACCACAGAACACACCAGATGGCCTCCTTCTTCAAAGACAGCAATTTCCCCTCATATGTGGTAGACAATGCCCTCCAGTACATCTCTTCTATTTCCCGCACCTCCACCCTTGAACACCTCCCCTCCAAATGCAACAAGGATGAAAACCCCCCACCCCAGGTCCTCACCTTACACTCCACCAACCTCTGGATACATCGCATTATCCTTCACCATTTCTGCCATCTACAAACAGATGCCACCATCAGGGATATATTTCCCTCCCCACCCCTACCCCCTACCTATGTTTCAGAGAGACCATTCCGTCCGCAGCTCCCTTGTCAGATCCATGCTCCCACCAAACCACACCCCCCCCCCCCCCCCCGCTTCACCCCCCCCCCCACTCCACTGCACCAGTCCAACCCCTACTCCCGGAAGTGTGAACCCACTACCCACACCTCCCCCCTCATTTCTATCCAAGGCCCCAACGGATCCTTCCACATCCAACAGAAAGTTACCTGTTCTTCCACACACGTCATCTGCTGTGTCCATTATGCTCGATGTGGTCTCCCATACATCTGGGAGACGGAACGTCAACATCTCTGGGACACCCGCACCAACCCACCCTAGCGCCCCGTAGCTGAACACTTCAACTCCCCCTTCCACTCCACCAAGGGCATGCAGGTCCTGGGCCTCTTCCATTGCCAAACCCTAACCACGCGATGCCTGGAGGAAGAATGCCTCATCTTCCGCCTTGGGACCCTCCAACCACATGAGATCTATGTCGATTTCACCAGTTTCTTCATTTCTTCTCCCCCATCTTATCCCAGTCCCAGGCCTCTGGCTTGGCGCCACCCTCCTGACCTGTCCATCGTCCTTCCCATCTATCCGCTGCACCCTCCTCTCTGACCTATCACTTTCATCCTCAACCTTATCTGCATTCCCAGCTACCTTTCCACCAGCCCCACTCCACCCCTCCCATTTATGTCTCAGCCTCCTTGGCCCACAAGCCTCATTCCTGATGAAGGTCTTATGCCTGAAATGTTGATTCTCCTGCTCCTCCGATGCTGCCTGACCTGCTGTGCTTTTCCAGCACCGCAGTCTTCAACTCTGACCTCCAGCATCTGCAGTCCTCACTTCCTCTGAGCCAGAAGGCCAGAGTACTAGTCCCACTTTCACCAGAGGTTTATCACAACATGAACAAGTGAAGAGTGCCAGGGTGTAATGGTGGACAGAGTCAACAGTAGCTGTGCACATTGTCACATGCTGCACTGCCACCTCTCAACAAGATGAGGGAAACCATTGTGTGAGGAAATTCTCATTGCTCTGGGTGATTTTGCACACATGAGGCTCAGGAAAAGACTATCTGATCCTTCAAATATGTCATAGAGTCATAGAGACAAAAAGCACAGAAACAGACCCTTTGGTCCTTTACAATGTTTAGGCCATTCAGATAATTCCTACCACTTTTCTCTTCTATTATTATTTTGGGATATATTATAGTATCATGATAATATGTATATATGGGACACTGGTTTGGCCACCTTTGCAAAACTGCATTCACTTCTGGTCTCCCTTTTATAGGAAAGACATTGTTAAACTTGAAAGGATGCAGAAAAGATTTATAAGGATGTTGCAGGGGTGGAGGGTTTGAGCTATAGAGAGAGGCTGAATAGGCTGGGGCTACTTATCCTACTGCATCGGAGGCTGAGGGGTGACCTCAAAGAGGTTTATAAAATCATGAGGGGCATGGATAAGGTGGATAGCTAAGGTATTTTTCTCAGGACTAGGGAGTCCAAAACTAAGGTGAGAGGGGAAAGATTTAAAAGGGACCTGAGGGCCAACCTTTTTCACACAGAGGGTGGTGCGTGTATGGAGTGAGCTACCAGAGGAAGTGGTGGAGGCTGGTACAGTTACAACATTTAAAAGTCATCTGGTTGGGTACATGAATAGGAAGGGTCTAGAGGGATGTGGCCCAAATGCTGACAAGTGAGATTAGGTTAATTTAGATACTGGTTGACATGGACAAGTTGGAGAGAGGGATCTGTTTCTGTGCTGTACATCTCTATGACTCTTTGACTCTATTTATTGCCCATCCTTAAAGGCACTTGTGAAGGTAGTGGTGAGCTGCCTTCATCAATCACAGCAGATTTTGGGGTGGGTGGGGGGGGGGGGGATGTTTGGTGGAGGCAGGGAGTAGGGTGTTGCTGCAGATAGCTATGATGCTGTTCAGAAGGAAGTTCAGGATTTTGGCCCAGCAGGAGAGAAGGATCAGCGATAGAGTTCCAGCAATAGAGAATGGTGAGTGACTTGGAGGAGGGCCTGCAGGCGGTGGTGATGGCTCCATGAATAAGGGAACCCAAGTGTATTGCAGCCAGATTTGCTGACTCTGCAAAGATAGGTAGGATAAAGCAAGTTGTAAACATTGGAAAGGACTTTGAGACAGCTGATGGTCAAGAAAAATGCGACAGAAATGCAGGGCTTACTTTTAGAGGAAAAGGGGTTGGATATTCCAGGAAGAGGAAGAGCTGTGATCTGTGAGGTGATGCATGAAGTGGAATGTGCATTATGGTTGTCAGTAGGCAAGGACACGATGAGCTGAATGGTATTTAAAAAAAATCCATTCATGGGATGAGGATCTCACTGGCAAGGCTGGCATTTGTCACCCATCCTTATTTGCCCAGAGGACAGTTAAGAGCCAATCACATCACTGTGGGTCTGGAGTCACCTGTAGGCCAGACCAGATAAGGATGACAGTTAAAGAACATTAGTGAACAAGATGGATGTTTCCAATAATTGACTCACAGTCATCATTAGACTCTTAATTCCAGATTTTTATTGAATTCAAATTCCACCATGTGCCATGACAGGATTCAAACCTAAGTCCTCAGAATATTACCTCGGCCTCAGGATTAAAAGCCCGGCGATAATACTACTTGGCCATTTTGGCTCTTACCTCTTGGCTGGTTTTAGTAACTGCCATTTGGCATTGATTGCCTCAGATTGGTCTTAAAAACATACCACAGACGGTGAGCTTGATATTAGAAGTAACTTCCATCTCTGGTAAGCAGGATATTTATCAGGAGGAATCCTGCAAAAGCAAAAAGAAGACTTGAATTTATCCAGTCCCTCTTACAAACCTATAATATTTCAATGTGCACTTCAACCACTTTGCAATCAGAATGATTATCCATAATGTCAAAAGAGCTCCCGCTCATGTGCAGACATGGTTCTTGTTAAGTGCAAGGTCTGGGATTAATTTTTGAGGTTTATTTTGCAATTGTTGAAAATGTATTGAAAACGTCACTAGCTAATAACTCACTTGACAAAGTAACATAAGGAATGCAGGCAGATCATTTGACCCCTTGAGTCCATTCATCCGTTCAGATATGTAATGCACATCAAAGCTACCTCCACTCCCCATTGCTACAAAATACTGAAGATGCTGGAGATCAGAAACTGCTGGAAATACTCAGCATCCATGGCAACCATGGAGAGAGAGAAATAAAATTAACATTTCAGGTCTGAGGTGGCCAGTGGTTTGTTTCTGTCTCCACAGGTGCTGCGACTCATTGGGCATTTCCGTCATTTTCAGTTTCCATTTCTGCTCCATTTGAATACCTTATCCCTCAGAATCGATATATTTCTCGAAAATTCCTCTCCACAGCCAACCATCCAGTGGCAAGAATTCCTCCTGCCCTTTATGTGGAAAACGTGCTTCCTGATGTGCCTCGTCAATGACCTATTTCTACTCTTGGGATTTTGTTGTCCTTGTTCCCGCACCAGATGAAATAGTTTCCTCATACTTTTCTTATCGCTTCATCGTTTTAAACACCACAATCAGATCAGCCCCCAAACATCTATGCAAAAGGCATTACAAGCCATGTTTATGTCAACTGTCCTCAGAACTTAATCCTTTCAGTACCAATATTATTGTGGTGAATCTGCACCACAGCCCTCAAGATTGATGTACTCCTCCTGACATTTGGTGTCAGGACTGAACACAGTTCCAGATGAAATCTGACTAAACCCCTGTATAAGTGTTTCATCACTTGGAGTCATAGACATATATAACATGGAAACAGACCTTTCAGTCTAACTCGTCCATGCCAACCAGATATGCTAAATAAAGTCCCATTTGCCAGCATTTGGCCCATATCCCCCTGAACCTTTCCCATTCATATACCCATCCAGATGCCATTTAGATGTTATAATTATGTCAGCTTCCATCACTTCCTCTGGCAGCTCATTCCATACATTTCACCCTCTGTGTGAAAAAGTTGCCCCTTGGGTCCCTTTTAACTCTTTCCCTTCTTCTTATGCCATCTAGTTTTGGACTTCCTTACCCACACCAGGGAAAGGACCATGTCTATTATCCACGTCCCTCATGATTTTATAAACCTCTATATCATCACCTCACAGCCTCCAAAGCTCCAGGGAAAATATTCTCAGTCTATTCAACCTCTCTCTATAGCTCAAATCCTCCAACCCTGGCAACATCTTGTAACTCTTTTCAGAACCCTTTCAAGTTTCACAACACCCTTCTTATATCACAGAGGCCAGAACTGCACACAGTATTCCAGTGGCCTAACCAATGTCCTGTACAGCCTCAACATGACCTCCCATTTCCTATACTCAATGCACTGACCAATAAAGGCAAGCATACCAAATGCTTTCTTTCACTATTCTATTTACCTGGGATTCCACTTTCAAGGAAGTATGAACCTGCACTCCAAGGTCTCTTTGATCAGCAACACTCCCCAGGACCTTACATTAAGTGTATAAGTCCTGCCCTGATTCACCTTTCCAAAATACAGCACTTCACATTTATCTAAATTAAAATCCATCTGCCACTCCTCAGCTCATTGGCCCATCTGATCAACATCTCATTGTACACTGAGATGATCTTCTTTGCTGTCCACGACACATCCAATTTTGGTCTCATTTACAAACCTACTAACTCACTACCCTTTATATTCCAGTGACGTCTTGGAGCGTTTTATAATGCCTTTATGGGATTTGGGCATTGCTGATTAGACTCATTTTTTGCCCATCCCTAACTGTTAAGATTCAGCCACATTGCCGTGGGTCTGGAGTGACATGTAGGCCAGTTCAAATGCAGCAGATTTCCTTCCTTAAATTGGTGAAGCAGGTGGATTTTTACCCCATTGGGCTAGCTTTATAATTCCAGATTTTTACCAAATCCAAATTTCACCATTCGCTCTGGTGGGATTCAAAGCCAATTCCCAGAACATGAGACAAAAAAAAGCAAAGTTCTGAAGAGGGCTCACTGGACCCTCAACGTTAACTCTCCTTTCTCCCCTCAGATGCTACTGAGTTTTCCCAGTATTTCTGTTTTGGTCCCAGAACCTTAGCCTTGGGTTCTACATTACTAGTCCATTCAACATTACGACAACACCACTGCTTCTGACAAATCAGCCTCTTTTTCCTAGAAATTTATGCTTCTTGGTGCTGAGTTTTTTTTCCTATTATTACCAATCTCTTCCTCAATTTTCCCACTGGATGGAGAAACATGCAACCGGGGATACTAACCATGTACGTCTTGTCGAGCACAGACATAAAGAATGTCGAACCATGTCTGCTTAAGGCCTCTGAGTATAACTTAAAAGGGCCAATTGTGTTCAGGATATTGGCTGTCCCCTCACTTGTGCAAGAAGAAGGTTAATCAGTCCATTTGCACCTTTTCAAATGCAAATTCCTAAATGGGGTATGGAAAGGTCATTAGAGTGTTTTGCTTTTCAATAGCCATGGGTTAAATCCCACAGCCCAGGCAATGGAAATTTGAGCCTGTTTTCACTAGCACTGGTACTAATGTTTGCTAAGTGTTTCCCTTCCCTTGTAGCACTGACAACCTTCCTTTGATGGCAGTGACAAGTCAAAGAACAACTTATCTGTCCTGAGACAGGCCCTTGGTTTTGCCACACTGAATCAAAAGAACTCAGAAATTCATTTGACTAATTGAGCCTGTGTCAATTCTTTGAACGACCGATCTAATTAGTTCAACTCCCCCACAGAGCTGGAATGTTTTTCTCCCTTTTTCAGTGTGCATCAGTTAGATATAATTATTGGCATATTTCATTGAATCCCTAAAGTGCAGGTAGAGGACATTAGGCCCATTAAGTCTGCACCAACCCTGCAAAGAGCATCTTCCAGAGCCAGCTCCCCCACCCTATCCCCATTACCCTACATTTCCCATGGTTAACCCACCTAGCCTGCACATCCCTGGACACAATGGACAAGTTAGCATGCCAATCCACCTGATCCACACAGATTTGGACTATGGGAGGAAGCCGGGAGTGCCCAGAGAAAATCTACGCAGACACAGTGAGAACATGCAAAATCCATATAATCATCCAAGGTTGGAATCAAACCTGGGTCCCTGGTGCTGTGAGGCAGCAGTGCGAACCACTGAGCCACCATATGCCCACCATCCCCTAATGTATTAGAAGAAGAGCCCTTTGGATGTGAAATGTTAACTCTGTCTCCCAATATCACTTTCATTTCAGTCTTTCAGCTTCTACAGTATTTCATTTTCAGTTTAGGTAAATATTGGACTTGCTTTTGAAGAAAAAAAAGAGGCATACTGTATTGACATTGTTCATCTGGCTGTCATCAGGGGCATAGTAAAGGGAAAACAATGTTTATACTGTTTGAGAGGATAGTTCTGATTGGTTGGCAAATTTTTAAATTGAAAAATGAGCACTTTACACCAGTCTTAAAATTGCAACCTTACAGGTTCAGGTTTCACTCTGTTCACAGAGCGAAACAGGTGCTTTAGGTCCTCGTGTGAAGCAACAGGAACAGTCCAGTGATTATCTTCAGCTCCAAGTCCTGGATTACCATGACTTTCAGCTGAAACTATTTCCTCTGAGTTTCTAGTAACACTGTCTTTGACACTGGCTGCTGCTGCTTTCAGCTGCTGAAGAACAATGTAAAGTGTCTCTTTGTTCATATGTGTTCATGTGTCACCTAAAAGGAGTATTTGCAGCTCATAAATCACCTTTGAAATGCAGCTGCTGTTTTAATGTCAGGAATATGGCAACCAATTTGTGTACAGCAAGCTCCCACCAACAGCAATAAGATAATGCTCAGATAATCAGGTTTAATTATCTTAGTTGAGGAGTACATGTCGAGTCATAGAGTCATTCAGCACAGAAACAGACCCATCAGTCCAACCAGTCCATGCTGACCATGTTCCCAAACTAAACTAGTCCCACCTGCTTGCATTTGGCTCATATCCTTCCAAAGCTTTCCATTTATGTCCTTATCCAAATGTCTTTTAAATGTTGTAACTGTACCTGCATCTGTCACTTCTTCTGGCTGTTTACTCCACACCTGAATCTCCGTCTGGGTAAAAATGTTGCTTCTTGTGACTCTTTTAAATCTTCATACTTTCACCTAAAGAATATGGCCCCTAGTTTTGAATTCTCCTATCCTTGGGAAAAGGCCCTTGTCATTCATTTTATCTAAGTCCCTCATGATTTTATAAACCTCAGTAAGGTCACCCCTCAACCTCCCACGCTCCAGTGAAAAAAGGCCTCGTCTTTCCAGACTATTTTTATTGCTCAAACCCTTCATTCCCAGCAACATTCTGGTAAATCTTTCCGAACCCTCTCCAGTTTAATAATTTCCTTCCTATGACTTCTTCAAACATGCAATAAGATTTTTTTTACATCTACGGCAAAAGGGAGGTGGGACTTTTGTTTTAGTGTCTCATTTGAAAAGAGTTTATTCCACAAGGCAGCGTTCCCTCAGTACTGCAAAGTTAACTTGGATTTTATGGTTCATTATCTGGGACATGAACCTACAACATTCTGACTCAAATGCTGGAGTTATACCTATTGAGTCACAGCTGACAAAGCAAACTCATACCCCTACAATGAACTAAGTGGATAATGTGTTTTTATTATTATTTAAAAGGTGATACTTAATCTCCCTGCAGTTGCTGTGTGCCAGAAAGGAGCAGAGCAGAAACAGTTAATGACTGTGTACAATACAGCCTCCTCATTTTACTGATAAAGCACTGTCAGATTGTTTAATGGGTTAAGGCCATTTATTTCTGTTTAGGCTGCAGTAGGGAGCTCTCTCAATCAGTAATTCCTGTTAATTACTCCTGTGGGCCAACCCACCACTGTCACTGGATTGAGTGCGTGCATCTGGCTGAAAGCCAACAAACCTCCCCTGCCCCAGCCCCAGGCACAACAGTCAATCAGTTCAGATAGTTCTCTTTTGACTATCAGCTCCTGAGGAGCCACCTTACTCCACAGTACAGACAAAGCTGAGCTAAAAGCACAGGTTCTTAGTGACTAAGGAGGCTGGTGCCTGTCATCAATCATGGCTGGGTCCTGGGATTCTCACTGCTGCATTGAAGATTCCTGGCAGTAAGTGGTGTGGAACAGTCGGAAACACCTGCAGTGAGATAGACACAGAGAGAGAGAGAGAGAAAGTCCCAGCCAAAGGCCAGCCCTTTCTATTCTGTGCACTGGCTGGACTGCGTGACATTGTGGAAGAAACCTCTTTTGGGATCCACAGCACTCTGGTAAGTACAGAGGAAATACCTATAAAGTCTACTCACTACAGTAAGTGATATATAGGAATGCAGATTGAGCAGGATTTAACAGTTAGTATTCCTATTACTGTTAAAAATGTCATCAACATATCAATGGCTTTATCATGTTTGATATCTAGTTTTCTTATGAAATGTTTAGCATGGTTGAGAAGGCACAGTTAGAATAATGCTGATTACTGGTATAAAATCCTCAGCAGCATACTACAATGTGATAGTCTGAAGCACATGCTGTGTTTTTGGGAAATGGTGCAACAGTCTGACTTCTGTGTGGATTGATTGGAAAACAATGGGATACGGTGTGATCCCATCCTGATTGATTAATTGTGCAGCAATGGGACACAATCTTTATCCATGTTATGTCTTAAGGAAGCAAAGGTCAATGGAGGTCAATGATGTACCCAAAGGAAACATAATTGGCGCCACGTTATTTGGGCTGGTGAAGCCTGGGGGGGGGGGGAAGAGGTTAGATATCTGCTGGTGATTGGTGTAAATGGGTGAGAGTTCCTTGTTTTTGTTCCCATCAAATATATAATTGGATCAGAGGAGGCAAACCTATTTCTGCAGTGGACGTGGATATGGACCGCCTGCTGTTTGTCTGGGCTGGAGGTGAACAAATCCCCTCTTACCTTGCAGAAGTGGGCTACTTCCTGTTTCTGGAAGTGTTGTGAATACCTGCCAGATTGACCAGGGCTGCTGTTCAGGAGCTAGTAAACACAGTCAGTGAGGTTGACCATGATGGTGACTTGGTGCGAGATTTCACATGCCTTTGCCAAGTATTTGAAAGGAGGGGGCTTATGGCTTGGCCCACCAGCCCCTGAGCCATCTCACGTTCTATAGGGATGTTGAAAACTTTGGGAGGCTCACTCACCCTGAGGTCTATTGAGGCCCTTAAGTGACCAATTAATGGCCACTCAAATTCCTTATCTCACCTGTCTACTCATTGATCAGTGGCAAGCAGAGGCCATTGTCAAAAGAGCAACTTGGTAGGGTAGGCTGGCAAAGGGTGGCACATTTACTTTTGAAGTCCCCAGTGTCCATTGGAAGCAACTTCAACCATCAAGAACATGCCCTTCCTCCTCCTTTAACCCTCCTCCGCTGCCCTTTATATCCTGGCCCTTTGATGCTTCACCCTGGAGCTTGTCTGCCAAGTCCTGCCATTATCTCAGACTTTTCTTCAGCATATGAAATTCTGGGTGTGCCTGGAGTCCCAGCAGTGTCCACTGCTAAAACCTGGCACTGTGGAGACGATAGAGAGATTGACCAGCAAATCTGTCAGGTGTGATTTCCTCTTCACTTAAGGGCAGATCGGCTCATCCTGAGACAGTTCACACCCCATTGGGTTTTTAATGGCTGTGAGGTAACTTGTATTGATGGGGTTACATACCTGGCCAGCTCTCTGAAGGGTGGAGCAGGAAACACCTCCATCTGAAAAATCCCATCCATACCTGTGGTACCAAAATAGACCAAGGTAAAAATACTCAGGTTCAAATCTGACCGTATGATACTCCTTGAGTCATATGGAATCACAGCCTGGCTTCCTTAATTCTAATGATCATTAAATGGATCTTGGGAACAGTGAAGAACAAAGGAGAGGGTGGTCTCAGAAGGGACCATAAACAAAGACAGCAAATGTGCATTTACTTAGTGCCTTGTACATTTACAGCTCCAAAGTCCTTCAGAGCCAATTGTGTACTTTTGAAGTGTAGCCACTTTCAAACATAGGAAGTATAAATTGCACAGCAAACTGCCACAAACAATGACCAAATAATCTGCTTCAGTTATAGTAGCCGAGGGATAAAATTGGTCAGGATATTGTGGAGAATTTTCCTCCTCCTCCACTTCTTCCAAATGCTACCTTGGGTTCTTTTATGTTCAGCTGAGAGAGCACTCTAACCTGAAAAAGGGGACCACCGGCAGTGCTGCACTCCTTTGGTATGGGACTGGTCTTTTCAGCCTGGATTATGGGCTCAAGTTTTCATGAGGTTTGCAAATTGGCATTGAGTTTGGATAGGCTGAAATTCAATAGTACATCTGATTAAACAATAACAGCTGACAATGCTCTGACAAAAGAAAATAAGAGGTATTTTGCACCAGGGGTTGTTTGTCAGGGGATTGAAATGGATCCAAAAGAGATCTGAATAGATACAGACTGGGGATATTTATTGTGCAGTGGGTTGGGTGGGGAATTGTGGTTTGGCTAATGTCATGTGGTATCTTCAGTAAGAGACAAGTGCAGATAACATGGGAGCCGAAGGTAGGAAGGAAGGGTCTGCTCATTGACACTTTGGATAACACTAGTGTCGGGTAGGTCAATATTTTTTCAACTCTTGTGCACTCTAGAGAAAACACACTAATGTTCAAAATTGGCCAGGGTTTCCACCAAAGTTGTTTTAAAGTTTTTTTTTACACAGGATGTGGTCTATTTGGATGGAAAATGTACTAATGTGTTTCCTGGCTTGACATTAGTCAAGTGACCCCTGCCATGACGCAGGCAGATATTCTGTGACATGCTTAATAAAGGCAGAGCACAAGCAAGGCTAGCATCCTGTCAGTTTTAATATGGGCATTGTTGCCCAGAGCAGCATCTACTGCCCATCTCTCATTGCAGTGTAGGTACAACCACAATGCTGTTAGAGAGGGGTTTCCACCAAAGTTAGGGTAAGAGTTGCTGCAGTCAGCCTTTTATACTCTTCCAAGTAAAATTCTGTCACTTGTGCAATATCTGTTAGGGCACTGAGGTATGGCCAAGCATGTCCAGAGGGGAACTTATTCCTCTGGTGCATTGAGCTATAGGGAGAGATTGAATTACGGCTGTTTTCCTTGAAGCGTTAGAGGCTGAGGGGTGACCTTATACAGGCTTACAAAATCATGAGGAGCATGGATAAGGTAAATAGACAAAGTCTTTTCCCTGGGATGGGGAGAGTCCAGAACAAGAGGGTATAGGCTTAGGATGAGAGGGGAAAGATATAAAAGAGACATTGAGTCAACTTTTTCACTCAGAGGGTATAACGAGTATGGAATGAGCTGCCAGAGGATGTGATGGAGGCTGGTACAATTGCAACATTTAAGAGGCATTTGGATGGGTATATGAATAGGAAGGGTTTGGAGGGATATGGGCCAGGTGCTGGCAGGTGGGACTAGATTGGGTTGGGATATCTAGTCGGCATGGACAGGTTGGAGCGAAGATTCTGTTGCTGTGCTGTACATCTCTATGACTCTATGCCATGTTGAGCGGTCCCTTCACATTTATGGGTTGACTTTCTGACTGCACAGTTCTGGTGGGCAGCCTGCACCACCAACCTCCCCTCAACCCCTCCCATTGCTTATACATGTGGCTGCTCTGCAAACTGTTCTCCGCCCACCGTGGGTGAAGAGCTGTCAGCTGCATGCCTGCTATTTCCTGACCCGTGCTGTGGGAGAGCCAAGGTCAGCACTGGCACTGAGTGCCCAAGTAATCAGCCTTTGTGTGTATTATACCCAATAATGTAGGTCACAAAGCATCCAGAATGATGGTTGGAATGACTGCCTGTTCACATGCCAACTCTGTCCAGCTCCTGCTGCTCTCTCCAACCGCAGCATTGCAAATTGACATCAAACTGGCAAAAATCAACCAAGTTACACGACAGAAATGTTACACTTGAGAGATCCCAGGCTCTATTTGCAGGAAATAACAAGCCTTGTATAAATAAAGATGACAGACTCTCGATAATATTATACTGAGTGACAGGATCTGCACATACTCTGGTGAATGCTAGATGTTGTATATGTAATAAGGAGTAACATACCCAATAGATATTGCAGTGAATAATCTGACTTGCTATATTACAGGAAAACAGGTCCTGTATATATTACAGTAAGTGACACACTCTGTATACATTATAGTGGAAGGACAGATCCTCCACAATATTATAATCAATAATAGCACCTCTGTATATTGCAGAGAAAGATAGGGTTTGTAAATATTATAATAAATGACAGACTCCATTTAATATTATTAGTGACTGGACCTGCATTAATAATAGATAATCTGGGCTCTATTGAATGAAGTTCCTTCATTTGGGGCAGCATGGTGTTGTCTGACCTTGTATATACTATAATGTGCGCTATATCCCACAGATATTAGTATAAATATGAAATATGATTTCACTAGTGAAAAACAGGCATGAAATAATTTATCAAATACACACCATTGTTTCTCATATGAAATGATCTACAATTGTTCTTTGTGTGAAATTTCCTTGATGTTAAGCATCAGATTTTGCAACCCAGTGTGCTGCCAACATTCAGGAAGACACTTAGAAGCTATCAACAATTGTCAAACTGGCAGACAGTGGTACAACATCAACTTTATCTAATCTGCCAAAGGAAGTGGAGAGTACAGTTACAACATTTAAAAGACATTTGGACTGGTGCATGAATAGGAAAGGTCTAGAAGGATATGGGCCAAACCCAGGCAAATGAAATTAGTTTTTAGCTTGTGAAACTTGGTTGGCGTGGAATAGTTGGACTGAAGGGTCTGTTTCTGTGCTAAATGACTCTATGACTCATGAGCCAGTGGCTGAGCTTGTGGAACCTTGGAAAGTGCCCAGGTCTGATCCCTGGTCAATGTTGATCTCATAGACAGTTTTACAGTGAAGGTTAGAGACTTAAGGGGCAACTTTTTCACGCAGAAGGTGGTACGTGTATGGAATGAGCTGCCAGAGAATGTGATGGAGGCTGGTACAATTGCAATATTGAAGAGGCATTTCGATGGGTATATGAATAGGAAGGGTTTGGAGGGATATGGGCCGGGTGCTGGCAGGTGGGACTAGATTGGGTTGGGATATCTGGTCAGCATGGATGCGTTGGACCGAGAGGTCTGTTTCCATGCTGTACATCTCTATGACTCTATGTCTTCATCACTTTTGGGATTTCGATTGCTAACTCAGGTCAATGATCTAACAGAATAACAGACCACAAGTGCATTAATAATTGTCTATGCTAAAGACCTGAAAAGCATTGTTTTACAATAAGCTGTAACTGGGGCGATTGCAATGAGAGTTAACATTTTGGGTCCAGTGACCCTTCCTCTGACCCGAAACATTAACTTGGATTTCTCTTCACAGATGCTGCTAGACCTGCTGAGCTTTTCCAGCAACTTCTGTTTTGTTTCTGATTTACAGCATCTGAAGTTCTTTTGGTTTTTATTTTTACTGGGGCAATTGAGTTCTTCAGCCCTTGTTAACTCCTGTGCTTATTGTTCCTGTAAATAGTTGTCAATTGTCTTGCAGGTTTCCTTTTAATGACCATTGCAGATCTGCTGCTTGTGGTTATAGGTGCCATCTAACTCCTTTTTTAGCTTAATAAAAATTGGAAGAACTCCAGGTGCTGGAAATCTCATTTTTTAGCCTTGTTAATTAACTAGTTCTGGTTAGCAAAACTAAGTGACGTGCTGGTGCTGTAGGACTCCATTCCTAAGCTGTTCACTAGTTAGGTCCCCATTGAATTAACAGGGAGGAGAAAGGTGAGAATCAGCAGACACTGTTCAATGTCTTGGTGATGAAACATAAATGTAGTAAAATAATATGGGACTAGATTATCCAGACTACTACTGTAGTTTAATATGGAATTGGGGACAGACATGAATTCAAAGTACTAATTTATACTATTACATCTGATATCAGGAAGTTCTTCAGTCTGAGAGTGATCAATGCATGGAGACACTTAGGATAGAATAATGGAAGCAAAATATCCGGAATCATTTGAAAGACAATTAGTGGATTAATGGGAAGACATTAGGGTCTTTCTGAATGGTTCAACTGAGGCGAGACAAATGGCTTTCCTTATTCTATCAGTACTCTGTGATCTGCTTTTGTGAATTTTACATTACAACAGCCACTACAATGCATTTGAATTTCACTGTCTGTAAAGTGTTTGAGGGTAACTTTTTTGATTATTCTCTTTTGAGAAGCCCAATGTCACCAACACTTAGATACTAAAATTAAGGAGCACTTTGGCATCTGAACAAGAGTAGGGGAGGAGAGGAATGCTGCTGGGACTGACAGGAGGGCAGTGGGTGGGGGGAAGTGGGGTGGGGGAATTCAGGGGTACGGGAACTGTCAGTGTACGGGGTGGAGGTGTGACGGTGGTAGAGCTGTTAGTGCAAGCCAGCAGGAAACGTGGCTATTCACAGAGATGTACTGCAGATGAGCAAAACAGCAAAAATAAACTGACAAGGCAAACAGGATCCCAGCAGGACTCAACCCCTCAAAAATGAGGAGGGTGGCGTGGAAATTCCAGGGGGAGTGGAATTTCTTAGATTGATGGCCCTAAGAACTTGTACCTTGTACTCAAGATGGCGCCATAAGGGTAAACTTTTCACTGTATTCATTTGAGTACATGTGACAATAAAGCTAATTCAATTCCTGATGAAGAGCTTACGCTCAAAACATTGCCCCTCCTGCTCCTCGGATGCTGCCTGACCGGCTGTGCTTTTCCAGCACCGCAGTCTTTGACTTTAATTCAATTCAAAGCATGTGGCACTCTAATGTCATTCTGTTCATTTGTTCAGCTCTTTATATTATCGTTACAAGCAGCAGGTTCCCATTTGTCTACAGACAATACCATCTGCACCTTTTGGGCACTTGCTGGTTTCTACACAATCTGCAAGGCAGCTGTACACACCCTGTCTCTTCAATAGCCCAATTACATTAGAGAACCACTTCTGTTCCTCGGGACTTTGTTAAACAATTGGAGAGGCAGCACCACTCAGAATCTATCGTGAAAATGAGGAGAATTCAGGTGACCAGCAGCTTACTGTCAGCTGGACTGTGATTTATATGGGCTCTTACCAAAGATCTGTCAAAATCATCAGCGCTATTTGAAAGTTCTGAATGAAGACAGAAGTCCAAAGTAGCAGCCAGTGTTAAAATAAACAACCATTAGCTCTGCAGAGGGCTGTATAATCTCTGTCTCAGGCACTTCCTCAGACAGCACAGTCAGACAGAACAATCTCATTCTCACTGGAATAGGGCTGTGCATCACACATAGAACTGAGGGGAGAAAGAAAAAACAACATCAATGCACAAATAAGCTTTTAATTGATGTGTTTAGCAGATAGTTCCAAAGGACCTGCCCCTGTTTCAGAGAGGCTATTCAGAGAGCACTGAACTGCAAGCTCAGGACATTTAGCTAAATGCTGTTTCAGTTTGCAGTGAGTTTTGGCTAGCAATATTATGCTTCATGCTGTAAAAAAATTGCATTCTATACAACAGTGTGATGTATTAAATAGCTGCTTCACTTTGTACATCCACTGTGCTTTGAGCCTGAGCTGCATTTTCAGTGCTGATACACCTGAACACACTGACTCGCAACCCTAACATACTGGAGTGCAGATCCTCTCCTGAAAATACCGACTCAAGGAGGACTACTGTTGGGACATCTCTACTGCTCCATTATTGTTTTCCCTTCTCATTTCACATCATGCTGTAAGCCCCATTGGTCCAGTGCCATGGATTATGTGCAGCTCAAGGGACGTCGACCCCAGCCCATGCTGATATTCCAGATTCCCTCGGCCCCATTCAGGATGGCAATCCTCACCCTCTCTGTCCCAGTTCAAAGTGAAAAATCACACAACACCAGGTTATAGTCCAACAGGTTTATTTGGAAACACTAGCTTTCGGAGAGCTGCTCCTTCAGATGGTTGTGGAGAATAAGATTGTAAAACACAGAATTTTATAGCAAAGGTTATAGTGTGATGCAACTGAAATTATATATCGAAAAAAACCTGGATTGTTTGTTAAGTCTCTCATCTTTTACAATGACCATGTTGGTTTCAGTTCTTTCATATGTAAATCCATTAAACAACCACCAAACCTCAAATAGATAATTGTTTGCAGTAAACTGCCCAGTTTTCAGGACAATTCCATACAACCCTGTCATGGCAGATGCTGCAAGATTTGTCACTGTCAACATGGATACCACCATTACATGTGGGGACACCACCCACCATGTATGTGGCAGGTACTTGTGTGACTTAGCCAATGTTGTCTATCTCATATGCTGAGGCATGGTACATTGATGAGACCAAGCAGAGGCTACAGCAACAGATGAATGGACGCCGCACAACAATCAACAGACAAGAATGTTCTCTCGCAATTGGAAAACACTTCAGCGTTCCAGGACATTCGACCCTGGACCTTCGGGTGACTGCCCTCCAAAGCAGACTTTGGGACAGGCAGCAATGCAAAGTGGCCGAGCAGAGGCTGATAGCCAAGTTCGGTATCCATGGGAATGGCGTCAATCAGGACCTTGGGTTCATGTCACACTACAGGTGACCCCACTGCACTAATCACACACACTCCTACAGATTCTCTCTCATTCACAAACTCTTCCTCGTATATGCTTACACATACACTCCCACATTCACACATGCACCCTCTCACAGACTTATACCCCTTTTACACTCACACTCATACACATACACACACTCTCACAGACATTCATATCCCCCCCCACACACACCCACCTGCATGCGCACACATGTTTGTGGGGTGATTTTGCAGAATTATGTTTTATTTTGCTTAGAAACTGCATGAATCCATGTAAGATTCTGTAAATCCCTTTTCAGAAATAGAATCAGTCTGAACATTGGGGCACAGACAACATCACACAGGGCACCTCACACCTTCAATACATCATCTGGGCCAACATGGCACCCATTGTTAAAGTTCGCTTGAGAATGTAACTTCTTCAAAAAAAGTTCTGGGATTTACTTATGAAAGAACTGAAACCAACATGGTCATTCTAAAAGATGAGAGACTTTACACACAATCTATTTTCAATATATAATTTCAGTTGCATCACACTGTAAATGCTTGCTATAAATTCTGTGTCTTACGGGAGGTGGCCACGCCACATGGGTACACGGCCACACCGGGAGACGGCCACATGGGTAGATGGCCACACCGGGAGGTGGCCACGCCGGCAGACAGCCACACCGGGAGGCGGCCACATGAGTAGACGACCACACCGGGAGACAGCCACACTAGGCCGAGACCACCTTTCTCCTCCTTCAGGCCTAGCTGCAGACGGAAAGCCTCAGCCTGGCCTGAGAGTCTGGGCAGGTTAAGTCAGCCCAGGATCTGCTCTTTGCTTGACTGGAGACCCCAGGCTGGGGTGGAGCTATGCCCAGCTCATCCTGGCATTGCTGCCACCAGAGGCTGCTCCACTTGCCCTCGGCCAAAAGCAGGAGGAGCATAAACCTTCCCGTGCAGCCTTTGCATCGCTCATCTCTAGAAAAATCCAAGTGCTTTGTTAATGAGGTAGGATTTAAGGACCTTCTTCTTGGAGTGAAAAGAGAGGAGTCTAGTTTTAGGTAGAGCATTCCATACCTCAGCGTCTCGGCAGCTGAAAGGCCAGCTGCTGAAGGCGTCACAAGTAAAATCAGGGACGTTCCAAGAGTCTAGAATTGAAGGAGCAGTTTGGAGGGTATGAGGGCTGGAGGTATGGAGATGAGACCAACACAGAGGTTTAAAATTGAGAACTTACTGAACCAGGTGTCCAATATAGGTCAGTGAGTATGTGGACTTTGTACGAGTTAGAATTCAGACAGCAGAGTTTTAGTAAAACGCATGTGTATAAAGATTGGAGGATCAAAGGATAGATTGGAAGTATAGCAATAAATGAGGCCTGAGGTAATAAAGAGGTCTTGTGACGCAGTGGTTGTATCTCAAGTGGCCTTCAAGCCTGAGGCTCACATTCCATCTGTTGGCTGTGGAAAGTGCGTTCACAATTGGCTATAAATCTTTTCACCTTTCCTGATGAAAGGCAGTAGGAACAGGACAGATCCGTGAGAAGCTGCAGCGCAGTGGTGTACAGTAAAGAGGGAGACTGCCCTGGGAGACTTCAATATTGATTCTAGACCCCCAGGAAATCTCATCAGCAGGAAGGCTCCTTGGCTGAACCCCTCCATGTTGAACGCAGTTTGGAGGAAGCTCTGAGGGTGGCAAGGGCACAGAATGTACACTGGGTGGGGAACTTCAATGTTCAGCACCAACAGTAACTCAGCAATGCTACATTGTCTGAGTCTTAAAAAACATAGCTGAGTCTGTGGCAGGTGGCTAGGGAACCAGTAAGAGGGGGAAACATATTTGACCTCATCCACTCCAACCTATCTGCTGCATGTACATGTGTCCATGGCAGGATCAATATTAGTGAACACAGCATAGTCCTTGTCGAGACCAAGTCCCACACTCATATAACCAATACATTGTGTTGCATGGCACTGTCACTGTGCTAAAAGGGACAAACTTAAAACAGATCTAGAAATTCAAGTCTGATCACCCTTCGGCACTTTGGGCCATTAGTAGCACTCCACACACAATCTGCAATTTCATGGCTGGAGGTAAGGAGAAACTTCTTCAGCCAGAGAGTGGTGAATCAATGGAATTCACTGTCACAGAAGGCCATGGAGGCCAACTCATTGAGTGTATTAAAGACGGAGATAGATAGGTTCTTGATTGTCAAGGGTTATGAGGAGAAGGCAGGAGAATGGGGACGAGAAACTTATCAGACATGATTGAATTGGCAGAGCAGACTCGATGGGCTGAATGGCCTAACTTCTGTTCCTATGTCTCATGGTCTTCTGGAATTTCCCCAACCCTAGTTCTATGAAGAGTGCAGGAGGGCATGCCAGGAGTCGCACCTAGACGTAAAAACGAGATGTCAACCTGTTGAAGCTACAGCATAGAACTACTTGCGTGCCAAACAGCCATGGAGCTAAGTGATTCCACACCCAACGGATCAGATCCAAGATCTGTAGTCCTATCAGTTTCCAGTTGTGAATGGTGTTGGCTAATTAAACAACTCTTTTGGAGGAGGAGGCTCCACAAATATAACATCCTCAATGATGGAACAGCCCAGGCATATCAGTGCAAAAGATAAGGCTGATGCATTTGCAGCAATCTTCAGATAAAATTTCCAAGTGGAAGATCTATCACAGCCTCCTCCAGAGGTTCCCAGCGTAACAGATACTAGTCTTCAGTCAATTCATTTCACTCCCGGATGCCCACTCATGCTCACTGATGCCAGTTTTGGATTTGCCAGGATCCCTCAGCTTCTAACCTCACTATGGCCCGGGTTCAACCATGGACAAAAGAGTTGAATTCCAAGAGGCAAGGTGAGAGTGACAGCACTTGACATCAAGGCTATGTTTGACTGAGCTGTGGCATCAAGGAGTTCCAGAAATTCTAGAGTCAAGGACAAATGGAGGAAAAACATATCCGCTGGTTTGACTAATATCTGGCACATAGGAAGATGGTTTGGTCATGAAGGTCAGTCATCTCAGCTCCAGGACATCCCTGCAGGTGTTCCTCAGGGCAGTGTCCAAGGCCCAACCATTTTCAGCTGCTTCATCAATGACCTTCCATCCGTCACAAGATCAGAAGTGGGAATGTGCAATCATCGGCGAACAATGTTTAGCGACTGCATTCATGATTCCTCAGATACTAAAACTGTCCATGTCTAATGCGGCTCAGACTGGGTAATTGCCAGGTTTGGGTTAACAAGTTGCAAGTAGCATTCATATCACACAAGTGCCAGGCAATATTGCCTCCACTAAAGGACAAGCTAACTGTCACGCTGTTGACACTCAATGGCTTTACCAACAATGAATCCCCAATGTCAACATCCTGGGCATTACTACTGACCAGAAACTACACTGGACAAGCCACATAATACTATGGCCACACGAGCAGGTCAGAGGCTGGGAATAATCCGGTGAGTAATTAACCTCCCTGACTCCCAAAAGCCTATCCACCTTCTAAAAGGCTAAAGTCAGGAATGTGATGGAATACTCCCCACTTACCTGGTTAAGTGCAGCTCCAACAACACTCGAGGCTTGACACCATCCCGGACAAAGTGGCCCACTTGATTAAACACCACATCCATAAACATCCACTCCCTCCACTGATGCTACTGAGCATCAGTGTGTACTATCTACAAGATAAACTGCTGAAATTTGCCAAAGATCCTTTGACAAACCCATGAACACTTCCATCGAGAAGGACAAGGGCACCAGATACATAGGAGCACCACCACTTGCAATTTATCTCTAAGCCACTCACCATCCTGAATTGAAAATATATCTTCAGTCCTTCAGTGTTGCTGTGTCAAAATCCTGGAATTCCATCCCTGAAAGTTTCATAGGTCTAACTGCATGCCAAGGACTGCAGCAGTTCAAGAAGGCAGCTCATCAACACCTTCTCAAGGGCAACAAGGGATAGGGAATAAATTCTGGCCCAAACAGTGATATCGAGAATGAATAATTGCAAAATATATATAAGAACTGATATTGCCAACATTGCAGCAAAAGAGAATAATGATTGATAGCGGAAACGTTAGATCTCATGCTGTTTCCCAACATGAACACAGCCAGTGGATTAGTAATGTGACCGTAATCCTGAGCCCATCTCCTGCACCTGGCCTCAATAGTGTAAATCTAGATTTAGATTCATTTATTGCCACTTGCATATAAAAATACAGTGAAAAGTGTTTTCTCAAGTGCAAAACGCAAAGTGCTGCCATGTTCTGGTGCTATCTTGAAACACAGAATATAATGCAAAGTTGGACTACAATACAGTTAATCGTCCCACCTTCCTCTTGTTATCCTCTGTTGCTCAATAACGGCTGGGGTCTCTGTAATGGACTCGGGGTGGGGGGGTTGGTGGTTCTTGGTTACAAACCCAGAGATGAGGTGAATTGCCCAGGTTTTGGAAAGCTCTCTCCAACTGCTAGGTGGTCATAAATGGTCACCATGAAATTCCTCTGCTCTGGAAAACTCGCAAGTGGAGGACATTGCCCACTTTTATGAGTCCGGTCTGCCCTCAGCTGGTCCAAATGCCTGTTGCTGAATGACTCTCATCTCCTCTGGGCCACATGGTCACAACTCAGATGTTGACTGAAGAGCCTGTCTGTGACTGGGGAGGATGGAGGGTTTAGAGAGCTGACCAATGTATTTTACAATCCTGTGAGTTACGATTGGTTCAGTCATAGAATCCCTACAGTATGGAATCGGGCCATTCAACCCATTGAGTCTGCAATGACACTCCAAAGAGCATCCCACCCAGAACCACCCAGCCCCCTATCCCTGCATCCACCAGCGCCAACCCACCCCTATGTACACATCCCTGGACACTAGGGGCAATTTAGCATGGCCAATCCATCTAACCTGTACATCTTTGGACTGTGGGAGGAAACCCTGAGGAGGGACTGGGAGAACGCGCCAAGTCCACACAGTCATCCAAAGTTGAAATCGAATCCAGGTCCCTGGCGCTGTGAGGCAGCAGTGCTAACCACTGAACCCCTATATCACCCCAAACTCAGCCAGACTGGTCATGTCTGACTGATTTGTGGTATTGGGGTTCTGTCAGTATATTCTCTTAGAACTGACTTTAAACCACTGTCCCCGTCTCAATCTCTTTAGTTCAGATTGACAGCTTTGCTCAGTTCCCATGTTCACCTCCCTCCAGCTGGATCTGTCAGAAGTAGATCTTGTGAGACACGACCATATCAGCAATCGAACGCATCACAGCTCCTGCTGGGAACTCTCCTGTTAATTCACAACCAATTCACATCTGTGAAAAGGCACATCTGTACAAAGTAGGTTTCATTTCTTGGATCCTGTCTGTGGAAAGGGATGTGAAAATGACTGCACTGTTTTCAAAGATGTTGGCCTCTGCAGGAGGCTGACTCAGCTTATACTTCCTCCAGGGGCTCTCAGCGGATGGGACCTCATGTATAACACCAATGTTGCAGTTTAGTTGTTGGTTATAGAAAACCTCCCGATTTTCCTTTCATTTGGAGGGCTTTCTATGACAATGCCTTGCCATTGAAAATTAACCTTGAGAGAGCTGTGCTGAAAAAGCACAGGCAACATCTGAGGAGCAGGAAAGTCGACGTTTTGGACAAAATCCCTTCATCAGGAATGAGGCTAGAAGCCCCAGGGGTGAAAAGATAGACTGAAAATTAACCCCAAGTGTATAGACAGCCTTTCCAACTCATTCCTCCATGGGATGGCAACACTGAGGAACTCGCTCCATCTCATTACTAATTCAAAGGCTCATTGAACTCTGTGCTTATTCCTGCCCCCACCCCACTCCAGCCTATCACCTTCACCTTGACCTCCCTCCACCTATCGCATTCCCAACGCCCCTCCCCCAAGTCCCCCCTCCCTACCTTTTATCTTAGCCTGCTGGACACACTTTCCTCATTCCTGAAGAAGGGCTGATGCCCGAAACGTCGATTCTCCTGCTCCTTGGATGCTGCCTGACCTGCTGCGCTTTTCCAGCAACACATTTTCAGCTCTGTGCTTATTCACCCTGGCAATCTACCCCTCATTAATTTGAGGGCTGTACTGAGGGCCTTGGGTCTTCAACCAGATTTTCCAATTAAAAGAACATAAAACCAAACAGACAAATCCTTTGTCATGAGTAAGACCAGTAATAGAGAGTTTGGGAGAAATTTACCTCAGACTTTGGAATGATGGACAAGTCTAGTCTCTGCCCTCTCCCAGCTGATGTCAAAGTCTCTTTAAAGCTTTAACTCCTCTGGATAGTCACAGTATTACAGTTCTGGCACTTCTTTCATACTCATAATCCCAGCGATTTACAATTTGTAGCACAAAGAGACAGAAAGCTTAGTGAGGTAAAGGTCAGTCAGCACAAAGCAACACTGCCCTTCCTTTGTTAATCTTTTGACAGCTGGCAAGAAAAAGAAAGGATTTAAATCCTCTATGGTTTTGTTTGCAACTCTGGACATGAAGAAAGGATTCAAATATTGGAGAGTCACAGAAAGCAGCATGGGGTGGTTATCAGTTAGACAATGTGGGCCCAGTTGACAAGTTAAGCCCTAGCTTTTATACACAGCCAGTCAATAGCTGAGGATGCACTCCCAATATTCCACTGCGTCAGTGTGACGTCCTGTCTATCTGGTATATTCACTACTTAAAGAAAGATTCTTATGCACAAAATACTGTGTCAGTCTAAAACTCACTGTTTCAAAAAATGTTCAATGATGAGGGTCAACCATCATTTTCAAGATTAAGTTTGATCGATTTTTTTTTAGTGAGCATAGGGTATTGACAGATATTGGATGAATGGTGGACAAATGAACTATTGTTTAATGGAATAAGCGTGAGCAGATCAGTGACCTATTCCTGCTGATCTCTCAATCATATTGCAAGCTCAAGCTGTGAAAGGATGTAATCAGCATTCGGAAATGTTTCCAATCATTTGCTGTTAAATGATCTACATCTCTAAAAAGAGGATCCATGTTGTAGATGTCAGATTAGAGAGAAGGCAATGTTTTTACTGAGCTCTAAGATGTCTGTGCTTTATTCCTGGACTGGAAGTGTGGAAAAGCCAGATTGTGTCAGCAGAGAGCTTCTTCAGTTCATCAATTCCCAAACGGGGGAGGGGTCTTGCTGCAGGCTTGATGAATAATGACCTTTCTCAGAGACCTAAGTAACCTTTTGAATTATTCAGTCCTCTTGACAGGTCCTCAGTGTTCTGGTGTAATCTGTAATCATCTAAAGTCATCTGACAATACATTGATTTCAATGAGTAACCCTTATTCTGCTGATTAAAGAGAATTGTGTACAGTCACACCGGGAATAACATTTACCTCATTCAATAAATAGGAATGCTTCACTTTGTACAGTGACTAACACTTAATGGAATTGTTGTTATTTTAGTACATTATATGCCTTCATCAATCTTCTTTGTTACTTCTTCAAAAAACTCCAGGCTGGTGAGACACGATTTCCCACACACAAAGCCATGTTGACTACCCCTAATCAGTCCCTGCCTTTCCAAATACATTGAAATCCTGTCTGTCAGGATTCCCTCCAACAACTTACCCACCACCAATGTCAGACTCACTGGCCTGTAGTTCCCTGGCTTGTCCTTACCACCTTTCTTAAATAGTGGCACCAAGTTTGCCCACCTCCAGTCTTCCGGCACCTCACTTGTGAGACTCGATGATCCAAATATCTCATTAAGGGGCCCAACAATCACTTCCTTGTCTTCCCACAGAGTTCTAGGGTACACCTGATCAGGTCCTGGGAATTTATCCACCTTTATGCATTTTAAGACATCCAGCACTTCCTGCTCTGTAATATGGGCATTTTTCAAGGTGTCACCATCTATTTCCCCATATTCTATATCTTCCATGTCCTTTTTCACAGTAAGTACTGTGCAAAATACTCGTTTAGTATCTCCACCCATCTCTCTCTTTCCCCCCTCCCCCCCCCCCCCCCCCCATCTCCTGCAGCTCCACACATGGGCTGCCTTACTGATCTTTGAGGCGCCATATTCTCTCCCTAGTTACCCTTTTGTCCTTAATGTATTGATTAAAATCCCTTTGGATTCTCCTTAATTCTATTTGCCAAAGATATCTCATGTCCCCTTTCTGTACTCCTAATTTACCTCTTAAGTATACTCTTACTGTCTTTATGCTTTAAGGATTCATTCGATCTCTGCTGTCTATACCTAACATATGCTTCCTTCTTTTTCTTAACCAAAACCTCAATTTCTATAAGTTTAAAAATCACACAACACCAGGTTATAGTCCAACAGGTTTAATTGGAAGCACTAACTTTTGGAGTGCTGCTCCTTCAGGTGGTTGTGGAGGACACAATTGTAACACACAGGATTTATAGCAAAAGTGTACAGTGTGATGTACAGACACACACACATCAGTAATCTACAAAAATAATAGAATGGTAATGATAGGGGATTTTAACTTTCCAAACATACACTGGGACTGCCATAGTATTAAGTGTGTAGATGGAGAAGAATTTCTTAAGTGTTTACAAGAAGATTTTTTGATTCAGTATGTGGATGTACCTCCTAGAAAAGGTGCAATACTTGACCTACTCTTGGGAAATAAGACAGGGCAGGTGACTGAGGTGTCAGTGGGGAGCACCTTCAGACCAGAGACCATAATTCTATTAGTTTCACTAGCTGGTGGTACCGGGAGTAATCCAGATATTACTAACCTCAAGAACATTCTTTTTAAATACCTGCCTAGCTTCCTATATTCTCCCTTCAGAATCTCATCCTTTTCCCTTCCTTTGTCATTAGTCCCAATGTGTATAATGACCTCCTGTAGGTCACTCTCCCCTTTGAGAACATTCTGCACTCTCTCCACGATATCCTTGATCCTGGCACCAGAAGGCAACACACCATTCTGATTTCTCGCTGTCAGCCACAGAAACGTTTGTCTGTGCCTCTGACTAGAAACTCCCTTATCACAATTGATCGCTTGGAACCTGATGTACCTCTCGTTACATTAGAGACTGTCACAGTACCAGAAACTTGGCTGTTTGTGCTACATTCCCCTGAGACTCCATCACTACCTACATTTTCCAGAACAGCATACTTGTTTGAGATGGGGATAGCCACAGGAAATCCTGCACTACCTGCCTCCCTCTCCTACCTTTCCTGGCAGTAATCCATCTACCTAACCGAATCTGTGATTTTTCTCCCTTCCCATAACTGCCATGTATCACATCCCCAGCTCCTATAAATTCCTCTTCCTTTAACTGCTGCTCCAACCAGTCCATGCTATCTGATAGGATTCGCAACCAAAGACACTTCCTGCAGACATAATCATCAGTAGCATTGAAACTCTCCCTAATCTCCCACCTCCAACAGGAAGAGCACATCACTCTACTAGAGGCACCGTAACAATCTACAGACCCAGAAAATAGCACAGTCTTACTGCTCTTAAAAAAAAAACACTGCTCCGGGCTAACTTAGCACCTAAGTTTTCTCTTTTAAAATTATAGTGAAGAGACAGATCTTAATAAAACATATAACCAAAAAGAATCCACTCTACTCACTATTTAAAAAAAGACAGCAAGGTTACACTTAAAAACCATACATTTATCTGTTCCTGTGCTGTGAACTCACCCACACAGGCACCTCCAAGGGTCAGCTGTGAATTTCGCTGTCTGTTAGTTTTTCTTTGATGCATCCCAATGGCCAGAAATACTCGAATTCAAACAGCAGAGGCAGTAACTGTGCAGATTCACTCCTGTGTCAGACAGCAGTGTAAGTTTCTTTCTCTCTCTGTTTCGCTGTCCATGTGGTCATTACTTTTGTTTCTCTTCCTCCTTTTATAAAGTGCTGTTGTTTTGGTCTTTTTTTTCCCCCAAAGTTCCAAAACAGTGCAACAGATTATGAAGCAGTAATTACTCCTCCTGGAAATCAAGGAAATCAGCTCCAACACCTAAAATACCTTTTAAAAAAAAAGAGGAGCAGCTGTTGCATCCACAACTTTTTTCCCATCATTCACCTTGGATTACCCAGAGTCCTAAGGCACCACAGAAATGCAAGTTGCTATTGTAAATTTTGAATTAGCAAATTAGTCTAGTAATAGTATATTACCATTGGAAATTATGATGAAAGTTATGTTTAAATTTTACAAGGAGTGCTGTAGATACTAACTGGATGTAGTATAGAAGATATATAAACTATTATATAGCATGGTGTTTAACTGAGTATTTGGCTGTTCAAAATCTGACCAAAGGAGCATCTCCTGATGGAAGTTTTGATTGACCTCTAACTCAGAGTACTATGCTCTGACCTTTGACAAATGTAGAATTATTAACCATGAACTGTTAGACAACAAGAGACTGCAGGTAATGGTGTTGCCAGTCTTTTGGTACAGGCAAATTCCTTAGGTTGTTATGTCATCACATTGGAATCATAGAATCCCGACAGTGTAGAAACAGGCCCTTCAGCCCCACAAGTCCGCACTGACCCTCCGAAGAGTAACCCACCCAGACCCATCCCCCCTACCCTATAAATCAAATTGATATTGTAGAGTCGAATACCTGTTCTCAAGAGATCAGGATGCAGTGCCTTGGCTGAGCAGAGTGGGTTTGAACTAACATAACTATTTGCAAACATAATTGTTTCTAGTGACAGCCTTAGCTTGGAAATAGACCCTGTCACAGAATTCTGCCAGTGCCACTGTTGGCAATGGGATATAGCATCTCTTCTAGATTTTTCATGCTAAACATTCAGTCTAGTGAAGTCAGTCATGGTTGTGAATCCACACTCGAGTTTGTTGGACAATCTTTCTCTGAAGCATGGTGCGGAGGAGGAAGAGTTCAGAGCACACTGAGTCAACGCTGCTCCTATCTGGAGAGAATCTCCTTTAAAGGAGTGAGCAGCACTCTCTCCTAAGATCTATCTCCAATTAGTTCTAACCAAGTGCCAGTTTGTCGTGGGAATGCGCCATCACTCAATGCAGTTCTACCTCAGAGACTTTGTATTATCTGTTGGTCAGGGCAACATAAATGAAGCATGTGTTTTGTTGAAGCAAATTCACATAGATACATTTACCATGGGTTACTGTCCTAATAGCACAGTCATGCACTAGATATCCTGTCAGGAGTGCGAATCCCCATCTCTCAACATCAACCAATCACTTCACATGGGATCTACAAGCTATTACTAACATCCTGGACACTAGAAAAATCAACCCAGCGAACAATTTAAGAATATTGTGTGCATTGCTCATTTTATGGACTCTGAGTCATCCAGCATAGAAACAGACCAAACAGTCCAATCAGTCCATGCTGATCATGTTCCCAAACTAGTCTCACTTGCCTGAGTTGGTCCCATATCCCTCCAAATCTTTCCTATTCATGTACTTATTCAAATGTCCTTTAGATGCTGTAACTGTACCTGAATCCACCATTTTCTTTGGCAGTTCGTTCCACAGACAAACTACTCTGTGGTAAAATAGTTGCCCCTTGTGTCCTTTTTAAATCTCTCTCCTCTCACCTTAAAATATGTCCTTTAGTTTTGAACTCCCCACATACGGAAAAAAAGCCCTTGTTATTCACCTTATCTGTGCTCATTATGATTTTATAAACCTCAAAAAGGTCACCTCTCAACCGTCTACACTCTAGTGGAAAAGGTCCAGAATTTTCAGTCTATTTTTATGTTTCAATCCATCCCTTCCCAGCAGCATCCTGATAAATCTTTTCTGAATCCTCTCCAGTTTAATAATATCCTTCCTATAACAGGGCAACCACAACTGGGCACAGTACTCCAAAAGAGGACTCATCAAAGTCCTGTATAGTCTCAACATAATGCCCCAACTCCTACACTCAAAGATCTGAGCAATGAAGGCAAGTGTGCTAAATGCCTTCTTAAACATACAATCTAACTGTGATGAAAATTTCAAAGAATTATGTCTCCACACTCCTAGGTCTCTTTGTTCTTCAACACTACCTTACAAATATTTGAGATTCTAAAATAACATGGTCGGAATAAGGTTTCCTCTAAGCTTCTGATTCCAAGTAGGACAGGAGTCCTTCTCCTTTTTGGACAGCTCTTCAGGTTTGGGATGACTTGCTTGGACCTCCCTTCAATGGGTTCTGTAATGGCTGAAACGTTCAATGTACGATTTTTGCATTCCCTCTGCACATTCCCGTTGGAGTCGCCCAATGTGGTCGCTAACTTCTCAAATGTGCCTTTCCCAGTCTAGCCTGGCACAGGATCTCCTATAAGATCTCAGCCAGGATGCATTAAGGATATTTCCCAAAGGATGGGGACATTGACCAAGAATCAACCAATTGTTTCATAAAACTAGTTTGTCTTTTGATAGCCATGGTAAGAAAGACTTGCGTTTATGTTTATGTTACTATGTGTAGTTAGAGATAGAGACACAGCAGTTGAAGTTGTGCATACAAACCTGAAGTCAGCAGTGAGATGCAGGCTTTCCCTTCAACAAGATATTTGTTCCTAACGTAGCATGCTTGTGTTAGCCTCCATAATAGAAGACTTAGATGTCGGTAACATGGTCTGAGAATATTCAATAGATATTTATCACAGTTCTTGGTAAGCATAAATATTACAGCCATAGACTGTAATTTAACGGTAGGTGATGGCCTAGTGGTGTTATTGCTAGATGATTAATCCAGAGACCCAGGTAATGTTCTAGGGGAGGGTTCAAATCCTGCTATGGCAGATAGTGAAATTTGAATTCAATAAAAATCTGGAAAGAAGAGGACAATGACAATCATGAAACCATTGCTGATTGTCCAGGGGAAATAAAAATCCTTCTGGTCCTTTAACGAAGGAAATCTGCCATCCTCACCTGGTCTGGTCTACATGTGACTCCAGACCCCAGCAATGTGGTTGTCTCTGGACAGTTAGGGATGGGAAATAAATGTTGGCCCAGCAAGCAATGCTCTTGTCCCATGGATGAATAAAAAAAATACACTGCAAGGAGCAATGGGATAGACTTGTTAGTGGCATGAGGGATATATATTTGGCAGGATCCCAGGGAGTCCTCCCTGGTTCTTCTTCAGAACAGGTTTTTCTGATAGTGCTGTTTGATTTTCACAGAGTCATGAAGACTCTGGCTGATGTGTGGGGTCCAGACATCCTGAAAGCACTTCCACTCTCCTGGGAATCTCCTGTCAGAACCAAGTACCAGGTAGAGTAGTTGGAGTTTCCAGTTTCCAATTTCCAAATAGATTCTATTTCACTTCATGTGGGAAACCTGAAGTCAGCAGTGAGATGCAGGCTTTGCCTTCAGCAGGGTATTTGTTCTTGATGTGGCAATGTTTCCATTTGTCTCCATAACATAAGACCTAGATGCGGGTAACGTGATCTTAGAATAGATGTTTATTACAGTTCTTGCTAAGTATAAGAATTATAGCCACAGGCACTTCAATGTCAGAATTAATATTCAGGTTATTTGGTTACAAACAATGTGTTATGCTTCAAGTGGCCCAAGTTTAAGATGGAGTCAGAGATCTTTATAGCTTCAAATCACATGCTATGATACAGTCATGCTATCATGAGCAGGTCTTTTAAAAGTACACCACACATTAGCTAGAGACATATATTGGCACATTTGAAGGCAGCTGCTGAGGAAAGATTCTATCGAAGGGTAGCTGCTTGTGAATATCTTCTTCCCAGAGCAGAGTTGGAAAGAAGAACGCTGGAGTTTGCTTTGTCTTTTATTTTGTACTTTGATGTTTGATGGATGTGTATTAGTCAGTAATGCGGAATCACTCAATTGTGGGTTTCATTCCTATTCCGGAGGTGTGAGCACACAATCGAGGTCCGTTGCAGCATAAAGTGGGTGCCACCCGTTAGAACATACCATCGTTCCATTGAGACACTCAGTCAAAGTCCTATCACCTTCTTGTGTGGACATTGCAGTGTTCTGAAGGAGACAAAGGGAAATCTCCCATGTTCCCCTGTTTACCAAGATTTATCCCTCAGCCAACATCACTCAATCAGATTAGCTGGTCATTATCCCCATAAGACCAGAGATATAGGATCAGAAATAGGCCTTTCAGCCCATCAAGACTGCTGTGCCATTCAATTAAATCATGATTGATCTGATAATCCTCAACTCCGCTTTCCTGCCTTTTCCCCATAACCCTTGATTCCTTTAATGATGAAAAATCTCTCTATCTTAACCTTGAATGTGCATAGTGACCCAGCCTCAGTAGCCCTGTGTGGTAAAGAATTGCCCAGATTCACTACCATCTGAGAGAAGAAATTCCTCCTCATCTCTATCTTAAATATGTGACTCCTTATTCTGAGATTATGTCCCCTGATCCTAGACTCTCCCACAAGGAGAAGCAACCTCTCCACATCCACCCTATCAAGTCCCCTAAAAATCTTGTATGTTTTAATAAGGCGTCATTCTTCTGAACTCCAATGAGCACAGGCCCCACTTACTCAATCTCTCCCTCAAAACCAGAGTCTTCCTTACCTGGTGGGAGACTAAACGTGTGGTGCTGGAAAGGCACAACAGATCAGGCAGCATCCGAGGGGCAGGAGAATCAGTGTTTTGGGCATAACTCCTTCATCAAAAGTGGTGGGGATTAAGGGGGCTGAAATATAAATGGGCGGGTGGGGATGGGCTGGGGGAGGCAGGTGGCAAAATGATAAGTGAATGCAGGTGGTGGGGGGGGTTATAGTGATAGGTCAGTAGGGAGGGCGGAGCAGATAGGTGGGAAGAAAGATGGACAGGTAGGATAGATTGAAACGGTGGTGCCAAGTTGGAGAGTTGGATCTGGATGAGGTGGGGAGAAGGGACATATGGAAACTAGTGAAGTCGGTGTTGAAGGGTCTCAAGGCAGAAGATGAAGTGTTCTTCCTCCAGTTGGTGGGTGGCATTGATTTGGTAGTGGAGGAGGGCTTGGTTCCAACCTATTGAACCATCTCTGGACTGCCTCCAATACCACAATATCTTTCCTTAGATAAGGAGCTCAATCTCAATGTTGTTGGTCAGAATTTGCTGAGTGAAAACTGGCTCTCACGTTTCTGACATTATAACAGGGGCTACGTGTTTAAAAATAACCTCATTGGTTGTAAATGAAACCTCTTTTTTTTTTATATAGATATTTTTATTGAAAAAGAAAATTTTTAAGATTTTTTACAAAATTACAAAAATAATACAAACTAGTGTATTCCACTTTACAATATGATAACAACACCAATATAAAATTAGATAAATTAAAAAAAGAAAAAGAAACCCAACTAGCTACTAATCTATTCGACAAACAACCAAAACATAAAATAGGATATCATACATTACTAACAGTAAGCAACAAAGTCATTAAATAATTAGATACATGCTCAAAATAGATTTACATCCAGTCATAATAGAACCCGTATTTACATGGAATTCTTCCTCCTGGAGGTCCCCGAACCAGCCAGAACCATTACCACAGCTAAACAAAAGCCCTGGACAATATGGCTGAAATGTCTATGTTGATGTAGTTCAAAAAGGGCTGCCATGTTTTAGAAAATAATTCCATTTTTTGGTGCACCATATTTGTGAGGAGGTCAAGGGGGATATATTCCATGTCTACCCTGTGCCAATTTGAAAGTCCTGGGGGGCCTTCAGTTGCTCAATTCACTAAAATATTTTTCCTCGCAGAAAAGGAGAGAATAGTAAATAATTTCCTCCTGTATACGTCCAGGGAGGGAAAATTTGGAGAGCCCAAAAGTAGGGACGTTGGATCCAATCTAATCTCCGTACCCAAAATCTCTGTCAAGGCATTTGCTATTCTGTTCCAATATCTACGGATCTTGTGGCATGTCCATAGACCATGCGTGAGAGTGCCAACTTCTATTTTACATTCAGGACACAGTGGGGATGCTCCTGCCTTGAACTTTGCACGTCGTTCAGGTGCCATGTGAGCCCTGTGAAGTATCTTTAATTGAGTAGCCTGAGTTCTGCTACAAATAGAGATCTTTCTGGCATTTTCCCAGATGTCCTCCCACATTTCTAAAGAGATTTCAAACCCTAATTCTTGGTTCCAGGTTTTATATAATTGTTCCATGTCCTTCGAGACCTTATTGTATAGTGAGTGATAAAGAGTACTGACTGAGGGCGGCCCCATCGGCCATAGCACTCTCCTTTCCCTATCCGATTTGTAAGGATTGACTATCAGTGTGGTCTTCTTTTGTATAAAGTCTTGTATTTGGAAATACTGAAAGAGGTCCCTGTTAGGCAGTCCAAACGTCTGGTGCAGATGCTCAAAGGACATCATGACCTCCCCATCGAACAGGTCTCCCAAGGAGGAGATACCATTGGACTCCCAAATTTTAAATGTCATATCCGTCAGCCCTGGCTGGAAACCCGATGCTCCCACTATAGGGGTATAAGGGGAGGTTTTTTGCAGATTACCCTCATCTTGTCACATTATCCTCCAGGCTTTAATTGTATTTAGTACAATAGGGTTTTTACAATAGTCCATAATAACACTCATCTTGTCCATAAATAATAGATTGATGAAGGGGCATTTTGCTTGGGAGGTCTCAATATCTAACCAGATTGGGTCTCTTGTGACCCACAGTCAATCAGCTACATAGGATAATAAGGAGCTCAATTGATACCTCCTGAAATCTGGAATGTCCAGTCCTCCTCTTGCTTGTTGGAGCTGCAGCTTTTCTAATTTGATAAGGGGCCATCTACGATTCCAAATACAGCCGAGACCAGCCGTAGAGCTTACACAACACCTGTCTTGGCAGCATCAAGGGGAGTATTCTCATAGGATATAGAAGACGAGGTAGGGTATTCATCGTAACTAAGGCTACTCTGCCTAACCTGGATATTGGGAGATCTCCCCAGCATTGAAGGTCCTGCCTTATTTCCTCTAATAAGTGTACGCAATTGGCTTTATAGAGAAAGTGCTGGTACCCTGACTTGTGATCTTAAAAAGATCAATACAGCCTTTAGAAAGTTCTATTTTGAATTATATAAGTTGCAGGACTGTGAGGATAGAACCGGAAAGATGGAGTCTTTCTTTAAAAATTTGGCCCTTCCGGGCCTAACCTCGGAGCTGACCAAGTACTGACGTAATAAAAACACATAAGTATAGAAAACCTTCTAATGACCACGAAAGGGAAAACAACATCCATCCGGTAAATTGGATACATTAGTGAGACCTCCCAACGGCATGGCCTCCAATTTCATAAAATTGATTTTGTAACCTGAGAACATACCAGATAGATTGACCACTTGAATTAAGTGGGGCCCGGATGTCAAAGGATCAGTTAAGAAAAGGACATCGTCCACATAGAGAGTGATTTTGTGCTTGCCCGATCCAACCCTCGGAGCCTTTATGTTAATGTCAGTTCGTACAGCTTTCTCTAGTGGTTCAATCACGAGCGTGAATAATAATGGTGAAAGAGGACATCCCTGACAACAGCCCCTGCTAACACTAAAGCTATCCGAACTGAAGCCGTTGGAATCACCACTGCTTTGGGATCATTATATAATACTGAAACCCATTTAGTAAAGACCTCTCCAACACTGAACCGTTCCAGAATATAAAAGAGATATGACCATTCTACCTGATTGAATGTCTTCTCTGCATCTAGAGAGACAATTAATCCCAGTATCGCTCCATGCTGGCAGGTTTGTATCATATTTAAGACCCTTCTAATGTTATTAGTTGACCTGCGAGCCTTTATTAAACCCCATCTGGTCCTCTTTTATATGGATGGTAAAACTCTCTCCAGCCTTAATGCTAACATTTTTGAAAGAATTTTAAAATCCACATTTAACAAGGTTATGGGTCTATATGAAGAACAATCTTCTGGGGCCTTTCCCTTCTTAAGAATGAGAGAAATATTTGCTTTTCTCAATGAAGGTGGGAGGCAGCCCTGACTATGTGAGTAATTGTACGTATTTATGAGTGGCCCGGCCAGTTTCCCCTATAAATTCTTAATAGAACTCAACCTGGAATCTGTCTGGTCTGGGCGGCTTTGCTTGAAGCTGCCTAACCATGTCCTGTACTTCCTGGGTTGTCAGGGGAGCATTCAAGAGCATCACCTGCTCTGAGGTTAGGCCCGGAAGGGCCAAATTTTTAAAGAAAGACTCCATCTTTCCAGTTCTATCCTCACAGTCCTGCGACTTATATAATTCAAAATAGAACTTACTAAAGGCTGTATTGATCTTTTTACGACCACAAGTCAGGGTACCTGCACATTCTCTAATGGTTGTAATGGCTTGGGGAACCTTTTTTCTTTCTGGCAAGGTGCGCTAGATATCAGCCAGGCTTGTCGCCGTATTCAAATAATCTCTGTTTTGCGAATAATATTTCCCTCTTTGCTGTTTGGGTAAGTGCGGTATTCAAGGCTGCCCTAAGGGCTGTGATCCTTTGTAGCTTAGTAATAGAGGACCTGTCAACATACGCGGTCTCAGCTGCCTTGAGGCGAGCCTTGAACAGGCGCTGTTGCTCTCTCTTTTGTCTTTTCCGGGTCACAGAATATGAGATGACCAGGCCTCGTGCATATGCCTTAGTGGTCTCCCACATCATCGATGGGTTACTGGCCGGACCTGAGTTGATACCCCAGAAAGTTTTGAATTCCTGTGAAAAATACTTTATAAATTTGCTATCCTTCAATAAGAAAGGATCCATTCGCCAATGTCAGGGGCTTATCCCATCATCCCTAGTCTTGACTTCCATATATACTGCGGCATGATCAGAAATAGTTATATTACCTTTTTTACAAGAAAGTATCGAATTCAAAAGGATCAAGGGGACAAAAAACATATCAATTCTTGTATGGCACTTGTGTGGGTTAGAGCAGAAAGTAAAGTCTCTGCCCTGGGGATGAAGACACCTCCACACATCTACTAGTCCTAGCTCCTTATTCAGATCCGCTAGTTGCCTAGATCTCAGAGATATACCCGTAGTGCTCCTAGGTATCCTATCCGTCTCTGGGTCAATAATACAGTTAAAATCTCCCCCTATAATTGTATGGCGGACCCCGAAAGCCATTAACTTAGAAGGCTTCCATTACAAATTTAAGAGGTGTGCCTGGGGGCAATAAAGATTCAAAATTCCATATTCCTCTCCGTATATTAGGGCTTTGATTAATATACAACGTCCAGACTCATCTTTTATCTGGCTTAACGTTTGGAAAGGAAGATTTTTCCGAATAAGAATGGCTACCCCCCTAATTTTTGAGCTGAAAGATGAAAAGAGAGCCTGATCAAACCTACCCCGTTGTAGCTTCAAGTGTTCCTTATCAAGTAGATGTGTGTCCTGTAAAAGAGCTACATGAACCCTTTATTTTTAAAGACTTGATAATATCTTTTTCCTTTTGATTGGTGAATGGCTCCCCTTGACATTCCAGGTGCACCTCCTAAATGAATGGCTAGCCATGATCGCCCAGGCAGGGCTGAGACCCCCCAGGCGAAAGAACCCCACCCAAAAGACCTTGAATAAAGACCACAGAAAATTCACACACAAAAAAAGCTCTTTAAAACAATTAAATCAACACAATTAAGAACTACTCCTAAAATATATTTGAAAGACTTTCCCCCTTGCTCCCACCTATCAATAACCCCACCATAACCTCTCTCAGCTAAGGCCCTGCTCTTGGCCCAGGCATTACAAAATGGAGGAAATAAATTTAAGTGTCTTATAAAACCAGAGTTAAAAGTGAATTACCCACCGCGCCCTCCCCCACACCAACACCTAGATACGTTTAATAAAACAATACAAAACAGAAATATATAAAGTTACAAAATTACAATCCCAGCAAATATTAGGCAACTAAGGAAAAAAAACCCACTCAAAACCCCACTGCTGCCTCACAGTACCAAAGACCCGGGTTCAATTCCCACCTCAGGCGACTCTGTGTGGAGTTTGCATGTTCTCCCCGTGTCTGCGTGGGTTTCCTCTGGGTGCTCCAGTCTCCCCCCTCAATCCAAAAATGTGCAGGTTAAGTGAATTGGCCATGCTAAATTGCCCGTAGTGTTATGTGAAGGGGTAAATGTAGGGGAATGGGTCTGGGTGGGTTGCGGGTCAGTGTGGACTTATTGGGCCGAAGGGCCTGTTTCCACTCTGTAAGTAATCTAATCTTAAAAAAAACTCCCCCACAAATCACACAAGCTGCGTGAGCTAGAAAAAGGAGAGCAAAGAAAGAATAAAGAACAGGCTCCCCCTCTCAATCCTCAGGGAAAGATGTGTAAAAGAGAGATGGAGAAAGAAAAAAGGGTAAACAAAGGGATTGCAAAATAAAGTCATTATCCATGCAGTTCAAGTCCCGCAGTCTATCTGAGAGCATCCAGAAATTCTTTTACTTTCTCCAGTGATCCAAAGTTATAAACGGATCCTCCATGGCTGAAGTGCAACGTTGCCGGATATCGCATGGAGTATTGAATATTTAAGTCTCTCAATCACTTCTTCACCTCATCGAATGCCCTCCTCTTGCGGACCACGACTGGAGAGAAGTCCTGAAACAGCATTATCTTGGAGCCCTTGTACATCATGGCCTGGGGATCTTTCTCCAGGACTCTCGAGGCCTTTAGGAGCATTTGGTTTTCTTTATAACATTAGAGTTGGGCTAGAACCAGGTGTGGGCACTGTTGCGACCCAGGCCTGCGTACAGCAACACGGTGGGCCCACTCCACCTGCACCTGGCCCAGCTCCGACTCCAACTTCAATAATTGTGGGAACCATCACTACAAGAAATCCACAAACTGGCCTTCCTCTTCCAGTTCGGGAAGGCCCAGCAACCGAATATTTTTCTGAGGTTGTCGATGTGCTCCTCAAGGGTCCGGACTCGCCACTCTAGGGCCTGGACCTGACTCAAGGATGACTCAGCAGCAGTCTCTGAGGCCGCGGCCCGTTGCTCCGCCCCTCCGACACACTGCTCGAGTTTTTCAATCTCTCGGTCATGCTGTAGTAAGCTGCGGGAGTTTTTGCCCTTAGTCATTTTTTAAAAAGCACCAAACTGTTAAAGTTTGATGCAAAATGACTAAGAGTGCTGCACAAAAGCTATCTTGAATGGTTTAAAAGGTGAGGTGAAGATGGGCGCCTCACTTTGCCCGAGTCTTAGGCAGAGCACTGAAGACACAGACCTACTGCATCGCCACCATCTTGGATCTCCCGCAAACCTTTTTTTCTTACTTTTTTCCAGGTGGTCAGTCATTGATTTGTGATTCTGTCCTGATCGTAGACATGAATCAAACACATAGTTGTATTTTTATTTTCAGTTGTATCCTTTCGTGCAGTGATTGTGACAAGGTCAGCCGGGGGACGTCATAGTATATGTGTTCCCTGACTGGGGCTGTTAACCTGGTCCAATCAGGGAGCCATGGCTGACAGGTACAAACAGGAAGGTCAGAGGTTCTGTTCACTCTGAGAGCTGGCTCTGATGGAGCAGGATCAGTGTCTAACTCTCCACGTGTAAATAGAGGGTGACTTGGTGATGCGATATTGGCCTCAGTCCTGTTATTTCATTTCCCTGAGCCCGCCAGCAGTATTCTGTTGTGTGTGTTACAGTCAATTGTGATGGACAAGGTACTGTGTTTTCTTATTGAGTGAAATGCTGACACCAGCCATGGAATCTGACCTCAAATATCTGAAACTTAGGAAGAGACAGCAGGTACTTCTTGAAATGACCAATATATCTGCCTTCTTTGCTCTGACCTTTTGAGTGTAGGAGTTGGGATATCATGTTGATGTTATACAGGATGTTGGTGAACCTCTTCTGAAGTCCTGTGTGCAGTTCTAGTCACCCTATAATAGGAAGGATATTATCAACTGGAGAGAGTTCAGAAAAGATTTACCAGGGTGTTGCTGGGAATGGAGAGTTTGAGATATAAAAATAGACTGGTTAGGCTGGGACATTTTTCCCTGGAGCATGGGAGGTTGAGGCGTGACCCTATTGAGGTTTATAAAATCATGAGGGGTGCAGATAAGGTGAATGAAAAGGGTCTTTTCCCTAGCATGGGGGAGTTCAAAACTAAGGGGCATATTTTAAGGTGAGAATAGAAAGAATTGAAAAGGGCATGAGGGTAAATTTTTTTAAACACGGAATAGTTCGCGTGTGGAGAAGGTGATGGATGCAAGTACAGGTACAACACTTAAAAGACATTTGGATAAGTTTGTGAATAGGAAATGTTTGGAGAGATATGGCCGAATTGCAGCACATTGGATGAGTTCAGTTTGGGAACATAGTAGACATGGACTAGTTGGACTGAAGGGTCTGTTTCCCTTTTGTATGACTCTATGACTGAGGTGAACATGAGAATGCTTTGGAAATGCACAGCATTATAACAAACTTAGAAGGAATATGAGACTGGAGGTTAGCCATTCTGCAAGTCAATTAGATCATGGTTAATCTACACTTCAATCTCATCAACTCACATTGCTCCACAACTTTCCAGACCCTCCACCCACAAAACACAATCACAACCTTTGAAAGGTCAAGTCGTTCAGTCTTCCCTCTTGTGTTCCCTGCCCAGTGACAGGTCCCACACAAATCTCCAACATGGGTAGATGAAGAAGGATGGAATATGGAATCGAACCCTGCACTGTTAGCACTTAATGACCCTCACAGGCCACCCAGCCAATTGCCCCATTCCCCACTCTCCCCACCCCACCCACCAAAAGGATTCAGAGTTGCTATGGCAATGTGCATTTTTATTTGCATGTTGTAGCTTGAAGCTATGGACAGTGATGGGAGAGGCTCCAATTTTCTCCCACCATATGGTTGACCAGGAATCTCTCTCCTCCTATCATCTGTCATTGGTGCAAGTTGGAAAGATTCACAATTTGAAACTCGATCTGGCTGTGTTAAGAAACTACTTTGCTTGGTCATCAGGTCCTAGGTTGGGGCTGGAACCTGGAATTTCTGGTTCAGAGGTGGGGATGCTAGCCACTGCATCTACAAGAACATCTCACTATTCAATACCCTTTGGGGAAAAGAAATTGTTTTCTGATTTTAACCAATAAGGAAGTCAATGTCACTGGGCAAAATGTGGAATTGAGTATACCAATCTGCCGTGATTGCTTTGATTTTTTTCCTTTCTTTTATTTTATTAAACAATACACAATTTACAAAACAATTAACATTAACAGCTGTATCCAGAGTAACAGCAAATTACAAGGGAGAGGAGCCGCAAAGCTAGGTCCCAAACCCTACCGTTCAAACTGTTTTCAGGGAAATGAGGATAAACCTTAAATCCCACTTGCAGTCATCGCAAAACAGTAACAATGACAAATACATGTAAGACAGTCCAATTACATTTTAAAAAGTGCACAAAATACAGAGTTGAAAAATGTGGTGCTGGAAAAACACAGCAGGCCAGGCAGCATCCAAGGAGCAGGAGAATCGACGTTTTGGGTATAAACCCTTCAGGAATGAAGCATAAAATACAGACCCAGCCAACAACCCAGCAAGCCCCCCCCCCCATCCCTCTCACCTTCCGGCCACTCTAAGTCAGTCTGCCCCTACTGGCTCTCGGTCCGCCCCATGCCCCTTCCGCTATGATCTCTTTGAATGGTGGAGCAGACTCAATGGGCTGAATGGCCGACCATTGCTCTGACATCTTATGTTCTTATGGACTCCAGTTTTCTCATAGCTGCAAAAGGGGGTTCAAGACAAAACATGAGATGGATGTAATTGAGAATAGCAAAGGGTTGGATAGGATAAATAGGCAAAGTCTCTTCCCTGGGGTCGGGGAGTCCAGAACTAGAGGGCATAGGTTTAGAGTGAAAGGGGAAAGATATAAAAGGGACCTAAGGACCAAATTTTTCACACAGAGGGTGGTACATGGAAGGAATGAGCTGCCAGAGGATGTGGTGGAGGCTGGTAAAATTGCAACATTTAAGAGGCATTTGGATGGGTATATGAATAGGAAGGGTTTGAAGGGATATGGGCCGGGTGCTGGCAGGTGGGACCAGATTGGGTTGGGATATCTGGTCGGCATGGACGGTTGGACAGAAGGGTCTGTTTCCGTGCTGGACATCTCTGACTCTATGATTCTGTGACTTGGTATTGGGGTTATAGCGAGCAAAATGGTGGAGACAGGATGTCCATTCAATAATTTTCAGCCATTGTAAACCATCACATTAAAGCTGTCTGTTGTGATTTTGGCAGTGAAAGGCGATGTATTTCTTCCATTACAAAGTTCTGATTTCAACTTTCTTTTCCCAGGTTCTGTCTTCATCCCAGTGAGACACATGCTCAGTGTCCATCTAAGGAGTGGCCATCGAATGTCATCTTGAAGGTTCAGCATTGGGGTGGGTCCCTCTTTCCCCTTCTTCACACCCCTCGCCACCTCAGCCCACACCCCCACATCTCCTGCTGGACCATGGAGTTGAAGGTGTGGGTGGATGGGGTCCAGCGAGTGGTCTGTGGAGTCAATGAGAAGACCACGTGCCAGGAGGTGGTCATAGCCCTGGCACAGGCTATGGGTAAGGAAAGTATTCTCTGTCTGGTGCTGGGTGGTATCTGGGAGGACTGACCTATATCCCTCAACATCCTGACTTTATTCCAGATGAGAACTGGCAGGATCACCCTCGTCGTATCTGGGATTTAGGTGTTGGGTGTTGGGGGGGGGGCGGTGGGGTTGGTCTGTACTCACTGGAGGTTAGAAGTATGAGAATTGGCTTTAAAGAAACATTTAAGATTGTTCAGAGGCCTGACAGGATAGATACTGAGAGGTTAGAGTCCAGGATCATTAGCAGTTTGCACAGTGGCTGTGTGGTCAGCACTGCTGCCTCAGTGCCAGAAACCGGGATTGACTAAGTAAGTGGAATTTGCACATTCTTCCCGTATGTGCATGGGTTTCATCTGGGTGTTCCAGTTTCCTTCCAAAGTCCAAAGATGTCCAGGCAAGGTGGATTGACCATGCTAAATTGCCCATCGTGTCCAGGGATGTGCAGGCTAGGTGGGTTAGCCATGAGAAATGCAGGGTTATGGGAATAGGATGGGATGCTCCTCAGAGGGTCAGTGCAGACTTGATAGGTTAAATGGCCTTGATCTGCACTACAGGGATTCTATGACATAAGCTCATAATAAGGGATTACTGATTTAACACCAAATTGAGAAGGAAGTTCTTTGCTCAAAGGGTAATGAATCTATGGAATTCTTTCTGGCAGAGAACTATTGAGTTTGAGTCATTAAGTATATACAAGGCTGAGATCAAGAGATTTTTTAATCCATAAGGGAATCAAAGCTTATGGGGAAAAAGCAGGAAAGTGGAGTTGAGGACTATTAGATCAGCCACGATCTCAGTGAATGGTAGAGCGGACTCAATGGTCCACTTCCTACATTTAACATTTATTTCTGTGGTCTTCTCAATTCACACAATTACTGTGGACCATTTTTGTGGGGGATGGGAAGAGATGTGATTGTGGGTTTTGCCCCTGACTCTGACCCCTTTCAGATTATAAAGCCAAGGAACTGCAATTCTGAGAGACACACTCAGAAAGTTGGAGGGATCTCTGTCCGATGGGGTGCTTCCAAAATGGAGCTACTTCCCTGATAACTCTCTCTGATGGTTTTACTCCTTCCAAAACACAGTGTTGGGAGATGAAAGAGGCTTCATCTTTACACATTACTGGCAATAGAGGGCAATAAAATCTTTGGTTTTTAAAGGGGGAATTATTCTGCCTTCGCCGTGCTGAAGGAGGATGACAAAATGGAAACAAAAAAGGACAACTTTGTGAGAATAAAGTGTAAGTCAAAAAGTTGCCTAAGTGACACATTTTATTGGATTGTTTTATTTTCCAGGCCCCTGGACACATTTAAAAATTGTCATTTGGTTTCCTGCTTATAATAGTTCCCTGTTATACAACTCCTTTTTGAAATTGGGGAATTCTAATTCTGGCATGGCCAACCACCTGGTCATGTAGCACTAAGAGGAGCAGATATTCTCTCCCCATAACTAACACAGGCTTGATTAGGCAAAAGTGAGGACTGCAGATGCTGGAGATCAGAGTCTGGATTAGAGTGCTGCTGGAAAAGGACAGCATCCGTGGAGCAGGAAAAAGCCCTTCATCAGCCCTTTGGGAAGCAGGAAGCCTCCGGGGTGGAGAGATAATGGGAGGGAGGGGATGGGCTTGGGGAGGAGGTAGGCAAGAGTACAATAGGTGGATGGAGGTGGAGATGAAGGTGATAGGTCAGAGAGGATGGTGAGCGGGTAGGTGGGAAGGAAGATTGGCAGGTAGGACAGGCTTGATTACCCTGGGGCTTACCTGGGATCTACTGACCTTGTCACAATCCCTGCTTTCTTTTTCTCTCTCCCCATACCCGTCCCCCCCCCCCCCCCCCCCCACCAAGGAATTTACCAGAAGGCTGCCCAGACTGGATGGATTCAAATGGGCAATCTGCCTATGGGGAGACTAGCAGCTTATTCCAGTTACTGAAATGAAGCCTGAGGCCTACTGTCAGGAAGATGATGTGTGCCCTTCTTTATATGTTGAGAAACAGACTGTAATGAATATTCATAGTAAAGCTGTCAATATTGTTTCTTTCGGAGAGACAAGCCTTTAAACTGAGAAGAGGTTAACCTAAATGGAAAGTTTTAATAAAAAGTCAAACACGTGATACTATTCAGTTAGTTTCTCTGGTGCAGTTTAAGTAAAAGCCGTCCCCGAAATCCTGAGTTCTCTTGAACCTTCCTCCATATTTCTGACAAAGTTAGATTGGCGCAACAGTAGACTGTCAGAGGGGATTCAAGACACTAACCCCTCGCTAAAAAGGGGCTTTTGCCCGAAATGTCGATTCTCCAGCTCTTTTGATGCTGCCTGACCTGCTGCGCTTTTCCAGCAACACCTTTTTCAGTTCTGATCTCCAGCATCTGCAGTCCTCACTTTCTGCTAATTGATACTAACCCCTCGCTGCCAATATTACCATTTTAGTCCAATGTAGCAGCACAGTGGTCAACGAAGATGATGACTGCCCCATCTGCTGGAAACAGCAGGCATTGCAGCTTACTCAACAAAATCAGAGCACCCGAGCTGGAAGCTAAACTGAACAATTAACCAAGGAGAAGAATTGTTCTGGACACCAACAGCAGACAAAGGAACATTTGACATAATTGTAATGGATTCCACAGGCTACAATTTAACACAGGCATTATTATAGGTTTATTTCAAATATATCCTCACATCAGCTGAATTAATGGACAAAGAAACAGTTTACAAAGTGGCTATTGGTATTGGTCTGCTGATAGTATCACTGGTCATTTCTCAGCCATTGTATAATGGTCCAGCTAATGAAGTCATCAGGAATGTGTTCCTGCATAACAGCCCATATGATTACTGTCTCACAGTCCAGCCCGACCAACATAAAAAACTTGAATTTATATAGCTGCCTTCACCAACCACCAGATGGCTCAAAGCACCTTACAGCCAATGTAGCAGTGTCACTGTTGTAAGACAGTTTACACCCAGCCATCTCTTACAGGCGTAATAATGATCAGATAGCCTTGTCACTTTTTGCAATATTAAGTGAAAGGCAAATTTTGTATATATTAACTCCCCTGCTATTCTTCAAAATATAGTGTCATGCAATCTTTAATAGAGACATGGTGACTCAATGGTTAGCACTGCTGCCTCACAGCACCGAAGATCCACGTTTGATTCCACCCTTGGGTGACTGTCTGTGTGGAATTTGCATACCGGCTCCACATAGAGTCATTAAGGTGTACAGTATGGAAACAGACCCTTCCGACCAACTCTTCCATGCCGGCCAGATATCCTAGCCTAATCCAGTCCCATTTGCCAGCAGTAGCCATATATCCCTCTAAACCCTTCCTATTCATGTACCCATCCAGATGCTTTTTAAATGCTGTAATTGTACCAGCTCCACCACTTCCTCTGGCAGCTCATTCCATACACACACCACCTTCTGTGTGAAAAAGTTGCCCCTTCGGTCCCTTTTATATCGTTCCCTTCTCACCCTAAACCTATGCCCTCTAGTTCTGAACTCCCCCACCCTAGGGAAAAGACCTTGACTATTTATCCTATCCATGCCCCTCATGATTTTATAAATCTCTATAAGGTCACCCTTCAGTCTCCGACGCTCCAGGGAAAACAGCCCCAGACTATTCAGATTCTCCCTATAGCTCAGATCCTCCAAACTTGGCAATATCCCTGTAAATCTTTTCTGAACCCTTTCAAGTTTCACAACATCTTTCCGATAGGAAGGAGACAAGAATTGCATGCAATATTCCAACAGTGGCCTGACCAATGTCCTGTACAGCTGCAACATGACCTCCCAACTCCTGTACTCAATACTCTGACCAATAAAGGAAAACATACCAACTGCCTTCTTCACTATCCTATCTACCTGCGACTCCACTTTCAAGGAGCTATGAACCTGCACTCCAAATTCTCCATGTTCAGCAACACTCCCCAGAACATTGCCATTAAGTGTATAAATCTGCTCTGATTTGCTTTCTCAAAATGCGGCACCTCACATTTATCTAAATTAAACTCCATCTGCCACTCCTCAGCCCATTGACCCATCTGATCAAGGTCCTGTTGTGCTCTGAGGTAACCTTCTTTGCTGTCCACTACACCTCCAATTTTGGTGTCATCTGCAAACTTACTAACTATACCTCTTTTGCTCACATCCAAATCATTTATATAAATGATGAAAACTAGTGGATGCAGCACCGATCCTTGTGGCACTCAACTGGTCACAGGCTTCCAGTGAAAAACAACCCTCCACCCCCACCCTCTGTCTTCTACCTTTGAGACAGTTCTGTATCCAAATGGCTAGTTCTCCCGGTATTCCATGAGATCTAACCTTGCTAACCAGTCTCCCATGAGGAACCTTGTCAAACGTCTTACTAAAGTCCATATAGATCACATCTACCGCTCTGCCCTCATCAATCCTCTTTATCACTTCAAAAAACTCAATCAAGTTTGTGAGACATGATTTCCCATGCACAAAGCCATGTTGACTTTCTCTAATGAGTCCATGCCTTTCCAAATACAGGATTTCCTCCAACAACTTGCCTACCACCAAGGTCAGGCTCTCCCTGGTCTATAGTTCCCTGGTTTTTCCCTACCATCTTTCTTAAATAGTGGCACCACGTTAGCCAACCTCCAAGCTTCCAGTGCCTATCTGCATGGATTTCATCCAGGTGCTCTGGTTTCCTCCCACAGTCCAAAGATGTGCTGGTTAGGTGGATGGTCCATATTAAGTTGCCCATTGTATCCGGGGATGGGTTAGGTTAAGAAGAGGAGTCGTGGGAATGGCAGTGTTACAAGGATGGGTGGGTTTAGTGGGATGCTCTTTGGAGGGTTGGTGTGGACCTGATGGGCCAAATGACCTGGTTTGATACTATAGGGCTTCTAAGATAGACCTGAGGTCAGATGTGGTTAACTTTCCATCTGAAAGATAGCATCTCAGACAGTGTCAGCTTTGAGTTTTACACTGGCGATCTGAGGCTGCATTTTACAGACCTCATCCAATATCCCCCTCCCAACAAAGGCATGTTCTTGGCAGGAGAGAGTAAACATGGTGGGTAAAGGCAAAATACAGTCGATCCTGATATAACACAAATAGTTCAGGTTTCACACAATTTCATGTTATAAGAAATCGCTTAATAGCCATGCCATTTAGACTAATGGGGCCAGTATAGTGTTACAGCCAATGCAGGTAAGGAAGGTTCACATTCTACAAATAACGGTCTAGATTCCTCAATCCCGTTAAAGTCAATTCGCGTTGAAGAAACGCGTGTTATCTCAGAACAGACTGTGCTGTTGATGCTGGAAATCTGAAACGAGCACAGAGAAACTCAGTGGACCCTGGTGGTGTCTGTGGAGAGAGAAACCGAGTGAAACTTTAAATCTGGCATGGCTGCTTCAGAACTGGGTCTTCCTCCGTTCTGAAGAAGAGTCATATCAGACTCATAATGTTAACTCTGTTGCTGTCTTCAGACATCACAGGGTGACTAGCCACCATCCTCATGCCAACCTACAGGGGGTGGATAAACTGCCTGCAAGCTGGTCTATCCAGCCTTAGGTCGACTGAGCTGCTATATAAATGCAAATTGTGAAAGATGCAGATTCCTTTCTTTCTATTGTATTGAAAACTGTGAGCCGCATCTCACTTTCCTCATATTACAGAAACTTGGCATTAGCAACTCTCTTTCTCCATTTAATTTGCAGGCCGGACTGGACGCTACACTCTGAAGGAAAAGTGGAAGGATATTGAAAGGCATTTCACACCAGAGGAGAAACTCTTGCCATCCCTCAGTAAATGGGGCCAGAAAACTAAGGATGTTCAGCTGATACTAAATCGCACTGGGCCTTCCCTCAACCTGCGGCCTGTATCAGACAAACACAGAGGACCAGAGAGGAACGTTCACAGACAGAGCCTTCCCCCGTTAGCAAAACTCCAGAATGAAAGTGACAAAAACAGTCACGGGAAGGAAGCCAAGAGGAAGTCCCTTAATTTTGCTGAAGGGGCTCGAGAGTGGCTGGGGTCGTTCGGGAAGAGCAAGGAAGGAAAAGTCAAAGGCAAAGACAGCGAGCCTGAAAAGAAGGCCTCAAACTCTGACCACCGTCCGGGAGAGGAGCTGAACCAGCTACTCCAGCGTCAGCAGGAGAAGCTGACCAGTCTTCAAGCTGAGCTGGAGGCGAGTGAAGCAGAAATCGCAAAGCTGCAGGAAGACCGTGAACCAAGCACCCACACTGAGATCATCAGGATCCAGGAGCTGATAGACGAGAGGAGTGCTGAGGCAGAAGAGGTGGAATTCTGGGAGAATGAACTAAAGGCCGAGCAGCTCCACGGGGGAGAACTCCGGGAGCAGCTGAAAGAAATGAAGGAGAAGCTGGAGGAATGCGAGGAGAAACTGAGGAACTGCTTGCTGAAAGCCCAGGGTCTGGCGGCCGACCTGGAGGTGGTCAGGTCTCAGAGGGAACAGCAAGAGGCCAAATCCTGCCATGACATCAGGATCAAGGTAGAGGAACTGAAAGAGGAAATAACTGTTAAATCTCAGAAAGCTGTACGACTGGAGGAGGATGTAAGGCTGGTGGAGAAGGTCATTGAGAGGGTGGAAAATGAAATTCAGGTCAGTCTGTAGGAGGAGTTTGGACAATCCCAGTGACATTTTTGTGTTTGTATGAATAATTTGTCACTGCTGAGAGACTAAAGAGCTGTGGAAAGGATATTGTTTTTGCTGGACTTTTTGGCAAATAAACATGTTGTGTCCACATGTACCCAAGATAGGTGTACCCTCAATGTGACTGTGCCACATCAAAGGGGCAACTGAAAACACGTCCCAAGCTAATCCCATCCTCTCCCAAAGATTCTTGATGGTCTTTTATCTTACACACACACACACACACACACACACACACGCACACACCACTGAGTTCCAGACTCAACCAGCTCCACCAATAATGAGGGTCCAACTCATGACACCAAATGCCCCTACCCAGAACAAGGAAGTGAATTAGGAAACTCTGCATTGGGAGCTGGGCTCTGTACCCATTACAATAACACCAGGAAATGATCAGCTGGCCTGATAAACCTGTGCCACATCCCGAGTGACAGGAACACCCAGACTAAATGTTTCTATCCCATCTCCCACTCTCTGTTTCCAAACACACAAAGCTATAAATGACCTGAGAGATGGGACCAATAAAGGGAGGAAGCCCCCTAGGATAGTACCCCTCAACCTGTTTCGGCAAATGAGAATCAGCCTAGGAGATCACAGGGCCCGACGTGTGCATCAGCTGTTCACCTGATCACCTTCAATTTGTGCTGATCTCTGACCACACACACACTCCCTAATCCTGTTATTAACCAGAACTGATCATGAAATCCCTATAATGTGGAAGCAGGCCATTCAGCCCATTGAGTCTGCACAGATCTTCCGAAGACCCATTCCTCCTACCATATCCCCATAACCTCACATTTGCCATGGCCAACTCACCTAGCCTGCACACATTGGGGAATTTAGCATGACCAATCCATCTTACCTGTACATCTTTGGACTGTGGGAGGAAACCAGAGCACCCAGCAGAAACCCACGCAGAGAATGTGCAAACTCTATACAGATAGTCACCTGAAGGTCCCTGGCACTATGGGGCTGCAGTGCTAACCAGTGAGCCCACTGTGATCTCATTGGAAGGTAGGAGTCAGCATGTTTCACATTTTAGAGGGAGTGGGGGAACAGGCATCTTGAGGAAATTTCCTTTGGGGGATCAGTGGTACAGTGCAGTGCCTGGCAATACCCATAGGGGGAGCATTGGCTTCTGTGTTTGCCTCTTGTCCAGTCAGCTATCACCAGTGGCTCCATTCTGGTTCAAACCTAACATTCCAAAACAATCAGCATCAGAAAAATAATCTCAAAGGACAGGATTTGTTCAATGTGGGAGAGTTTTAAGTGTGAAAAACCTTTAGCATGTTATCTCGGGGTTACCAGATTCTTACTGTGTGTCAGAGACAAAAACAGAAGTTGCTGGACAAACTCAGCCGGTCTGGTAGCATCTGTAGAGAGAAATCAGAGTTAACGTTTCGGGTTCAGCGAGTCCTTCCTCAGAACTGATGGTAGCTAGGAAAAAGTTGCTTTTTTTTTAGAGAGAAAATGGGGTGGCAGTTGGGGGCAATGAGTAAATAAGTGGGGATGGAACCCAAAGAGAGAGAATAGTTAGACGGAAAAGGGTTGGAAACGGTCAGCCTGGGAGAATGAATGGATGCTAATGGAGATAATTGGCGGCTAACAATGGGTTGTGTGTAGTAGCAGACCATGTGATAACAAGGCCTGTTGGGTGGGGGTTGGGGTAAGGTCACGGGAGAAGGTGCCTCAAGCCCTATAATTGTTGAACTCAATATTGATTCCGGAAAGCTGTTGAGTGTATTTCAGAGAGCATGATAGCACACACAGTGTGACCCAGTCACAGATTAACATGAACTCGTGTGTGGTGCGATGTACACACTGATTCCACTGCTAATGCGAGCAGCCTTGGATCCTGTGCCTGTCACAACGTTAGTGGGCCAATCATGTGCTTGGTATTCAGAGCATTGTTCAGTCATCATGGGGACTTAGTGGTGGGGTTCCACATTTAAATAAATGCCAGCCTTTGGGTCTATACTAAACACAGAAGAACAAATGGGAACAGGAATGGGCCATTTGGCCCTTCTAGCCTGCTCTGCCGTTCAATACTATAGTCATGTATTTTCATGTATTCAGTCTGGAGGCCAAGTGTTGCCCCTATACCTGCAGTTGCCAACTCTGGAGTTATTCAGGAAGGCGTCATCCCATGACTTCCTGCCTCCAACCACCCTACTCATTGACCCTTCAACATTCCTGTCCTCATGGCACACTCTCTTCCCAGAAACAAGACGTAGGCAGACTCTTTTTGTTGTTCAATTGGTTGATTCTTGACAGGAAGACAGCCAATTATTTCTCTCCCTCCCTCTAGTATTTGGATGAATAAAAAGCAAAAGTATTCAAGGAAAATGGAAACAAAAGATAACGCTTCTTCTGGTTTTATTGTCCTTTCTTTCCTTACTCAATTGAGGCACTGTTTTAGGGTGATCAGGATACCAGGCCTGTCAGGGTGGAGTGCAACCCGACAGTGTTCAGCCTTATCTGAGAGGATTTAACCAGCTCCGACAGTCAGCCTAGAGCTCCTGTACATTCCAGTAGCACACAGCACAATGTTCCTCTCCTGAGCTATGGGAGGAGTCTACTCACACAACAACAAACCTAAATGGCTTTACATTGCTAGATGCTTGATGAGTGCACATACTTGCACGAAGTCTTGAACATAAAAACAAAGGTCTTAGGAACAGGAGTAGGCCATTCAGTCCATCAAGAATGCTCTGCCATTACATTAGATTGGGTGTGGTCTGAACACCACCTTTCAGTCTGTGTGTGTTCCCCATTCCCGTCTCTTTCTCCGATTCCCTCCCATTAGGTGGGTTAGCCATGGGGAAATGCAGGGTTACAGGGATAGGTTGGGGAGGGGTGAGTCTGGGTGGGAAGCTCTTTGGAGGGTTGGTTTGGACTCAATGGGCTGAATGACCTGCTTCCACACTGTGGGGTGTCTATGATTTCCTTTCTCTCTCTCCCACACTCCCTCCCTCTTTCCCATCCTTCTCCGCCTCTTCCATTCCCTCTCTTTGCTCTATTGGGGGGGGAGGGTTGGTGGGGGAGTGTATTGGATTGACGTTCCATAACAATCTGCAATCACTCACAGTATGAATGTGGACAATAGGTCTTTTGACCATGAAGCACACATTGTACCTTGACCCTCCAGCTATTGTTCACGTTCCTTCCCAGTCCTGATCTCTGGACTTCAATCTGTAGCTTTGTCATAATCCTCACCCACTCCCTTGCTCAGGAACACTTATTTCCATTTTCATTTCCTGACCTGAGTTGAGGCAGGAATAATGATTGACCTGCAATTGCCCTGCCCTCTCTGGTTTGGCTTGATAGAGCTTTAAGGTTTGGTACTAGTGTGCTCCTTGTTCAATTTGCTGTGTTGAAATGCCCCTCTCCCATGGCTTATCCCATGTTATATAGGATCACCACAATTCTGGTCCGCTTTCGTTCTGTGGACCTAGCAAGTGGTAGATACTTTTCCTCTTGCCCACCTTCCCCATGTATCCAGGTTGTAGACTGGCACCAAGCATGCCAGCACCAGTAGCTGGCTTCTGTGGCCAACCAAACCTGGAGCATCCTGAAGCCCATAGCTAATCCACTGAGCCTACACATGGTGCCTCAGTGGTTAGCACTGCTGCCTCACAGCACCAGGGACTTGGGTTCAATTCCAGCCTCAGATGACTGTCTGTGTGGAGTTTGCACATTCTCCCCATGTCTGCATGGGTTTCATCTGGGTGCTCCGGTTTCCTCCCACACTCCAAAGATGTGCAGGTTAGGTGAATTGGCCATGTTAAATTGCCCATAGTGTTCAGGGATGTATAGGTTATGTGCATTAGTCAGGGGTAACTGTAGAGTAGTAGGGTAGGGGAATGGGTCTGGGTGAGTTACTCTTCAGAGGGTCGGTGTGGACTTGTTGGGCCAAAGGGTGTGTTTCCACATTGTAGGGATTCTATGACTGGGGATAATTTAGCAAGGCCAAACCACCTAACGTGTACATTTTGTGGACTATGGGAGGAAACCAGAGCACCCGGAGGGGACCCTCACAGACACGGGGAGAACGTGCAAACTCCACACAGACAGTCGCCCGAGGCCAGAATCGAATCTGAGTTACTTGAAAACACGCTGTGGGGCAGCAGAGCTAACCACTGAGTGACCAGCCCATGCTGATGGGAAGTATCCTTGTGGAAACATATTTAAACTAAACAGGGACTAGGTATTTTATTTTGCTTGCCTTGCATCGAGCTGTGCTCACTGAGCTGTACCACACAACCCTTGTTCCCTGTCTTCCTCACTATCCCCCCAGGGTTTAGATGCCGCAATATGATTTCAGAGACTAAATCTAGACAAGTTCAGCTTTCCTAGATCTCACCCGGTACTACCAGAAACCGAATGGCTTTCACTGTATGATTTCCTCCTGGACACCCCGTGCTGGCCTTTTACCATCCCTCAAACTCTTTATCTCCGAATGCCACCGTGACATAGACCACCTCAACCTGTCAACCCCCCCCCCCCCCCCCCCCCCTCACTCCAACCTCTCACCCACACAATGTGCAGCTCTCCACTCCCTCTGCTCCAACCCCAACCTTACCATCGAACCAGCGGACAAGTGGGAGGGCGCAGTGGTAGTTTGGCGCACTGATCTCTACACCGCTGGTGTCAACTCGCTGAGACCTCCTCCTACCGCCCCCTCGACCACGACCTCACCTCCCATCACCAAACTAACACCTCCCAGACCGTCCACAAACTCATCACCTCAGGAGTTATGCAAAATGACTGCCCTGGTAAACTGATTGTCTCTGCCTGCCCACTCATGGCACCTCCTCACTTCTCAGATCCGTCCCGTATCCTTGGTCCATGAACTCTTCACATATATTCGGGACGTCACCCACGCCCTCTACCTCCTCCATGACTTTTCAATTTCCCGGCCCCAACACCTCATCTTCACCATGGTCATCCAGTCCCTATAAACGTCTATCCCCCATGACCAAGGCCTACAAGCCCTCCATTTCTTCTTCTCCTGCCAACCTAACCAGTCACCCCTCCACTGATACACATTCAATTGGCAGAACTGGTCCTCACCCTCAATAACTTCTCCTTCGAATCCTCCCACTTTCTACAGACCGGGGGGGGTAGCCATGGGCATCCAAATGGACCCCAGCTATGCCTGCCTTGTCATTGGGTATGTGGGACAGTCCATCTTCCGTAGTTAAACCGGCACCATTCCCCACTTTTTCTTCTGCTACACTGAGGACAGCATCGGCGCCACCTCATGCTCCCACAAGGAAGCTGAATGATTCACCAAAACCTTCCACCCTCCCCTCAAATTCACATGGACCATCTCTGACACCTGCCTTGCCTTCCTGGGCCTCTCCGTCTCCATCTTCAGCAACCAACTTAACATGGACTTCTACTTCAAACCCACCAACTCCCTGGACTACACCTCCTCCCTCCCCTTCTCCTTACTCCCAATTTCTCCACCTCCCAGGAAGAGCAATTCCATTCCAGAACATCCAGATGGCCTCCTATTTCAAGGTCTGCAAATTCCCCTCCCACATGATCAACCAAGCCATCCAGCACATCTCCTCCACTTCCTTTAACTCACCCTTGAACCCCACCTCTCCAATCGCAACAAGGATAGAACCACCTGGTCCTCACCTTCCACCCTGTAAATCTCCGGATACAACACATTGTCCCTCGCCATTTCTGCCATCTATAGTCAGACCCCACCACCAGACATATAGTTCCCTCCCCAACTCTTTCTGCATTCCGCAGCGACCATTCCCTCTGTGACTCCCTCGTTAGGTCCACCCACTTTCCACTCCTGGCACCTTCCCTTGCCATTGCATGAGGTGTAAAACCTGCACCCACACCTCCTCCCTTATCTCTGTCCAAGGCCCTAAAGAATCATTTCAAGTCTGGTGGAGATTTTCCTGCACATCGACCCACCTCATCTATTGTGACTGCTGCTCTTGGTGTGGTCTTCTCTACATCGGGGAGACACGATGCACACTCGTGGAGCTGTTCAGGGAACATCTCTGGGAGACAAGCACTGAACAGCCCCACCGTCCGGTGGCCAAACACTTTTACATCCCCTCCCACTCTGCTAAGGACGTGCAAGTCCTGGGCCTTTTTCACACCAAATCCAAGCCACCTGATACCTGGAGGAAGAACGCCTCATCTTCCACCTTGGGATCCTCCAACCACATGGCATCAATGTTGATTTCACCAGTTTCTTCATCTCCCCTCCCCCCACCTCATCCCAGATCCAACTCTCCAACTCGGCACCACCCTCTTGAACTGTCCTACCTGTCCAGCTTTCGTCCCACCTATCTGCTCCACCCTCCCCTCCGACTGACCACAATTACCCCTCACCTGCATCCACCTATTGCTTTCCTGCCTACCTTTCCCCCAGCTCTACACCCACCCCTGTATTTATCTCTCAGCCCCCTTCCGCCACCCCCACCCCCCCCACCCCCCCCACATTCCTGATGAAGGACTTATGCCCGAAATGTCAACTCTTCCTCCTCCTTGAATGCTGCCTGACCTGCTGTGCTTTCCCAGCACCACACTTTTCAGCTGCTTTCACAGTATGATCAACACAGTTCAAATTAACACACAATTGTTTCTTGGTAATGATGTATAATGTCAGCTACCGTTTATTGCTGCATTCTGTATGAGTCTGTTTGTACATGACAAGTTTCCTGTAATAGCCCCTTTCTATGTAAATAAAGTTATGTTTCATTTTTCAGTCATCAAAACAATCATTCTTTACAGACATCACCTCCTGAATTCTATTATCACTAAAGCTTTTGAGGACTTTTGTACTGACTGGATTGTTGAAAATAGCATTTCTTCCCTTCACTGGGCCCTCCCGCTCACACTCAACTTATTCACATCACACCCACCTCACACTCACACCAACCTCATTTACCTCACACTCTCCTCACACCCACTTCATTACCCTCTCCTCATTCACTTCACACCCACCTCATCCTCAGTCTCACCCACCCCAACTCACACTCGCCTCACTTACTCCCTCTCCATCTCTTCTTTCCTCACTCCCATAATCCTTTCACCCACCCTCACCTCCCCACTATTTCTCTCCTCTCCTCCCTCCCTTTATCTCCTCTCCTCCTTTATGTCCTTTCCTCCCTTTTTGAAGATTTTCATCTTGCACTCATCAGGACAGGAATGCAAGAATAACAAACCCCAAAGAAAACACTGCAAGAGGGTGCTAATTAGTCAGCTGTTGGACACTGATTGGTAGACTCATTGCCTTGGTGAATGCACCAGCCAATGGCCAATCCTTTATTTACAGGTGTGTAGCGATAACGCTGTGGAGTCTTGACAGCATCAATTGATTGGCATCACATCTTGCCTCCACCACCGATGCTCAGTAGTAGCAATGTATACTATCTACACTGTAGAAATTCACAAAAAATCCTGAGACAATGCCTTTCAAACCCACTTCCATCTCGAAGGACAAGGACAATAGATGATTAGGAACACCACCTCCTTGCAAGTTAGCTTCTGAGACACTACTATCCTGACTTGGATATATATCGCTGTTCCTTCATTGTCACTGGGTCAAAATCCTAGAATGCCCTTCCTATTGTTATTGTGGGTCTACGTACAGCACATAGACTGCAGCAGTTCAAGAAGGCACCTCATCACCACTTTCTCAAGGGCAACCAGCAATGAGCAATAAATGTTGACCCAGCGAGCAACACCCACACCTCATGAATGAATTTAAAAAATGGATTACTACATCTGTTAAAGACAAAAGACTTTCAAGTGAGTACATTCAGCCTTAAAGAACCTCAATCTTATTCATTATTTCTATGCTCCAGTATTGTACATTTGAATCGCAACTGAAAATAAGATCGGAAGGTTTTTAGCATCTCATTGTGTCTCAAAGTATGTTACAGCCAATCAAACACTTCTGAAGCGACAACACAACAAACAGTGTGAACAGCAAACTCATGCAGTATGAGAGTGGACAGGTAATCTGCTTTAGTTACATTGTCAAAAACCACACAACACCAGGTCATAGTCCAATGGGTTTATTTGAAAACACTAGCCTTCATAGCACTGCTCCTTCATCAGGTGCTAGTGAGAGAGGAGGACCTCAGACACAGAATTTATAAGGAAAAGATCAAAGGGTCAGACAACTCATGCAAACAAATTTAACACACCTAAGATGGCTCTTAAATCTTTAATCAGTTAGAATGGAGGTGCAGGTTTTGATTAATTAATATGCAAATCCCAGAATTTCTTTCAAGTCACTGCCCTGAGGTAAGGTGTTATAAAGAAGGTGACACCTCCGGTCAGAGAATGTATTTTTAGGTGCGAGGTCTTGTTTGGATTCTGTCTGTGTCTTAACCTGGAGTCAGTCTGGTTTTATTTCCAAAGTAGGAGTTTATAAAATGCCACATTGACCGACTGTCTATGAATTGTGTGCTTTCTGAACAAAATACAATATATCTGCAAATGCAAATTCTCAGATTTGCACATTAATCAATCGAAACCTGCACGTCAATTCTAACTGAATAAAGATTTAAGAGCCATTTGTTTGCATGAGTTGTATGACCTTTTCCTTATAAAGTCTGTGTCAAAGGTCTTCCTTTCTCACCAGCACCTGATGAAGGAGCAGCACTCCGAAAGCCAACCTGTTGGATTATATTCTGGTGTTGTGTGATTTTTGACCTTGTCCAATACAGTCCAACACTGGCACCTCCACATCTTAGTTACATCGGTTGAGGATTGAATACTGGTCAGAAACTGGTATTTTCCCAGGTGACCATTCCTCCTAAGTCTATGAAATTCTAACAGGATAGACACAGGAAGGATATTCCCAATGACCATGGGAATCTAGAACCCATGATCACAGCTAAGGATGCAGGGTAGGCCATGTAGGATTGAGATGAAGAGAAATTTCTTCACTCAGATAGTGATCAGCCTGTGGAATTCTCTGCCACAGAAAGAAATTGGGTCCAAAACACTGAATGTTTTCAAGAAGGATATAGATATAGTTTAGATTAGATTAGATTACTTACAGTGTGGAAACAGGCCCTTCGGCCCAACAAGTCCACACCGCCCCGCCGAAGCGTAACCCACCCATACCCCTACATCTACCCCTTACCTAACACTACGGGCAATTTAGCATGGCCAATTCACCTGACCTGCACATCTTTGGACTGTTGGAGGAACCGGAGCACCCGGAGGAAACCCACGCAGACACGGGGAGAATGTGCAAACTCCACACAGTCAGTCGCCTGAGGCGGGAATTGAACCCGGGTCTCCGGCGCTGTGAGGCAGCAGTGCTAACCACTGTGCCACCGTGCCGCCCACCGTATAGTTCTTGGGGCTAAAGGGACTTAAGCGTATGGGGAGAAGGCAGGAATAGAGGACTGAGTTGGATGGTCATCCATGATCACATTGAATGGCGGATAGGCTCAAAGGGCTGAATAGCCTACTCCTGCTCCTAATTTCTATGTTTCTATCTTCTTGTTTTTGATAAGGTTTATACCCAGATACTGGGTGAGAGTTGTTTGAGGTGGTACGCTGCCTCCAATTCTCTCTTGTCTTTTCTCTGTCTTCAACCAATGCAATATTTAGTGGTAGACAACACACCACCTAGGAATATCCAAAGAAGGGACACTGTTCTTAGATAGTGCAAGGAGGGTTATTGAATGACAGCAAGAAGTACAGCTACATTTGGTTAGTCATAGTTACTCGGACCTTAGGGGGCTGATAACAAAAATATCTGCTCCTCCGAAAGTAGAGTAGAACTCCTTGCCTCCACCCACAAGATGAGATGTGTGATGAAATCTTCTGGGAGGGTTTGTCCTGTTTGTATTGAGCAAGCCAGCAGTCTGCTCAGTGCTGAGAGTTGTTAATAGGTGGCAATATTGAATTCTGTCAGCAAAAGGGGAGAGTTTTATTGCAATTTTTCAATACAGTTTGGGGGGTCATTGAAGAGGGTTCATTGCATTTGCTATTTGATGTGCCTAGTGTTTAATCAGTTTATCATCGACATTTACTGCATATTATTTTTGGGTGTTAGCAATTAGCTACGTATGTACTGTAGATTGTGACTGTTCTAACATTGTAAAGTAAAGCTTATTGTTGTTTATTCAAAACGATGAAATCTTGAGGCATATTCTCATAATAAATCCCCCGAATCCCATCCTTTGTCTAATTTAAAAATAAACGCAATGGTTCCTAACCAGATTGTAGCATAAATTTGGCAATCTGGTCCTGGATCATAACAGTGTGACATCAGCAGAATGGAAGAGTCAATTTAACATGAATATTAACCCCTTCAAAGCCACTACTTTATATAACAGACGTTATGGGAATAAGTATTCAACCTAAAAAAGGTGCCATTGATTTTATGTGGCAGGTGCTAGAATATCTCATTTATATTGTCAATGTCAGTTCCGACTGGGCAAGGAAGGTCAAAATCAGGCTCTGATTGTGTAGCCTTTCACTTGTTTCTTTCCTGGAGTTAATACTCAGCGTGTGTTCAGTTGCTCACTCTGTCGGTATCTAAGTCAGAGGTTTGTCAGTTACTCTACACTACAGAGGTGATCAGGTAAACTTCGATGATTATGAGTGGAGTGCTGTATTATTCTGTTCCAAATGAAATGTTGAACAGCAGACTATCTGCTTTTTCAGGTGGATATAAAAGATTGAACCTTCCTATGAAGAGCTGGGAGTGTATTCCCTGCATTCTGGCCAATATTTCTCCTGCAGTCAAAAAATGGATGATTACTTTTCACTGTTGCTGTTAAATTGTTAATTACGCCTGCAGTCCCTCCTTACCAGATGTAACTCACAGGCTGTGAACTATCTGAGAATCCCGATAGGATGAGGTAAAACGTTGTTTCTGCAGTAGCTTAAACTATGATCTCACTTGATTTTCATAACAGAAGTTCCAACGTTTCAAATTCAATTCCTCTTTACTTTAGTAGTGCTAAAACGAGACTATTTTTCCCCACCAGGAGTTTTGGCAGTTGCATTTTCTTGTATATCTCAATGCTTCTTCCTTGCCTGAAAATACATTAATAATCAGCCGCCCATTGGCTCCTCTAAGTATCACCGATGTCAGGGTAAATAGCTTGGCACTGACCTCTTTGATACAGTCTTTCAGAACAAAGGACCACATTAGCGGTTTCTGCCATTCTACAAGGAGCCCAGCAACAGATCTATAATTACCACAAGATTTCAAATCTCTTTCCTTAATATATCCTCGCAGGTGAAAATTAACCCTAAGGCACTTCAGATAAGATGAATGGTTTACAAAGGAGATTAACGGACTCAGCTGATTAGTTCAGAGGTGTTGTATTCTCAGGTGCTCATTACTCTAATGGTCTCTATTCATGGTGTACGTGCTGTCATTGAGGCCATTTTAACATTCGGTTAAATGGTAATGCAATCAGGGCGTTATTGTGCACTTTATGAACATGCAGTCTGCAAATGCTAATGAGGTTTCAATTTGAGTTGTAAAGCCCATATCAATCTTTTTGTCTCCTATCAGTATCAGCCTGGTCAGAGCTTTCCTCAATTCTCTTACCCAGATGTTCAAAATGTACAATTCCTTGCTTGCTCTTTCCTCTCTGCATTTACATTGTATTCAAATGGATAGCAATAACCTGCATTTGTAAAGCACCTGTAACATATTAAAAACTCCCTGTGCGGATTGAAATTGACACCAAGCCCCAAAGGGTCCTTCTACATCTTGTAGAGATTTTCCTGCACATCCAAATACCTCAGCTACTGTGTCTGTTGCTATCGATGTGGTCTCCTCTACACTGGGGACTCAGGACACCAACTTGTGGAACAGTTCAGAGAACATCTCTGGGACGCACGCTCCCAATAACCCCACTGCCCTGTGGCTGACCACTTGAACTCTACCTCCCACATGCAGATCCTGGACCTCCTCCATTGCCATATCCAAGTCACCCAACGTCTGGAGGAAGATTACCTCATCTTCCGCCTCGGGACACTCCAACCACATGGCATCAATGTTGATTTCATCAGTTGCCTCATTTCCCCTCCCCCCACCTCATTCCAGATCCAACCCTCCAACCTGGCACCGCCCTCTTGAATTGTCCTACCTGTCCATTTTCCTTCCCACCTATCCACTCCACCTGCCACTCTGACCTATCACCATCACTCCCCACCCTGCATCTATCTATTGCCTTCCAAGCTATCTTCTCCTAGCTCCAAGCCCCTCTCATTTATCTCTCAGCCCCCTGGCTGAAGAACTTATGCCCAAAACGTTGACTCTCCTCCTCCTTGCATGCTGTGCTTTTTCGACACTGCACTTTTTGACTCTGATCTCCAGCAGCTGCAGTCCTCACTTTCTCCTAAGCAAGAGATACTTGGACAAGATATTGTTGCCCGAAAAGGAGTAATTAAACCTTTTACTCAGGTGTTCTTCCCTTGTGTGGCAGACAAAAAGCAAGGAATGACTCAGAATTTAACTAAACAAATCTTCATTATTTTAACTCTCATTATAATACGCAATATAAAAACATTCATTGCAACATTTCCTCCTTACCTCCTCTATCTTAACTTCAACTTTAACTCACCTCATTTAGCTCACTTTATCTTAGCTTCAACTCAATTCATATTTAGCCCTCAATCTTACTTTATAAGTTTAGCTTGAATCAAATACTACCCCAATTGGAGTGAAGTGGCCAACTTTGCTCTCTATGTAGATCTTCTTTCATGGTTCTCTGTCTTCTCTGAAGATAACTTCAGGCCACGTTTCTCTGAAATGTTGGTCTCAAAGATCTCTCCTGAAAAAATCCTTTTATTTAATTTGATTTATTGTTGTCACATGTACCTAATTACAGTGAAAAGCTTTTGTTTGCGAGAAGTAGGCGGCACGGTGGCACAGTGGTTAGCACTGCTGCCTCACAGCGCCTGAGACCTGGGTTCAATTCCCACCTCAGGCGACCGACTGTGTGGAGTTTGCACGTTCTCCCCGTGTCTGCGTGGGTTTCCTCCGGGTGCTCCGGTTTCCTCCCACAGTCCAAAGATGTGCAGGTCAGGTGAATTGGCCATGCTAAATTGCCCCTAGTGTTAGGTAAGGGGTAAATGTAGGGGTATGGGTGGGTTGCACTTTGGTGGGTCGGTGTGGACTTGTAGGGCCGAAGGGCCTGTTTCCACACTGTAATGTAATCTAAAAAAGTACAGGCTGGTCATAGTAAACAAAGACCATAGGATGCATACAGATCATTGGGTGTTCTGCTAACTTACCTCAAAAATTTACTTGGTTGCCAGAAACGTCTCTGGCACTCAGCCAAATGTCTTAACCAGCTTAGTAGCCATTCCTGCCTGTCTATTCGGGACATCAGCCATTCTTCGATGCCCGAAACGTCGATTCTCCTGTTCCTTGGATGCTGCCTGACCTGCTGCGCTTTTCAGCAACACATTTTCAGCTCTGATCACCAGCATCTGCAGTCCTCACTTTCTCAAGTGCCTTCAAGCTCTATTTATTTCATTGAGATCAACTTTTGTCCTTCTCAGTTCCAGAGAATATTATCCCAGTTTGCTTAGCCTGTCATCAAAGAATAATGCTCTCATCCCAGGAACCAGTGTAATCACCCCTTGCTTCACCCCTCCCAGACAAGGAAATCTTCCTTAAATATGGAGATCAATACTGGACTCAACTCTGTATTTCTGCTCTGACCAAAGCCTGCGCAATTGTAGGAGAAAGTGAGGACGGCAGATGCTGGAGATCAGAATCGAAAAGTTAGTGTTGGAAAAGCACAGCAGGTCAGGCAGCATCCCATAATTTCCCCTCACACATAATCAACAATGCCCACAGCGCATCTCCTCCACCCCGCACCTCTGCCCTTGAAGCACACCCCTCCAACAGCAACAAGGATAGGACACCCCATCACCAAACCCCACCCCACAAGCCCCCCACCCCGCCCTGGTCTTCATCTTTCACCTCACGAATCTTTAGATATCTTCTGTCATGTCCACCACCTACAGTCAGAACCCACTACCAGAGATGTAGTTCCCTCCCCACCCCTATCTGTGTTCCGCACAGACCGTTCCCTTCGTGACTCCCTCGTTAGGTCCACAGCCCCCACCAATGCACCTTCCACTTCCGGCACCTACCATGCTACCGCAAGAGGTGTAAAACCTGTGCCTACACCTCCCCCTCACCTCCATCCAAGTCCCAAGGGATCCTTCCACAAATGGCAGAGACTTTCCAGCACATCTAAATGCCTCATCTACTGTGTCAGTTGCTCTCAATGTGTTCTCCTTTACATTGAGGAGACAGGACACCAACTCACGGAATGTTTCAGGGGACATCTCTGGAACACATGCACCAAATAACCCCACTGCCCAGTGGCTGATCACTTCAACTTCCCCCTCACTCTGCCAAGGATATGCAAGTGCTGCACCTCCTCCTTACCAAATCCAAGGCACCCGACACCTGGAGGAAGAACTCCTCATCTTCTGCCTTGGGACCCTTCAGCCACATGGTATCAATGTCAACTTCACCATTTTCCTCATCTCCCATCCTCCCATCTCACCCCAGATGCAACCCTCCAACTCAACACCACCTTCTTGAACTGTCCTACCTGTCCATCTTTCTTCCCATCTATCTGCTCCACCCTCCCCTCTGACTTATCACTATCACCACCCCCCCCACCTCCATCTACCTATCACCTTCCCAACTACCTTCCCCCAACCCCAGCCCAACCTCCTATTTATCTCTCAGCCTGCTTCCCTGCCCCATAACATTCCTGATGATGGGCTTATGATTCTCCTGCACATTGTAGCAAGGCTTCCTTGTACTCCAATCCCTTTGTAAGAAAGAGCAGCATGTGATTTGGCTTCCTAATTGCCTGATGTACTTGCTTGCATGCCAACTTCCTGTGTTCCTTAGATGAGTGCACACAAATGGCTCAGAGCATCAATATTGTAAAGGTTCCATGTCTTTTCACAGCACAGAGAGTAACCTTATGTTTCCCCACATTATAATCCATCTGGCATTTTGGTACTACTTAAGAGGCCCATCCACATCTATTTGCAGTTTTTTTGTGTCCTCCTTCCTGCTCATGTTTCCATCAAATTTCTCTTTTGGAATACTGTCCAACTCCGATTACACTATGAATTTCCAAGCGCAATGTTGAAATTCCGTCAAGAATAGATTCCCGTACTTCCCTGTTAATTTAGTGTCAGGATAAACAACTTGTGGCACCTATTTCTTATTCTTTCCTTTCTTGAATTCTGATGTTACATTAGCTCATTTCTAACCTTCTGGGACCATTCTAGAATTTAGGGAATTTTGTAAAAGTCATGACCAGTTCCACCTACAATGTCTGCAGTTTTTAAAACCCTAGGATGAAGGCTCTCAAGTTGTGGGACTTTGTTTTGGTTTTTAGTTCCTTAGATTTCTTCAATACCTTTTCTCTACTGATATGAATCCCCTAAAGTACCTCACTATTCTGAGGCCTTCAGTTGTCCTTGCCTTCCATTATGTAATTTGTTTCTGCTGTTGTGCAGATGGAAACAAAATATCTGTTCAACATCTCTGTGATTTCAGTACCCTTGCAAATTCATCATGTCTCTGTTTCGAAGGGATCAATCTTTACTGTAGACAATAGACAATAGGTGCAGGAGTGGGCCATTCAGCCCTTCGAGCCTGCATCGCCATTCAATATGATCATGGCTGATCATTCCTAATCAGTATCCTGTTCCTGCCTTATCTCCATAACCCTTGATTCCACTATCTTTGAGAGCTCTATCCAACTCTTTCTTAAATGAATCCAGAGACTGGGCCTCCACTGCCCTCTGGGGCAGAGCATTCCACACAGCCACCACTCTCTGGGTGAAGAAGTTTCTCCTCATCTCTGTTAGCTACCCTCCTCCTTTTAATATAGTATTTCAAGAATTCACAAATAATTTTTATATTCCTGCCTTGTTTACTTTTGAGTTATTTACTCCTTTTCATCATTCTTTTTTTGTCTGTGTTTTTCTGTTTTTGAAGCATTCTGAATTCTAAGAATTACCATTACTCTTTGCAACATTATTGGTCAAATTTTCCAACACAAGGTTAGTGCTCCTGTGGGGAGTTACACTGCTGTCTAGGTTTGTTCAATATATCACATCAGTTGCACGACACTCTGATCTTTTGCTATAAATTATGATCCTGCCCCACTAGTTACCTGATGAAGGAGCAATGCTCCGAAAGCTATTACTTCCAAATAAATCTGTTGGACTATAACCCAGTGTTGTGTTAACTTTGGCCACCCCAGTCCAACACCAGCACCTCCACATCATAAAAATGCTAAAATGAACACATCTCACAGTTCAGAGGTTATAGAATGTCTGGGTACCCATAGATTGGTGATATATTGCTTCAATTAAATTATGTTAAAATCATATAATGGCCGAGGGCCTCTATGCTCAGCATTTCAATACCAATGCAAAACGCATTGTATATTAACTTACAGCTGACCCCATCATTGTCTCTGTTGGAGCTGGTCTGTAGCATGCAGGTCCTTGAAAACTAGAAAAGTGAAGAAGACCAATTCCAAATAAGGTTGTTGATGACTGTATTTGGTCTCCTAATTGGTGTGAGTGGGCTTAATGGCTTGTCCTCATCCAGAATCAAGCACTGGAGAAGGTTGTAAGTCCTCAAAGCAAAATGTCTTCACCTTCGTAATCTTTATCTTACAGTCTACAGACTTCAAAAATGTAGAGTTGACACTTATGACTATTGCACCTTCACCATAATATTTCTTCATTTTAAATAATACTTTCTCACATGTAAGGTTTTAAGCTGTCTGTTTTAAAGCAGGAAGTTCATAAATGATCAAAAGATAATTTGCAATGTACAGGGTTAGCAATACATAAACCTATTTCTGCTGTAACATTTGGGATTTCTCCTGTAACATTCAATTGCTAATATTGTGGACTGAACTTTGTCGAAGGAGTTGATAGAGGTCTTCTGTATCAATCATCCGCAGCAATATGATATATTAGAAAGTTGATTTTAATCCTTCCTCACAGTCCTTATCTGTTCTTGTTATTTGATATGGAGGGAATGAACTGTTGAAATGGATGTGAGTAACTCACAATTACTTCCCACCAGGACTTTTCAAAAATTGCCAGAAATCAAAAATGAATCTTCTTTACACTGTCAGGTGCTTCTTTCTGTTACAAAACAAAACTTCATTTCTTTTTAGTTGTAAAAATGTTAGAGACAGGATAAATGGCTATTCAAATGAATGAGATACTTAGAAGGCCCAAGTGATGAATTGTCAGGTGTAAATCCAAGCAGGGTTAACAATCCAATGGCAGGCTCTGTGATGATTCAGTAGAAATGCCCTTTTTGTTTGTGTCTGGTCAAATCCTGGGAATTGCCATTTCCTGTCACTGTCTTCAACAAAAATATCAGTTTCACCCAGTTATCTCTCTGGGCTGTAGCCATTGGGTTTGCTTCATACAAAGAGATTGTCAGAGCTCGGCACTAAGCTGGTTTTACGTTGACATTAGTGGACGCTTGTATCTCACATGATGCAATTGTGTGGTTCTTCCATGTGAACTGACAAACACCAGTGTAAACTCACTAGAGTGGCCAGTGAAGAAGACCCACATGAACATTTCAGAGCCAAAGTAGGCCACTTGCCCTCATTGACCTGCCTTGCCATTTGATATGGTCATGGCTGATTTGACTGCGATCTCAATTCCACTTTCCTGCCCATCCTGATAGCCTTTGCCATTCAGTTTGTTTGCTATGGCTTGCTTAGAAAATACATTCATTGGAGTTTAGAAGAATGAGGGACAATCTCATAGAAACCTGTAAAATTCTAGATGAGTTGTTGGGGGGAGCACAGAAAGGATGTTCCCGATGACCAGGGAGTCCAGAACCAGGGGTCACAGTCCATGGGTATGGGGTTGGCCATTTCGGACTGAGATGAGGAGAAACCTCATCGCCTGATGAGCCTGTGGGATTCTCTGCCACAGAAAACAGTTGGGGCCAAAACATTGGATATTTTTAAGACAGGGTTAGATTTAGTTCTTAGGGCTAATGTAATCAAAAGGTATGAGGAGAAAATGGGAATGGGGACTGAGTTCAATAATCAGTCATGATCATATTGAATGGCAGAGGAGACTCAAAGGCCTCCTCTTGTCTTCATCGGTTCCATGTAAACTTGGCCACGGTGTCAAACAGGTTGCCAATTCATTCTCTGTCATTGGTTTCAAACCAATAGTTTTAGCCCTATTGCCTTTAGATGGCCATTCTTAAAAAATCTGACAAGTCTTAGTTATGCCAACTGCCTGGAATGCACGACTAAGGATGAGCTTTCATTGCAGGTCTCTAGGAAACATTAAGTACTGTCCATTGGGTCAAATCAGTGAAAGAAGATAGTAACGTAGGATCAGGAAAAGACAATCCAGCCCTTCAAGCATGTCCCACCATTCAATTAGACCCTAATTAATCTGCATCTCAACTCCGTATGTTTTTTTTTACAACCAATCCCACAATACCTTTACTGAATAAAATAAAAACCTATATATCTCAAGCTTGTAAGTTCCTAATGTTTCTCGTGTGCATAGCTACTCCATATTCCTTGATGTGAAAGAGTGCTTTTTGTTTTCTCACCTGAGTGTATTGGCTTTACTTTGAAGATTCTATCTATTCCTCCACAAGAAGAGGCAGGTTCTCCATATCTACCACACCCAATCCTTATAAAACTCTAATGCCGTAATCATTACTCTCCCCCTACCCTTGATAAACTCAAGGGAGTATGACCCACACCTGTACAATTTGTTTTCATAAATTAACTCTCCAAATCTTAGTACTTTTCTGCTGATTGTAATGCTCATTAGTTCTGTGACTGGTTATGTGAGTTTGTTCACTTTTGCCTGATTCTACACACAAGCTTAATCAATCAAACACGGTGAGCATCAATATTAAACATGCTCACACAGTCAAGCACATGAACAGTTGAACACTACTGGATGTCGGACTATGGATAACCACGTCCTTCCACTTGAATAGATGTAAAACAAGCTATTTATCTTTTCCCCATCCAGAGGAAACATTGTGAGCTGGAAGATTTGACAAGAGAGCTACGACAGGTAAACCTGCTCCAGTTCATTCAGCAGACAGGGACAAAGGTCACCATTCTCCCAGCCCAGGAAGGACCTGCTCAGGTTATTGGTGAGTAACTACAGGTTACTGCTCTCCACAGGTAACACTCCTCTTTCCATGTAATCCATCAGAAAAATCACACTTATAAGTAGGCAAGACAAAAGCCGTGATCCAAAACAAAACCTTCAGGATGTTGGCTTTGCATTCTGGGCTAGTAATTACTGCAAATGCCCCTGGAGAAGGTATTGGGGAGCTGCCTTCTTGAATTGCAGGCTTGCTTGGGATGTAGGGAAGGACTGCCTACTTTTAGTGCTATTAGAGAGGGGCCCAGCATTTCCAGATAATTGCAATATCCCAGAAAGCAGTGAGCCCAATTAAAGGGGAACTGCAGCCCTGTTGTAAATTCTGCGTAAACTCTTTTTCACCATTTTTCAAGTTGAAATTTCGACTGGAGCGAAGAAACACAGCAGTTACAAAGAAGCTGTAGTTTTTTAAATTCACCAGAGCAACTAACTTTGGAGCCTTAGCAACGGTTACATTATCTTGCTGTGAAGGTGTGACAGAGCACTTGCTCAATCTTAACAAAGCAGCCGTGCTGGGTGTGAGGAGCATTGTGATTAGCGAGTGACTTGGCGTGTTTTGAGTTGCAAGCTGCCTACTTTTATTCTAACTAGGCCATCTGTTTACTGAACAGGCGTTCTGCTATCTATTTTTAACGTGAATTGTGCAGCGTATGTCTGGTTTATGCGGGTTCATTTTCCCCAATTACTGTTCAGTGGCACGGACCTTTTCTAGCGAGAGTTCAAAGTCTGCTGTAGCTCCAAAATAAAAGCCACTAGTGCACCGACTGAAGGTAACCATCATCAGCACATGGAGGAGCATAATGTCCCAGGATTGGGGACTTGGTACAAGATAAATCTGTCATGTTTCTGACAGGAGGAATGCCTTGATTATCAAGCCACACTTTTTATGAGGCAAATTATTGTCAATATTTTAATTTTATCATTGAAATGTTAAGTTCCTGGGAATGATGATCCCCAACAATCTGGACCACAATGGTCAAGAAAGCACAACAACATCTCTATTTTCTCCGGAAATTGAGGAAATTTGTCATGTCCACAATGATTCTTACCAACTTTTATAGATGCACATAGAAAGCATCGTATCTGGACGCATCACAGCTTGGTATTGCAACTGCTCTGCCGAAGACTGTAAAAGCCTTCAGACAGGAATCATGCAAACCAGCCTTTTTCCACTGACTCCATCTACACTTTCCACTGCCTCAGAAAAACAACCAACATAACTGGGGCGGCACGGTGGCTCACTGCTGCCTCACAGCACCAGGGACCCAGGTTTGATTCTAGCCTCGGGTGACTTGTGTGGAGTTTGCCCTTTCTCCCTGTGTCTGTGCTAGTTTCCTCCCACAGTCCTAAGATGTGCAGGTTAGGTGAATTGGTCGTGCTAAATTGCTCATAATATTCAGGGGTGCACTGGCTGGGGTCAATGTAGGGGAATGGGTTTGGGTAGGATACTCTTCGGAGGGTCGGTATGGACTTGTTGGGCTGAAGGACCTGTTTCCATACTATAGGGATTCTAAGAAAATAATCAAAGACCCCTCCCACCCTGGTTATACTCACTTCCACCTTCTTAGGTTGAGCAGAAGATATAGGTTTGTACATATGTATAAATAGATTCAAGAACAACTTCTTCCCCGTTGTTATCAGACTTTTGAACAGACATCCCAAATATTAATTCTGATCTCTCTCTCTCTCTCTCTCTCTTTCTGCACCTTCTCTGTGGCTGTAACACTGTATTCTGCAATCTGTTCTGTTACCCTGACGCACTTTGTATGGTATGATCTGCCTGTATAACACACAAAACAACACTTTTCACTGTCTCTTGGAACATGTGGCAACAATAAATCAATCAATCAAATGGTCAAACTGTTTCCCATTATTACTACCATCCAGAATAAAAGAGACCTCCACCAAAATGATTAAAGAAACTCAAAAATGATTTGTTTATAATAAATATAACTTATTATTTAAACAGCTGATAAAACTGGTTAACAACTAAGCTATATTCTGAAATTAAACTGTGTCCCCTTAATCCCTAATGAATACATTCACGTGACATACAAGGCAATACATCTCTGCAGAGATGATGTGACTTTCACAAAAAAGGAGAAAAAAAAGTCTGTCATATTTTAGAATGACTATGTTGGTTTCAGTTCTTTCATATGTAAATCCCAGAACTTTTTTAAAGTTACATTCTCAAGTCAACTTCAACAATAGGTGCCATGTTGGCCTAGTTAATGCATTGAAGGTGTGAGGTGCCCTGTGTGAGGCTGTCTGTGTCCTAATGTTCAGACTGATTCTATTTCTAAAAAAAGGATTTACAGAATCTTATATGGATTCATGCAGTTTTTGAGCAAAATAAAATATAATTCTGCAAGTACAAACTCACTCCACATCCTTACGTGTATGTGTGTGTTGTGCAGTGGGGTCACCTATAGTGTGACATGAACCCACAGTCCTGGTTAAGGCCAGCCCCATGGGTACCAAACTTGGCTATCAGCCCCTGCTCGGCCACTTTGCATTGTTGTCTGTCCTGAAGTCCGCCCAGGAGAATGGTCACCTGAAGGTCCAAGGTCGAATGTCCCAGACCACTGAACTGTTCTCCAACTGGGAGAGAATACTCCTGTCTGTTGATTGTTGTGCAGTGTCCATTCATCTATTGCCATAGCCTCTGCTCGGTCTTGCCAATTTACATGCCTCAGGGCATCCTTGCCTGCAGCATATAGGATAGACAACGCACATGCACACGCACACACACGCACGCGTTTGTGGGGTGAATTTGTATTTGCGGAATTACATTTTATTTTGCACAAAAACTGCATGAATCCATGTGAGATTCTGTAAATCCCTTTTTTTAGAAATAGAATCAGCCTGAACACTGGTGCACTGACTGCCTCACACAGGGCACCTCACACCTTCAGTGCATCATCTGGGCCAACATGGCACCTGTTGTTAAAATTGACTTGCGAATGTAACTTTAAAAAATTTCTGGGACTTACATATGAAAGAACTGAAACCACCATAGTCATTCTAAAATATGAGAGACTTAACAAACAATCCAGATCTTTTTCAATATATAATTTCAGTTGCATCACACTGTAAACTTTTGTTATGCATCCTGTGTCTTAAGATCTTATAATCTGCAACCACTTGATGAAGGAGCAGCGTTTCAAAAGCTAGTGCTTCCCAATAAACCTGTTGGACTATAAACTGGTGTTGTGTGATTATTAACTTTGTACACCCCAGTCCAACACCGGCACCTCAAAATCAGAAATATAAGTAAGGTTTCCCAACAGATGTTTATGGTGTTGGTGAAGGGCTTATGCCCGAAACGTCGATTCTCCTGTTCCTTGGATGCTGCCTGACCTGCTGCGCTTTTCCAGCAACACATTTTCAGCTCTGAGCAGAGTCAATGTCTGCATTTCCGAAGGGCAAGATATGGAACTGATTCCTTCCCTCCCTGATCTGTAGGAAACATGAAAGACTCTCCTATATACCCGGGTGTTTTTAGTGAGTGAGGTGGAGCTCATATAGCACTTATAGTCTCCTACTATCTCTTTGTGACTAAAATCATTCCTATCTTCCCCCTCTCAATACTAATTCATTCAAGTATACCACAGTCCCCCTCATTGATTTCTATATCTAACATTGTCCTTCTCAAGAGAGAATACAGACACAAAGTACGCGCTTAAACCCCAGTGTTGTCTTCTGGCTTCACGCACAGAGGGCCATTTTGGTGCCTAATGGGCCCTACTCTTTCTCTGATTGTTTTCTTACCTCTAATATACTTCAAAAATGCCTTTGTATTTTCGTTATTGTCACCCATCACAGTTCTTCCATGTTCTCTTTTCACTCTCTCACTTTAGAATACAATAGAATCTCTACAGGCCATTTGGCCCAACAAGTCCACACCGACCCTCTGAAGAGTAACTTACTCAGACACATTCCCCTACCACTCTACATTTCCTCTGATTAATGCACCTAACTAACACACCCCTGAACACTATGGGCAATTTAGCATGACTAATCCACCTAACCTGCACATCTTTGGATTGTGTGAGGAAACTGGAGCACCCAGAGGAAATCCATACAGACACAGAAAGCACATGCAAACTCCACACAGCCAGTCACCTGAGGCTGGAATTGAACTCAGGTCCCTGGCGCTGTGAGGCAGCAGTGCTAACCACTGAGCCACCATGCTGCCCATAAATTTCTTTGTTGAAACAATCCTCACATTTTCTATACTCCTTAAGGGCATCTGCTGTTGAACCCTCAGTATCTGCCGTAAGCTTTTTTTTTCATAATCTAATCCTGTACTTCCCTTGGCATTCAGATTCCCTGCACTTGTTGGAACCAGCCTTAACATTCACAGGAACATGTTAGCCCTGCAATCTTACCCTTCAGAATGTTTCTCGCTGTTCTGGATTGATTTTCCTGCAAGTAGTTGCACCCAGTCCCTCTCTAAGTCTCAGTTTAAAGTGTCCCCATGATGCAGAGGAACAACGGCTCAGCGTCCATCATCCTTGATGCCATTTCCTCTGGATGGATGAGACACAGTGTCTCCGCAGACTGAGGATAACCTGGGATACTGTCACAGTCTAGATTCGAGTGGTGCTGGAAAAGCACAGCAGTTCAGCAGTAAAACTGCTCCTCGGATGCTCTAATCTAGACTCTGGTTTCCAGCATCTGCCATCATTGTTTTCACCAGGATACTGTCACAGCGCTGTGCCAACTGCTGGATTGAGACCTGTGACCTCGAGGAGCGAGTGACCATCTGATCCCAGTGACCATTTAGGTGGCTTTCATGGGATGAACCCCTTCCAAGGAGCCACTGGAGATCCGTGTGGGATCTGTAAATCATCCAGCCACAAACACATCGAGACTGTGATCGATTTATGCCACATCACACCATCCCATCACATATCCTCGGTGACGGGGTCAGTGCTGCATCCCGGGTGGTGGGATTCCACACTCTAGCTGGCTTCCCCCAGGGTCAGGGTGTGATAGACCGTACACACATCGTGCTGAGAAGGTCACAGCATAACAGAGCAGAGTTCATCAACAGGATAGGGCTGCATTCTATCAACGTGCAAGTGATCATCAGAACAACTTTACAGAGGTGAGTGCGTGATCCCCAGGAGCTGCCATGATGCCTGTAACTATCAGAGGTCTCATGTTTCTGCTGTGTTGGAGGGTCCAGGCTGGTTACTGGGAGACAACTGCAGCCATATCTGGTGGCTGGTACACAAACCATACCCCACCCCCAAACGAGGCCGGGCCGATATACAGTGCAGTCCATTCGTCAGTCGGGGCCATCATGGAGCAGGTGATAGGCCTCCTGAAGATAAGGTTCAGCTGCGTAGATCAGTTGATGGATCTGAAGTGGGGAGATGGGAGGGTTGGTTGCTTGAAGTTCGCTCCAGAAAGAGTGTGCCTCATGATGCTGACATAGTGTCTCTGTATAACAGGGCAGTAAAGAAGAGGATGTGATGGAAGCTGAAGAAATAGGAGGAGGGTGGAGAGCAGTCTCCAGGGAGGAGGATGAGGAGATTGAACAGGAGGAACATCGTGTTGTGCAAGATGGAGCGCAGCAGCATCAGGCACTGTGAACGAGACAGGATCTTAGAGGCACCTTGTTCCAGTAGATAAGAGCTGGGGGCAGTGATCACTTGCTGACTGGAAACACCTTGGTGCTCAACATGCCCAGAGTTTGTTTCTGATCCAAGAGACTAATGTAATCTGTTTGATTTCTACTCAGTATTTGTAAAGAAAACTGAATTTGAGGTGACCAAAGGTGCCCCTGTATGTGATGGTCCCACATTAAACAGCGAAAAGATGCTGGGCTACAGTGGACATTAGGGAAGGAACAGCAATGACTTAGAGAGGGTGATAAGAAAGGATGTGGCTCAGGACATCTCAGATGTATGGTCTGGTGCTTCAACAGTGATAGGTGTGTATAGAAGGGAGTGTCAATCCCATAAGAAATGTTAGGAGAAAGTGAGGACTGCAGATGCTGGAGATCAGAGCTGAAAAATGTGTTGCTGGAAAAGCGCAGCAGGTCAGGCAGCATCAAAAGAGCAGGAGAATCGACGTTTCGGGCATAAGCCCTTCTTCAGGAAAGAGGAGGTGTGCCAAGCAGGCTAAGATAAAAGGTAGAGAGGAGGGACTTGGGGGAGGGGCATTGGGAATGCGATAGGTGGAAGGAGGTTAAGGTGAGGGTGATAAGCCGGAGAGGGGGTGAGGGCGGAGAGATCAGGAAGAAGATTGCAGGTCAAGAAGGCGGTGCTGAGTCCAAGGGTTGGGACTGAGATAAGGTGGGGGAGGGGAAATGAGGAAGCTGGAGAAATCTGCATTCATCCCTTGTGGTTGGAGGGTTCCTAGGTGGAAGATGAGGCGCTTTTCCTCCAGGCATCGTGTTGCCATGGTCTGGTGATGAAGGAGGCCAAGGACCTGCATGACCTTGGCGGAGTGGGAGGAGGTGGTAAAGTGTTCAGCCACGGGGTGGTTGGGTTGGTTGGTGCGGGTGTCCCAGAGGTGTTCTCTGAAACATTCTGCAAGTAGGCAGCCTGTCTCCCCAAAGTAGAGGAGGCCACATCGGGTGCAGCAGATGCAGTAAATGATGTGTGTGGAGGTGCAGGTGAATTTGTGGCAGATATGGAAGGATCCCTTGGGGCGTTGGGGGGAGGTGTGGGTGCAAGTTTTGCATTTATTGTGGTTGCAGGGGAAGGTACCGGGAGTGGAGGTTGGGTTGGTGGGGGGTGTGGACCTGACGAGGGAGTCGTGGAAGGAATGGTCTTTCTGGAACGCTGATAGGGGAGGGGAGGGAAATATATCCCTGGTGGTGGGGTCTGTTTGGAGGTGGCAGAAATGACTTCGGATGATACGATGTATCTGGAGGTTGGTGGGATGGTAGGTGAGGACCAGTGGGGTTCTGTCCTGGTAGCGATTGGAGGGGCGGGGTTCAAGAGCGGAGGAGCGGGAAGTGGAGGAGATGCGGTGGAGAGCATCGTCAACCACGTCTGAGGGGAAATTGCGGTCTTTGAAGAAGGAGGCCATCTGGGTTGTTCTGTATTGGAATTGGTCCTCCTGGGAGCAGATGCGGCAGAGGCGAAGGAATTGGGAATATGGGATGGCATTTTTACAGGGGGCAGGGGTGGGAGGAGGTGTAATCTAGGTAGCTGTGGGAGTCGGTTGGTTTATAGTGAATGTCCGTGTTGATTCGGTCGCCCGAGATAGAAATGGAGAGGTCTAGGAAGGGGAGGGAGGAGTCTGAGATGGTCCAGGTAAATTTGAGGTTGGGGTGGAAGGTGTTAGTAAAGTGGATGAACTGTTCAACTTCCTCGTGAGAGCATGAGGTAGCATTGTTTTGTCAATGCTGTGTCACTACATTAGTGGTGAGGGGCAACTCTGGACTGCCAACGCTTGACTGGGTATAGAGCTGAGGATCAAAGACAATGCCAAAACAAGTGATGCCAGTATATCTGAGATATCCCAGTGCTGATGAGTGCATCCAGCTGCAAGGAAGTGGCAGAATCAGACTAGCATCAGATGGGAAGTGTGACAGAGGTGTGGTAGACAGTCAATGAGGTGAGTTTGAGTTCAGAGTTGGAGATAACTTGGAATGAAAGCTTTGAAGAAGTTCAATGAAAATGACGCTTTGCTAAAATATGGCAAGATTCAGCTCTTGGTCACATGATAAGGAAGGCCATTTGGTCCATCTTAATTCTTCAATCCATCATGATCTACACCCCAGCTGCCTCCATTGCAGAATTTAATTGCTTCTTTAATAATTCTAGAATTTTCCCCTGAAGCATACTGAGAGTCTTATGGTAAAGAAGAGACAATACTAGTCTAAAGTTATATTTTCAGCCCTTTCATGCAGTCTAGGACTTTTATCTTCTTTCCTATTGAAGCGATTAATTCAACTTCAGGCCCATTTATATGAAAGAGCACGTTGCTCAAAACCTCCTTCAGGAATTCTCAGACAACATTTTCATTCAGAATATTAAATAACTTCTGCTCATGTTCTTTCAAGTCTATTTGAATCTTTTATTATTTTTTTTGCTTTCATTGATTGCCCTTTTATCCCTGAAGTTCTGACAGAATTTTTTACCATTATGTTTTCCATCTTCTAAGGTTTCTTTCTAGATCATTCTCTTTCATCCTGAGAATGCCTGGAAAATATTTCATCTTGACAATGCCTGAAAAAACATTTCTGTCAAGAGTTTAGGACATGGAGTGGGGGGAGTGTGAAGATAGTTCAGATAAATGTGGAGATTGGGGATTGGTTAACAGGGGAACACAGAGTTTGGTTGACTCCAGAGTTCTGATTGTGGAGGTAATTTTGTTACACTTGGGTAAACATTTATAAAGTTATGGAGTCATACAGCACGGAAACAGATCCTTTGGTCCAACTAGTCCACAATGACCATGTTCCCAAACTAAACTAGTCCCACCCACCTGTATTTGGCTCATATCCCTCCAAACCTTTCCTTTTCATGTTACTTAAACTTTGTAACTCTATCTGCATCCATCACTTTCTCTGGCAATGCATTCCAGAGTTGATAAAGCATAGCACTGGAAAAAGCACAGCAGGTCAGGCAGCATTTGAGGAGCAGGAGAGTCGATGTTTCAGGTAGGACCCTTCTTCAAGACTGCAGAGGGGGGAGGGGGCTGAGAAATAAATGCAGGGGTGGGGCTAGGGGAAAGGTAGATGTGTGAAGGTAAGAGGTGATGGCAATAGGTCAGTGGGAAGTGAGGAGCAGATAGGTGGGAAGGAAGATGGACAGGCAGGTCAGGTCAAGGGCGTGGACTTGAATCAGAGGGTTGGACCTGGGATGGGGTGGGGGGAGGGGAGGTATGGAAATTGGTGAATTCAATGTTCATGCCATGTGGTTGTAGGCTCCCGAGGCGGAAGATGGGCTGTTCTTCCTCCAGTTTGTGGGTGGCCTTGTGTAGGTGGTGGAAGATGCCCAGAATGGGTATGTACTCAGGGTAATGGGAGGGGGGTTGAAATGGATGTCCACAGGAAAGTGGGGTTGGTTGGTGCATATGGACCAGAGATGTTCCTTGAACTGTACTGCGAGTTTGCGTTCAATCTCTCTGATGTAGAGGATTGGCCACAGCAACAACCTCTGTGGGTCTCCAAACCCAGTTGGTTGTCGTGGTTCAAGAAGCAGCTCAGCACCACCTTCTCAAGGCTTCAACCGATGATGGTCACATCTCTGAAAAATAAAAAAATTACAATTAGAAGTGGGTTGCCTGAGCTTGGCTAATGAATTTTTGCAAAATCTGTCTCCAGTAGGACTTCGGGGAGTGTGTGTGTCTGTGTTTGTCTGTCTGTTGTGTTGGGGAATGCAGGTCCATAAGTGGAAGTAGCAGAACTCAGTGACATGGCTCAAGCTGCACAGATTTCTCTGCAGGAGTATCATGGTTGGGAAGTAAAGGAAATTAATAGAGTGAATATCTGAAGCGCCCTGTTCCTGTTCAGGAGCTGACTGAAAAGTCACTTCCTCTCCCAGGTAATTTCAATGACAACTTTACCTTCATTTGAGAATCTGAGATAACAATAGGCCCTGATAGAACTTCGAAATTCTAAAGTGGCTCAAGAACTGGGCCCCATCCAATCAGCAAGGGTTCATGGATTGGTCCAAGTGTGGTACTTTGTAGAGGCCCAACAGGAAGACCAATCTCCTTTGCTTCACTTACTCAGACTTACCTAATCTGAAATTCTCAGGAAAGCTTTACAGAACTGGAGAGCTGCCAATCTTGTTCGATGTCCTTTGAACTTGGGCAACTGAGTGTTCAGAAAAATCAGAATAGTTAATTTTTTTTTGTGACCGCTTGGGCCTGGAGCTTTGGAAAATACTGGTGGTCTCACTGTTTGGTATCCTTCTTTGAATGTTAGGTGATGGTCCTGCAACAAGTCAAGCTGCCAGACTTGGTGCAACCTCATATGATGCAGCTTTGCTGTCAAGTGCAGAAACCTAATCGATGAGGGGTGGGCTCTGCTGCGTATACTGTTAGTGGTGATCAGGTATCACTGTGGGCAGTGCTGGTGCCTGCTGACAAGCTGCTGTAGCCAGTGATCTCATGGTCTCTCGCTTGGTGTCCACGTAACTTCACCATTTTACTGTGTGGTCGGCTAGGTTCTTCCAGGTTCAATGTTTGTGTCTTCATGTCACACTGTCAAGTGGAGCTTGGGGTATCCCACTGAACTTCTGGCTCCAGCTACTTCCTTACTTCCTACAGAATATCCTTGGGAATGTATCTGCCTTCCATCCTGCAGAAATGCCCCTAGAATCATATAGTACAGGAGAGGTCTTTTGACCAATCCAGTCTGTACCCCAAAAAAGACACTACTACCTATACTAGTCTCACTTTCCCATACTAGGCCCAAAGCCTTCAATGTTACAACACTTAAGCTCTCATCCAAATACTTTTTTTTAAAAAAGTTTTGATGTTTCCCATCTCAACTACTCTCTCAAGCAGTGCATTCCAGAACCCCCACCAACCTCTGGGTGAAAAGGTCTTTCCTTAAATTCCCTCTAACCCTCCTGCCTTTGACTTTAAAATTATGCCCGCCCCCACCCCAGTTACTGGCACTTGACCACTATCTGATGAATGGCCATGTATGTGGTAGTTTTATCTGTGAGAGACATTGCCATATTTGCAATGCTGTCCTTTAATAAGGTGCAGAGAATGAAGCACAGACAGCGGAGATAGGGTTTGCTGAGCCTCCTTTCTCAATAGCTGTGGGTCACCGATGTTTCACCGTCATGCCTTAAGCTACTTGAAGCACAGTTGCCCTGGTCCTAACAGTCAGCCTGGATGTTATTCCAGGCACAGTTCATCACTCAGCAAAAGGTGGTAGCTGTTTTCCCCAGACATCTAACAGTGCTGCACTTAAAGACAGATTGTCTGTCATCACAGATCCAAGCTCACAGAGTTTGCTAACCACTATCGGTGAGGTGTTGTTTACTCTGATGAGGGCAGACATGTGACATCCTATGCACAGGAAAGACAACCCATGATTCTTCGTAGCCGATATTCTGCCCCAGCCACAAGTACAGTGCCATCTTCTTAGAGGAATTCTGTGGTAAACTGTGTTGTATTTTTATCTTCATTTTCTGTCTGGAGTTTGTAGAACTTGCTGTCTAACCTAATGTCATCTGCACAGGTGGTTAAGAGCCAAATCAAAACAACAAGGGTTATCCTGCTAAACTTTCATCTGGCAAAGTCTGAGACAGGAGCCAGTTTATAAGTTTATGCTGAATAACCCATTCAAGCCAGCAAACAGACTGTCCCTTTGGGAAACTAAAATAATCAATCATTTTGGATGAAGGAAGTACCTCCATAGCAAGCGAGATTTGAACCCAGAATCACCGAGCCAGAGGTGGCAGCACATCCCTTAGCTTTTGTATACATTTTAAACCAATCTGTTTGCATAAGGTTATGACACAATTTCAGAGCAGGTAGGACTCGAACCTGGGTCTTCCAGTGTAGGCACTACTGCTGATCCAGTGAGACCCATTTGGACATGTAATGATATACCTCCAGAGCAGGTAGGATTTGAACCAGACGTCTAGGCCTGGGAGATGAGAACACTAGCACTATGCCATAATAACCGCTTAAATCAGAATGCTTACAACTGTCGTTAAATCTAAGCAGGGAGACCCCAATGGATGTGAAATCCATCGCCGTAATCACTTGAAAATGATTATTTTTAATCAAAACGCTCAGGCATGTTATGACAAGTCTCTTTGTGACAGATCAAAGTTCAACCCAGAGCTTTTGGACCCAAGGTAGAGGCATTACCACAATGCTACAAAAGCCCCCTCGTGCCCCTAACCTTTACTCAATTAATATCAGTTGCTCTTAATCACAACTAAAACATGCACATGTGCACACATAACTGACGTTTAGTTTTGATTTGATTTGATCTGATTTATTATTGTCACATGTAGCTAGGTACAGTAAAAAGTTTTGTTTTGCAGTACAGGCAGATCACACTATACGAAGTCTATAGGGAAATAGAGCAGAGCGAGGAATACAATGTTACGGCTGCAGAGAAGGTGCACAAAGATTGAGATCAACATTAAATTTGAAAGAGGTAAAAACAATGACTGCAGATGCTTTAAACCAGATTCTGGATTAGTGGTGCTGGAAGAGCACGGCAGTTCCGGCAGCATCCAAGGAGCTTCGAAATCGACGTATCGGGCAAAAGCCCTTCATCAGGATTCCTGATGAAGGGCTTTTGCCTGAAACGTCGATTTCGAAGCTCCTTGGATGCTGCCTGAACTGCTGTGCTCTTCCAGCACCACTAATCCAGAATTAAATTTGAAATTTGAGAGGTTCATTCTGAAGCCTAATAACAGCGGGGAAGAAGCTGTTCTTGACTCTGTTGGTACGTGTATTTAAGATTTTGTGTCTTATGCCCAATGGAAAAGGTTGGAGGAGATTGGAACTGGGGTGGGAGGAGTCTTTGATGATGTTGGGTGCCTTCCTAAGGCAGCAGGAAGTGTAGATGGAGTCAGTGGATGGAAGGTTGGCTTGCATGATGGACTGGGCTGTGTTCACCACTCTCAGTAGTTTCTGACAGTCCTCGCAGAGCAGTTGCTGTACCAAGCTGTGATACTTGGATAGAATTCCAGGTCCGGACACTAAATTCACAACGTTTAGCACCAGTAACTTGTAACCACATTACTGACACATTTAGTACAAACACTGCGATCAATGAGTAAAACGAAGCTTTCAGGGCAGACTTAACAAAGCTGAGGGGTTGCAGTTTGGGAAACCATTCAACTCAGTCTACTTCTGTTGAAAGAAAATTATGCCAATAGTGAAGAGGAAAAGCGCAAGCCTATTCCAACACAACTCAACATTACCATGTTACAATTGTAACACGCTATGCTTTTCCTTTCAGGTCATGTCAAATCGAGTGTGGAAAATCTTACCAACGTGATTTAGGGCCTAGTGTGAAAAATAAATGCAATCACAGTTCTGTTCAGCTGATTACATGCTACACGCCTTGATTGGTCGTTCTTTCTCCCTATTCTAATATTCATGTTGCCAGCAGGGTCAATGATATATTGTTCTGTTAGTAGATATTCTCCTTGGGCTGTGGGCTTCTTAAAGGAACAGGGTCAATGATATATTGTTCTGTTAGTAGATATTCTCCTTGGGCTGTGGGCTTCTTAAAGGAACAGTGCAACCACCTTGCTGCTGAAATCCAAAGATAAAGAATCACAGCCAAATTCCAACTTGATTAATGCTATCTTCATCATTTTTAATTTGATTACGATGCTGCTTCTACAATGCGCAGGATAGAAAATGAAAATAAAATAGTGTGCATGGAATCTTAATAGATTTCCTGGAAAAATCCCACAGCGTTTCACATGAAATTGAATTCCTTTGAAGTTTAATGTTTGTAATTGATTTGCTACAATAAACTCTGCCCTCCATATTGTAATGAAGATCTACAAGTAATGGAGAAGTTGCAAATTGATATCAGAGCCAATTTTCTTTTCTTTTGTGGGCTGTGGATTTCACTAGCTAGTCCATAATTTATTGTCCTTAACATGGGTTTGCTTGCCAGTGCTATTTCAGAGAGCAGTTAAGAGTAACCACATTTGAAGTCAGAAGGTGGCCTTACTGGGTGAGGATGGCTGACTTCCTCCCCAAAAAATCATAGCAAGCCTGATGGATTTTTAAATTTAAAAAATCGATAGTTATCATGGTCATCATTACCGAAATTAGCCTTCACTTCCAGGTTCGTTAACGGAATTTAAACTCCTCAGTTACAGTGTTGTTTGGGTTTGAACTCGTATGCCAGTGTGTTACAAAAACAGAAATTGCTGGGGAAACTCAGCAGGTTTCCACAGATGCTGTCTGACCTGCTGAATTTCCCCAGCAATATCTGTTTTTCTTTCAGATCTTCAGAATCTGCAGGTCTTTGTTTAATCCCAGAGTATAATCCTGCCCCAATGGATGACTAGTCAATTGTCATTCCTACTACACCATCATCTGTCCCTCATCTGGTCATCACCAGTAGAACCATCTGAGCTGCCTTGAATAGATGACTGATACTTATCCTCCTTATTGACATCAGTCTATATTACTGATGGGGAAATATAGCCATACAGTTACTGCATAATATTTAATGAGCTAGTTAATTACACCTACATCTTAGTTGCATCACCATCTCTTGTGAGACCTTCAATGTAAGCACATTTCTTTCAGCCTTTGACCTGCTCTTGTAGTAAAAGTGTTTATGTGGCTGATGCTGTTCATTTCTGGTCAATGATGATTCTTTAGAATGTGATGGTAAGTCTGTAACAGCAATGCATCAAATAACAAGGGAATTTAGTTAGATTCTCTTTTGTTCGAGAGTGTTATGGACCAGGCCAGACCCCCTCAAAACGTTTCAAGAAGAAGGCCCAGACCTTAACTTCTCTAGTTATTTTGAGCAGGTGTAAAGTAGATATTCCAGGAACGATGCAGCTGGTCAAAACCCTTTGGTTTTAAACAAAACAGAATTTATTTACAGAGTACCAACTGAAACACAAACAAAAGAGAACAGAGTATAGAATAACTTAACCTATCTAACAGACGATCCCAACTTAATGGTGCTGTTCCAAAAGCCTGCAAATTCCCATAAACACCCCCTTGGCAAAAAGGTAAAATCAGGCACAGGTTCTGACAGGAGAGAGAGAGACAGGGCAGAGAGATTTAACATGGTACATCCTTCCCCTGTGACTGTTTCTTTGGATTCCTCAGCTTAAACTGACCAGTAGCTCTGAACAGCCAGACGGCAAAAAACCAAAACAAACCACAAAAAAGGTGAGTTGGGAGAACTGGCCTCTCCCCTTTCATTGTACAAGTGTTTTTTTTAAAGAAACTTGGAAACCATTTTCCTGAGGCAGTACCTGTTAGTTATAATTAAATTAGCCCTAAAACCCACACAAACCAGACACATCAGAACCTCTGCCTTTATGACCCCTCTGAAAAGGAATCAAGGACAAAATAATCTTGTTAAAGGAACAGCATTTTCATAAGATAGAGAGTGCCAGTTTTAAAGTTTTTGCAAAAGAAGCAAATTGTGAGGTAAGGAAAGGTGGTTTTTTCCACATAGTGAGTTTCTAGGTTGTGGAATACACTGCCTGGAAGCTTGGGTGGAGGCCAGGTTGATTAAGGCATTCAAGGGCATTGGATGATTGCTAAAATAGAACTAACATGTGGGGTTCTGGAGAAAAGACAGGAGACTGGTATTATGTTAAGATGCCGAGAGACCAAAACCGGCACATTGGTCTGCACCATAATACTTCCTGGTTCTGTCACATGACAGGATAGCTGGCTGCAGGATAGCCTTGTATATTATCAACTTCCCATCAATTGGTGTGAAAGCAGAAGAAGCCTTTTATACAAAGGAGCATAAATCTGTGGAATGTCACTAATTGAAGCTGAGACCATTTCTAGCTGGATGAAAGGGACCTAAAGACATACGGGGAGCTAAGCAAAATTCAGAGTATTTCATGGAGCAATTTGTTTTTGAGTTGTAATTCTATGTAACTAGATGAAGGAGGTCCCAGATCCATACTGAATCCAGCCAGTGCTGCTGTTTTCACCAGAATAAATCCATACGATCAATAAAATGTGGTCAATAGCATCATTATGCTTTAATATTAACTGGGACATAAACATAAGAAGGAGTAGACTATTTATCCCCTCAAACCTGCTCCACCATTCAATAATGGCTGATCTACTAATAGACGCAACTCTATTTTCCAGCCTTCCTCCTCCCCTTTATTTTGAAACTGTTCCAATTAGTCCCAGAGTCTGCTATGAAGGAAAACGTCACCTCAGCATTCTCCCTGTCCAGCTCTCTCAGAATCTCTGATATTTCAGTAGGGTGGCCTCTCATCTTTCTAAACTCCAATGAATCCAAACTCAACTTGCTCAACCTTTCTTCTTCAGGTTTATGGTCTGGACTTGATTAAAAAGAACATAAGAACTCGGAACAGGAGTAGGCCATCTGGCTTGGCAAGCCTTCTCCACCATTCAATAAGATCATGGCTAATCTTCTCTGAGCTTCAGCTCCACAGTGTCCACCATCCTGACTGACCCTCTGAAAAAAGAAAGCAGCAGCTCATTGTGAAAATGAGCAAAAGTTGGCACTGAACTACAGAGACTAGGAAAACCCTAAACTCAGTAAACTGCCTGTTGTTGTGAGGGGAAAAAAGACCCCTCTTAAATGTATAGCACTAAGCAAGCAAAGACCTTTATTTGAGTACAAGCAAAGGAAAAGGTCTTGGTCACTCAAAGAACACCTCAATGATACGGAGTGTGCAGCGCATATTTATAGCTCATAATGTCCTGGTTTTACTACAATGTTTGGAATGGTCATTCATTATCAACCACAACATTACAGCCCATAATTTAATCAACAAACTGAATTATGCAAGCCCAGCAGATGTCCCTTGTTATCTCAGCTCTCGACCTGGATAACATATTTACTCAAGTTATGAAACTTAAAGCTTGTAGACTGCCCTTGGTCAAGTATCCCATCATGCTAAAAGGGGGTCCACCTAACTAAAGCACTTCTTTCAAAATTGTTAATTCAGTTAATATTAACTGTACTAATATTGACTATTCCATGTCCCTACTTTTCCTGTGCTGAATTATATGATAACATGAGTATTATAAATAACCTCAGCATCTTTGGATAATGGGGCAGGGACAAGACATCAAACATGGCCATAGTCTATGGGTTGTTGCACTGTATGGATCTACATTGTACTCGGATGTAATATATTCCATGGTAAAGTTATCGCTCATGCTATTCATGACTACAAATCAATTATTATTATTTGGGAAATGAAACTAGCGCCAATTGTAGTGCACTCTTACTTTTCATCTTTTCACTATTGGTGGCCATGCCTTCAAGTGCTGAGGCCCTAAGCTCTGGAATTCCTACCCTAAATCTTCCAAACTCTCTCCTTTTTTTTTAAAAGACCACATTTTAAAACTCCACCTTGAAGATGTTCAATGGCTCAGTCTCTGCTGAGCAGACCTCACATCTTTGATCCAGGCTTTAGGTTATTCCCCCTTAATATCTCCAGGAATGTCTAAATATCATTCACCTAATAAGGTTGGTCTGATGTGCATTGGGATATTTAACCACGTGAAACCACGTGTTGTGCACATTGGAATTTATTTTGTTCGGCTGTACAACTAATATAACCTCCAGACACGCAGCGGCAGGGTTATTGAATAGTCTTAAGGCAGAGGTAAAGAGGTTCTTGGACTACCAACGGAACTGAGGGCATCAGGGTAGGCATGAAAATGGAGTTCAGATGATAATCTAAACAGCCATGATCTTCTTGAATAGTGGAAAACATTCAAGGGATCAGATAGTCTATTGCTGCTTGTAGGTTGTACGCTCATGTGGTGTACGTTAGAGTATACATTTTAAGTGACAGGTATTGAAATGGGAGCTCCAGTTAAAAAAAGGGAATATGGAAAATTTGCAAGGTCATCAAATTTTGGTACTTTCTATTTGTAGACTGCCTGCACACTAGCCCAACTTCAGTAGAATAATGAAGCATGGGTTTTCGGTCACGATGGTGTTGGTTTCCTTCCAACAGATGACATCATCCTGTTGAAGTTAGGGTGGGGTCAATTTCACAGAGTAAACCCCCTCCCCCACCCCGACAACACACAATTGAAATCATTAACTGAAGAGCAATGAGAATCTTGGAAACCTGCAGGGCAGAAAAAAGCTCTTCAGCCCATCATGTCCATGCTGGTCAAAAAATAGCCACCTGATAATTCTAGAAAGATTGTGGAAGAGATTAGGGGATGAGAAGGTGAGGGAGGGCATCTTCCAAAAAGCAACATTCAAGTTAATAAAGCAGAACGATCACCTTCTTGGATCAGCAGGAATCCTCCAGTCCCACTCTTGTAGGAACCCCAGCAAACTGTTCAAACTTCCTGTTGAGGCATTGCACACTCTTTGGGCAGTAATGGAGTTACAATTGTCCAGGAGCTCTGCAGCCAGGAGAGATGGACACTGCAGCCTAGAAACCTAGATGGAGCCTTTTGAATGAAGAAGAGAATGCCTGTATATTAATACAGTGTCCCCTATCTAAACAATTATTCTGGGCTTTACATAGACTCAATTTGCTTAAATTAGGTACAGGCCAACATGAAAATGAAGCTCTGTTTTGGGGCAGGACTTATCCATGTCAAAGTACGGGAAATTAAATTACGCTGGAGAAACGCCTCGTCACCGTGACAATGGGTGAGCAGGTCTGCCACCTACTGGCAGATCACAGCCGTGTCTCTATCCTGTGTTCGAAGTACAAATTGGGTGAGTGCATTTTGAATGGCCACCAGGAGAGCTGACAAATGAGCCCAAACACTGGAGTCCCTGCCGGCGTGGACATGGAGGTCCTCTAGAGCTTACCAAAGTAGTCCTGGAATTGGTTGCCCTCAGGAGCCTGGCCTTTCGGTCATTACTGGCTCTATGCTTTGAAGAACCCCAGTGTTCTGTGTAGCTACAGAGGCGAAACTGGCCAAGACTTCGGCAGACAGCGCTACCTCTCCCTTTCTCTTTCACTGATGCCCAGCACTGAAGACTGCTCCCCCAAATTCAAACAGTAAAGCCACCAACAAATTTGGATATGTCCATCTGTTCCAAATACAGCATAATTACTCCAAAATGGAGGGGGTTTTCAGAATCATCATGTTCATTGATAAGTTACAAATGCACAACCAGTGGTTATGATACAGTTGGCTGCTGTTTAAATTGCAACTCTGATCCACTTCTTATATAGAATTCATTGAAGGGCGAGCATTGGCATGTTAGTCTACTCGATGCCCTGTGATGTTAATACCAGTGACTCTATATTTAAAGGGAATTGGGGGCAGGGGATAATTTTTCATGTACATGTTGTCCTGGGAAACTTGCTCCTCACCTACGATAATCAGACTCACCATTTTCGATCTTGGAACCTGAGCAAGTGTTCCCACCCTAAAGGTACACTGCAAATCAGCTTTGCAATATTCAAAATCCCAAAGCACTTCTTAGGTGTGTAAATCAGCCAAAAAAATGACACCAAGCCAAAGAGAGTGATCTGAGGCCCAATAACTTCATGCATGGTTGAAAAGGTAGGTTTTAAACAGAGCCTTAGAGGAGGAGGTGGAGGGGCAGAAAGGAAAATCCGAAATTACTGTCTAGAAAGCTGAAGCATGGTCACCGATAATGAGGTGAGGAAGGTGAGAGTTGCTCAGAAGGCCCTTGACCTGTGTATTAATATAACCTGGCCTGTTCTGCATGACAACCAGTTTGAATGATTCCATGTAAGAGGTGGCTCCAAAGTTGCAGCTGTCATCTGCAAGCGAATTGAGTTCAAAGTTTCAAAACAGTTATCATCACTTCAAGGACTCACTCAAGAGTCAGAACAGCATGTACTCATGGTATATTCACACTCTTCCTTTGATTCATTGACACCTTGCTTCAAAATCGATGGCTGTGTGAAGTTCCATACATCAACCTGCAGGCAGCAGTTCATCAAAAGTTTCACCAATCAATCCTCGACAACTAATGATTGTCCACTAGCCGAAGTAATCTGTCACCTTCAACGTCTGGTGCTAGCTCTGAAGCAATGACTTTCTGAAGAGTATAAACATTTTCTATATTGCAATACACTGTGAGTAAAACTTTGGCATAGTGGTTGCAGTCTTGCTTCTGAATTCAAAAGATGTAAGGCCATTCCAGAGGATTGAGCATGACATTGAAGCTGTAACAGTTCAATGCAGAGGCAATGTGATAATGTTTGTTAATATTTTTGTATTACAGGTGACATATTTTGTCTTACTTGAACTGTGTAACCTTTTGTCTTTGCATATATTTTAATAACAGATTTATGATGATTCATGTGATCACTCTTCTTGAACCACATTAGCTACATTTTTTTTACCATGTCCATAATCTTTGAATTTCTCCCAATCCCCTCTCTTGGATCTGCCTAATTTTCTCATGGTGACATGCGCATGGTTAGCATTTGGATTTGAGAAAAGTGAGCACACGCCCATTATGTACTTTCAGAGGAAGTGCATCCATGTAGCACCTTATCACATCTCAGGTCATTCCAAAGTGCTTCACATTTTTTTTGAGCTGTAATCTCTATTGCTGAATACCTAAGTACAGTGGCTAATTTGCATATATCAAGGTCCCACAGACAAATACTGGCAGATAAGCAATTAATGAACCTCTGGACTTCAAAATGATATTTTATGCATGTGAGATGGATGCAGGTATAGTTACAATGTTTAAAAGACATTTGGATAAGCACATGAATAGAAATATTTTGAAGGGATATGGGCTAAATGCAGGTAGGTGGAACTAGTTTAGTTTGGGAACATGGTTGGCATGGACTGATCGGACTGAAGGACTTGTTTCCATGCTGAATGACAATATGACTCTTCAGGCTCTAAGTCCCATTCAATCAGTTTTAACTGATGCCAGAGATTTTAAGATGTTCTTTTTTTATTTCTCTTCTTTCTGTCGATTTTATGTATCTATTAATCCGTTGCTTCCTTGTCTCTCTGTTACGTTTTCTTTGTTTGATCTGATGTTCACCTAATTATTCTCACTTACACTTCCTAGTTCAGAACCTGTGCAGCTCTTTAATGATTTTTCTACAGCAGTGTTTGCTTACAATGGCAACTGGTTCTCCTTGTTACTTCCCTCTGTTACCAGCTTCTCTTCTCACTCTGGGGTTTCTGTCCTGCGTCCCCAACCTCACTGCTTAACTCCAATTCAAACATGTGCATGTTTCCGTGAGCATGCAGAGTGCTGCATTTACACATGATTTCATGTCTAAAGTCTATGTGATGATGTTAGAGTTTGGAACCGTGCGCATGCACACGCCTGAATTAGCTCATGTGTGTAGTTGCTCACAGTCACCAGCGTCAGTAGGAAGATATGCCATTGTATAATAAAACAATGAACTGTGCACATTAGAAATCTGAAAGGAAAGCAGGGATTGGTGGAGAAACTCAGCAGCTCTGGCTGCATCTTGGAGAGAGAAACAGAATTAATGTTTCGAGTCCAGTGTCCTCTCTTCTGAAATATTAACTCTGCTTTCTCTCCACAGGTGCAGCCAGACCTGCTGAGTTTCTCCAGCAATTTTTATTTTTGTTTAAAATACATAGTTACTTTCCCTAATTACACAGGCCCCAAAAGCCCTGGAGAGAGCACCATGCTGCTTGATATCTTCCTGGTAGCAATTTGTTCAGCGAAAGTCCATAGAAGGGCCTGCTTTCTCTCCATGGGTGCAGCCGGACCCACTATGATCTCCAGCGTTTTTGTTTTAGTTCAAAACTCCATAGACGCTCGACAGGAAAATACACATTTACCAAAGAGCAGGCAGCCTTTGTTTACCACTCACAGCAATATCTTTTGAATATTGACCAAGACATCAGAGCTTCTTGCATTTCTTCAGAATAATGTAAGCTCCCATGGCACTACGTTTATTTCCATTTAAATTGCTGATACTAGACAAGAAAGATGCTGGCATTTCCCTCTTTTGGTCATTGTTTGTTCTATCCTGACATTAGTGTTAACGTGTATATTCATCCATGTTTGTTTTCTCCTTCCACAGAGTCTCAGCTGCATCAAAACTCTCCTGAAAATGAAATACTCCCTGCCAAAGCCAAGGTTCTCCAGTATTTAATGGTCTCCAGTTTTAACCAAGAAGGGATCTACGTATAACTTTGGACTCATATGAGTCCAACAGATCACTCCAACGCATGCATGGCCTGTGATAGCAGATTTGGCTCTGATACTGCTGATAGGTTCCAGGCAAATAAGATGCATAACTGAAGCATTGGAAACTTTAGAAGGGGACATGCTTTAAGACTTCTGCCTCATGAAGGTAACCTGCATCCAGTTGCATCTTGTAAGTGGATGTTGCTGGCCTGGACACACAACAGCATGGGCACGACCCTAAGTGCAGTTCAATCACATCCAGAAAGACGTGAGAATGAATCTGAATGTAACACTTATAATATTGAAGCTGGTACAATGCATTTGTCACCAGTACAGTACAGAGATTGTGCACTGTACTGGGTCAACTACAGCAATAACTTGTATTTATAAAATAACTTTAATTAAATGAAATGTACTTAGGCATTTGGCCCAAAGAAGCTGAAAGCATGGCCACCAATGGTGGAGAAATTAGAATCAGGAAGTTCATGGGGTCAGAATTAGATGAATGCTGATGTCCAGAGGGTTACAGAGAAGATTATAAATATAGAGAGGGGCCTCTATTGAGCACAGTGCACAGATATGGGATAGCAGGTCACATGGTGTATATTTGACTATTAAGTAATTATACAGTGCATTTACATCTGAAACTGTGTGTACCTTGTTAGTCCATTGGGTCCTCTAAGTTGTATTTATGAAAGGACAAACATTACATTATTGCATTAACACAGTCTGTCTATTAACTGTTTTCTTATAATTGTTATGCAGAAACTGAGGCTAACAGGATACATGTAGTACATGAATACCCAGAGATGTGTTAGTATCAGGAACTGAAGGTTCACTGTTCTCCTGCAGTTTACTAAGTTCCTGTGCATGTATATAAATCACGTACTCAGACAGAAAGCCACATTTTCAGACTTACAGGGCTTCAATTTTCTTATTCACTGCACATCATTGCAATCAGCTCAAATCTCGTCAACACATGAAATGTAAAACCAGTGCAGGGGATAGGCAATATAAAAACACCGCAAATGCTAAAATGTACTGAATAATTAGTTAACATTTATTTTTCTCATGATTAACTCCAAAGGTTAATCCATTCTATAACAAGAGCAGTTGAAAGCTCAGTGCTAATGACACAAAAAATACATAGATGAACATCCAAAGGAAGCAAAAAAGCTCAAACATGATCATTTTACCAGCAATTTCTTTGATATATGAAAACAATTTGGATCATTTCAGATTGCTTAACTGTGAAATATTGAAGCATATGTCAGTATAATTCATTCTTAAAGCTACTGTTCTATCAACCTAGCCTGTCTTCCTGAACTGTGCGTTTAGAAACACTCTAAGAGTGTCCTGGAGTCTTCCTTTATGTGTAAGTCGTATAACAGCACAGAAAGAGGCCATTCCATCCATCAGTTCTTTGACAGATTAATCAAAATACATGCTTTGAACATAACTATCATTATTCTGGATTAGTGGTGCTGGAAGAGCACAGCAGTTCAGGCAGCATCCAAAGAGCAGCGAAATCGACGTTTCGGGCAAAAGCCCTTCATCATTTACCCCATAACCATCATTAGTTACAATAACAATGAAACTGGAAGAAAAAAAGGTTGTGTGGGAGGAACTAGGAGATGATGTGATGAAACTTTGAGGAATGTATAAAACATCCATAAATCTCTTCATGTGAAATGGTTCTATTCCATTCACCTGCCTTCTGATTTTCATTGCTGTTGCTCTAACAAATGTTGGGAATTTCTTGGCTGTCCTCAGTATGGATTTGGGAGAGAAGGTGAATTCAGTGAGCTCACACATGCCAAAGCCTGAATTTTCATTATTTTAGTTGCAAGTGCAGAGTTGAAAAAGTTACAAATTTCAAAATTGCTCTGGACTGTCAGATTTTGGTTCAGGGCACCAGGGGGAAGGGTTATTGCTGGTGCCAGGGATGGCACCCCAGCAAGAGTTTGGAGGCAATCTGTTATTGTGTGTAGAAATAGGTTGTCTGAAATGCCAGCTTCAGTGCTTCAATAGTTTGTCCCTGCATTAAAAAAAAATATTCTTCCAGCTCTCACCCGTCACATAATCCCTATGTCCCACCCATGCCACCTAATGTTTCCCACCCACTTCCATGGCTTTCATGACCTCCTTGCTTGCCCATAGCCCTTTAGCCAACCGTATCTCTTCATATTTCCATGCCAACTTAGTACTATCTCCTGCCAACCAAGGACCTCCCCAGGCAACACCCTTTGTACCCACTATGCCAACTCACCACATATTCAATATGGGCAGACTGCCGCACCCATGCTGAACCTAAATAGTTTTTAAAGTTCTAGAGTGTTGATCGTGAATTTGTCATTTAGGAAGCACTCCCATTGAACAAAAAGCATTTACTACATTTGACTTCATTCAGTTACTTAATTCAGTAAGCTTGACAGTTCTTCTGACAACTTGTCAGTTCCCTTGACAGGTTGACATTCCAATGAATTTCATAGTTTCTTTGACAACTTGACAGTGCTTTTGACAGGGTGAAAGTGAGTACTGCAGATGCTGGAGATTAGAGTTAAGAGTGTGGTGTTGGAAAAGCACAGAAGGTCAGGCAGCACCTGAAGAGCACGAAAATTAACGTTTCGGGCAAAAGCCCTTCATCAGGAAAGTTCTTTTGACAGTTTGACAGTTTCAATGAATTTATTCAGTTCTCATGCACATTGATGTCTACCTTTAATAATCTCCAAAAACGTGTGATGTCTCCCAAAGAGTGCCATACCTCTCCCAAAGAGCATCTTACTTCCTCAAAGATACCCCCCCGGGCACCCTAAAGAGTAACCAAAGTGTCTCCAAGGATCTCCAGCAATGTTAGATCTTGCCTTGAAAAGTGAAAAGCCCAGAAGTTTTGTTTTGGACTGGCACATGTACCTGTAACAGTGCAATAGAAATATTCAGTCTCAGAGCGTCAGTGCAATCCTCCAGGAGTTGTTGCGCTGTAGCTGAAAAAACTAATTGAATATTAGGGATTGGTCCTAATAAATATTATGTAAATTCATGCTGCATTACTTATCCAAGTTGAACCGTAAGGAAGATTCAGTATATAATGCAGTATGGAAGAACAGAAGTTCCAACACAGTGATCTTTCCTCCACCAGTATTAAACTTATAATACACTAACGTAAAAGCTTAGCTCAAACGAATGAAGTTTCTCACAATGTACAATGTTGTATTATGGCATAGACTGTGGATCAGTCAGGCCTGTACCTTTAAACCTGAGACTTGGCATCACAACATATGATGTTCTAGTATAAAGGTACATACCTCATCTATCGTCATTCTTTCTGTAATGGAATCAGTGCAGTGTCTTTACACAGTCAGCAATGTGTACAGTAAGCCTAGTAAGCATAGAATCCAGATTCTGTGCGTAAATCTGTGATATTGTGACCGCTAATAAACATAAAGACATGACATGACATGGTATGTGCATGTATGCTAAAATGTTAAAAAAAATTACAAAGCACATCAGAAAACCATTTTGCTGATTAATCTTGAAAATCTCCAAAAACAAAATTGAGAATGCCAAGTTCTCAATTTTGCTCATTAAAAAATAGTCAGTACACCTAAAATGTTAAAAAAAAATTACAAAGCACATCAGAAAACCATTTTGCTGATTGATCTTGAAAATCTCCAAAAACAAAATTGAGAATGCCAAGTTCTCAATTTTGCTCATTAAAGAATAGTCAGTACACCTTGCGTCAATAAGGATGATGGGCTATGATTCCAGAGCTTTTCCCTTTATTTGTGTCCTCATTATTTACACATGGGTTTGATTTTAAAACAGGACTTGAGACACTCTGGAACAATAAAATTGAGAGTATCATACTCCTAGTATTCTAAATGCCAAACTCTCTTTAAACACATGAAACACTTTCCCTTGCTATTTAGATCACAAACACTATCTCTAGTTTCTTGACTCAGGATGACTCCATAATCTGTCTGGACACTCCTTGTAGATCTCTACAGCTGGATTCTTACTCCAGTTCTCCTCATCTAGTCCCCAGGCACTCCCATAGGCCTCAGGCTGCTCCTACTTCAAAACACTCTCTATGTCACTCTGGCATTGCTCCTCTCCAACCTGACCATGACAACATTCCCTGTACCTGAAAGACCCAATGGGACTGTCCAATTCCCTTACCTGATGCTACCCATCACCAGACATCTGGTCCCTCACTGAAAGCAGAATCTAAGTGCCAAGGCTGAACTCAACTCCCCAAAACAAAGACTTAATTAAACTTTTGCTGGACATACTGAGAAACATCATCTGATCTGGCAAGGGAACTGAATGTACATTTAACTTCCCGTATTTTCATAAATGTACACACCTTACTTTTCGAACAATCAGTAGATTATGTAGCAGAGTATTCAACCACAACTGAGTTCTATGTTCAATGATAGCTCTGTGACCATATGTGTGCTTACAAGCAACCTGGGCATACATGGCTAAATTTCAATGAATGAATCATGTGCAATGCCAGGACTATTGGGCACTGAGATAATGACACTCACAGTATGAGAAAATGTCTGCAGAGATATTATTTGGAGATCTAGCTCATTCACTTGCACAATAACTGTCAAGGTGCAGAGGTCTCAACACCTCTGCAGTTGGCTCACATTTAAAAGCAGCTCTTGTTTAAGGTCTTTGCTGAGGGGCAGGCTGCTGCCATTCAGTTTGAAGGAAAAGCTTTGAGCAGCCCTCATTAGCAGTGCACAAGTGGCCTGCATTCAGCTGAGACATGCTTGACTGACAGATTGCTGCATAATTGCTGCGGGAGCCTGATGAGAGCCACTGGTGTAGATGTTTGTGACAGCAGTCACGTTCAATGACAGCTAAAGAAACAACATGAGCAATTATAGAGCACCAGCGAACAGCATTGCTGATCCAGCCTCAATCTCTGCAGCGATGTAGTAACGTAAAAGAGGACCTCCATTTACTGGGATTACCACTTTCAAATCTGGGTAGTGCACCAGCAGAAAACTATCTTGGAATGAGCACAATGCAGATTCACCAGAATGATGCTGGGCTTAAAAGAGCTAAATAATAAGGTCAGGCTGCACTCACTATGCTTGTACTCAACTGTGAGTGTCGAAGATTAAAATGTGTGAAAGATAGAGAGTGATTTGTTCAGATACATAAAGAGAAAATATTCCCTGTGGTGGGAGAATGCAGAACAAAGGGTGTGATGCTAACGTTGGAGCTGGGGCCGAGGGATGCTACCAGAAAGCACTTCTTCACACAATTCAGTTGAAAGTTTCAAAACTGAGATTGATTGATTTCTGTTTGGCAAGTGTGTTACAGATTACCAGTCAAGGCAGATTAGTGGTATCATTATGTGGACTAACTGGAGAAGAGGCAGGAGGGATGAATGGCCTGTTTTACTGATGCGATCTTATTTCTTTTTTTGACAAATCTGTGTTTGTTGCTCTTTATAATGCGGTTTTCTGTTCAGAAACACATTTACTAGAAGATCTCTGAAGAGAACATAGGTAATGTCTGACATGTAATTCCTGATACTCATGAGCACATCCGCCACTTAATTCAGTCACATTAACATTGGAAACTCAGGTGGAATCTTATAGGAGCCGGAGTGATGGGAGCTACGGTGGAATTTGGGGCAGAATCACCAAAGTGGTCAGGTGAGGCCTATCTCATTTTTGTAAAAACTCACTCCAACCTTTATGGATTTGCCAAGCAGTGAGGTGAGTTTCTTACTAAGCAGCAGTGAGTTTGTATTTAATGGGATTATAGCTTATGAACAGCCCAACTCATCTCATTAATAAGCAGCTTCCTATCTTACCAAACACACCAAACAAGCTGGATATCAAGATTCCTTGACATGGAAGTCAGAGTGGGTATCTCACAACTTCAACTCACCACTCTCTCCAAAGGACCTCCATGTTGGACAGCAGGCGCCAACATATCAGACCATGTTCCATGGGCTCCGACCACACACACTCCCCAACAAAGGGGAGTGTGCCAGTCTGTGAGACCCCTCGTGATACATCTTCAGTCCACTTATCGGTTACTTCTACACTTCAATGCTGCACCTTAGGCTGTACCAGCAACTATCATTGTGATGCTGCAGCAAGGACACCGTGCATCTAAGAACATGCACTCAGCTTTTGGAGTGCACCAGGCTGCATCTCTGGCCTGTTCACATGTTTTCATAGCATTCACTTTAAGCTAACCTGGATACTTACAGCATCACTGTCTCATACTGTCTTGCCTTTTTCTGCATTGCTCTCTCAGAGAGATTAGACTCACATTCTTTCTGTCATACCTTACTGTTTAGTACAATCATAAATTCCAGGAAGCCTAAGATTAGCCTTTGCACATGGAATCCAAAAACAACTCATCAACGCAGCCTCTGACATCAGCACAGTGGTTTGGACATAGTCAGTCAGTTGAGGCAGTCACAGTCAGGATGTTCTCCAAATAAGAGGTGAGGAGCCAAATGTTCCTCACTCATCTGCTCTCCTCTGGACTGCTTTACTTCCAGAATAAGAGAGAGAGGTGGGTATCACAGGAGATGGAATGAATGCCACAGCTGTTATTGTTGGTGCAGGTTCAGAGGTCTCCTGAGTGAATGGGTAGCCAGCACAGAGGGCATGCAGAGTTAGTGGTGTTAGACACTGAGTTTGGTTGAGCGTGTGGGGAAACATTACAGACGACAGTGAGAGATGGACACAGCAGCAGAGATTGAGTGGGTATGAGGTATTTGATAAGGATGGTTGCACTTAGTCTGGTGGAGTGGAGAAGGTCGTTGATCTTCCTGCTGTGCTGAGCATTCCTCCAAGTGGCTGAGACAGCACTGGTCCAGAAGGAAACTTTGGATTAGGCTGGCATGCACTGGTGTCACAAACTCCTCTACTGTACCTGGTGGAAATAAGCATCTCTTGACTCCAGTGGTACCTCCAAATGGCTGCCTTCAGAAAAAGGTGACAATTTCTCCCAGTCTGTCAAGTCTAGGGCAAATGTCAGGAAGATGGAGCTGGTGCAAGGGATTCTGATAAATCCCAGATATCCACTGAATACTGAGTTGTTCTGGGAACAATGTGTGGTAAGATGGGGCTAGGATTGGACAAAAAGTTACTTTGGGAGGGATGGGGTTGTAGCTAGCTATGAAGGATGTATACAAATTTATTATGAGGCAACACACCAGGTCTCACAGTGAAAAACCAACCAGAAACCTCTACACAACCTGCACTTAAGCCAAAAAAGCTGTAACATTCAGCACAGAGTGTCTAAATGCACAAGAGTGTGATGTATCACATGATGCTGTTCAGCAAACAATTAACATTTAATCATAACAAGAACTTTAGAGTTTGGCCCAAGCCAAGTCAGCTCATCAAAAGACTCAGCACTCAGAAAAATGTCTTTCCTGCAAACACTAATGTTCTTATATGCAAATGAACTGTTAAGTCTTTCCCCAGTTGATTCACCTCTGGAAGCTTCACTGTTGCGGTTAGTGGGGCATGTGATGCATTTTCTGTGTGGCTAATTAAAGACAATATAGGACACAGAAGTTGCCAAGATCTGACATCCAAGTGACAGTTCAGGTGGTACAAATCCTGCCGGGACCAATTTGGAGAGATTGCAATGTAGCCTGGTGGTCAGATTCAAACTGAATTAAACATCCAGAATCACGATGACTGGCTGACATTCTGATCTCAGCTGACACATAGGTGTCCTGCAGAGTGCAATGAAAAGGCTCAGGAGATGCTTCCCTGCAGAACGAGTAATGTACATGGGGCATTCTACTGTATCCACCACTGTAAATCCAAACCTAGGGAATGATGGGGGAACTCTATATGCATGCTGTATGGATGAGGTGCTCTTTGTTCGCGCTGACAATACCATCTGTTCCAGCAACTTGTTTGTGTCCCTTAGACTTGTTTGTAATTCAGCGTGATGTGAAGGACATTTCATCTCTTCCTCATCCCCATTGTTTTCCCATTCAAGTCACGAGAATACTGTCATAGCTGTCCATTGTGATGATTCTTCACCCGTGAGGTTATAAGCTGTTGACCATTTAACACATGGCTGGGGGGGATGGGGGGGGAGGTGGTTGCTGCTGCCAATCTTTCTCTCACCCTACCCTCACAGATGGGCACATTGCTGCGTGTATCACAACTGGTGAAGACTGGCAGAGACTCAAGCAAATTATTCCCCTCTTCAGCCCAGTGTTACTGAGACCAGTTACCACACATAGGAACATTAGAAAATAGGTGCAGGAGTAGGCCATTCGGCCCTTCAAACCTGCACCACCATTCAGTATGATCATAGCTGATCATGCAATCTCCGTATCCCACTCCTGTTTTCTCTCCATACCCCTTGATCCCTTTAGCCGTAAGGGCTACGCCCAGCCTCCTCTTGAATCTCTCTAATGAACTGGCCCCAACAACCTCCTGTGGGAGAGAATTCCACAGGTTCACAACTCTCTGAGAGAAAAAAATTCTTCCTCATCTCCATCTTGAATGGCTTACCCCTTATTCTTAGACTGTGACCACCAACCCCCCCCGCCCCCCCCAGTTCTGGACTTCCCCAACATCGGGAAATTTCTTCCAGCATGTAACCTGTCCAGTCCCAATTGAATTTTATATGTTGCTATGAGATTCCCCATCATTTTTCTAAATTCCATCAAGTACAAGCCCAGTCGATACAGGATGGCATATGCTGCTACCTGGGAGCAAGTGAGGACTGCAGATGCTGGAGAGTCAGAGTCAAAAATTGTGGTGCTAGAAAAGTAGAGTAGGTCAGGCAGCCGCCGAGGTGCAGGAGAATCAACGTATCAGGCATAAGGTGTTCCTTAGGAATATGGAGGGGGAAGGGGGCTAAGAGATAAGTAGGAGGGTATGGGTGGGGCTAGGGGAAGATAGCTGGGATGGCAATAGATGATTGCTGTGGTAAAAACAGCAGAGTATAATGCACTGTATCTGGAGATTCGTGGGGTGTAAAGTGAGGACTGGGGGGGAGGGGGCGATTCTATCCTTATTGCAGTCGGAGGGGTGTGATTTGAGGGCAGAGGTGTGGGAAGTGGATCGCTGTCCCACCTACCTTTCCCCCCAGTCCCATCCCCAGCTCTCTAATTATCTCTCAGCCTTCTTTCCCCTTCACTTTCCTGATGAAGGGCTTATGCCTGAAACATGGACTCTCCTGCTCCTCTGATGTTGCCTGACCTGCTGTGCTTTTCCAGTGTCACACTGCACGACATGTATTATCACCTGTCTAAAATCAATCAGCAAGGGTCTTTTTAACCTTTGGAGGGACATCAGTTCTCCAGTGCTGTCACATCCTTCCTATAGTATGGTGACTAGACCTGCACGCAGTACTCCAACTGTGGCTGAACTAACATTACATGCAACTCCATCATTACTTCAAATTGGCAAGTCAACATTTACATTCCAGAAGCAATAGAGGAAAACATCTGTCAGAACCCAGTGTTCAACTGATCAGGAAAATCAACGTTTTGGGCAAAAGCCCCTCATCAGGGATCGCTTTCCCCCAGTCCCACCCCCAGCTCTCTATTTATCTCTCAGCCCTGTTTCGCATTTACAATCCTGATGAAGGGCCTTTGCCCGAAACGTCAATTTTCCTGCTCCTCGGATGCTGTACTTTTCCAGCACCACTGTAATCTTGAGTCTGATCTCCAGCTTCTGCAGTACTTACTTTCACCCAGTGTTCAATTGCCAATTGGTAAGCAGACCAGTGAATAGAGTCCTTTATTTAAATCCATTATGCCTTCCAAGCCCCTGGTTCAAAGTCACATTGATGTCGACATGCTCTGACATAATACAACATTCAGTGCAATGTCAAATTATGTGTGTCTGTTCTGGGTCCTTGGTGTTGCAAAAAGCATTTTTGGTACTGTTTTAGAATTGTTTGCAATTGAGAAATTCCTATTGTTCCATTAAAACTTGGGATTATGAACAATTTGTATTTAGTTATCTTCAGTAATGAATATCTCTCACCATTCTGGGAGTTGACCCAAAGTGGACAAGCTGTATAAAATCTGTGGCTATACGACCAAGTCAGAGGCTGGGAATCCTGCAGTGAGTAACTACCCTCCTGACTCCACAAAGCTTGTCAAGACACGAGTTAGGAGTGTGGTGGAGTACTCTCCAATTCCAGGATGAGTGCAGCTCCAACAACACTCAATAAACAAATGCATTCAACATTCATACCTTTCACCACTGAAACTCAATAGCAGCAGTGTGTATTATCTACAAGATGTCATAGAGTCATAGAGATGTACAACATGGAAACAGACTCTTTGGTCCAACTCATCCCCATGTTAATATGCCGTCCACTCACCGTGATCTGGGTTCTCCGTGTCCAAAAACGTTTCAATCCTGGTTGTGACAGCCCTTTGTTTCCGCCATATCCACTAGCTGCTTCAGTTTGGCCAGGACTGAATCTTTCTATGTCAGATATAGTCAGCTGTGACTGGAAGTGTTTCCAGAAATGTTAAAACCATTGTGGACTCTTCCAGTGGCAATCCCACAGGTGGAGTATCTGCCAGTTGGAGGTGGCTCAATAAATCTGCATTTGCTAATTACCCTCCCGGACGATGTTCCAACTTGTAACAATACACACTTAGTACTACAGCCCACTGCTGAATTCGAACTGAAGCTATGGGCAGCACAATCTTATCCTCTGTGGTCCATTACTATTACACATTTATGTCCATAAAGATATAGAACATAGAACAATACAGTGCAAAACAGGCCCTTGGGCCCTCGATGTTGCGCCGACCTGTGAACTATTCTCAGCTCGTCCCCATACACTATCCCAAAATCATCCATGTGCTTATCTAAGGACTGTGTAAATCTCCCAATGCGGATGAGTTGACTACCTTAGCAGGTAGGGCATTCTACGCCCTTACGACCGTCTGTGTAAAGAACATGCCTCTGACATCTGTCTTAAATCTATCACCCCTCAATTTGTAGTTGTGTCCACTCGTACACGCTGACGTCATCATCCTAGGAAAAAGTCTTTCACTGTCAACCCTATCTAATCCTCTGATCATTTTGTATGTCTCTATCAAATTCTCCCCTTAGCCTTCTTCTTTCCAAAGAGAACAGACCCAAGTCTCTCAGCCTTTCCTCATAAGACCTTCCCTCCAGACCAGGCAACATCCTGGTAAATCTCTTCTGCACCTTTTCCAATGCTTCCACATCCTTCCTGAAATGGGGCGACCAGTACTGTACTCAATATTCCAAGTGTGGCCGCACCAGCGTTTTGTATGGTTGCAGCATGATATTGCGGTTCCGAAACTCAATCCCTCTACCAATGAAACCTAACACACCGTATGCCTTCTTAACAGCACTATCCACCTGGGTGGCGACTTTCAGGGATCTATCCACGTGGACTCCAAGATCCCTCTGCATATCCACACTACAAAGAATCTTTCCATTGACCCAGTACTCTGCCTTCCTGTAATTCTTCCCAAAGTGCATCACCTCACATTTAGCTGCATTGACTGCCTTCCTGTAATTCTTCCCAAAGTGCATCACCTCACATTTAGCTGCATTGAACTCCATTTGCCAACTGTCAGCCCAATTCTGCAGTTTATCCAAGTCCCTCTGCAACCTTTAACATTCTTCCAAACTGTCCACTACTCCACCGACTTTAGTGTCATCTGCAAATTTACTAATCCATCCACCTATGCCTGCGTCTAAGTCAATTATAAAAATGATAAACAGCAGTGGTCCCAAAACAAATCCTTGTGGCACACCACAAGTAACTGGACTCCAGAATAAATATTTTCCATCAACCACCACTCGCTGCCTTCTTCCAGAAAGCCAGTTTCTAATCTAAACTGCTCAATCACCCTCAATTCCATGCCTCTGCATTTTCTCCATCAGCCTACCATGTGGAACCTTATCAAAACCTTGACTGAAGTCCAAGTATACCACATCAACTGCCCTACCCTCATCTACATACTTGATCACCTTCTCAAAAGACTCAATGAGGTTTGTAAGACACCGTCTGCCCTTGACGAAACCATGTTGACTAACAAATCAAATTGTTGGTTGCTGGATGATTATAAATCTTATCTCTCATAATCCTTTCCAAAACCTTTCCTACAACAGAAGTAAGGCTCACTGGTCTATAATGACCTGAGTCATCTCTGCTGCCCTTCTTGAACAAGGGCACAACATTTGCAATCCTCCAGTCCTCAGGTACTAAACCTGTAGACAATGACAACTCAAATATCAAAGCCAAAGGCTCTGCTATCTCTTCCCTAGCTTCCCAGAGAATCCTCGGATAAATCCCATCTGGCCCAGGGGCTTGTCTACTTTCACTCCTTCTAGAATTGATAACACCTGTGCGTAACTAACCTCGATCCTTTCTAATCTAATATCTTGTACCTCATTCTTCCCTTCTACAATACCCTCCTTTTCCTGAGTGAACACCGATGAGATATGTTCATTTAGCACCTCTCCGAGCTCTACAGGGTCCACACTCAACTTCCCACTTCTGTCTTTGACTGGCCCTATTCCTACCCTAATCATCGTTTTATTCCTCACATACCTATAGAAAGCTTTAAGGTTCTCTTTTATTCTATTTACTAAAGACTGCTCATGTCCTCTCTTTGCTCTTCTTAACTCTCTCTTTAAATCCTTCCTAGCCGATCTGTAACTCTCTATCGCCTCATCTGTACCATCTTGCCTCATCAACACATAAGCCTCTTATTTCTTCTTAACAAGAGATGCAATTTCTGTAGTAAACCACTGTTCCCTTACCTTATCACTTCCTCCCTGCCTGACAGGGATATACCTATCAAGGACACGCAATATCTGTTCCTTAAACCAGCTCCACATTTCAATTGAGTGCATCCCCAGCATTTTGCTACCCCATTCTATGCATTCTAATTCTTGCCTCATCACATTATAATTGCCCTTGCCCCATCGATAACTCTTGACCTGTGGCCTGTACCTATCCCTTTCCACCGCTAAACTAAACGTAACTGAATTATGGTCACTCTCTCCAAGGTGCTCACCGATAACTAAATCAAACACCTGGCCTGGTTCACTACCAAGCACCAGATCCAGTGTGGCCTCCCCTCTTATCCGCCCTTCGACATACTGTGTCAGGAAACCCTCCTGTACACATTGGACAAAAACTGATCCATCCAATGTACTAGAGCTATAACATTTCCAATCAATGTTGGGGAAGTTAAAGTCCCCCATAATGACCACCTTGTTCCTTTCACTCCTACCCAGAATAATATTTCCAATCCTCTCTTCCACCTCTCTGGAACTCTGCGGAGGCCTATAAAAAACTCCAAGAAGTGTGACCTCTCCTCTCCTGTTTGTAATCTCAGCCCACACTACCTCAGTAGACGAATCCTCGACAAAAGTTCTCTCAGCCACCGTTATACTATCTTTGACTAACAAGGCCACGCCTCCCCCTCTTTTACCGCCTTGCCTGTTTTTAATGAAAGATCTAAACCCTGGAACCTGCAACATCCATTCCTGTCCCTGCTCTATCCATGTCTCTGAAACAGCCACAACATTGAAGTCCCAGGTACCTATCCATGCTGCAAGCTCACCTACCTTATTTTCGATACTTCTGACTTTGAAGTAGACACACTTCAAACCACTTTGCTGTCTGCCAGCACATTCCTGTGACCCTGAAATCCTGTCCCTGTCCTTCCTACTCTCATCCTCCTGTGCATTGCAGTTACACCTCCGGTTCCCATCCCCCTGCTGAGCTAGTTTAAACCCACCCAAATAGCACCAGTAATTTCCCACCCAGGATATTAGTATCCCTCTGGCTCAAGTGAAGATCGTCCTGTTTGTACAAGTCCCACCTTCCCCAGAATGAGCCTCAACTATCCAAAAACCTGAAACCCTCCCTCCTGCACCATCCTTGCAGCCACGTGTTTAGTGGATATCTCTCCCTATTCCTTGCCTCGCTATCACGTGGCACGGGTAACAATCCAGAGATAACAACTCTGTTTGTTCTAGCTCTCAGCTTCCACCCTAGCTCCCTGAAATCTCTGTATTGGTGGAACTTCCTGACTTCAAATATGACTGCCAAACCTTCCTTCTTTATTTGGGCATATATACGCTCTGCATTAGCCAAAGTCCTAGATGCATATGTTCTTGGGTGTTCCTCTCAACTGGGCAACCTATGAGCTCATACTACCCTGATGCTATATGGGAGGCAATGCATGCCAATAGCAGATTTTGCTTGGGATCATACAGTGCCAATACTTTCAAGGATAATATCTGTTTCTTTACTTCCCTGAAAGCTATGGCTTGGCTATGTGACCATTTCAAAGGCTGACCCTTTTTTAGGAGTTGATGAAAAGGTGTCAAGATGGAAGCCAGGTGATGTATAAACTTTCCATAATAGTTCACCACCCCAAAGAAATGCCTAAGCTCCAGTACAGACGCGGGAGCCGGACATTTGATTGCTTTCACATTACTTTCTAACAGGTCACCCAAATGGGTCACTTAGAGTGCCTGGAATGCATGCTTTTCCCTGCTAAGGCTTACATGCACCTGGGAGAAACATCTAAGGAATATGTCCAAGCTCTCAATGTGCTCCTTATTGGTCTTCTCTATTATTAGTATGTCATCGAGATAAATCATGACTTGGGGTAGGCCACTGAAAAATTGCACAGGCTGACAATGCCTCAAATGGCTGTCTTGTATATCGGTACAAACACTTATGGTTATTAATTGTAGCATACTTCTGGGAATTCTAATCTAACCACAATTGCAAGTACACATAGCTCATGTGCAGCTTTGTGAAGGACAGCCTCTCTGCCAGTTTTGTATATAAATCATCTATGCGAGGGATTGGGTATTTATCCAGATGCAAAAAACGGGGTTTACTGTTTGGTTAAAATCCCCATAAAGGCAAACCGACCTGTTGGGTTTCACAGTTGGTATGACTGGTGCTGCCCATTCCACAAACTAGACTGGTTTGATGCTTCCTTCACTTCCCAGCCTTCTGATTTCTGGCTCTACTTTTGTCCATAAGACAAATGGCACTGGGCAGGCCTTGCAGAATCATGGAAATGCTTCCTGGTCATCTGCAAGGTGGCCTTGGTTGCTTTGATAGATTCCAAATCTTCCTGAGAAACTTCCGTGTATTTAATTAGAACTTCACTCAGGCAGCCATTTTTTAATCGAGAAACGTTAAGCCAATCAAGGTCAATATTTTTCAACCAATTTTGACCCATCAAGCTTAGACCTGAGTCTTTTACTATAATCAGTGGTAACTGAACCAGCTACTTCTCCTAAGAGACTGGAACTGAAGTTGTATCCTTAATCTGTAAAAGTTCCCTGGTACAGATTCTCAGACTAGCCCAGTTCTTGTGTAAACTTGAGGGTTGGAGTCCAAAGTGAATTTTATTAAAGATCGATTCGACAATCGCTGATACAGCCACACCAGTACTGACATCCGTTAGAACTGGGTGACCATCTAACTAGACGTTTATTTGATTGGTTCTGATTTGGATGTTGCTAAGCATTTTAACTGTTCCAAACCAAATATAGGTGGATTTTCCAGGATTATGCACTCCCCTGGAAAATGTTCTATGAGTTGTCTTACTCAGTTTAGGTCCTGTGGGACTCTTGCCGCATGCTGGCAGCAACTGCAATGGCTTGCCGGCCCAGAACTTGCAGAAGGTTTTAACCTTTTGGCTGCGGCTTGGCTTTATATCAGGATTTTACTGGGGACTGACTAGAGTCCCTCTGTTCAGGATATGTCCTGTTTAAGGTTATGCTATTGTCTTCACTCAAGTGGGGTCCCCCCAAGCTCAGTTGGCCTGGCGAGGGTGTCCACTTCCATCAACATACCTTGTCGCTCAAAAGCTCCACTTGCCACATTTTCTAATGACAAAACCAGTTGTAGTGCCTGTTTGAAGTCCAGTTGCATTTCAGCTAGGTTTTGCATGGTTACATCATTAATCCCACATACCAAATTCTCTCTTAACATCTCATTAAGGGTTAAGTCACTAGGGCCTCTGCCAGTCATCTTAACCGAGTCAAAAATTCCAATACTGATTCTTTTGGTTCTCAAATTGCCAGCCCATACTGACTGCGTCTCAGAGTTAGAGGAGGCTTGGGGTCATAACATTCCGTAACCAAATCCATTAACTCTTGAAAGGTTTTAGTATCTGGTGCCTCTGGGAAAGTTAGGCTCCTAGTAACTGAAAAAAGCTGCAAATCCACAAGCTGTCAGGAGAATTACTCATTGCTTTTCATCTGCCCCAGTGTCATTTGCCAAGACAAAATAATGCATTCTTTCCACATGCTAGCCCAATCTTCGATGGCACGATCGAACGAGTTCAACTTCCAAAATAAAATGATGATGCCAGAAATGCTTACCCCGACTCAAAGATGACAGTTGCGAGCAAGTTTCTTTGTGAGTATACTTCACTTTATCGCCACTGAAATAACTCCACAGAGACCAGTATCTCATCACCAAGTCACGCTTTATTTATACATGGAAAGTCCTTGACACTACTCCAGTTCCCTCAGAGCCAGATCTGGGTGTGACAGGATGCTTAACAGCTCTGTTTGTCTTTTTTTAATCAAAATAGAGTTGGAGGGGACACTCCTGTTAATTTTTTTCCTTTTTTTTATACCCCCACACTACCGCCAAACTGCGGAAGTGCTTATTTTTCCCCAGCACCCATGGTGTGTGTGTGTGTGTGTGTGTGTGTGTGTGTGTGTGTGTGTGTGTGTAGGTGTGAGATAAAGTGAGAAACACAAGGTACACAAATCGTTATTTTTTGTTTGAAGGGGAGGGTAGGGACTAACACTCCTGTTTATTATTTTTTAAATATATTTGTCCCAGCACCCATGGTGTGTGTGTGTAGTTCTGAGACACAAAATGCACGAATCTTTATTCAATTTCCACCGCCAGGAAGATAGGAAAACACCCGAGTGGCCAGTGACAAGCACTGCCCTTCACATCAAAGGGCAATGCTGTGTGATCAAACAGTGAAGGGGAGGGTAGGGACTAAATCAAAATAGAGTTGGAGGGGGAAATAATGCACTCCACTCCCTGCGGCGCCCACCTCTCCCTGAACGACTCCAGGGTGTTGGTGGACACCGCGTGCTCCTTCTCCAAGGACACCCGGGCTCTAACGTAACCCCGGAAGAGGGGCAGGCAGTCGGCCCTAACGACCCCCTCCACGGCTCGCTGCCTGGACCTGTTGATGGCCAGTTTGGCCAGGCCCAGGAGCAGACCCACGAGGAGGTCTTCGGACCTGCCCTCGCTCCTCCGTACCGGGTGCCCGAAGACCAGGGGCGTGGGACTGAGGTGCAACCAAAAGCAGAGGAGAAGGTTTTTAAGAAAATCAAAAAGGGAGTGCAAACGCCCACACCCAATATATACATGGTCCACGGACTCCACAGCGCCACAGAACAAGCAGTTGGGCTGGGAGTCCGTGAACCACCGCAACCTGCGGTTGCAGTGGACCGCTGCGTGCAGCACCCTCCACCCCAGATCCCCGAGAGAAAGGGGGAGGACTCCCGTGTAGAGAGCCCTCCACTGGGGATCCCAACCGCCCGGTGGCCAAAGGGCACGCCAAGGCATGTCCGGACGGTGGATGAGGGAGAAGAGGTGGACGGTGTGCAGCAGCAGTCTATACAGGGCCTTCGTTTTTATATCCTTGAATGAGACAAAATTAAAATTCTGGAGGCGGCTCAGGTTGTGGGGCACAGGCTCCCGCGGGAAGTACAGGACCTTGGGGCCAATGTGAAATTCCGTCCGGCCTGGGGGGAGCGCAGACGGGATCCCACCGCACACCTGAGCGTCCTCCAACTGGTGCACTACATCAGGTCAGAGCACGGCTGTTTTAAGGCATCAGATAGCAGTGGCCACGTACCGGGCATCTACCACTGCCCTGCTCGCGCACCCAGCACCCCCGACCCTAGTCACCCTCGCCGCCACAGCCCTCCCCTCCAAGAGCCTCTCCCCACCAAAGGCCAGCACCTCTTCCCTAGAGAGACGGGGGGGGGGGGGGGAGGATTTATGTGCTATTCCCTCCCCGCCCGCCTTGGTGGTCATGGGGCCTGAGGCCCCTCCCCCCCAGCCTTTCCTGGAATACGATTGGCTGGGGGAAGGCGGGGGGGTGTGGCCAGGGTGGGGAGGGTCAGCATGTCACTTCCTGCCCCACCCCTGGTTTATCAGGTGACGGCAGGTGGGCCCGGAGACACGGTCGCCTGCAAGAGATTGGGCAGCGGTGCTTCTCCCCAGGTTGGTGCCAGGGTGTGGCTGGGCTCGGGCTTTGGGGCCCCCAGGCCAGGTGTTGCAGCATCGGGGCGGGCGTCGAAGTCCCAGGGGTTTCTCTATCGGGGTGGGGGGGTGGATGTGGTATCAGTGGGATCAGGGTCAGGTACGGGTTTGGGGGTCAGGGTTCCTGCGCCGGGGCGACGCAGGCATAGCCGCAGGGGCATTGTTGTGCTGGGGCGGGGCAGGTCGTGGGCTGGGTGTCGGGGAAGGGGATAGGGTGGTCTCCCCGTGGGCGGGCTTGATGCGACGTGTCTTTTTGAGCGCCTTCTGGCCGGCTGGACGCTCACTCCCCTCCCTGCCTGAGGCTGGAGGATTGGAAGCCTCCGGCTTAGGCTCCGGTGCCAGGGCTTGTGGTGTTGACTTTGGGGGAGGGGGTGTGGGTGTGGGTGTGGGTGCGGTGGCACCACCATCAGCCGTTGGCGCGGGCTGGGCAGCTTTCTGGGTGGGGCAGTTTTTCCTAATGTGCCCCACCTCGCGGCACAGGTGGCACCGCATGCCGTCCAGATGGCGCGGTAGGCCGCGCCCTCGTGGAGGAGGGTAAATGAGCCCTCGGTGACCACCTCCCGGGCCAGGCAAATAAACACCTGGCATCGGAAGGAGTAGATGTGCCGGAGGGCAGGGTCCTTCAGACCGAGCAGGAGCGGCTGGATCCCTGACCGGATCTCCCCCAAGGTGGTGAGGTGGGGGAGAAGGAGCTCACTGGCAATGAAGGGCGGGACGTTGGCGATCACGACCCTCTGGGCCGTCACCTCCAGAGGGCCGACGGGCAAATGTGTCCCGCCCACAGTGAGACCCCTCTCCACGGCCAGGTGGACCGCCTGCTCGGTCTTGAGGAAAAATACGGCCTTCCCATACATTCGGGCCGCAGCGACAATAGCCAGTGGGCCGACCACACTAGCCATGGCCTTGCTGCAGGCCTCGATGGTCATGTTGGGGGTGGGGATAGGCCTTTACCCCCAGGCGTTTGGTAAGGTGCCTGAAGGGGGTTTGGTTTGCGGCCGGGGCTGGGACAGCCGAGCCTAAGGCAGCGGCTACCCCGGCGTAGGTGCAGCTGGGCCCCGCGACCTTCGGGCTCGCCATATTCTGCTGCTGGATGTTAAGCCTCAGGCAGCAGTGGTGGAGGTGGGCCTCTGTCAGCAGCAGTGGTGGAAATCCTGGGGATGTGCCCAAGGCCAGTCACCCAAGGCGGGTCCCAGGCGGTGGCGGTGGAGACCGGCCTCAGGCGACAACAGCGGTGGAGGCAGGCCTCAGGCGAGTCCCAGGTAGGCCCTCGGTCGCAGTGAACCTGTTGGGGAGTGTCCCCAAGGCAAGTCCCAGGCAGCCCCAAAATTGAGTCCCAGGCAGCAGCAGTAGTGGTGGTGGAGGTTGTAGGGAGGGTCCCCAAGGCAAGTCCCAGGCAGTGGTGGTGGAGGCAGGCCTCAGGCAACAGCAGTGGTGGAAAGCAGGCCTCTGGCAAGTCCTGGGCAGGCCCTTGGTCGCAGCAGATGGGGAGGGGGGGGGGGGTGCAGGCCTGTTGGGGAGGGTCCCCAAGGCGTCCCAGGCAGTGGTGGTGGAAGGCAGGCCTCTGGCAAGTCCTGGGCAGTTCCTCCAGTCACAGCAGTGGTGGGGGGCAGGCCTGTTGGGGAGGGTCCCCAAGGCAAGTCCCAGGCAGCAGCAGTGGAGGTGGGCCTCAGGCAACAGCAGCAGCAGTGGTGGAGGTCCTGGGGAGGGGCCACAAGGCAAGTCCCAGGCAGCAGCAGTGAGGCAGGCCCCAGGCAGCAACAGGGAGAGTCCCTGCATGTGTGCACACAGTCACACACTGATCCAATCTCCAAAAGGGGAAAACACCCGAGTGGCCAGTGACAAGCAGTGCCCTTCAAACCAAAGGGCAATGCTGTGTAGTCAAGACAGTGAAGGGGAGGGTAGGGACTAAATCAAAACAGAGTTGGACGGGGAAATAATACACTCCACTCCCTGCGGCACCCACCTCTCCCTGAACGACTCCAGGGTGTTGGTGGACACCGCGTGCTCCTTCTCCAAGGACACCCGGGCTCTAACGTAACCCCGGAAGAGGGGCAGGCAGTCGGCCCTAACGACCCCCTCCACGGCCCGCTGCCTGGACCTGTTGATAGCCAGTTTGGCCAGGAACAGCTGTGTTTGTCTCTGTCAGCCAGGGCTCCCTGACTGGACTAGATTAACAGCCCCAATCAGAGAACTCACATCCTGTGAGGCCCACCTGGCTAACCTCATTACAATCACTATCGGCCTGTTCCAATTTTCATTCATCTTACCAGATCGGTATCTCAACGTCATGATTCCATATCTATTGGTATACTTACGCAATAAAAATTGATCAGTTTCAACTTTGACATTTTCAATTGACTCCCAGCTTCAACAGCATTTTGGAGAAAAGAATTACAGATTTCCACCATGTTCTGCCAAGAAAGACGACTGATATCCCGCATGAGAGTTTGAGCTCTAATTTTCATATAAGGTTATATTTCTTGTTTTGGCACTATCTCAAGTACCAACTTTAAAAACAGAATAATTGGGCCAAACACACACAGGTCAGTCAATATGACCACCTATGCACGCATAAACTGGCCAGGAGACTTCAGTAACTGCTGACAGATGCCACTATTCATGTATGGTCAATGACAAACACACATGCAGAAATACAGAATTAAGTAGAAGCTTTCATAGTGTGTGCATGGGGAGGGGGATTCAGCTGCATTTTTGTTTTTTTTTTGGGTAGGTGAGGTTTTCTGTCTTGGAACTAAATCCACTTAACCACAAGGCACTGCTGACCCTATGATAGGTCATGAGTAAGGCAGCTTTGGAACAAGTAGTACTATTCTCTCGAAAATGCAGTCACAGGTTAACTGGTTGTGCTCCTGAAGTTGCAGTTGCGTTGCAACCGCAGTCATTGCTGTCCTTTTTACTATCCATAGGTTGGGGCTAAACTTGCCCTGAATAACTGCTCAGGTGTTGGTTCCAAACAGCACCAACTTTCAGTGTGATGATATGGGCTGAGTCTTCTTTGTTCCTGGCAGCTGACATTCCATTGCTTCACAGTGACATGGCACTGAAAACCTTTGATTTTGTGCATGGACAGTTGCTGCGCCACCTAGTACCTGTCATGGACAAGACTGATTAACCATAAGGACAAACACAAATTGGAGAACCACGGGGCCGTAGCATGTGATGAAAAGTTTTGTGAAGTTATCACAATAACATCTCCCAATTGATCTGTCCATCAATTCACTGCCCCCGAGTTCTACCTATTTCAAAGACTTCTGACACAGTTTGTTTTACATATAACTAGAACAGCTATTTATTAACAATGGAAGGTAATTTACAAAATTCCAAGAATGTTAAAGACACAAACTCTTAAAAACCATTAAACAATTATCCAGACCATTAGCCCAAAATCCCATTTTTCCCACAAGCTGGCACTTAAACCTAATGGAGAAGACAAAGGTTGGTCATTAAGGTTCGATATTATCTTTAAAAAAGAGAGAGGCAGTAAGCCATATGGTTAGATTCAGTGTATTTAAATTTCAGGCTAGCAGTTCTGGCCTCTGAATGTGCTAAATTCCTCTGAGCAGATCTACAACAGTTTGGTGAATAAAGTGCTGAAACCTTTGAAAGATTTACAAAATTGGGTTGGCTCCTTCTTCTTAGCAGTCTCCTCATGGTATCCTGTCAGTCAGACACTCTTAGATTCATACAGCACAGAAACAGACCCTTCAGTCCAACTCATCCATGTTAACCAGATTTCTTAAACTGTTTCTAGTCCCATTTGCCAGTAAGTTAGATCACATGGAATACAGGGAGAACTAGCCATTTGGATACAGAACTGGCTTGGAGGTAGAAGACAGAGGATTGGTGGTGGAGGGTTGCTTTTCAGACTGGGAGGCCTGTGGCCAGTGGTGTGCCATAAGGATCGATAGGGGCAACTTTTTCACGCAGAGGGTGGTGCGTGTATAGAATGAGCTGCCACAGGAAGTGGTGGAGGCTGATACAATTACAACATCTAAAAGGCATCTGGATGGGTACATGAATAGGAAGGGTTTGGAAGGATATGGGTCAAGTGCTGGCAAATGGGATTAGAATAGGTTAGGATATCTGGCCAGCATGAACGACTTGGGACTAAAGGGTCTGTTTCCATGCTGTACATCTCTATGAATCTATGATTTTATTTGGTCCATATCCCTCTAAAATCTTCCTGTTCAGATACCCATCCAGACGCCTTGATACCTTTTTAGGGAATCTCTCCACGGCCAATGTTTATTCCTAAATCAACACAAATTGGTTTTTCCTTCTAGTTATTACAGCATTGGCTATTAAACATTTTGAGATGTCCTTAAGTGGTGAAAGGTTGTGCATAATCACAAGTCCTTACACCAACATGATAAAGCTGAATGGCCTCACCACATGCAGCACTTATTTTTATTCATTCATGGGATATGGGCATCGCTGATTGGGCCAACATTAATCTCCCATGCCGAATCGCCCTTGACAGATTATTGGTGAGCTGCATTCTTTCATCACTACCTGGTATGGCAACTGTACCACTCAAGATCGGAGATGGTTACAGAGAGTGGTGAACTCAGCTCGGCCAACCTCCCATCTATAGAATCCATCTACCAGGCCCGCTGTCAAGGAAAGGCCGCCAGCATTCTCAAAGATCCATCCCACCCTGGCAATGCTTTTCTACAACCTCTACCATCAGGGTGAAGGTAAAGAAGCCTGAATACACGCACCAGTTGGTTTTGAAACAGTTTCTATCCTACTGTTGTTGGAATACTGAATGGACTCACAAATCCTTAGCATTCGCCTGTACCTGTGCTTCTGTTTTTGCTGCTGTTTACCTATTATTTACTTATCTGTGTGGTGGTGCCTTATTTCGATCAGGGTTACGATGCGCCGGGTGTCCGAGAGGCGGTGAGTGCCTGGGGCGGGGCAGTGGGGGAATACCTGTGATCAGCGAGGAATTGTGGTAGCTCTGGTCGACAGCGGCGATGAAGTGTTGTCCTTTGTGGGCCTCAGGGCTGTATTCTCCACCATCAGCTGTTAATGAGCACGGGATCCTTCCATCACTCCCCCCCCCGCACCCCCCTGCACCCCCCCCCCCCCAAAGACTATGTGGTCTGCCTGTATTGCTTGCAAGACAAAGTTTTCACTGTGCCTTGGTACACGTGACAATTTTTTCAATTAAATTCTTCAGCCACTGTTGTCCCTGTGCTGTGGGTGGACCTACAATGCCATTAAGGAGGGAGATCCAGGATCTTGGTCCAATGACACTTAAGAAATCGCGATTTATTTTCGAGTCAGGATGGTTTAGTGGCTTGAAGGGGAACTTGCAGGTGGTGTATGTGCTGTGTTTTGTCCTTGGTGGTGGGTTTGGCAAATCTGTCTAAGGTGCCTTCGTGAATTTCTGCAATGTATCTCATAAATAGGTAGGATTAACTTTTGATTTTTTGTTTTCACGTTTATACTGAGGGAGCTGCTGCAAAGGCTGGCCATACAAGATTGACCTGAGGACAAACTCCAAACAACAGCCTGTCATCACGTGCCTCACTGCTCGAAGTGGCAACAACAGTTCGTAGATCGTGCGCATGCTCCGATAGGGCGGCCGGTTGCGGCGCGCAGGCGCAGTCAGTCAGGCGGCCGTTGGATGACAGGACTGAGCGCGCAGGCGCGTTGAGCCGAGGACGCTCAAGATGGCGGGCCCGCTGGCGGTGGCTGGGGATGTGGTGGTGGATGCGTTGCCTTATTTCGATCAGGGTTACGATGCGCCGGGTGTCCGAGAGGCGGTGAGTGCCTGGGGCGGGGCGGTGGGGAAATACCTGTGATCAGCGAGGAATTGTGGTAGCTCTGGTCGACAGCGGCGATGAAGTGGGCCTTTGTGGGCCTCAGGGCTGTATTCTCCACCATCAGCTGTTAATGAGCACGGGATCCCTCCATCACTCCCCCCCCCCCCCCCCCCCCCAACCCCCCCATCACATCCCCCCCCACCACCACATACCCCCCACACCACGTCTCCCCCCTCCCCCCCCCACACCACGTCCCCCCTCCCCCCCCACACCACGTCCCCCCTCCCCCCCTCCACACCACGTCCCCTCCCCCCCCCTCCACACCACGTCCCCTCCCCCCCCTCCACACCACGTCCCCTCCCCCCCCCTCCACACCACGTCCCCTCCCCCCCCTCCACACCACGTCCCCTCCCCCCCCTCCACACCACGTCCCCTCCCCCCCCCTCCACACCACGTCCCCTCCCCCCCCCTCCACACCACGTCCCCCCTCCCCCCCCCCCCACACCACGTCCCCCCTCCCCCCCCACACCACGTCCCCCCTCCCCCCCCCCCACACCACGTCCCCCCTCCCCCCCCCACACCACGTCCCCCCTCCCCCCCCCCCACCACGTCCCCCCTCCCCCCCCCCCACACCACGTCCCCTCTCCCCCCCCCCCACACCACGTCCCCTCCCCCCCCCTCCACACCACGTCCCCTCCCCCCCCTCCACACCACGTCCCCTCCCCCCCTCCACACCACGTCCCCTCCCCCCCCTCCACACCACGTCCCCTCCCCCCCCTCCACACCACGTCCCCTCCCCCCCCCTCCACACCACGTCCCCTCCCCCCCCCTCCACACCACGTCCCCTCCCCCCCCCCTCCACACCACGTCCCCTCCCCCCCCCTCCACACCACGTCCCCTCCCCCCCCCTCCACACCACGTCCCCTCCCCCCCCTCCACACCACGTCCCCTCCCCCCCTCCACACCACGTCCCCTCCCCCCCCTCCACACCACGTCCCCTCCCCCCCCTCCACACCACGTCCCCTCCCCCCCCTCCACACCACGTCCCCTCCCCCCCCTCCACACCACGTCCCCTCCCCCCCCTCCACACCACGTCCCCTCCCCCCCCTCCACACCACGTCCCCTCCCCCCCCTCCACACCACGTCCCCTCCCCCCCCTCCACACCACGTCCCCTCCCCCCCCTCCACACCACGTCCCCTCCCCCCCCCTCCACACCACGTCCCCTCCCCCCCCTCCACACCACGTCCCCTCCCCCCCCTCCACACCACGTCCCCTCCCCCCCCTCCACACCACGTCCCCTCCCCCCCCTCCACACCACGTCCCCTCCCCCCCCTCCACACCACGTCCCCTCCCCCCCCCTCCACACCACGTCCCCTCCCCCCCCTCCACACCACGTCCCCTCCCCCCCCTCCACACCACGTCCCCTCCCCCCCTCCACACCACGTCCCCTCCCCCCCCTCCACACCACGCCCCCTCCCCCCCTCCACACCAAGTCCCCTCCCCCCCCTCCACACCACGTCCCCTCCCCCCCCTCCACACCACGTCCCCTCCCCCCCTCCACACCACGTCCCCTCCCCCCCCCCCCTCCACACCACGTCCCCTCCCCCCCCCTCCACACCACGTCCCCTCCCCCCCCCCTCCACACCACGTCCCCTCCCCCCCCCCTCCACACCACGTCCCCTCCCCCCCCCCTCCACACCACGTCCCCTCCCCCCCCCCTCCACACCACGTCCCCTCCCCCCCCCCTCCACACCACGTCCCCTCCCCCCCCCCTCCACACCACGTCCCCTCCCCCCCCCTCCACACCACGTCCCCTCCCCCCCGCCTCCACACCACGTCCCCTCCCCCCCGCCTCCACACCACGTCCCCTCCCCCCCCCTCCACACCACGTCCCCTCCCCCCCCCTCCACACCACGTCCCCTCCCCCCCCCTCCACACCACGTCCCCTCCCCTCCCCCCCACACCACGTCTCCCTCCACCATGTCCCCTCCCCCCACACCAGTATGTTCCCCCCCCCCCCCACACCACCAAGTCCCCCCCACACCACCACGTCCCCTGCCCCCCTGCCATGTCCCACTACCCATGTCCGTCCCAAAGAAGGAATGACCTATAATCCATTTAATTCAAGCAGGTAGATAACTATAAAAAATGTGGTGCTGGAGACAAACCAAACAACTTGAATAATATGATAGGTACAAGAGCTGCATGCTGAGGGTCTAATCAAGGTAACGAATAATCCAAAATTGTATAAACTAAGGTAAGAGACCTTATAATAAGTTGTTAAGATGATAGTGTCAGGACAGGACAGTAAGGGAGACTTTACAAATACTGAACAATGTGGTGGAGTGATATGTAGTGCTGCATGAAACCAAGATCACTGGTGAGGCCACCATCATGGGTAAGGAACTTGGCTATCAATTTCTGCTTGGCAATTCTGCATTGTTATATACATCAAGGGCTGCTTACCTGAATGTCCAACGACCACTGAAGTGTTCCCTGACTGGAAGGCAACATTCTTGTCTGGCAGTTGTTGTGCGGTGTCCACTCATCCGTTGCCATAGTGTCTGCATGATCTCACCAATATGGGGCATTAATCTAGATTCTGGGGCATCCTTGCCTGCAGTGTATGAGGTAGACAACATTGGCTGAGTCACATAAATATTTGCAGTATTCATGGTGCTTGGTGTTCCCAAGTGTGATGGTAGCATCCATGTCAATGATCTGACATGTCTTGCAGAGGTTGCTGTGGCAGAGTTGAGAGATGTTGTGGTCAATGACCTCCCAACTGCTATACTCAATGCACTGACCAATAAAGGCAGGCATACCAAATGCTGCTTTCACTCTCCTGTCTACCTGGAACTCCGCCTTCAAGAATCTATGAACCTGCACTCCTAGGTCTCTTTATAGGTCCTGCCCTAAATTGCCTTTAGAAAATGCAGGACCTCACATTTATCTAAATTCTACTCTATTTGCCACTACTCTGCCCATTGGTCTACCTGATCAAGGTCCCATTGTACTCTAAGGTAACCTTTGCTGTCTTTTGCTATGAGTTTATGAATTAACCTTACCTCATTCATGGGTGGCATGGTGGTCCAGTGGTTAGCACTGCTGCCTCACAGCGCCAGGGACTTGGATTCGATTCCAGCCTTGGGCAACTGTCTGTGTGGAGTTTGCACATTCTCCCCATGCCTGTGTGGGTTTCCTCTGGGTGCTCTGGTTTCCTCTCGCAGTTCAAACATGTACAAGCTAGATGAATTGGCCATACGAAATTGCTGAAAGTATTCCGTGATGTGCAGGTTAGCTGCATTAGTCAGGGAAATATAAAGTAATAGGGTAGGGGGATGGGTCTGGGTGGGGTACTGTTCGGAGGGTTGGTGTGGACTTGTTCGGCTAAATAGCCTGTTTCCATACTGTAGGGATTCTATTCTATGAAACAAAGACTGTGTCTCCTGACACCCGGAAAGGTTCACATTCCACATGTACTGTAGAAGATTCTGCACGTACTTTATCAAATGCATTGTAAACATAAATGGTGTTGACGGTACTAGCAGAGGTACTATACATGCACATTTTGGGGGTGCCAGTAGAGATTCTGTTGCACAATGCTATTTCTGACTATCTTTACACTGTGGAATAATATTAGAGACATTGTAGAATGTTTTCATGTTCGCTTCCTGAAACAAAATCATCTTCCCAACCACTTTTGCCAATTTGGTTAGTCTGGTATATACCCCACAATTATTATGTTGCTTTTGCTGCAGTTTCCAATAATTCATTGTTTAATTCTTTGTCCTACTTTGTACCCAAGTGACAGCATTGCAGATAAGCAATGACACAGCAATGGACTCTAGTTTTGGGGAGACCTCTTGTGGTGCAGTGGTAGTGTCCATACCATTGGATCAAGAAGCCCAGGTTCGGTCTCATCTGCACCAGAGGTGTGTAATAACATGTCTGAACAGGTTGATTTGAAAAAATATATATAACTATTGTTGGGGAGCCAATAATCTACTGCTACAGATTTTTTTGTGTTATGAAGATGTGGGTCTACTATTACCTTTTAAGAGAGGAAAAGCTATCAGTGACAGCACCAAGTGTTCTCAATAAGACACCATGTAACATGTGGGGTAGTTGTTTACCTGGAAATGACAAAATAGATTCGAATTAGGCTAATCAGTTTCAATTATACCCTGAAAAATACCAAATTCCAATCAAGTTTGAATTGAGTACATTGACAATCTTAAAAACCAATGACCCAATCCAATCCTTTGGGGTATAAGACCGGGGAAAATTGAACAGCTGGGAGGAGAACTGCCACCAGCTGTAGACTGCTAGTCAGAACTATCTGCGAGGTACCTGTCTAGAAAAGGAATTTGCACAGAGAAAAGCCTCAACGCTGACCTGGAGAGCCAGTCTACCAAAGAAAATAAATAGATTTGACAGCTGGCTGGTTTTAAAATTTGGATTTTTCTGTAACTCTTAATTGAGAGTTTTATCAGAAAAGTATTATTGAAAGGAAGGTAAAAGATATGTTAGAGAAAGAAGTTGTAAATAGTTATTAGTTTATTATTCTCAGTTATATTTTAAGAAATAAAGTTATTAATTTTTACTTCACATAGTTCTTGGCCATTCGAATTTTTGCAGATTACTGCACAAGGATAAATCTTTTCTGTGTTGCTGGTTTTAAATTAAGCAGGAGGATTTACCTAACATCTGACATTTACTATTCTCAATCTCTACCCATACTGATTCTGCTTCCTGATTTTCAAGCTATGCTACTTTCTCACTACTAGCCTTATGTCATCTAATAAATAGTTGTCTCTTGCTTTGGAGTGTTAAGAGTTTTGTCTTTCATTTATGTAAATTGAATTTCTTTGTCACAAGTAAATCATTTGTTGTGCTATCTTTTAGCTTTCATATTTCTAGCTTTTTGGCTTTTTTCAGCAGATGATATCACTGGCCTTGGCATTGCCTTGACTTAAATTTAACTTCATCTCTTTTAAAATCTGTCTCCTAAAAGCTTTGTTTTTCTTCCTCTTTATTTATCGAGTGTTTTCAGTTCGCTAACTTTTTTACTTTCGAAAACGTCCAAGACTTGAATGCTGTTCTTGTTTACATAGTGACCCTTATTCAATAAACAAAGCTTGGCAAACGGTGATATCTTTACTTCTACTTGCCAACATTCCAATGCTTGCTAATATTGTATTTCTGTCTTTTTCACCTTCTGTTGGTCATCATTGATCCGTTTATGTCAAGTGTAGCACTTTAACTTCAAGTGTTCTGCCTGCACATGCTTCCTTCTCCCTGCAGCCTTGCTATGCAGAAATTGTGTCGTTCCTTTTGGTCTTCAACTATAATTTGTCTTTTGCTATATTGAAAACTGGAATCCATTCAGTGTCACAGTCTGTCCTTTCTCAAAAATCCAGACTTTGCATAAACTGATCAAAACATCTTAATTTTCTTTCTGTTTATCATGAAGCAGAGTACAGGTCATTCTGTAACATGCATTTCGTCAAAGTGAATTTGCTGTAACGTGCTTGACGAATTGGTGACGCTGTTTTTATAGCGCAAACTTTTAAAACATGTGTTGGCCCTAAGCTTGATTTTCTATAATGTGTTGCACAAGAATGCAACCATCGACTTCTAGAAGGACTGACTGTACAAAACTGTTTTTTTAGGTTTGTATGATGTGGAATTGGTATCTTGTTGGGACTTGTGCTGGAGTTTGTTTTCCACTTGTATAACTAACACATCTGTATAAAACAGTATCAAAGTTCAGTACCAATAGCAGTCAGGTGGCATGGAAAGCAGAGACTCAGGAAAATGCTCAAGGCTGTAAGTAGGTTAATGGAAAATTTAGTCAGCAAGAAACAGTAGCATAAGGAAAAAGTATGACCAAACCTCAAAGCCTACAAAATTGATATGAAGCCAGCTAATAAGGACGTTAAGTGCAAATAGGACTAAGTTTTCTGCGCTGCAAGGATGAAATCAGTAAGTTTACTGTTTAAACACCTGTGGATGACACAGTTTTGATGGTAATAGCTATAGCAATGTTCTCAACATTCACAATTTCTTTAATTTGTCAGTTTTTGCAACATTGTTTTCATGTATACAGTGCTCAGATTAAAAAAGCAAGATGGTGGATGCAAAATCATTAAAACTTCAATAAAATTGTAAGTGATGCCATTTAAGTATAGCTTCATCTATGCATTTTTTAAAAAAATCCTTTAGTTGATCCACTCCTCATCTCTCACATATATTAACGCTTTGCAGTTAAGGGATCTCTTTCTGATTTCATTGTGGCTAGTTCTTTTTAAGATGAATTCAATCTAACTCCAATGCATTCAGGTCTATTATAAGAAATGAGCTGAAAATGTGTTGCTAGAAAAGCGCAGGAGGTCAGGCAGCATCCAAGGAGCAGGAGAATCGACGTTTCGGGCATAAGCCCTTCTTCAGGAATGAGGAAAGTGTGCCAAGCAGACTAAGATAAAAGGTAGGGAGGAGGGACTTGGGGGAGGGGCGTTGGAAATGCGATAGGTGGAAGGAGGTTAAGGTGAGGGTGATAGGCCGCATTGGGGGTGGGGGCGGAGAGGTCAGGAAGAGGATTACAGGTTAGGAACGTGGTGCTGAGTTCGAGGGTTGGGGCTGAGACAAGGTGGGGGGAGGGGAATGAGGAAACTGGAGAAATCTGAGTTTATCCCTTGTGGTTGGAGGGTTCCTAGGCGGAAGATGAGGCGCTGTTCCTCCAGCCCTCGTGTTGCTATGGTCTGGCGATGGAGGAGTCCAAGGACCTGCATGTCCTTGGTGGAGTGGGAGGGGGAGTTGAAGTGTCGAGCCACGGGGTGGTTGGGTTGGTTGGTCTGGGTGTCCCAGAGGTGTTCTCTGAAACATTCCGCAAGTAGGCGGCCTGTCTCCCCAATATAGAGGAGGCTACAGATTTCTCCAGTTTCCTCATTTCCCCTCCCCCCACCTTGTCTCAGTCCCAACCTTCGAACTCAGCACCACCTTCCTAACCTGCAATCCTCTTCCTGATCTCTCCTCCCCCACCCCCACTGCGGCCTATCACCCTCACCTTAACCTCCTTCCACCTATCGCATTTCCAACACCCCTCCCCCAAGTCCCTCCTCCCTACCTTTTATCTTAGCCTGCTTGGCACACCCTCCTCATTGCTGAAGAAGGGCTCATGCCTGAAACGTCGATTCTCCTGCTCCTTGGATGCTGCCTGACCTGCTGCGCTTTTCCAGCACCACACTCTCAACTCTGATCTGCAGTCCTCACTTTCTTCTATTATAAGAAATGTAATGCATATCAACTACAAAGGAAACAATGCAAAATTCCAAGGATAAAAATTTCCAATATAGAATAGTTAAGCACAATTCATTTAACTTGCAAATATAATATACTCAGAATCCTAAATGTACTGTCTGATTAAAACTAATTACACTAAACATTCTACATAATCTAAACCCAAATTGAACCGCATTTCTCTTTAGTTTTCAACTTTCCAGACTTTGAGTTTGGTACGAGTGGCAGAGGTTTATGCTCTACAAAAGGTTGGTATGTTCTGTGCATCTAGCACTGGGTAGATTTTGTGACATCCATTCTGATATGCTTTAAAGCATTTGTGCAAGGATGAATGGAGGGCCATTTAATATTTATGTTCTCACATTAATTCCATGTTTTTCAGGCAGCTGCGCTGGTAGAGGAAGAGACTAGACGTTATCGACCTACAAAAAACTATCTGAGCTATTTGCCTACACCTGACTATTCAGCATTTGAAGTGAGTCTTTATTGCACATATTCACTTGATATTTGAGCTTTGTGATACCAACATTGCATTTTCTAATAAGATAAAAAGCTGTCAGAGAATGTTGTGCAGATGTGCACAAAAATAAGTGCAAGAATGCGAACTGCAAGCTGTTGGCAATGTTTGGTATTTTATACAAGTGGCCATTTATTGTTTATGAATGCTGCAAACTACATTTAAAATGAGGAATGCACTTTCTCTGGTCAGTCCTGCTGTACAAACATATTTGTTCCAAGTGTTAACCTGCTTAAGTCAGAACTGACCTGAGACTTTTTTTGGGCAGTATGAATATGTGCAGTGCATTTACCAATTGACCCATTTTAAGATTCCTTCTTCCATCATCTAGGGAGGCAGTGAAGTAAAACATAATTGCAAGCACAGCAGTTTGAAATCTAGTCTTATAATCTCAGTTGTTGCCTGGGGTGAAGTTAGGCTATTATAGGGGTTGCGATGCTGTTCTAACCTGGAGATGTGGGAGACAATTCTAGTAACTATATGGGTGAAAATGTCGAATGGTGAGATTAAGGTCAATGCAATCTATAATACATGTTTCCATCTTTGTTTGAATTCATTTATCCTTTGAAGGTGTGAGCAAAAGGAAAGCAAACAGTTAAGATGTTTACTGGTCAGTTTTTCCTTTTGTATTTTTCCCAAATGTAAGGACATACACTGTGGCCCAGGAGTGGGCTGGTGGATTTGTCCCAAGTGTCATTGATTATCACCGAAGCCACAGTTTTGATTTTCCTTCTGCGTTGGAGGTCTCTGAGGAGAACATGCCTTTTTCCAAACTACATGGAGCTGGCATGGTGTCAGTGCATCAGATGGGGAGAAGGAGAGAATCACCCATTGTTACTTAGCCTTTTCTCTGGAGCCTTTTCTCAAAACAAGTTGCTGACTCCAATACCTTCCTAACAGTGCAGGTCTCCCAGTTAGATATGTCATGCAGGGCCTGGAAGGGCTGGTAAGTATTCAGCTGCTCCAACCCGTTTGTCTCAACAACTGACCATAGACTCTAGGAACTTCAAAACCTGCACCTTCAAAGAAGAAAGACTGCACTGATGTGGAATTTCTATACCCAAAAGAGACTTGCTGATTGTACTTCAACTTCTTATATTTCAATCGGTAGCAGTCTATGGCAAAATAAGTCATCCTTGAGCAGGAGTGCCACAGGGAACTGTTTAGTTTTGACTGTAACAGAACTCACTAAAATGCAAATAATAGATTGGACCAAAGCAGTTACATGAGTATTTGAAAAGATCAGCTCATTGCAACATTATCATTTCCCTCCACCTTCCATCAACTAATGTACGTGAACTGAAAGGGAGCAAGATCAGGCTTTAAACAAACAAATAATAATGCTAATCTAGACACAAATTTCTGATAAGTTCTTCTCCTTTTAATATCACAACTATCTTTTTTTATTTGCCGTAATATTAACCTTGTTCCAGAACTTGTCTAGCTCCCTTTTGAATATTCGTCACAAGTTCATTGCTTGAGCTGGCAACTTCTTCCAAATGTTAATGACCTTCTATGAAATGAAAACCACCTGTCATCTAATCTAGTCTGTGCTTGCATAATTCACACACACATTCCCTTATTCTCCTTAACTAATTTCTCCACATGAAGATAGTCGTGATGCCTCCTGTTGGAGGGGGCGAGGCACATCTAACGGTTTCCTTTGGAAATGTAATTTGATCATACCCATGCTGTAGAGTAAAGTAAATTCTGCAGAATGTGTAGTTTGGTCCAGGCAGCCAGGCAACAAATTGGATGTTGCAATTATTTTTATTGAAAGAATAGTATTTATTCATAAAGATACTGCAAATATGTACAAAGGTCCTAAAACAGTTGTGTGCAGTCTTTACAAAGAAAAAAAACTACACATTAAACTTTGACAATTTTCAGAGCTACCTATGTTGTAAAAACAGGCATTTTCTTCTCGTGCAGGAAACCATTTACATTCATTTTGAGGCATTTAGGAGTCTGACAACTGAACAGATCCTCATTATATTTTGGAAGAAAGACTTTAGACGGTGGTCTTTCCTTACTACTTTGGTGGCTGTTGCCCTGCGTCCCTCAGCCATTAGTCTTGGACCTTTGAATGTGCCAGTCTGCAACACTTGGTCAGGTTCACCTATTTATGCTGGAAGACCAAAAAGTTTCGGGCAGACAAAAGAGCATCTTTCACTGAATTGATGGTCCTCCTGGTACAGTAATTGTTTATCTTGGTATGTGTCCTGGGAACGAACTATCGAGCACAGACTCCTGCGTTATGGAGCTGCTTGGGCTAAACCTGAACAAAAACTACTGCTTCTTTCTCCAGCCTTCCTTTGCAAAGGTATGTTCTCCAGTACAGCACTTTGAGGGCAGCTTATGATGGTGCATGGATTACATGAAGGATCTGATGGGCAGGTCTCACCATCTGCCACACTACCCCTTGATTCTCGGTGGCAAGGTTTGGTGTTGAGGCATTTGGCCAAATGGCTTTGACAGTCTCCTCAGGGAACCACCTAAAGGGATCAAGCCTCCCTTTCCTTGCATGGGCTCCAGCACATTACATGCTGACCACTGCCTGATGGATGTGCTCAAAGGTGTTTTCCTTTGTAAGTTTTTCTACAAGGGTCAGATGATACAGAATAGTCTAAGTGTTCAGAGCATTCCATGGTAACGAGGCCAGATCCATTCCGTGCAACACTAGGGACAAGTAGAACCTCAGTACATTGTGATACTTGTTGTCTGGGTGCTAAGGGAGTGTACACAGCTTGTTGCAGCTAAACAGTGGCTATCAAGATGAAGGCGGCATTGGGTACCTTAAACTCACCCACCCACTCATCCATCCAGAGCTTTGTACATTGTATCCCTGCAGACATAGTCCATCTTTGACCTCCAGATGAAGTGGAAGATGGCTTTGGTGACTGCAAAGGCACAGGCTTGGGCAATAGATCAAACCTGAACCACGTGCGCCAATACTGTCAAGTACCTCCCACCAGATTACCAGATTTTTACCCTGCACTGGAGAGGGAGCAGTATTCCAGTAAGCCCAATTTCTGCCTCATCTTCGTAATACGCTTTTGTGTACACCCTGGTCCATCTGAACCATATTCCCAGCATCTTCAGGTAATCTGCCACGGTGAAGTAAGGGATAAAGATTCAGTCGGCCCAGTTCCCAAAGTTGTGTTGTAATCCCAGCTGGTGGTAGTGCTGGAAAGCCAGAATCCAGAGGGAAACCTGACTTGATAGATTGCAATGTTCACTTTTGAGATTTGGTTACTATGGTAGTCAGTAACAGAAGGCCTCTAATGTTTTAATTTGTCTTTCAATTAAGAAGTGATTGTTCAGAAGGGGAAAATAGAGATTAAGTTTTTGGGGAATGCAAGAGCTGACTGTATAAGTTTTTGTCGGTATGTAAAATGGAAAAGATGGTGAAAACTAATGCAGGTTCCTTTAAAGTCAGAAACTGAGGAATTTATAATAGAGAACAAAGAAATGGCTGATGAGCTCAATTCATACTTGACTTTTCTCTTCTTATAGGAGAACATAAATAATGTACCAGAAATTATGATAGTGAAGTTGGTATAGCGAGAGAAAGAAACTGAAGCACATCTGTATTATTTGAAAAATGTTTTTGGAGAAATTGATGGGGCTGAGGGCTGATAAATCCCCAGAGCCTGATTATTTATATTCCAGAGTACATAAGGAAGTGGCCTTCAAAATAGTGGATGCGTAGGAGGATGTCTTCCAAGATTCTTTAGACTCTGGAACAGTTCCTACAGATTGGAGGGTAGCAAATGTAACACCACTATTTAAAAAAGGGAAGTAGAGAGAAAAAACACAATCATAGGCAAGTGGGTCTGACATCTTTATGACTCTATGGAGAAGATGCTAGAGATGATTATCAAGAACAATGAGAGAGCAGTGGGAGTACCAGCACAGCATGGAGGTACAAAAGGGAAATCGTGCTTGACAAATCGATTGAAATTCTTCAAGATGTAACTAGAAGAAGTGATCAGGGAGCCAGTGATTGTTGAAAGTCTTCTGAAACTCCAAATCAATCACATAGTCCCACACAAGTGATTAATATGTGAAATAAAGTGTATGGGTTTTGAGGTAACATTGAGATGGATAGAAAATTGGTTGGCTGACAGGAAACAAAGAGTGGGCATAAAGGGGTCTTTTTCTGAATAGCAAGCAGTGATGAGTGGGGTAGCTTGGAGAATCAGTACTTAGACAGCTATCCACAATGTATGTTTCTGATTTTAGATGGGGGATCTAAATATAATCTCTCAAAGTTTTCAGACAAAGCCCACTCTTCTAGAGTTCTTTGTGTCAAGGATGATACAGAGATGTTGCAGTGTGATTTGGACAGAGTGAGTGAGCAAATGCATCGTAGATGATGCAGTACAATGTGGAAATGTAAGATTGTCCACTTTGATAGCAAAAGTAGGAAGGCAGATTATTGTTTCAATGGCTGTGAATTGAGAGAGGGCAATACTCAACATGACCAGGATATCCTCCTGCACCAGTTGGTGAAAGTCAGCGTGCTGATGCAGCAGGCAGTAATGAAGGTAAACTGTATTTTGGCCTTGATAGCGAGAAGGTTAAAGTATACGAACAAGGATGTCTTGTTGAAAGTATACAAGGCATTCACGAGGTCATACCTGGAATGTTGTGTATGATTTTGGTCTCCTTATCTGAGAAAGACTGTTTTATTGTAGAGGCAGTCCAACAAAGGTTTACCACATTGATTCCTGGGATGGTAGGACTAACATTTGAGGAGAGATTGAATCTGTTAAGATTGTATTCACTGAACTTCAGGACAATGGGAGTTGGGGGTGTGTTTGAGTCTCTTGGAAACCAATAAAATTCTAACAGAACAGCCACTTATATGTGGAAAGGGTGTTCCTGAAGGTGGGGGAGTCCAGAACTAGGGGGTCATAATTTAAAAATAAGGGGTAAATCTTTCAAGATAGATGAGAAATTCTAGAGACTGGTGAACCTGTGGCAGTCACTACCACAGAAAGTGGCTTAAGTCAAAACATTGTGTTTTCAAGTAGGAGTTTTCAATGATCAGCCATGAGGTGGAAAAGTCGATGTTTCGCCCTTCCTCAGGACTGGGGGTGGGTGTAGGGGGAACTGCAGGTTGGCAGGGTGGTGAAGTGGGAATAGGTTAAGACAGGCAGAGGGTACGATCTGGTTGGTCAATGGGCGGAATGAATCTGGTAGGTGGCTGGGAAGAGTGGAAGGGAGAGGGAGGGGCTAGGAAGAGAGTTGGGGGATGGCGATGGAGGTTATTTGAAATTGGCGAATTCCCTTCCTATTGGTTTAAGCTGAGAAGGGAAAGATGAAAAATGGACTAAGGGGCAACTTTTTCATGCAGAGGGTGGTGAGCTGCCAGAGGAAGTAGTAGAGACTAGTACAATTACAACATATTAAAAGGACCTGGATAGGTATATGAATAGGGGGAAGGGTTTAGAGCGACCTGGGCCAAGTGCTGGCAAATAGGACTAGATTAGGTTAGGATATCTGATTGGCTTGGATGAGTTGGACCAAAGGGTCTGTTTCTGTGCTGTACATCTCTGTGACTCTATCTTATAGTATGAACTGATTTTATGGACTCTGACCTGTCTTTCTTTCCCTGATCTTAAAGATTGCCATTATTGTGAGCACGTCCACCAGGTGGAGCAGTAAGCATGCACTGGCAGGAACACAGTACTGTGGTGAAACGTGACTACCCAGCAATGGGGTGGCGGCAGCAACTGTCTGTCACAAAGATGGTAGTACCAATATAATCACATAGCACAGTCCTGACAACACAGGAACGGGCCCTTTGGCCCACAATATTCTGCTGAACATGATACCAAACTAATCTCTTCTGGATGCCCATGGTCCATATCTCTCCATTTCTTGCAAATTCATATGTTTATCTAGAAGTGCCTTAAATGCCTCTAATGTATCTGCCTCCATCACTCCCCCAGGCAGTGTGTTCCATACTCTTACCACTCTGAGTAAAAAGAACATACTTCATACCTTTTTTGAACTTGCCCCCTGTCACCTTAAATGCATACCCCCTGTGATTATCTTCTGAATGGCCAGTTCCTTTCCCATGCTAGATTGTCTGAACATGGGGAACCAGGCTGGAGTATGTGGTAAAACAGCCAGAGCATTGATTGTCACTTTTAATAACCAGCTATCATCAAAGAAAGGTGGGGCAGCGTATGTACAATGATGCTGGCAGTGGCATCATTGGGTACAGTGATGTCACCTATGCAAAATATTCCTCAGGCCTGTTATGGCCAGTAAGCATTACCAGCCAAGTCTGCATTTGCCAGCTGCTAATCTGGCATTTGGATTAGTTACTCCACATTTAGATTAGATTAGATTACATTACGGTGTGGAAACAGGCCCTTCGGCCCAACAAGTCCACACCGCCCCGCCGAAGTGCAACCCACCCATACCCCTACATTTACCCCTTACCTAACACTATGGGCAATTTAGCATGGCCAATTCACCTGACCTGCACATCTTTGGACTGTGGGAGGAAGCTGGAGCACCCGGAGGAAACCCACGCAGACACGGGGAGAATGTGCAAACTCCACACAGTCAGTCGCCTGAGGCGGGAATTGAACCCGGGTCTCTGGCACTGTGAGGCAGTAGTGCTAACCACTATGCCACCATGCCGCCCACATTATGAGAATTCAACTTAAAAAATATTTCATCCAACTATTCAACCATGTAGTTTGTCTTGTCTTAAGTCACATGATTTCTTGGGAATGCTATGACTCACTGCTTAAAAAAAGCTATCTTCTGACCCTTGAAAAGAAGCAAGTCACCTTCCCAGAACTGAAGAGCAAAAAGCCATCACCTCTACTTTAGAACCCATGTTTCGTATACTTTCATCATAGCAGATATTGCAGTATGGCTGAGGATGTTACAATGACAATGGGAAGGTGATCCGCACTCATTTAGTTTAAGGATCCACTGAAATCCAAGATCCACCAGTTCTGACTGTAGTTGTCCTTGACTGGTAAAACAAAAAGCCCGGACTCTAATTAGAGGGTTTACTACTGATTTGAGCCTCTGATGTTTTCCTCAGGAAATGCTTTATATTTAAAAGCGCTTTGATTTGTTTCGTAGCCTGAAGCATGTTGGATCCTGAGACTGCTTGCCTGGATGTAGAAAGTGAGGACTGGAGATGCTGGAGATCAGAGTTGAGAGTGTGGCGCTGGAAAAGCACAGCAGGTCAGGCAGCATCCGATGAGCAGGAGAACTGCAGATGCTGGAGATCAGATCAATTCCTGATGAAGGGCTTATGCTCAAAGTCGATTCTCCACCTCCTCGGATGCTGCCTGACCTATACTTTGCCCCTGACCTATACTTTGCCAGCAGCATAACCTCGACTCAGCTTACCTGGAGCCTGATTCTGCTGCTTGTTTGAAACGTACGGGTCCTGAGGCCTCAAGTTGTTGGGGGTAGAAGTTTAGTTAGAAGTTTCAGAGCCCAGCAGACCACAGCAACTTAAGGCCTAAGGCTTGACAATGGAAGGTGCTCTGGCTCACTGGTGTAACAATGCAAGAACAATCTTCAATATCTCCTGTAAAGGTGCATAGATGCAGAAGGGCTGAAAACTCCTACAAGCGATCACACCTATCTTAGAGATCAAGTAATCTGTATGTGATCTTGATATGTAAGTACTGTTGACTAGGGCACACGCTGCTCCTCTTCACACAAAGGCCATGGAATCGTTTTTATTCACCTGACAGGCGGGTAGCTCCAATTTAACGTGCTATCTGAAAGGTAGCCCCTCCAGTGGTGCAGCATTTCTTCATTTCTGTCCTGGAATGCGAGTTTAATTTTTTTGTGGCCCGGTTTCTGAAGTATGGCAGCAGAATTTGTATCTTTTTTCTCGTCCGACATTAAAGTAGGGCCTAGAATCTTGTTGTGCCAGCTCTATATTAAATGTAGTCCACCAGGTACAGGAGCAGTTTTCCACCTAAATCGGATTTTCTTTCTTTTAAATGGTGATAGAACAGTTAGGATCCTCTTCTTCTTCTGTAAATGACAGGGCAATTCTACTCTCAAAATAACAAATGAAAATGTAAGATCCATTGGAAATATGATGGGCTAAACATCACCAGACATAAGCACACTGGTGTTGACGCCTTCAGAGAAGGATCATTAGTAACAGAGTATAGCCATTTTATTAATGTGTAGATTTTCTTTCTCCCCCTCCCCCAAAGACTTTAAGAAGTACATTTATTTAACTTAACTTGTATATCATAAGATGACTGCAGATGGTCCTGCACTAATACTGTGCTTAACTATCACAGTGGAGTATGGTGTGATCTGATGAATTGAAACAATGCTGTCCCTTAATACCAATATTGAAGCACACATCATTGCAATAGAACTTGCCACCTGTTGTTTTCATTGCTCAAGTGAAAATGCAGTTCCAGCTGAGGAGGGTAACTTTTTCCTTGAGGGTTTGTTTCGGTTGCAGAGAATTGAGGCCACAATTAAATAGTTTGCTGCTGAAGACTGAGATGCACTGAATAACCAGAGTGGTCTGCCTAACTGTGCTGCTGGAAAACTATGGTCTAAGTACCAGCAGACATGCTAAACTAGTTGGAGGTGAGAATTCATAGTGAGGTGGATGGCAGAGTTACTGGTTGTTGAAGAGTTTTTTTTAATATAGGTTAAAAAGTTGGTTTCTGGTGATTAATCTTTTGATGATTGGGCAATTTGAGCTAGTCAACGCACTATATGAAAGCTGTTAATGTTTGAGACATTTGACTGTTCCATTTACTTTTCATGTTGAAGATGCATGAGGATGTTATTCTCCCATTCATGCAGATGTAGAAAATATAATCCTACAAACAATGTTAAACGTTTTGCTTTTGAAAGAACTTCTTTGATTTTCTTTCACTTTGCAGTTTTGTCATTTTTGGAAATATGATTTCCAGTAAGCTCATGTATTCACTTTATATTTTACAATATCATGTCTTTACTTGCTGCATTTTGACTTACAGAGCTGGAGCCAGTGAATGTTGCTGCTTCATATGGGCAGGATAAAACTTGCCGCATATCCCTTCATATGAAGTGCCTCAGTCAAAAGAATTTTATTTTATTCTGAGTGGGTGATGCTAGCAAGTGGGATTTATTGTTGGTTTGTAGTTGCATTGAGAGAGTAGTGATTGTGTGATCTTAGTCATTTTTCAGATTTGAAGCATAATATAACCATATCAAACTGTGATCGTGGCATCTTGCAGCCCACTTGGAAGTCAATTGATCCATTGTGCCTTGCCACCTTTTTGAAAGAGCTATTCTATTAGTCCTATGCTCCCTCATTGCCCATAGCCTTGTCATTTCTTTTTCAGTTTTGGTACATATCTCAGTTTTCTTTTGCAAATACTAATGAAGCTGCTTCCACCATCATTTCAGGCTTTGTGTTCCAGACCTGTAACTCCCTGTCAGGAACAGAAAGTTCTCCTGACCTTCCCCCAGGTGTTCATCTAAATTGTTTTAGATCCTGCAGCAACCATATTCACAACAATGAACCAAACCAGAGCCCTGTTAACAGTTGTCTTGCTATTTTGCTAAGTTCAGTCTTTATAAAATAACTAGCAGTGTAGTGCAGTACAACAACTGCTCTACAGGAAGTATGTAAAGGGTTCATTTATCCTTTTCAATCATGTATGATTCATTGATTCTGCACCACAGGAAAATGCTGTGCTCTCAGTGCGATGATTATGCGTGTCTTAAAGGCTAATGGATTTTTGTTTAACTTCTTACAGACTGAGATCATGAGGAATGAATTTGAGCGCTTGGCAGCTCGCCAACCAATGGAGCTACTCAGTATGAAAAGGTGAGTCTGCAGGTTTGCCACAAAAATGTAAATAAAGGGGGTAGCAACAGTCTTCCTGGAATGTGTGAAATATAATATCAGTGACTTAGCCTTTAAAAATTAGTTGCTGCAATTCATTTTCTTAAGATTGGTCGCCAATTGGAAGAAGCTGTGGAACGTGTACTTTGCCTGAATCAGTCACACTAAGAATGATTGGTGGAAAGGCAGGTGGAAGCTTCAAACAGAAGTAGGACATTGCTGAACCCACACCAGCTTGTTGAAAAAGCTATTCAGTGGTTCCATTCTTCTGTTCTTTCTCCATAATACTTCCTATGCTTAATGTATATTTCTAGAGTCCTTTTGTGAAATGTATTTTTGAATCAGCTTTTAAATTTTTTTTCCATGCGATGCCATTGTCACTGGCAATCCCTAATTGAACTTAGGTTAACGGTGTACCATCTTCTTGAACTGCTGCAGTCTGTATGGATTAGGCATGACAACAGTGCTCTTAGGAAAAGAGCTTCAGGTTTTTTGAGCCATTGATAGTGAAGAAATAATGATATATTTTCAAGTTAGAGTGTCGTGTATCTTTGAAGGAAACTTGTAGGTGGTGGTGTTTTTATGCAACTATTGTTCTTAACCTTCTTGGTGGTAGAGGTCACAGCTTTGGGAGCTGCTTTCAAAGGACACTTCCTGCAGTGCATTTGTATATGTGCACATTCCTCCACCACTGATGGCTCAGCGGAGGCAAACAAATGTTTATGATAGTGGATGTGGTGCTGATCAAGTGAACTCATTTTTTAAAAAAATGGTATTGATCATCTTAAATGTTGTTGCGACTGCATTCATCCAGGGAATTGGAGAGTATTTCATCTCAATCCTGACGTTTGTTTTGTGAATAATGGACATGCTTTGGTGAATTAGGAGACAAATTACTTGTTGCAGAATTCCCAGTCTTTGACCTTATCTTAAAGCCAGGATGTTTATATGGCCGGTCTAATTAAGCTTCAAACACCCTTTAGGTAGTGCCCTGCATGTCATCGCCATGATCCTGTTCACTGTATCTTAAAAAGTCATATATTACCTCTAACTCTTTTGGCAACTTAGTTTGAACCTTTATCCTCTCGTTATTTGCTTTTCTTCCGATTAAAACAGTTCTGTTTAGTTTATCAAACCTTTTTGTGATTTTATACGCTTAATCTCCCCTGTCCTTCCTTTGTTCTTAGGAGATGATCCTACCTTTTTGTGCTGTCTCCCGATAACTGTAGTGCTTCATCACTGTTAACATTTTCCTAAATCTCCACTGCACCCTATCTAAGCTCTCATTAACTGTAATATTTTTCAATGATGCTGCTATTGCTGGATTCTGTGCTGAAAATCTCAAGATGATAGGGATCTCTTGACCTCTGCTGAAGCTTGTATGTACGTGGGGTAGTCGGAAGAGGATAGCATCATTTCAGCTTTGGTGTCACCTTCTATTAAACAGCTAAGATTAGACTTTTCTTTTGAAGAGAGCCGATGTATAAGAATTAGTGCTTTCCTGCTGTGGTTGTAATATAACTGCAGTCTGAATCAGGAGCTGGTGGATTGAAACAGAGTTAGTCTTTCTGAATGAGAGCACCTCACTCTAGAGCTAGGCTAGACCCTGATAGCTGATTTTGCACAAAGTTAGTTTCTACACCTTGTAGATTGTTTTAGATGAATATCCAACTATGATTTCAAGAATCCCAGAAAGAAGAGCTACTTGTGGTGAGTGAGCAGATTGTTGGTAGCACCAAATGGAAGTGTTTGAGGGCTTGCGTGTGCATCTTCAGGTGATGAACGAGTAAGTGAAGAATCTGTGTTTTATCGTTTTTCAGATATGAGCTGCCTGCCCCATCCTCAGGACAGAAGAATGACATCACTGCATGGCAAGAGTCTGTGAACAACTCCATGGCTCAGCTCGAACATCAGGCAGTGAGAATTGAAAACTTGGAGCTAATGTCACAGCATGGATCAAATGCATGGAAAGTCTATAATGAGTATGTTGGTTTGTTCTTTACAAGTAGCTTTTGTTGCACGTTTGTTTTGTACAGACATAAATATTGTAAAATTGTATAAAACTATTTGACCTCTTAAGCAACTACCTAGTATTGCCCACTCCCTTATTTGGGTCCATGCAGATGTATTTTCTTTGGTATCTATCCACATTGTTTGTGGATTATTTGTTTTATCCTTTCTTCTGTATTTCCTAGGATACTAATTTTATTCTGGTTTAGTTCCATTGGTTCCCTCCTAATATACCGAAATGACCATTTGTGAGATTGAGTGTCACTCAGTAGAGGACACCATATACTCTCCTTACCAATAGTTTTACAGGCACAGTGTAACTAGAAACAGAAGCTGGTTATACTTTTCTCTCTCTACCCTTACTGAGTTTTAGAAATGATACTGTTGTAGTCCAGAAACCTGGCTGGCACAGCTTAACTCAGGATAGATCAGGCTTCCAACCTGACACTTTATGCTCTGTACAGCTTCAGAGTTTACAGGGTGATCTATTTACCCAAAAGATTGTCACTATCTAAGCATCATTTTACATAGCTTATAACAGAACAGGGTTTTTATTTAAATGAGGATCAAGACATTGTGATAGTAAGCTTGGTTTTTACTGTGAATAACTGGTTGCCCTTGAAGATAGTAGTGAGCTATCTTGAGCCATGTCATTCCACATGATGAAAGTTTTGACTGTGCTGTTGTGTAAATTATGGCACAGTGACTTTGAAGGACGAACAGTATATTTCCAAACAAGAATGAGGTGCGACTTGAAGGGGAGTTTGGAACTTTTAAAAAATTATTCATTCAAAGGATGTTGGCGTTACTGGCTGGGCTGGCATTTATTGCCCGTCCATTGTTGTCCTTGAGCAGATGGTAGTGAGCTGCTTCTTGAACCGTTGCAGTTCACCTGCTGATGGTTGACTCTCAATGCTGTTAAGAAGGTAATTCCAGGATTTTGAGCCAGTGGCAGTCAAGGAACACTGATATATTTCCAAGTCAGGATGATGAGTGGCTTGGAGGGGAATTTGTAGGTAGTAGTGTCCCTATGTATCTGCTATCCTTGTCCTTCTAGTTGGAAGTGGTTGTGAGTTTAAAAGGTGAAGTCTGAAGATCTTTGTTGAATTTCTGCGGTGCATCGTGTAGGTAGTGACAGCAGTGTATACTGAATGTTGGTGGTGGAGGGAGTGGATGCTTGTGGATGTGATATCACCTGTTTTGTCCTGGATGATGCCAAACTTCTTGAATGTTGTTGGAGCTGCATTCATCCAGCCAAGTGGGGAATATTCCATCACACTCCTGACTTATAAATCATGATTTGGAGATGCCGGTGTTGGACTGGAGTGTACAAACTTAAAAATCACACAACACCAGGTTTAATTGGACTCCACAACCATCTGATGAGTGTGCGGCGCTCCGAAAAGCTGGTGCTTCCATTTAAATTTGTTGAACTATAACCTGATGTTGTGTGATTTTTAACTGACTTACAAAGTTACATAGTATGGAAACAGGCCCTTCAGTCCAACCATTCCATGCCAAACATAATCTCAAACTAAATTAATCCTGCTTACCTGCTCCTGGCCCATATCCCTGCAAACTTTTCCTATTCATGGATCTATCCAAATGTCTTTTAAATGTTGCAATTGTACCCACATCTACCACTTCCTCAGGAAGTTCATTCCACACGTGACCCACTGTCTGTAAAAACAAAAAAGCCTCTCGTATTTTTTAAATCTCTTTTCTCTCACCTTAAAAATATGCCCCTCCATCTTGAAATCCCCCATCTTAGGGAAAGGACAACTACCATTAACTCTATCTATACCCCTCGTTATTTTGTAAACTTCTATCAGGTCGCCTCTCAACCTCCTATGCTGCAGTGAAAAAAGTCCCAGCCCATCAGCTTTTCTTTATAATTCAAGCCTTCAATACCTGGCAACATTCTGGTAAATCTACTATGAACTCTCTTCGGCTTGATAATATTCTTCCTATAACTGGGCAACCAGAACTGACATAGCATTCCAGAAGAGGCCTCTTCAATGTCCTCTGCAACCTCAACATGACGTCCAAATTCCTATACTCAGGACTGAACAATAAAAGCGAGCATGCCCAATGCCTTTTTAACTACCCTGTCTATACATGATGCAAATTTCAAAGAATTATGTATCTGCACCCCTAGGTCCCTGTGTTCAACAACACTGTCAAGGGCCCTACCATTAATTGTACAAGCCTCACTCTTGTAGCAAAATGCAATACTTCGCATTTATCCAGATTGAACTCCATCTACCATTTTTCAGCCTATTGACCAATTTGATCAAAATCCCTTTGTAAAATAGAAAACCTTCTCCACTGTCTACTATGCCACCAATTTTGGTGTCGTCTGCAAACGTATGAACCGTGCCTTCTATATTCGCATCCAAATGATTTAAGTGGAACACCCATGGGCGCACTCATCTCTGGGCTCAAAGCAGAAGCAGTGATGCAAAGACTGGAGCAAACAGCCCTCTCACAAATCCAACCCAAACTCTGGATCAGATACCTGAATGACATTCTATAATTATTAAGAGAACAGAAATTGAGAACACAAACTGGATTATCAACGCCGTGCTCATAGGTATCAGATTTACCAGAGGGGAGGAAACCAACAATCAACTCCCATTCCTGGATGTGATGGTACAAAGAGCACAGAACGGTGAATGCACCACAAAAGTATGCAGGAAAGCCACACACGGGGACCAGATCCTGAACTAAAACAGCAACAACCTGAGCACATGCAAGAGAAGCTGCATTAGGACCCTGTTCAAAAGGGCTGCAACACTCGCGACCTGTGAAGAGAAGACACACCTCCACAGAGTCTTCACCAAGAATGGATATCCCTGCAACTTCATCTGCAGATACCGAACAGGCAAACAATGCAACGAGGATATGCCACGACCCAACACATTAATCACTCTACCTTATATTAGAAAATGCCTTGGAACTGACAGCCAGACTTCTCCGTCTGCTAGGGTTCATGACAGCCCATAAACCAACAGCCAGGCTCAGACAGCAACTCACCAGAACAAAAGACCCCATACCCATCATGTACCAAACTAACATAATTTACAAGATTCCATGCAAAGACTGCACAACGCACTATATATAGGGCAAATGGGCAGACAACTAGCAGTCCGCATCCATAAACACCAACTAGCCACTAAACACCATGACTAGCTGTCCCTATTAGCTATACACATAGATGATAAGGACCACAAATTTGACAACACAATGATCAGAGGACAAGCTAAACACAAGACAGCCAGAGAATTTCTAGAAGCATGGCACTCAGCCATCGACTCCATCAACATACACATTGACCTAGACCCAATATACTGGCTACTACAATGAACAACTGGAACCAGCAACTGAAAGCAGTCAGAATGGAACCAAATAAATTCCAGAATACACAATACAGCAGCACTCCAAAGCCCTGAAGATGTCACCTTGACGGGACAAACACCTGCAAATTAATTCCCCCCCCCCCCCACCCCCGCCCAGCTCAGCAAACACACCCACAACCACAGCAACTGGCACCTGAGCTACAAATCTTTACGCAAATCTTTGAAATAATTTATATAAATGACAAACAGAAGACGACCCAGAACCGATCCCTGTGAAAGACCACTGGTCACATGCTTCCAGTCCAAAAAGCAACTTCCCCTATTAATCTGTCTCCTGCCATTAAGCCATGTATGTATTCAATTGGCAAGGTCACCCTGAGTCCTATTGTGGACCTAACTTTACTAATTAATCTACCATGTGGAACCTTGTCAAAAGTCTTAAAGTCCTAATAAACAACATTTACTGCATTGCCATCATCAGCCTTTTTGGTAACAGAGTCATAGAGATGTACAGCACGGAAATGCCCTTTGGTCCAACTCATCCATGCCAACCAGATATCCCAACTGAGCATAGTCGTATTTGCCAGCATTTGGCTCATATCCCACTAAACTCTCCCTATTCATATACCCATCCAAATGCCTTTTAAATGTTGCAGTTGTGTCAGCCTCAACCACTTTCTCTGACAGCTCATTCCATACATGCGCCACCCTCTGCGTGGAAGTGTTGCCCTTTAGGTCCCTTTTATATCTTTCCCCTCTCACCCTAAACCTCTGCCCTCTAATTATGGACTCCTCCCATCCCAGGGAAAATGATGTGAGTTCAGAGGCCTTCTGTTCCTATCTATTTATCCTATCCATGCCCCCATGATTGTATAAACCTCTATGAGGTCACCCCATAGCCGCCGAAACTCCAGGGAAAACAGCCCCAGACTATTCAGCCTCTCCATATAGCTCAAATCTACCAACCCTTGCAACATCCTTGTAAATCTTTTCTAATCTTTCAAGTTTCACAACATCCTTCCGGTAGGAAGGAGACCAGAATTACATGCACTATTCCAAAAGTGGCCTAACCAATGTCTGTACAGTTGCAACATGACCTCCCAACTCGTATACTTAATGCTCTGACCAATAAAGGAAAGATACCAAATGCCTTCTTCACTGTCCTATGTAGCTGCGACTCTACTTTCAAGGAGCTATGAATCTGCACTCCAAGGTTTTTGCTTTCCCAAAATGCAGCACCTCACATTTATCTAAATTAAACTCCAGCTGCCACTGCTCAGTCCATTGGCCCATCTGATCAAGATCAGAACTTTCTTCACTGTCCACTACAACTCCCCAATTTTGGTAACTTCTTCAAAAAACTCAACTAAGTTTGTGAGACATGATGTTCCTTGTACAAAACCATGCTGACTATACCTAATCAATTTTTTGCCTTTCCAAATGTCCATAAATCCTATCTTTTATAACCACCTCCAACAATTTATCCACAACTGAAATCAGTGTCACAGGTCTATAGTTCCCCAGTTTCTCTTTATAACCTTCTTTAAACAAAGATACACCATTAGCCACCCTCCAGTCATCAGGCACCTCACCTGTAGTTATAGATGATGCAAGTATTTCTGCAAGGGGTCTCTCAATTTCCTCCCTTATTTGCCACAATGTTCTGGGAAACTTTAGATCAGGTTCTGCAAATTTATTCAGCTTTATATTCTCTAAAGCCTCTAGAACCTCCTCTTCTGTAATATGAGCTGTTTTTACAATATCAAAGTTTATTTCTCTGCAATCTCTAGACCCTATTTCTTTCTTCACAGTAAAAACTGACACAAACTATTCATTTAGTGTCTCTCCCATCTCGTGGGGCTCTACACAAAGACGACCTTCTTGACCTTTAAGAGGCCCTAGCCTCTCTGTAGTAACCTTCTTGCTCTTAATATATTTGTAAAATCTCTTTGGATTATCCTTGACCTTATCTGTCAATGCTGTCTCATATCCTCTCTTTGCCTTCCTCATTTCTATTTTAGAATACCCCAACGCACTTTTTATACTAAGATTCAATTGAACAAAATTGCCTATATCTAAAATAAGATTATCTCTTGCTCTTGACTAGAACCTCAATATCTTTCTTTGTCCATTGTTCCTTCAACTTACTAGCCTTACCCTCACTCTAACAGGAACAGAAGGCCTCTGAACTCACATCATCACTCACTTGAAAGCTTCTCACTTGTCAGATATCGTTTTACATACAGTCTACTCCAATTAACTTTTGAAAGTTCTTGTCTCATACCACTAAAATTTGCCTTATTCCAATTAAAAACTTTTAACATTTATGGAAGGTCTATCCTTTTCCGTAACCATTTGAAACTAATGGAATTAAGATCACTAGATCCAAAGTGTTCCTCCAGTTTTACTTCAGTCACCTGCCCTGCCTTATTGCCCAAAAGAAGTTTTCATTTTGCTCCTTCTCTAGTAGAAGCATCCGCATATTGATAAAGAAAATTTTCTTGAACACGTTTGACAGATTCTTCATCATCCAACCTTTAACACAGTGGTAGCCCCAGTCGAAATTAAAATCCCCCATTATTACCACCTTGTTATGCCTACATATATTTGAGATCTCTCTACATTTTTGTTTCTCAATTTCCCTTACTGTTGGAAGGCCCATAGTACAATCCATTAAAGTAATCTTTTCTTTCCTTATTTGTAATTTCTACCCATTCATTTTTACTGGATGATTTTTTTTTCAGAAATACCTTCCTCGTTACAGCAGTAATGTGTTCCTTCATCAAAAACACCACCCTCCCTTCTCTCTCGCCTCAGTTACTGTCCTTCCTATAGCATTTAAAACCCAGAGCATTCAGCTGCCAATCTTATCCATCTCTCAGCCAAGTTTCTCTCAGCTATGACATCTCAATCATGCTTAAACATGCCCTGAGTTCATCAGCCTTATTGATAAGACCCTTGTATTGAAACACATGCAGTTTAGTTCTTCAGAGTTACTACATACTGACTCTGTCATGTCTGTATTTTCTAATTGATGTGGCCCTATCACATTCAGAGCCTTTCCATCTAGACTTGTGCCTTGTAGATGGTGGACAGGCTTTGGGGAGTTAGAAGGTGAGTTACTCACCATAGTATTCCTAGCTTCTGACCTGCCCTTGTAGCCATGTATTTATATGGCAAGTCCAGTTGAGTTTCTGGCCAATGGTAATACACCATGTGTTGAGAATGGGGGATTTAGTGATGGTACCACCATTGAATGACAAGGGGCAGTGGTTAGATTGTCTCTTATTGGTGCTGGTCATAGCCTGCCACTTGTGTGGCGCAAATGTTATTTGCCGCTTGTCAGCCTGGGTATTGTCCAGATCTTGTTGCATTTGAATATGGGCAGCTTCAGTATCTGAGGAATCCCGAATTGTGCTGAACATTGTAATCATTGGCGAACATCCCCATTTCTGATCTTAGGAAGGAAAGATCATTGAAGAATGAGCTGAAGATGGTTGGTCCTAGGACATTACCCTGAGGAACTCCTGGATCTGAGATAACTGACTTTCAATAATTGCGACCATCTTCCTAAAGCCATGTATGAACCCAACCAGCGAAACATTTGTTCCCTGATACCTTTGATGCAACACTTGGTCGAAAGAAGCCTTGAGTCAGAGACAGTCACTCTCCCCTCCCCTCTGGAATTCAGCTCTTTTGTCCTTGTTCAAGCCAAGGCTGTAATGAGGTCAGAGCTGAGTGGTGTGGAACCCAAGCTAGGTGGCATTGAGCAGGTTATTGCGGAGCAAGTGCTGCTTGATAGCTCTGTTGATCCTTTCCATCAGTTTATTGTTGATCGAGAGTAGACTCATGGGGCAGTAATTGGCCGGGTTGGATTTGTCCTGTATTTTATGTACAGGACGTGCTTGGGCAATTTTTCACATTGGGTTGAGATGCCAGTATTGTAACAGGGGAGCAGGAAGTTCTGGAGCACAGATCTTCACAAATAGTGGTAAATAGTTATGATATAATTGCCATGACAGAAACATGGCTGCATGGTGACCAGGACTGGGAGCTGGATATTAATGGATATCTAATGTTTAGGACAGACCATCAAGAAGAATAAGGAGGTGGAGTTATGCTGTTTATAAGAGATGGAATCAGTACGTTATTAAAGGAACATCTCAAATCTGAAGAATGATGTGTGAAATTTGTTTGGATAGTACTCAGAAATAGTAAGAGACAGCAGATATTGTTTGGAATTATTTATAGGCCACCAAATAATGGCGGCAGTATAGTATCCATTAGGAGATGTGATGTATGTAGTATGGGAAACCCAGTAATTGTGGGTGATTTCAATCTGCATATAGACAAGGTAAACCAATCACACACAAACTGTGGAGGACCAGTTTTTGGCATATGTTAGGAATGATTTTCTAGAGCAGAATGTTGAAGAGCTAACAAAAGTACAGGCTATTTTAGGTCTAGTATTCTGTCATGAAAAAGTGCTAATTCATAATCTTGTAAGAGAATTTTAAACAATGAGTGAGCCCTTTATGATCGAATTTTGCGTGTTGTGAGCTTCTTCACTCTGAAGCAAGAATATTAAATTTGAATAAGAAACATTAGGAAGGTTTGAGGCACAAACTCCTGAGCTGTATTGGGAGAATACATTAAAAAGCATGACTACGTGGACAGTCTTTAGCAAACTATTACATGGCTTACCGCAACTATATCTCCCTACATGGTACAAGAACTCAAAAAAGGGTCAGTCTACTGTAGCTGACAAAGTTAAGGATTGTATGAGATTGAAAGAAAAAGCTTATAAAGTTCCAGAAGTAGTAATAAATCTGAGAATTGAAGACACTTTTAAGTTTAGTAAAGGACCAAGAAATTATAATGAAAAGAAGAATAGAATATGTAAGTAATAGAACAAATTAAACCCCAAAATGGTTTGTAAAAGCTTCTACAGGTACATAACAGGAAACTTTTGGCTGAGATGAATTTGGGTCCATGACAGACAAGAGTTAGGAGCATTTATAATGGAGAACAGAAATTGATGGAGAAACTTAGCAGATCTTTCAGCACCTGTGGAGAGAAAACGGAGTTACTGTCTTGGGTTCAGTGACCGTTCTTCAGAACTGCTTTCTGTCTAGAGATACTTCCAGACCTACTGAGTTTCTCCAGCAATTTCTGTTTTTGTTTCCGATTCCAGCATTCACAGCTAGTTTTATTATAAGAGCTGAATGATTACTTTGTGTGTATCTTTGCTGAGAAAGATTCAAGAATCTCCCAGAATTAGAAATCCAAGTGACTGTGGAGAATGAGGGGTTTAAGGGCATTACTATTACAAGGAAGGTTGCTTTGGAGAAATGAATGGAGCTGCAAGTCGATGAGTCACCGAGACCTGATGGTCTACGTCCTAGAGCTTTGAAAGTAGTGACTACATAGTTGATGCATTGCTAATTATCTTTCAAATTTCCATAGATTCCTGCAGAATGGAAACTAACAAATGTTACCCCATTATTTAAGAAGGGGACAACAGATCATTAGTCAGGAAAATTCTAGAATCTATAACAAAGGTCATGATGAATGGACACTTGGATTAAAAAAATGGCAAAGACATCATGGATTTGTGCCAGGAAAATTGTGTTTGACAAACTTGGAGGTTTATTTTAAGTATGTTACCAACAATATTTACGAAGGGCAGCAATGATTTTGGATGTAGGGACTAAATGTAATATTTTCAAAATTCTAGTCAATACAGAGCTGAGCAGGAATGTGCTGTGAGGAAGATACTAAGTGGTTTTGAGAATTAAACAGGCTTAGTGAATGGGCAAGGTCATGGTAAATGAAATATAATGTGGAAAAATGCGAGGCTGTCCACTTTGTTTGGAGGAAGAGATGTGCAGAGTATATATTAAATGGAAAGAGTTTAGACAGTATTGTTGGATAATGGTTGTCTTTTTCAGTCAGTCATTGAAGGCGCACATGCAGATGCAGCAAGCCATTAGGAAGACTAGTGGAATGTTAGCCTTTATTGCAAGTGGTTTTTGAGTCCAGGAATAGTGATATTTAGCTTCAATTTTACAGAAGTTTGGTTAGACTGTACGGGGAGTAGTGTGTGCAGTTTTGGTCTCCTTATCTCAGGAAAGGTGCTGTTGCTGTAGAGGGATTGCAACAAAGGTTCGCCAGAGTTCTTCCTATGAAGAGAGATTGGGAAAAGTTTACAGAATCATGAAGAAGGAGAGATTATTTCACTCCACTGAACCCTGCAAAATATTTGTTAAATATTTTGTTAAAGTGAGATGTTTCCCCGGCTTTGAGAGTTTTGAACGAGGGACTGCCTTTTAGGAGTCAAATGAGAATGCTTTTTTTCCCCTCAGAAGTTTGTAAATATTTGAAATTCTTTGCCCCAGTGTACCAGGAAGTTCAGTCTTCAAGTACGTTTAAAGCAGAGGTTGATAATTGTCTGAATAGCAGTGATGCAAAGGATGATCAATGGGGCTAATCTGTATAAAAGGCATTGAAATGTTCAATCAACCCATGATCCCATTGAATGGCAGAGTAGGCCACACTACTTTTCCATGGAAGTGGTTTGTGGTCTTTGGCTACCTATGGTAATTCAGTATGTAATCCTGGGTAGGGAGTTCATCTATTCATTGCTCTAATCATAGGAAATGAATTAATTTCAGCTGTCATTTTGCTTGCTGTTGTTTCCAGATCAACAAAAATATTCTCAATGCATAACTATCGTATTCCATAAGCTGTGCCCAATTTTAGTTTTGCCTCATTGAAGTTTCAAAATATGTGAACAACAACATTTTAAAAGGTTTACAAATGTGGCATTGAGAAGTATGGCAACCAGTTGCATTCACGTAATGGTTTTAAAATAGTAAAGCTTTTAAGCTGCTCAGTAGAAAAATTCACAGAGCCATATGAAGAAATATTAGGACAGATGATGTTGAGTTTGGTCAAAAATGATGTAATATTAAAGAAGATGGGAGCAGTGATTTAAGAGGGTAATTCTAGAGATTAGGTCATGGGCAACTGAAGGTATTATTGAGTGATTGAAAATCAGGCATTTGCAATCGATCAGAGTTTGAGGAACACAGATCTTAGAGGGGTTGTCAGTGCTGAAGAAGATTTGTGAGGTAAGGAGTGGGTAAATCCATGGAGAGATTTAAATACACGTTCGAAAAATCTAAAATAGTCTTTGTCGGGTGAAGAGTCAATGGAAGCCAGCAAGTAAACAGTACATGATGCAACTTAGGATATAGATGTCAGAGTTTGGTAAGCTTAGGTTTAAGGAGGACGCAAATAGGGATTCGTCAATAAATAATTGAAATAGACTGTTCTTGTGATAACAACCTATAAATAAAGTTTTCATGTGCTGAAGCCATGGTGGGAGTAAGCATTCTTAGTGATGGAGAGGGTGTGGGTCAGAAACCTGGTTCAAGATCAAATCCAAAAGTGGAGGTTTCAAACCATGTTCCTTGTAAGTAGCAAAATTGCACTGCAAATTGAAAATCCCTGCCAAAAAATGGTCCTTTCAAACTCCCCCCAAATGCACAGTGAAGCAAAAAAGATCACATGGTTAAAAGAAGCCACTTCTGCATTTAGTGTGGGAAAGAAAAGTACAGGGATGTTTATTACCGCAGACAGTTGCCAGTGAGATAAATAGCAGTGGTTAGGGAACTGCTTTCGGTGTGGTACAGAAAGCACTAGCTTTTTAATATTTGGTTGAACAAAATGTATTTTCATCCATTAGACAAATTAGCTGTTAATCAAACTTTCTCTTTCCACTGATTTGCATTTCCCTTTTCCTTTTCTTCCTTTCTTCAATAATAGCAATCTGGTGCAGATGATTGAAAATGCTCAGAAGGAACTTCAGAGACTGAGGTGAGAATTTTGAGTTGTGCTCTGTTTTATTTGTATTTGTAATTGTTTGTTGTGCATGCCATTATTGCTTCTGCCCCTCGTGCATTGATGATTGCCAGTTTATAACATGCATTCCAAGCACAGTCAGGTACTCCCCTGTAGATAAGATTAAAAATCTCACACCAGATTATAGTCCAACGGGTTTATTTGGAAGCACTAGCTTTCAGAGCGCTGCTCCTTTATCAGGTGGTTATGGGCCCAACCACCAGTGCTCTGAAAGCTAGTGCTTCCGAATAAACCTGTTGGACTATAACTGGTGTTGTGTGATTTTTAACTTTGTCCACCCCAGTACAACACTGGCACCTCCAAATCACTACTATCGTAGATAAGATTGATTGAACTCTTGTACTGTCTCACATCACAGTGGAAATTCCCTTCTCTGGAAGCCTCATTGTTTTCTTCTTTCTCTATCAAACACTTCCAGTCTGCAAACCCTGTAGATATGTTGGCAGTTTTCTTGAAGTTTTTGTGTTGCAAAGAACAGTTCTTTTGTAATTAATTAACACAAATTGTGGATGTGGGGATATGTATTAATTTAATGTCTAAGGGGAAAGAGCTATTAAAATGGTGATGCTTAAATTTTAACTACTTCGGCTTTGTACATGATATTTCTCCTTCCTGCGCTGAAGATAGTGGTTATATGTAAGTGAAGTGTCTAATCTGGTCTTCAGTGTCTCATCCGTGTAACCATTGTTTGCATTTGAGCATTACTGCTGAGCGTCAGCAGGTTGGTCATGGAGCTGTCACAGTTTGGACTCAACCTGTTCTCTCCCTGATTTGCACTTTCCATCAGGAGTCCCTGAATGGTCAGGCATGAAAGCCCTCTTTGATTCTCCCTTGCTTCCCTGAGGAACATGATATTTATTTTATTTATGTTACAAACTTCGTGATTATGGATCCATCTCATACATAATTCCATTTGATTCAGGAAACAGATTCAAGACCTGAACTGGCTGAGGAAAAATGACCAGCTGGCTGCTGGCAATAAACTACGTGAAATGGAATCCAAGTGAGTAGATAGCATCGGATTAGAAAATGGCTATGATTGTTGAAAGAACAGTGAGGGGTGAATTTGCTAGCTTAATGCTACCATTTAATAATTGAACAGAATTTTATTTGTTTTTCAGTTCACAAAGTTCCAGACTAGCCAGTAAAAGCATAACTCTCATTCTCCTTCAGATTTGTTGATGACTAACATGACAACTAGTAACAAAAGTCACAAAATTTCAAACACTAGTAGATGTTGAGGCTCTGACAGTGGTGAGGGACAGATTTCTGTATAGTAACATACTTTATTAAATTTGAAAATTGATATATTCAGACATATCACTTCAATTTTTTCTCCCATGGAAATTGTCTAGAGGAAGTGGCAGTTTTTAAAATAAAATTTCCTGCAAGTCTGCTAATCTGGCAACACTGCATTCTTGGATGAGATGTGCCACTGCATACAGCTGGATTTATGGTAAAACTACACTGCTTTGAAATAAAATGAAGTTGAGGGGCCTGGTGAGCTTGTTTTGCTAATATATCTGGAACTGCACATGATTTGCACCTAGTCAGGTCAGGATCCATGCTGGTACCACTGTTGTATGTGATATACATAAATGATCTGGAGGCAGGAATAGGTGGTCTGATTAGCAAGGTTGCAGATATCTCTAAGGTTGTTGGAGTAGCAGATAGTGAAGGGACTATCAGAGTATGTAGATAGATTTATTGGAGAGTCGGGCAGAGAAATGGCAAATGGAGTTCAATCCGGGCAAAGGTGAGGTAATGCAGTTTGGACGATCTAATTCAAGATCAAACTATACAGTAAATGGAAAATCCCTGGGGAAAATTGCTGTGCGGAAGATCTGGGTGTTCAGGTCCATTGTACCCTGATGGTGGCAACGCAGATTGATAGCGTGGTCAGGAAAGCATACGGCATGCTTTCCTTCATCAGATGGGATATTGAATACAAGTGTTGGTAGGTCATGTTACAGTTATATATGACTTTGATTTGGCCACATTTGGAATACTGCGTACAGTTCTGGTCGTCACAATACCAGAAGGATGTGGATGCTTTGGAGAGGGTGCAGCGGAGGTACACCAGGATGTTGACTGGTATGGAGCTAGATATGAAGAGAGTTTTGTGGATTAGGATTATTTTCATGAGATTTTCATGAAAAAGACAGAGGTTCAAGAGGGACCTGATTGAGGTCTACAAAATCATGAGAGGTATATACAAAATGGATAGCAGGAAGCTTTTTTCCGAGATAGGGGACTCATTTACTAGGGGTCACTTGTTCAAGGTGAGCGGGGAAAAGTTTAAGGGAGATATGCATGGAAAGTTCTTTACACAGAGGATGGTGGGTGCCTAGAATGCGTTAACAATGGAGGTGTTAGGGCTGAGCATGATAGCATCGTTTGAGATGTATCTTGATAGATTCATGAATGGGCAGGGAGCAGAGGGAAACACTTCCATGGAAAATAGGCGACAGGTTTAGATTGGGGATCTGGATGGGCATATGCTTGGAGGGCTGAAGGGCCTGCTCGTATGCTGTAATATTCTTTGTTCTTTGTACTAGGACAGCAGAATATAAACAATATTTCCGAATATTCAATTGAGAAGGTATTAAAATGCAGCAAATCTTTCCTGTAGACTTGTAGTTGCCATTGTCCAAATAACTGCGGGAAGTAATCCACACTGAACTTGCAGACTTGATTGCTGCAGAATGAAATTCCGAAAAAATGGGGGAGAGGAGAAACCCATTCTATCACCAGGATATGTAAAAGGGTGAAACTTGAAAATTGTCAGTGCCCAAGTCATCGGATGTCATTTGTGTGGACAATTAAAAATAAACACTATGGCCACTTGATAGAAACTAGGATGAGAGCAGAAGCATTTGAAACATGTTTTGAAACAAGCAAGAAATAAAAGTGAACAAATCCAGGCCAGCATAGGAAGGACCCTACTTTAGATTCATTAGTCGGTTGAAAATTAGGGTCAGCCTTCATCTATCAGTTTGAAGAGCAAGACCAGGTTTTTACCACAGCCGTTTGATTGTTACTCAATTGGAGTGAAACCAGAACTTCCAATATCCAAACTCCCGTGAAGCAGAAGGAAACTACAGGGTAATATGTTTCAGGACAAGAGAGGACTGTGAAATTTTGAACTCTTAAGAACTAAATGCATGCAATCTTTTGTAATCACCTTTTTATCTGTGTGGGAGTGTGTTGGAATGGGTGCTGGTACATTTAGGTGTTGAGAAATGAACATTAACTGTTCTGGGGACCTGGGTTTAAATCTCACTATGGGTGGTGGTGGCTCATAAAATTTGAATTCAATAAAGATCAGTAATGATAACCATTGTAAATTGTTGGGAAAAAAACATCTGGCTCATTAATGTCCTTTAGGGAAAGTAACTGCCATCCTTAACTCCTTGCCACAAAGAGTTGTGAGAGTTTGTGTCTATTTAAGACTGCGATAAATAGATTCTTGATCAGTGGGGAACTCAAAGATTATGAGGAAATCTCCAGTATGGCTCAGCATAATCCTACTGAATGGGGTAGATGGCTTGAGGGGCTTGCACCTGTTCCTGTCTCTTACGGTCTAATGGTGAACACTTTGGGTCCCCTGTCTAACAAAAGATACACTGGCATTGAAGGCAGTCCAGAGAATGCTTACTAGGTGTGGAGGGTCTGTGTTATGAGGAGAGATTAAGTAACTTGGATCTGTACTACTTAGATCAGAAATAACACGACACCATGTTATAGTTTATTTGAAATCATGAGCTTTTGAAGTGCTGCTCCTTTGTCAGGTGAAGTGAAGAGTAGTTTATCGGCAGAGAGATCAAACGATCACACACAGGGTATGAGTGGAGTGTTGACAGGCTGAGTAATAAGTCTCTGCAGGTGATCAAAAATGTCAGATGGTGTGAGTAAAGTCAACGGCTGAATAGCAAATGAGGGGATGACTAAAAGTCTGATTATTTGAGGCAGAGAGAATTCCAAAAATATAAAAATAAAGTGGTGCTGGAAACAAACCAAATGAGCGGAATAACATGAAAGATATAAGAATCCTATGCTAAGGCTCTAACCAAAGTAACAGCTAATCCAAAACTGTAGAAACTAATCAAGGTGGAGAGATCATAAATAATCAAGGTGATGGTGTCAAAACAGGACAGTGAGAAAGATTTTACAGATACAGAACAGTATGGAGGGATTACATGTGATGCGACATGAATCCACCATCACGTTTGAGGCCGTCTTCATGGCTACAGAACTTGGCTGTCCGTTTCTGCTCAGTGATTCTGCATTGTTGTGTATCTCTAAGGCATCCTTGGAGGGCACTTACCTGAAGATCAGAGGCTGAATGTCATTGACTGCTGAAGTGTTCCCTGACTGGGAGAAGAACATTCCTGCCTGCTGATTGTTGTGCGGTGTCCATTCATCCTTTGTCATTATGTCTGCATGGTCTTGCCAATATACCATGCCTTGGGGCATCCTTGCCTGCAGCTTAGGTGAGAGTCAACATTGGCCGAGTCGTATGACTACCTGCTGTGCACCTGGTGGGTGATGTTCCCACGTGATAAATGAGAGGTGGCCTTATTGAAATATAAAAGTTTTAGGGGATTTGACAAGGTATATGTGGAAAGTGTTTTTCCCATTCTGGGAGTGTTTCGGATCAGAGGGCATAATCTTCAAATACGGGGTTGCACGTTTGCACAGCGGGTAGTGAATTTGTGGAATTCTTCACTGGAGGGAACTGTTGAGGCTGATTTGTTAAGTATATTCATGCCTGAGTCAGATTCTTAATCAGTAAGGGATTCGGGGGATATGGGATAAAGCAGGAAAGTGGAGTTAAGGAGTATCCAATGAGCCATGATTTCCATGAATTACAAGTCAGACTCACTGGGCTGAATTGCCTACTTCTGCTAGGTCTTCTGGCCAGAGGAAGATTTTTTTTTAATGCAGTGAATATTTTGATCTTGCATGGGTTGTCTGGAAAAATGGTGACAACAAATTTATAGTAACACTCCAAGAGTTATGTACTGAAAACTGTAAATGAAATTACACGACATTAATGAAGTAGACTTAATTGATCGCTCTTTCAAAGTAATGGTGCAGTATGGTGACCTCATACTGTTCTGTATTATCCTATAAGCTATTAGTGACAACTAAATACTGATTAATGGAGCCATTGGTTTTACTTGAAGCCGTCGAGGGGTATGTGTTGTGCACCTCTGCAGGCCCGAAAGACGCAACCTCCAACAGGCGAGAACCCGGGATGGGGCAAATGCAGGTCCTATTGCTTATCAATACGAATGATTAGTGGCCTCCATCATCTGGAGTGTCTGACAAAATTAAAAATGATTTATTCCAGAAGTGTTGATCAAAGTAATACTGTGGCGTTAACAGTTTGAAAACAGAAAAATTTGTAAGGAGCATTATAAGTGATAAGTTTTACCATGAAGTGAAAATATCTTGTTACCATTGTTAAAGTAACAAAGCTTGGCAAGAAAATTGTTTAAGCACTGCATCTGATTCTGTTAACGATGGAAGTATATTAAGGCATAATTACAGTCAGTGGCATTCAGGGGAAAAGTTTTAATTCTTAAGGATGAGGCACTTAGAGGCACACAATAATTGGGTGGTTCACTCATCAGTGTGGGACAGTAACTCCGTACTTGTACTGTCTGTAAATGTATACCTCAAGGCCCATCTACATTCTGAACTGGGATGGGATGCACTTGTACAGTTCCTGTAAATTGATAGACTCCAGTACATGATGACTGAGTTCAAAGCCATGGGAAATTAAATGCAAACAAACCAGGTAGACAAGGCGGTTGTGGTGGGGGCAAGTGTGTGGCTGTGGATCAAAATGAAAACTGGAGGAGTGGGGAGGAATTGGAGGAAAGGAAGAAAAAAACTTTTTTCAGGCTGCAGAATAGATAATGTTTCTGGTTGCCTTAATGCTGTGTTTAGAAAAGGTTGATGATGAGGTTATTCCAATGTGTGAACATTGTACGTGTGACTACAGCTTGATACTGAATCTTCCTTAATGTCAAGTTTAGTTTGCATTAAAACTATGCAAGAACTGAACACCAGAAGCTGTGTAATTTTCACAAAACATAGTAGCGGCTTTAATTTCTCTCCAGAATCTTCTGGATTTGCTGCCCATTTGAACATTACTTTCACCATCTCTGTGCTGTGCTGAATATCGATAGTTTTCCAGAAATCTACAGGTGCCCCATCTGTGACAGCAATATTTTAGTTCTAGGAGTATAAATCATTTCTAATTCAAGACATTACAAAGTGATGCCAACGGTCTGATTGTATACTGGATCCAGATGTCTGATAACCTTCAACTTTATAATTTCCAGTTTTATCACTTTAAACTGGTCCAGTGACCTTTATGAAATTATTCTTGTTCGTGTATAGAAATGCTCCTTGAACTCCTGGGAAAACAATGAAGTGTGCGACTGCACCAAAGAAACAGAGTTCTCTTTGCACCAAGCGATGCACTGGCACCTTCCCTGGTTCGTAGGGGCAGAGAATCAACTTGTATGTTAAGATTCTGATGAAAGGTCACAGATCTGAAACTTGAATTCTGTTTCTACCTCCACATACTACCTGACCTGCTAAGGATTCCTAGCATTTCCATCTTTTTTTGAGGATTTAGGGTGTCAGGTCAGCAGGCTGACAGGTTCCCAATTCCAAGCCATTGTGCAAGAAGTTGGTGAACAATAGCACCTCATAGTGATGGAGAGTCATTAATGATCCGTGAAGGGCCTCGTGAGGGGACAGGGAGGGCTCTGCAGTGATCTTACTAGTGACTGTGTGTGTTCCTAATGAGTGTTCATCCTGACAGCTCCATGGAGGTGGGCCTTTCGAGATCAGTTATGTTACATTTTTATATACTTGGGAGAATGCGTAGACCATTCAATCTATTCAGCCTGCTGCACATTCAATATGATTGTGGCTGATCTTTGGCTTAAATCACATTTCCTGTCCTGCTGCCCAGGTTCATTGATTCCCTGAGACATGAATCTTTTTATCTGAATTTTAAATATGTTCAATCATTCAAAGTTTGTGAGAAGACTTGTTGCTCGGGTGGTTGTATTCGCCGAGCTGGGAATTTGTGTTGCAGACGTTTCGTCCCCTGTCTAGGTGACATCCTCAGTGCTTGGGAGCCTCAACACCAAGGAGAGGGAAGCACTAAAATCACTAAGAAACGATAAGAACATAATCATACTACCAGCACTACCATACATCAAGAGCATTTCCGAACTGACAGCCAGACTACTACGACCACTAGGACTCATAACAGCACACAAATCAACAGCCACTCTCAGACAACAACTCACCAGAACAAAGGACCCGATACCCAGCATGAGCAAAACCAATGTAGTGTACAAAATCCCATGCAAGAACTGCACAAAACACTACATAGGACAAACAGGAAGACAGCTAACGATCCGCATCCATGAACACCAACTAGCCACGAAACAACACGACCAGCTATCCTTAGTAGCCACACACGCAGATGACAAGCAACATGAACTCGACTGGGACAACACTACTATTATCGGACAAGCCAAACCGAGAACAACCAGGGAATTCCTAGAGGCATGGCACTCATCCACAGATTCAATCAATAAGCACATCGACCTAGATCCAATATATCGACCACTGCAACGGACAACTGGAACTGACAACTGGAAGCGGCAGATTCAAACCACTACAAATGCTGGTGGAAAGTTCACAGACACTCTTCACAGGAGGCTCCCAAGCACTGAGGATGTCACCTAGACAGGGGACGAAACGTCTGCAACACAAATTCCCAGCTCGGCGAACAGGACCACAACATCTTCAATCATTGGCCACCGACTAATACTTTGTTTTTGCCAGGGAACGTGGGTGTTGCTGCCAAAGCCAGAATTTGTTGTCCATCGTTAATTGCCCTTGAACGGGGTGGTGTGATATGCCATTTCAGAAGGCAGTCATTGCTGAGGGTCTGAAGTTACATGGAGGCAGACTTGGTGAGGATCACAGATTTCCCTCCCTGAAGGGCATTAGTGAACCAAGTGTTTTCTTTTTGCAGCAATCTGTTATAATTTTATGGTCATCATTACTGAGATTATCTTAATTCCAGATTAAATACGTTTAAATTCCTCCGGCAGCCATGATAGAATTTGAACCCATGATCCCTGAGTATCAGTCTGGGCCTCTGGATTGCTAGTGCAGTGACATTACCACTCTGCTACCATTTACCAGCAATATCAGAAGGAAAGAATCTAATATAGATTGCTTAATGGTTAGAGGCTGAGTAAATTACTCCATGGTGACCTGTGGACCTGGTGCAGCAGCCTCCCAGTATGGTGACCTAGCGGGCTGATGTAGTGGCCTACCCACCTATTGTAGCGACATCCCAGGACAACCTCCCAGCGCAGCATCCTCTCAGTCCGACATGATGTCCTCGCCCTGGCATGGCGGTCTGAAGTGATATTCCAGCTTCATGATCCTCAAATGTGAAGCCCAGAGCAGTCTGGAGATAGGGCCATGTGTGGACTGGAGGCTAGATGCCAGCGTGGTCAGAGTTGGAAGACTGTTGTTCTGAACTTTTATTTCTGCAATGCTGGACGTTCTATTTCTCTTATTTTTTAAGATCATGTAAGTAACTAAGTTGCACCTAGGTACCTTTGTATCAAAGTGGCGACATATAAATGTCTCACTATACTTGTTGAGTATATGTGACAATAAAGGCTCATTCTAATCCTAATTTAGGAGGATGAGTGATGACCTATAGAAACATACATGATTCAAAGGTGTTTAACAGGGTAGACCTGAGAGGTTGTTTCCCCTGGCTGAGTGCACAACCTCTGAATGAAGGGCTGATCATTTAGAAATGAAGAATTGCGAAGAGAAATTCCTTCACTCAAAGGATTGAGAGTCTTTTGAATAATCTCCCCCACAGGGATCTAGGCATTCAGTTGTTGAGTATATTCAAAGCTAAGATCAATAAACCTTCGGACGCTAAGGGTGCAGCAATCTCCACAGACTGATTAACTTTCTAAAATATGAATTTTCTAGTGCCCAATGGAAAAAAATTTCATGTTTTAAGAATTTATAAGTAAACTAAAATTAACTCATCAAACATTACTTAATAAGCAAGTAATATACCCAATTAAAGAAAATGACTTTTGCATGCACTAAGACAATTGAGATTTGCCTTACAATGTATTTGACTTGTAGGAGGTATGCAACATCCCAAAAGTCCACAGTTATTCCTATCTTCCAGTGAGTTCATTCCTCTCTCATATATTAGGCTGAACCTCATGTTGTCCTTTAAAAGTCAGTTCATTCAGCTGGTACCTTTCAGAGCGAACTTGCATCAGCGTGGCCCATCTCGGTGAATCCTTGCTTCTTCATTTTCTAGGAATCTTATTTATTCAGAAAACTACCTCTCTAGCACCCTGTCGATGCTAACTTTGATAACAATAGTTGCTTTTCTTCTCCACAGGGCAGGAGTTACTTTTAGTTCCCTCTTTCTCATAAAGTAGCTGCCCCTTTACTGAGGGTTAATATGTCAAGATGTTAGAATTATCATTTGATGTCAGTTGGTTTCTTTTTATTTTGAGATTCAACCCATGTCACTCAGATCTCAAAGGTATATCAAAGGTGAGGTATTTCTGGAATTCATAATGATTCCTTAAGTTAAAATGTGGAGGTGCCAGTGTTGGGTTGGGTTGGATTGGATAAAGTCAAAAATCACACAACTTCAAGTTATAGGCCAATGGACTTATTTGAAAGCACTAGCTTTCAGACCGTTGCTCCTTCATCAGGTGCTAGTGAGAGAGGACAAACTGAGACACAGAATTTATAAGGAAAAGGTCAAAGGATCATGCAACTCATGCAAATGAATTAAACACACCTAAGATGGTTCCAAAATCTTTAATCAGCTAGCATGGAGATGCAGGTTTCAATTGATTCATATTCAAATCCCCAAATTTCTTTCAAGTCACTACCCTAAGGCAGTGTGTGTGTTTGAGAGAGTGTGTGCACGAGTGTGAGGGAGTCTGAGATCTGAGAAAATATGTGAGAGTGTGTGTATGTTTACCTTTAGTGTGGCATGAACTTAAGATCCCAGTTGAGGCCATGCTCATTGGGTACTGAAACCTGGCTATCAGCCTCTGCACGGCGACTGTGCACTGTTATGTTTCCTGAAGTTGTTCTTGAAGGGTCTTTACCCGAAGACTTGATGCTGAATGTCCTTGACCACTGAAGTGTTTCCCCCTGCTGGGATGGAACATTCATGTCGAGCAATTGTTGCACGGTGTCTATTCATCCGTTGTTATAGTGTCTGCATGGTTTTGCCATTACAATCATATCTGGGGGCATTCTTGCTTGCAGCGTATGAGATAAACAATGTTGGCTGTGTCATACGAGTATCTGTCGTGCACATGGTGGTGTCCCACATGTAATGGTAGTATCACTATTTTGACATGTCATGCAGTGGCTGCCCTGACAGGGTTGTATTGTGTTGTGGTTGATGTTGTCCTGAAGCCTGGGTAATTTCCTGCACAGAACCTGTTTAAGGTTCTATGGTTGTTTAAAGGCAAGAAGTAGAGGCATAGGAAAGACCTTGGTGACGTGCTCATCGTCATCGATGATGTGTTGCAGGCTGCGAAGAACATGGCGTGGTCCCTCCACTCCCAGGAAGTACTGGACAACGAAGGGTACCCAATTGGTCATATCCTGCACCTTTGCCTTCTGAGGAGGGCATTATGGTTTTTCACTATGGCACATCAGAACTGGTGTACACACCCACATCTGTGGGGTGAATTGCATTTGCAGATACATTGTTTTTTTTTTCAAAAAAACGCACCATTTTTAGACCAGGAGCCATAAAATGGGCTGTGAACTTTTGTTTTAAATTTACTTTTTATTGTTACTTATGACTTCTGTCATTAACATAGGCACCATGGTAAGATGACTTGTACTTTTCATTGTATTTTTCCTCTCAAAGTACACATGACAATATAAATTTTATATCTATACCTGTTTCTTTTGTTCTTTAAATACTGTGAATCCTAGTGAAAATTATTTGAAGTTCATATTTTTGGTTTTACAAAATGGCCTCTTTAAAAATTGGCCTCTTCATTCAGCAACTGCAGTAGCACTGTTCGAGGCGGCAATGGACTTTTTAAGTACTGTTCTTACAGTACTTTCTTTATACACAGTTCTTATGTATATTAAAATTCTATCACTATGGTGTTGCATTGTTTTATCTATTGTACACAAACGTTATGTGACTTCTGTCCTGGGGAAACAGGCGATAGTTAAACATTGGTGGCTGTTACTTCTGATGGGATTAGAATGTCTGTCCAGGTCTGAGCTTGCATAATTAGGAGGTGTTAGTCTTTTTTGTCTTTTAAGTTAGTAAATGTTAGTTGAAGTACTAGACCTATATATGCTGTAAATAAGTTTGAATTTATGCATTTACTAATAAAGGATATTAACCTGATTACTGCAGCAGGCTGGGGATCTTTGATTACTATTTGCCAGTATGAGTTTCATTCATTTGTGCAATTTCTCAGAAGTGCTGTTTTGATTGTAAGTTTAATATGTATTTAACAAGTATATTCTAGTTGAGGAAACCACTGTTCGATGTTCCGTAATCCAGTCTATTTTATGATAATAAAATGCACTACAAAAACCTGGTTTTATGAATGAATGAAAACGCATTAGTAAACAGAGCGAGTTAGTAAGGAGTTATGAATGAATAGGAATGAGGTATTAGTGAATATAGTCAGCTGGTGAGTTAGTTAGTAAAGGTACCTAAAGTACAATATCTCGCAACATGATGAAAAAGAATTGATTCAGAAAAGGGTCAAATTTAGACATGACCAGGTTAGTGTAGCAGGTTATTGCAGTGCACTGCTCATCCCTTTCTGAGCAGTATAATTCAGCAATAACAATGAACGTTGTCATTTCAGTCACTTGAACAATTTACAACTCCCTTCATTTTGTGTCATTTCAGCTGGGTCACATTAGTTAGCAAGAACTACGAGATCGAGAGAGCAATCGTCCAGCTCGAGGGTGAAATAAACAAGATGAAACAAGCACAAGGGGATGAAAACAAAGAAAATATTCGGCAGGACTTCTGAGAGTGGACAAGCAACTTTTCCATTTTTGTCCTGAGCACGCTGTCTTGAGAGTGGACACTCCTGTTTGTAAACTAGTTACAATGACCATGCAGGCAGGATTTTCTGTTTAAGAGAATGTGGTGTTGTATTTATTGTATTCTTTTTGTATGGAGTAGAGCAATATTCTGTGATACCAAGTGGCCCAGATTAGTTTCATTTGGACTACTGCCCTTCTCTTCTACACTGTCCAGTATTAGGTGCATTTAGCAAGAAGAGATCGAATATCAATTGAAATTTTCACATCGGTCTCATTCTCAGGATAATTTAATTATTTGATGAAAAGTCTTAATCAGGTTTATATTCCTTTTTTATAGTGGCATATTTACAAATAAACAATTAAGAGTTAAATGTGCATGCTATTTGTTTATTTATCAGATTAAATGGCTACTTTTTTTAGCATTCTTTGTTCTAGTTAGGGTACCTATCCCTCTGGGAAAAGCCTTGGGTGTGCATTGATCAAAGTGCTTTTCAGACAGCCTGCACAATCCTATCGTCCTGTCAGTACTGTCAGTATGGATTGCCTTCTTCAAAAAGATACATCAAGAACCATCACCCCACCCTAAAATATGCTCACTGAAGAACTGGAGTCCTTGATCTCAGGGGTCACCGTGCATATCGGATTGTACATAAATCTGGTTAGCCAGTCATGTTGACAGTCCAAAAGTATGCGCTCTGTGTTTGAGATGGCCTATTCCATATTGATGAGTGCACAAACTTAGACAGCTGGGTTGACTCAGTGAATGTCGGGTAATTGTCAGCATCTTGAGAAGCTGTTTGTCACATTGGCCAAATTGGAACTGCATCATGGTCTTTTCAATAACATTCTGGCCTGTAGTAAGCCGACATAAGCTTCCTGCAGTGAGTAAACAGACTTTTGACAAGTTAGATCTCTTGGGACCATCTGAGCATTCTTGCCTTGAAGTAGAAGTATGAGATCAGGGTAATTTGCTGCCACTGTGCTTTGGAGAATTTCTTACCAGATTATTAATGTTAGGCAACACTCTTTCCCAATGGAGTGAGCTGATCTATTACTTAAGCTAAAACAACAGTTTGTTCTAGCACTATTGCATGCTGTGTATATGGTCAAAGCTCTGTTTGAATCACTTGAGTTATTTCCACCAGCTTACAGTTTTAAAATTTGCTCTAAGATAATTGTGTGTATTCGGGGTAGTGTGTTTGTCAGATATCTGACATTCTTTGTAGCATGTTTCCTATCTCTCCTTAGTAACTCTTTATTTCAGAGTTGAACTTTGCAGCTCAGTACTTAAAATGCATGTAAATGTTTATCTGGTGATGACTTTTAAACTGAAACACTAAGGAATGCAAAGCAGCACCAACATTGAAAAGGACAGCAGGCCAACTTTTTGCAGCTCCAGTATCCTAAAAAGCTTTACAACTAATCAAGTACTGTTCCAACAACATGTAGTATCTTCAACCAGCAAAACATTCCAAGGTTCGTTACAGGCATGGATAACTAAAAAAGACTGGTCTTCTGATCTGTTGCCAATGGGACAGAAAGGTAGGTTTTAATGAGCATCTTAAAAGAGGATTGAGAGGTGGGAAGGTTTAATGGGGGTGAATCTCCAGTCATTAGCACTAAGATACCTGACCAAGCAGCCATCAATAGTGGGGTGGTTAAAATCAGGGATTGACACAGAATTCATGTTTGGAGGAGCTCAATGTTACAGGGTGTCAGAAGGTTGGTACTAACTCTACATGTTCTTTGTGCTGCCACTTGCTTGCTCGAGAAGTCTCCCCACCTGCACCAACAGTAATAGCTATCCTCCAATTTTCACCCTCCGTTATACCTGCCTCTGTCTCACTCCAGGATGAAATCTCCCACAATAGGGTGACCGATTCAGGACAGATGGTGTGCTGCTCACCTGGAATGAGGAGAGGATCCTGACTCTTGACTGCCCTGAACAAATCTGGATGGTATCAGAAGCCACCCTTGACTTATTGTCCTGGGACCCTCTGAATGAGGCTATGCGCCTTGATTTGATTGGGGCCTCCTGACAACTATGACCAGCTTCCCGGCTTTGTGTCGGTGTTAATCAGCAAAGCAAGACTGCTGTACGTAATATGAGCCTGGATTCTCTGGCTGAGGGGGTTGAAGTGGGAAAAAAAAGTAAGACAACTCACAGTAAAAACTGCTGTAACCATCCAGGTAGGCTCAGAGTGAGTGAGAACTGGGTGAACAGAAAGAGCCTGGAGATCCAGCCTGGTCCAGTCCATTAGCTACATGTGTGACACTGACTGCATATTGTCTTTTCTGCAGCATTAGATTCCCTACAGTATGAAAACAGGCCAACAAGCCCACACCAACCCTCCAAAAAGCAAACCACCCAGACCCATTCTCCTAACCCTTGACTAACACTATGGGCAATTTAAGCATAGCCAATTCACCTAACTTGCCCATCTTTAGACTGTGGGAGGAAACCGGAGCACCCGGACGAAACCCACGCAGACACAGGGAGAATGTACAAACTCAACACAGACAGTCGTCCGAGGTGGGAACTTGAGTCCGTGGCACTGTGAGGCAGCAATGCTAACCACTGAGCCAACGTGTCTCCCCACAATGATTGTTGAACTTCATGTGACTTTGCTGTGCGATTGGTGGGGCAGTGTTGCTTGTTGTCAGAGCCTCTGCAAGCTCCTTCCATGCCAAAAGGTTAACTTTTTTAAGATGCCCTCTGCTTATTGTTACCAATAAGTTGTTGACCCTTAACTTAAACCTCATTGAGAAATATGTTGATGTTTTATTCACCCAAGGTTGTGACACCTGAACAATAGTGTACATATAGCACCTTTGATTCTTTGTAGTCTTCATAGGAACGTCAAAGGATTATTACGTTATGGCACCAAGTCACAGATGAAGATATTAATCTGTGTTTAAATGCTCAGTCAACAGGATAGGTTTTAGAACTGCCTAGAAGGAGGAAACCAAATTAGAGACGGAGTTTTAAGGAGGGAATTACAATGTTTGGGGACTAGTTAACTGAAGGCACAGCCATCAATGGTAGACCAATTAAAGTTGGCACTATACATGTGACGGTAGAATTAGAGGAGCATAGATACTGTTGAGGATTGTGTAGTTGGAGGGGATTACAGAAACAGAGTGGGTGAGAGGCTGTGGAGGGATTTGAAAAAGAATGAAAATGTTAAAAATCAAGTTGTTGCTTGACATGGAGACAATTTAGATCAGCGAGTACAAGAGTGATAGGGAACAGAACTTGCTCTGTTAACATATGGGCAGCAGAGGTTTGGATGACCTTAAGTTTATGGAGGTTAGAACATGGGGGATAGCCTGGAATTCACTAAAACCACCATGTCTGGAGGTAAGAGGCATGGATGAGGATTTCGGAAGCATGGGTTGCGATGGGGTGAAGTCAGTTATCATTACAGATGTGGAAATAGGCAGTCTTTGTGACAGATTGGATGAGAGTTTGGAAACTCGTCACAGAATCAAATAAGATACTAAGATTGTGAACAGCCTATGAATCTTTTCAGGGAAAGAGAACAGACTGTGAGAGTGGGGACCATAAATCACGGCATCTGTCTTTCTAATATTTAATTGGAGGAAATTTCTGCTCCTTAATTGCTGGACTTCAGAAAAGTGGTCTGGTAATGGAAACAATCTGGGAATTTTTAGTGAGTTATTGGGTGTGCACAACTATTTTCTTTGGTGTAAGCAAATTTATGAAAAACGCAAATGTTTTGAAAATAAACTGATTTGCTTAGCTTGTCTTTTTAAAATGCCCAAAACACTTTCTTATATATTTTAAAGTTTGGAAAAGCTTTTAATGGTTTATATAAATACTTCAAAGTTTGCTAGTTATTAAAAATTTACACAAGTTTTAAACATGTTTAAATGTATTTTAAAACTGAAAAAAGTTTTAGAGAGTATACAGAAATGTTTAAAAATATTTAAAATTATATCAGAGTTTTTTTTAAAATCCTTTGGTCATCTGTCCACTTCCTAGTCTTGTGGATCAGTGACTGATCATGATCTTGTGAAGTAACTTAGACATTTATGTCAAAGGGGCTAAATAATATATATGTAATCGTATTGAAGGCAAAGACTAGCTTGAAGGATGAACACACACTAGAGCATTGGAAGCTGCTCTGAAATGGCTCAGTTCCAACTTGAGTGCAGTCTGCAATCCGACTGAGGGGATTTATCTACACCACCACCACAGATAAATTCTTAACTTCCATGAGGAATAGCTTCTAAACTGAAAGTATATGGAAGTAAATGTGGCTACTTACCAAAATATGACTTCTGCATATGTATTTGCATTTCACTAGAATGTCATTAATAGTAATACCATTAAAATCATTCAAATTAACACAACTGATAATGTAGGACTTTGCATTTTATAAGGCCGTTATGGAAATCGAAACATATGCATGATTTATCTCATAAACCACAAGAATTTGCAATAAAGCGAAGGAAACCTTTTAAGATTTGGCATCACAAAAGGGTAGTCCTTCACTTGGCTTATAAAGTCAAACTAGTAGTATGGTTCCTTTCAGAAACCAACCATTTTGTTTGGACATTTTTAGTGAGTTATTGGTATGGACCATAATAACATGCTACTTTTATGTTCAAGATTATGCTCAAAGTTAAATTTATAAGACAGCCATGTGCTGAGATGCTGACTGGGATTCAAATGTGATACCTTTCGGGATTGCTTGAGGCAATGGAGACTTGAAAACAATACATTAGGGACTGGAATATTCTTTATTTACAAACAGCAGGATGCAATGTCTTCGTTGGGATGGGACAGTAATGGAATTGGGATGGCATGTGGGAGCAGCAGTGGGCTGCTTTCAGATAAATTAGCTGCTTAACTGGCCAGTCCCTGGTCGAGGACAGTGTCAGGGGTCAAACAACTGCCTCCTTGTACAAGCACAGAACAGGGCAACACATGACTGTACAGTTTAGTGAGGACTCTAGAACCAGCAAGGAAAAGCAGTCTTGGTTGATATTCAAGATACCAGGATACAGTAAGTGTCTTGGGGTAGTCTGCTGCTTTGTGCTATTTTTGATTTTGAAACAATTTTGCAATTCACTATAACTATTACCATTGCTCATTCAGTTAACAATTGTAAAACAAACTGGGTTGCTGATTTATGTTCAGTCTCATCTCACTGCAGGATTATTTAATCAATGTTTTAAAATATTGGAGCAGCTCACTAGAGTATCCAGCTTCTATAACAAGAGGTTTCTATTGTTACTGCTTCCTTGAATCAAGCTATCATATGACTAGATATGGAGACCTAAAATATGCTCCTGAACATGCTGCCTGTGGAGTCTGCATTTTTGAGAGAGACCGGAGGGTCTCAATCCACAAGGAGTCGTCAAATAGTATCTCACCGGCCTTCAGGATACTGGCGTTAATTGTAGTTGGCTGGCCACTCCCTCTGTCTTCTCTGTAAACAGTAATGAAAGGATCTCAATTTCAGTGCATGAATTTAATCAGTGCTTGGACAGGCATGCGGAATAGGATGCTCATTTTCTCTCAGCAGTAGAATTCAGATTGTTGATTTAAGTATGTGCATATGTATTAACCTACTTTCTAATCATCCTGCTCAGTGATGTTATTATGTACCTCAGACATAGGTGGGATTCAGATTTATATTTGAAGTTCCTGAATATTTGTTTAGCTGTCAACAATATAATTACACTCTGCATTCTTAGTATATTGATAGTAAAGTACTTTACGTTGCCACTTAACCTAGAACAGTGGCTCATCGTTATCTCACCTGACCAATTAGTCTTGTTTGAATCTCAAGAGGTATTGGTATAGTGGTAATGTCACTGGACTCCATATAGAACCCCAGGCGAATGTTGTGGGATATGGGGTCAAATCGCATCATGACAGGTGGTGACATTTGAATTCAGCTAAAATCTGGAATAAAGCACAGTAGGGTTTTTGTTGACTGGTGTAAAAATCCATCTAGTTCACTATGTCCTTGCGGGAAGAAATTTGCCATTCTAACCTGGTCTGGCCTGCATGTGACTCCCAGACCCACAGTAATGTAGTTAACTACATTAACTAAATATGGGCAATAAATGATGGTCCAGCCGGGGATACCCAAATCCTGTGAATAAATATAAACAAGTTGGTATCATAACCAACTCCTGTTTTCTGAACATAAATTTAATGACCAATACAAGATTAAAGTTGCAATGCGGATCTGAATTACTTCTTTACCAAACAGCGCACAAACTAGAACCTTCACACTGTTGATACCATACCAAAGCATGTTATGAAGCAAAGATTTTTCAGAATTGGAGCCTGATGATTTGAACACAGTGAAAGTTTGGACCAATTGTTAACTTTTGTGGATAAAATTTGTTAAAAATATTTAGTAACTGCGCATAAGGTGGTCAGATTTTGATAGATTTAGAAAGACTGAGGATAGTACAATGCAAAAGTACATAATGGAATTTGCAAATTGGTGGCAAGACTACAAAAATTTAATTTGAAAATTCGCCATTAGGTGCTGGTCTTTACTTGAAATTTAAAGACAGACTTCCATTTTAGGGAGTTAAGTTTGCAGATAAAGAGAACAAATGTCAAAATCACTAAAGATTCGTGAGGAAGCATTCCTTCCCAGCAGCATTGCAGCACAAAGAGGGTGGATGATCGGTCATGTGACAGAACATAGAGAATATAATGTTAACAAAGGTGAGACTGTCTAGATAGAAATCGCAGGTGACAGCATGAAAAGAGAAATGAAGACATGTGCTATTGATAATTTTGAAGCAAAGAGAATTTGGAATTTACAATAACTGAAAGAACTCCAGAAATGCTCAGGATGTAGTCAATCAATGCTTCAGCTGTGATTCAACCTATCAATACACCACCAACATCCCCAAACAATGGAATAAAGTACTTGAAACTAAACATGAACTGGAAGATTCAGAGGAACACAATGGAGATACAAATCAAAGAAAGGGCACTGTATTGTTCACAGGAAGTTTGTACCACCGACGCTTGCATCACTGGATTGAGTCTTTCAATTGTGCAATATTGGACAGTGTGTCTAGTAGGGAGAGGAGGCTGGCTAAAATGCTACTAGACTGCATAAAAAGGATTGGGACAAAGTCAGGAAATTTGAGAGTTCCACCAACTTCAAATCTGGGAATGTTAGTGCATTTAAATATTTGAAAAAGAGTGGTCATTCCTTGTAAAGAGGACAGAAGCAATCATTTTATTAGCACTATGTAGTGTCCATTGAAATATGCTTGTTATTAAGTAAACTACCAATGAAGAACACATAGAGGGAACAGGATATAGAAAATGACAATGCTATTGCATTTGGAAAATCTGTGAATTTGCAATTTACACGACTGGGATAAAACTGTACTCCTGTAATAGAACATAACCTCTCTGCTAAAGAAATTTTAAAAAGCGTTATTGACAAAAGGAGGTAGGAATTTTGAAGACAAAATGTCAATTGTATTAAAATTGCAAAGACAATTTGCTTATCTGTCCTCTGAAAGATTAAATGTTTTCGTAAAGGATGCAGGAATCAGATGGGAAGTATGCTCAGCTCAAAAATGAGATGTGATAGATGTGAGTTTTGTAGGAAATATGGAGAGATTTCACTGAAATAGTGGCAATGGACTTAAAAGTATAGGATAAAGAAATAAACGTTTTCTTTATATGTTTTATAGATTTAGCAACCAGATTGTGTCAGTTAGTAGTAAAATATAGTAAAAACAAGAAAATAATTATGGATAAGGTGATGGAAAAGTGGGTAGGAACTGGATTTGAAATATGAACAAAATATTTCAGTGATCGTCGGGCAGAGAGGGTATAGCTTGTTAATGACAAGTTTAGAGATGTATGTGAATATAAATGTGATTGTTATGAATACAACAGCAGAAAGTCCTTTTAGCAATGATATGTTAAAATAACCATGCTATAAATAGACAAAATGATTCATAAAAGTTTGGCAGATCAGCAAGACTGTAAGTCATTGTCTACACTAGCGTGGGCTGTACATTCTCAGAATTTGTTGCGGATAGTTGGAAGATGTAATCCATATGAGTTAGTTTTTGGTAGGAATCCTGATTTCCATCAGGAAGCCCAATGGAAAGTAATGTCAGTCATGGAGATATTTATTATAATAATGGCTTATTATGAGAGTGGGGTTTAAAGACAAGAGAGACCAGGGAAGGTTATCAGTAAAGGTGGGAAAATATTTACCTTCCAAGGATGCTTATTAGAGTTTAAAATTTTGCAGCTTCTGAAGGAGTTACATAACATAATCAGGAGAGGTTGTTACGTTTCAAGAAGGACCAGGAAGCTGAAGTGTTTAAGGTTTCAAGGTTAGACTAAACTGTTTTCCTGCCCAATATGGTCATTATGTATATGTTTGGACTCTTAAAGTCCATATTGGAAAAATAAATCTTTGCATTTTAATCTATGAAGAAAAAAGTGTAATATGGTGTCATTTTGTATGTTTATTTGTTTATTAGGTCGTGCTTGTCTTAGATCAGAAGTTTTGGCTTTGAGGTCCCACTAGAGGACTTGATGGCCAAGAAAGGTATATTCATGACCTGGTTTTGGGGTAAGGCTCAAAAGGTACATCCTTCCAATGTAGAGGCGCTGGGTGCGGAGCATATAGGCAAGTCAGAGGACCCCTTCATGAGTCTGCTCCTGGGACTGGCCAACTTGGCTATTAACAGACACAGACAATGAGCAGTAGTGGGGTTCATGGGTGCTGTCTACCAGTCCCTCTTCCCTGGCTGTGGTCCTCAGGTCCAGTATTAAATGATAATGAGAGTCCAAGCCATTGTATCACACATACTTCCTAGCTGCTGGACAAGGATTTACACTCACAATGGCTGCACACCGATCCTACCCTAATAGCTTTTAGGTTTAAAGCTTGAGGTTAATTTTTTTTATCAGTGACTGCTTAGCTGGAGAAATGGGGACCTCTGTGGTTTTGCAGAATCACCCATTCATTAGGTCCTTCCGGGAAGTAACTGATACAGTGTTCTCCAGAGTCTATTTCTTCATTTTATAACCTTTTACCAGTCAAGTAACTGGGGAACCAGGATTCTCAGCCATTACTGACTTCTTGCAGGTGCCAACTGCTTTTGGTCATACCCACATAACTTTCAGAGTGTTTATCACCAAATAACAGTGTTCATGATTCCACTATTTTAATGTTAAATTGATTTGTGACAGTAGCAGTCACATTTCTGTGTTCTGGTATATATCCAGGGGGCTGCCATGATCTGTATATACTGGAGCATTGATGGGTCCTAACCTCTTTCCAAGGATTCTTGGATCATACAAGGATTATTGCTGGTAGACAAAAGCTACTTTTTCCAGCCATACGTGCTGTAAGAAATGACCAATCTGCTGAGGAGCAAAGGTACAACACTGCTGACAATTTGACCAGAGCCACTGACAAATGGGGAGGTTCCAGTGCCTGGACAAATCAGGTTCAGCAATGCAGTACAGCGCAGGCACAGCAGGTGTCCTGCATTGTTGTGGTGCACCGTTTCCTTCACAATCTCAGTTGCCAAAAGAGGGAACATGTTGAATAATAAGGACATGAGGGAAAGATAGAACTCCTCTGAGGAGGAAGATAAAAATTCTGTTATGACCTATGAGGAGCATCCATACGGGGCACGGGACACTGCTCAGAGAGTCTGAAAGGACAAAGGAAATCCAATAGCCAGACGTTTCTTGGATTGAAACATTTCATTTGCAAGTTCTAATGCCATTTTTGCATCCAACCCTTTGCTTTGTACCTTATCCCAATGGTTTCAGTTGGTACAGCTGGTTATTGCTGTCATTAATGAAAAGGTCAGAATTGGATCTAATGTGAATCTAATAGCCTCACCTCTATAAAAAGAAACGAAAGAACCTGCAACATTTCCCCTTGAGCACCTTTATAGTAAAACAACGATGAAACAGTGACAAATTCCATTAAATCACTTTGCTGCACATTGGCTGAAATATGTTCCTTGTACCTCAGAGATATGCGAGTGATTTCAGGGAATTAACTCCCTTTTAAGGACTGCCAGGTTGTAACTAATCTCAGAATGTTTCTTATGAGAGACTGGCCTCCAATGTTTCACAATGTAATGAGATTGCACTGGTCTTTTTCTGTGCCCCTGAATCCTGAGGGTTCAGACTGCAATGTAATATGATTTATGCACTTCTTCACTAGAGACCGCATTTCATTAAGAAGAACAGGGATAAGATAAACCCTTCCCATGTGAAACCTTTAGAAATGACATACATATCGCCACCGAAGTGGAGTGAAGCTTACAATTAATGAGTAAGAAAGTTAATTTTTTAATAGATTTAGTGGATGTAGGTTTGCTCACCGAGCTTGAAGGTTCATTTCGTCACCCTACTAGGTAACATCTTCAGTGGGCCTCAGGCGAAGCACTGCTGAAAATTTCTACTTTCTATTTATATGTTTGGGTTTCTTTGGGTTAGTGATGTCATTTCCTGTGGTGATGTTATTTCCTGTGGTGAAGTCACTTCCCGTTCCTTTTCTCGGGGGTGGTAGATGGGGTCTAACTTGATGTGTTTGTTGATTGAGTTTCGGTTGGAATGCCATGCTGCTAGGAATTCTCATGCGTGTCTTTGGCTTGAGCTAGGCTGGATGTGTTGTCTCAGTCGAAGTACCTACACTGAGGACTCTATCAACAAACACATTGAGTTAGACCCCATTTATCATCCCCTGAGAAAAGGAACAGGAAGTGACTTCACCACAGGAAATGGCATCACCCAACCCAAAGAAACCCAAACATATAAATGGAAAGTAGGAATTCTCAACAGTGCTTCGCCTGAGGCCCACTGAAGATGTTACCTAGTAGGGTGATGAAATGTCTGGAAATGAACCTTCGAGCTCAGTGAGAAAACCTACATCCAAAATCTCAACCTGAGCTACAAATCTTCTCAAAACTCGTTGCAGATTTAGTTTTATTTATAACTTGAAGTTGGCTTGTAACTATGTGATGGATGTGAGATGGATATAATACACCAGCCTCCTTGCTGAGTTATGTTTGCAGAGGCAGTGTTAAGATGAGTGACAGCCCTATGAGTGTGAAGTCACAGAGAGAAAATGGTGCCAGTATGCAGTAGATCATTCACCTTAGGGTGGCTTTGCTGGCCTTCTGATGAGGTCATCTGGGCTGAGGACTAATGTCTGCTCAGTGACCCCACTCAGTAGCACCCGGAGGGCAGGTCTGTAAATATTGAGGCCAGTTTGTCTTTATTCAGGTCCATTGCTAGGGGTGACCACTGCAAGCTGAGGGTCATTTCCTGGCTTGCAGGTTTTGACTTGGTATCCAGCTGTTTTTTTTTAAATACTGCATTATAGCCACTGAACTCAGAAGGTCTTGATAGTGGCAAGAGCACTCTAAGTGATTTGCATGGTACCTCACATAACAACTCAATTGCACAGATAGTGAGACATGGAGCCCTGTCCCATAGCAGATATAAGAGGAACAGGAAAATTGACATTTCGGACAAAAGCCCTTCATCAGGAATGAGGCCTCGGATGTTGCGTGACCCGCTGTGCTTTTCCAGCACCACACTCTTGACTCTAATCTGCAGCATCTGCAGTCCTCACTTTTGCATAGCAGATATAACACCATCTAACATACTCCCTGCCATTATTTAAGTTCAAGTAGGAACATTGCAGGCACAATTACTGGGAACATACCATAACATCTGTGCACCAATTACTGTCCATTGAGAGAATCAATGGATTTGGATAATGAAAGCCTTTGTGTGGTTCTGTTCAGAAAGCTGACTGACATTTACAAATGGATGTACTTAAGTGAGGGAGGAGGTTCAGTGCAAGGTCACCTTTAATGTATAACAATTTTAGTCAGATTTGGAGAACAGATTTTGGTAGCTATGCTCCCTCTGATATTTTACAGGGACAAAGATATAAAAAGCAATCAGACTCCAGGAGCTAAGCCACAATGTTAACGAAAGATGTTAAATTAGCACTCACTTAGCATGCAGATGGCCAACATCTAGCTGTATCCTTTGTATGTGATGGGGTGAAGCTTAATGAGGAAGTTCTGAAATGAGTTTATTAGATACTGATATAAATTATTTTCATTGGTCAGCAAGCAGCAGGAACTGAGTCACTTTAAGGAATCAGGTCAGAGAAGCAGGATCTAAAATTTGAAGTCTTATAATGGAGACTTAAATCTTTTTTTTAAAATATATTTTTATTGAAAAAATAGATTTTTAAAATATTACAACAAATACAAAACAAGACAATTCAAAACAATGCAAAAAAAACACAAAAAGAAGTTTAAAAAACCCAACCCGTCCTCATGTACAAATGTATTGTGGGATATAGGTAAAGTAGTGTTACTTCTGCAATCATAATTGCTTGTGCAACATAAATGCACTCACACCAGTGTTTAATTGTTTCAACCAAGAGCTGAGTCAACAAGAATGAAAACTATGTGAAGGAAATATATAATTGTTGTTGTATTAGCTAAAATGTGCATCCAAAAATGAAACGTGCCTGCAAATAATGGTAGATGTTACAGACAAACAGATAAGGTGCTGTGAGGATGTAGGTTAAGCCAGATATGCTTGTACAAGCAGTAGTTATAAGCATCTGTTTCCTACTTCTGCAAAAACACAAAAACAAACCCCAATTAAAAGGTCATAAGGATCAATATGGCTGGGGAAAGGGAGGAAATGTCACAAGTGGGGGAAATAGATAGTAGTGAAGGAGGATATACCTAATAATGGACCACAGCAGGATGTGGTGAAATGGCCAAGTAAAAATTGTACTTTGTTATGCACAAGGCCGGATAAGGCAGGAGATAAACAATAGTAATGGGCACCGGGTTTGGAGTAGTGAATCCTATATAAGATGTGTACTTGCTAAGTTCTGTGTGTCTATTTCAGGCACCACGCTTGCAAGTGTATAATAAACATACTGATTGCTTCAGATCTTGTCTCGGACTGAAATTATTGAAGTGAGTGAGCTTCGTTTCTCACAGTATAAATACAGATAGAAAAATATATAATAAAAAACCAACTAACTATTTAACTAAATAAATAATAACCAGCAATAAACTAATAGATAGTAATAACTCAACTTAGCCAAACAAGGCGCTCATATGTTCACAATTCTTCTTCCCTGGATATTGGACTCATAAAACACAATCGTTACGGCTATATAAAAAGCCCTTAGTAGTGTGGCAGATAAATCCGTATCCAGATATTCCAAAAATGGCTGCAATGTCTTATAAAAATTCTCAGTTTTGTGGTGTACTATACTTATGAGAAAATCCAAGGGGTATGCTCCATAACAAGCTTCAGCCACCCAACAGGTCCAAGGGGTTTTCAGATACCCAACCTAGCAAAATATTCTTTCGTGCACAGAAAGTGAGGATATTGAAAATTTTTTTCTTACGCGCATCTGCAGGGAAAACACTGGAAATGCCCAGAAGAAGAGAAATCAGGTCCTTCTCCACCCTTACACATAAAATTCTCCCCATTGCACCTGCCACAGCACTCCAGTATGTTTGAAGCCTACCACAGGACCATAGACAATGGGTAAGCATGCCTGTACAGACCTGGCACTGGGGACATGTTGAAGATACCCCTGGTTTAAATTTTGATAAATGGTCCGGAGCCAAGTGGGCTCTGTGGAGAATCTTCTACTGTAAAGCGTGGGTCCTATTGCAAATTGATGTCTTTCTTGCATTTTCCCAAGTATCTTCCCATACCTCTGAGGAGACTTCAACACCTAGCTCTCTCCCCCACACCCTGCAAAATCGATCGAACTCATCTGAGGGGACACACCCCAATTGATGATATAAAGTGCTGACAGAAAGTATACTCTTAGCACTGAGCACCCTCCTCTCTATGTCAGATTTGTAGGGATCAGTCAAAAGTGAAAAAAAAGAAAGAGGTCCCTGTTAGATAGCTCATATTTCCGTGCTAACTGATCAAAGGACATCTTTATGTCTGCCTCAAATAAATCGCCCATGCAAGGCACACCCCTAGCTGCCCCACGTTTAAATCTTGAATCTATCATTCCCAGTTGAAAACCCGACATACCCAATATAGGCGTAAAAGAAGATGTTTGGCCAATATTGCCTTCCCTCTGTCGAATTGCCCTCCATGCTTTAACAGTATTGATAACTATTGGGTTATGGTAATATTCCCTCACGGTCCTCATTTTGTCCAGAAACAGATACTGGTAAGAGGGCACCTTGCCTGGGAGGCTTCGATATCTAACCATATTGAAAAAGAGTGCCCCCCAGGCCCAATCTCTCACGTCAGATAAAAGCGAACTTAGTTGGTAGCTTTTAACGTCCAGAAGGTCCACTCCCTGCAATCTGTGAGGCACCTGCAGTTTGGCTGATTTAATGAAGGGCTGCTTACAATGCCAAGTAAAGGAGCTGAACCAGCTGTCCAGTCTCCCGAATGTTTGCTTTTTGAAAATCAAGGGGAGCACCCATATAGGGTATAATAAATGGGAATGAGCGCTATTCGACCCAACCACAAGACCAGAAGCGCCTCCCACCTTTGAAGGTCTTGTTTGATCGTGTCAAATAATTGAACGTAATTGACTTTGAATAGCCGATCCAGAACTGGAGTAATGAATATGCCCAAGGACACAAAACCCTCCCTGTGACCACTTAAATGGGAATCAATATTCGCCCTCAAGACCTAGTACCTTTGTAGGACCACCCATCATAGCCTCTGATTTTGCAAGATTAATCTTGTACCCCGAACAGGCACGAAACGCGCAGATGCATTGTGTCAGACGAGGCTCCAAAACTGCTGGATTTGACAAAAAAATTGGGGCATCGTCCGCGTACAACAAAATCTTATGTAATTTTGACCCCACTTCTGGAGCCGAAATATTGGGACGCCAATGAATGTCCTCCATCAACGATTCAATCACCAACGTCAAAAGGAGATAGCCCTGCCGGCTGCTCCTAAAAATGTTAAGCTTGCTTGATCGTACCCCATTGGTGATGACCGCAGTGAGAGGGCCACTATAGAGAACCTTTACCCATCTTATAAAGACTTCGCCCAAGCCAAACCGCTCCAGAGAATAGAAAAGGTACTGCCACTCAACTCGGTCAAATGCCTTCCCTGCATCTAGAGCAATCACCAGTCCCTGTATTAACTGCTGTTGACATGCTTGAATTACATTAAGCAGCCTCTTAACATTATTGGAGGATCTGCGACCCTTTATGAAGCCCGTCTGGTGCTCTTTAGCAATAGAAGGTAACACAGCCTCCAGCCTTAATGTGAGAAAGTTAGGGAGGATTTTAAAGTCCAATTTAAGAGTGAAATGGGTCTGTACAAAGTGCAGTCCTTCAGGACTTTCCCTTTTTTAAGAATAAGGGAAATATTGGCCTCTCTCAGAAATGGCAGGAGACAATCATTAAGCATGTTGAGCATCAGTCCTGATAGTATGTTTAAAAATTCCTTATAGAATTCACTGGGAAGTCTGTCAGGACCAGACACTTTTCCATTCTGAAGCTGCCTCACAGCTTCCTGCACCTCTTGTTCTGATAATGGGGCATTGAGAAAGGACTCTTATTCGGGGTCACGCCCGAGAGCTCCGGATCCTTAAGAAAAGATTCCATTTTGGCCTGCCCCTCCTCACAACCCTCAATTGGTATAATTCAGAGTAAAATCTCTGGAATGCTCCATTAATCTTTTTGGAGTCACACATGTTAATTTCCCAGACCCTTTCCTAATTTCCATAATGGCTTGAGGGGTGCTCCTTTTCCTGGCGAGATATGCAAAGTATTTGCCTGGCCTGTCACCATGCTGAAATAACCTTTGCTTTGCAAAAGCAAGCTCCATCTTTGCTGTCTGTGTGAGCACGGATTTCCTTTATTGGTCAGAGTATTGAGTACAGGAGTTGGGAGGTCATGCTGTGGCTGTACAGGACATTGGTTAGGCCACTGTTGGAATATTGTGTGCAATTCTGGTCTCCTTCCTATTGGAAAGATTAGATTAGTTCCCCTACAGTGCAGAAACAGGCCCTTTGACCTAACAAGTTCACACTGACCCTCCAAAGAGTAACCCACCCAGACCCATTCCCTTACTCATGCACCTATCACTATGGGCAATTTTATTGGGCCAATCCACCTAACCTGCACATCTGTGGATTGTGGGAGGAAACCCATACAGACACGGGGAGAATGTGCAAACTCCACACAGACAGTCGCCCAAGGCTGGAATCGAACCTGGGTCCCTAGCGCTGCGACGCAGCAGTGCTAACCACTGAGCCACCATGCCGCCCATAAGATGTTTTGAAACTTGAAGGGGTTCAGAAAAGATTTACAAGGATGTTGCCAGATGTAGGAGGATATTGGAGGATTTGAGCTATAGGGAGAGGCTGAATAGGCTGGGGCTGTTTTCCCTGGAGTGTCGGAGGCTGAGGGGTGACCATATAGAGGTTTACAAAATCATTAGGGGCATGGATAGAGTAAATAGACAAAGTCTTTTCCCTGGGGTGGAGGAGTCCAGAACGAGAAGGCATAGGTTTAGGGTGGGAGGGGAGGGATGTAAAAGTGACCTAAAGGGCAATGTTTTCACACAGAGGGTGGTACGTGTATGGAATGAGCTGCCACAGGAGGTGGTGAAGGCTGGTACAATTGCAATATTTTAAAGACATTTGGATGGGTATATGAATAGGAAGGGTTTGGAGGGACATGGGCCGGGTGCTGGCAGGTGAGACCAGATTGGGTTGGGATATCTGGTCAACATCAACGGGTTTGACCGAAGAGTCTGTTTCCATGCTGTACATCTCTATGACTCTGTGACTCCAAATACACCATGGAATAGCAGTATGAATAAAGACAAAAAAGGGGTGAATACCCCATCCATCGTTTGGCATAACTTAACTTAGAAATTGAAAATACACATCTCAACCGCTGCCAAACATAGTTCAAACCAAATTATTACCAATAAAAAAAGGAAAAGAAAGCTCCAACTGGACTTGCTCTGTTTTTCTTTAAAAAAAGCAAAGACATACCCAAACAACATTACTATTTGTACATAGTAAATTGTTCAGATTAGGTTAATTTGTCCGCAAAGTCTCCTGTCTTCTCTGATGTGTCAAAGAGATGTACAAATCCATCTAAGTTGAGCTGAAGCACTGCTGGATACCTCAGAGATGACAGGATCCCAAGCTCCCTCAGTCTTCTCTTGACGCCCTCCAGATTCTCTTTTCTGGATCACCGCTGCTGAAAAGTCCTGGAAGAACATGATCTTAGAGCCCTCATAAATTAGGGCCTTCGGATCCTTCCCCTGGATTCTGGAAACTTCCACAATTCTCTCCTTATCCCTATAGCAATGAAACCACACCAGGAGAGGACGAGGACGTTGGTCCAGACCTGATCTCCGCGCCGTGACCCGGTGTGCCCTCTCAATCTTCAAGCCTTTCATTCCAGCCTCCAAGTTAAGGAACCGTTGGCAACCAGTCCTCAATAACTTCTGCAGGCCGCTCACCTTCCTTACCCTCTGGCAAACCAACGATCCGAATATTGTTTCTCCTGCCCCTGTTCTGAAGATCATCCACTTGGTCACACAAACTATGGACCCGCGTCTCCAAGGCTTGAATCCTATCCTTGGAGGAACTAGCATCATCTTCCACCATTGTGATTCGGTGCTCAACCTCATCCACCCTCTTTTCCAGGTCTCCCAGCTGCTGTTCATGCTTCTGCAGCATGAGAGAGATCGAGGCCTGCTTCTCCTCTATCTGCTTCCCCAACATCTCGCGAGATTTCGTAGGCTCCTTCACCAGGGCCTGGTAGGTAATCGAGTCCGAGGATCCTGCAGGTTGGGCCGTGGGTCCCACCTTGGACATTCCTCCTCCCTTCTTTGGCATCTCTGGATGGCTAAAACGGCGGTAAGTTAATTTTTCACAGTTTCCTGAGACTCCACGGCCATTCCAAATTCCCAGGATATCACAATGGTCCAGGATGGGCAGGTTGGAAGTCCATCCCACTTGTACTGTGGTGCAGAGCTCAGCAATGCAATCCTCCTAAATCGCCACCATCTTGGATCCCTGTAGACTTTAATCTTGATGTAGACTGAGGATGTCAGGTAGCATTGGTTTACACAAATGTTAGTGGAATTCTTTCTCCTCAGCTTGAGATAGGGTTCAACTGAAAATATTCAACTGGGATCAATAATTCCCTGCTTGGCAATATTAAGGATGTTGACCAAGGCTAGTAGGTGCAGTAAGAGACAGATCAGCCATGATCAAATGGAATGGCAGAACAGATCAGAAGGCTAAAAGGCCTCCTGTTCCCAGTCCTATGATGGATTCCTTTTAAAACTCCTCTCACTGCTTGATAGGTAAGGTGATTGCTGGTTTACTTCTCATTCTGTTATTGCCCAATCTCTGACAGGACAGCGATTTGGAAAGCTAGAGCATCTCGGGCTCAGGGAAGGGATAAATGGATCAGTCCCAAACTCACCTTTCTTGGTCAGCACCCACTGACCCTCCCCTGCTGGATGTGCTTGTTTGCAAACACCTGGTGAGGAAGAGATTGAAGCAGGGTTGTTGGGTAAGGGGCAGCTCTCCTCTACTGGCCACCTAGGTGAATAGCCTGTCAATAATCTCTCTCTCTCTCACACACACACATGGGTACTACAGGAAAATAGCTGGAAGTGACTGACATTTGTTTGTTGAATCCCAACAAGACCAGTGTCTGAGGAGAGGGAGGTGAAAGAAAATTGGCCCAGGAGAAAAAATCTTGGACTAAGTGAGCCGATGTATGGTTTGTCATCTCTTGACTATCCCTTTGCAGTCTGTATCTAGCCGACTTTGGCACCCACAGATTCCCCATAGCAACCTTATTCAGAGTGTCTGAACAGTCCTGCTGATAATAGTGGCATGTTGTTAAATTGCTTGAATCAACTCCCTTCAGTGATCAAAAGGTAATTTGGAAAGCAGCACCATTAGTGCTCAGAGTGGCTGAAGGCTGTCCTGGTTACTCAGCATGATCCCAGTGAAGAACCAGCAGGAAATATTAAAGTAAGCCACAGTTCGAACACAATCTGAACATGGCCTCTTATTAAAACGCCAGTCTTCAGAAAGGTCAGAATGCTAAGAGAGCACCTTAAGTGTTCTTCAAATAATAGCTCCCACTCCCTAATTTCAAATTCCATTGAATGCTGTGAATCGTGCATCAGGAAAATGATCTAAAATGAGGGAAATCGCAACATAAATTTCATAACTTAATTGCAGGAATCCATTTAACATTGTGACATTGCAATTGTTTTCAGAATATTTAAAAATTACGATTTTCACCAATTTATTGAAAATAAATTGTTCAGTACTTAATTTGCAGCTTTTCTGTTTCGCTTGGAGAAATAGCACCTAAAATAAATTAGAAGAAAATGAGTATTCCACAAACTATCTGCAACCCTCTCCATACCAACGTATTCACAGGTTAATGAATTGTTAAAGTCCTGTTATTTGTAAGAATCTGATTATTTAAGCTTCTCATTGACTCAATAATCTGTGCATTGTCTACTGTGGATCTATACTTCAGTATATCAATCCACTGTCAGTGATAAACTAATTGCTCTTCTAGGGGACGGTTCACCTCCATGCAGCAGGTGTAATGAGGGAACGTACAAATCTGTTACTGCCCTGACTCCTATCCAGCATCAGAAAGTGCTTCTGCATAATCATTAATGAGGAAAGGTTCAGTGGTGATGATTAGATAAAATTACTTTGAACGTACAGCCTAGATACAGGGCATGCAGCTCAATACTGTTCACATAGAATTCTTCCCACCTCTCTCCACCCAATCAAATCAGCATATGTTTCTAAACCTTTTCCCTTTCTCTTACTTCCATCTACGCTATTCAATCTCACCACTATTCACTGGCGATTAGGTAGCAAATGCTGGGCTTTCCAGCTGCACACAATTGAATATATTAGAAGTACAAGTTCCATATTCTATTCATTTCTCTGACCCCTAATTTTAGTCTTGTCCCCAGATGAATCTTCTCCACATCTCCTCGCTTCATCATTTTAAAGGTCTCATTCAGGCCACCACTTTCAGTTTCTCTTTTGTAGTGAACAGCGACTCAGTCTGTTTAATCTATCCTGATAGATAAAACAGCTCCGCCTGGTATCATACAGACTCAGCTTTGTCACAGAGCAACCTTTATTTTGCCTAATAAAATGCAAAAGCTCACATTTGTTCAGTTTGAAATTGTGAAATTGCGATTCCTTTTCTTTCTGCGAGCTGAGTGTGTGGGCTCACAGCACCAGAGACATGGGTTCAATTCCACCTTCGGGCGATTGTCTGCATGGAGTTTGCATGTTCCATCCATGTCTGTGTGGGTTTCCTCCCACAGTCCAAAGATGTTCAGGCTAGGTGGGTTAACCATGGTAAATGCAGGGTTACAGGGTTGGGAGTAAGTCTGGATGGAATGGTTTTCACAGGGTCAGTGTGGACTTGATGAGCTGAAATGCCTGCTTCCACACTGTCGGGATGTTTATGATTCATCGCAACTCTTCTTTTGAAATGGAACTTCTGATTGCCAAATTGAGATTGTTAATTGGAGTAGGCCATTCCCCCTCTTTGAACTTATTCCACCATTCAAATTCAATGATCTTCTACCTCAGTGCTATTTTCCTGCATTATCACCATGTTCCTGATATCGTTACTATCTAGAAATACACCAATCTCTATCTTGAACATATTGAATGATTGAGTTTCTACAGCCTTCTTGGGTACAGAACTCCAAAGACTCACCATCCACTGAGTGAAAGAATTCCTCTTCTTCTCAGTCTTCCCCTCATTCTGAGACTATGTCCTGATCCAGAGCCAGGAGAAAAATCCTTGCTGCATCAACTCTGTCGGACCCTATCAGAATTTTAAATGCTTCGAGGAGCTAGATTATATATTGTCCTACTAAACTCTGGAGAATACTATTCAGTGTTCACAACACAACAGGCTGGTCAGAATAGTGTCTTTAGTGCCCATTAGAGACTGCCCAAAGGGTGGGTGCCTCATGGTAGAGGTCACATGACCACAGCAGACCAGGAAGTAGACTTGTACATAACTGCATTTCAATCCAAACATTCCCCTTCTGATACAAACAAGCAGAGAACAATTGCGTGCGTTATCAAGTACATTTTGAGTTCCCTAAGTTACTCAATATACACACTATTCTTGCCATGAATTAGTAGCTCATTATTCTTGTCAGTCTCTCCATTTACATTGAACATTAAGGGTTGAACCTCACTGCTTTTTGGCTAAGTCCAAGTTGCATCGGTTTTCTAGGAGGGGATATTAACAAGAGGCTCTATGGGTTTTCACACTGTACCTTCTGCAACTTGCCACAGTAATGGCAGCCCCTGCTCCTATGATAGCTCCAGGTTCTGCTCCATCATACTGTGTGCAGTTTTCAGATTGAATCACCAGTTAGCAGACGGCCACCCAAAGATGAGCACCCATGCCACTCTTCTTTAAAGGATTGCCATGCTTCTGGCATTTGGAAGCTGCAGTGTTTGGTGAAGAGGGAGTCTTAAGAGACAGAGATGACTGAGAAGGGGATGTCAGCACCACAATTCTCCAAAAGGGACCAGAAGATCCTGGGCAGCAGGTTGGCACAAAGAGGAGGAGTCCTGGGGAACTGTCAGAGGATGATGCACCATCAGAATCAGTACCATCTTGAGGATGTGGGGGTTGGCCTGCAATGCAAATAGAAAGTCAATGACCTTCCCTGTTCCACCATGGTATGTCCCACATTCTGTTCTGTGCCATCTCACATAACTATCTCTGCTCACACTTGGCAAATACTTCTTGCTCTGATAGTCTGTTGAAGGAAATATCTTTTCTTTCCTGCCCTTGTTACCCTCGTCCTCCCACATCACTAACACCACATGCCTTCTGTACTGCCTCTTCACTCCTCCTTTGCACTCCAATTCCACTCATAGCTATTTCCTTTGCGTTGGTTCCTGATGGAAGATGACAGCATGGGATCCTCTGCCAGTTGTTTCCTGACTCAATGTGACACGGGGCCCCCAAGCATTGAATCTGTGGTTGCCCATCCCATCAAGCTCATAGCTTCACACTTTGCCAAGTCCTCACCTAACCATTTCCCATGTGCAGCCACCTGCCTAGATTTCCCAGCCAGCCTCTGAGATGTGAGGAGACCCTCTGGGATGCTCATACACTCACTGACCCCCTCCCATGGCCAGGGTATTCTGACTCTCATTGATCCTCTCCCCTCCTACAGTACCACCCTCCCAGCCATGTTTTGCTGCCTCTTGTAGATCCTGATGCCCCACCCCTCCACTCCCTCACGATTACTCTCCACCCTTCCTCAGAGATTCGGTCCCCAGGTCTAAGCTGCCGAGGTGCAGTCCCACAGCAATAGCCAGTGTTGCCACATTCCTCGTCCCCACCCCTGACAACCTTTCTCCCACTTTGCCTTATTTTCTGCGGATAGACCCAACAGATCGACCATCTCCCTCCCACTGCCATTCTTTCCCTCCTCCTCCTCCTCCTCCTCCTCCTCCTCCTCCTCCTCCTCCTCCTCCTCCTCCTCCTCCTCCTCCTCCTCCCTTCCATCACCCTTTCAGTGTCGGCTCCAATGTCTTTCTGTCTCCCCATGCCATCCCCGGTATGATCCTCTCCTGTCAACCCCCTCCCCTCAACCCTTCCTCATCTCACCCCCCACTCTCCATTTCTCTGGCACCGTTCCTCTCAAATCCTTCCCCTCACCTCTTCCTCTCCCCCACTCGTCTCACCTTCCTCACCTCTCACACCCCCTCACCTCCTCTCTCACCAGTCCCCCCCCCCCATCCCCTTCCCCATGCTTCCTGTGAGAAACAGCTCAAGATGATCTCAATGTCAAGATGGATTTTACCGGGCTTCTCTCTGATTTTGCTGCACTGCTCATCATAGGCCACATCCCTCAGGACCCATAGGACTCTACCCATTGTCCTTAAATTACACTAGTCTCTGATTGCATGTCATTGTTGGCTGTTAATCTGATGAAATTCCTTCCCTAGGGGATTGTCATTCCTGTTTCCTTTGTTGCTGTTGTGGTACTCATCGTTGTTCTGTTTTTATTGTTGGGTTGCACTGGGTCTGATGGTTGATGCGCAATCTGTGCAGGGTCATCTAGTGAACTCTCTCCAGTAGATGTGCTATGTTTTGATTGTGGTTAGCAATAGCCTTTTCTATTGTATCTCCACATCCATAAACTGGCAGAACCATCTTCTGCACTTCCATTGTGGGAAGATTAACTATCTCATGTTTTCTCTGTTGATACTCCTCTGGAGCTGTGGTTACACCAAATGGTAGAGGGGTCCTGTGGTAGAATTTAGCTGGCTGCCTGCATTTCTGTAGCACCACCCAAAGGGCAGTTGGAGTCACCAAATCAACACGTTCTGTGTGCAGTTCTCACATAGAGTCATAGAGATGTGCAGCATGGAAACAGACCCTTCGGTCCAACCTGTCCAAGCCGACTAGATATCCCAACCCAATCTATTTCCACCTGCCAGCACCTGCCCCATATCCCTCCAAACCCTTCCTATTCATGTACCCTTCCAGATGCCTTTTAATTGTTGCAATTGTACCAGCTTCCACCACTTCCTCTGGCAGCTCAATCCATACACGTACCACTCTCTGTGTGAAAATGTTGCCCCTTAGGTCTCTTTTATATCTTTCCCCTCTCACCCTAAACCTATGCCCTCTAGTTCTGGACTCCCCCACCCCAGGAAAAAGACTTTGCCTGTTTACCCTATCCATGCCCCTCATAATTTTGTAAACCTCTATAAGGTCACCCCTCAGTCTCCGACGCTCCAGGGAAAACAGCCCCAGCCTGTTCAGCCTCTCCCTATACCTCAAATCCTCCAACCCTGGCAACATCCTTGCAAATCTTTTCTGAACCATTTCAAGTTTCATAACATCTTTCCGATAGGAAGGAGACCAGAATTGCACACAATATTCCAACAGTGGCCTAACCAATGTTCTGTACAACCGCAACATGACCTTCCAATTCCTGTACTCAATACTCTGACCAATCAAGGAAAGCATACCAAACGCCTTCTTCACTCTCCTATCTACCTGTGACTCCACTTTCAAGAAGCTATAAACCTGCACTCCAAGGTCTCTTTGTTCAGCAACACTCGCTAAGACCTTACCATTAAGTGTATAAGTCCTGCTAAGATTTGCTTTCCCAAAATGCAGCACCTCACATTTATCTGAATTAAACTCTATCGGCTACTTCTCAGCCCATTGGCCCATCTGATCAAGATCCCGTTGTAAACTGAGGTAACCTTCTTCGTTGCCCACTACACCTCCAATTTTGGTTGTCATCTGCAAACTTACTAACTATATCTCTTATGCTCGCATCCAAATCATTTATCTCACACTGCGGGATTGGAAGAACAATGGCTTCATTGCTAGTTTTCTCATGTCTAACATCAACATTGATACAAGACATTGCTACTTCAAAAGAATGAGTTACAGGTCAGTTTCATTCATATCCTTCAAAGCATGTATTTTAGAAGTAATGCTGGAAGCAATTAATCAGAACTGAGATTAGAACTAAACAACAGCTCAGATCTCTGGTCTCCAGGTAATTGGAAAGTGGATAGACCTGGGGAAAGATTGGCACTGTGACCTCCCAACACACTGACTACATAGTCATTGTCCAAGAACTTTAAATTTTTGACAGACAGCATATAAAGTCCCTCAAATCTGAGTTAGTACCAGTGATTTCAAAAAGTTTCCAACTCACTGAGTATTTAGCAAGGAAAAGGTAGAAGAATTAAAACCAGCTCTAACACTTGGCCAACCATAAAACTGAATCTCCCCTCCCCCTGTCCAGTCACTCATACTGATCCCTTTCCTTAACTGGTGACTTCTGATCTCCCCTGAGCAGCTGATAACCCCCTCAACACATTTGCAGTACCTCAGCCATCTGTCACCCTCCCCCATCACCAACTTGCCACCAAACACTCTTACTCGCATTCCTGATGAAGGGTTTATGCCCAAAACATCGACTCTCTCGCTCCTCAGATGCTTCTTGACCTGCTGTGCTTTTCCAGCACCACACCCTTAACTCCCACTCACTTACCTTCAAAACTATTAAAGAGGCTTGTTGGGGTGGGGGGGGGGGGGGAAACATTAGAACTGTATTACTTTCTGGAATAGGGCAGCATTTGCTATAAAAAGATACGTGACTTCTACATCGATCCATCCTGATACTGCCTTTGTGATTTATCTGGGTGGATCTGTTGGGATCTGTTGGCCCCAAAAATTCCTGGGCAGTGGATAAGTACCTTTTTGTTAGATCTAGGTCAAAAATAGAAATTGGGAAGATTTGGGATAATTAATTCAATGGATTCCTAAACAGGCAATTAGAAGATGGGCAATAAATGCTGATCTTATCAGAAAATATCAACATGCTATGAAGAAATAGCAGATATGCAATGAAGAGTAAAGTTGTGAAGTGAACCACGGTGGCACAGTGGTTAGCACTGCTGCCTCACAGCGCTGGAGACCCGGGTTCAATTCCCGCCTCAAGCGACTGACTGTGTGGAGTTTGCAGTTCTCCCCGTGTCTGCGTGGGTTTCCTCCGGGTGCTCCGGTTTCCTCCCACAGTCCAAAGATGTGCAGGTCAGGTGAATTGGCCGTGCTAAATTGCCCCTAGTGTTAGGTAAGGGGTAGATATAGATATAGATGTAGGGGTATGGGTGGGTTACGCTTCGGCGGGGCGGTGTGGACTTGTTGGGCCGAAGGGCCTGTTTCCACACTGTAAGTAATCTAATCTAATCTGGAGTATCATGGATTCACTTTGGACATTGTACTTTAACATATAATTTGATCTCACCATAATTCATTGTTATCACAATGTCATGTGATAACACTGGAAATTCTGAGTTAAAACATGGTATGATCTCAGAGCATTGGGGGGGCTGGTCTGAGATCTAATGGCATTGGATGTATGTTGAGGGCATTCACGATGGTTCTGGGAACACCAACTAAGGATCTGAAAAGGCCAAGGGCATATTGAGTGATTTTTTCCACAAAGAATGCTAAAGTACCCAACAGTCAGGGGACAGGTAAGTGTTAACATTCTAGCAACTTTTCCCTTTGGAAGATTTACACAGTAGGCTGTCAATGGACTATACACACTATAAGACAGAGATTTATATGATGAAAAGAGCAAGTGCACACTCTGTGATTCCTGCCCCATACTTCACATCTTTCACTTTGGCATCACACTTATTAATTCCTTTACTTAATTTCAACTGAACATTTACAAAATAAAGCAAAAATAAAGAAAGAACGATTCTGAACAAGTTATTCCAAAAATTGGCCATCTAACTTCTGTACTGTCTGAAAAAATGGTTTGGTAAAATAATTAATTAAAAACTTCAATATAACAAGATTAACTTGACTGTAAAATTGCTTTCCTATTCTCTGCATGTCAGTGTTGATATTAGCCACGATAGTGAAACTCTGTTTAACCTGGCCTGCTTCAGAACTCCCTGCGGGCAACTCCTGGTAATTGCAGCAGTTTAGAATTTTCTGACTCCAAACCAGATGATTGGCTTTTCAATTTCTTGTACTCTGAATTTGTGTACAAGATATGGTACGCACTTAATAAGGGAGATATTAATTTTAAAGACTTGGCATTGAGCCAAGGTCTTCTTAATTAAACAAAAGAAGCTGCAATTCTGAAATAAAACATCAAAAACACTCAACTACCTGGAAAGGGAAAAGACTGCTTTATACTTCAAGGATTTTTCCTCAGAACTGAATCTCTTTGACCATATTCATTAAAATAAATGAAGTTCTGCAAGATTTATTCTCATTTGAGACCTATCGACGTTTCCTTTGCAAGAAGACACTCAGCATTGGTTATGCTGACCATAGTCGACATGTTCATGACTTCTAATATTGTTTGACTCACCCCTTACAGCACTCTAGTAAAGAGGAATGCTCTCCATGTTGTGCATTAAAGTTCTTGTCCAATGTGCGAATTGACAAATTAACCTATGTGTAACATTGCTTTCATTATCTCATCATGGATCAATGTTCATGAACTAAAAGCGTTAATTGGCTGGTGCGAAGGCTGTGTGATACATTGTAGCAAGGGAAAGATGAACATCAATAATGTTACATCTTTCTTATTCAGTTTCAGAGATCTGACTCAATAATCCAATGTTCTCTTGCAACTCACAGATTGTATTCCAATAAAAGATATTTAAAAATATATAAGTGCCAAAAGATATCCGTTCACTAAAGCAGATAACTTGAATGTCAACAATATAACAAAAAGGCACTGATGAGGTTGGATTCATAATTGTAATCAATACAGCACTACACATGAGGACATTGGATTAGAGACAATGATTATCACATTTAAGAGAATAAAGTTAGAGCTAACATTTCATTATGTGTTGTCATGGAAACTCTCAATGGTTTTTTTCTTCCAGTTGGATCAAATCTATTTTTAGAATTAATACTCTAGGTTTCACCATAAGGATGAATAGATACATCATGTGATGGGATGGAGTATTTGAGAGAAGGGAGCTCCTACTGGGTTTTGTATTGCTATTCTGCTATCAGCTGATCAACATGGGGAAGTGTGTGGGTATGTGTCAGCCAAGGCTCAGTGCTACAATTTGCCACGGTCACTCAACGTATTGAAGAGGTTAACTACTTTTTCTGTCAAACTGCCCCTATAACGTAAGTAAAGAGAAGAAGGAAACATAAGTGAGTGAGGAAAGGAAGCCTTTGTCAGATCACCAGGAAACTCAATGCATAAATTGGTTCCACAACACTTGCAGACCACTGTTGGATATCAAGCAGCATGATCCTTCTCAGAGCTCCGATGCATTATCTTCACCTGATAGAAACCGAATTAGGTACAGCTATTCTGCTGTCATCTTACAAGCCTGGGCTTATCCCCTTTGAACTGGAGGAGATACCGGGGCTCAGTTCCAATCTCTGAACTTTAATGATCTGTGGAAGCCTGATTCTAATTGATTCCCAGTTGTCCAAACAGCTCAATCTTGTTTCAGTCGAATGACTCCCAATGCACCAGCTCAACACTGATTGTAATCTCTCTCCTATCATGTGGATCAAGCCATCTTACTGGCTGAAACAAGGTATTGACCATTTTATTTGTAGTAGTAACAAGATATTCAAAGTCCAAGCAGTGAGTGGATCAAGTATAAATGTGAAGAGAAAAACTAAGGGGCTCACAGATAGACACAAAAATAAAGTCAGGTTAGTACTCCATTTAGAAACCTGACATGGTCAACCTTAGTTTTATGAAGATCCCGAGCTGGGAGAATGGGCCAAGAAAAGTTAATTGGTGATTGGTGAACTTCAGTTAATCAGAAAGCAGATTTTGTGTCAATCAGGAAGCAGTCTTTTCAAAATAAAAAGAGAGAATGCTGGATGAGCTCAGCAGGTCTGGTAGCATCTGGGAGAGAGAAACAAAAATTAATGATTTGAGTGGAATGGAACTTTTTCAGAGATGAGAAAATAAACTCAAGAAAAAAACGCATTGGAGGAATTCAAATAAATGCATCAGACAGGGCTGATGATCTGAAGTTGTTGAATTCAATGTTTAGTCAAGAAGACTATAAGCTGCCTAAAGAGCCTTTTGAATCTGCCATTCCCTGGGATCTTCAAAGAACTGAAATTGGCCTGTTATCAAAAAGATAAGAAATGTTGTATATCGGTGAGGATGCAGTTCCTCAATAACTGCTGTTAAAAAAGAATTTGGACAGGCATCAATCCCTAGGACACCCTCAGCGAACACAAAATTAAAAGACAACAGTTCTCAGCACGTGGACATAGTTGGCAAGTGTTAATTGCATGTCAGTTGTGTGCAGGTAGTGGGTGTGAATTGAAGTTTCACTTGAGCATTTGCTGCCTGACCTGCTGTGCTTTTCCAGCACCACACTCTTGACTCTAATTCTCCAGCATCTGCAGTACTCACATTAGTCAGACATAAAAAAAGACACCTACCGAAACTGTTGGATGGCTGAATTAGGAGGTGCAGCTTGAGTTTGCCCCCTGCAGGGTGTTTTACCTTTTGTGACAAAACTTATGTAACATAAGCTGACTGTGGGTATTGCAGTATTGATAAATCTAACAGATATTTGCAAGAACTAACTATTTGATATAAACATTTTGTTTTTCAAGAAAATAAATATCTAGGCTAGTGTTAAGCGTTGTTTTACAAGAGAGGAGTCTGCTTCCAGCGGAGTGTCATGCTTCAAGTCATCTGGGGTCAGATGGCATGTGGTTATATCCTCAGGTATCGTGATAGTGATGATACCATGAACATGTCTCTTGCAGGCACACTGACCATGTGGCATTATATAAAATCCACCATTTCATAAAGTCAAAAACTGAGCTACACAGACTTTGTTTGATTATTCATTCATCATGGCATTGACTCCAGCACTTTCCTGCAATAATTGTACAAACAAGTAGAATAAAGTTTACGAAACTAACATTCCAAACTTTACAGAATGTTTTGGAGGTGGTTTGACAATTCATTCCGACCTGATAATTATGCGTTGTTCTGCAGAGGTACATGTCAGACTCTTGGTTGCCAATTTGCTTATCTTGCTGCTGGATGTGGTCCTCAGCCTTGTCACACAGTCATTAATATTGGAATGTTCTTCCACTCGTTCTTTGTACATAATTGGTGTTCTGCACATTGGTTTGATCTGGATTCTGTTCCTTCACCATGCTTAGTAATGACTTTATGATCTAGCTGGTTGCATATCTAGGAAACCTTTGCTGGTATCCAAATATCCGTATTTTTATTTCGAACACCTAATTTGCAATTGTGGTCATTCTCTCCCTGCTCATTCATTGTTTTCAATCTTTGAAGACAAATCTTTTGGAATGGTTAAATGATTAGTTGCTGGCAAGGTCATTTACACTTACTTTCTGAGAAGAGTTGTGCTGGGCATGGTAATTCCTCCTTCGTGGTGTTGTATGAAAATGCAATGGTGCAATGTAAAAATCTTATTATGTTGCTTAATACTCAAAGATCATTGATTTGATGGTAATTCTGTTAGGCTGTTTGAACTTAGACACTGGGTTGACAATATGATATTGGTCATACTCTGCTTAGTATCTGTCTTGAAATCGGCATGGGGTCTCAGTGGTTAGCACTGCTGTCTCATAGCACAAAGGACATAGGCTCAATTCCAGCCTGGCAACTGTCTGTATGGAGTTTGTATGTTCTCATAGAACATAGGACATTACAGTGCACACAGGCTCTTTGGTCCTCGATGTTGCACTGCCCTGTGAAACCAATCTGAAGCCCATCTAACCCACACTATTCCATTCTTGTCCAAATGCCTATCCAATGACCATTTAAATGACCGTAAAATTGGCAAGTCTACACCTGCTGCAGGCTGTGTGTTCCAAGCCCCTACAACTCTGAGTGAAGAAACTCTGACATCTGTCCTATATCTATCATGCCTCAATTTAAAACTTATACCCCCTGGTGCTAGCCATCAAGAACCTAGGAAAAAGGCTCTGACTGTCCACCCGATCTAACCCTCTGATGATCTTATATGTTTCAATTAACTCACCTCTCAATCTTCTTCTCTCTAATGAAAACAGTTTCAAGTCCCTCAACCTTTCCTCATATGACCTTCCCTCCAAACCAGGAAATATCCTAATAAATCTCCTCTGAACCCTTTCCAAAGCTTCCACATCCTCATCGTCACCATGTCTGTCTGGGTTTCCTCTGGGTACGCCAGTTTCCTCCCACAGTCCAAAGATGTGCAAATTAAGTGGATCAGCCATGGTAAATTGCTCGTAATGTCCGAGGATATGCAGTCTAGGTGGATCAGCCTTAGGAAATAGAGGGTTACAGGGCTAGGCTATGGGGTGGCGGGTCTGGAAGAGATGCTGTTTGGAGGGTCAGTGCAACTCGAAGGGCCAAATGGCCTGTTTCCACACCATAGGGGTTCTATGGTTTGTCAGTGAAACATAATTCATTGTCAGAGACTACCTGACCAGGGAGACAAAATAAACTGAAACTTGCACACTCATTGTATCAATAACGACATTGCTTATTGTGTTGCTAAGTTGTGGGATACTGAGGACCTTACCAAAATAATCAGTCACAAAGAATAAACACTTTGAGTAAGTCCATTGCTACTTTAATCCAAGAAGTACATTGAGGCACCTCTGCTTTTTGAGTTCGTCTATTTGGCAGGTCTCACGTCCATTCATGAGTCATTAGATATCCTGAACCATCCTTGGCCATTCACATGTCAGCTGTCTTCTACTTTCAGTGCCAACGTGTCCTTTGTGTAACATACATATGATTTCTTGGAATAATGATTTCAGTGCTGGGACTTACGTCTCCTTGAAAATGACTTAATTGTTTACCAATTTCAGCTCTCTATGACCAAAATAAACAAATTTTCTTGGGTGGTACTATATCAGCCACCCCTGGATAATGGTCTCTTGCAACTCATGTAGTTGTTCATGTTCGGTCATTGCTGATTACAATTGTTCACACTGGCTTTGGTCAACCTTGAGAATGCCTTCAACTTCATAGTCTAGAAAATCAACGTGTGGGTCAAATGAAATGTCATGGTCTTTGTATGGATTGTATGGAGCATGTCAAACATAACCATTCTAGTAGCTAGCCTTGTATCACGCTCCAAAGTTATTGTTGCACCTTTTTAAGTAGACACTGCACATGTGGCAATGCACTTGGTAGTAGACCGTGATATATCATTTCTAATGGCTTCATTTCTTAGCAAATAAGTACATGTGAAACTGTATGATGCCCAGTACCAGAGTTAATGGCCCACTCCATATTGGAATTGTTTGCTTGCACAAATGATAAGGCTTTTGAACCAAAAGCAACATGTTTTTCGTCTTGACAAAGACATGCCATTATACCTTCTTATAATACACTGACTTCAAGAATCATGAATTTCACGTAGTGGTGAAATTGCAGTAGGCAAGCTATTGCTGACAGAACCTGCTTGAGACAATCAAAGATGGTTGTCTTGATATATATAAGGGATGGTCCTTTAGTGGAGATATTTTATCTGTGAATGAAGAAACATATGGCGAGAGGAAGTTTAAAAATTTCCGAGGCAATGTCAGCATTTGTCTCACGTCTTCAATCTTTTCTGCATGGGAACAGACTCCATGGGTGGAGAAAATGGAGCCAAGGTAAGTCTGGCTGATATTGATCTGACACTTCCTGCTGTTAAATACCCAATTCACATCTTTGAGCTGGAGATTGTTGTCATGCTCTGCCTTTGTCCATGGCCATCATCAAATATACAAACACAGTAAGATACATTCTCAACCCTACTTGTGTGCTGCTGGAATAAGCCTTGGCTCACTGATAGCACCAAAGGCAACTGTTGGAAACAGCAGAGTCCAAACGACATCCTAAATGTCATGAACGCTTGGGACTGTTCTGCTAAACTAAACATCTAACTTGGAAAATACTATTTTTCCCTGTAATTTATGATTTCATTTTTCCGATGTTAGCATTTTGTGTGGGCAACTTTTGTTTTAGTTTTGAAGTGTACAGGTTGAGGCCCTTTGAATCTCAACAATTTCTTATGCTGCTGCCTTTCTTTAAAGTGCATGTGATGGACCTACACCAGGCTGAGTGGTGGCTGGCCTTCTGAATGAACAATTTTATTCCATTATGTTCGGCTCGAGGCTTCTTCTGACCAGGCATGCTGCACCTCTTTGGATTATCAATAAATAGGGTTACATCATTCTGAAGATGCACTTCAACATCACCCTTAACATTGCCAATCGTGTTAAATTCAGCTGGGCACAGGCAATTGAGATTGACTAATTCTATTGCATCATGTGTAATGTTTGAATCTCCTGAATTATAACTATATATTGATCTGTGTATATTGACTATCCTGCCATATCAGGGCCATTGGTATCTACCAGGTAGAATACTTTGAGAAGCCAAAGTGAGCTTCTGCAATGTGATGCTGCCCAAGTGCAGAATTGGTGATTTATTATACACAATAAGATGGTCTCTCCTGGAGACAGTACCATGGAGTATCATTTTCTGAGGTGTCTCGCTGCCAGGATATGTAGCTTTTAGCAGTGGAGTAAAGGTTAGCTCCAGTTCTTCATCAATTGGCTGTCCAGAGATCAACCAGCATTTATTTCCTGTCTGTAAATATCCTTGAAACCACAATAATTTCCATTTGGGAGGTACAATTAGAGGACTGTTAGCTGGGGATTCTAGGATTTTGACCCAGCCATGATGAAAGAATGTTAATTACATTTTAACGTCAGGATGGTGGGAAATTTGAAGGAAACTTAGATTGATGGAGTTTCTGTAAAAGCTGGGAAAACACTCATATCTTGGAACACACACTCCCTACAGCCCCTTTGTGTCAGTTTAGATTGATAGTTCACAGGCAGTTCATCAGATGACTCAGTACTTCACGTGGAATCCTACAATGATATTCCACTGGAAATATAAAGGTATTTATAATTATTGCATGACTGCCTTTTTTTTCCTGACTTGCTGCAGTGTGCTGGCAATGTAAGGAGGGGTATCTTGCTGCAAAGTCCTAGTCCAATGCCTCAAACTAATGAGGTCAGGTTTTAACCCCAGGGAGCAGTTGAACATAAAATAAAAACAAACATTCCGAAGAAACTTAACAGGTTTGGTAGCATCTGTAGTGAGAGAAACCGGGTTAACATTTTGATTCAAATGTGACTTTTCTTATTGGAAGCAGCGCATAAAATCTAAGATGTTGTGCTGTTCAGTGAGGGGGATGGGGTTGGAGTGTGAAGGTTTAGTTAGAAGAGAAGAGAATTTTGGGTTAGGCACAGTGTCTCAGTGACCTGCAGCCTCACAGCACCAGGAATCTAGGTTCAATTCCACCTGAGGGTGACTGTGTGGAGTTTGCAAATTCTCCCTGTGTTTGCAGGCATTTCTTCCGGGTGCTCCAGTCTCCTCCCACAGTCCAAAGATGCGCAGATTAGGTGAATTAGCCATGTTAAATTACCCCATAGTGTCCATAGATGTGCAGGCTAGTTGGCTTAGCTATGGGAAACGCAGAGTTACAAGGATAGCATTGGGGGTGGGTCTGTATAGGATGCTCTTTGGAGCATCAGTTTAGAATGGATCAGCCAAATTGTCTACTTCCACCCTGTAGGGCTTCTATGATTCTACATCAGGATGGTGAGTGGCTTGGAGGGGAACTTGCAGGTGGTATTGTTCCCATATATTTACTGCTCTTGTCCTAGATGGAAATAGTAGTGGGTTTAAAAGGTGCTGTCTAAGGATTACTGCAGTGCACCTTGTAAAAAGTACACACTGATTCAGTGGTGGAGGGAGTGAATGCTTGTGGATGTGGTGTCAATCAAGAAGGCTGTTTTGTCCTGGATAATGTCAAGTTTCTTGAGTGTAATTAGAGCTGCACTCATCATGCAAGTATGGAGAATTCCATCACACTTCTGACTTGTGCTTTGTAGATAGTGAACAGGTTTTGGGGAGTCAGGAGGTGAATTACTCTCTGCAGTACTCCTAGCCTCTAACCTGCTCCTGTAGTCATTGTGTTTATGTGGTGACTCCATTTGAGTTTCTGCTCAATGGTAATCCCAAGAATGTTGGTAATGGGGGATTCAGACATGGTAACATCATTGATTATCAAGGGGCAGTGTTAGATTGTCTCTTATCGGTGATGGTCATAGCCTGGATTTGGTGTGGCGCGAATGTCATTGTCACTTGTCAGTGCAAGCCTGGATATTATCCAACTCTTGTTATGTTTGAACACGGACTGAGAAGTTACAGACAGTGCTGGCCATTGTGTAATCATCAGTGAGCAGCCCCACTTCTGGCGTTGTGATGAAGGGAAGATCATTGATGAAGCAGCTGTAAATGGTTGGGCATAGGATACTACCCTAAGGAACTCCTGCAGAGATGTCCTGGAGCTGAGATGAGAGATGTCTAACGCCACAACCATCTTCTGATGGACCAGGTATGAATCCAACCAGCAGAAAGTTTGCTAGCTGATACCCATCAATTTCAGTTTTGCTGGGGCTCCTTGAGGCCACACTCAATCAAATGTAGCTTTGATATCAAGCATCACTTTAACCTCACCTCTGGAATTAAGCTTTTTTGTCCATGTTTGAACCAAGGCTGTGATGAGATCAGGAACTGAATGGACTGGCAGATTATTGCTGAGCAGGTGCTGCTTGATAGCACTGCCGATGCCACCTTCCATTACTTTACTACTGATGATTGAGATTAAACTAATAGGGCAGTGATTATCCGGGTTGGATTTTTGTGTATAGAACATGCCTGGGTCATTTTCCACATTGTTAGGTGGCTGCCAGTGTTGTAACTGCATTGGAACAGCTTGGTTAGGGGAGCAGCAAGTTCTGGAGCATAAGTCTTCAGTACTAATGCAGGAACATTGTCAGGGCCCAAAGCCTTTACAGTATCCAGTGCCTCCAATCGTTTCATACATTATGCGGAGTGAATCAAATTAGCTGAAGACTGGTATCGTGATGCTAGGGACCACTGGAGGATTCCAAGATGGATCATCCATTCAGCATTTATGGCTGAAGATAGCTGTGAATGCTTCAGCCTTATCTTTTGCACAGATTAGCTGTACTCTTCCATTATTGAGGATGGGATTATTTGTGGACCCTCCTCCTCCAGTAAGTTGTTTAATTGTCCACCACCATTCATGACTGGATGTAGCAGGAGTGCGGAGCTTAGATCTGATCCAATCATTGTTGGATCGCTTAGCTCCGTCTATCATTGCTGCTTATGCTGTTTGGCTGCAAGTAGTTCTGTTTGGTAGCTTCAAGTGACACCTCATCTTCAAGTATGCCTGATACTGCTCCTGCCATGCCCTCCTGCACTTTCCATTGAACCAGAGTTGATCTCCTGGCTTGATGGTAATAGTTGAGTGGGGCAATATGCCGTACTATGAGGTTGCAGATTGTGTTGGAATATAATTCTGTTGATCTCCCAAAGCACCTCATGGATGTCCAGTCTTGAGTTGGTAGGTCTGTTCAAAGTTTGTCCCATTTAGCATGGTGATAGTGCTTCTCAACATGATGGAAGGTATTCTTAATATGAAGGTGGGACTCCATCTCCACAAGGACTGAGCAGTAGTCACTCTTACTGATACTGCCATGGACAGATGCACCTGCAGCCGGTAGATTGGTAAGGATGAGATCAAGTATGTTTATCTTTCTTGTTAGTTCCCTCACCTTCTTCTGCAGACCCAATCCAGCAGCCATGTCCTTTGGGACCCGACCAGCTTGATCAGTACTACTGTTGCCAAGCCATTCTTGGTGGTGGGCATTGAAATCCCCCACCCAGAGTACATTGTACACTCTTGCTGTCTTCAGTGCTTCCTCCAAGTATTGTTCAACATGGAGGTACACTGATTTATCAGCCAAAGGAAAACAGTATTTGGCAATCAGCAAGAGGTTTCCTTGCCATGTTTAAACAGAAGCCATCAAGGGTTCCGGAATCGATGTTGCGGACTCCCAGGGTAATGCCCTGCCGACTGTCTACCATTGTGTCACCACATCTTCTGGGTCTGTCTTGCCGGTGGGATAGGACATATCCAAGAATGGTGATGTCAAGGACGCTTTCTGTAAGATATGATCCCATGAGTATGACTATGTCAGGCTATTCCTTGACCAGTCTGTGGGATAGTTCTCCCAGTTTTGGCACTAGCCCCAGATTTTAGTCAAGAAGATTTTGCAGAATCGGCAGGGCTGTTACTGCAGTTGTCTTTTCTGTCTTCACCAGGTGCTCCATCAGTTTCATTTCTTTGTTGGGACTTTGTCACATTTGATAGCTTGATAACTGAATAGCTTGCTAGATGACTTCAGAGGGCAGTTGAGAGTCAACCGCATTGCTGTGGGTCTGGAGTCACATGTAGCCAGACCAGTGAAAATGAAAGATTTCCTTTCTTGAAGGGCATTAGTGAGCCAGATGGGTTTTTCTGACAATCAGTAATAGCTTCTTGGTCATCATTAGAATCTTAACTCCAGATTTTTAAAAAATTCAAATTCCACCCTCTGTAGTGGTGGGTTTTGAATCCGGGTCCCTCGAACATTAGTTGATTTTTTGGATTAATAAGCCATCTTGGCCATTGCCTCTCCCTTAAGTTAAACTCTGAACTAGAATAATTAACTGCCGACAAAGAAAGAGTATATTCAAAGTAACTAGAGTAAGGAACAGACAAAGTGTTTTGTGAATGGTAAACAATGGGCCCTGTGGAACAGAAGCGGATGCAGCTGCTTGTCTGGGGACAGTTAGATAATGTACAGTCTTGAGGAATGATGATAGAAACCTTCATACCAGACTGGTTCAAAGTCTGGTATTCATTATGAGATATAGAGAAGGATCAGACTCAACACTGATCATAAGTTCACATGATGTTACCACAGCCAGTTAATTGGATGAGTATTTTGATGATAGTCAGCTGAAATGGCTAAATAACTGTATTTAAACTGCATGTTTACCTTTCTCCAGTGAAGATGTCCTTGGACTGCCCAGTCTCTCTCTCTCTCAACCAGTGCACAACAATAAACTCTTTTGTGCCTGAAGTGGACCCAGGTGTTGAGTGATTCATTTACTCATTCCACCCCATCAGTCACCATGACGCCATGTGGACTGACAACCGAACAGCTCTGAATCTGAAACAGTCAGACCCATCATCCCAGTCTTCCACCAGCTCTCAATAACAATATGTCTCTCATCTTAATGTAACTTGTACCACATTGCTTTCTTGGAATTAGTTAATTGTTTAAGACGAGGGCCTCTTGGACTACTATGTTAGGTCAAGTAGGCTGCATAGATACCAACCAGGACAGCAGCAGCAAACCTGCCAGACACAATGAGCAGTGGTAGGGGACTCAGCTTGGGGACTCATTGAAACACAGCTGCAGACCAAAGACAGAAATGTGTGAGAGCAAGCTGCTGAATTCAAATGGCAATCAACTGGATGATGCAGTTATGCTTGCAGACTAAATGGAGGTGTTCCACAAGTCAGTCATGCAACCTGCATTTTGTTTCCCCATTGCGCATTGTGAAGAGTGAATGCAATGAGGAGAGATGAAGCATCAGGGCTGGTTTAACAGCTCCCACAATTGCTTTGTGGAATGGGGACAAGGTGGAGGGGATGGTTACCAGCAGTGGACTAGATTGTCATGGAGGAAAATGTTTATTTGGAATGAAGACAGATGTGGGGAGGGGGAAGATGTGTTTAGTGACCTTGCGTTTAAGGTAGCCATTTAAAAGGTGGAACTCTCCCCAGACGCAAGTCTGGATTCGGATGGACAATGAAAATGTTCAAGACTCTTTTAGGGAAGATTATTGAGTCATATGGAATCAAGACTTGAGTTAAGGGATATATTGTCAATGACTTAGATGAATGGTGGAATACAAGCAAGGATGAATGATCTTCTTTTCCTTTGTTGCCATGTAACTTTGTCACTACAGCTCAAGAACTGATTTTCAACCTTGATGGTCACTTTGGTTCAATGCCATACTGTATCATCATGAAGAGCTGCATAATGGCGCTTTAAAAAGGATTGACTCAGCACACTGTTTAAGTGCAGCAGGATGAAATATTGCTGTGTTTTTAAAGCCACTCTCACTAATTATTTGATCTATACGCCTTTATAAGGTGATCAGTCACAAGTGGCAATGTTTAAATATACAGATTTATGGAAGACAGATAAAATTTGGATATTGTATCTGAATCAGTCACTGTCACATTACTAATTTGGTTCTGTTGTTAACAATCAATCAAATACTAATAGACAATAAAATTAATTGAATTTAATTTCATTACAGGAGCACTCCTGCTATCCTGCCAGTACTATACCATTTTACCAAGTTTTACAAAGGTGACCAGACTGGAATTCCATGAACTTCTCTCCAGGCCCCTCCCATCTGTAACTTGGCCCATTGAAAGTGCCTCCTCCTCTCTAAATCTGTTAGCATTCAGTTAATAATCCATCTTTGTGTTTTTGCTACCAAAGTGAATAACCTTAACGTTATCCACATTATACTTTATTTGCCATGCATTAGTGCACTAATGCAACTTGTTCGAACCACACTGAAGCATCTATGCATCCTCCTCTATGATCACCTCCCAACCAGCTTCATGTCATCTACAAGGAGATATTGCATTTAGTTCTGTCATTAAATCATGAACATGTATTGTGAATAGCTGGGGTCCCGAGCATTAAACCCTGCAGAAGCCCACTAGTCACTGGCTGTTATTTGGAAAAAGACTAATTTATTCTTACTCTTTGTTTCCTGTCTGCTATCCAATTCTTGACCCATGTCAGTTCACTATCCCAATCCCATTTTACATGCCATTTTATGTATCTTTATTACAAACCTTCTGAAAGTCTATTAGCATTCAGTTAATAATCCATCTTACTGTTTTTGCTACCAAAGTGAATAACCTTAACATTATCCACATTATACTTTAGTTGCCATGCATTAGTGCACTAACGCAACTTGTTCAAACTACACTGAAGCATCTATGCAGCCAGTGACTAGTGGGCTGCCGCAGGGTTTAATGCTCGGACCCCAGCTATTCACAATACATGTTAATGATTTAATGACAGAACTCAATGCAATATCTCCTTATAGGTGACATGAAGCTGGTTGGGAGGTGATCATGGAGGAGGATGCATAGATGCTTCAGTGTGTTGAACAAGTTGCGTTAGTGCACAAATGCATGGCAAATAAACTGAATGCTCATAAACCACATCCACTGGCATCCCCTTATCAACTCTCTTAGTTACATGCTCGCAAAATTCCAGTAGATTTGAGAAGCATGATATTCATAAAGCCAAGTTTAATCTGACTAATCCTGTCATTGTTTTCCAAGTGCCCTATTAAATCGTTTAGAATGGACTCTAGCATGTTCCCACTAACAATAACAGACTAATTGGTTTATAATTTACTCTTTTCTCTCGATATTCTTTTTCAAATAGTGAGGATACATTAGCTACTATTAGAACACTTGCCGATTTTTCATTATTTTTCTTTTATTAATTTTTGTGTGGAGCTGTGATCTGGGAACTGTGAGCTAAAGGTGACTTTTGGGGTGGTTAATATCTTGTGTTAAAATGAAATCAGAACAAACAAGCTTTTGTTTACTTGTGAGGCCAGGCCTGAAAGTTAATTTCAGGTTGGTTCCTAGTCAAAAGGTGCTACAGATGCTTTGACACCAGGGAAGACCATCATGTTTAAACAGACAGCAGAAGTTGGCTGTTAATAAGGTCATTATCTGGGAATGGATTCCAGCAAGTCTGGAAAAGACCTTGTGTTTAAGCAGATGGTAGATGTTGAATGGTAATTTGGACTTCATGGAGAAGACAGTCAGTTTGTCAGGGAGTGGTCAGAGTTGGAAATGCGTTTTGGACTGTGGTTTCTGTGAGAAAAGGAATCTGGCTGTAAATGCCGCAGCATGAAGATTTGAAAGCTCCCTGCCATCCTCTCTTCTCAGCTCTTGGAAGCTCAGATTAGAAGCCTAAATTATACTTATTGCTGCCTTTCTCTGAGTGAACTATGATGGTGACCCTGATTAAAATCTTCAGAAAATCAATGAAGAAACCATCGTCTATGCCTGTGGAACAACACATCATGAATGCCACTTTAAGTAAGTTTTTTTAAATTTAATTTTTATCCCTTAACTGTGTTTGTCTATCTGTCTTTTGTATGAATGGGGCTGAAAGCAAAGCCTTTGAGTTTAAAGCCAGACCAGCTGGATTACTTTGTTGTTCAATTTCTTTCTGCTAAATTCATTATGTTGTTGATAAATTGATAAGTCTTTTGGTTAAGATACAGATCAGTGTCTGGAATTGACTATTCGCAGAGTTTGAGATTGGTTATTCAGAGTCTTTTTAGGAATCATTGGGGTCAAGTTTGAGTGTCTTTGAAGGTTATAATTTTACCGTGTTGTGAACATAGGGGTAGAAAGGGCTGATTTGGTTCAGCTGTCTGTCACCATGTTGTAGAACTACCCTCTGGAGCTGTTCCAGACTCTCCAGGATATTGGAAGATGACCACTCATGCATCCACTATTTCTAGGGTCATAGCCTTAATCTACATCCAAGCATAATTATCGATTTGGAATTTGATCCAAATTAATTTTTCCAACACCATTTCCCTACTAATACCGATTTCCTTCAGTTCCTCTCTTTCACTGGACTATGTAATCCTCCATATTTTTGGGATGCTGGTTATGCCCCCCCATATGAGGATAGAATCAAAATATGTAATTGATTGGTCTACCATCTCTTTGTTCCCCATTTTATCATCCCCTGTTTCTGAATGTGAGGAACTGACATTTGTGTACAATAATCTTTTTCTCATTTTCTCTACTGGTACATCACAATCTCAAGATAACTTAAATTGTTTCGTATCTGACAACACACATATGAAGTATAGTTTTGTGATGTGTGAGACTTGGCAACTAATTTACACACATATAGTACCACTGACGGCAATAGGATAAATGACTAGAAATCTTTTAAGTGATGTTGGTTGAAGGGTTAATGTAGGTCTGGATACTGGAGAGGGTCTTACTGGTCTGCTTTGAAATTGTGCCCTCCCTCCCTCTTTTTATTAACAACATAGAATTCATCAAATTGCCACATCTCTTCAGTCTCAAGAAGCATTATATCAGACTCGAAAAGAGTAACTCTGTTTTTCTCTGTCCACACATGCTGACAGACCTGCTGAGTTTCTCCAGCATTCTCTGTATTTGTTTCAGATTTCCTGTATCTGTTGTATTTTGCTTTAACCAGGGATCTTGCTTAGACAAAACACAATCTCTGAAAATGTTCCAACAACTGCCAAGTGGGCCTGCTCCTTTGATTAAATGCAAACTATTTAAGTTTTATGAAGAAAATGGCCTTCAATTAATATAATGAGTTTGCCCTGACTCATTTGAAATGTAGACACACAAATCACTCGGGCACAGAGTTCATTAGCTCTAATGCTTTCTCAGGGCAGATTCATCACTTGATGAAATGAAGCATTTTTTGGGACCTGAATGCTTATCCAGGCCAAACAAAATTAAGTTTCAAAATACAAAAGACAGAAGCTGAGCACATGACCCATCCCGATGCATACTCTTGAAGTCTCCATCTTGGTGTATCCTATATCGAGGACCGAATCTTCAGTGATATTAACACTAATCTTAACTTGTCATGGTTTCTCTCCTTCGAGTTCCCTGCCCTCCATACAAACTCACTCATCCATACTTATATCAATCATCTTGCTACCTTACATGGCCACATTATTCCCAGCTTGTCAATTATAGATAAAACCATCCCTGATCACTCCCCTTGTACAACTCTCCTTCCAAGTGACTTCTTTATACATGCTGCCCCTTAAGGATATTAAGGAGATAAATTTTGTTTATTAATGCTCTCGGGAAACTTGGGATGTTTTTAATATTAAAGGTATTATATTAAACACAATTATTATTGATCTGTAGCCCTCCTCCCAATTTTTTTATACTCCTGATCTTGATGTTATATCTTCTCCAATATTTGACTTATTGAGTTCCATTCACACAGCAAGTTTCCCCATTAATTGTCATCACAATCTGTACTATCAGCACTGCCTCTTCTGAGCCAATATTCCAGGGTTGCAGATTATCCTCTAAAATCTTTACTTAAGTGATCGAGCTTTCATGATTAGGGTTAGAACAGAAATTGATGGAAAAAAACTCAGCAAATCTGGCAACATCCATGGAGAGAAAGCAGAGTGAACATTTCGGTCAGTGACCCTTCATCAGATCTTTCAGGGAAACTTTGATCATCCTTGGAGGTTCTTACCACCCAACCCAATTCTACGAGCTCAATGTTAGCATGACCCCCACTTGTAGCATGCCTCTCCCTAAGACACAAGAGGATTTTTTTTCCTTGGTCACAGAATTAGTCAACATTTGTTAGGCTAGCACTTATTCCATGTATTGAATTCAAAATGTCACCATCAGCCATGGGTGGGATTTGAGCTCATGTCACCAGGACATTAACCTGGCATTAGTAATCCAGCGACATCAATACTATGCCACCTAAATTCCCCACAAGACAGTTTATGCTACGTTTCTGATGTCCTTCCACTTCAGTTGAAAGGAAACAATGACTGGGTGGAGGTGCTGCCCTTCAGGAGGGATTGAGACCTTCCTCAAATTTAGATGGACCTCGAGCATCTTGTGACACTGTTTTGAATAAAAACAAAGGTTCTAACTGTGCCCTTGACAACTGTCCTCCCTCGATCTCTACTCTGCCAGTCACATGGCTTCTTGATTAGTAGGTTGTGAGGCAATAGCAGGAGATTTGCTATTTCCTCTGGGCTTGTTGATGATGTCGTAATGTCTCTCTCCTTCGAAGCTGTCTTCTCCTATGCAGCAAGTCCTTGAGAAATCCAACAACCACAGTATGTCAGATGTCACCAGGGACTTTTATGGTCTGAAGATTGGGCAAGTTTCCAGGGACATGTGTGATAAATACCAAGAATCTTCCACTCCCTTGAGCAGCTTGAACAATGACAAGAGAAATGGGAAAATAGGGTGAAAATGAAAAACATCTGATTCTCAACGTCAGAAAAATTTCCAGTTTTCCCTTTGAGGTTTAAGTGGTGAATTCTGAATCTCACTAAGGAGTGGTGACTATCTTGTTTGCATCTCATTATTGGCTAAACTCCCCTCATTTCTACGCAGCTGTCAATTCTCCTCTCCTTCATTATGAAACTAACCAGTAACAATTCCAAACATGAAAGTCAGAGTAGATCCCTGATGATGGTGGCTCACAGGAGCTTGCTTCTGCATGCCTTCAGATGAGTTTATCTTTACCCAATGTCCCCGCATGCTTCAGGGACACTGTCCTCTTCCACATTTCATCCATATGAGTTAGTACTGGGGATGATTACAGTGAAAGGGGGTAATGCAAGAGAGAAGGGTAGGATTTCAAAGCATGTAGGAGGATACAAGGAGCTTTGGGATGGGGTTTCCACAAGTGGCAATCACTCTGACCTCAATATGGAGAGTATATGGTCAATGAGGTTATAGAGTCATAAAGATGTACATCACAGAAACAGACCCTTCATTCCAAATCATCCATGTTGATAAGATATTCTAAATAAATCTAATCCCATTTGCCGGTATTTGGTCCACACCCCTCTAAACCCTTCTTATTCATGTACTCATCCAGATGCCTTTTAAACGCTGTAATTGTATCAGCCTCCATCACTTCCTTTGGCAGCTCATTCTATGCACTCAACACCCTCTGCATGAAAATGTTTCCACTTAGGTCCCTTTTAAATCTTTCCCCCCTCACGTTAAACTTGTGTACTCTCGTTTTAGACTCCACTACCCTGGGGACATAACCTTGACTATTCACCCTATTCATGTCCCACAAGATTTTATAGACTTCTATAAAGTCATCCTGCAGTCTCCATCAGTCCGGGGAAAACAGCTCCAGCTTTTTCAGCCTCTCCCTACATCTCAAACGCTAAAACCCTGGCAATATTCTTGTACATCTTTTCTGAACCCTTTCAAGTTTCACAACATCCTTCCTACAGCAGGGAGACTAAAACTGAATGCAGTATTCCAAAAGTGGCCGAATTAATGTCCTGTACAGCGGCAACATGATCTCCCAGGTTATGTCCATTTGCAGAGAGCTGACTTAAGGGTAAATTGAAGAAATTAATGTTTACATAAAAGGACTAAGTGCAAACAGGGGAGGCTGAGAGGTTATTTTGAACACAGGGAAATGCAAAAGGGGACATGAAGGATTTATTTTTGATATTCCCCACAGATTATCAGCTCACCCGTGTGACAGCTGACATATTGTGGTGGTACATTCCTTGAAGGATTCCTGCTTAGGAGAAGACAGTGTTGAAGGAGACAGAAGCCCAGTGAAAACAGCTGCCACCAAACCTCCAGAGGGAGCAGCAGTAGGTGATATCCCCTCGGGATCTGGAGTAGAATAATGATACTCCATATTTACAGACCTCGCTGTTGTTCATTACTTCTCACAGAAACACAATGCAGTGCAGACTAAGGATGTCCTGGGTCACCAGTGCCAAACTGTGCCATCTGATGACACAGGATTTACACTCAGAAGGGCTGAGTGGCCATAACGTCACAGTGGTGTCAAGATTACCGCTGCCTTGAATTTCTATGCCAGTGGCTTATTTCACAAAGGAAGTGGGGATCTGCCCATCCTTGATCCAATAATGCATCCAGAATATCACTGAAGCCATTTTCACCATATTAAACTAGTGTATATTATTCCCACATGATGAGAAGAGTCAAGCGGTTCCAGGCAGTAGGATTCTCCAACATCACTGGCTTCCCCTAGTTCTATAGACTTATTATGGACCAGGCCAGCCCCCCTCAAAACATTTCAAGAAGGTAGTCCAGACCCTAACTTTTCTAGTTGTTTTAAGTAGATGTGAGGTGGATAGTTCAGGAGTGATGCAGCTGGTCAAGCCACTCAGTATTAAATAAAACTGAATTTGTTCACAGGCTACCGAATGAAACTCAAGCAAAAGAGAACAGAATATAAAATAACTTAACCTATTTGAAAACCAAGCAACTCTATCGCATCTTAATAATACTGTTCCAATTTCCTGCAATGTCCCCATAAATGCACCTTTTGGCAAAAAATGGTAAATTCAAACTCAGGTTCTTACAGGCGAGAGAGATTGCAGAGAAGATCAACCAGGGATCATTGGTTGAAACATGGAACTCCTTCCATTGCAGCTGTTTCTCTAGGCCCCCAGCTGAAAGTCTAAACCAAACTAGAAAAGCAAACCTGAGATGAGAGAACTAGCCACCTCCATTCATTGTACAAATGATTTTAAAAATAGACCGTAAAGGCCTTCTCCGATTGTTGACTTAGGCAATATCTGTTAGCCATTATTAAAATAGTCAGTTCAGACATATCCGCACCTCTGCCCTTTACAACCTCCTTGAAAGAAACCAGGGGCAAAATAACCTTGTTAAAGGGGAAGCATCATCACACCTCCCCCCTTAAAAAAAATGAACCATCAATATCCAAAGATGGCTTCATTTTAAAACACTTCAGTCTTACCCGGTTAGTTAATGATTACATTGACTATAACCATGCAAAATGTACATTCTGTTTCAGTCCATTTACTCCTGCCACCAAACACCTCTGTTTCTTATCCATGTCTTGACAACGCTTTGGCAATCATGTTTTCTCGTCCTGCCACACGCACACTTTTCAAATTGAATGGCTGTAATAATAAGCTCTATCTAAACAGTCTGGAGTTTTTGTCCTTAAATTTCTCCAAAACCTTCAATGAGTTATGATCAGATTACTTACAGTGTGGAAACAGGCCCTTTGGCCCATCAAGTCCACACCGACCCGTCAAAGCACACCCACCCAGACCCATTCCCCTAGACCTAACACTACGGGCAATTTAGCATGGCCAAGTAACCTAACCTGCGCATTTTTGGACTGTGGGAGGAAACCGGAGCAAACCCACGCAGACACGGGGAGAATGTGCAAACTCCACATAGTCAGTCACCTGAGGTGAGAATTGAACCCGGGTCTCTGGCGCTGTGAGGCAGCAGTGCTAACCACTGTGCCGCCCTAAGTAATGTAATGTAATGTAATGTAATCTAATTATTTTAGTTACATTATTGGTAACATAAATGTTAAATGTTGTAACGCCAACGCCTTCTCAACTGTCAAATATTTCTGTTGATGAATGTTCAACTTCCTGGAGAAATACCCGATAGGTCTTTTTGTCCTCTTGTCGTCTTCCTGTCAGAGCACAGCACCGACACCCACATCACTTGCATCGATAGCTACCTCGAATGTCTTCGTGTAATTAGGTGCGACTAATACTGGAGCAATGGTTAACACAGCATTCAGGCTGTCAAATACCTTTTGACAGTCTGCTGTCCACTGAAACTTCTTGCCTTTCTTAGCAGTTCAGTGAGTGGAGCAGCCACACTTTAGAGGAGCAGCTAAAATTTGGTATGAATTTTTGATAAAACCAACTGAATCCTAGGAATTGTAGTACTGGTCTTTTTGTCGATGGTATAGGAAACTCCTCAATTACCTTTGTTTTTGAATCCTGTGGGACTATTTGTCAATGTCCAATAACATGGCCCAGGAAGGTGACTTGGGCTTTGGCAATTCACTCTGAGACAAGTTAATCACCAAACCCGCCTCCCAAAGTTGATTTAACAATTCTGATAAATGTTGCAAATGTTCCTTCCATGAGTGACTAAAAATCAACAGGTCATCATTATAAACTACACAATTGGGTAATCTAGGAATGACCTTATTGGTTAGTCTTTGAAATGTGCTGGCACTTTTTCCATACCATATGGCAGGAGTTTAAACTGATACAGTCCATTTGGCATTACGAAAGCTGAAATTGACTTAGCTGTTTTGGATAAAGGCACCTGCCAATACCCTCTGAGCAAGTCCAACTTAGAAATAGAAGTTGCTTGTCCCAACTTTTCAAAGCGGCCTTCTAAACGTGGAATCGGATATGAATCAGTCTCTGTAACTGCATTGACTTTGCGATAATCCCCACATCTGGTTTTGAAGAGGCTGCTGACCTTTCAAATGGGCACAACTTCACCAGGTCCGACAGCAACAAAGAAACAAAGTAGAGCAGGGCAAATTATTATGACCCAGGGTAAACCCTACTGCTTAATTTAAACCAGCAACACAGATAAGATTTATCCTGTGCAGTAATCTGTGAAAATTTGAGAGGCCAAGAACTATTTGAAGTAAAAATTAGCGACTTTATTTCTTAAAGAATAACAACTATTTACAACTCCTTCCTCACACCTATCTTTTACTTTCATCTCTACAATACTTGTCCAATAAAAATCCCGATTAAGATTTACAAAACAAAACTTCTTATCTCAAAACCAGGCAGCTTTCAGTTCTTCTCTGTATTCCTGGCTTCTTTTCTTCTTCTTGGGGATTCTGCTTCACAGGTTACTGATCGATAAAGGTACCTTTAAGAGAGTTATTTTTTGGGCAGTCTTTACATGCTGATGGTTTGGCAGTTCTCCTCTCACCTGTTCAATTTTCTTTGGTCTTATACCAAAGCATCGGATTTTATCATTGGCTTTTAAGATTGTCAATATACCAAATTGAACTTGATTGGAATTTGGTACTTTCTTGGGGTATAATTTAAACTGATTGGCCTAATTCGAATTGGTTTTTGTCTCCAGGCAACCAGCTACCCTATCTACCCCAGTAGCTAGACCACATGTTACATTGTACCTTATTGAGAATACCTGGTGCTGTCACTGCTAACTTTTAACTCTCTTAAAGGTACAGTACACCCATATCTTCATAACAAAATGAAACAAATATATGTACAAATGCACAAGAAATGTTATAATGGTGTCAATCTTATCACCTGTGTGTCATCAGTAAGCTTTAGTACTTTCTGTTTCACTCACTAGGTCTAAGAGCTGTCCTAATTTCTGCAACTGGACTAGAGGGGCCCTGCCGTGTAATTGGTCATATTGACTTGGATGTCTTGGCAAATTGATAGTATTTGGGCCTCCATTCAGTTGATTAGGGATAGTCAACATGGTTTTGTGAAGAGTAGGTTGTGCCCCATAAACCTTATTGAATTCTTTGAGAAAGTGACCAAACAGGTGGATGAGGGTAAAGTGGTTGATTGGTGTACATGGATTTCAGTAAGGCGTTTGATAAGGTCCCCCACAGTAGACTATTGCACAACATGCAGAGGCATGGGATTGAGGGTAATTTCGCAGTTTGGGTAAATAATTGGCTAGCTGAAAGAAGACAGAGGGTGGTGGTTGATGGGAAATATTCATCCTGGAGTTCAGTTACTAGTGGTGTACCGCAAGGATCTGTTTTGGGTCCACTGTTGTTTGTCATTTTATAACTGACCTGGATGAGGGCGTAGAAGGATGGGTTGGTAAATTTGTGGATGACACTAAGGTTGGTAGAGTTATGAATAGTGCCGAAGGATGTTACAGATTACAAGGGACATAGATAAACTGCAGAGCTGGGCTGAGAGGTGGCAAATAGAGTTTAATGTGGAAAAATGTGAGGTGATTTACTTTGGAAGGAGTAACAGGAAAAAGGAGTACTGGGCTATTGGTAAGATTCTTGGTAGTGTAGATGAGCAGAGAGATCTGGGTGTCCATGTACATAGATCCCTGAAAGTTCCCACCCAGGTTGATAGGGTCGTTAAGAAGGCATATGGTGTGTTAGCCTTTATTGATAGAGGGATTGAGTTTCGGAGCCACAAGGTCATGCTGCGGCTGTACAAACTCTGGTGTGGCTGCACTTAGAGTATTGCGTACAGTTCTGGTCATTGCATTGTTGGAAGGATGTGGGAGCTTTGGAAAAGGCTCAGAGGAAATTTAGTAGGATGTTGCATGGTATAGAGGGAAGGTCTTACGATAAAAGGCTGAGTGACTTGAGGTTGTTTTTGTTAGAGAAGAAGGTTGAGAGGTGACTTAGTTGAGACATACAAGATAATCACAGGGTTAGATAGGGTGGAGAGTGAGAACCTTTTTCCAAGTATGGTGATGGCTAGCATGAGGGGACATATCTTTAAATTGAGGGGTGATAGATATAGATCAGATATCAGAGGTAGTTTCTTTACTCAGAGAGTAGTGAGGGTGTGGAATGCGCTGCCTGCAACAATAGTTGATTCGCCAAATTTAAGAGCATTGAAATGGTCATTGGATAGACATATGGATGAGAATGTAATAATGTAGGTTAGGTCAGCTTCAGATTTGTTTCACAGGTCGGTACAACATCGAGGGCCAAAGGGCCTGTACTGCACTGTAATGTTCTATGTTCTATCTTTCAATCCAGTTTACTGACTGCCTCTGACAAGCCTGCCTGCTGTTTCTCTGCCTGTCTGCACATTCTTACAAAATCATTAATGGCCAAGACCATGGGATCATCTTCTCTCTGCAGTCCTTTTGGTGATTGGGGCCATTTCTTCCTCAACTAGCTGCGAAGATGTGCCAGTGATGTGTCCACCAGATTATGTTCTCAAGTCTAATCTAAAGAGGGAAGCCCACTGAGGTGACAGTCTCAGCTGGTGGAAGGTGAGTGCTTTCCTCTGTAGAATTGGTGTTGGAGCTGACGATTACCAGTGCTGGCCTCTACATGTGGATGCTCGCTAGATGCCACTAGTACAAACATAAGAGAGGGAATTTCTTGAGTCAAAGGGATAAAATATTATATGGCTTAAGAATAAGTTAGCATTAGCATCAATGTTAATGGGAGAGCAGTGCAGCACAGCACAAACAAGCTTACTATGTCGGTTACCCATATAGTTCTCTGTGTCCCACATGCATGGCCACACTCTTCTCAGCCTTGTCTTATAGATGAGGAGTTTAATGGCCCCTCACAGTGAGCCTATTAGCAGCAAACATAGCAGAGGAAGTAGCATTGGCTCGCAGGGTCTTCCATTTCAGGTGGCCGGCAAAGAACCTGCTGGTTCCCCAGAAGGAAAGACCAGTAAAACTGGCAAGTAAGACATACTGGTCTATCTCATCTTGTATGCTTCAAAGCAGAGATCCTGTATGACAAGTATGTTCATTTCTAGTTATTATTTTTTTATTGGGGTGGGTCATCTTTTGGACAGGCCTTGTCTAAGATAATTATATGCACTTTTTTTAGGTAAGAAACAAAACTGGAACAGTGCTTTAAGTGCAGAGTCGAAAAGGGTGGTGCTGAAAAAGCACAATGCCACCGTTTTTGACTCTGACTCTCCAGCATCTGCAGTCCTCACTTTCTCCTAACTGCTTCAAATGCAAGTGAGTAAAGTAGAACTATTCAGAGTTAAACAAGTCTTCAGGAAATGTTCTGACAGAGCTCAGTAGACTATTGTTCTGGTAGAAGGACTGGACAAATTATTGTATTGTGCAATTGTGAAGCACGCCAGGGACATGTAAAATCAGCTGGCCTATATATGGCACAGTTAGTCCATGACAAATCCTCCAGGGCTTTGTGTTGAATCATCAACAGTCATGCAAAGATTACGATGAATTGGGTAGGGGAAGCTTTGGGGACAGGAATTCCAAGAAAAAAGGCAAAGGGATTAGGACTTAAAGGAGCCATAAGAAAATTTAACAAACTGTCTCTCCTCTTCCTCCAGTGATTGAGGCCTTGCCAGTCTGTGGCTCCATGAATACCAAGCCATTTCAGTACCACACCCAAGTATCCAGTCATGAGTTCAGAAATGGCTTGATAGGCTATTTAACAACTGGGACATCCCAGCTATTTTCTCTCCAAGTTCTCTCTTCTCTGAGATCATCTAACAATTTGCAGACCAACAAACTGAACCTATGAATTTCTGATCTTGAACATTGCTGAAAAGAGAGATTTTGGTCTAGCTTTATGTCTTCTACTTATCAGGACAGATGTAAGAATGCCAACTGACAAATGATCACAACAACAAAGGGAAGGGGGCTTGTTGATTGGCAAGTCAATGGTTGGCACATCATCCACTTGATTGATTATTTTGAATTGTTTGTTTGTGGAACTATTAGCTCATAATGTGGCTTGTTTACACTTGCCAAAAGTGACATACTGGGATGTTCTCTGCAAACACAATGTATAGATTCAAGCCTTGCACCTTTCAGAATTACCTAGAATATGAGAGTTTGATAGTTCCCTGTTGCTTTCTCCATGACGACACTTCAGCCAATCATTGATGCATTGCCAGTCAAGCAGCACCAGTTTAACCTGGAGAACAAATCATTGTGATTAGTTGAAACTTGGCACTCGTTTATACTGATTTTGGCAAAATTTATCTTTAGCAATATTCAAATTCTGTACTACCAAGTGATTTTCTGATCTATGTGGTTTGAGGCACTGGGAGAGGAAATGTACTGAGTAATGCCCAGCTCTGTGATGTTTAACAAGGTTTTCAAGAGGGCATTAGAAGTTTTTATTTTGGAAAGTAATGGTGTGCAGGAGCATGAGGAAAAAGACAGGAAATGGATACTAGATAATAGAGACAGACTGGGTAATGGAGCAGTTGCAGGCACAGTCTGCACTGTAATAAGTTTGTGGTGTAAATAAGTAGGCTTTGATTCTCTAGCAGGAACAAAGAAACACCCACCCAAGGGATTTTCAGTTAAATAGTATCCCTTCACCAGCTACAAGCAAGGGTCTTTGGTAAGCAAGGAATTAAATGCTGGTATGCAAAAAAAAACTCTTTGCATTGATCAGGTTAAGTCTGTAAAAGATCTCTCACAATGATTTGTGATAACACATTAATTGAAAATAGGCATTGATAGAGACAGAGGATGAGAAATTAGCACAATTTAAAATGATTAAGTCTGTCTGTGGCATGCATAAAACAACAACAGAGATGGAAAGGACAGTTAAATTATTAGGTTCTCAGCACACTTCTGGCTGTTATTCACAATTAAGGTTTTTAGTAATATAATATAAGCCTGTTAAGGTGTCCTCATGCTGTTCTGACCAATTCCTGGGGAAGAGTTTCCCAATTTGTTATAGCTCCAAGTTGTAAAGCCCCTTGATTGGGTCATTTAAAAAGATGTCTATCTCCCAGGCCACATAAGTGTATGTTTTAAGAGGAGCCAATTTCACTCGACTTTCTTAAGCAAACAAAAGAGTGAGTTTACTAAATACTAAATGCAAGAACACCACAAATACACAGATTAGAACTGAGAGGTGAGTCCAAAAATAATCAAAGTTGTACATAACATAGAGATCAGTTTCAGAACTCCTTGAAGAGTAGACAATGGGTGTTGCAGCGTTCATGCTCACTGATATTGAGAGGACAGATGTTGATAGGTGAGCATGTCATTTCAAAATACTTAGTTTTGCAGGTCAGCTAAAATACAATTGTCCTGTCTTCTTTTGTCACTGTCAGAATTGCAGCTTTCAGAGTGGGTGGCACGGTGGCACAGTGGTTAGCACTGCTGCCTCACAGCGCCAGAGACCCGCGTTCAATTCCCGCCTCAGGCGACTGACTGTGTGGAGTTTGCACATTCTCCCCGTGTCTGCGTGGGTTTCCTCCCACAGTCCAAAGATGTGCAGGGCAGGTGAATTGGCCATGCTAAATTGTCCGTAGTGTTAGGTAAGGGGTAGATGTAGGGGTATGGGTGGGTAGATGTAGGGGTGGTGTGGACTTGTTGGGCTGAAGGGCCTGTTTCCACACTGTAAGTAATCTAATCTAAAAGAGGTGTGGTCATTTCCTTTTAAGCCTGCAATGTAGTGTTGTTTAATGGCTGAGAATAGTACACAAACTTCACTAACACACAGGCAAGGGGTTGAAGTTGGTTTTTAAACCCTATTTTATATATTCCCAGAAGGGTAAAATACAAACTTGACTTTTGACTAAATATAATATATCTAAACATAATCTTGTACAAGTAAGAAATGCCTTTGGTTTGTATTGATGAATAGAGTCAAACTCTATGTCTGTTTTCTTCATATGCTACTCTACAGAACCAAGCTGCTTTAGTGACTATGTATGAATAAATGTATTTTATGAATAAAATATATTTTTGCAATAAAAAAATGTTTAGAGTATAACCCATAGATGCATTTCTGCTGAAAGGTGGTCATTAGATTGCCTTACACCTCTTGCCCTTGATGTCTTCCTTGTGGAAGTTTCCTTAGCACCCTGCAAGGTGCAACATTTCAGGGTTAATACAGGGTACCTTTTGAGAGTTAGTGCATGCCAAGCTTAAGCTATATTATCAGCCAGGTGTAGTTTGCAGTCTTTGTTTGAAAAAAAACCTATTCTTGCCCAAAAGTTCAAGATATCTGTAAGCGACCTGCAGTTACGATGCATTGTCATAACAATGTGAAGTTTATTATTCATAATATAGTGCTGACTAGGATATAACATCATATTGATGCAGCTATAAATGAACCACTGATTATATTAATTATATTATAAATTGTGCAAATCAATTGCTGGATGATTGCCAAGTCCAGAAGGGGAAATCACGATGGGAGCTAGAAAGAGAGAAGTGTTCTCCAGGTAGCTTCTGTTCATAGCTCTCAGTTTTACAGCAAAAAAGATCACCTGATCAGGTGATCACCTGATGAAGGAGCAGTGCTCCGAAAGCTAGTGCTTCCAAATAAACCTGTTGGACTATAACCTGATGTTGTGTGATTTTTAACTAATGAGTATAGACTGCATGTGACTCAAATATCACCTGGCTGTTAATTATTATAGTTTTACTTTTTTCATTCATTCATGGACAGAGTCAGAGAGGGTTATTAAGTAGTCATTTTTTTTTGCCTTTGCTGCAGTCTGAGATCTTACAATGGAATCATGTGCAAATTGCCAACCATTTACTAACCAAAATCCCACCATAGGTGCCCAAGGATTTCTTTCTGTACAGTGAGCACGCCCACTGAGAAAGCAATTGTGGACACATTCTCAAAGGTGAATGTGGGCATCTTTAGTTAGGCCAACATGTATTGCCCATCCCTAATTGACCAGAGGGCATTTAAGAGTCAGCCACATTATTGTGGATCTAGAGTTACCTGTGGACCAGATAAAGTAAGGACTGCAGATATCCTTCCCTTAAAGGCATTAGTAAATTAGATGATTCTTTGTACAACAATTGACAGTCATTACATGGTCGCCATTAAGTTAGTTTTAAATTTTATTTTGTTTTAAATTCAATTCATGTTTCACTACCTGCTGAGATGGGATTCAAACTCATTTTCCCAGAATATCAGCCTGGACTCTGGATTACTAGTCCAGTATCATTACCACTAAGCCAGTAATCTGTTACACCACACTCCTTTCTGCCAATTGTTTGCCTTGTTGAGAATCCAAAACAAAATATTCCCAGAAAAAGACAAGTAGAACGAGTATGTACCATAAAACTCAAAGTCCCTTCCCTTTCAAGACTTTCTGTAAATTATTTTAGTGAGCTGATTTGAGAATGTTTCCACAATTGCTTTCTCAGTGGGCGTGCTCACTGTACAGAAAGAAATCCTTGGGCACCTATGGTGGGATTTTGGTTAGTAAATGGTTGGCAGTTTACACATGATTCCATTGTAAGATCTCAGACTGCAGCAAAGACAAAAAAAAATGACTACTTAATAACCCTCTCTGACTCTGTCCATTCCTTGACCCTCCAGAATATTGTGCTCTCTGCCCCTTCTTCCTCTTCCCTCTTTATCCCTATCCAACTGGACCTCATTATTCTGTCCCTTACTGCCTCATAGTTTCACCCAACCATGGTCAAAGGCTCTTTACTACATTTTCTTTGGTTCAAGATCTTGCTCCCCCTGTCTTTCACAGAACAAGGGTAAGATCTGCAATTGCAAATTTGGGATGACACTTGATTTTGGTCGTTTTGCATTTTCTTTGAAAGGCAAAATAGGAATGTATTCAGACAGAGCACCAGCTTGATCATACTGAATGTCAGAGCAGGCTCAAATGACCTGCACCTGCTCCTAGTTTCTATGTTTTTTAATTTCAATATTGTTGAAAAAAATGACAATTTGTTGAAGCATTTCATCTTGCACTCATCGTGTCGATTCACAAGAATACCAATTCAAGGGAAAAACCAATGCTTATACTGCATGAAGAGAATGTTTATTGGTTGGCACATGAACTCCGATTAGTAGATGTAATGCCAAGGAGAATGCACAAATTGATGATGATTGACAGTTAACTACCAGCTTCATTTAAGTTTTAAGCCAGACAGATTGACTTATTTATCAGAGCAGTGGCCTGACAAATAAAACAGAGAATGGCCATCATTTATTTCATTGAGTTGAAAGAGGCACAGCACCTGTACACGTTCTTTCTGTCTGCAAAGAACAGGGTAGTAGATATTAAAAAAATTTAACTTCCAATACATGCAAATACAGAACGCTGCAATCTTAAATTGGTTGGCTTTCTCTATCAATCGATATTCTTGTGAGTTGTCCTGATGAATGCAATATGAAGAGCTTTGACAAAATATGTCCTTGTTATCAATAGTGAAGTTCTGTACTGCTAAATAACTATGTTCTTAACTGATAAAAAGAGAAATACATAAGACACAATAGTTAGAAATAAAGAGTCGCCAAGAAAAATCTAAAAGCTACCTCAAAAATAATAAACATTAAATCTTAACCAGGAAGCTATAATATAGTGAGGATAAGAGTGATGTTAACCATTGATAGGATGTCAGGTTTGTCGGTGGTATGTCCCACTGATCAAATGACTGATCCAATCAAACATGTTCCTTTGGCTGTTTGTAATGACAGAGTACACACTGTATCTCACTGTAGCCCAGATTTGCATGAGCTAAAACAAAAGGTTTACTGCTGGATTCTGAGATTGACCAACACTTGCAGAATGTCCTGAGTAGCTCATAATCAATTTAAGATAATCATCTCATTATAGAAAGGATATGACTTCACTAGATAGGATGCAGAGGAAGTTTACCACGATGCTACCTGGACTGGATGGGTTTAAGATATGAGGAAAGATTGAATAATCTGGTGTTGTTTTTCTGAGAGGGGGCAGCATGATGGCTCAGTGGTTAGTACTGTTGATTCACAGCACCAGGGACCCGGGTCCATTTCCAGCCTTGGCCGACTATCTGTGTGCACATTCTGCCTGGGTCTGTGTGGGTTTACTCTGGGTGCTCTGGTTTCCTCCCACAGTCCAAAGGTGTGCAGATTAGGTGGATTGGCCATGCTAAATAAACCATAGTGACCAAGGATGTGCAGGCTAGGTGGATTAGCCACGGGAAATGCAGGGTTACGGGGATAAGGTGGAGTTGGGGGGTGGGGGGGGGGGGGAGCGGGGTGGTGGTGAGTGTGGGTGGGATGCTCTTTGGAGAGTCAGTGTGGACTTGTTCAGTCAAATGGCCTGTTTCCATACTGTAGGGATTCTAAAGATGCAAAGGTTGACAGAAGACCTACTGGAGATGCATAAGATTGAGGGCCATAAATAAGGTGGATGTAGAGATATTTTCTCATTAGTAAAAAGTTCAAAAACCAGGGGATAGATTTAAAGTGGAAGATAGAAGGCTAATAGAACATTGAGGAAAAATATTTTACCCAAAGGGTTGTGGGAGTTGGAACACATTGCCTGAAATGGTAATTGAGCCACAACCTCCCATAACATTGAGTCAATATTCAAATATTCACACATGTGGCCATAACCTCCAAGACCATGGACAAAAGCTGGCAAATAAGATTTGTGTAGTCAAATCTTTATTGATTGGCACTAACGAGATTTGTTGAATGGACTCCTGCTATGTTATAAATATCTGAGTTTACGAATTAGTTGAACTTGTAATGTGGCTCATTTACACATGATAGAAGCAACATCTATTCACACATAGGAACCTGATCTCCATAAAGAGTATATTTTGAACCTTGTGCTTTTGGAATTTCATGGGAGCTTGGGGAGCCCATAGTTTTCCCTGTGGTTTCTCTATGGTAGCCTTGGCCAATCAGAATTGACATTACATCCAATCAGCATCTTTTTTACAGTGTTGTATAAACTGTTGTGATCATTTGAAATGTCACGTTCTTGTGTTTGTGTTGATGAGTGCCAAACTAAAACCTCTAGCAACATCCATTTAGCAATATTCAAATTCCTAACTATTATCTGCCTGTTCAGATTTTAATTGTACTCCACAAATATCCAAAATGTCTTCTACATTTACAGACAGGATGGTCTTACATGGATTAATGTTCAGCAGTCTTACATGGAAATGGGTGAGTTCCCCATTGTTATCTCACAGACTACCTCCAAGGTCAGATTAATGAGACATCTGTTACACTGGAAGCCAACTATATCATGTTCTGTCATTTCACAAATGAAAAAGGAACTGTCTATTTTCACACTTCAATATTTAATTTCCCCAAATAAATCCTCACACTGGACCTGTTATATAAAGAGAACAGGAAGTGCATCTACAGGCTACTGATAATGAAAAAATGCAGATACTATGGAAGCGAAATTACACTTTGGTCACTGAGCCAAATAGATAACAGGAAACCTCCAGATTCTTTACATTTCTACAACAGCACCATCCAAATCCATGGCCTCCACCACCCATGAGACAAAAGCAGCAGATTCATGGGATCAACATCGCCTCAAAGACTTGGCATTCTGACTTGGATACATATTGTGGGTTGATTCATCATTGCTTGGCTAAAACTGTGATCTCTCTCCCCAACAGCAGAGTGCAAAACAGTCAGACGTGAGATACTGACAGAAGCCTTAAGAGCTTAGTGCCATGCAATGTTCCAGCACTATCTCACTGCAGGTTGCTAATAAGGTGCTCTCTTCAGTGCAGCCATCAGTGCTCTGCAGCTAGGGAATCTGAAATGATGGAAAGTCCCACTGCCCAGAGTTCAACTCAGCATGAGATGAGGCAAGTGTATAAACAGCTGTGATCTGGGGCAATTGGCATCAGTTACACCAGGATACACCTGTGGGTTAAGGGTTGGTCGGAGGCATAAAAATCCCCAGCAGTTCCTTGAAAACAGCTTTTTTTAAAAATTAGATTCCCTACAGTGTGGAAACAGGCCCTTCGGCCCAACCAACCCCCCAAAGAGCAATCCAACCAGTCCCATTGGCAATTCAACACGACCAATTCACCTGATCCGCACATCTTTGGACTGTGGGAAGAAACCGGAACTCCCAGAGGAAACCCACGCAGAGAATGTACAAACTCCACATAGGCTGTCGCCCGAGGTGGGAACTGAACCCGGGTTCCTGGCGCTGTGAGGCAGCAGTGATAACTCCTGTGCCACTGTGCCACCCTTATGTTGTAACTGTTCAGGGGAGCTGTATCCTTGATGGGAATCACCAGGATGAGATTGCTACCCAACCCTTCTGAGCACAAGTCCTCATCCAGCTGATCATGCATTTCACTTCTGAAGGCCCAGGACAACCTTAATAGGTTCCTGCACTGCATTTCAGAGAGTTGAAGAAAATGACAGCAAGGCCAATGGATCCATGAACTTGTCATTCTCCTTCACTTGCTGCGTTTCCCCCTGGAGGAAGCGTAATGGCTGTTGGAGATTCGTACTGGGTTTGTCGACAAAGTTGCCTTCCACCACTCATTTCCCACTTGACCTCATTGATGTTCCCACACACTCCTTATTCACCTGCAGGCTTACCATTCTCCTCACATTCTCTCAAGTTTCACAAAATCCAACTTCTCCAAATCCCCATGACTTTCATTCCGGCCAGAACTTCAACTTGGGAAACAAGTTGATTGGTAGATATCAAATATTCTGCAATTGTAAAAATCAAAACGTGAGCCATCTAATTCCCCACCGGTGGCAATGTTTGTGGAAAAATTATTCAAGACCTAAGAAATTGCCTCGATGTGATTAGAGAGAAATATCAAGTCCACCTCCCTTTCTACATGTAACAGTTAGGAGAAAGTGAGGACTGCAAAGAGCTTAAGCTCAAAATGTCAACTCTCCTGCTCCATAGGACACTGCCTGAGCAGCTGTGCTTTTCCAGCGTCCCACACACCTTTTGATTCCATGTACCAGTTGTCAAATGTCTAGCCATGTATCCCACAATCTGACTTTTAATATGGTCCAATGAATGGCTTCATTTCTAGAATTTTGGCCCTGACACCACTTGCCTTGGTCAATTGTCAGAAGAGATTCCCTTAATGTCGGCAGCAACAAAACTCAGGCTTGTTTAAATACCATTTTCCTACAGTCCATGCTTGATGCATCTACAATGGTGAGGAAGGTCCATATGTGAAGGCATCACTCTCCATCTGTCCTTTTCCCTTCTGCTATTCAACTGTAACCATTTACAACACATACTAAAGCAAAAAGCATTCTAAATACTGCAAACCCAAAATCAAACAGGAAATACTCAGAAAGGTTGGTAGCATCAATGGAGAGAGGAACATGGTTACCTTTTCAGGTCAATGGCTTTTCTTCAATGTCCTTCAATCAGAATATTTCAGAAGTTCTACTAAGAGGACTTCAACCTGAAATGTTAGATCATGTTTCTCTCTCTTCTGGATTTGGCCATCTTTACTTTTTTCACTTATTTTGTTCTCACCTGTTCTTGTGTTGAACCACTATTTTCTTCTGTTGCGTAATTACTGTTGAGCTTAACTTTCCCTTTGTTCCTTTGAACTCTTTCCTAGCTTTTCCCTGCTTTACTCATGTAAAATATCTTTTATTTTGATGGAAGGTCAATGTAAACTCTACTTTTCCTGTCTACAGCAACTGCTGACCCGTTGGGTGTTTCTAGCATTTTCTGTTTTTATCTCAAATGAAACAGGTTCTTCCTGACTCGGTGATTGAGCTACAGGTCGCTTAGGTTAGGGGAGTGGATGTAATCTCGCACAATTATTAGGAAAACACAATGGCTTTCCCTCAAGTGAGCTCTGCTTGAAATCGTAGACAAGCCTTGGTGAAGTCATTATTGGCCCATCTGGATATTTTAAAGAAGAATGCATTCTGGCTTCTGATAGGTGACCCTCGAACCTGATTGGAAAATCAAGGCCAACAGGTAACTGTAGTTACCACAAGTGGGTAAAGTCATCACCACAGAGTTAGTCAGCTAGTTCAATGGCATAGAGGAAGATTACTGTTAGTGGTGGAAGGTGAATATGTATACAATTCCCGTCTCTTAAAAGGACCAGATTGGTGTCAATGCATTTCTATTACTCTACGTGGTGGACAGTATTAATCTGTGTGGCCCACATCCATGTGATGAAGTCAGATTGATCAATGCTCATCTTGAAAAATGCCCATATTACAGAGGTGGAAGTGCTGGGTGTCTTGAAATGCAAAAAAGTGGATAAATCCCCAGGACCTTATCAGGTGTACCCTAGAACTCTGTGGGAAGCTAGAGAAGTGATTGCTGGGCCTCTTGCTGAGATATTTGTATCATTGATAGTCACAGGTGAGGTGCCGGAAGACTGGAGGTTGGCTGACGTGGTGCCGCTGTCTAAGAAGGGTGGTAAGGACAAGCCAGGGAACTATAGACCGATGAGCCTGACATCGGTGGTGGGCAAGTTGTTGGAGGGAATCCTGAGGGACAGGATGTCCATGTATTTGGAAAGGCAAGGACTGATTAGGGACAGTCCAACATGATTTTGAGCATGAGAAATTATGTCTCACAAACTTTATTTGGGTTTTTTGAGGAAGTAACAAAGAGGATTGATGAGGTCAGAGCGGTAGATGTGATCTATATGGACTTCAGTAAGGTGTTCGACAAGGTTCCCCATGGGAGACTGATTAGCAAGGTCACAGAATACAGAGAGAACTATCCATTTGCATACAGAACTTGCTCAAAGGTAGAAGACAGAGGGTGGTGGTGGAAGGTTGTTTTCAGACTGCAGGCCTGTGACCAGTGGAATGCCACAAGGAGGTCTTCTACTTTTTGTCATTTACATAAATGATTTGGATGCAAGCATAAGAGGTACAATTAGTAAGTTTGTAGATGACACCAAAATTGGAGGTGTAGTGGACAGCGAAGAGGGTTACCTCAGACTACAATGGGATCTTGACCAGATTGGCCAATGGGCTAAGAAATGGCAGATGGTGTTTAATTCAGATAAATACGAGGTGCTGCATTTTGGGAAAGCAAATCTTAGCAGGACTTATACACTTAATGGTAAGGTCCTAGGGAGTGTTGCTAAACAAAGAGACCTTGGAGTGCAGGTTCATAGCTCCTTGAAAGTGGAGTCGCAGGTAGATAGGATAGTGAAGAAGGCGTTTGATATGTTTTCTTTTATTGGTCAGAGTATTGAGTACAGGATTTAGGAGGTCATGTTGTGACTGTACAGGACATTGGTTAGGCCACTGTTGGATAATTGCGTGCAATTCTGGTCTCCTTCCTATCGGAAAGATGTTGTGAAACTTGAAAGGGTTCAGAAAAGATTTACAAGGATGTTGAAAATTGTGATGCTGAAAATACACAGCAAGCCAGGCAGCATCTGAGGAGCAGGAGAAATGATATTTCGGACACAAGCCCTTCTTTAGGAGGGCTGAAGAAGGGCTTATGCCCGAAACGTCGATTCTCCTGCTCCTCGGATGCTGCCTGGCTTGCTGTGTTTTTCCAGCACTACATTTTTCAACTCTGGTCTCCAGCATCTGCAGTCCTCACTTTCTCCTCCTTTATAAGGATGTTGCCAGGGTTGGAGGATTTGAGCTATAGGGTGAGGCTGAACAGGCTGGGGCTGTTTTCCCTGGAGCGTCGGAGGCTGAGGGGTGACCTTATAGAGGTTTACAAAATTATGAGGGGGGTGGATAGGGTAAATAGGCAAAGTCTTTTCCCTGGGATGGGGGAGTCCAGAACTAGAGGGCATAGATTCAGGGTGAGAGGGGAAAGATATAAAAGAGACCTACAGGGCAACTTTTTCATGCAGAAGGTGGTATGTGTATGGAATGAGCTGCCAGAGGAAGTGGTGAAGGCTGGTACAATTGCAACATTTAAGAGGCATTTGGATGGGTATATGAATAGGAAGGGTTTGGAGGGATATGGGCTGGGTGCTGGCAGGTGGGACTAGATTGGGTTGGGATATCTGGTCGGCATGGACGGGTTGGACCGAAGGGTCTGTTTCTATGCTGTACATCTCCATGACTCTATGTCACCTCTATTTCTTTCACTGGGCACTGTTTGCCAGTAGATTAGATTCCAGCATTGGCTGTTTTTTTTTGTCTCCAATGGTTTGACAGTGCCCAGTGGAAGGAATAGAGGTGACATGAGGACACACTTCAAACAGTACCAAACAGTGTCCCGTGGTTACAAACATCTCTGCCTGCACTGTCATCTTTGTCACTTCAACAAAAATATTTGTAGTGTCATCAGGTGATACAGGATTCTGCAAAAGAAATGAAAGAAAAACAAATGAAAGTAAGTGAATAACTACTTGAATAGTTTGAAACAATTGGAGAGTTTGAAAAGGTCAAAATTGCAAAGATGCTGTTGAAATCCTATAGCAAAGGAATAGTTGATGTAACTATCCTGATATAAGTGGCTCTTTGTAACAAGTGGAGATCATTTATGTCATACAGAATGTAGGAGGGAAGAAAGGTGCATTTTACAGGCTGACGTTTACCAAGCCACAGAATAAATGATTGAATGCTTAATGAAGTGAGCTGGAGAAGAGCCTGTGATTCTGTTTTGTATTGAGGTTAATGATATGAGAAGTAGATATCTGAATGTTTAAAAGTGGGAAGATAAGATACAGTTGCTGCCAGATGAAAGGTCAAAATGTGTGATCTCTAAGTTCATTTCCATTTCAACTGGCAACAGAAAACGGAGCAGGATAACTGGCTTTTGTTTAAAGATATAGACCACTGTGCAGGGAATGAGTTTGGGAAATAGTTGGGATTTGTTCAAAATAGTGGTATCCTTACATGGAAGTTTAATATAAATTCAAACAGGGTTAGGGAAACCTGCCAGAATACATTCAATATTGTGAGAAATATTTGGAAGGAAAGTTGGAGATTGGGGGCAGGTCAAAACTGTAAAGTACTGAAGGAAAAGTTGGAATCCCAAGAGAGACGAATAAGGAGTAACCAGGTAGAAATAAAATGTGCAACATTAATCGAGGAAATGAGAAAGGGAAATAAATACTATAAAAATAAATTCTGTAAAGATGATAAATGGAAAGTTTTTTTTAAATTTCACAATTAAAATTATACAGAATGATGAGATAGAAGTAGAAATAGTGATCTTAATTTGATAGCTGTTAGAATAAATCTAAACGCCATCCTGCAGTGTAATTCTATCAAGTCTGTGACAGTCAGTCGGTAGGTAGCCAACAAAATGCGGACGACATTGACATTCTACTTGTTGATTTATTTAGGAGGTTTATTTGGCCAAAATAGATTTTAACTGTTTTCTGTTCCATATCTAGCTGGTCAAAGCATCACCTGTTTACACAGGCTCCTCTTCTTTGCTCTTTTTGTGATTTTACCTTTGTAATACAAATCTGAAAATGTAGTTTCATGTTTTTACTTGAAATTGAGAACCAATCGAACTACAAAGTCAGCAGCTGGAAGAAAGGGATGTGGTTTTGATCAGATATAATTTGGTAGAGGTTGTTAGAAATGGAATGCTTTCAATTCAAAACATAAAACATTGTTACACCCCAAGACTTGCCATTGGTCTTTTATTAGTTACCAGTATTTTTTAACTGAAGGGATTAACAGTGCTGTAACAAGGAAATTTATGTATTTACAATCAAATATTGAAAGGAATTTGTAAAGAGCAACAAACATTCAGTTTGGTTATCATAATACATCAGAAACTAATTGCTGAATTTTCTGCTTCTGTTTAGTTTTCTTTGTAAAAGGTTGGGGAGAGTTGTTTTAGCTTCTACATGTAGTGGCTCTGTGTAACAATAACTTCACATCTTCAGAAGTAATAGGATAACATGTCGAGCAATTCATGCATTCTGTAATAAATGATTTAACAGGTTTTAGATTAACTGGCAGGCCTGATCCATGTTAACCTATAAAGATAGAAAATAAACAGCATACAGTGCCAGAGAGACACCAAGGTAAAACTGCACAATGTCGACTCTTGACAGGCAATGTGATGTATGATTACAATGCACCCTTTGAGATAATATAGACGGCACATCAGCTTGGTACTGTCTGCTCATCACCATGATTACACTGAACAGGACGGGGCTGAGTTTGCTGCTGATTGGCTGCAATACTCAGCAGGGGCCTAGGTGTGTCTGTGAGGCTATTACAAGCCTGAACCTCTTAAAGGCAGCCTGTATCTGATAAAGTAATGACATATTTGGTTGCTGCAAGTGGTGGAACTGTGTTGAAAAGTAGTTGAGAAGTTCTCTCCATCCAACTGTCAAACTCACAAGAACACTAAGACATAGTGGAAGAAAGCTTATTGAGTGCACATTGATGGAACAGGTGACAAATGTATAAATGTCACTGATTTAATCGTTCATCTGCTTAGTCTCTCTGTTGAGGCTCAAGTTAGAGTCATAGAGACATAGAGATGTACAGCATGGAAACAGACCCTTCGGTCCAACCTGTCCATGCCAACCAGATATCCCAACTCAATCTAGCTCCACCTGCTAGCACCTGGCCTGTATCTCTCCAAACCCTTCCTATTCATATACCCATCTAAATGCCTTTTATATGTTGCAATTGTACTAGTCCCCACCACTTCCTCTGGCAGATCATTCCTTCACGTACCACCCTCTGCATGAAAAAGTTGCCCCTTAGGTCTCTTTTATATCTTTCCCCTCTCACCCTAAACCTATGCCCTCTCGTTCTGGACTCCCCGACCCCAGGGAAAAGACTTTGTCTATTTATCCTATCCATGTCCCTCATGATTTTATAAACCTCTATAAAGTCACCCCTCAGCCTCCGACGCTCCAGGGAAAACAGCCCCAGACTGTTCAGTCTCTCCCTGAAACTCAAATCCTCCAACCCTGGCAATGTCCTTGTGAATCTTTTCTGAACCCTTTCAAGTTTCACAACATCTTTCCGATAGGAAGGAGACCAGAATTGCATTCAATATTCCAACAATGGCCTAACCAACATCCTGTACAGCTGCAACATGACCTCCCAACTCCTGTACTCAATACTCTGACTAATAAAGGAAAGCATACCAAACGTCTTCTTCACTATCCTGTCTACCTGTGACTCCACTTTCAAAGAGCTATGAACCTGCACTCCAAGGTCTCTTTGTTCAACAACACTCCCTAGGACCTTACCATTAAGTGCATAAATACTGCTAAGATTTGCTTTCCCAAAATGCACACCTCGTATTTATCTGAATTAAACTCCATCTGCCACTTCTCAGCCCATTGGCCCATCTGATCAAGATCCCGTTATAATCTGAGGTAACCTTCTTCACTGTCTAATTTTGATGTCAGCTGCAAACTTACTAACTATACCTCTTATGCTCATATCCAAATCATTTATATAAATGACGAAAAGTAGAGGACCCAGCACTGAATCTTGTGGCACTCCACTGGTCACAGGCCTCCAGTCTGAAAAACAATGCTCCACCACCACCCTCTGTCTTCTACCTTTGAGCCAGTTCTGCATCCAAATGGCTAGTTGTCCCTGTATTCCATGAGATCTAACCTTGCTAATCAGTCTCCCATGGGGAACCTTGTCGAACGCCTTACTGAAGTCCACAAAGATCACATCTACCGCTCTACCCTCATCAATCCTCTTTGTTACTTCTTTAAAAAACTCAATCAAATTTGTGAGACATGATTTCCCATGCACAAAGCCATGTTGACTGTCCCGAATCAGTCCTTGCCTTTCCAAATGCATGCACATCCTGTCCCTCACGATTCCCTCCAACAACTTACCCACCACCAACGTCAGACTCACTGATCTATAGTTCCCTGGCTTGTCCTTACCACCTTTCTTAAACAGTGGCACCACGTTAGCCAACCTCCAGTCTTTCGGCACCTCACCTGTGACTATCTCATTAAGAGGCCCAGCAATCACTTCCCAAGCTTCCCACAGAGTTCTTGGGTACACCTGATCAGGTCCTGGGGAATTATCTACTTTTATGCATTTCAAGACATCCAGCACATTTTTCAAGATGTCACCAACTATTTCCTTACATTCTATATCTTCCATGTCTTTTTCCACAGTACATACTGATGCAAAATACTCGTTTAGTATCTCCACCATTTTCTGTGGCTCCACACAAAGGCGGCCTTGTTGGTCTTTGAGGGCTGCATTCTCTCCCTAGTTACCTTTTTGTTCTTAGTGTATTTCAAAAAACCCTTTGGATTTTCCTCATTTGCCGAAGCTATCTCATGTCCCCTTTTTGCCCTCCTGATTTCTCTCTTAAGTATACTCCTACTGCCTTTATAGTCTTCTAAGGATTCACTCAATCTATATTGTCTATACCTTATATATGCTTCCTCCTTTTTCTTCACCAAACCCTCAATTTCTTTAGTCATCCAGTATTCCCTATACTTACCAACCTTTCCTTTCACCCAACCAGGAATATACTTTCTCTGGACTCTCGTGATCTCATTTCTGAAGGCTTCCCATTTTCTAGCTGTCCTTTTACCTGCAAACATTTGCCCCCCCATTTCCTGTATACATTTCCTGTATACCTTTGAATGTTCTTGCCTAATACCATCAGCTGCGAATTTGTGTTGCAGACGTTTCGTCCCCTGTCTAGGTGACATCCTCAGCGCTTGGGAGCCTCCTGTGAAGCGCTTCTGTGTTGTTTCTTCCGGCATTTATAGTGGCCTGTCTCTGTCGCTTCCGGTTGTCAGTTCCAGCTGTCTGCTGTAGTGGCCGGTATATTGGGTCCAGGTCGATGTGTTTGTTGATAGAATCTGTGGATGAGTGCCATGCCTCTCGGAATCCTCTGGCTGTTCTCTGTTTGGCTTGTCCTATAATACTGGTGTTGTCCCAGTCGAACTCATGTTGCTTGTCATCTGTGTGTGTGGCTACGAAGAATAGCTGGTCGTGTCGTTTCATGGCTAGTTGGTGTTCATGGATGCGGATCGTTAGCTGTTTTCCTGTTTGTCCTATGTAGTGTTTTGTGCAGTCCTTGCATGGGATTTTGTACACTATGTTGGTTTTGCTCATACTGGGTATCGGGTCCTTTGTCCTGGTGAGTTGTTGTCTGAGAGTGGCTGTTGGTTTGTGTGCTGTTATGAGTCCTAGTGGTTGTAGTAGTCTGGCTGTCAGTTCAGAAATGTTTTTGATGTATGGTAAAGTGTCTAGTCCTTTGGGTTGTGGCATGTCCTTATTCCGTTGTCTTTCCCTTAGGCATCTGTTGGTGAAATTGCGGGGTTATCCGTTTTAGGCGAATACATTGTATCGGTGTTCTTCTTCCTCTTTTTGCAGTTCTGGTGTGCTGCAGTGTGTTGTGGCCCTTTTGAGCAGTGTCTTGATGCAACTTCTTTTGTGTGTGTTGGGTGGTTGCTTTCGTAGTTCAGGACTTGGTCTGTGTGTGTGGCTTTCCTGTAAACCTTTGTGGTGAATTCTCCGTTTAGTGTTCTCTGTACCATCACGTCTAGGAATGGGAGTTGGTTGTCCTTTTCTTCCTCTCTAGTGAATCGGATTCCTGTGAGTGTGGTGTTGATGATCTGGTGTGTGTTCTCTATTTCTGTGTTTTTAATGATTACAAAGGTGTCATCCACGTATCTGACCCAGAGTTTGGGTATTCACCAAAATGTATTCGCCAAAAATGGATACCCCAGCAATTTCATCAACAGATGCCTAAGGGAAAGACAACGGAATGAGGACATGCCACAACCCAAAGGATTAGCCACGTTACCATACATCAAGAACATTTCTGAACTGACAGCCAGACTACTACAACTACTAGGACTCATAACAGCACACAAACCAACAGCCACTCTCAGACAACAACTCACCAGGACAAAGGACCCGATACCCAGCATGAGCAAAACCAATGTAGTGTACAAAATCCCATGCAAGGACTGCGCAAAACACTACATAGGACAAACAGGAAGACAGCTAACGATCCGTATCCATGAACATCCTTAGTAGCCACACACACAGATGGCAAGCAATATGAGTTCGACTGAGACAACAGTACTATTATAGGACAAGCCAAACAGAGAACAGCCAGATGATTCCTAGAGGCATGGCACTCATCCACAGATTCTATCAACAAACACATCGACCTGGACCCAATATACCGGCCACTGCAGCGGACAGCTGGAACTGACAACCGGAAGCGGCAGAGACAGGCCACTATAAATGCCAGAGGAAACAACACAGAAGCGCTTCACAGGAGGCTCCCAAGCACTGAGGATGTCACCTAGACAGGGGACGAAACGTCTGCAACACAAATTCCCAGCTCGGCGAACAGTACCACAACAACAAGCACCCGAGCTACAAATCTTCTCACAAACTTTAACACCATTAAAATTGGCCTTTCTCCAATTTAGAACTTCAACTTTTAGATCTGGTCTATCCTTTTCCATCACTATTTTAAAACCAATAGAATTATGGTCGCTGGCCCCAAAGTACTCCCCACTGATACCTCAGTCACCTGCCCTGCCTTATTTCCCAAGAGTCGGTCAAGTTTTGCACCTTCTCTAGTAGGTACATCCACATATTGAACCAGAACATTTTCTTGTACACACTTAACAAATTCCTCTCCATCTAAACCCTTAACACTATGGCAGTCCCAGTCTGTGTTTGGAAAGTTAAAACCCCCTACCATAGCCACCGTATTATTCTTACAGTTAACTGAGATCTCCTTACAAATTTGTTTCTCAGTTTCCCTCTGATTATTAAGGAGTCTATAACACAATCCCAGTAAGGTGATCATCCATTTTTTATTTGTCAGTTCTACCCAAATAACTTACCTAGATGTACTTCCAGGAATATCCTCCCTCAGTAATACTATTCCTTATCAAAAACACCACTCCCCCTCCTCTCTTGCCTCCCTTTCTATCCTTCCTATAGCATTTAGATTAGATTAGATTAGATTAGATTACTTAGATTAGATTACTTACAGTGTGGAAACAGGCCCTTCGGCCCAACAAGTCCACACCAACCTTCTGAACAGCAACCCAACCAGACCCGTTCCCCTACATTTAACCCTTCAACTAACACTACGGGCGATTTAGCATGGCCAATTCACCTTACAGCACATTTTTGGACTGTGGGAGGAAACCGGAGCACCCGGAGGAAACCCATGCAGACATGGGGATAATGTATAAACTCCACACAGACAGTTGCCTGAGGCAGGAATTGAACCCGGGTCTCTGGCGCAGTGACGCAGCAGTGCTAACCACTGTGTCCTGGATTATTAAAGTGCCAGTCCTGTCCATCCCTGAGCCATCTGTAATTGCTATGATATCTCAGTCCCATGTTCCTAACCATGCCCTGAGTTCATCTGTCTTCCCTGTTAGGTCCCTTGCATTGAAATAAATGCAGTTTAATTTATCAGTCTTACCTTGTTCTCTGCTTTGTCCCTGCCTGCCCTGACTGTTTGAGTCGCTTCTGTTCCCAACTGTAACAGTCTCAGATTGTCTCTTTCCTCACTATCTCCTTGGGTCCCACCTCCCCCCCCGCCCCCAACCTTACTAGTTTACATCCTCCCGAGCAGCTCTAGTAAATCTCCATGCCAGTACATTAGTCCCCTTCCAATTTAGGTGCAATCCATCCTTCTTGGGAAGGTCACTTCTACTCCAAAAGACATTCCAGTGATTTAAAAATGTGAATTCTTCTCCCAACTCCTCAGCTATGCATTCATCTGCTCTATCCTCCTATTCCTGCCTTCACTAGTAGCTTGTAGCACCGGGAGTAATCCAGATATTACTACTATCAAGGACCTGCTTTATAAATTCCTGTCTAACTCTCTGTAATCTCCCTTTAGAATCTCAATCTTTTCCCTTTCTTTATCATTGGTTCCAATGTGTATAATGACCTTCTGCTTGCTCCTCTCCCCCTTGGAACATTCTGCACCCTCTCTGATACATCCTTTATCCTGGCACCAGGGAAGCAATAACCATTCTGATTTTTCGTTGTTGGTCACAGAAACGTCTGTCTGTACCTCAGACTAGAGAGTTCCCTAACACAATTGATCTCTTGGAACCCGACGTACTTCTTGTTGCATTAGAGCCAGTCTCAATACCAGAAACTTGGCTGTTCGTGCTACGATCCCCTGAGAATCTATCACCCCCTACATTTTCCAAAATAGCATACTTGTTTGAAATGGGGATAGCCACAGAAAACTCCTGCACTAACAGCCTACCTCTCTTACTTTTCCTGAAGTTAACCCATCTATGTGACTGTATCTGCAACTTTCACCCCTTCCTATAACTGCCATCCATCACATCCCCATGCTCTTGTAAATTCCTCATTTCCTCTAACTGTCACTCCAACTAATCTATTCAATCTGATAGGATTTGGAGCCAATGGCATTTATTGCAGATTTAATCCTCAGTAATCCGTAAACTCTTCCCCAACTCCCACATCCGACAAGAAGACCATATCACTCTACTAAAGGCCTACACAATCTACAGACCCAGAAAATAGCACCATCTTATTCCTCTACAAAACACTTATCCAGGCTAACTTAATAGTTATGGCTTATATTTTAAGTTTAAGCAAGAGACATATCTCAATAAAGCATAAAATCAAGAAAGAACCCAGTCTACTCACTACTGCAGAATTACTGTAATGCCATGCTTAAATATTCACTTCTGTTTCTGTGGTGTGACCTCTCCCAAACAGGTTCCTCTAAGATTAGTTGTGAATTTCACTGTTTGTTAATTTTCCCAGATGCACTCCGATGTCCAGCGTTACATGAATTCAAACAGCAAGTTATTTGATGACAGCATCAGATGTCATTTCAGGCCACAGACAAAGTTCTCTGGATGGAAGTCCATGCTGAAGCCTGCTGCATCATCATGAAGGAAGAGAAACAAACCATTTACAGGGCTTTGGGTGCTACTGGCACCTTTCACCCTTGTCGTACAACATCCCTATTCTTTTGTGACCCCTGTATTGTAAGGTGGAGCTGTCAATTAGTCATTCAGAACTCAGTGTCAGGGAGGGCCAACACACAGAGAGGGCAATGTGTTAGAATGGCCAGTGAATAGGGACCCCACACGTCTGTGTACTGTTCATTACAATGTACTTTCCCTTTAGAAACTCTATCTTCAATGGGTATTGCATCCTCTTTCCTCACAAGTTGAGTCATTGAGTCTCCCCACTCTGCATGCATTCAGTCATTTTCTTTCTGGTTGCACATTTTCCATTTGCAGCATGATGGAAGGTGACAGCGAGTCCTCTGCAATCAGTGGCTGACAACCTCAGCCTCAATGTGTTGGACAGCTCCCATACATCCATATCTCCTTCTGGTAGTCCAATCTGTAAACCCATAGACTTCGCACTTCCTCAGGTCCCTACCCAACTTGTACATATTAGCCTGCATCTGCCCACCTTTTACACCTAGTCCCTGGCATGTGAGATGACCATGCCAGCACTGGTCATACATTATCTGCCACCTGAAATGAGGGCACTCCTGATCTGGATATAGCCCTTTCCCACATTATCCCCTTCCCAGTCATGCTTAACCATATTCTCCCTTTGCAGAAACTGCTGGCCTCCCTTCACAACTGCCATCTACCCTCCCACTACCTAATTCCCCAACCTGCAACTCCCAGGCCCTCAGACTAACTGGCACAGTATCATTCCTGTGGAAATGGCTGCTCTTGCTCCTAGCCCAACTCCTTCTCCTCTTAAAGTTTTTGGATGGAGCTGATGGTCTAATTGCGTTCCTGTGTCCTTCAGCAACTTAACTGGATAACCTTGAATGAGAAGTGCCAAACCCCTGAATAGTACTTGTACATAGTCCCAACAGCATTAGCCCTACCACCAGGACTCAGTGCGATGGAGCAAACAGACTGACTGTGACCTCCTGACCTAGAACACCTTGAGCATTTGATTGGTTTGGCAAGGCAGTACAAGGCATGGATGGTGTGAGTGAGTGAGTGTGAAGATAGCAAGCAAACAGCCCTGACACTTAGCCTGAGCTGGGACCCTATCCTTGTGTGCAAAGTGTCTCTTCCTGGGCCTTTCAATTGTAGTTGCCTGTGCACCTTGCTATATAAACACAGGTATCTGGATCCTCCACGATAGAGGATGGGAAAAAATCGTGGCTGTAAGAGCTATTCCTTTTTCTGAGGTATTTTAGGTGTTGGAAGTGATTTTCTCAAATTCCAGGAGCAGCAATTACTTTTTTTATAAGCTGTTGCCTTGCTTTGGAACACTGGGGGGGGGGGGGGGGGGGGGAGAAAGATTGAAACAATGGCACTTTAAAAAGGAGGAAGACAAACAAAGGCAGTGACCACATGGTCAGAGAAAGAAACCTACGCTGTTTACTGACACAGCAGTGAATCTGCACAGTTACTGCCTTTGCTGTTTGAGCTCATGTACCCCTGGACATCAGAGTGCATCTAAGAAAAATTGACAAACAGTGAAATTCACAGTGACCTTAGATGAACCCATGTTGGAGAGCTCACAGCACAGGAACAAATAAATGCATAGATTTTAAATGTAATCTTGCTGTAAGTCTACAATAGTGAGTAGAGGCTGTTCTTTCTTGATCATATGTTTTACTGGGATCTGTCCTTTGATTAAATTTAAAAAATATAAGCCTGGACCATTTTTTTTTAGAGCAATAAGACGGTGCCATTTTCTGGGTCTGTAAATTGTGAAGAAGCAAAGATGGCCTTCAGTAAAGTGATGTGCTCTTCCTGTCAGATGTGGGAGTTTAGGAAGTGTTTCCACGTTACTGATGATTGATTGTGAATCCTTTCATATTGATGGATCGGTTGGAGCGGCAGTTAGAAGTAATAAGGAATTTACAGGACCTGGGGGTGTGATGGATGGCAGTTATAGGAAAGGGGAAAAGTTGCAGATACAGTCAGGTGAATGGGCTAACTCCAGGAAAGGTAGGAGAGGGTGGCAGGTAGTGCAGGAGTCTCCTGCGGCTATCCCCATCTCAAACAATAATGCTGTTTTGGAAAATGTAGGGGGTGATGGACTCTTATGGGAATGTAGCCAAGTTTCGGGTACCGAGACTGGCTCTAATGTAGTGAGGGGTACGTCAGGTTCCAAGCGATCGATTGTGGTGGGGGACTCTTTAGTTAGAGGCACAGACAGATGTTTCTGTGGCCGGAGTCGAAATATCAGAATGGTGTGTTGCCTCCCTGGTGCCAGGATCAAAGATATCTCAGAGAGAGTGCAGAATGTTCTCAAAGGGGAGAGGGACTAGCAGCAGTCATTGTGCACATTAGAACTATAGACATAGGAAGGGGAAAGGATGAGGTTCTGAAGAGAAAAATGTAGACAGTTAGGCAGGAATTTAAAAAAGAGATCCTCAAAGGTAGTAATATCTGGATTAATCCCAGTGCTATGAGCTAGTGAGGGTAGGAATTGGAGGACAGAGCAGATAATTGCATGGCTGAGATGCTAGTGGAGGGGAGAGGATTCACATTTTTGGATCATTGGAATCTCTTCTGAGCTAGAAGTGACCTGTACAAGAAGGAAGGATTGCACCTGAATTGGAAGGGGATTGGCAGGGAGATTTACTAGAGCTGCTTGGGAGAATTTTAACCACTAAGGTGGGGGGATAGGACCCAGGGAAATAGTGAGGAAAGAGAGCAATCTGAGACTGGTGCAGTTGGGAAAAGGAGAGAGTCAAAAGTCAGGAACAAAGCATAGAACAATTTGGACTGATGAATTAAACTATTTACTTCAATGCAAGAGTGTCATTCAAGAACATGGGATTGGGATATCATAGCAATTACAGAGACGTGGCTCAGGGATGGACAGACTGGCAGCTTAATATTCCAGGATACAAATACTACAGAAAGGACAGAAAGGGAGGTAAGAGAGGAGGAGGGTGGCGTTTTTGATAACGGATAGCATGACGCTGTACTTCGGGAGGATATTCCTGGAAATACATCCAGGGAAGTTATTTGGGTGGAGCTGAGAAATAAGAAAGGGATGATCACCTTATTGGGATTGTATTATAGACCCCCTAATAGGCGGAGGGAAATTGAGAAACAAATTTGTCAGGAAATCTCAGTTATCTTTAAGAATAATAGGGTGGTTACGGTAGGGGATTTTAATTTTCCAAACATAGACTGGGACTGCCATAGTGTTAAGGGTTTAGATGGAGAGGAATTGTTAAGTGTGTACAAGAAGATTTTCTGATTCAGTACGTGGATATACCTATGAGAGAAGGTGCAAAACTTGACCAACTCTTGGGAAATAAGACAGGGCAGGTGATTGAGGTGTCAGTGGGGGAGAACTTTGAGGCCAGCGACCATAATTCTATTAGTTTTAAAATAGTGATGGAAAAGGATAGACCAGATCTAAAAGTTGAAGTTCTAAACTGTAGGAAGGTCAATTTTGACGGTATTAGGCAAGAATATTCAAAAACTGATTGGGGGCAAATGTTCGCAGGCTGGAAAATGGAAAGTCTTCAAAAATGAGATAATGAGAATCCAGAGAAAGTATATTCCTGTTCAGGTGAAAGGAAAGGCTGGTAGGTATAGGGAATGCTGGATGACTAAAGAAAATGAAGGTTTGGTTCAGAAAAAGAAGGAAGCCTATGTCAGTTAGAAACAGGATAGATCGAGTGAATCCTTAGTAGAGTGTAAAGACAGTAGAAGTATACTTAAGAGGGAAGTCAGGAAGGCAAAGAGGGGACGTGAGAAAGCTTTGGCAAATAGGGTTATGGAGAATCCAAAGGGATTATATAAATACATTAAGGACAAAAGGGTAACTAGGGAGAGAATAGGGCACCTCAAAGATTTGCAAAGCAGCCTATTGTGGAAACGCAGGAGATGGGGGATATACTAAATGAGTATTTTGTATCCGTGTTTACTGTGGAGAAGGACTTCGAAGATATAGAATGTAGGGAAATAGATGGCGACATCTTGAAAAATTTCCACATTACAGAGGAGGTGTTGCTGGATGTCTTAAAATGCATAAAGGTGGATAAATCCCCAGGACCTGATCAGGTGTACCCACTGTGGGAAGCTAGGGAAGTGATTTCTGGGCCTCTTGCTGAGGTACAATTGATAGTCACAGGTGAGGTGCCAAAAGCATGGAGGTTGACTAACGTGGTGCCACTGTTTAAGAAAGGTGGTAAAGACAAGCCAGGAAACTATAGACCAGTGAGCCTGATGTCAGTGGTGGGCAAGTTGTTGGAGGGAACCCTGGAGGATAGGATTTACATGTATTTGGAAAGACAAGGACTAATTAGGGATAGCACATGACTTTGTGCGTGGGAAATCATGTCTCACAAACTTGATTGAGTTTTTTGAAGAAGTAATGAAGAGGACTGATGAGGGCAGAGCAATAGACATGATCTATATGGACTTCAGTAAGGCGTTCAACAAGGTTCCTCATGGTAGACTGGTTAACAAGGTTGAATGTCATGGAATACAGGGAGAACTAGCTCAAAGGTAGAAGACAAAAGGTGATGGTGGAAGGTTGTTTTTCAGACTGGAGGCCTGTGACCAGTGGAGTGCCACAAAGATCGGTGGCTGGGTCCACTGCTTTTCTTCATTTATATAAATGATTTGGATATGGGCATAAGAGGTACAGTTAGTAAGTTTGCAGTTGACACCAAAATTGGAGGTGCAGTTGACAGCGAAGAAGGTTATATCAGATTACAATGGGATCTTGATCAGATGGGCCAATGGGCTGAGAAGTGGCAGATGGAGTTTAATTTAGATAAATGTGAGGTGCTGCATCTTGGGAAAGGCAAATCAGGGCAGGATTTATATACTTCATGGTAAGGTCCTGGGGAGTGTTGCTGAACAAAGAGACCTTGGAGTGCAGGTTCATAGTTCCTTGAAAGTGGAGTCGCAGGTCAAAAGGAGAGTGAAGAAGGCGTTTGGTATGCTTTCCTTCATTGGTCAGAGTATTGAGTACAGGAGTTGGGAAGTCATGTTGTGGCTGTACAGAACATTAGACCACTGTTGGAATATTGCGTGCAATTCTGGTCTCCTTCCTATCGGAAAGATGTTGTGAAACTTGAAAGTGTTCAGAAAAGATTTCCAAGGATGTTGCCAGGTTGGAGGATTTGAGCTATCGGGAGAAGCTGAACAGGCAGGGGCTGTTTTCCCTGGAGCGCCGGAGGCTGAGGGGTGACTTTATCGAGGTTAATGAAGTCATGAGGGGCATGAATAGGGCAAATAGATAAAGTCTTTTCTCTGGGGTGGGGGAGTCCAGAGCTAGAAGGCATAGGTTTAGGGTGAGAGGCAAAAATGTTAAAAGGGACCTAAGAGGCAACTTTTTCATGCAGAGGGCGTTGTATGTATGGAATGTTGGAGACCGGTACACTTACAAATGAAAAGGCATCTGGATGGGTATTTGAATAGGAATGTTTCAAGGTATATGGGCCAAGTGCTGGCAAATGAGACCAAATTAGGTTAGGATATCTGGTCAGCATGGACACGTTGGATCAAAGGGTCTGTTTCCGTACAACTCTATGACTCTATGACTCTAAGTCAGTGCTTTCAGAGCGTCCTGCTAGTGGATTGGAGAGGTGCCATGGTGGTCAAGATGAGTTGGCTGTTGTTGGATGTCAATGTCCATGGACAAGGAATGCATGAGCATGGTACCCTGTGGATCATGCTGCAGTGTGAATAAATACAACATGGAGGCCCATTCAGAGCAGCGGGTTTATTGCAAGCTGGTTTCACCATGTGCCTGCTCTGGTTTTCATTTCGTTTTTTCTCTATGTCTAATTTGTTTGGCAGGATAGAAGGCTGAATATTAATTAGGCGAGTTAAGTCATCAATGTACAATTACCCTCATTAATTGGCAACTCACTACTACTGACGTTCCAAAGATAATTCCACCCAAAGACAACCCACACACACACCGCTGTATGGTGTTTTTTCCATGGCTAATCCACCTCGCCTGCAAATCCCTGGACCTTAACTGGCAAATCCCTGGACCTTAACTGGCAAATCCCTGGACCTTAACTGGCAAATCCCTGGACCTTACACTGTAATTTTTGGCATGGGCAACCCACCTAACCTGCACATCTTTGGACTGTGGGAGGAAACTGGACCATCCAGAGGAAACCCACGCAGACACAGGGAGAACGTGCAAACCCCACACTGACAGTCGCCAAAGTCTGGAATTGAACCCAGGTTCCTGGTGCTGTGAGGCAGCCATGCTAAACACTGAGCCACAGTGCCACCCTTAAAAAGTCAGGAATTAGATCTCCACTGGAATACCAGTAATTCAGGCAAATGTTTCTGTCGGTTTTGAAATAGCGCCTGTTAAGCAAATGCGGTAACCATTACTCCACGGAAACAGAGAACAGAAACTGTCTTGCACCATGTGTGTTTAGATATCAGCAGTGACCTGCACCAGAGTGAAACCATATGGCTCACAGTTAAAATCTGGAAAAAGTATGGTTACTGTAAAAAGCTAAAACAGGTCTGCAGATGTTTCTCTGAGGGCACACCTGGACTTAGAACTATGGAACCAGACTGATAATCAGGTGAATAGTGTCAGGAGAGGACTCATTATTTGGCCAGACACAGTTAGTATCAGAAGGAATCACTGACCAGAAGGGACATTGTTACTTGATTATTATAACAAATCTCCCAAAACGACATCTAGGAAGGTGAGCCATGCTATGGGAGATTTCAGCACCTACTGCTGATTGTAGTCTTGTAAGTATGGAGCCTCAGTAGCTGCAGTTTAATGGGTCAGACTGATATCATAGCATGAAACTGCTCAGGTTCTGGATTAGTGGTGCTGGAAGAGCACAGCAGTTCAGGCAGCATCCAAGGAGCTTCGAAATCGACGTTTTGGGCAAAAGCCCTTCATCAGGAATAAAGGCAGTGAGCCTGAAGTGTGGAGAGATAAGCTAGAAGAGGGTGGGGCTGGGGAGAAAGTAACATAGAGTACAATGGGTGAGTGGGGGAGGGGATGAAGGTGATAGGTCAGGGAGGAGAGGGTGGAGTGGATAGGTGGAAAAGGAGATAGGCAGGTAGGACAAGTCCAGACAAGTCACGGGGACAGTGCTGAGCTGGAATTTTGGAACTAGGGTGAGGTGGGGGAAGGAGAAATGAGGAAACTGTTGAAGTCCACATTGATGACCTGGGGTTGAAGTGCTCCGAGGCGGAAGATGAGGCGTTCTTCCTCCAGGCGTCTGGTGGTGAGGGAGCGGCGGTGAAGGAGGCCCAGGACCTCCATGTCCTCGGCAGAGTGGGAGGGGGAGTTGAAATGTTGGGCCACGGGGCGGTGTGGTTGATTGGTGCGGGTGTCCCGGAGATGTTCCCTAAAGTGCTCTGCTAGGAGGCGCCCAGGCTCCCCAAAGTAGAGGAGACCGCATCGGGAGCAACAGATACAATAAATGATATTAGTGGATGTGCAAGTAAAACTTTGATGGATGTGGAAGGCTCCTTTAGGGCCTTGGATAGAGGTGAGGGAGGAGGTGTGGGCACAGGTTTTACAGTTCCTGCGGTGGCAGGGGAAAGTGCCAGGATGGGATTACAGAGTGGGTCCTTTGCAATTCTGAGAGAGTGTGGCCCTCTGCTGAGGCAGGGCTGACTGTAGAGAAGTTAGGTGCTGGCACATTGCTGCAAGCGTGGAGCGGAGGAAACTGCTCAGAGACAGATAAAGAGAACAAAGAACAGGAAGTGGCCCCACAAGTGTCCAGAGACACATCAAGTCACATGGTCAAGGAACATCCTGAAAGATTAGGAAAAAAATGTATAAGGTATGACACTTGGAAGTTCACTTCAGCGATAATTCTGAAGTGAAACCATAGGTCAGGGTCTGAATGAAGACAGTACCCTCCCTGGAGCAGAGGTAGCCAGTTCAGCTGCAAGCAGGTAATATTTAACTCTCAATCCTTCAATTAAAGTGCTCTACCTAAAAGTGCTCCATTGAGCTTTGCATGTACTTCTATAAAGTGCTTTATTTAAGTGTTCCCTTAAAAGCACTTCTGCAAAATTATTGCATGAAAGGTACTAGGTAAAGTGCTCTACTTAAGTGCTTCAGTAAAGATATCACGTGTAGCAAGGAGATTTTTGGAAATTCAGGAATAAGAGCTATTTAGAAACTGAGGAATGTGTGCTAGGTGCTTAATGTTCATTTTCTCCAGACAATTGTAAGGTGAATACAGTTAACAAGAGTCCAAATGTACTCAGGCCTAGTTCTTGCTTAATCAGGATATCTGGTTTATTGTCTGTAGATCTTCTGTTCAAAGTCTCACCTTTCCTTTGCATCTCGATGGTCAAACCCTCTGTTCTTTAGAGGGGCATGTAGCTATAGAAAAGGCAGCTGATGCAATGGGAAATCCCATATCCTGGTTGCTCAACAGAGCACTGTGTCTGAAGGTGTCTGTAGCTGAATGTGGGTGAAGTGCTAGTCAGGTGATGTAGTCAATCTCCTAGTCAATCAAACAGTGATAACACTTTCCCTGCAGTCTCTCACTTGGCAATGACTCTTTGATGCAACAGATTAAAACCTTCACAACCTTGTCAATTCCATCAAGCAAGTCAATCCTTTGTGTCCTTATCTTCACCAACTTGCCTAGTTGGAGAAACAGGAGGGATTGCTCTGCTGTTCGGAATGAGTGATTCTACTTGAGAGATCATCCTCAGTTTTTCCCTTAACTGAGCTGAATTGCCTTCTCAGCTCAGCTGATGGAGATTCCCGACTTCTCTGCCAACCTGGACTTGGGAAAACTGGAGGAAGAAAGGCCATGTCAGGATACCAGCACTTTATGCCTCCAAATCAATTTCCAATGATCTGGGAAAATATTGTTTCTGAACAGAATGGAAGCAAGTTATTGTGGAGTCCACTTCAACCAGGTATAGTCCCATAGGACCTGGATGCAATGCTGCATAAGGTCCAATGACCTCGCATAAGTTATCAAGGTCAGTGAATGGTTTTCTTCAGCTATCCCCTATCTATTTCCGTATAAACCTCAAACACTGGTTAATGCACCACACACTAATGTATTTATGCAGCCATCAACAACTTCCCGTAAGCAGAACTCATGCCTAAAATTCACCTCCCTCCGAAACACTTACCACATCTACAATTCTCAAATTCGCATTTCACCCCCTTCATTTACCTTCAGCTGTTATTCAATGATAAACATACCACCCAAACATGATGACCTTCTCCCTCTTTCTTGCAAGAAAACGTAGAACTTAACAGGAGGCAACAGTACAAAACTGGTGAGTTATAGGCCTGGTTGCAACTCCAGAGCTCATAGGAAGAGATGGTGCTGCAAGTTTTTGTTCATCCCAATGATCTTTCATTCATAATACCCAGGAAGCAGCACGGTGGCACAGTGGTTTGCACTGCTGCCTCACAGCATCAGAGACCCGGGTTCAATTCCCGCCTCAGGCAACTGTCTGTGTGGAGTTTACACATTCTCCCAGTGTGTGTGTGGGTTTCCTCCAGGTGCTCCGGTTTCCTCCCACAGTCCAAAAATGTGCAGGTTAGATGAATTGTCCATGCTAAATTGCCCATAGTGTAAGGTGAAGGGGTAAATGTAGGGGAATGGGTTTGGGTGGGTTGCTCTTTGGAGGGTCGGTGTGGACTTGTTGGGCCGAAGGGCCTGTTTCCACACTGTAAGTATTCTAATCTAATCTAAAAGCCTGCAGACTTGATCGATAGTGTCTAGTGAGTTTGGTAAACACAAGCAGAATTGCAGTGTACGTGTTATAATTAGACTTGGTGGCTATTCTTCACATTACATTTACCTTAAAACCGTTGACAAGTTCTTCTGCCCCTGCAATCACCAGCTCTGTACTCATCCAGTATATATTGATATAGACCAGGCCAGACCGCCTCAAAATATTTGAGTTTTTCTCACTCCTAAATGACCCCCGAGTGGTAGCTCATACTCGCAAACCACTGGCAATACGATTTGATGAACTTCTGCCCATTTCTCATCTGCCTGAATATTTGAGGTCTCTATTTCTTCATTAAAATGTCATTTTTAAGATAATAACATTGAGGGGTACATTCAAATTCTTTTTCTGTGTATGCCTTTTGATACAATTGCTTTAAATTTTCATCTTTCTGCTGTAACTCAGTTAGTTTATCTGAGCTAAAGATGTCATGTGGCCACGTTTCACTGTATCATCTACCTGCTTGGTTTGTGTCAATCGTCTGATCAAACAGGGTCTCTGCTAACTCCACTTCAACTTTCTTATCTGTACTCTTTGATCTCTCCTGCTTCAGCTGGTGACTTTGTGACCTTGTTACCACACAGTCAGGAAAAATCTCAGGATATGTATCCTGTAATAGTTCAGTTGCCCGAGTTTCCATTGGCTTTTCAACCACAGAAGGCAGCACTCCTTTCTGTGAACCAGTTATATCATTAGCAAGCACAAATTGTATTCCTGCAGCTTAGAATTTGTCCAGTACTCCTACCAAGACTTCTCCACTCTTCACTGAACACTCTACCCTTGCTTCTTGTCTCACCGTGAATTCCTGTTACTGATATGTTTTCTGGCAGTAGTCCTTCAGAGGTCCATAACTCCTCATTTTTTAACATCACAGATTGAGAGCATCCTGTATCTCTTAAAACTATAACCTCTTTACTTGCTGCTCCTGGCCTATGCAAATAAACTTTACCATGGCAGGTATATGGTTTAAGAAGATCTGGCACTTGCTCCTTAACCAACCTCCGATCAGCCTGTACATTCTGGTGCAGTTTTCTAGCTTCCACTGTGCTCTCCATGACCACTCCAACAAAATTCACTGGCTTATCCTGTTTTCCTACATCTGGCTTTCCAGTCCTTTTCCCAACTCACCAACACCAATTTCATGTGGCCACATTTCACTTTATTGCTGTGAAAACACCAGAGTTTTTTTTAACTTCTCTTTCCCCTTCAAGGGTTTTCTTTTTAGCCTGTGGTAAATTATCCTTACGATCTTCACCGAGATCTACTGAGAATTTCTCTTTTCCCCAATTTCTATCGCTTATGGATTGAAGTTGATTTTGGAAGCCAAACTTTAATTTATGAATCAACTCATAATTATCAGCCATTTCAGCTGCTAACCTTGCTGTTTTAACTCTCTGTTCTTCCACATGAGTTCGCACTACTTCAGGAAGTGAATTTTTGAACTCCTCCAAAATAATTATCTCTCTAAGAGTGAATTAGTTTTGCTCTATTTTTAATGTCCTTATCCACTTACTATAGTTACTTTATTTGATTCTTTCAAACACAATGTCGGTTTGACTAGGGCACCTCCTTACATTCCTGAAATGTTGTCTGTAGGCTTCTGGTACAAGCTCATATGCTCGTAAGATGGCTTTCTCACCTCCTCATACGCCCCAGATACCTCCTCTGATAGTGATGTGAATACCTCACTAACTCTACCTATAAGTTTTGTTTGGATCAACAAAACCCACATGGTTTAGCCACCTTTTCGAATGAGATGATTAGATTAGATTCCCTACAGTATGGAAACAGGCCCTTCAGCCCAACAAGTCCACACCAACCCTCCAAAGAGTAACCCACCCAGACCCATTCCCTATATTTACCCCTGACTAATACACCTAACACAATGGGAAACTTAGCATGTCCAATTCACCTTAGCACATCTTTGGATTGTGGGAGAAACCAAAGCACCTGAAGGAAATGCAGACACAGGGAGAACATGCAAACTCCACACAGACAGTTACCCGAGGCAGGGATCGAACCTGGGTCCCTGGTGCTGTGAGGCAGCAGTGCTAACCACTGAGCCATCGTGCACCCCCCCCATCCCCCAATAAAAAAAGGCTTCCACATCCTTCTCATCAAACTTAGGCAATGCTTGAATATATTTAACAGATCCTCAGCAGGCCTTTGGCTACCGTGGGTTTGCTCATCCTCACTCTCTTCCTCACTAAGCTTACCTTCAGCCTTCATCTCCATCTTTTGAAACTGACTTTCCTGTCTAAGTGCCACTTTCTGAAATTGAAATTCCTTCTCTATCTTCCTTTCCTTTCTCTCCTTTTCTCTTTCTTCTCTCTTTCTCCTTCTCTCTCTCTTTTTCTTTTTGTTCTGCTAAATCAATTCATTCTTTTTCTTTTCCCTTTGCTTTTAATCATAATTCAAACTTGTTTCGTTTCTGTTTCCCTTTCCTTGTCTTTTGCCTCTTTAAATCTTTTGCCTCGAGCAGCTTCATTTTCAATTGAGTTTTAGCCATCTCTAAAGATTCTGATGGCGTTTCCAGCAAGTTTAAATGCTGAGCTATTGCTGTAATTATCTCTCCTTTCCTCACGGAAGGTGGCAGCTCTAGCTCCAGTTTCTCTACTCATCCCAGCAGCTTGGCCTTAATCAACTTTTGTAAAAACCCCAAGGTCACTTCTTCCACCGTCAGAAAACTCTTGGTGACTAAAAGAGCCATTGCTATCCCAAATACTGTTTAAACCAACCGAATTCAACACCTGGACGGAAGACACGAACACCTACCATTTGCTGCTTTTGAGCCCAACAATCTTAATTCCAATTTGTAACTGCAGAGCAAATCCTGCAAAGAGTTCCCAATCTCTTATGGATCAGGCTAGACTCCCTCAAAACGTTTCAAGATGGTAGCCCAGACCCTAAATTTGCTAGTTGTTTTAAGCAGGTGTAACGTGGCTATTCCAGGAGGGATACAGCTGGTAAAACCATGTAGCTTTAAACAAAACAGAATTTATTAACAGGAATACCAAATGAAACACAAACAAAAGCGAAAGGAATACTGAATAACATAGCCTATCCGAAAACCCAACAGATCATTCTAACTTAATGATGCTGTTTCAATATATGCAACAATCCCCATAATCACCTCTTGACGTAAAAGGTAAAATCAAACACAGGGTCTTACAGGAGAGATGGCAGAGACAGAGAGGACCAGCATAGACCTACTTCTTTGGGTCCAGCAGCTTTTACAACTGGCTGACTGCTTTCAGTCAATAGCCAGACCAAACCAGAGAATAGCTGAGCTGGGAGAATTGGCCACTCCCTTTTATTGTACGTATTTTTTTAAAAAACTTAAAAGTATTTTGCCTGAGGCAGTATCTGTTAACGGTAATCAACCTGGCCCTAACTCCTTTCCAACTCAGACTTTTCGGAGTCTGTGTCTTTTACGACCTCTCTGGAAAAAAAAACCCAAGGACAACATAACCTTGTTCAAGGAGCAATATCGTCACAATACTTGCAGTAGAGGGGACTGAACAGCAATCTGGTTCTGAATATATTTCAGCTCATTTCTAGTCAGGGCCTTAAGCCAAATATATTCATCATGATACTTTTAATGGCAGTATGAATGTGAGGCACAGACTCTAAAAAATAGGGGCAGTTGTTATGTGTTAGTCAACCCGCATCAACCCACAGCCACAGTGAATGTGGCACCCACAGCACAACTACAGTGAATGTGGCCAAAGCAGTACCACAGATAAGGACAGCAGGAAAACAGCATTGGAGCAGGTGCATGCAAAAGAATTAGCTGCTTGGTCTTTCTGGGTGAGTCGAATATTTAGTCGAACATGCAGCTTCTTCCCATCATCATCCCCATATCATCCTCACTCATCTTTTGTCCTCAGCCTCACTATGGTGTCTCCTGTTATCTCATACCTCTGTGTTTTCCAATCTGATGAATGTCAGACGGGAGAGAGATTTCTTCCAAGAGCAAGGACTAATGCTCTGACAATCAACACTGCAGATATTATAGAATTAGAACACAGGATAATGTAATTGTTTTATGTTTTTTTCTCCTTTATCTGAAAGAAGATTGGTTAACTTCTCCCTTTAAAATAGGAAGGCATGGGGAGGTGTTCTACAATTATGTTCAGCATCTATGCTCAAGTATTACAATAATTTCTAACCATATAATTCTGGTTTTTAATACCATTTGTCAGTAACATGTAACAGGAGCAATAGCTGATGCACAAATAATTTATGCTCAGTCTGTTCACAGCTTATGATCCAATTAAGCAGTTCAACTGCCATAAATAATGACAATGTGTCAGAAAACAGCATCTGTTCATATCTGTGACCTGAACTCCAAGATTACAACCTTGTTCATTTTCCATTATCTTCATATTGCAAAGTACACACGCTGTTATTAATGTGGTCATTTGTGTTATCTCTAGTCACCAAGTTCTTGATATTTATGACTATAGAATCTCTACAATGTGGAAGCAAGCCTTTTGGCCCATCAAGTTCACACCAACCCTCCCACCCAAACACATCATCTGACCCAATCCCTGTAACCCTGCTTTTCCCATGGCGAATGCATCCAGCCTGCTCATCCCTGGACACTATGGGCAACTAAGTGTAGCCAGTCCACTTACCCTGCACAAGTTTGGACTGAGAGGAAACCGGAGTACCCAGAGAAAACCCATGCAGACATGGGGAGAATATGCAAACTCCACACAGGCAGACACCTGAGGCTGGAATTGAACCCGGGTTCATGGTGCCATGAGGCAGCAGTATTAGCCACTGAGATACAATTCCACCCATTTAGCAGCTCAGCCACAGACCTTCTGATCCCACTTGCATTGAACATTGTTGCTAAGGAAGATAGGAAAGGTGTTGGAGCAGATTTCAATTGGAAACCCCACCTCTGGAAATGGCTTTAGGGTTGGTCCCCTTGGGCCGTCTGCCTGCTATTTTCTTTAATTCCTTTGCGTTTCAATTGAGTCAGAAAGAGTGACTGACTCCCCTGTTCTCAACCTTCTCCCCAGTTGGTCGCAACAACGTTTCTTAGCAGCAGGCTACACCGTTCTTCAATTAAAATGTCATGTTCACTGCAAGGAGCCAGTTCCAAAGTTCAAGAAAGAACAAGTTCATAACTCAGAAAATAATAAGGATACAACTTCAAGGCAAGCAGCTTTTGAACAGTCACTGGGGTTCTCAACACACTCATGTCTAAAGTTAAAAGGGGATAGTGATAAACTAAGAGTTACAATTTAGAGTCCTTTGGGTGACCTTGAAGCGTAAGGCTTTGCTGTGAGACCATTAGTTGGTTTCTTGGACCACTGGCTTAACAAATATCACAATTATCTTAAGATTGCAGTTTCCTGATGTTTCTTTGAATTCAGTGTTATCACCAGTCACATTTTTGATTGACAGTGAGGATGTACAGCTTATAGTCCATAGTCCATTTTCTCTCTTCTGGCAAAGACAGCTCCTTGAACTAGTGGCCTGATGGTCTATTTGATTTGCTTAAGTTTATGTTTTTCCATGCTGAGTAGTTGATGTTTCACATCCCAACATGTGAAGATTCTCACAGGTAAAATGGGAAGTACCTCCCCAAAAGGCCAAGCTGAGTTGTTTTATTGCCCTTAGGGAAAAAAATGTTAACTTCAGCTAAGGCTCCTTATTGTTTCCTAAACAGGCAGGGTGGACTGCTGGTTAGCACTGCTGCCTCACACCGCCAGGAACGCGGATTTGGTTCCAGCCTCACCTGTATAGAGTTTGCACATTCTCCCCATGCGTGTATGGATTTCCTCTGTAAGGACCGGTTTCCTCCCACAGTCCAAAGATGTGCAGGTTAGGTGGATTGGTCTTGTTAAATTGCCCATAGTTTCCAGGGATGTGCAAGCTAGGTGGGTTAGCCAGGGAAAATGGAGGGTTATAGGGATGGGGTGGGCTTCGGTGGGTTGCTCTTCATAGGGTTGATGTGGATTCGATGGGCCGAATGCCCTATTTCCACACAGTATGAAGCTTAGCAATCATGGGTGAGACAGGTTATTCCTGTGACCGTTTTTAAGTCTGTTTCTTTCCGTCCTTTTTAAAAAACCCTTTAGTTCAAGAAAATCCCAGCTTTAGATGAAATTCAAGGAACAATAGCCCAAATTTTATATGAACAAGTATGTGAGAATACTGGCAATGTCAACATTTGTTGCCCATCTCTAATCCTTGAACTGAGTGGTTTGTTAAGCTATTTCAAAGGATAGTTAAAAGTCAACTGCATTGCTATGGGTTTGGCATCACAGTGTAGGTTAGTCCAGGTAAGGAGAGCAGATTTCCGCTAAAGGACATGAGTCGACCAGATGGGTTTAATGACAACTGATGATAGTTTTGTAGTCAACGTCCCTGACATGAACTTTCAACTCTAGATCTTATAAATCAAATTTAAGTTCTACCAGCTGTTGTGGTGAGATTTGAACCTTTGTTCCCAGAACATTAATCTGGGACTCTGGATCACTGGATCATCAATGTTATTACCAAATTAGCATCTCCCATCAGCTACTTACCTACTTCGGCACCTTAATATATTTATATTGTTGCCACAGATAGCTATCCTGTTAGAAGTGCTGCCCCTTAAACCAGGAGGGTTAGAAAGTCCCTGCACTCCCAATACTGTTCAACACCTGATACCATTCAGGCCCTTATATAACCCTAAAACTGCTCACAGCTTTTGTATTCCTGACACTTTTCATCGCTTCACAGGAGGCTCCCAAGCACTGAGGATGTCACCTAGACAGGGGACGAAACGTTTGCAAGACAAATTCCCAGCTCAGCGAACAGAACCACAACAACTTTTCATCCCACTCCTTTACCCCCAGAAATGCTTCTATCCACCCATACGATCACAAAATCACTCTACCCCCCCCTCCTGGATACCTGTCAAAACTTAGCCATCCCCACTTCTTTCACAAACTCACAAAACTGCTCAACCAGCTCCAACATTGCTCAGCAGCCCTATAGAGTAAGCAATGTTGAGGTGGTGTGGTTCACGGAGGACCTAGAATTAAAAGCAGGTACTTTTAAACACATGCACCTCACTGAATTGAAGTCAAATCCCAAGGGGTTTGTCTTCAATTTGTGATGTGAGAGGGAGTGACATTGCTGGAATTGTACCTTGTCACTAGTTCTCCCATCTCACATCACCGAGCGATTAACGCTGTACTTGTCTTACAGGATCCCTACAGTGTGAAAGCAGGCCATTTGGCCCATCGAGTCCACAACAACCCTCTGAAGAGCAGCCCACCATCCCATAACCCTGCATTCCCCATGGCTAACCCACACAGCCTGCACATCCCTGGAAACTATGGACAATTTTAGCGTGGCCAATCAACCTAACCTGCACATCTTTGGACCAAGGGAGGAAACTGGAGCACTGACCAATTGTTGTACTCTATCTGATTTAATCTCTCACCTTGTATGCTTGCATGTGTGCCTGTGGTGCAAATTAACCCCTTGTATAGTAGTGTGCGAAATAAACCCTTCAACAGATTTAAGTTTACAAACATGCTGTTGTGATCCTTACAAAGTTAGAGTCCACAAGAAAAGGGAGAGGGGAAATATGCCTCTAGTATTAAAAAGGAAGAAGAAAATTCAAATCACAATCTGCTTGTGGACTTTTATAGCGAATATGGAGTGAAAATTGTTTTAAAACTTACAATCTGTCCGTAACACCACTGAATTCAATTTTCTTAGGTCTTCTTAATCCACAGTCATTCAAATGCTACGTAGGGTGGCCACTCCCTCCTCACCTGTGGAATTTAGTTTGTCTACTGTTATGACCCTAGAGGCTGTTATTAATGTATAAAACTGGTTTTCTATGGAAATCTGCTTTGACAGATCATATTTTATTTTGCTTTGGCTTTAAGAAGGTGGTCTCTCATGTAATGCTACAGACTTGGTTTCAACAGTAAAATAAGCTTATTGGGTAAACAAAATGCAAATGACATTGAATAAACTAGACTATTTGCTCATAATACAAATATTAAGATTTTAAACCATTCAGTAACGTACAATCTCATTAATCCCAAGAAAATTCCTTCGCAGATCACAAAAACACCTCTGTAAGTACCCAAAAGGACACATGCACAAACTCAAGGAAAAGAAATCTCTTTCTCCAACTCCTTGTGAGGTTTGATTTAAATGTGACTGAGACACCAATTCAGGAAAATGTAATAGCCTGTGCCTTTAACAGTGTTTTCAGCCTTTTACTTAGACTATTTGAAGTAATTGAATTGTTTGTTCAGAACCTGGAACAAACTTGCAATGGAGTTGTGCTTCACTGGGCATAAATAGCATAGAATGGATCGAGCTGAGACAGGGAACAAAGAGAAATTCATGGAGAGCTAGATATAAATCTGAAATCTAGCCACCTTAATACTTGGAGAGAGCCATAAGGAGCAGAATTACTAACACTAGGCTATATCGTCTGTCAGTAATGTAACAGTATGATTCAAGCCTGGCTTATCGCAGAATACCATGTATTGGAATAGATAGAACATAGAACATAGAAAGGTAAGCAAAGAACAGGCCCTTTGGCCCACGATGTTGTGCCGAGATTTAATCCTAATGTAAAATATAGTAACTTAACCTACGCACCCCTCAAATCACTGCTATCTATGTGCATGGCCAGCAGTCACTAAGTGTCCCCAATGACTCTGCTTCCACCACCACCGCTGGCAACGCATTCCATGCATTCACAACTCTCTGCATAAAGAACCTACCCGTGACATTTCCTTTGTACATTCCTCCTAATATCTTTAAACTATGACTTCTCGCACCAGTCAATCCTGCCCTGGGAAAAAGTCTGGCTATTGACTCTATCTTTCCTCTCATTATTTTGTACACCTCAATCAGGTCTTCTCTCTTCCTCCTTCTCTCCAGAGAGAAATGTACAAGCTTATTCAAGCTTTCTTCATAAGGCAAGCCTTCCAGTCCAGGCAGCATCCTGTTAAATCTTCTTTGCATCCTCTCCAAAGCCTCTGTATCTTTCCGCTAGTAGGGTGACCAGAACTCAACACAATATTCCAAGTGTGGTCTCACCAGGGACTTGTAGAGCTGCAGCAAAACCACGCAGCTCTTAAACTCTATCCCCCTGTTAATGAAAGCCAAAACACCATATGCTTTCTTAACAACCCTATCCACTGGGGGCCTACATTAATCAGTAGCTAGTAAGAATCACATGGGAAATGAGCTGTTAGTTTCTGCATGTTATTTTAACTGCACATTCATGCCATTCCTAGTGGTCATAGTAGGTTAAAATTCACTCAAAGTCCTCTATGTACTTGCACACCCAGATCCCTCTGTTCCTCGATACTGCCAAGAATCCCGTCTTTAATCCTATATTCAGTATTTGAGTTTGACCTTCCAAAATGCATCACTTCACATTTATCCAGGTTGAACTTCATCTGTCATTTCTCAGCCCAGCTCTGCATTCTGTCTATGTTGCACTGCAGCCTGCAGTAGTCCTCTATACTATCGACAACACCTCCAACCTTTGTGTCATCTGCAAATTTACTAACACACCCCTCAACCTCCTCATCCAAGTCATTGATAAAAGCTACAAAGAACAGAGCCCTGCAGGATCCCACTCAACACTGACCTCCAGGCAGAATATTTTCCATCTGCAACCACTCTCTGCCTTCTGTCAGCCAGCCAATTCTGAATCCAGATAGCCAAATCTCCCTGTATCCCATACTTTCTGACTTTATGAATGAGCCTACCATGGGGAACCCTATCAAATGCCTTGCTGAAGTCCATATACACCACATCCACTGCTTGACCATTGTCGACTTGTCTTGACACCTCCTCAAAGGATTCAATAAGATTTGTGAGGCATGATCTGCCCCGACAAAGCCATGCTGACTGCCTTGAATCACACTATGCTTTGCCAAATAGTTATAAATCCTATCCTCAGAATTCTTTCCAAAACTTTGCTGACCACAGATGTAAGACTGACTGGTCTGTAATTGCCAGCGATTTCACTATTACCCTTCTTGAAAAGAGGAACAACATTTGCCTTCCTCCAATCCTCCAGTACGACTCCTGTGGAGAGCAAGAAGGCAAATATCTTCGCCAACGGCTTACAACCTCCTCTCTCGCTTCCCGGACCATATTTAGTCTTGATATGTAATAAACAGTGACATAAAGAATTCTAAACCCAAAGTCAGTTGTTGACCTTGTCTTCCCCTTGAACACTCCAACTTGAATCCAAACACATGCATGTGAGCCTAGAACCAGACAACAAATGAGTTTGATGCCCGTCATATGAGGATTTCAACAGCAGTTCAAGATGGATCTTTAACTCACCATTTCTAGCTGAAGGTGGTGGAGATGTTTCAGCCTCATAGTTTGAATTACATTTGAATTCACTAAAATGGGACTCTGAGTGAATTTTAACCTACTATGACCACTAGGAATGGCATGAATGTGCAGTTAAAATAACATGCAGAAACTAACAACTCATTTCCCATGTGATTCTTACTAGCTACTGATTAATGTAGGCTCCTTTTTGTGAGGTGACTAATATAGTGTAAAAAGCTGAACCAAATTAGCCTTTCTATCTCTAGTTCCAACACAGCAAAATTAAAACATTAAAGACCCACAAAATTGACCCTAATGGTTCCTAACCAGACTTCTGCATGACCAATCCCAGACTCTGTGAATAATCAATTCCAGACACCAAGTTGTATCTTAATAAATTGGTAAACCATTTCTCTCACAATATAGTCACTTTAACAGAATAAAATTAAACAACAAAGTAATCTAGTTGGTCTGTGCTTTAATCCCAACATCTTTTGTTTTCAATCTCATTCACACAGATGGCAGCCAGACATTTACGGATAGATATCTGACAATGATGAGTCAGAATACAGAAAGGAGATGGAGGACTTGGTGATTTGGTGCAATGAGAACAACCTTTTCTCTCTCTCGCAATGTCCAGAAAACAAAACAACTGATCATTGACTTCAAAAAAAAAGAAGAACAGGCCCCCATCTACATCAACAGAGTTGAGGTTGAAAGGGTAGAGAGCGTCAAGTTCCTAGGAGTGGTGATAATCGTCAATCTATCCTAGGCTACCCATCTAGATGCAAAGGTCAAGAAGGCACAACAACACTTCTTCCTCATACTGGATTAGTGGTGCTGGAAGAGCACAGCAGTTCAGGCAGCATCCAACGAGCAGCAAAATCGACATTTCAGGCAAAAGCCCTTCATCAGGAATAAAGGCAGTGAGCCTGAAGCGTGGAGAGATAAGCTAGAGGAGGGTGGGGGTGGGGAGAGAGTAGCATAGAGTACAATGGGTGAGTGGGGGAGGAGATGAAGGTGACAGGTCAAGGAGGAGAGGGTGGAGTGGATAGGTGGAAAAGAAGATAGGCAGGTCGGACAAGTCCGGACAAGTCAAGGAGACAGTGCTGAGCTGGAAGTTTGAAACTAGGATGAGGTGGGGCAAGGGGAAATGAGGAAGCTGTTGAAGTCCACATTGATGCCCTGGGGTTGAAGTGTTCCGAGGCGGAAGATGAGGCGTTCTTCCTCCAGGCATCTGGTGGTGAGGGAGCAGCGGTGAAGGAGGCCCAGGACCTCCATGTCCTCGGCAGACTTCCTCAGGCAACCTAAGAAATTTGGCATGTCTATAAGGACCGTCACCAACTTTTACAGGTGCACCATTGAAAACATACTGTTCGAATGCATAATGGCCTGGTAAGGAAACTGCTCTGTCCAGGATTATAAGAAACTATGAAGGTTATATGCACAGCCCAGACCATCACTGAAACCAACCTTCAATCCATGGACTCCACTTCCATGTTTCGTTGCTGCAGAAAGGCTCCCAACATCATTAAAGACCCATAACACCCTGAAAATTCTATCCTACAACTTCTTCCATCAGGCAGAAGATACAGAAGCTTGAACACGTGCATCAGCATGTTCAAGAACAGTGTCTTCCTCGCTATTATTAGACTGATGCATGGAGTCTCTAACTTCGAATAATGCTGATCTTGCTAATGTTGATCTTGCCTAGCGCATGCCCTGTGTTATGTAACCTATAAGACTCTGTCCAAATGCTTTTTCCTTACCCTATGAATTATATGTCCTTGCTTAATATGAACCATCTGTACTGCTGGTAAACAAAGTTTTTGTTATACTTAGGTACACATGAGAATAAATAAATCAAATCAAAAGACAAACAAAGTTAAGGGATAAGTAATTTTCATTATCAATTGTTCCACAGGAATAGAAGATAGTTCTTTTGGTTGATTTTTCAGAAGATATTGATCAGGATCATCTTTAAAGTTCACTCAGATAAAGGCAGTAATAGTTATAACTTAATTTTCCATTCTCTGAGCTTCTAAGAGCTGTAAAGGGAGTTTAGGCTTATGGGTTGAAGTAAGGCAGGAAGCTTTCAAATCTTCATGCTAATCAACAGCCCAATTCCATTTTCCACAGAAAATCACAGTCCAAAACCCAATTCAAACTCTGGCCACTTCCTGACAGACTGCCTGTCTATTCCATGAGGTCCCAGTTTCCATTCAATAGCTGTCATCTGCTTGAACACTAGGTCTTTTCCAGAATGGTTGGAATCTATTTCTAAGTATTGACTGTGTTTATAGCCAAGCTCTGTTACCTTCCATGATGCCAATGTGTCTGCAAAACCTTTTGATCAGGAACTAGCCTGCAATTAACTTCAGGATTAGTGGTGCTGGAAGAGCACAGCAGTTCAGGCAGCATCCGAGGAGCAGTAAAATCGACGTTTCGGGCAAAAGCCCTTCATCAGGAATAAAGGCAGAGCCTGAAGGGTGGAGAGACAAGCTAGAGGAGGGTGGGGGTGGGGAGAAAGTAGCATAGAGTACAATGGGTGAGTGGGGGAGGGGATGAAGGTGATAGGTCGGGGGCGAGGGGAGGGCGGAGTGGATAGGTGGAAAAGAAGATAGGCAGGTAGGACAAGTCATGGAGACAGTGCTGAGCTGGAAGTTTGGAACTAGGGTGAGGTGGGGGAAGGGGAAATGAGGAAACTGTTGAAGTCCACATTGATGCCCTGGGGTTGAAGTGTTCCGAGGTGGAAGATGAAACATTCTTCCTCCAGGCTCCTTCCAGCTCAGCACTGTCCCCATGCCTTGTCCGACCTGCCTATCTTCTTTTCCACCTATCCAGTCCACCCTCCCCCCGCCCCCGACCTATCACCTTCATCCCCTCCCCTACTCACCTACTGTACTCTATGCTACTTTCTCCCCACCCCCCACCCTCCTCTAGCTTATCTCTCCACGCTTCAGGCTCTCTGCCTTTATTCCTGATGAAGGGCTTTTGCCTGAAATGTTGATTTTACTGCTCCTCAGATGCTGCCTGAACTGCTGTGCTCTTCCAGCACCACTAATCCAGAATCTGGTTTCCAGCATCTGCAGTCATTGTTTTTACCCTGCAATTAACTTCAGGCCTAGCCTTCCTTTTAATACAAGCTGCTACCCATAGGCCAAAAGTCATTTTTAGCTCACAGTTGCCAGTTTGTAGGTCCAAATCAAAATTGATAAAAGAATGAAATTTAAAAAATGTAAAGTCAGTGAGTGTTCTAACATGAGTTAAAGACATGTTATTTGTGGCTCAGTTCCTGGCACATTTGCCTCGGAATTAAAAGATTCTGGGTTCAAGTTCTGGGACTTGAGTAAATAATCAATGCTGACCCTTCAATGCAACACCAAGGGAGCGGTATATTGTCAGAGGACATCAAACTCAGGACTCCAATATCTGCCCTTTTGGGTGGATATAAAAGATCCGAGGGCACTATTTCAAAGCAGAACAAGAGAATTATCCTTGATGTCCTGGTAATATTTATCCCTTAATCAAAATCACAAAGAAACAGATTATCTGATCATTATTATATTGCCACTTAGGAGGAATTAGTGAGTTTTGAGAAGATTTGTAACTCAGGTTGAAGTTCTGAATGTAGGTTTGCTCACTGAGCTGGAAGGTTCATTTCCAGATGTTTCGTCACCATACTAGGTAACAGTTTCAGTGGGTCTCTGGATCACTGTTGATAATTCCTGCTTTCTATTTATATGTTTGAGTTTCTTTGGATTGGTGATGTCATTTCATGTGGTGATGTCATTTCCTGTTCTTTTTCTCAGGGGGTGGTGGATGGGGTCTAACTCGATGTGTTTGTTAATAGAGTTCCGGTTGGAATGCCATGCTTCTAGGAATTATCATGCATGTCTCTGTTTGGCTTGTCCTAGGATGGGTGTGATGTTCCAGCCGAAGTGGTATCCTTCCTTATCTGTATGTAAGGATGCTAGTGAGAGAGGGTCATGTCGTTTTGTGGCTAGTTGATGTTCATGTATCCTGGTGGCTACTTTTCTGCCTGTTTGTCCAATGTAGTGTTTGTTACAGTCCTTGCATGGTATTTTGTAAATAACATTAATTTTGCTTGTTGTCTGTATAGGGTCTTTCAAGTTCATTAGCTGCTGTTTTAGTGTGTTGGTGGGTTTGTGGGCTACCATGATGCCAAGGGGTCTGAGTGGTCTGGCAGTCATTTCCGAGATGTCGTTGATGTAGGGGAGAGTGGCTAAGGTTTCGGTATGCATTTTGTCTGCTTGTTTGGGCTTGTTGCTGAGAAATCTGCAGACTGTATTCATTGGGTACCCGTTCTTTTAGAATTCACTGTGTAGGTGATTTTCCTCTGCTCTGCGTAGTTCCTCTGTGCTGCAGTGTGTGGTGGCTCATTAGGAGGAATCTGTTGAGTGAAAACTAGCTGCTGTGTTTCCTTAATTACAACAGTAACTACACTTCAAAAGTACTTAATTAGTTAGAATCATTAAATCACACAGCAAGGAAACAAACTCTTCGGTCCAACTCATCCTTGCCGACCAGGTTTTCCAATTAAATTTGTCCTATTTGCTTGCTTTTGGCCCATATCCCTCTAAATCTTTCCTATTCATGTACCTGTCCAACCCTCTTTTAAATGTTGTAATTGTACCTGCCTCTACCACTTCCTCTGGCATATATGCACCACCCTCTGTATGAAAAAGCCCCTCAGGCCCCTTTTAAATCTTTTCCCTCTCAGTTTTGGACTCCCCTATCCTAGGCAAAAAGCCTTGGCTATTCATCTTATTGTAAGGTGCATTGAGATATCAGAATGGTTGTGCAAAGTGCTACATAAATACAATGAAAAGTTATTAACCTTAGAATTTCTTTTATTTTTCTTTGATTCGGCAGTAGACCAGAATAGAGAGGGTACGCTCATTTGGGACTGGTAGTAAGGTTGGAACTTTTAGTAGGTGCTCTCCAGAATGAGTGTATGGAGGGGTGGTTAGTATCTGACTAGTATGTACTGTGTTAAGGTGCACAAGTGCACAGTTTGTCTATGGTTGAGCGCCCAATTTTTACTGAAGTGGTTAGCAGTCAGTTGAAGTTCTGTCATTGTATTTAAAATAAATTAATATGGGGTACAGTTTTTAAAAAAACTTAACAATGTTTATCCACATGTTGGTTCTCTCTCCCTCAAGTGGAAAAATACACGAAAATAGACCTGGTGTGAAAAAATAGCCTGATTGGCTGATGGAACCATTCTTTTATGTAGTTAGTAAGGAGCCACCAGGAGATGCTTAGCAACTTGTTTTCTGCACAATGGCATGTCTGGAAAAGTGCTGAAAGTATGACAACAATTGTGATACTGCACATAACCAGAATAATATAGATACCAGGAACATCCCCCCACTTATTGCACTTTGTTTCAATTTTTAGATTTCCCCACCTGAACAGGTTTGAGAGATTAGGAACACGGACTTTCACCATCAGACTGAGATTTGTGAGACCAGTGCAAAGGAACGTGGGATAGACCACCAAGGGCCAACTGTCCAAAGTTCTTGGTGTGAAGACAAGGCAGTGCAATTCATTTGTTTGCATATATATAAGAGCAGTGTAAGCTAACAGATTCACTCATTATTTTCTGTGTAAAGTTGTTGAAGCTAATAGATTTGTTTATTAGTTTGAATATATTTTTGATAGATTAAGCTAATCGATTCACTATGTTTGAAGTACATATCTCCTTGTAATCATTTTGATCAGACCTTAGAGAACCCATTAGATACTTTCTGCCAAACAATATAAGACCCTTACATGATCTGAGGTCATGTAAAGCTTTTTACAGTCAATGAAATACATTGGTGCAATCACTCTTATGAAACAGATGCAGTTGCTGCTCCTTGTACTGTATGAATAACATTGATTGGTCAAAACTGTCCTAGAATGGTCTCCATTTTTCCACAATAAATTATCAGTCCACTGAGTGCTATGGCAGAGTTTTAGAATCAAATGAGACTTAACAAGCTTTTTCTTTAACTACATTCTTTGAGGCTGATGAGGTAAAGAGAACACTTCAACTTCTAAGCCATTTTCAAACCCTGCATCAGACTATAACTTTTCTTCCAATTATTGTTGATTCACTCTGTAATTTTCACTCATTTTTGCAGATGGGAAAGACGGCTTATTAAAATACATCGCTTGCACAATGTGTGGCTTCAGCCAGCATCTGTCAGCTGTAAATATGTATGACCTTTTAGCCGTACACTGAAAGCATGACTTGATGATAAAAGTTGGGGGCACAAGGCAGGTCATGTTGCATGAGAGTCTTTTGACAATTAAATAAAACCTAGCAACTAATAATTTATTTTTCTTGCTGAAATTCAAAAAAGAAAGTAAATAACAATAAGGATGAGAAAATAAATAATAAGTAAGGTAGGCCAGAATGGGGTGGAGACGGAGAGCGAAACCAACATATGGGTAACAATTGTTAAGCTTTTTTTAAAAAACTGTCCCCCGAATGAATTTATTTTAAATACAGTGACAGAACTTCAACTGACTGCCAGCTATTTCAGTAAAAATACCATACAGAGGAGTGTCTTGCACTCCAAATTACTGGGAGAGTTTTATATCTTTTGTAATCAATCCGTTCAGAAATACAATTACACACCTGGCAACAGGTAAGACCTAAAACCAGGCCTCCTGATGCAAAGATAGGGACACTGCCATTTGGTAATTTTAGTCAACCTGTCCAGGGATATTGTGACACACATCTGGAGCAGGTAAGATTGGAACATAGGCCTCCTAACTCAGAGGTAGAGACATTACCACTGTGCCACTGGAACCCTACATCTACTTGTTTAGAGATGTTACTACACCCCTCTGGATCAGGTGGGATTTGAACCCACCTGGCTCCATGATTTAATGCTCATTGAGTAAACCTGCTGCAATGTTTGGCCAGATTAGCTCCCTTAATTCATATCTATTTTATAGGATTAACAATAATTTACAAACATCTAATGTCTTGACCACATTACTGCTGTAAACATGTGCCAGGAAAAACAGACAATAAGATTTCTGGTTTGTGAGTCCTTTTGATGGCATCATGAGACGATGAGTGGAGAAATGAAGTGTCTCCTTTCAACAGGTCTTATAAGAGCAGGTTATTGGGATGTGATCCACAGCCTGGAAATTATTGGAATATTTGAACTTCAAGTCATCTCTCATCTTGTGAAGGTGGTAGTTGCAATAAGCTTGAGAATGTCAGGCAAGTACTGCCATGGAAGAGTTTGAAACAGGGGATGAGAATTAATAAAAAGAAAAGTGTGAGGCTATAGTTAGTCTCTCTGTTCCAATGATCAATCTGCTCTTCTATTGAGGAAAACTCCTATACTGAAGCAATAACAGAAATTTATTAGCAGCACCATTAAGATCCCTTCAAAGTGGAAGAGAGAGAGAGAGAGAGAGAGACAGAGACAGAGGCCAGAAAATTCTGGGAACAGCTGACTTATACAGATTATGATTCAACACCAGAAACAAGAAACTCTTTCTTTCAAATCTCCAAGGTTACAGTGTCTGCAGCATTGATGGATTCTCCCCAGATGCTTTGCCTCATGAGTTATGAGGGAAGCATATGCCCGATGTATGCCAAGACTGAACTTTAGAATAATTTCTGGTGTAATTATTATAGTTTACTCCCTCATGTTTTCACTGTTGTAAATCACTCTCGACAATTCTATTGTTATCCTACTCCCACTATTTTAAGAGGAGTATATATTTGCTATCATTCAACAATTCTATGTTATTCTGAATTTTGAAATGATGTTTCCTCTCTCGTGAAGAAAATAAAGAGACATTTTTCGCTATCCTAAATGAGCCAGGAATTCTCAAAAAGCCAAAGAGACATTCTCTTAATATTAAGCTAAACAAAATTCTTCTACTTCTATCAAAACAGCAATTTAAGGAGTATCAACTCCAAGTACATCAAGAAAATAATTTTCAAAAAAGCTTTCTTTAACTTTTAAAATGATTAGTTTCTGAAGAGACCACATGTAGAAATTTTGTTCAATTCTAGAGGTTCCAGTTATGTGTGGTGGAGCAAGCAAGGTTACACAGGGACATACACTTGGCCTTCTCTGCCTGTCTTCATTCCGATATAACTATGATGAGAATTCTTTTGTCACTTTCCTGCTACTTCTTTTTCTCCTTTCTACTCTTGAAGAAGTCCCTTTTGGGTTAGGTCTCAGACTAAAACCAGCACTGGAAGCTCTATCATGCCTCAACTCATAGTCATTCTTTGAATTGTCCCTTTGGATGACTGTAGAGATTCTGGGCCTCACTGCTGATCCTTATGCCCTTTTAGCCTAAAGTCTACACAAACAGACTTACAGGAGAGGTCGGGAACGAGAATGCTGATTACTTAGCTTCTAAGAGGAGGAGGGGAGGACCTTTCCATTTCTATCTCGGGCTCCTCCCTCCCTTCCTAGACCTTTCCATTTCTATCTCGGGCGACCGAATCAACACGGACATTTACTATAAACCGACCGACTCCCACAGCTACCTAGACTACACCTCCTCCTACCCTGCCCCCTGTAAAAACACCATCCCATATTCCCAATTCCTTCGTCTCCACCGCATCTGCTCCCAGGAGGACCAGTTCCATTACAGAACAACCCAGATGGCCTCCTTCTTCAAAGACCGCAATTTCCCCTCAGACATGATTGAATATGCCCTCCACCGCATCTCCTCCACTTCCTGCTCCTCCGCCCTTGAGCCCCGCCCCTCCAATCGCCACTAGGACAGAACCCCACTGGTCCTCACCTACCACTCCACCAACCTCCATATACATCGTATCATCTATTGTCATTTCCGCCACCTCCAAACGGACCCCACCACCAGGGATATATTTCCCTCCCCTCCCCTATCAGCGTTCCGAAAAGACCACTCCCTCTGTGACTCCCTCGTCAGGTCCACACCCCCCACCAACCCAACCTCCACTCCCAGCACCTTCCCCTGCAACTGCAAGAAATGCAAAACTTGCGCCCACACCTCCCCCCTTACTTCCCTCCAAGGCCCCAAGGGATACTTCCACATCCACCACAAATTCACCTGCACTTCCATACACATCATTTATTGTATCCGCTGCACCCGATGTGGCCTCCTCTATATTGGGGAGACAGGCCGCCTACTTGCGGAACGTTTCAGAGAACACCTCTGGGACACCTGGACCAACCAACTCAACCACCCCGTGGCTCAACACTTCAACTCCCCCTCCCACTCCATCAGGGACATGCAGGTCCTTGGACTCCTCCATCGCCAGACCATAGCAACACGACAGTTGGAAGAAGCGCGCCTCATCTTCCGCCTAGGAACCCTCCAACCACAGGGGATGAACTCAGATTTCTCCAGTTTCCTCATTTCCCCTCCCCCCACCTTGTCTCAGTCAAATCCCTCGAACTCAGCACCGCCTTCCTAACCTGCAATCTTCTTCCTGACCTCTCCGGCCCCACCCCCACTCTGGCCTATCACCCTCATCTTGACCTCCTTCCACCTATCGCATTTCCAATGCCCCTCCCCCAAGTCCCTCCTCCCTACCTTTTAGCTTAGCCTGCTGGACACATTTTCCTCATTCCTGAAGAAGGGCTCATGCCCGAAACATCGATTCTCCTGCTCCTTGGATGCTGCCTGACCTGCTGCGCTTTTCCAGCAACACATTTTCAACAAAGGAAAACGGTAATGGTTGTTGAGGTTGATCACTTCAGTCCTGCACCATCTCTGCAGGAGTTCCTCAGGCAGTCCTAGGCCCAACCACTTACAGCTACTGCAGCAATTACTTGCCTTCTGTCACAAGATCAGAAGTGGAAATGTTCGCTGATGATTACACAACATTCAACACCATTCACTTCAGATAATGACGCAGCCCATGTCAATATGCAATTAGACCTGGACAACATACAGGCCAGTAACATTTGTGCTATACTGTGACAGGTAATGGTCAGCTCCAACAAGTGAGGATCTAACCATTTCCCCATGACATTCAATAGCATTACAATCACTGAATTCCCCACTATTAACATTCTTGGGGCTTACCATTAATCAGAAAATGAAATGGACTAGCAATATAAATAATGATGAAGTTTTGGATGTAGGTTTGCTCGCTGAGCTGGAAGGTTCATTTCCAGACGTTTCGTCACTCTACCAGGTAACATCTTCAGTGGGCCTACGGGCAAAGCACTGCTGATGATTCCTGCTCTTTTATTTATATGTTTGGGTTTCTTTGGCTTGGTGATCCCATTTCCTGCGGTGATATCATTCCCTGTTCTTTTTGTCGGGGGGGTGGTAGATAGGGTCTAACTCAATGTATTTATTGATAGAGTTCTGGTTGTAATGCCATGCTTCTAGGAATTCTCGTGTGTGTCTCTGTTTGGCTTGTCCTAGGATGGATGTGAGGTCCCAGTCGAAATGGTATCCTTCCTTATCTGTATGTAAGGATACTAGTGAAAGTGAAAAAAAAAACAGGAAATGACATCGCCACAGGAAATGACATCACCATAGGAAATTACATCACCAACCCAAAGAAAACCAAACATGTAAATAGAAAACAAAAATCATCAGCAGTGCTTTGCCCAGAGACCCACTGAAGATGTTACCTAGTAGGGTGATGAAATGTCTGGAAATGAACCTTCCAGCTCAGCGAGCAAACCTACACCAGAACCTCAACCTGAGCTACAAATCTTCTCAAAACTTGCTATGATGAGGGGGTGCTGGTGTTGGATTGGAGTGAACAAAGTTAGGAATCACACCATGTTATTTTCCAACTATAAAAAATGTAACTTCTTACAAAGGAGCAATGTTCCAAAAGCTAGTACTTCCAAATAAACTTGTTGGACTATAACCTGGTGTTGTGATTTTTAACTTCAGCAATATAAATACAATAGCTATAAAAGATGATCAAAGGACAAGCGTCCTGTGACAAACAACTTACTTCCTGACTCTCTATGATTTACAAGGCAAAAGACAGAGTATGATGAAATACTTCCTACTTGCCTGGGTGAGTACAGCTTCAACATCGGTCAAGAAGCTCATCACCATCTTGGACAAAGCAGTCACACACCATCACTGCCATCAACATTTATTCCCTCTACCACTGAAAATGGCATCTTAAATTTTCCAAAATTTTTTAGAGTTAGGGAAGGTCCCAACAGATTGAACGATAAAAAATGTAACTCCATTATTCAATAAGATAAAACAGAAAGCATTTATGGTACAATGCTACAAGTTGAACCCCAAACCAAATTCTCTGTCCCTTTGTCCACCTCACTGACAACAGCATGAAGTAATTTTAATACAAAACTAATTGATATGTCCAAAACATGAACAACATTGCTTAAAAAGAAAGGCCACCCAGTTAAAACAGAAATGAGGCAACTGAAGTGCATTTTTTACTCATTCACACAATGTGGCCACCTCTGGCTATTTATTGTGCATCCTTAATAGCTCTTGAGAAGGTATGGGTGAGCCACCTCTCACAGTGCTATTAGGAACAGAGTTCCAAGATTTAGAAACAGTGAATGAATGGCTATATATATTGTTCGACAGGGCAAGGGTTGCGACTGTTTATGGTGCCTCAATTGATACAGGGTGGCCTGACACCTGCCACTTCAACACAACATCATGTTCCCTGGCCAATAATTCCATCCTGGCATTTTGCCAGGGCGGCGAGGAGAGAAGGAGGAGTTAAGCGAGGATTGCCGGGAAGGGCAAGTTTTCCCGCATAAAAAGGGACTTACCTCAGGAGTCGGGCCTCCATTTTGCCAGGGCGGCGAGGAGAGAAGGAGGAGTGAAGCGAGGGCTGCCAGGAAGGTAAGGGCTTAATTTATATTTGGGCAGTGGCTAAACCTGTGATACTACACGCGTGGTATCTCCCTCCCACCTCCCTCCTCTAACTGGAAGAAAAAGCCTGTGTAAGGTAAGGCTTTTATTTCTTATCTTACTTTTTCATTTATTTAAGTGCATTGCTTGGTTTTAGTTAGTTCATGTAAAGCTAAGCTTACAATGGCAGGGGACCTCAGACCCATGGCGTGTGACTCTTGCTTGATGTGGGAGCTTAGGAATGTGTCTGACATTCCTGACTCTTACCATTGCAAGACGTGTGTCCAGTTGCAGCTGCTGTTTGACCGCATGACGGCTCTGGAGCTGCGGATGGACTCGCTGTGGGGCATCCGTGATGCTGAGGAGATCGTGGATAGCACGTTTAGTGAACTGGTCACACCGCAGGTTAGGATTGCTGAGGGAGACAGTGAATGGGTGACCAAAAGGCAGAAAAAGAGTAGGAAGGCAGTGCAGGTGTCCCCTGCGGTCATCTCCCTCCAAAGCAGGTATACTGTTTTGGACACTGTTGGGGGAGATGGCTCACCAGGGGAGGGCAGCAGTTGTCAAGATCATGGCACCGTGGCGGGCACTGCTGTTCAGAAGGGTGGGAAAAAGACTCGGAGGGCTATAGTCATAGGGGATTCTATTGTGAGGGGAGTAGATAGGCGGATCTGTGGCCAAAAATGGTATGTTGCCTCCCAGGTGCTCGGCTCATGGATATCACTGATCGGCTGCAGAGCATTCTAAAAGGGGAGGGTGAACAGCCAGTTGTCTTGGTGCATATAGGCACCAACGATATAAATAGAAAATGAGATGAGGTGTCCTGAAAGGAGAATTCAGGGAGCTAGGAGAGAAGTTAAAGGGGAGGAACTCAAAGGTAATGATCTTGGGATTACTACCAGTGCCACGTGCTAGCCAGCGTAGAAATGAAAAAATAGGCCAGATGAACACGTGGCTTGAGAGATGGTGTAGGAGGGAGAGGTTCAGATTTGTTGAACATCGGGACCGGTTCTGGGGAAGGTGGGACTATTACAAAATGGACCGTCTACATCTGAACCAGACCGGAACTAATGTCCTTGGGGGAGTTTTTGCGACTGTTGTTGGGGAGTTTTAAACTAATGTGGCAGGGGGCTGGGAACCAGAAGAGAAAACAAGTAGGCAGCGAAGTGGCGACTGTAAGAATTATGAAGATAACATTAATAAAGGGAAGAATAGGCAGAGAGAAGGTGAGCGCAAAAGAATTGGTGGCCTAAAATACATCTACTTTAATGCAAGGAGTACAGTGTGTAAGGCAGATGAGCTTGGATTGGTGCCTGGGATTATGACATTATTACCATCACAGAGACTTGGTTGAAGGAAAGGCATGATGATTGGCAACTAAATGTTCCAGGATATAGACACTTCAGACAGGACAGAGAGGGGGTGGAGTTGCATTGCTGGTCAGGGACGATATCACGGCTGTGCTAAAGGGGGACACTATGGTGGTCTTGGGTAGTGAGGCATTATGGGTGGAGCTGAGAAATAAGAAGGGTGCAGTTACATTGTTGGGGCTATATTACAGACCTCCCAACAGTGAGCATGAGGTAGAAGAACAAATAGGTAAACAGATTATGAATAGATGTAGAGGCAATAGGGTAGTGGTGATGGGAGATTTTAATTTTCCCTACATTGACTGGGATACACTTAGCGTCAGAGGTCTGGATGGGGTAGAATTTATAAGAAGCATCCTGGAGAGTTTTCTAGAGCAGCATGTCAATAGTCCGACGAGGGAAGGGGCCATATTGGACCTGGTACTGGGGAACGAGACAGGACAGATGATAGAAGTTATGGTGGGGGATTTCTTTGTGAACAGTGACCACAATTCTGTAAGTTTTAGAATACTCGTAGATAAAGAAGAGAGTGGTTCTAAGGGAAGAGTACTAAACTGGGCCAAGGCCAATTATATCAAAATTAGGCAGGAGCTGGGAAATGTAGATTGGACACAGCTATTTGAAGGGAAGTCCACATTTGAGATGCGGGAGGCTTTCAAACATTGGTTAACAATAGTGCAGGATAGGTATGTCCCGTTGAAGGCAAAGGATAGGAAGGGCAAGATTCGTGAACCGTGGATGACAGGAGAAATTGTACGACTAGCCAAGAGGAAAAGGGAAGCGTACATAAGGTCTAGGCAGCTAAGAACAGAACAGGCCCTGGAGGAATATTGGAAGAGTAGGACAACTCTTAAACAAGGAATCAAGCGGGCTAAAAGAAGTCATGAAATAGCTTTAGCAAGCAGAATTAAGGAAAATCCCAAAGCATTTTATTCTTATATAAGAAGCAAGTGGGTAACTAAGGATTGGTCCACTAAAAGATAATGAAGGAAGGCTGTGTGCCAAACCTGAGAGAATGGGTGAGATTCTGAATGATTACTTTGCATCAGTGTTCACTGAGGAGAGGAACATGATGAATCTTGAGATTAGAGATAGAAGTTTGATTAGTCTGGATCATGTTGGCATAACTAGGGAAGATGTGTTGGGTATACTGGAGGTTATTAAGGTGAACAAATCCCCAGGACCGGATGGGATCTATCCAGACTGAGGGAGGCAAGAGAGGAAATAGCTGGGGCCTTGACAGATATCTTGTGGCATCCTTAAATACAGGTGAGGTGCTGGAGGACTGAAAGGTTGCTCATATTGTCCCCCTGTACAAGAAGGGTATTAGGGATATTCCGGGTAACTAGACCAGTGAGTCTGACGTAGGTGGTGGGAAAATTGCTGGAGAGGGTACTGAGAGATAGGATCTATTTATTTTTAGAAAAGAATGAACTTATCAGTGATAGGCAACATGGTTTTGTGCGGGGGAGATCATGCCTTACCAACTTAATAGGTGGATAAAAAACTGGTTGAGCAACAGGAGGCAGAGAGTAGTAGTTGAAGGGAGTTTCTCAAAATGGAGAAAGGTGACCAGTGGTGTTCCACAGGGGTCAGTACTGGGGCCACTATATATATATATATATACTGGAAGAGGGCACTGTTGGTATGATCAGCAAATTTACAGATGACACAAAGATTGGTGGAGTAGTAGAAAGCATAAGGGACTGTCAGAGAATACAGGAGGATATAGATAGACTGGAGAGTTGGGCAGAAAAGTGGCAGATGGCTTTCAATCCAGACAAATATGAGGTGATGCATTTAGGCAAGACTAATTCTAGAGCGAATTATACAATGAATGGAAGAACCTTGGGAAAAGTTGATGGGCAGAGAGATCTGGGAGTGCAGGTCCATTGTACCCTGAAGGTCACTGCACAGGTGTATAAAGTGGTCAAGAAGGCATATAGTATATTTGCCTTCATTGGACGGGGTATTGAGTATAAGAGCTGGCAAGTCATGTCAAAATTGTACAAGATATTGGTTCGGCCACATTTAGAATACTGTGTACAGTTCTGGTCGCCACATTACCAAAAGGATGTGGACGCTTTGGAGAGGGTGTAGAGAAGGTTTATGAGAATGTTGCCTGGTATAGAAGGTGCTAGCTATGAAGAGAAGTTGAGTAGATTAGGTTTATTTTCACTAGAAAAAAAGGAGATTGAGGGGGAATCTGATCGAGGCTTACAAAATCATGAAGGGTATAGACAGGGTGGATAGAGACAAGCCTTTTCCCAGGGTGAAGGATTCAATAACCAGATGTCATGCTTTCAAGGTGAGAGGTGGAAAGTTTAAGGGGGATGCACGCTACAAGTACTTCACACAGAGGGTGGTGGGCATTTGGAATGCGTTGCCAGCAGAGGTGGTAGAGGCAGGCACGGTAGATTCATTTAAGATGCGTCTGGACAGATGCATGAATAGGTGGGGAGCAGAGGGATACAAATGTTTAGGAATTGATCGACAGGTTTAGACAGTACATTTGGATCGGCTCAGGCTTGGAGGGCCAAAGGGCCTGTTCCTGGGCTGTAAATTTTCTCTGTTCTTTGTTCTTTATCCTGGGCCTGCTGCAATGTTCCAACGTTGTTCAGTGCAAGCTGGAAGAACAGCAGCTCATTTTCCATTTGAGGATCCTGCAACCTTCAGGACTCAGTATCGAGTTCAATAACTTCATAACTTGAAAACTTTCCTCTGTGCTCTTTACCCACCTCCCAAACCGTGGCCCTGTCTTGACACGGGCTGCTTTCAACACAGCCAACCCATATTCACCTATGTATGGGCCCCACTATCAGCTTTTGTTTCTCCCTCAGTTACCATTATTCATCCTTTGTCTGCCTAGTTGTCTTTCTCTTCCTCTGAGCTCCATCACCACCTATCTGTGCAATGGCACCCATAGCCCATGCCATTGTCCTCAGCTTGTACACCACATTTTCCAGGCTATTAAGAGTACTGAAGAAGGGTAACTGGAATTGAGATGTTAATTCTGTTACACTCTCCACAGATGCTGCCAGGAGTGCTGAGTTTATACAGCAGTTTCTGTTTTTGTTTTGACTCTGGGTGCTTCACCCAGTTTCTATCCTTTTAGACTTTGTACCATTTGACGCAGCTTGATACATCCATTTCAGAAGGCATTTGCCAATCAACCATATTACTGAGAGTCTGGAGTCTCATGTAGGCCAGACTGGGAAAACATGGCAGAGTTTCTCCTGTAAGAGACATTATTGAATCAATAAATTTACAACAATCAACCTTTACTGCAACTAGCTTTCAATTCTAGATTTTATCAATTGACTATAAATTCTACCAGCTGCAATGGTGGGAATTGAAACTGTCCTGGAGCATTAGCCCTGGACCTTTGGATTACTAGCCCATGACAGTACAACTAAGCCACCACCATAGATAAACTGCTCAAACATTGACAGCTACAGTTCCCTGCTTTTGCTTTCTTTCCAAAATAAGAGAAAAGACTTGTATTTATGTAGCACCTTTCACAAATTCAGGATGTCACAAAGAAAATTACAGACAAAGTACTAATAATTGTAACCACTGTTGTAAAGTGGAAAATGCAGAAGCCAATTTGCACATGGCAACCTCCTGCAAACAGCATTACGATAATAAACAGACAATCTGTTTTTGTGATTTTGGCTCAGGGATAAGTATTGGCCAGGACACTGAGGAAACTTCCCTGAGCAACTTTGATATGCTTTCACAGACCTTTCACATGTACACAGGAGGGCAGAATGTGCCTCAGTTTATCGTATTCCCTCTGTACTGACCCTCCAACAGTGCTGAACTCCCTCAGTACTCACTGTTCCACTGTGCTGCCCTCCCTCAGCACTGACCATCCAATAGAAGTCAGGAATTCTACATCATGTAAATCACAACATGTCTCCTCATTGCCTACCCACCATCCTCAACGCACAAGTCAGAAAGGTAATCAGATACTGTCTATTTGCCTGGATGGGTACAGCTCCAATAACATTTAAGAGTTTGACATCATCTGGGAAAAAGCATCCTGCATTTTGGCACATCACCACCAGTTTCAAAATTCACTCCCTCCACCACTGATGCACAATGGCAGCATGTGTACCATCTATAAGATACACTGCAACAAATCACCCTCTTGATTGCTGTTACTTCACTGTTATTGTGTCAGAATCCCGGAACTCCCTCCCTAACAGCACTGTGAATATGCCGATATCCCAAGGACTGCAGTGGTTCAGGAAAGGAATATACCATCACCTTCTCAAGGGCAATTAAGAATATTCAATAAATACTGTTAAAAATGACACAACACCAATAGGTTTATTTGGAAGTATAGGTAGACAACCCATCATCTGAAATCCCAAAATCCGAAAAGCTCCAAAATCTGAAGGTTTTTGTGAAGTTTTTATCTCATTAACAATGTCGTTTGGCGTGCAAACAGTTAACCCAACTCCACACCCACTCCATACATGACACTCTAATGCGACATGGGGAGGGCGTGGCCCAGCACTGGCAGGCCTCAATTCTGTGTCAGGGCTTGTAGTACTCACTGTGAGTCTGCTGCTCGGTAAGATTTCTTAAAACTTTCACTGTTGAACTATCACTTATTCTGAAATTTGAAAACTTCAGATTTCCGAAAACCAGCTGGTCCTGAGCGTTTCAGACAAAGGATTGTGCACTAGCTTTCGGAGCTCTGCTCCTTCATCAGGTAGCTGTGGAGCAGGATCATAAGACACAGAATTTATTGCAAAAGATCACAATGTGATGCAACTAAAGTTATATATTGAACAAACCTAGATTGCTGTTCAGTCTTTCATCTTTGAAAATGAGTTGCAGATTTTGGTTCATTAATATGTAAATCCCAGAACTCCTTTCAAGTCACATTCTCGAGATTGCTTAAGGTTTTATGAGAAAAAGTGACATCTCAGCTCAGACAATGCATTAAAGGTGTGAGGTAAGAGTCTGTATGTATTCCAATATTGAGTCAGACTGGTTCTATTTCCAAAGTAGGAATTTATAAAATGTTACATGGATTGACTGCCTGAAGATTGAGTGCTTTTTGAATAAAATGGAACGTATCTGCAATTGCAATTCTACAAACGCAAATTCACCCCATAGACTTATATGTGTGTGTATGTGCATGTGAGGGAGAGAAAGAGAGAGAGAGAGTGTGTGTGTGTGTGTGTGTGTCTGTCTGTCTGTCTGTGTGTGAAAGAGAGAGTGTGAGTGTGTGAGCGTGAGTGCGTGTGAGAATGTGTGTTTGCATGTGTGCATGCTTGGTAGAGTGTGTGCATGCTTGAAAGAGCGGGAGCAGCAGGGGGAAGTGACGACGACCAGAGAGGCAGCCGAGACCCGGAAGCAGGTAGAGCGTAAGCTTACCTGGGTAGGTTTGTTTCCCCTTTAAAAGCGCACAGCTGAAGAACCCGAGGCACTACGGAGGTAGTGCCTCCCACCCGCCCTCCTCCTCTAACCTAATAATAAGATCCGTTGTGGTAAGTAGGTAAGTGCTGAATTTTGCTTGTTGTATTCTTTAGACCCAGTTTTGTTTTAAAATAAAGGTTAGCTTTAGAGGGATGGCAGCGAAGGCAGTGCAATGTTCCTCCTGCAACATGTATGAGGTGAGGGATGCCATGGATGTCCCTGCTGATTACACTTGCAGGAAGTGCACCCATCTCCAGCTCCTCCAAGACCGTGTTAGGGAACTGGAGCTGGAGTTGGATGAACTTCGGATCATTCGGGAGGCAGAGGGGGTCATAGATCGGAGCTATAGGGAAGTAGTAACTCCAAAGATGGAAGATAGATGGGTGACAATGAGGGGGACTGGGAGGAAGCAGCCAATGCAGGGACCCCCTGCGGCCGTTCCCCTCAAGAACAAGTATACCGTTTTGGATACTTGTGGGGGGGACGACTTACCAGGGGTAAGTGACGGGGCTCAGGCTTCTGGCACGGAGCCTGTCCCCGCTACTCAGAAGGGAAGGGTGGAGAAGAGCAGAGCAATAATAATTGGGGACTCGATAGTTCGGGGCACAGATAGGCGGTTTTGTGGGAACGAGAGAGACTCACGTTTGGTATGTTGCCTCCCAGGTGCAAGGGTACGTGATGTCTCTGATCGTGTTTTCCGGGTCCTTAAGGGGGAGGGGGAGCAGCCTGAAGTCGTGGTCCATATTGGCACCAATGACATAGGTAGGAAGAGTGCTGAGGGTGTTAGACAGGCTTTTAGGGAGCTAGGTTGGAAGCTCAGAGTTAGAACGAGCAGAGTTGTTGTCTCTGGTTTGTTACCCGTGCCACGTGATAGAGAGTCGAGGAATAGGGAGAGAGAACAGTTAAATGCGTGGCTACAGGGATGGTGCAGGAGGGAGGGATTTCGGTACTTGGATAACTGGGGTTCTTTCTGGGGAAGGTGGGACCTCTATAAACAGGATGGTCTGCATCTGAACCTGAGGGGCACCAGTATCCTTGGGGGGAGGTTTGCTAGTGCTCTTGGGGGGGGTTTAAACTAACTCTGCAGGGGCATGGGAACCCAGACTGTAGCTTTAGGGTGCAGGACCTGGAGTGTAGGGAGGTTAGGAATATGGCATCAATCTTAAAGGAGGGTGCCTGTAAACAGAAGAGTGGCTTGAAGTGTGTATACTTTAATGCCAGAAGTATACGAAATAAGGTAGGTGAACTTGCAGCGTGGGTTGGTACCTGGGACTTCGATGTTGTGGCTATTACGGAGACATGGCTAGATCAGGGACAGGATTGGCTGTTGCAGGTTCCAGGGTTTAAATGTTTTAGTAGGGTCAGAGGTGGGGGTAAAAGAGGGGGGGGTGTCGCTTTGCTTGTCAAAGATAGTATTACAGCGGTGGAAAGGAAGATGGACGAAGATTTGCCATCTGAGGTAGTTTGGGTTGAGGTTAGGAATAGGAGAGGTGAGGTCACCCTGTTAGGAGTCTTTTACAGGCCTCCTAATAGTCCTAGAATCATTGAAGAAAGGATTGCGAAGATGATTCCGGAGAAGAGTGACAGTAATAGGGTGGTTGTTATGGGGGACTTTAACTTTCCTGATATTGATTGGGAAAGCTATAGCTCAAGTTCGTTAGATGGGTCAGTGTTTGTCCAATGTGTGCAGGAGAGTTTCCTGACACAATATGTAGATAAGCCAACAAGAGGTGAGGCCATACTGGATTTGGTTCTGGGTAACGAACCAGGCCAGGTATTAGAACTAGAGGTAGGTGAGCACTTTGGGGACAGTGACCACAATTCGGTGATTTTTACTCTAGTGATGGAGAGGGATAAGTGTGTACTACAGGGCAAGAGTTATAGCTGGGGGCAGGGAAATTATGATGCGGTGAGGCATGACTTAGGATGTGTGGATTGGAAAAGTAGATTCCAAGGCAAGAGCGTAATTGATATGTGGAACTTGTTCAAGGAGCAACTATTGAGTGTCCTTGATAAGTACGTACCTATCAGGCAGGGAGGAAAGGGTCGTGTGAGGGAGCCGTGGTTTAATAAGGAATTGGAATCCCTTGTTAAATGGAAGAGGGCGGCCTTTGTAAAGATGAGGCGTGAAGGTTCAATAGGGGCGATTGAGAGTTATAAGGTAGCCCGGAAGGACCTGAAGAGAGAGCTAAGAGCAGCAAGGAGGGGACATGAAAGGTCCTTAGTTGGTAGGATTAGGGAAAACCCTAAGGCTTTCTATAGGTATGTTAGGAATAAAAGAATGACTAGGGTAGGAATAGGTCCAATCAAGGATAGTAATGGGAAGTTGCGTGTGGAGGCTGAAGAGATTGGGGAGGCACTGAATGAATACTTTTCGTCAGTATTCACTCAGGAACAGGACATTGTTGTCGATATGAATACTGAGGCACGAATAAGTAGATTGGATGGCTTTGAGATATGTAGAGAAGAGGTGTTGGAAATTCTGGCAAGGGTGAAAATAGATAAGTCCCCTGGGCCTGATGGCATTTATCCTAGGATTCTCTGGGAAGCAAGGGAGGAGATTTCAGAGCCATTGGCCTTGATTTTTGTGTCCTCTTTGTCTACAGGAGTAGTGCCAGAGGACTGGATGCTAGCAAACGTGGTTCCCTTGTTCAAGAAGGGGAGTAGGGATAATCCAATAACTATAGGCCAGTGAGTCTCACTTCTGTTGTGGGCAAAGTCTTAGAGAGAATTGTAAGGGATAGGATTTATGCACATCTGGATAAGAATAATGTGATCAAGGATAGTCAGCATGGTTTTGTGAAGAGCAGGTCGTGCCTCACAAACCTTATTGAATTCTTTGAGAAGGTGACTAAGGAGGTAGATGAGGGGAAAGCGGTAGATGTGGTATATATGGATTTTAGTAAGGCGTTTGATAAGGTCCCCCATGGTAGGCTACTGCAGAAAATACAGAGATATGGCATTGAGGGTGAGTTGGAGGTTTGGATTAGGAATTGGCTGGCTGGAAGAAGACAGAGGGTAGTAGTTGATGGCAAAGGTTCATCTTGGAGTGCCGTCACTAGCGGTGTTCCGCAAGGATCTGTTTTGGGACCATTGCTGTTTGTCATTTTTATAAATGACCTGGAGGAAGGGTTAGAAGGTTGGGTGAGCAAGTTTGCGGATGATACGAAAGTCGGAGGAGTTGTAGACAGTGAGGAAGGATGTGGCAGGTTACAGCGGGATATAGAGAAGCTGCAGAGCTGGGCAGAAAGGTGGCAAATGGAGTTCAATGTAGCTAAGTGTGAGGTGATTCACTTTGGTAAGAGTAACAAAAAGATGGGGTACTGGGCTAATGGTCGGATACTTGGTAGTGTGGAAGAGCAGAGGGATCTTGGTGTCCATGTACACAGATCTCTGAAAGTTGCCACCCAGGTAAATAGTGCAGTGAAGAAGGCATATGGCGTACTGGCTTTTATTGGTAGAGGAATTGAGTTCCGGAGTCCTGAGGTCATGCTGCAGTTGTATAAGACTCTGGTGCGGCCGCATCTGGAATATTGTGTGCAGTTTTGGTCGTCATACTATAGGAAGGATGTGGAGGCACTGGAACGGGTGCAGAGGAAGTTTACCAGGATGTTGCCTGGTATGGTAGGAAGATCCTATGAGGAAAGGCTGAGGCACTTGGGGTTGTTTTCATTGGAGAAAAGAAGGTTTAGGGGTGACTTGATAGAGGTGTACAAGATGATTAGGGGGTTAGATAGGGTTGACAGTGAGAACCTTTTTCCACGTATGGAGTCAGCTATTACAAGGGGGCATAGCTTTAAATTAAGGGGGGGTAGATATAGGACTGATGTTAGGGGTAGGTTCTTCACTCAGCGAGTCGTAAGTTCATGGAATGCCCTGCCAGTAGCAGTGGTGGACTCTCCCTCTTTATGGGTATTTAAGCGGGCATTGGATAGGTATATGGAGGATAGTGGGTTAGTGTAGTTTAGGTGGGCTTTGATCGGCGCAACATCGAGGGCCGAAGGGCCTGTACTGCGCTGTATTCTTCTATGTTCTATGTTCTATGAGTGTGACAGAGTATAAGCCTATGAGAGGGCATCTGCATTGGTGTGTGTGTGGGGTGTGTACGTGTGTGTGTCTGAGAGAGACCATATGTATGAGAGATGGTTTGCGTGAGTGTGTGAGAATGTATAGTGTAGTGGGGTCACCTCTAGCGTGAGATGAACCCAAGGTCCTGGTTGAGGCCATCTTTGTGGGTACTGAATTTGGCTAACAACCTCAGTCCAAGGTCCCAGTTGAGGCCATCTTCATGGGTACCAAAATTGGCTATCAGCCAAGTTCAGCACTCATAAGGATGGCCTCAACCGGGACGTTGGGTTTATCTCACACCACAGCTAACCCCACTACACTGTACACTCACACACACCCACACACAAGCACACTTACGCACACACCCTATCAAGCATGCACATATGCAAATGCACACTTTCACACACAACCACGCTCACACAGTCAAAAGCACACACTCACACTTTCTTTCTCTGTCTCTCTGTCTCTCTCATACACAAACACAGTGTCTCTCTCTCTTCCCCTCTCCCCCTCACACACATGCACACACACATATAAGTCTATGGGGTAAATTTTCATTGCATAATTGTAATTGCAGATACATTCTATTGTATTAAAAAGCACAAACAATCTTCAGGCAGTCAATCCATGTAACATTTTATAAATTCCTACCTTGGAACTAGAACCAGTCTGGCTCAAGCTTGGAATACATACAGACTCTAACCTCACACCTTTAATGCATTGTCTGAGCTGAGATGTCACCTTTTTTAATAACAAAACCTTAAGTTATCTCGAGAATGTGACTTGAAAGAAGTTCTGGGATTTACATATTAATGAACTGAAACTTGCAACCCATTTTAAAAGATGAAAGACTTAACAACAATCTAGGTTTGTTCAATATATAATTGCATGACACTGTGAGCTTTTGCTACACATTCTGTGTCTTATGATCCTGCTCCACAGTTACCTGATGAAGGAGCAGTGCTCCGAAAGCTAGTACTTCCAAATAAACCTGTTGGACTATAACCTGGTAATTTTTAACTTGGTCCACCCTAGTCTAACACTGTCACCTTCACACAATAAATACTGTCCTAACCAGCATCACCCACTTTCCATGAATGTATTTTAACAAACTGCAAGAATGTTATTCTCCTTTTGGAGTTTTGATGCCACTGCTCTGGTCATTCTCCAGGAGATGCTACGTTTTTTTTGGTGAGTGGTGATTGCTGATCCAGCTTGGAGGGCATCGTAGCTGAGTAGCATCCTATCCTTCATTTGACATCCACATTCAACCAATTTGATGATTTGATGATTCCTTTGCTTTCCAGCTTTCTGATTTCTGCCTGTACATTTGCCTGTAAAGCAAATGGCACTGGGTGCACCTTGCAGAATCATGGAACTCTTCCCTGGTCAACATGCAAGGTGGCCTTGGCTCCTTTGATACTCCTAAAACCTTCCTGAAAATCTTCCAGGTATTTAATCAGGACTTCACTAAGGCAGCCATTTTCTAATCGAAAAATGTTGAGCCAATCTAGGTGAATCTTTGGCAATCAATCTTGGGCCTGAGCATTATACTACAATCAGTGGTAACTGAACTAGCTGCTTCTCAAAAAAGACTGGAACAGAAGTTGTATTCTTAATCTGAAAATGTTCCCCAATATTGGTTCTCAAATTAGACAAGGTCATGCACAAACTTGAGGGTTGGAGTCCAGAGCAAATTTTGTTAAAGGCTGGTTCTGTGATCACTGAAACAGCCACGCTGGTATCCACCTCCATTAGAACTGGGTGACCATTGAGCGAGATGATAATTTTGATTAGTTCTGATTTGGATGTTGCTAAGCAATTCCACAAACAGGCTGTAGGTGGACTTTCCAGGGTGTGCACTCTCCTAGATACTCAATCTCAAACTAGTAGGATTCTTTTGCTGTCTTTGAATCCACATATAGCAGCAACTGCAATGGCTGGCTGGCCTGGATACTGAAGAACATTTTAACCGGGTTGACCTTGGATCCCTCTGTTCAGGAGATGTTCTGAGTAGGTTTATGCAATTGCTTTCACTCAAGTGGTGTTCCGCGAGTTCAGTCAGACTGTTGAGGATGCCTACTTCCATCAGAATACCGTGCAATTCATATCCTGCACTTGTTGCATTTTCTGATGATAAAACCAGTTGTGGTGCCTGTTTGAAGTCCACTTGAGCTTCAGCTAGTAGGTGCTTTTGTGTAGTTACATCATTAATCTCTCATACAAAACGGTCTCTCAGCATTTCATTAAGGGTTAAAACAAAGTCACATGCCTCTGACTGTCATCTTAACCTAATCAAAATTCCCTACATAGTTTCCCTTAGTCTTGAGTAAAGCCACGACTACCTCAGATTTAGAGGTGGCTTGGGGTCGTAATATTCCTTAACTAAATCCATAAACTCTTGAAAGGCTTTAGGATTTAGTGTCTCAAGGCAAGTTGTGCTCCTAATAACTGAACAAGCTGTGAGTCCACAAGCTGTCAGGAGAACTGCTCGTTGGTTTTCATCTGGCCCAATGTCATTTGTTCAGAAAAAATAATACACTCGTTCCACATATTGGGCCCAATCTTTAACAGCAGAGTCAAATCAGTCAGGCTTCCCAAATAATGGCATGACGCAAGCAATGCTACCCCCAACTCAAAGACAACTGTGTTGAGGGAGTTTCTTCAGGACATGTTTTACTCGTCGCCAATGAAATAATTCCACAGAGGCCGCTATCCCATCACCAAGACAGTCTTTACTTATATATGGAAAGTCCTTGACACTGATTCAGTTCCCATAGAGCCAGCTCTCAGAGTGAGAGGATGTCAGCCAGTCCTGTTTTTATCTGTTAGCCAGGGCTCCCTCATTAGGCCAGATTAACAGGCCCAATCAGGGAATTAGGGCGGCACAGTGGCTCAGTGGTTAGCACTGCTGCCTCACAGAACCAGGGGACCAGGTATGATTCCAGTGCCAGGTAACTGTCTGTACATAGTGTGTGCATTGTCCCCACGTCGGCTTGGATTTCCTCCTTGTGCTCCTGTTTTCTTCCACAATCCAAACATGTGCAAGTTAGGTGAATTGGTCATGCTAAATTACCCATAGTGTTCAGGGATGGGTAGGTTAGGTGCATTAGTCTGGGGTAAATGTAGAGTAATAGGGTAGGAAAATGGGTCTAGGAGGGTTACTCCTCAGAGGGTCAGTTTGGACCTGTTGGGCAAAATGGCCTGTTTCCGCACTGTAGGGATTCTATGATTTTATGATATTCTGTGAGGTGCACCTGGCTGACCTTGTTACAATCACTATAACAGGGACTCCCATATATGAGTGGGTATGTCTGATTATTTCAGGTATGCTTTGAGGACATTTTCTCCACTATCCTCCTGGGATTCACATGCCATGACTGATCTTCGAGTGGAGCAGTTGCTTCTGGTATGAGCTTGTGGGTTATGTGTCCTGATCGGCAGAGCTGATACTGACTGATTAATGCTGCAATGCTGGGCATGTTAGCGTGACAAAGATGCAGCTGCTGGACCGGCATTCTTTCCAATGGATTTGGATGATCTTGCAAAGCCATCGTTGGTACTTCTTCAGTGCTTTCAGGTGTCTGCTGTAGGTTGTCTGAATCTTCTTTGCAAATAGGAACGTGGGGAAAACTGCTATCCAGTAAAGCATGGCCTTAATTACAAATTTGAGATTCTGATCCTTGAATACTCTCTTGCTCTGTTGGCTGAAGGTTGAGTTCACACTTTGGTAGCGATGTTGGATTTCATTATCTATGTCTGTCTTTGTATACAGAATGGTCCAAATCATAGGAAGAGCAATTATATCAATGCCTGGAAGGTTTGAGCATGGATTCCTTTAATTACACAAAGCTGAGTATTGTAATATGATTTGACATCAAAGGAGAAGGTTCCAGCTTTTGGTGGGAGCAGTTAGTGAGGTTCCCTAGAACAGTGAGGCCCCTGCTGAAAACAACTGGTAGGTAATCAAAAGGAAGGCATCTACAGAAACAAAATCTCATCATCTTAGTCTGAAAGATACCAAGGGGTGTGAGGACAATTGTATAATAATTATATAATTAATAATTATAATAATTGTTGTATTTTGGTGTCCGAATAATAAACTTCATTTGGACAACATGAAAACTTATTTACCTAATTAGAGGGGAATTCCTCACAACCCTGTCTCTCTAACAATAATGCTCATTGGTCATCTTCAGGAGACAAAGAGAAACCATTTCATGGAACAGACAGCAGGTCCTTTCCTGTGTTCAGCACTTCAGTAAAACTTTGTTCTTGTGAACCAAGGAACCGAGGCAGTGGGTGTTGGCAATTCCTGAGGATCTGGGTATCATGATTGAACCTGATGCTGTCTCCAACCAAGTCCACAGTTGTATTCTTTCCATTCAGGTCAACTCCCTGACCATGAACACACAGGGAGTTACCAATCTCCCAGCTGAAACTAGATGGTAGCACAAATCAGATTATTAAACCTAGTGGTTTCCTGCAAGTCCAGTTAACACTGTTTATTCACTGGGTCAGTAATTTTAAGGTGACAATTTAGAGCTGACAGAATCTGTCATATTGCAAAAAACACAATGTGCTAATTTTATCTATTTCTTGGAATGGATTTATGGAAATTCCACATGCCTTACTTCAGTCGCTCTGGTGTAATTTTGCCCTCAGCAATAACCGCATGAATAAACACAGTTAGCTGGACTAACAGGATGTGCACTCCTTCATCACATCCAATGTCCTCTGTAGCAGCAGATCCCTATGACAGCAGAGAAACATGAGTTGTCTCTCTCCAGCTAATGCAACACCCAGCTGAGAAAACCTCTCGCTGCAGAGGTTCAATAATAGCCTGGAGGTACCTATAGTCTTTGGACCTCTGTGTCCGAGGTGCCTCTGTGCTGCAGAAGGTACTGGACTTGCCACCTACTCCACATCAGATAATTTAACAGGCCTGTATGTAAACATTACATGTAACAACTCATTCTGTTCCAATGAGGTAAGTGATAAGTGGGCGGCACGGTGGCACAGTGGTTAGCACTGCTGCCTCACAGCGTCAGAGACCCGCGTTCAATTCCTGCCTCAGGCGACTGACTGTGTGGAGTTTGTACATTCTCCCCGTGTCTGTGTGGGTTTCCTCTGGGTGTTCCGGTTTCCTCCCACAGTCCAAAGATGTGCAGGTCAGGTGAATTGGCCATGCTAAATTGCCCGTAGTGTTAGGTAAGGGGTAGATGTAGGGGTATGGGTGGGTTGCGCTTCGGCGGGTCGGTGTGGACTTGTTGGGCTGAAGGGCCTGTTTCTACACTGTAAGTAATCTAATAATACTTGGCCAATTGAATATTTGAAAAATGTTTTGTGCTGGTTCTGTCCTAATAACTGCCCAGTCATGTTAAAGGAAATTTGTACTTATCTTTAGTAATTGCATACTTTCAAAATGTAGTCACTGCTGTTGTGTGGACAAATATTGAAAGAGCAGGGGCCTGGTAATAAATAATGAAGGATAATTTGTCTCAGAAGTTTTGCTGAAGGATCAAGGATGGTCAGAATATTGAGAAAACCCTGATCTTTCTTGTGATGCCATTTGAAGGTAGTGTGGGACATGAACCAGACGGTGATATCCGAGAGATTGCCCTGAGATTGAGAAAGGAGAAGAATATCACTTCTGGGAACTAGTAGTTGAAATGTGTTATGACAATCTTTACGACATTAATGGAAAAAGAACTGAATGGCAAGACACTAGAAGATAGATCGCTTTGTATTTGTCCGCAGATCCCTGTGTTAGCGCGGATGAAATGGTCTCAGTCCGAGCCCAGAGTGCGGTTCGACAATCGGTAATTTTATTAAAGTGTTTATCGCCGGCGGAGACCAACCGAGGTCCGAATCTCGATCACTCTCCCGTTTCCCGCGTGATGTTACAAGTTATATACTTCATGAGTCAGGATGTAGGAGATTGGGTATGAATGAGTGTGAATGGTGGCAATTATGGCTGGAGTATGTGTGAATGACAAGCTTCCTGCCGTCCTCGGAGAGGCGGCAGCATACACAAAAGGTGTGCTGTTTATCTTTACGTAAATGGGTCCGGGTGCTATCTGCTTGTCTCTCCGTGAGGGCTGGAGGCTAGCACCCCCCTTTGTTACTTCCAAAGTGTCTGTTCGATTCATCCTGTTTGTTTGGTGTTTGTCTTTTGTGTAGGGCTGTTTTGCATGATCAGGTTATGGGTGTGTATCAGTTGGAACCTTGACGAGATTATAAAGTGGGTTTCGATCTGTGAGTCATGACCATTGTCTGGAGTCCTGACTAGTGTCTGGTCCGGTGTGTATTCGGATCTGTCTTTGGGCCCCCTTCTCCCGATCACGTGGTCGGGCTGGCAGCTGCTGTTTTAGAATGAATACTGTTTGCTTTAAAATGGATACTGCTGGCTCTCCCGATGTGGGCCTTGCTCCACGGTAAACACGGGGCGGTTTATCACCCCCCTTCAGTCCCCCCTTTTGGCAAGGGGTTGGCCACATCCACACCCCCGAAGCCGACATCTTAAAAGCTGTTACCCTGCCCGGTACATTCCGCCGGCCGTCATGCTGCAGTCATGTTGCCTTTGGATAGTCCCGGGAGATGGTTACATTAGTTCGAGCCCCGTGAGCTCGTGGTGTCTGATTGCTCACCAGGAGTCCATGGCGTGGAGCATGGCCTTTCTGGCCTTTCGTTTCTTATGTTGGCGGCATGAGTGACATGCCACCAGGAGCCCGGCCAGAGCTAGCAGTAACTGTACCCCCACGATGGCCAGGGGTGTATGTTGACATTCAGGCCCCAGTTCCAAACCCTCTGGGCCCAGCCCTGGGTCTGCAGAGCTGTCTCTGCATCCTCCTCTAGGTCTTTGATATGGGCTTGTAATTGATGGTATAGCTTTACTGAGTGTCCCACCTGTGTCCTAAGTTCCCGCAAGACCTCGGCCAAATGTGGGATGGGGGCTTGTTCGGGTTCCTGGTGCTCCCTAAGGGTGTTCCTGAATTCGTTGGCGGCCTGTATAGACTCAGGGTCCCAACGTTGGACCTCCGAGATATGGGCTTGTCCAATCGTCACTGGGCGCCTAGGGGTGAAGCAGAACTCGTGCTGGGGAATCGGGCATTGCAGTCCGTTGAACCAGAAGGACGTTTCAAGGGTAGAGACACAATATTGTCCCCTGCCACCATACCCTGCCCTAGTGAAGTGGGGGCCTGTGGGTTCGATCTCAAGGGTGCAGCCCTGTGTACGGTTGAACCCGCATTCCGCTGTTTCACTCCGCCGTAAGGGGTGGGGGCAGATTGAGATTGCCCCTCGCTGTTTGCAGCCTGCAAGCGGCACCCCGTACACAGCGCCGTCTCGGGAGATGGCTGTGACGTGTGCCAAAATATATTTGAGGGAGGTGTTTTCCCGTATTACTCCAATGTTTTCGATGTGGAACAGGGGAAATGGCCCAGACCCGGGGTGACCACTGGGATCAGGAGGACCATCCCGACTCCCATTGCCTCACTGACCTCACAATCGGGAATCACCGGGTACACCCGGGTCATTCCCTTCAGGGTCCGGCTATCAAGTGGCCCGGAGCGTCCTGCGAGTGAGGCCAGTTTGGTGCTATCGATCCAGTCGGGCACCTCCCCCCTTTGTATCTGATCCAGGTTGTGTCAGATCTGGGCTACCATCCACAGGCCATACGCATGGCACAGCTGCCCCTCCTGAATGTGAGCCGTGTTCTCTCTTTCCCGATCAATAAGGCGGTTGATGGTGTGGGCATGTGTCTCCAGGACTGCAATGCCGTCGAGCTGAAGGTGTGCTCCCTCTTCCCCCAGAAATGCCTGTTCTGCCTGGTGTGTGAGGGATCTCGCTAACAGGTCTCTCTCTGCCTGGTGTGTGAGGGATCTCGCTAACAGGTCTCTCATCACCCCTTTTAGCTGTTCGATTTTCTCGTTAAGGCCCTGGATATCTCGGGAATTTACCACGGATGTTCCTGTGTTGAGTCCTGTGAGGGCGTCACTGATAATGTCCCGTCTGTGTCGTTGTGTGTTGTGTATGTCGGTTCAATAGTGGGTTGCCCCCATGGCATCTATAGCCCTCTCTATCACCTCTGTCCCCATCATGGTGTATAGGCTGCGTTCCTGTGCTGTGCAATATTCCGGTACCCGGATGCCCGATATATTGACCAGCACGGGCACGACCTCGTGTCAGACGTTATCATAAAGGACTTCCCCCTCCTCCCATAATACCAGTCCCCCCGTGGGCCCCGGCCTCAGAGAGGGGCACGGTAGTATCACGGGGGTCGTGGTTGTTGGTGGTGTGGTTGGGGGGGGCGAGAAACACAAATACAGAGAAATCACGGCGGCATTGGTCGGTTCATAGTAACCGCAAACGGACAGGTCCCGCATCACGAACGCGTCGAAAGCCGGGGCCGAAGTGAGGTCGTCTGGCATAGCGCACATCGTTCCGAACATGCACCCCCCCAGGTCCATAGCCTCTGCACGTCGTAGGCAGGTTGGTCATGGGTCGCGCTCCGACGTGCAGAGTAGGCAGATTGTCTGTATGTCCGGGAGGACCTCCAGCCAGGCGTTAAAAAATGTGTCGACCTGGTCAGGCTTATCCCTCACAGGGATGCAGATGGCACTGGATGAGTTGAAGGCAACGCCATGGCGGTAGAAGTTGTCTGAAGCTCCAGAGGAATAGGGTACAAGTCCTTTGGCGAAGAGGAGGAGGTGGAGGACGGTGCACTGGTGGGACATGATCTGTGAAAGAAATGAAAAAGGGGGAGAGAGAGAGAGAGAGAGAGAGAGACACCCTCATCAGGGTGTATGATCAGTAAACGTATATGTGTTCTGCGGCCCCCCCCTCCCCCTTCCCCGGACCGGTCCATCACTGTTGCTGTCAGGGGAGAAAATGTTAAAATCTCGTCAGGCATGTCGAGGGAGTGCGGGTGAGTGGGGGGGGATAAGTCGGTGGTGGCTGCCAGCCAGTTCCGGCCACTCCACACATTGGCCCCGTGTGCTTAGGGACGGGGACCACAGACTAAGTCTTTGTTGTCCGTCCAGTCAGGCCCTGGGGGAAAGGTTTAAGTTGAGACCAATGTTTCCACCTGCCCTTCCCCTTCATATCGATGCAGGCGCAGGTGTCGCTGGTGAGGATGATCTCGTGCGACCCCAGCCACTGAAGGGCGAAGCTGGGCCGGTCGGGGGCGGCCCGGACCAGGACTTTGTCCCCAACACCCGGGAGGGGTTGGGGAGGCGGTTGTTGCTGCTGTTTCGTTTGGTCCCTGATGTCCTGTTGATCACGGCCGGTCTGTCTGAGGGCCCGCAACTGCGAGTCTAGCTGTCTGATGTAATGGGCCATCCTATCCCTAAGTGGGGCCATGTCCTCACCCCCTTCGATGATGGTCTCAGGTAGTCGCATGGCCCTGCCCGTCATGAGTTCGAAGGGAGTGAGGCCAGTGGAACGGCCTGGGGTGGCTCTGAGGCGCATCAGAATGCAGGGCAGGACATCCACCCAGCCCTGACCGGTCTCGATGATCGCTTTCGCGATCGCCACTTTGAGGGTCCAGTTCATGCGTTCGATCATGCCTGAACTCTGGGGGTGGAAGGGGACATGGAAGCGCTGCCTGATACCCAGGAGGCGGCAGGCCAGTTTCATCGCGCGTCCCGTGAAATGTGTTCCCTGGTCTGAGTCAATCTGGAGGGGGACCCCCCATCGCGGAGAGATGTCGAATGCCAGGATTCTGGCCACAGTGGCTGATGTGCAGTCCCGTGTCGGGAAAGCCTCTACCCAGCGTGTGAAGTGGTCGACTATGACCAGGCAGTACTTCTTGCCGCGGCTGGCGGGCAAGGGTCCTGTGAAGTCGACCTGGAGGTTCTCCCAGGGCCCCTTGGGCCGTGGTTGGTGGGCCATAGGAATGCGCAAGGGCCTCCCTGGGTTATGTTGGGCGCAGACAATGCACCGGCAGCAGTGCTTGGCCATGTCGCGGCCAAGACCGGGCCACCACCAGTCAGTCTGCAGCCTTGCCAGGGTCCCCTCCCGGCCTGCGTGGTCGGGCCCGTGATGTAGTTGTATCAGGGTTGTTCTGACGGCTGCGGGGGCCACTACCTTGCCGTCACGGCACCATACCCCATCGGGGTCGGGGATCGCGCCCCTTGCCCTCCAGTCCTCCCTTTCCTCGGGCTGAGCGTCATTCTGGACGTCCAGGACGTTAACGTCCCAGACTTCATTCACAGGCGCAGCGCGTACAGGGGGGCGGGGGGGGGGGTAGAGGGGCACCTGCGGCAGCCTTGGCAGCCTGGTCGGCCCAATGGTTCCCTAACTGTTCAGCGGTGGTAGCTCGCTTGTGCGCCTTGATTTTTACAACGGCGGCGAGCAGGGGAAGGCGCGCTGCCGCCACTAAGTCACGGACTGTGTTCTCGTGTCTTATCTGGCCGCCGCCAGCCGTAACAAAACCCCGGCGGCTCCATGCTGTCATGTAGTCATGGACTACCCCAAAAGCGTACTGGCTGTCGGTGAAAATATTCACCCGCTTGCCTGCCCCCATGCGGAGCGCTGCCGTGAGGGCGACCAGCTCCGCGACTTGAGCTGAGGTATCGATGTCTAATGTCCCCTGGTCTCGGGTGGCCCCAGTGTCGTCGACCACTGCCCAACCCGTCCGGTAGGACCCCTCAACCAACCGGCGTGAGCCGTCAACGTATAGGACCAGGTCGGGGTCCAAGATAGGACTATCGGCAACGTAGTCCTCCTCAGCCGAATCCATGACGGTCTGGCAGTGGTGGGGTTCCCCTACAGTTATAATCCCGTCCGCGGGGTTCATTCCCGTGTCCCTAACTATTCTAATGGATTGGTCCCGGGGGAGGAGGACTGCCTCCCAGGTTGCCCTACGGGCGTCAGAGACGGTTCGGAGGTGTCCCGTATTCAGGAGCTCCACTATAGTGTGTCCGGTGTGCAGGATGATCTGACCAGACATGGTGACCGGCTCGCACACTCAGACCGCCCACGCGGCGCAGTCAAGTGCGGCCACGCAGCGGTGCATCCCCCTCACGACCGGGGACTCCTTAGTAGAGTAGTACCCTACGGGCTTCATGCGGTCCCCGGAGAGTTGGGAGACCACAGCGCTATAGAACCCCCCCTTCCAGGCTATAAAAGACGTGAAAGGGCTTAGAGAGGTCGGGAAGGCGCAGGGCCGGGGCACTGAGGAGGTGGGCTTTTAGCTTGGATTAGGCATCGTCTTGCTCGGGGCCCCACTCCACCCTCTCTGGCCCGGGCCTACCCCACTTCACCAGGCGCTGGATGGGTTCAGTGATGGTGGCAAAATGCGCTATGAAGGCACGGCAGTAGTTGAAAAGGCCCATAACGCGGCGGATTCCCCTGACCGTGTCCGGCCGTGGCATGTCGGCGATGGCCGACTTACAATCGGGAGGCAGGGTCCTGCTACCCTGGCTAATGTCGTGGCCCAGGTATCGGACTGTGGCCAGGCCGATCTGGGCCTTTGTGGGGCTGATTCTAAAACCTGCCCGGGCGAGGGTGCGCAGGACGGTGATCAGGGCTCCCAGGTGTGAGCGCGCGTCCGTGGACTGTAAGAGGGTGCTAGAGTAAGGGGATAGGTCGCATTCCTCGAGGGTCTGACTCTTGACCCTGTGGAAAATGTTGGGGCTGTTGTTAAAGCCTTGTGGCAGCTGGGTCCATGTGTATTGCCTGTCTCGCAGCGTGAAGGCAAACTTGTCCTGAGAGTCACGGTGCAGCGGGATGGACCAGAAGCCGTTTGCCACGTCCAGGACCGTAAAGATCCGGTGGGAAGGCTCTAGGCCGTTAAAGATGGTGGACGGGTTGGCAACAATGGGGTGCTCTTTGGGTGTGACCTGGTTGAGTGCCGTATAATCGATGGTGAGCCGATAGCTCCCACCCGGCTTACGGACTGGCCATATGGGGGAGTTGGTAGTGGACACCACGGGTAACAAGACACCTCTGCCGGTGAGTTCGGCCACAATGATCTCTGTGGCGCGCAGCGCCTTGGGTTTGATCGGGTACTGTCGGTGCGGGGGGTGTACAGGGCCGAGTATCTGCTCGGGAGGGGAACGGACAAGGCCGGAGTCCTGCTTGCTCGTGGCCCAGACCTCCGGGACCAACTGGCAGACTGTTCCGAAAGTGCTGTCTCCGGTCCAGTCCCGGGTGATAGGGACGCAGGGCGCGAGTGCAGCGACCGATCTAGTGGGGACCCATCTACCCTCAAGGGCGCTCTTATGGGATTTGCGGGACGTCCATAGGAGGCGCCAGTGGAATGCGTCCACCGCCGCTCCCAGTTCACCCAGCAGGTCAATGCCCAGGATTGTCCCTTCAGAGTTCGGGCAAACCCAGAAGTGGACGGGGAGTAGAATGTCATCGATCTCCAGAAGGATGGCCTCGCTACGGCGGGCCACAACCGAGCTTCCCCCCACCCCCGTGATGGAAATGGAGTAATGGGTGGAAGGGAGGTCGAGGTCGGTGAGGGAGACTGACGCCCCCGTATCTATCAAAATGTTGCATCGGCGGCCCCCAAGTGATGCAGAAACCCAGATACGGGGGTCGGCTCCCTCAGTGGGGGCCGACGCTACTCAGTCCTTACGCCGGGCGAGTAGCTGTAAGAGCTCAAGCAGCTGTCCACGACTGAGCTGATCCCAGTCAGGGGAGGGGGGGGGAAGGCTTCGGGCTAGGGCTGCGGGGTTCGTGGGGTTTTTGTGGCCTTGGGTTGTCGTTGGTTCCCTGCTTGGGGGTTCCTTGTTCGTTGGGGTGCAAGGGGCGCCGACGGTGGGCATGCTGCGGTGGGGAATGGCCCCGGTGCTGACCCGGGTTGTCCCTGCCCTGGCCGGGGCTGCCCCCTCCCAAGTCGGGGTTTCCGGGGCGTTGGAAGGAGAGCGGGCAGTTAAACCTGTAGTGACCCGTCTGTCTGCAGCGGTAGCAAACGAGCGGCCTGGGTGTCGAAACGGTGGCCGGGGCTTGGTTATCGAGGGACATGGCCCAATTCTCGAGCTCCATGAAAGAGACGTAGGGTACCAGGCCTGTCCGGAGGACAGCCTGGTGTGTGGGGCCTAACCCGTCCTTATATAGTTGGATAAATGCGGGGTTCTGCCGGTCAGCATCGGGGATCCCGCTATGCGCCTGGAAGGCCTCGAACTTACGGGCCCCATATTCCTGAGCACCCTCGCCGGGTTTCTGGGTGATGGCCACAATGGTGTTCCAGTCGACCGGCGTGTGACTGAGAGCCTCGCTGACATCAGCCTTAAAGTCCGCAAGGGCGGCCTCCTGTTCACGACGGCTGTCGCTGAGGTCGGCGCACCAGGACCCATTCTGGTGCACAGATCGGAGCCTGGACCACAGGTTCTCCGGGAGTTTGGTCCGGACCAGACCAGCCACGTCCCTATTGTGGAGGTTGTGGCAGATCTGCTTCTCCCTAAGCTGCTGCCAAAATTCAGCGTTATTGTGGCGGGACTTGAGGGTGGGGAGCCTGTCCAGGAGTTTCATGGTATCACCCAGGGTTAAGGAGACGTATGTCATTTTAAGGCGGGGGTTGTGGGTTTGGGACGCTGGTTTCCCCTTCTCCCCACTTCCAGGGATATATTCAACTTTAACCGGGGTGGCACGAGCTAGACTCGCGTGTGATTCCCAGGGGCCTGTGTTGTCCACGAGCCCCTCCCAGTCCCAGGTGGGGGACGGCGGGGCGCTTGGAGGCTCAGATAATGTCAGTAGGATCGTACGGTTGGCAAGCGCCTGAGCTTCGAGGTGTTCTGAGGCCTGTTTCTGCTTATCTTACACGTATAGTTGGACCTTGCTAGTGAGCCTAACATGTGGCTGAAGCACAAGGATGCAGGCTTTCTCGTATCTATCCCTTTTCTGATGGACCCACCACTCCCGCTGGACATCCAGCGGGTCGGCGGGCCGCCAGCCCGATCAGAGCATAGCCTTGATGACCTTTTTATTCTCGTCGGCTATGAAACGGGTAAGGGAGCCTTCTGGCCCCCATTCTAAATCGCCTGCCGTGCAGCCAGCCATGTTGGGGGGGGCGCAGTGGGCTTAATGGAAAGAAGACTTAGAAATAACAACACTACCAGTGTGGGAGCGCAAGAGATTTAACTGGCGCTAACTTTTTCACCTCCCAGTCGGGGAGCCCACTCCCTGAAATCGGACCCTAGCCCCCGGGTCGACGAAGGCAGGTGTGGGTTGGGTACAAACGGGGCGCATGTGTATACCCAATCGCGCGACCCTGGGTTACTGTGAGTCTCACTCTCACTGCCTAACGCGCAACAACTGTGCGTGCCCAGCGAACACCGGGCGTGAACCAGGGGCCCGTGTGCAAGGGGGGGGGAACGGCGTGAGCGCAGACCACTAAAAAACAAAAATGAAATAAAAAGGGTGCAGCGCAGGCCTGTACCAGGGTGCGCAACCTAAAAAAAAAACCCGTGAGTCTTTCTCTCACCATCTGAAGTTCAGCGGCCGTGTGTACCCGCCAGCACCGGGCGTGAACCAGGGGCCCGTGTGCAGGGGTGGGGGGGGGCGTGAACTCAGACCTCTACGCGCTAATCCCACAGAGGCCACCACCCGGGACTGCGGAGGCAATGGGCGAAAGCTTGGCGCAGAGGCTCCGCTCGTCGGGCTGATTTGGAGGACTTCCCGTCTTGTCACACACGTAGGACTTCCAGACCCTACCGCGGACTCAAGGAATGCTGCCAAAATAAAAACCAGGCTGAACGTACAGTGGGATCCCCTAAACTCCCACCGCAGAGGTTATCCAGGAAGGCTTTGTTTGTCGGTGTTTTACACAGCGGGGTTAATCTGTCGGGGTCTCGTGTCTAAAGTCGTCGGTCCAGGGAAATTCAGTCCATCAGTTACTAGAACACGTCAACAATAAATGACAGTAAACGAAAATTAAAACGGTCTCATGCACACCTTTACCAGTGCTTCGTGATCCCAATCGCCCACCCGCGGAGGATCACTCACACATGCACACACACACACTCTTACAGAGTACTCTATCGTTACCTGACTGCCGGACCCACTCTGTTCACAGGTTCGGATAACGGCCGGCAGCGGAGTCCCTTGCGGGGCTCTGGGGAACTTTTACGGGAGAGGTAAGAGAGTAAAGATACTCACCCAGAGCCTTCGCAGAGATCCAGCAGCCGTCGTCATCCCGGACGAGCCCCCACTTGTTAGCACAGATGAAATGATCTCAGTCCGAGCCTAGAGTGCGGTTCGACAATCGGTAATTTTATTAAAGTGTTTATCGCCAGTGGAGACCAACCGAGGTCCGAATCTCGATCGTTCTCCCGTTCCCCCCGCGATGTTACAAGTTATATACTTCATGAGTCAGGATGTAGGAGATTGGGTATGAATGAGTGTGAATGGTGGCAATCATGGCTGGAGTATGTGTGAATGTCAAGCTTCCTGCTGTCCTCGGAGAGTCAGCAGCATACACAAAAGGTGTGCTGTTTATCTTTATGTAAATGGGTCCGGGTGCTATCTGCTTGTCTCTCCGTGAGGGCTGGAGGCTAGCACCCCCCTTTGTTACTTCCAAAGTGTCTGTTAGATTCATCCTGTTTGTTTGGTGTTTGTCTTTTGTGTAGGGCTGTTTTGCATGATCAGGTTATGGGTGTGTATCAGTTGGAACCTTGACGAGATTATAAAGTGGGTTTCGATCTGTGAGTCATGACCATTGTCTGGAGTCCTGACTAGTGTCTGGTCCGGTGTGTATTCGGATCTGTCTTTGGGCCCCCTTCTCCCGATCATGTGGTCGGGCTGGCAGCTGCTGTTTTTAAAATGAATACTGTTTGCTTTAAAATGGATACTGCTGGCTCTCCCGATGTGGGCCTTGCTCCATGGTAAACACGGGGTGGTTTATCACCCCCCTTCACCTGAGACAGGCCAGGTTAATTAGGTCATTAAGAAGGAATGGGGGACACTTGCGTGTATCAATCAAGGCATTGATCATAAGAGCTGGGAGGTAAGGATCTTGTGACACAGTGTTAATTCCCAACCTCTGAGCCAGGAGGCCTGAGTTCAAGTCCCATCTACACCAGTGGTGTGTAATGAACAGGTTGATTAGAAAATTAAAGAGGAGAAAGTGAGGACTGCAGATGCTGGAGTATCAGAGCTGAAAATGCGTTGCTGGAAAAGTGCAGCAGGTCAGGCAGCATCCAAGGAGCAGGAGAATCGACGTTTCGGGCATCAGCCCGATGCCCGAAACGTCGATTCTCCTGCTCCTTGGATGCTGCCTGAACTGCTGCGCTTTTCCAGCAACACATTTTCAGCTAGAAAATTAAAGAGTAAGGCGATCGCATCTTGCAGTGCAGAGGTAGTGTTCCTGCGCCTGGGCCAGAAAGCCTAGGTTCAAGTACCACCTGCCCCAGAGGTATGCCATAACCTCTCTGAACAAGTTAATTTTTAAAAAAAAGAGCAGGCAAGTTATGTTGGAGCAATACAGAACTTTGGTTAGATCACAGCTGGAGGACTGTGTGCAATTCTGATCACCACACTATCAAATAGGATGTGCTTGCACTGGAGAGGGTGCAGGGATTCACCAGGATGTTGCCTGGGGTTTAGTTATGAAGAGAGGCTGGATAAGCTTGGGTTGCTTTCTTTGGAGGAGAGAAACTTGATAGCAGCGTATAAGATTATGAGGGGCATGGAGAGGATGGATAGGAAGCAGTTGTTCTCCTGAGTTGAAGGGTCAACAACAAGGCAACACATTTTTAAGGTAAAAAGCAGAAGGTTTAAAAGAGATTTTTAATAAAATATTTTGTACCCAGAGAATGGAGAGGATCTGGAATGTACTGCTTGGAAGGGTAGAAAGGACAGGAAACCTCACAAGCTTTGAAAAGCACTTGGACGAGCATTTGAAATGTCATATCATTCAAGGCTATGGGCCTCATGCTGGAAAGTGGGGCTGGTGTAGATTGTGCATTGTTTTGGCAGTACAGACTCAATAAGCCAAAGAGCATCTCTGTTCTGTCTTATTCTGTGATTCTATGATAACTTGCATTTATATAGTGCTTCATAGTGTCCCATTAAGTTTTACAACCAATGAAGCTATTTTTAAAGTGTGAGTATTGCTGAAATCTAGGAAATGTTGCAGCTGATTTGAACACAGCAAGATCCACAAACAGCAATGTGATGGTGACTAATTTTTTTTATGATATTGATGCTGGTGGAGGGATATACAGTATATATTATCCTAGACACAGGAAGTAATTCCTATGATCTTCCTCAAATAGTGCAGTGGGATGCTGTCATAATTCAGACTGGGGACAAGCAAAGCTAAATAACGGTCCTCATAATGTTCAACATCTAGCTGACAGTGGCTGTTCACCTGAAAGATTGACTGCTGTGATTTTGGAGAAGATTTGTAGCACAGGTTATGGATCAGGTTGTAAGTTTGCTCTCTGAGCTGGTAGATTTGTTCTCAGACGTTTCGTCACCATGTGAGGTAACAGTCATCGGAGGCTCATTGATCATGTTGCCTATTATGGTGACAAAATGTCTGAGAACAAATCAGCCAGCTTGACTGCTGTCAGGTGTCAGTATTAAATACCTTCCAGATGGACATCCTTAGTCAAATCCAAGCCAAAACTATACTGACCACTACAGACCCACATTTGGATGACTGCCATGTCATTGCCCAAACTATACCAGACTTACAAATCACTCATGATCTCTTCAACTGGGCTATCAAAAAACTTGGAGATCAACCATACCCGCTTAGCCAAATGTTACAGTTTCCACATATGTTGAAGCAGAGATTCTGAAATATGTTGAATATTTCCCAGATCTTAGCAGCCTCCTCTCTCAAAGGGCCACCATTGAAGCGCAGATCCGAGACTGGATCAGCTGCAACAGTTCAACCTTCAATAAGCTATAGCAGACTATTTGAGAAGAAAGATGTCCACATATCAACAAAAGTCCTAGTTTACAAAGCAGTTGTTGTCACCACACTCCTGTATGCAGTAAGACCTGGATGTACTAGTGACACATAACAGCCTAGAGAAATTTCATTAGTAATGCTTTTGCCTCATGCTTCCGATTCAGTGGGAGTGCCATTAAAAAATTGCCAGTGTTCTTTTGGAAGTAAGGTTCACAAACATTCAGACAAGCTTTCAACAAAATCAAGTTTGTTGGACTGAATGCAGTGTTGTATGGTCAAAAACAGTCTCCTCCCGTGTTGTGTTTTCTTAACTCTTAGACGGCTAATATTCCAGGGGAGGACAAAGGAAATGCTTCAAACCCTGAAGCTTTCCTCGAAGCACAGCGGCAGTGACCATAATGATGGGAGGAACTTGCTTCTATTGTACAGTGGTGACAAGTTATCCAACAAGTTGCATGACACTGTTGATTCACAATGTTGAATGATCAGTATCTGAGGAAGAGAGAAAAGGAAGCAATCCTGCACTTCAAACGTACTGGGCCCAATGATCAAAATTGGCATGTTCATTCATATCAAGTCCCATGGCACAAACTCACAAACCTGTGGCTATGTCATTCTCGAATTGAGAGACATTTAGCACCACGATTTCAAATCAGAGAGAAATTGTAGGGGTTTGGTTCATCACCTCATTGAAAGACATACCATCAGCATTCCGTCAATATATTCAAAGCAAAGGATAAATCTCTGTGGACTGTGGCATGAAAATCACATTAATATTCTCATAACAATTTAACATGTCCACTATAAGCTATAATTTTTCCACAAGAAGGGAAAATCCCTATCAGGTTTGCCACAATCTTTTATTAAAAAGTAATGTAACGTCGGCACAACTAACCCTGAAACTTGGGGTTCCTGTCTTTTCAGTGTGACAGCATTGCATAAGCTTATTTTCAAGATTGTTTTAGAGTCACTAGCTTTTGTAAAACTGACTATTATCTTTTCCTAGTTGTGTTGATCTGCTAATGTATAACAGGCTGCTTTACACAGCCTATTAAAACATACTTATGTATCAACAGAATCCTCAGTTCCAGGGCTTGTTCACATTCTGTAGAAAAACATGGGACACCAGTTATCACTTCCTCTCTGGTAATGGAAAAGCAGCTCAGACATATCCTGATACTAGGCTTGCAGGACAGTGGCTACCCTTCACCATTGTGCTATTGGCTGTCAAGCACTTAAGATATCCTGAGGTCATAAAATGCATGATATAAATACAAATCTTTCTTCTGGAAGGGATCGACATTAAGTGTTTTTCTGCCAAAGTTAAATGAGGGTCTGTTCAGTTATTGGACCTTTCCAATGCCTCGCCATGTAAATATAAACTTGTACAAATAAGAGATGTCTGTGTTTTGTTTGTTGGATAGAATCAAACTCTAAAGTTTGTTTTTTCATAAGCAACTGTACAGAATCAATCTGCTTTGGTTCTGTATACATATGTATATAAAGACTTTTTTATGAATAAATTACGTGTTTGAAATAAAAAAGGAGAGATATAAGGTAAAGCAAGACGGAGAGAGAAACATGAGGGAGAGCACTCAGTAGATGTCTTACCAAAGACCATTTTTTAAAAAAATGGTTGCCTTTTATGTCTTCTTCAGTGCACATATGATCATAGCCTTCTTTTTTGAGATAGTGACACCCGAAGATTTATCAAGCCTCTCTGGGCGAAGGTAAGAGTATTAGGGATGGTGCAGGAGTGATTGGTATTGGGAATAGTGGCTCTTGCTGTATCTCCTCCTGCCTTGTGGCCCTATTTCAGATTAGGTTAAAAATCACACCTCACCAGGTTATATTCCAACAGATTTATTTGGAAGAACAAACTTTTGGCGCACTGCTCCTTTGTCAGGTAGCCAGTGGAGTAGGATCACAGGACACAGAGTTTATAGCAAAAGATCACAGTGTCATACACTGATATGATATATTGAACAAACCTAGATTGCTGTTAAGTCTTTCATCTTTTAGAATGGGGATGCAGGTTTTGATTCATTAATATGTAAATCCCAGAACTTCTTTCAAGTTACATTCTTGAGATAGCTTAAGATTTTATAAAAAAAGGTGACATCCCAGCTCAGACAATGCATTAAAGGTGTGAGGTTAGAGTCTGAACGTATTCCAACCTTGAGTCAGACTGGTTCCATTTCTTAAATAGGAATATATAAAATGTCACATGGATTATAAAACAAAATTGACTTCCTACAGATTGTGTGCTTTTTGAACAAAATAGAATGTATTTGCAAATATAGTTCTGTAAATCACACACACACACACACACATACATACACGGAACGCTCTCTCTCTCTCTCTCTCTCTCTCTCTCTCTCTCTCTCTATCTCTTTCATTGTCTCTTACCCTCACATGCACACATGCATACATATAAGTCTTTGGGGAGAATTTGCATTTGCAGAAACATTCCATTTTGTTCAAAAAGCACACAATTAAATGTTAAAAAGTTAGGCTTTTGCACATTATTGTCCATGCATTTCAAAAATCCAGGACAAAAACAAGAAATTGATCACTTAAAACAAATTAGTAATGAATAAAAATGACCATTAAAAAGTGCCAACAGATTACTTAACAGAACCTTTTTGGTTTTTTCACTTAAGAAGCATAGTTAAGGTGCCACGTCAAGGGATGCTGGTCCCACTATGGATGGTCCCACTATGGATCACCAGGGAAGTAAATGGTGAATTGGGCTAAGCTAAGGCTTTGGGGTTAATTAATACCAAATTTGTAATCATCCTTGACAGATTGTAGACCAAGCTGATCTCAGTGGAAATCATCTGAAAGTGTGGCTCAGTAATGGGTTGCCTCATAGCCTGGGTTTCAGCCACTCCCACCCTGCTTTGAAGATAGGTTTTTAGGTGTAGGAAAGGAGGAGTTGGACAAGTCTGGCACACTCTCAGGCTCACACATTGTCCCCCTCTCATTCGTTCCTTTCATGGACTCACTCCCTCCCTCTCTGTCTGATACTCACTCCTTCACACACTCATTTAATCCCACATTCCCTCGGAGTCTCCTAATTCTTTACCGACTCTTTCACGCCCTAACAGATTTTCTCATTCACAGATTCCCTCCTTCTCACCTTCACAAAACTATTCACTTTGTCATAGACTCAGAAAGGAGAAAGTGAGGACTGCAGATGCTGAAGATCAGAGTCAAGAATGTGGTGCTGGAAAAGCACAACAGGTCAGGCAGCATACGAGGACCAGGAAAATCGATGTTTCGGGCAAAAGCAACTCATAGACTCACCCCTGCCTCACAGGTTCATTCTCACTCTCCATTCCAGACTGCCTCCTTAATTGACTCTCAGTGTCTCTCCCTTATTCCATAAGACCTGTGAGGTTTGAGGATTTGTTTGATTCTGGAATGATTGCAATACATTTTTCTTCTCTCTGTGCTATTTAAAACTCAAGCAGCCCTGGTCGCAGACTGTTGTTCCTGCAGCTCTTCCTCATGAGCTCTTGCCACCATCTTGTGCTTCTTAAGGGGTCCACAGATGTGTGGAATGGAGAGAGACTGGCTAAAGTCAAACATAGACCTGTGGAAACTAAAGAGAGATTCTGCACCTTCACACTGTTTGCTGCTTCTCCAATCATAGACCATTTCTCCCCATTATTTACTACTGATAGCCTCACAGACAGAGTTGATGAGTATCTCTACAGCAAATCCCTTATCTATTCTTCTATGTAACTTGGCAAGGACTGACAGGCTGCATATGCAGCCTAAGGGCAAGCATATGATTCTGTCTGTTAGACAAGCTTGACCCTTATAATGTACACTTATTTTGTGCAGCATCCCTTGACGTGGCACCTTATCAAATTCTTTTTGGAAATCCAAATACACCACATTTACTAGTCCTCCTTTATTCACCTTGTGTTACCTTTTCAAAAACAGCTTTAATGAATCTTTTAAAATCGATTTCCCTTTTAGAAAGATAAATGCATTGTGATGAAGCTGCTCCTTTAAGGTTATGCAGTTCTTGGTTTTTTTTTAGAGATGTCGTAAATGTCACTGATTCCGAAATGTCTGGGGTATAGGGTTTACGTCGATTCTCCTGCTCCTCGGATGCTGCCTGGCCTGCTGTGTTTTTCCGGCGCCACACTTTTCGACTGTAGGGTTTTAAGGCCAATTTGATAATAGCTAACAGATATTGCCTCAGGCAGAGGATTTCAAGTTTAAAAAAACACTTATACAATGAAAGTGGAGTGGCCTGTTCTCCCAGCTCAGCTTTTCTCTGTTTTTTTTTAAAAAAGCCACGGTGTGAAAAAAGGCTGCTGGACCCAAAGAAGCAGGTCCAGGCTGGTACTCTGTCTCTGATTCCTATTTTGTAAGAACCTGTGTTTGATTTTACCTTTTGTGCCAAGGCGTGTTTATGGGAATTGTTGCAAGTATTTGGAACAGCATCATTAAGTTGGGATGAACTGTTGGGTTTGCAGAGTGGTTAAGTTATTAGGTATTCTGTTTTCTGTTGTTTCTGTTTCATTTAGTAATCTTGTAAATTAATTCTTTTTTTGTTTAAAATGAAGTGGTTTGACCAGCTGATTCTCTCCTGGAATATCCACTATACACCTGCTTAAAACAACTAACAAAGTTAGGGTCTGGGCTACTTTCTTGAAATGTTTTGAGGGGGTCTGGCCTGGTCCATCACAGCATATTCAGCCTGATCACACTATGATATTCTAAGTATCCAACTATAAGCCCCTTGATAATAAATTCTGACAATTTCTTTGATAGATATTAGATTATCTGACCTATAGTTCACTGATTTTGTCTCCTCTTCTCAAGGTATTACATTGATTGTTTCCTAATCTATCGGGGCCCTTCCAGAATCTATGGAATTTTTGAAGCTTACTACCAATATGATCTTTGCAGCTACTCTTATGATGCAGACTATCTGGTCCTGGGGGCTTGTCAGCTTTAGCTCTGATAGTTTTCTTAACAACTTTCCTTCACACTTACACACTCTCTCTCTTACACACACACTCTCTCTCTTACACACACACATACACTCTCCACATTCACACACAGGTACACACCCTCTCATGAGCTTATACTCCATCACACTCATACACACACTTTACCAAGCATGCACACATGCAAACACACACTCTGTCACGTGCACTCACACTCACATGCACACATTCATACTTTCTCTCTCCCTGACACGCATGCACACACATATAAGTCTACAAGGTGATTTTGTATTTGCAGAATTATGTTTGCACATACATTCTATTTTGCTCAACAGTGCACAAACTGCAGACAGTCAATGCACTTATCTCTCAACTTATCTCTCCACCCTGGAGGCTCCCAGCCTCCATTCCTGATGAAGGACTTTTGCCCGAAACATCAATTTTCCTGCTCCTTGGATGCTGCCTGACCTGCAGCGCTTTTCCAGCACCACTCTAATCTAAACTCTGGTTTACAGCATCTGCAGTCCTCACTTTTGCCCAGACAGTCAATACAGTCAGTCTATCCAGGTCATATTTTATAAATTCCGCTTTGGAAATAGAACCAGTCTGACTCAAAGTTGGAATACAGACAGAGTCTAACCTCACAACCTTTCATGCATTGTCTGAGCTGAGATGTTACCATTTTTTTATAAAGCCTTAAGCTATCTCGAGAATGTGACTTAAAAGAAGTTCTGCAATTTACTTATTAATGAACCAAAACCTGCAATCCATTTCAAAAGAGAATAGACTTAACATCAATTTGGGTCTGTTCAATATATCATTTCAGTTGCATGACACTGTAATCTTTTGTTATAAATTCTGTGTCTTATGGTCCTGCTCCACAACCATCTGATGAAGGAGCAGCGCTCCGAAAACTAGTGCTTCCAATTAAACCTGTTGGGCTATAACCTGGTGTGGTGTGATTTTTAATTTTGTACACCCCATCCAACGCTGGCTCCTCCACATTACTGAATGGTGCAGCAGACACAAATAACGTACTCTTGCTCTTATGAGCAGTTGCTTCTTTCTGTGTGATCAGTCAAATGGCCAAACTAGCTGGCAGTGACCTCCTTGGACTGCCACTTTTATACTCCAAAACATAAACGTCTCAGACCACATTGACGACTATCAATTGCTGATATCTTATCACTAATCTATAATCGTCTTATCTGCAGCCTGAGGGCTCAACGTCATTTACACTATCTCTGCGGGAGTTGCTCAAGTTGAAGGCTTATCTGCTGAACTCTCAGTCATTGACTTTTTGAAATAAAGTATTCCAACTCAGCCTTTTTAGTTTCCATAGTCTGACACGATTGTCTAGTTCTTATCAGCTTGACCTTGCAGCTTGTCACAGACAAGGATGCCTGTTTACTCAGGAAATTTGGTTTAGATTACTAAAAATAGTCTCAAACCACATCAAACATTCTACAGAATCTGTCTGGAACCTGGCCCTCAGTGTACTGTTTCTTTCCAGTCAATGAAATTATAATGTAGATTTGCTCAATTCAGATATATCCACGTCTCCCCAAACTCCTCGTAGCAGCAATTCAAATATTTTATGTGCTTCCTTGGATTTGGTATGTGATCAAATCTATGTTATAACTTGACTGAATGCAACAGTAGTACACCTTCAACAATCTGAGTACAGAGGAACCTTGATTAGCCGAATGAGATGGGCGGGCATTATTTTGTGTGGATAATCGATTGTTTGGTTAATTGATTCAATGCCTCTCCTCTGGGGTTCTGAGTTTTTAGAAGTTTGTTTTATCCTCCTTCTGCCTACCTTGCTCTTCTCTCGTCTCAGGGTTTGTTTCTGAGCAGACACACACAGGACACCGCACATGAGCCCCCACGCACCTCCCCACCCCCATCTACCCCCAACCCCGTCCATCAGCCTGTCTCTCTGTAGGGTTATATGTGTATATATGTATTTGAATGAACTGGAATTTAAACCTCTTCAGGTTTACTACAGGACTTGTTTTTGAAATATCACAAATAGTGATACAAAATAAAATCACTCTAAATCCATCTCTCTCAACAAGCCTCTGTAACCACAGCAACATTCAGTGAAGCTTATGGGCGAACTCCACAGAGAAGCGGTTATAACTGCACTTCCTTTTGAAACCTCAGTCCAGTGCTTCCTGCTGCAAGAGGGTCTGACTCAGAGAGTTTAGGGTGAAGGGGAATCGGATGGGATTGTCCGTCCCCAGGAAACAAAGAAAAGTCTTTCTCCTACAGTGAAACAAATTGGTGGTTAATAATGTGTGCACATTTTGGAAGTTCCTGAACCAGTCTAATTATACTCCATTTACAGAAGTTACAGGAATAGAGTTCTAAATCTGTCCTTGATCACTCTTCCTCCTTGTTACCCTCACTGTTTGTCAGCTTTGACTCAGTGGTAGCACTTTTGCGAATGAGTCAGAAAGTCATGGGTTCATGTCCTACGAGAGCACTAACTCTAAGCTTAACACTTAATAATGCATTTTTTTAAAGAAACATGATTTTGAATTGAGCCTCTGTTTTCCTGCTCAAGTGGACGGAAGAGGTCTGATGAAGCATTTCAAAGAAACTCTGATGTCACTGATGCATTGGCTGATACTTATCCTAATCAATGTCTCCAATACTAGGGTGACTGATTAGTTATCTTAACTGCCTTCTACAGATATAAGTTGGATGCCACGTTTGCCTTTAAGACAACAGTGACTACATTGGGTATAAACCACTTTGAGATATCCTGAGGATATCATAGAATCCTTTCAGTTTGGAAGCACGTTATTTGGCTCTTCAGGTCCATGCTGACTCACCAAAGAGCATCCCACCCAGACCCATCCCCTAAACTATCCCTGTGATCCTGCACTTCCCATGGGTAATCCACTTAGCCTGCACATCCATAAGAACATAAGACATAGGAGCAGAAATTAGGCCATTCAGCCCATCGAGTCCTCTCCACCATTCAATCATGGCTGATAAGTTTCACAACCCTATTCTCCCTCTCTCTCTGTAACCCTTGATCCCCTTGATACTCAAGACCTATTTATCTCAGTCTTAAATAGACTCAATGACCTGGTCCCCATAGCCTTCTGTGGCAGTGAATTCCACAGATTTACCATTCTCTGGCTGAAGAAGTTTCTCCTTATCTCCATTCCAAAAGGTCTTCCCTTTACTCTAAGGTTGTGCCCTCAAGCTCTACTCTCTCCTACCAATGGAAACATCTACCCAGCATTTACTCTGTCCAGGTCATTCAATATTCTGTAAGTTTCAATTAGATCCCCCCCCCCCCCCCCCCCCCCCCCCCCCTCCCCCCCCCCCCAACACCCCCCATCCTTCTAAGCTCCATCAAATATAAACCTAGAGTCCTCAAACTTTCCTATATGTTAAGCTTTTCATTCCTGGGACTATTCTCGTAAACCTCCTCTGAACATGCTCCAGGGCTAGGACCCAAAACTGCACGCAATACTCCAAATGTGGTCTGACTGGAGCATTATAGAGCCCTAAAAGTACATTCCTGCTTCTATATTCAAGTGGTTTCAACATAAATGCCATCATTGCATTTGCCTTCTTAACTACTGACTCAACCTGCAAGTTTTCCTTGAGAGAATCCTGCGACTTGAACTCCCAAGTCTCTTTGCACTCCAAACTTCTGAATATTCTCCCCATTTAGAAAATAGTCCATGCTTCTATTTTTCCTACCAAAGTGCATGACCTCACACCTTCCCACGTTGTACTGGACACTATGGGCAGTTTAGCATGGCCAATCCATCCAAAGTGCACATCTTTGGACTGTGGGATGAAAATGGAGCACCCAGTGGAAACCCACACAGGCATAGGGAGAATGCGCAAACCCCGCACAGATAGTCGCCCGAGGGTGTAAATAAACTCCGGTCCCTGGTGCTGTGAGGCAGCGGTGCTAACCACTGTGCCATCCATATGGAGACATGCCAATCCATGTGTTTTCTCTCCTGTAGAATGACAGCTCCAACACTTATCCAAGACTGTTTGCAAAACAGAAATGAAGATGTAAAAATTAACTTTAGGTGAAACTACAAAATGGTTAACAGTGAACAGCAACTTTTGTTGTGCTCAATTGACTTCACTGAAGGAGAAGGTAGCAGAGTGTAATGCACACTGTTATTTCACTATTACTCATTCTGCACAATCATGAGGGGAACTTATGCACCAAAAGTCTTAAAAGAATATTGACTGCTTAAAAAAGTACTTTCATCCAGCACAATCCGTAAAGTGAGATGACATTGCTAACACCAGCATCCTCCTAATTCTCAATATCCAGACAGAATAATTAATGTACGTGAATTGTGCAGTTCACTGAAATAAATAACTTGCTAGACTTGTCTTATTGTAAAATCTTACAACACTGAACGTTCATTCAGCCTATTGCTGTTATGTTTTGTGTTGAAGTTAGTCTCAAACCACAGCTTTTTCTCTATCACTTCACAAATAAGGCCCATTAAAGAACATAGTCAATTGCATTTCAAATGTTGCTACAGGATCTGATTCCATCACCTTTCCAGTTATGCATTGAAAATCTTAACAAACACTTAGAACATAGAACACAGAATGATACAGCACAGAACAGGCCCTTCAGCCCTCGATGTTGTGCAGACCCATGAAATATTCTCAGCTTGACTGCCTACACTATCCCAAAATCATCCATGTGTTTATCTACGGATTGTTTAAATCTCCCTAATGTGGCTGAGTTGATTACATTAGCAGGTAGGGCATTCCATGCCCTTACCACACTCTGAGTAAAGAACCTGCCTCTGTCTTAAATCTATCACCCCTCAATTTGTAGTTATGCTCCCTCGTACACGCCGATGTCATCATTCTAGGAAAAAGACCTTTCACTGTCTAGCCTATCTAATCCTCTGATCATCTTGTATGTCTCTATCAAACCCCCTCTTAGCCTCCTTCTTGCCAATGAGAACAGACCCAAGTCTCTCAGCCTTTCCGCATAAGACCTTCTCTCCAGACTAGGCAACATCCTGGTAAATCTCCTCTGCACCTTTGCCAATGCTTCCACATCCTTCCCGAAATATGGGGACCAGAACTGTACACAATATTCCAAGTGTGGTCACACCAGTGTTTTGTATAGTTGCGGCATGATATTGTGGCTCCGGAACTCAATCCCTCTACGAATGAAACCTAACACACTGTATGCCTTCTTAACAACACTATCCACCTGGGTGGCAACTTTCAGGGATCTATGTACATGGACTCCAAGATCCCTCTGCACATTCATACTACCAAGAATCTTTCTGTTGACCCAGTACTCTGCCTTCCTGTTATGCTTCCCAAAGTGCATCACCTCACACTTAGCTGCATTGAACTCCACTTGCCACCTCTCAGCCCAATTCTGCAGTTTATCCAAGTTCCCTTGCAACCTGTAACATTCTTCCACACTGTCCACTGCTGCACCGACTATAGTGCCGTGTGCACTTAAATGAAGAAAAGTGCTCAGTTCTTGTCTAATTTTTATACCAATTATTTTAAATTTATGATCTTTGGCTACTAACCCATTTGCTGGAGAAAACTGTTCCTATTTAGTCTATCAAAATCCATTATTTTCAAAACTTCTATTTAGTCTCTCCTCCACTCTTGTGGCCTGAGGAGACCATTGCTAAATGCTCCAATGTCTCCAGAAAGCAAAAATCCCTCTTCTCTGGCATCATCCTAGTAAGCCTCCTCTGAACTTACCCCAGGGACTTGATTTCCTTCCTCAAGCGTGGCACCCAGAAGTCTACAAACTCTCAAGGTGAAGTCTAATTCGTTATTTGTATATGACTTCCTTGTGTTTGTAATCAATATCCTTATCTACAAAGACAAATATCCTATACAATTTCTTCACCATTTTATCAATCTGCCTGGACTCTTCAAATCAGTACTCGGTTCCCTTTGCACTTCACTTTCTGTCAAAATAGTACAAATGAGATTATTTTGCATCTGTATGTAATCTATCCAATGTACATCATTTTCTACTTACCCACATAAAATCACATGAGCCATTTGTCTTCAATTTTGCCAGACTGTCCACATCCTCCTGAAGTTTGCTACTATCCTCCTCTTAACTACCTAACAAGGTTTGGTATCATCTTCAAACTCTACTCTCCGTGATCATGTCCACATCACTAAAAACTACAATAAAGACAAAGATCCTGTTACTGAACCAGGGATGCCAATCGCTGCATGCTTCTCTCCAGAGGGAAAAACATGTGTTTATCACTATATTCTGCCTCCCAGTGCTTCATCAATTCTGCACCAAATTAATGACATGGTTATAAGCTTGCCCAAGACATCAGTTTGATTTGATTTGATTTATTCATTGTCATGTGCAGTGAAAGTACAGTGAAAAACTTTGTTTACAAGCAGATCATAGGAAGCAAGATCATACACACCATAGAGAATCATAGAGTCCTATAGCACAGAGACAGGCCCTTTGGCCCAAACTGATCCATGGTAACCAAAATGTATGTCCACACTAACCCCATTTCTCTGCATCTGGCCAATATCCTCCTAATCCTTTTCTATCCATGTATTTGTCCAAAGCCTTTTAAATGTTGTTAATTACACGCCTCAACCATTTCTGCTGGCAGCTCACTCCATACGCATACCACCCTCTGTGTAAAAAAGTTGCACCTCAGGTTCCCTTTTATTCTTTCCCTTTTAACCTTAAACTGGTGCCCTCTAGTCCTCGATTGCCCAACCCTGGGAAAAAAGATTGAGTGCATTCACCCTATCCATGCCTCTCATTATCTTACACACATCTATAAGCTCCGCTCTCAGTCTGCTACACTCTAAAGAAAAAGGTCCTAGCTTATCCAGCCTCTCCCTATTACTCAGACCATTGAGTCCAGGCACATCCTTGTAAATTTCTTCTGCACTCTTTCTAGTTTAATGACATCTTTCCTATAGCAAGGTGACCAAAACTGAACACAATACTCCAAATGCGGCTTCACCAACATCCTGTATAAGATTAGATTACTTACAGTGTGGAAACAGGCCCTTCGGCCCAACAAGTCCACACCAACCCACCGAAGCGCAACCCACCCAGACCCATTCCCCTACATTTACCCCTTCACCTAACACTACGGGCAATTTAGCATGGCCAATTCACCTAACCTGCACATTTTTGGACTGTGGGAGGAAACCGGACCACCTGGAGGAAACCTACACAGACACAGGGAGAATGTGCAAACTCCACACAGACAGTCGCCTGAGGTGGGAATTGAACCTGGGTTTCTGGCACTGTGAGGCAGCAGTGCTAACCACTATGCCACCATGCCATCCTCATCAACCTTCCTAGTCACTTCATCAAAGAGCTCTAACAAACTTGTGAGGCATGATCTCCCACTCACAAAGCCATGCTGACCACTCCTAATCAAACCCTGTCTTTTCAAAAGCATGTATATCTTATCTCTCAGAATCTTCTCAAGTAACTTACCCACCATAGATGTTAGGCTTACTGGTCTATAGTTCCCAGGCTTTTCTTTGCAGCCCTTCTTGAATAATGGCACAACATTCACTACCCTCCAGTCTTCTGGGGCTTCACCTGTGGCTAATGATGATGCAAAAATATCAGCCAGGGCCCTGCAATTTCTTCTCTAGCCTCTTGCAGTGTTCCTGGATATATCTGGTCAGGACCAGGAGATTTATCCAACTTCATATACTCTAATTCATCTAACACCTCCCCTAGTGTGACATGGACAGTCTCCAAGATATCGCCACTAATGTTCCCAAGTTCCTAAATCTTCATGTTTTTCTCCATGATAAACACAGAGGAGAAATATTCATTGAGGACCTTGCCCATCTCCTGCGGTTCTACACATACATGTCCACTTTGGTCCTTGAGGGGCCTATACTCTGTTTAGTTATTCTTTTTCCTTTAATATACTTAAATGACCTCTTTGGATTCACCCAAATCTTTTCTGCCAAGGCTATCTCATGCTCCCTTTCTCACCTTCCTGATTTCCTTCTTCAGTCACCTCCTGTATTCCCCATATACCTCCAGGGATTCCCTTGATCCCAGCTGCCTGTAATTTGAGCCACGCTTCCTTTTTTCTGGTCAATGCCTTAATATCTGTTGTCATCCAGAGTTTCCTATTCCTGCCATCTTGCCCTTCACCCTCATAGGAACATATGGAGCTTGAACTCTAGCTAACTCACTTTAAAGGCTTCCCACTTGCTGGAGGTCCCTTTGCATACAAACAAACCACTACAATCAACTCCTGCAAGCTCCTGTCTAATTCCATCAAATCTTGTCTTGCCTCAGTTTAGAACTTGAACCTGGGGACCAGTTTTTTCCCTCTCCATAACTATTTTAAAATTAATAGAACTATTGTCACTGTCCCACAGGGCTTCCCCACTGTCACTTCAGTCCCTTGTCCTGCCCTATTTCCCAAGAGTAGGTCGAGTTTTGCCCCTTCCCAAGTAGGACCCTCTATACACTGCTTGAGGAAACTTTCCTGAATGCACTTAACAAATTCCACCCTATCTAAGCCCTTAATGCTCTGGCAGTCTCAGCCTATGTTAGGAACATTAAAATCCCCTATTGTGACAACCCTATTGCTCCCGCAAATCTCCCCAATCTCCCTGTATATTTGTTCTTCTAATTCCTGTTGACTATTCAGGGGCCTATAGTACAAACCCAATAACGTCACCATCCCCCTCTTATTTCTTAGATCCACTCACAAAGCCTCATTGGATGATCCTTCATTTACTTCATCTGACTACTGCTTTGATATCCGCCTGAATTAAAAATACAACTCCCTCTTTCCACCACCTCTGCTCTGACAAAAACACCTGTACCCTGGCACATTAAGCTGCCAGTCCTGTCCCTCCCTTAGCCATGTTTCTGTAATGGCTATAATATCCCAGTCCCATGTACCTATCCACGCCTGAGTTCATCGGCCTGACCTGTCAGCCCTCTTCATTGAAGGAGATACAGTTTAATCCAACCGGCATTCCTTGTTCCTGGTCATGTTCCAGCCTGACCTGTCTCTTCAACTTACTATTTCTGATTACAGTCTCTCCTTCCAGCCTTGCACTTCCCTCTATGCCGCTGAGGATCCCACCCCACTGCCAATCTAGTTTAAATGCTCTCTTGCAGCACTAACAAACCTGGCCGCCAAAATATTGGTTCCCCTCCAGTTCAGGTGCAACCTGTCCCTCTTGAACAGGGTCACCTCTGCCCCAGAAAAGATCCAAATGATCTAAAAATCTGAATCCCTGCCCCCACCACCAATCCTTTATCTACGCATTCACCAGCCAAATCCTCTTATTCTTACCCTCACTCGCATGTGGCACTGGAAGTAATCTGGAGATTACCACTGATGAGGTCCTGGTTTTTAACATTTTTCCTAGCTCTCTATAATCACTCCTGAGGACCTCATCCCTATTTAGATAGAACATAGAATAATACAGCACAGAACAGGCCCTTCAGCCCACGATGTTGTGCCGACCATTGATCCTCATGTAAGGTAAACTTAATATACGAACCCTCAAATTTCTGTGACCATATGCATGTCCAGCAGTCTCTTAAATATCCCCAATGACCTCGCTTCCACAACTGCTGCTAGCAACGCATTCCATGCTCCCACAACTCTCTGCATAAAGAACCCGCCTCTGACATCCTCTCTATACTTTCTGCCAAGCAGCTTAAAATTATGACCCCTCATGTTAATAATTTCTGCCCTGGGAAAAAGTCTCTGGCTATCAACTCTATGTATGCCTCTCATTATCTTGTACACCTCAATTAGGTCCCCTCTTTTCCTTCCTTTTTCCAATGAAAAAGTCCGAGCTCAAACCTACATCAGTTCTACCTACATCATTTGTGCCAACGTGTACAATGATTTCTGGCTGCTCCCCCGCCCCCCCCCCCCCCCTTGAGAATGTTCTGCAGCTGCTCTGAGACATCCGAGACCCTGGAACCTGGGAGGCAACACACTATCCTCGATTCCCATTTGCGGTCACAGAATCTCCTATCTGACCCCTAACTATCGAGTCTCCTACCACTAAAGACCTGTTTACCTTTACCCTTTCCCGCTGTGACCCAGAGCCAGTCATAGTGCCCCCAACCTGGTTACTGCTGCTTTCCCATAAATGGTCATCTCCCCCCAACAGTATCCAAAATGTTTTCAAGGGGAATGGCCACAGGGGATTCCTGCAATCTCTGCCGACTCCCTTTGCCTTTCCTGGTGGTCACCTGGCTACTCTCTGCCTGTACCTTAGCTGTGACCACCTCACTAAACTCTTATCTGTTCAGCATCTCGGATATTCCTGAGTGTATTCAGCTCCAGTTCCAGCTCCCTAACATGGTCTCCCAGGAGCTGCAGTTGGGTGCACTTCCCACAGGTGTAGTCATCAGGGATGATGGAAGTCTCCCTGAACTCCCACATCCTGCAGGGTGAAAAAATCTTAGGCAGAGATGTACAGTTTACTTTGCACAGGGTGTGTGCGAGGCAAGATCAACAATAGCAAGATCAGCATTATTTGAACTTAGAGAGTCAATTCATCAGTCTACTAACGGTCGGGAAGAAAGCTGTCCTTGAACCTGTTGGTGTGTGTAATGAAGGTCCTGTGTCTTCTGCCTGATAGAAAGGGTTTAGGAGAGGATTACCGAGGTTGAAGATATGGGGCTGAACTGTACGCTTTTACAGCTGATTGCATGTTATGTTGACTTTTTTTTCAAGGATTCTCACCGAGAGGCCCGATGAGATTTCTCACCACATCTTACCAAACATATCTCATTAACAACCTATCCCAACTCTATGGTGACCTGCGAGTCAGATTCTATCCCATCTTACTAAGCGCTTTTCCAGAAACAACTCACCACTTGAGGTAAATCTGCTGAAAGACTGGTGTCCCTGGTAACCATACCATGTTTAAAAGTCCTCTATTCACCAGGACAAGCAGCCACAAAGCCACACTACTCATGGCGCAAAGCTGTCATGGCTGACACATCCTTACACATACAATCAATCCCATTCCCTCACCCTTGCTGCTGTTTAGCCACCAGATCACATAGCTTCTTGAAAGTGAAGTCCCAGGTAGACAGGGTGGTGAAGAAAGTGTTTGACATGGTTGCCTTCATTGGTCAGAACAATGAGTATAGGAGGTGGGCAATCATATTGTGGCTATACAGGGCTTTGGCTAGGCCAATATTAGAAAACTGTGTCCAATTCTGGTGTCTCTGCCTTTGGAAGGATGTTGTTAAACCTTAAAGGGTGCAGAAAAGATTTACAAGGACTGGACTGGAGGGTTTGATTTAAAGGAAAGGCTAAATAGGCTGGGGTTATTTTCTCTGGGGCATCAAAGTCCTTATAGAGATTTACAAAATCATGAGGGGCATGGATAGGGTGAACAGCAAAGGTCTTTTTTCAGGGTAGGTGAGTCCGAAATTAGAGGGCATAGAGTCATGGAGCTATACAGTAGGGAAACAGATCCTTCAGTTAGACTCATCCATGCCAACCAGATATCTTATATAAATCTACTCCCATTTGTTAGAATTTGGCCTATTTCCCTCTAAACCCTTCCTATTCACACAACCGTCTAGATGTCTTTTAAATGTTGTAATCGTACCAGCCTCCACCACTTTCATACATGCACCACTCTCTGTGTGAAAAAGTTGCCTCCGACTCACCAAAGAAAATAGCATCAGCCTATTCAACCTTTCCCTTATAGCTCAAACCCTCCAACCCTGGCAACATCCTCATAAATCTTTTTTGGTTGCTTTCAGATTTCACAATATCCTTTGTATAGAAGGGAGCCCAGACATGTACGCAATACTCCAAAAGTGGCCTAACCAATGTTCTGTACAGCCTCAACAGGACCTCCCAACTCGTGTACTCAATGCACTGACCAACAAAGGCAAGCATACCAAATACTTTCTTCACTATCCTATCTACCTGCAACTCCACTTTCAAGGAACAATGAATCTGCACTCCAAAGTCTTTTTGTATAGCAACACTCCCCAAACCTTATGATTAAGTGTATAAGTCCTGTCCTAATTTGCCTTTCCAAAATACAACACCTCACATTTATCTAAATTAAACTCCATCTGACACTCCTTGGCCCAGTGGTCCATCTGATCAAGATCCTGTTGTACTCTTATGTAACCTTCTTTGCTGTCCACCTCCAATTTTAGTGTCATCTACAAATTGCTAACCATACTTCCTATGTTTAAGGAAAGAAGGTAGAAGTTTAAAAAGGATCTGAGTGGTAACATTTTCATGCAAAAGATGGTGCATGTATGGAACAAGCTGCTGGAGGAAGTGGCGGAGGCTGGTACAATTACAACATTTAAAAGACATCTGGATGGGTATATGAATAGGGAGGGTTTAGAGGGATATGAGCCAAATGCAGTAATAATCAGACTGAGCACATTCTCATACAGGTAGACATTCATTTTTCCGAAATACTCAGGACCAGCTGTCTTTCGGATTTTGGAATTTTTCAGATAATGGATTAAATGACATTTTCATAGTAAAATAAACAAAAAAATTACCAAAAAGCAGACACACCTGTGATTAGTACGAGCACTGAGACAAAGTTGATGCCTGTCACAGCTGGGCCATGCTGCTGAGTGAAGTGGGTCGAGTGGGCATGGAGTGGGCGTTAGCTGAATGCACGCCAAACAACCTTGTTCATGAGAAAAAACCTTCAGGTACAAACATTGGATTTTGGTGCTTCTTGGATTTCAGAATTTCAGACAAAAGATTGTCTATCTGTATTTACGGATATCCTCACCAGATTCACGCAAGCCATTCGCATCTGAGGCCAAAAGGCCTCAACAATAACATGTGTTAAAGTGTGTCGGAGAATTGTCCAATTTCAAATAAAGCTCATATACAGACCCTGTGAAATTGACACGCTTGTTTATTTCCCAATATTGTGGGAAGAGGTTAATGACCGCTCAAGTACAAAATGGCCGCTCCGCACTGATGAGTCAGAACCTCTTCCCTCAGTTACAGACATATGCAGTTTATAAAGGGTTACAAATAGTTGATTGTTGATTACAAGACAATACAGGTAGATAGTTTAATAATATCGAAAAGGCTACTAATATTGGTAATCCAAGATAGAGGACGGAAAAGATTTCTGGCTGTAAGAGCTGCTCCTTTTTTTGAGGTACTTTAGGTGCTGAAGGTGATTTCCTCGAATTCCAGGAGCAGCAATTACTGTTTCACATGCTGTTGCATTGTTTTGGAACTTTGGAAAAAAAAAGTCAAAACAAAAGCAGTTTGAAAGGGAGAAGAGCAGACAAAGGAAGCACGTGGTGAGTACAGTGCAGGAGAGAGAGAGAGAGAGAGAGAGAGAGAGAACCTGCACAGTTACCGCCTTTGCTGTTTGAATTGTTGGACATCGGAGTGCATCTGGGAAAATTAACAAACAGTGAAATTCACAACTAATCTTGGAGGCGAAGTTCACAGCACAGAGTCAGATAAGTTAATTGTTGCTTTAAGTCTGTCCAAGAGAAAGGCTGCAGTAGTGGGTATAGTGGATTCTTTCTTGATTATATGTTTTTGGAGATAAGTCTCTTGATTAAACTTAAAATATAAGCCATAGCTATTAATTTAACCTGGGGTAGTGTTTGTAGAGGAATAAGACGGTGTTATTTTCTGGGTCTGTAGATTGTGAAGGAGCAAAAATGGCCTTTGCAGTGATATGTACTTCTTGTCAGATGTGGGAGTTTAAAGAGCGTTTAAGGATTATTGCAGATTATATCTGTCGTAAATGCTGTTGGATGCGAATCCTATCAGATCGAGTGGATCGGTTGGAGAGACAGATAGAAGCGATGAGGAATTTTCAACAGCAACAGTATGTGATGGATGGCAGTTATAGGAAGGAAGGAAAGTCTCAGATACAGTCAAATAGATAGGTAAACTCCAGGAAGGGTAAGAGAGGTAGGCAGCTAGGGCAGGAGTCTTTTGTGGATATACCCATTTCAAACAGTTATGCTGTTTTGGAAAATATAGGGGGTGATGGATTCTCAGGAGAACATAGCACGAACAGCCAAGTTTCTGGTATTGAGGCTGGCTCTAATGCAACAAGGGGTACGTCAGCTTCCAAGAGATCAATTGTGTTAGGGGATTCTGTAGTCCGAGGTACAGACAGACGTTTCTGTGGCCAGCAGAGAAAAAGCAGAATGGTGTGTTGTTTCCCTGGTGCCAGGTTCAAAGATGTCTCAGAGAGGGTGCAGAATGTTCTCACGGGGGAGAGGGGCCAGCAGGAGGTCATTGTCCACATTGGAACCAACAACATAGGAAGGGAAAAGGTTGAGACTCTGAAGGGAGATTACAGAGAGTTAGGCAGAAATTTAAAAAGGAAGTCATCAAGGGTAGTAATATCTGGATTACTCCCAGTGCTACGAGCTAGTGAGGGCAGGAATAGAAGGATAGAGCAGATGAATGCATGGCTGAGGAGCTGGTGTATGGGAGAAGGGTTCACATTTTTGGATCATTGGAATCTCTTTTGGGGTAGAAGTGACCTGTACAAGAAGGATGGATTGCACCTAAATTGGAAGGGGACTAACATCCTGGCAGGGAAATTTGCTAGAACTGCTTGGGAGGATTTAAATTAGTAAGGTGGGGGGAGGTGGGACCCAGGGAGATAGGGAGGAAAGAGATCGATCTGAGATGGGTACAGCTGAGAACAGAAGTGAATCAAACAGTCAGGGCAGGCAGGGACAAGGTAGACTAATAAATTAAACTGCATTTATTTCAATGCAAAGGGCCTAACAGGGAAGGCAGATGAACTCAGGGTATGGTTAGGAACATGGGACTGGGATATCATAGCAATTACGGAAACATGGCTCAGGGATGGGCAGGACTGGCAGCTCAATGTTCCAGGATACAAATGCTACAGGAAGGATAGAAAGGGAGGCAAGAGAGGAGGGAGAGTGGCATTTTTGATAAGGGATAGCATTGCAGCTGTGCTGAGGGCGGATATTCCCGGAAATACAGCCAGAAAGTTATTTGGGTGGAACTGAGAAATAAGAAAGGGATGATCGCCTTATTGGGATTGTATTATAGACCCCGTAATAGTCAGAGGGAAATTGAGAAACAAACTTGTAAGGAGATCTCACCTATCTCTAAGAATAATAGGGTGGTTATGGTAGGGGATTTTAAATTTTCAAACATCGACTGAGACTGCCATAGTGTTAAAGGTTTGGATGGAGAGGAATTTCTTAAGTGTGTACAAGACAATTTTCTGATTCAGTATGTGGATGTACCTACTAGAGAAGGTGCAAAACCTGACCTACTCTTGGGAAATAAGGCAGGGCAGGTGACTGAGGTGTAAGTGGGGGAGCAGCTACCATAATTCTATTCGTTTTAAAATAGTGATGGAAAAGGATAGACCAGATCTAAAAGTTGAAGTTCTAAATTGGAGAAAGGCCAATTTTGACGGTATTAGGCAAGAACTTTCAAAAGCTGATTGGAGGCAGATGTTTGCAGGTAAAGGGATGGCTGGAAAATGGGAAGCCTTCAGAAATGAGATAACAAGAATCCAGAGAAAGTATATTCCTGTCAGGGTGAAAGGGAAGTCTGGTAGGTATAGAGAATGCTGGATGACTAAAGAAATTGAGGGTTTGGTTAAAAAAAAAGAAGGAAGCATTTGCAAGGTATAGACAGGATAGATAATGTGAATTCTTAGAAGAGTATAATGGAAGTAGGAGTATACTTAAGAGGGTAATCAGGAGGGCAAAAAGGGGACATGAAATAACTTTGGCAAATAGAATTAAGGAGAATTCAAAGTGGAGTTGCAGGTAGATAGGATAGTGAAGAAGGCATTTGGTATGCTTTCCTTGAGTATTGAGTACACGAGTTGGGAGGTCATGTTGCGGCTGTACAGGACATTGGTTTGGCCACTGTTGGAATATTGCGTGCAATTCTGCTCTCCTTCCTATCGGAAACATGTTGTGAAACTTGAAAGAGTTCAGAAAAGATTTACAAGGGTGTTGCCAGGGTTGGAGGATCTGAGCTACAGGGAGAGGCTGAACAGGCTGGGGCTGTTTTCCCTGGAGCGTTGGAGGCTGAGGGGTGACCTTATAGAGGTTTACAAAATTATGAGGGGCATGGATTGGATAAATAGACAAAGTCTTTTCCCTGGGATCAGGGAGTCCAGAATTAGAGGGGCTTAGATTTAGGGTGAGAGGGGAAAGATATAAAAGAGACCTACGGGGCAATGTTTTCGTGCAGACAGTGGTATGTGTATGGAATGAGCTGCCAGAGGATGTGGTGGAGGCTGGTACAATTGCAACATTTAAGAGGCATTTGGATAGGTATATGAATAGGAAGGATTTGGAGGGATATGGGCCAGGTGCTGGCAGGTGGGACTAGATTGGGTTGGGATATCTGGTCAGCATGGACGGGTTGGATCGAAGGGTCTGTTTCCATGCTGTACATCTCTATGACTCTATGACTCTATAGACTAAGGAATCATTCAGGGTGAAGGAAGCTGTTTAGGCCCTGATGCCTGTGCAGGCTCTTTAAAATGCTTTCCAATTATACATACATTCCCCTGTTCTGTCCCTGTAACATTGCTATTTTGTTCCTTTTCAAGAATTAGTTTGGTCTTGTTCTCTGGAATTCAGTAGGTTTGTGGCGCATATGGGTCTGCTCATTAGTAATCCTGTTGGGACAATTCTTTCCTTTGGTTAATTTATGAATCCTTTTAAACAATTCTTGAAATCATCACCTGAATGGTAACCACAAGGGAGTCTCCACTCAAATTGGGGTCCCCTCCTTTTATATTGCCTGTGGTTATTGGGGCAACTCTCTATATCAGACAATTAATGTCAGCCATTTGCTATTCATATAAACATCAAATACAAAGGCATTGTTCTTTTATATTGTGAACTGCTTAGTTTGGACAGGCTCAGCTGTTCGTTCAAAGCTGTTTAACCTCCAATTATTTCAATGAAGTGTTTATAATAATGTTCTATGATTTTATAGCTGGGAACCAGACTATCACACTTACAATATCTCATTCTCAGGTTTCTTTGAGTTCTGAATCAATCATGAGTTCCTCATGTGGATTGCTTTAACTAGTATAACCTAGTGTCTACAAGTGTTAAGGTTTCTTCCAGCCATACAATCCTCTGAGAGCTCTGTGCTTCTCCAGTTCTGGTAGACTTGAGGTTAATTCCAAAGTGTTCAATGGGGGATCAGTCAGTTGCCTGGACATTAGACTCTGGAATATGATCCTAAATCTTTCAGCCTCTCTATCTGTCACACTTTCTTTAAAGACACTTTCTAAAACCTATCTCTGACCAAGCTGTTGTTCACCTGCCCTTAGTTTCCCTACAGGAATCAGCATCAAATTTTGTTTGATAATCCTTCGATGAAGTATCTTTGTTTGTTTTACAATAGGCATTGCACAAATGCCAATTGTTGTCAGTTTATAATGGAGTGGATCAATTTTTTCAAACAGTACCAAATGTTAAAGGCTCTGTTACTGGTTCATTCATTCTTTGCTGCAGCTGTATCTTTCTTTCTCTGTTTTACTCCAGCATCTGTCTAATGTCTGTCGCGATGAAAAGAAAAAAAAAGTATTGATTTTCCTTCATCCAGTTTTCCTTCCTGTTAGGCTCATGCATGAGATTCATTAATAGCAATGATCTCTGACCTTTGGCTAACACAGGCTACCATAGGGGTGCATGCCCTCCTACCTCTATCCCCTGTAGCTTTAGTTGGCTGAGTTCTTTTGATTTACTTTTCATGTTTCTCTTGCTTTTCTTTCCCTGTAGCCTGTCTTTCTTGTAAATTTTGGGCAACTGTTTCCTGCATGATAAAGAAATGTATTTATTGTGAGCCAGTGACCGCTTTGTAACATGATATTTGAACACATAGGCAGCACAAAGATCATGAAGCAAGGGTTCTTTATTCCATTGGTTTTAGGTCATTACAACTCTAAAGGGAAAGGAAGGTGAAACACGGAAGATACAGTATTTACATAGAATCAACTCTGTGGTTTGTGTCTGGTGAGAAAGCCCTTTGTTTGTCTGCTTCTTCTCCATATAAACTTCCTTCCCTTAAAGCCACCCTTCGTACAAGAAGTATTTGTTCATCTGCTCCAGTTGCTCTGTTCATTGCCTTCTCTCACCATCACCACCTGCTGCTGGAGGTCCCAATGCAACTGTTACAACTGTCCTTCTTCGTGACGTCCCTCACCACATCACTTGCAGGTGGAGACTGTGTTCTGCACTTCCCTGCTTGATGCTTGCTATCCTAGCAGCTATGCATAGCTTACAGTGATGTATGCAAAGTCATAGATAGAGTCATAGAGACATACAGCATGGAAACAGACCCTTCGGTCCAATTTGTCTATGCTGACCAGATATCCCAACCCAATCTAGTGCCACTTGCCAACACCAAGCCCATATCCCTCTCAACTCTTCCTATTCATATACCAACCCAGATGCCTTTTTCTTCTCAGAGCTTCTCTCTCTGTCCTCTTGGATGCTATCTCAAATACCTAGCTCAGCCTTATGTGAATCTTGTCTATCCATTCATTGACCTGGTCATCTCCAGAAGGTGTGGTGAGCCCAAAGAGATGGTCCAAAGAAGGACAGGGCCTTGTCCAAAGAAGACATAATGTGGGGAATAGCCACGGGTGGTATTATAAGCATAAACCAGCTCTAGAAGGGGCTCAAGCTACTTTTATTTACTTTCAGGAAGTAAGATGCACAGATGAGCATGAAAAGTACAGTTGAATCATTCACACTTTCCATTTTCCTCCGGAAGTGTACATCTCTTGACAATGCTACTGATGTGGCAAAACTCCTGTAGGATCTTGCTCTTAAAGCCCCTGAATCTGACATGGATTAACTAAACTGTACACTGTGGGAGAAGGGGAAACCATTTTGATTTCAGAAGCCAATTTTCCGAGCGAAGAGGGGACATACCCCCAGTATGCACAATAAGTGATGTCTCAAGAGATACACCGGGAATGACTGTGAACAAGCCATTTCCTAATCAGAGGAAAAACGTTAACTGAACGACTTGCTAATGGGATTATCTCACTGACAATGATACTTCACCTCCACACCCATTGGCAGGAGCCCCAAGGGCTTTCTCACTCTGTGGGGAACCCTAGCTAAAACAATGCCTCCGCAGACAAGATATCATCAAACTACTTAATATTGATGACCACAGGCCATCAGCCACAATGCATAAGATGCAACTAATCAGTGCTGTCAGACCATTAATATAGAGTCATAGAGTCACAGAGATGTACAGCATTGAAACAGACCCTTCAGTCCAACCCATCTATGCTGACCAGATATCCCAACCCAATCTAGTCCCACCTGCCAGCACACAGCCCATATCCCTCCAAACCCTTCCTATTCATATACCTATCCAAATGCCTCTTAAATGTTGCAATTTTACCAGGCTCCACTACATCCTCTGGCAGCTCATTCCATACACGTACCACTCTCTGTGTGAAAAGGTTGCCCCATAGGTCTCTTTTATATCTTTTCCCTCTCACCCTAAACCTATGCCCTCTCGTTCTGGACTCCCCGACTCCAGGGAAAAGACTTTGTCTATTTATCCTATCCATGCCCCTCATAGTTTTGTAAACCTCTATAAGGTCACCCCTCAACCTCCGACGCTCCAGGGTAAACAGCCCCAGCCTGTTCAGCCTCTCCCTGTAGCTCAGATCCTCCAACCCTGGCAACATCCTTGTAAATCTTTTCTGAACTCTTTCAAGTTTCACAACATGTTTCCGATAGGAAGAAGACCAGAATTGCATGCAATATTCCAATAGTGGCCAAACCAATGTTCTGTACAGCCGCGACATGACCTCCCAACTCCTGTACTCAATACTCTGACCAATGAAGGAAAGCAAACCAAATGCCTTCTTCACTATCCTATCTACCTGCAACTCCACTTTCAAGGAGCTATGAACCTGCACTCCAAGGTCTCTTTGTTTAGCAACACTCCCTAGGACCTTATCATTAAGTGTGTAAGTCCTGCTAAGATTTGCTTTCCCAAAATGTAGCACCTCACATTTATCTGAATTAAACTCCATCTGCCACTTCTCAGCCCATTGGCTCATCTAGTCCAGATCCTGTTGTAATCTGAGGTAACCCTCTTCGCTGTCCGCTACACCTCCAAGTTTGGTGTCATCTGCAAACTTACTAACTGTACCTCTTATGCTCACATCCAAATAATTTATGTAAATGGCAAAAAGTAGAGGACCTAGCACCGATCCTTGTGGCACTCCACTGGTCACAGGCCTTCAGTCTGAAAAATAACCCTCCATCACCACCCTCTGTCTTCTACCATTGAGCCAGTTCTGTATCCAAATGGCCAGTTCTCCCTTTATTCCATGAGATCTAACCTTGCTCTGCCCTCATCAATGTTCTTTGCTACTTCTTCAAAATACTCAATCAAGTTTGTGAGACATGATTTCCCACGCACAAAGCCATGCTGACTATCCCGAATCAGTCCTTGCCTTTCCAAATACATGTACATCCTATCCCTCAGGATTCCCTCCAACAACTTGCCCACCACTGAGGTCAGGCTCACCAGTCTATAGTTCCCTGGCTTGTCTTTACCGCCCTTCTTAAAGACTGGCAGCACGTTTGCCAACCTCCAGTCTTCCGGCATCTCACCTGTGACTATCTATGATACAAATATCTCAGCAAGAGGCCCAACAATCACTTCTCTAGCTTCCCACAGAGTTCTCAGGTACACCTAATCAGGTCCTAGGGATTTATCCACCTTTAACAATTTCAAGACATCCAGCACTTCCTCCTCTGTAATCTGGACATTTTGCAAGATGTGACCATCTATTTCCCTACAGTCTATATCTTCCATTTCCTTTTCCACAGTAAATACTGATGCAAAATATTCATTTATTATCTCCCCCATTTTCTGTGGCTCCACACAAAGGCTGCCTTGCTGATCTTTGAGGGGCCCTATTCTCTCCCTAGTTATCCTTTTGTCCTTAATATATTTGTAAAAACCCTTTGGATTCTCCTTAATTCCATTTGCCAACACTATCTCATGTCCCCTTTTTGCCCTTCTGCATTGAGTAATTGAGTCATACAGACGTACAGCACGGAAACAGACCCTTCAGTCCAACTCGTCCATGCCGACCAGATATCCCAACCCAAAGTAGTCCCATCTGCCAGCACAAGGCCCATATCCCTCCAAACCTTTCCTATTCATATACCCATTCAGATGCCTTTTAAATGTTGCAATTGTACTAGCCTCCACCATTTCCTCTGGCAACTCATTCCATACACGTACCACCCTCTGTATGAAAATGTTGCCCCTTAGGCTTCTTTTATATCTTACCCCTCTCACCCTAAACCTATGCCGTCTAGTTCTGGACTCCCCCACCCCAAGGAAAATGCTTTGTCTATTTATCCTATCCATGCCCCTCATGATTTTGTAAACCTCTATAACGTCGCCCCTCTGCTTCCGACGCTCCAGGGAAAATAGCCCCAGCCTGTTCAGCCTCTCCCTATAGCTCAAATCCTCCAACCCTGGCAACATCCTTGTAAATCTTTTCTGAACCCTTTCAAGTTTCACGATCTTTCTGATAGGAAGCAGACCAGAATTGCAAGCAATATTCCAACAGTGGCCTAACCAATGTCCTGTACAGCCATAACATGACCACCCAACTCCTGTACTCAATACTCAAGGAAAGCATACCAATCGTCTTCTTCACTATCCTATCTACCTGCGACTCCACTTTGAAGGAACTATGAACTTGCACTCCAAGGTCTCTTTGTTCAGCAACACTCCCTAGGACCTTACCATTAAGTGCATAAATACTGCTAAGATTTACTTTCCCACTATGCAGCACCTCACATTTATCTAAATTAAACTCCATCTGCCACTTCTCAGCCCATTGGCCCATCTGATGAAGATCCTGTTGTAATCTGAGGTAACCTTCCTCGCTGTCCACTACACCTCCAATTTTGGTGTCATCTGCAAACTTACTAACTATACCTCTTATGCTCACATCCAAATCATTTATATAAATGATGAAAAGTAGTGGACCCAGCATCGATCCTTTTGGCACTCCACTGGTCACAGGCCTCCCGTCTGAAAAACAATCCTCCACCACCACCCTCTGTCTTCTACCTTTGAGCCAGTTCTGTATCCAAATGGCTAGTTCTCCCTGTATTCCGTGAGATCTAACCTTGCTGACCAGACTCCCATGGGGAACCTTGTCGAACGCCTTACTGAAGTCCATATAGATCACATCTACCGCTCTGCCCTCATCAATCCTCTTTGTTACTTCTTCAAAAAACTCAATCAAGTTTGTGAGACATGATTTCCCATGCACAAAGCCATGTTGACTATCCTTAATCAGTCCTTGCCTTTCCAAATACATGTACATCCTATCCCTCAGGACACCCTCCAACAACTTGCCCACCACCAATGTAAGGCTCACCAGTCTATAGTTCCCTGGCTTGTTCTTACCACCCTTCTTAAAGAGTGGCACCACGTTTGCCAACCTCCAGTCTTCTGGCACCTCACCTGTGACTATCGATGATAAAAATATCTCAGCAAGGGGCCCAGCAATCACTTCCCTCACTTCCCACAGAGTTCTAGGATACATCTGATCAGATCCTAGGAATTTATCCACTTTTATGCGTTTTAAGACATCCAGCACCTGCTCCTCTGTAATATGGACATTTTTCAAAATATCACCATCTATTTCTCTACATTCTACATTTTCCATATCCTTTTCCACAGTAAACACTGATGCAATATACTCGTTTAGTATCTTCCCCATCTCCTGCAGCTCCACACAAATGCTGCCTTGCTGATCTTTGAGGGGCTGTATTCTCTCCCTATTTACTCTTTTGTCCTTAATGTTTTGTAAAAACCATTTGTGTTCTCCTTAACTCCATTAGCCAAAGCTATCTCATTTCCCCTTTTTGCCCTCCTGATTTCTCTCTTAAGTATACTCCTATTGCCTTTATATTCTTCTAAGGATTCACTTGATCTATCCTGTCTATACCTGACATACGCTTCCTTCTTTTTCTTCAGTCGGTGCAAAGGGATACAGATAGGTTAAGTGAGTGGGCAAAACTTTGGCGAATGGAGAATAATGTGGTAAATTGTGAACTTGTTCACTTTGGCAGGAAGAATAGGAAAGGATAGTATACAAGTTAAATGAGATGGATTGCTGAACTTGGAGGTACAGAGAGCACAGATGTTTTGATACATGAGTCACAAGAAGTTTAGTTTTAAGATATGGCAAGCATCTAGGAAGGAAAGTGGGATGTTGGCACTTATTGCAAGATAAATAGTATATCAGAATAGGGAAGTTTTACTACAGCTGCACAGGGTCTTAGTGAGACCGCATCTGCACTATTCTATACTGTTTTAGTCTCCTAATTTATAAAATAATATAACTTCAATTGAAGCAGTTCACAGAATGTGCTGGGGTGAAGAGTTTATCTAATGAATAAAAGTTGAACAGGTTAGGTCTTTGCACACTGGAATTTAGAATGAGAGGTGATCTTAACCTGCTGCAATGCACCATTCCCTTATATGTTTCCAAGGTTTTGTGCACTTGGATTATCAAGGCCATTTGTCACCAAGAGAGATAGCTCTTGCATGCCTAGATAGCAGCACACACACTGATTATAGTCCAAAATGGAATGGGTACAAGAGTTTCAGCTCTCTCCACACTTTGTACATACCAGCTGTCATCACAAGCTCTGCCGTTGGACAGCAGAGAATCAGGCACTTTGTTTGTACAACCATGAGCAGTTTAAGCCCATATGCTTCCCAGTTTACTCAATGCCTCAAAGATTCTGGAAGAAGCACACAGATCCTAGTAAGTTTTCTTATGGGATCTGTAGGAGAGCAGAAGCTTCTGTTCAGGATAGAGCAGTGTACAGCCCTAGGTGACCTACCAGTGAGAAGGCATGAGATGACTGCAGTGCAATGCCATGATAGCATACAGCGTGGCTGGTCAAGGAAGGTAAGGGAACACACCATTACCTTCCATTAAGTCAGTGTGGAAGCATTCATCATCCTTACAATTGGTTCTCCATCAAGCTCCCTTAAAAAGCTTTTAATGCTGCCCTGACTGGTCATTATGGTGCAGGATTTACTTAGTGTCACAAGGCGATTACCCACTTTCACTTTCCAGCACAAAACTGCTCAGTTCTAATGGAAATTCTACATTATGTCTCAGATTTTTTTTTGCCCTCCTTGTTGCATCTCTTAATCAGAGGTACAAACAAAACTGACTCTTTAGCTGCTGAAGTATTTTCATCTGGTTTTTCATTTTATAAAAATTGAACAAATTCACTGAAAATCTTACCTTTCTCCTCAGCAAAAGAAGATAATAGGTATTAAATCGTATGTCTTAAAATCATTTCCTTGTTTCTTATATGTTTAGAACTACAAGATCATATTCAGGACAAAATTAATACAAGTTATTATATATTTCAAAGAGAATGAACAAGTTATGCTCAGCACAATGGAATGGACAGATTTACTTATAGTGAGTTTATAATGAAAATCAAGAAGCCAAAATGCAAACTAAACAGCTTTTTCTTTAACCTTCTCCACCAAGAATTCATTGAACCATAAAACTGCACAGCACAGATGGAGGCCATTTGCTCCATTAAGCCTGCCAATTATTCTGTAGAATTATCCAGTTAGTGCCACTCTCCAGTTCTTTCCCCTTATCCCTCTACTTTGTTCCACTTCAATCATTTATTGATTCGATTTTGAAAGTTACTATTCTACCAGCCTATCAGGCAGAGTATTCTAAATTTTGACCACTCATTATGTCACCTCTGGTTCTTTTTCCAATCACTTTAAGTCAAAGCTCTCTATTCACCAACCATTCAATAGAGCAATTAAAATTGGGCTGTCATCAACATTTTTCCAAATAGAAAAGCCCTTTATGTTTTACTTTACTTTATTGAGTCTCCTTTTAGCCTGCAAAGCTGATTAAGGTTGGTTAGAAATGTAGACTAAAAGGGAAAAGGGGGATGTGGGAAACATTTAAAGAAATCACCTGCACTTAAAATTTTCAACAAAATGCATCTCAGGCTTACTAGAGAAGGTAAAGATCATGTTCAATAAGATTGGTAGCCAGGAACCAGTAAAACATGACTGAAGTTGATAGAAAAGGGATATTATAAAATGAGGCAGGTCAGTTAGCTCAGTTGGCTAGGTGGTTAGCATGTGGCTTAGAATAATGCGAACAGTGCAGATCTGTAACTCATTATCAATTAGAAAAACTTATGAGCTTACTCCTTGCTGCACCTAAGTGTGAAATACAAGGATAAAAACAGCTCAAGATGAATCATAAGCAGAAGATGTGCCAAGGATCAGTTTCTGTGCAGATCATATAGAGTAAATAGATTATGAAGATAAACTAACCAGAAATATAAACACTATTTGCACGGCATTCAGAAAGATATAAAAAGCAGGAGAGTAGCTAAAGTAAACATTTGTTTCTAAGAAGCAGATGACAGAAAATTACCACAAAGAATAAGGAAATGGCAGGCAGTTTGATCAAATACTTTGTGTATGTTTCACAGTAGATGACACAAATTTCATACTGGAAATAGAGGGGTAACCAAGAAGATAACGAGACTGAGGAGCATTAAATATTTAATGTTAGCAGAGGAAAAGTATCACAGAATAAAGAGATTAAAAGCTGACAAATTCCTTGCATTTGATGGCCCACATGCTGAATTCTAAAGGAAGTAACAACAAAATAAACTGGTCACAATTTTCCAAAATTCGCCAGATTGTGGAATAGTTATAGTGCTGGAAGTTATCAAATGAAACACTACTTCCAAGAAAGGAGGGACAGAGAAATCAGAAAACTACAGGCCAGGTTAACCTGGCATCAATCACCAAGAAAATGTTAGAATTGCATGCATTTTGAAAAATCAATTACTGACTGGATTTTTCCACCATACCAGAAGTCCTAGCACAGTGCCTGAAAGTGGGAGGTGACCTTATTTCTTACTTCTGCTGGTGCTGGCCAATTAAAAAACCTTCATTGGGACCATCTTTCAAACAAGGATACTGGCCAACCTCAAGAGCTGCCAATCTAATCAGAGGTCCGCGAGCATATCAGTGTAATTGTAATGGTAGCAGCACTGAGGCTTCATTGTGTATGAGAATACACTCCAACTGCAGAATGTCCATGAAGACAGTCAAATGTTGTGAGGAAAGGTGGGATGTGAAGACCACGTCAGTGATTTTGATGTGATGGAATAAGTGTTCCCTCAGTGGCCCATACTTTGATGCCCATCAGTGTTTACCTAGGCATCTTCTTACATGTTGTGGGGCCTCTCTACTTGGATAAAGTGCACATTGAGACAAGAACTGGTTCAGTTGCCCTCTCATTGGGTGTTTGTGCCATCAAGTTTCCTGAATTTAGCATGGCAGCAGGAAGACAGTGAATTCCTTCTCTGATGCCAAGTCCCACCATTTTGCCAACTCTCATCATTATGCCAGCATTTTCATCTCCTAGCCCACACATCGGCCATGGAAAATATAGCCCAGCATATTTTTGTGAAAGGGAAATCATGCTGGACAAATTTATTCGAGCTATTTGAGGAGGTAGCTGGAAGGGTAGATAAACAGAAATCAGTAGATGTGGTTTACTTGGATTCCCAATAGATATTCAATAAGATGCCACTCAAAAGTTGCAGTTTGAGGACTAATAGAATTGTGGGCAATTTATTAGTTAACATTAGTTGAAGATTAGTGGACAGACAAGTAACAAGTAGTAAGGTAAGTGACATTTTTCAGTTGGTGGGCTATAACTGGTTAAGAGCCACAAGGGCCAATGCTGCAACCTCAGTTATTTACAAAATATATTAATGATTTACAAAAAAAAGTAGTGTATCCAATTGATACAAAGTTAGGTGGATATGTAAGTTCTGGAGGGGTTACAAAGAGACTGCAAACAAATATGGCTCAGTGAGAAACAAGATGAGTATGATGTGGGGAAGTGTAAAGTTATTCAGTTAGTCATAAGAAAACAAAAGCAGAATATCCCAGCATTTTTTTAAAAAAGGTGTAAAAGTTGTGAAACGTTGTTCTCGTTCAAGGAACACCCGATGTTGGCACATTGTCACAACAAGAAATTAGGAATGCAATTGACATGTTGGTCTTTATTACAAGGAGATTGGCATATAAGTACAAAGGATTCTTATTACAATAAGACAGGGCTTTCAGGAGATTACACCTGTAGTATAGTTTTACATAGTTTACTCTTCACATTTAAAGAAAGATATATTTGCCTTGGAGGTAGGATAACAAAAAAAAATCACTGGATTGATTCTGGAGAAGGGAGAATTGTCCTATGAATAGCAACTATGACCTATCTTTCTGGAATTTAGAAGAATTAGATGTCTTTCAAATACACACAATGCTGTCACTTCTCAAGGGCTACTTTATGTCTTTGGAGCACAGATTTTGCTGTTGACCTACTTCAATCACTTCACAGAAAGCAGCTAAAGTATTCTGAGATTTGAAATCATAGTTTCATAAAACCTGCAAATATTTAGTGCACATTTCTGGCTATTTCTGCACAATGATCATTTGTAAGTTATTCCAGTTACATAAGATGGTTCAGTTGACCATACATTTTATCTTATTTTACCTTTCACATTTCAGTACCTACCTGAACAGGCAGAGATGTAATCACAATTTTTTGGATCATTCATAGGCTAGGCAACATTTGTTGAGAGAAAGAGACCGAGTTAACATTTCATATCGGTGGCCTCTCATTCTTTCTCTCCAAAAAGCCCCACATTATCTAAGGGTTGCCAATAATGGCCCAAGTCATAATATCAATATGGTGAAAGGCAGGTGTCCTCAAGAGCTACCTCAGCTGGTACAGAGATTGAACCCACATTCTTGGCATTAATACATGCCATATTCCACCCACCTAGTCAATTGAGTTAACTGACATTTTGGCCTTCCATTAAAACTTGAAGATCTTATAGATGTAATGGGTTTTAAGTATAAGAAGTGAGGAAGGATGAAAAGGGAAGGGGATTCACATTGTGCAAGTGACATGAGCAGATAATATCATCAGGCAGAGATGTAGGAAGTTAGTGGTGGAGTCACAGTCCTCCGAAAGTATTGTTCATCTGAATAGTGAACCCCAAGGACCATCATAAAAAATATATGTGAGGATAAAAATTAGAAGTAGGAATAGACCATTCAGATCTTTGGTCTTGCCTCAACATCCAATAAACACATGACTGTGGCCTCAACCTCTGTTGCTATCTTTTGATTCCTTTTGTAAGTCAAGAATCTAAAACATTTTTAAAATATTATCACTGTCCTTGTCTCTACTCCTTCCTGCCAGATCTGTCAGATAACTCCCTCCCCAAGGAGGGAGATTGCAAGAAGGAGAACGATAGAGATGAATATTTCAGGTACTGACAGAAATGCCACAAGCACTCTCTAATATAGCAGACAGAATGGGAGAAGATAAATTCAGTTATTAGGGGATTGGTGATTTATGGGAATACTTGTACTGGAGAGAATGGCTACTCCCATGGAGCTTTAAACACATCTTTCAACTGAGTTGGCATGCATTTTCAAATGCTGTGATCTTACAGCACATCATTAATTGCTGCCAAGCTTGTATGGTGGTACCAGAGATGGATAATAACACAAGGAATTGAGAATTTTGCTAAAATGGGGAATGTGAATAGCCTGCCCATGTCTTTGTTGAAGCCACATGAGATGCACTATGTCGAAGTGGTAGGAAGTGTAAGTTTAAGAAATTATACACTACGACAACAATAAATCACAACAGTAATTTACAAAATGTTTTTGTTAATTTCATTTCTTTAGAGTGACACATAAAACGTACTTCCACATTTTCCCATCATTGTGTCCCAAGTGTCAACTAGTGCTTTCACTTGTCTCCCTGGTGAAAGCCAAAGATGACATGTGGATGATTATTTGAACTGCTCCTGTTCACACAGCATAGTGCTGTCATCATCGTTTCAATGTGCAATCCACTCTAGAGGATCTCTCCTCAAAGCCCTGTGCAATTGGAAAAGAATCCCCTATCATTGGACACCAATCTCCTCGTAAGAAAGGCCGACATGTCTGTGCACTTCTCTACAGATGATGTTATGTCCAACATATGATACTCAAATTCTTAGTCTCAGATCAGTGAAGCCAATCTACTATAACCCTTTGTAATTGCTCCAAGCATAATCTGTAGGGCTGGTCTTTTAGGTGGCACAGTGGCTCAGTGGTTAGCACCGCTACTCCACAGTGCCAGGGACCTGGGTTCAATTCCAGCCTCGGGCGACTGTCTGTGTGGAGTTTGCACACTCTCTCCATGTCTGTGTGGGATTCCTCTGGGTGCCCTGGTTTCCCTCCACAACCCAAAGATGTACAGGTTAGGTGATTGGTCATGCTAAATTGCCCATAGTGTTCAGGGATGTGTAGATTAGGTGCATTAGTCAGGGGTAAATGTAGATTAATAGAGTAGAGGAATGGGTCTGGGTTGGTCACTCTTCATGTGGACTTGTTGGGCCGAAGGGCCTGTTTCCACAGTGCAGGGATTCTATTAGGGGCGGCATGGTGGCTCAGTGGTTAGCACTGCTGCCACACAGCACCAGGGTCTCAGGTTCGATACCAGCCTTGGGTTACTGTCTGTGTGCAGTTTGCACATTCTCCCCGTGTCTGCGTGGGTTAGCTCTGGTTTCCTCCCACAATCTAAAGATGTGCAGGTCAGGTGAATTGGCCAGGCTAAATTGCCCATGGTGTTAGGTGCATTAGTCAAAGGGAAATGGGTCTGAGTTGGTTACTCTTCGGAGGGTCGGTGTGGACTTGTTGGGCTGAAGGGCCTGTTTCCACACTGTAGGGAATCTAATAAAAAAATGTAAAATTCTGATTTATTCAAAATGCTAACTAGGTATTATCCAGAATGATAGTTCACTTTTAACAGATAAAACAAATAACATAATTGTGGGTGGAACATGTTAAACCTCCTTCACTCAAAAATTCTCAATAAGCAGTCAGCTCCCACTGCAGCCACAGCAAACTTTGATTCGGTTGAGAATGAGTCAGCAAGTTAGTGAGAATTCCCAGAGGTCATTGAAGACATTTTCAAATGACCTAATGGTGTTATGATCCTCATACAGTTTAATAACTTGTAAAAGGATTTGAATTTAAGTGATTAATTGGAAGTGCAACAAGAATTCAAGTTTTAAAACTTCTACTTTTAATAACTAAAAACATTATTGAAATACAATTTGTTAGACAATTTACACAAAGTACTGAAAATATTTCACATTTAACATTGAGAAAATGGTGGATAAATATATCCGATTACAAAATGGGAAAGCTTTAAAATGAAAAGAAAGCAAGGAAGGGGTCTCCAACAATCTATCAATCTCAGCCTTGAATATGCTCAGTTACTGAATATTGAAAGTTCCCTTAAATAGAGAACTTAAAAGATTCACAACCAGAGGTGCAGATCACTGTAATCTAATTGAATGGCAGAACAGGCTCAAGGGGCTGAATGGCCTTCTCACTTCCTTGTTGAACAAGAGGAACAAATAAATCTCACACTACCTCAGCTTTGTTTTCCCGTATTACTTTATGATTTTCTTCTCATTCATCCTAATGCAGTTTTAATTCTTGTTTTTTATTTCTTTTGTGCTCATACTTGTTCACCTTCACTGTCTGCCTCATGCCCATTATCTTCTTAATTTCCTTTGAAAACTTCATTTTTCAATCTACTTCAGATGGGTTTTCTGTAGTCTAGTCCTTCTTCTCACGTTGTCAGTTTGTGTGAATGCATTATATTTTGGTTCCTTTGTCTTTCTTCTTCCCATACGTTCTTTTAAAGGTTTCATGATTTTGTAAAGTTATTAAATTGTAATATATTGTTAATCATTGTTTTGTTACCAAATGTTCCAGAACATGAAGAATCAGCCAATTGAAAACAGACCATTTACATTAACAAAGATAGATAACTATTTGACAAAGGGTCAGGCAGCATCTGAGGAGCAGATAAATCGATGTTTCGGGCAAAAGCCCTTCATCAGGAATAGAGGCAGGAAGCCTCCGGGGTGAAGAGATAAATGCCCCACCCCTCATTTATCTCTCCACCCTGGAGGCTTCCCGCCTCTATTCCTGATCTCTATGGACAGTGATGAAGAAAGGTATAATAAAACAAGAAGAAGAAACTGTCTGTAAGTCAGATGCAATACTGGCATCTACACCTCACAAAAAGCAGGACGAATCCAAACCAGCCAATTACTACCCTGTCAATCCACTATCAATTATCAGCAAAATGACAGAGTGGATTGTCAATAGTGCTATCAAGCAGCATCTTCACACTGCAATAGCCAGATCACTGAAATTGGATTTGGGTTCTGCCTGGGCCACTCAGTTCTTTTACAACTTTGATCCAAATGTGGACAAAAGAGCTGAATTCAAGAGATGAGTTTAGAGTGTCTGTCTTTGACATCAAGGTGTGTGACATCAAGAAGCCTCAGAAAAAGTGAAGTCAAGAGATTTAGGAGGAAAACTCTTCAAAATGGTTGGAGTTATATGTAGCACAAAGGAACATGTTTGTGATTGCTGGAGGTTAAGATGAATTATTAATTTTATCAGCAATATTATGTGCTGAGACCAGCATTCTGTGAGAATGGCAGCATTGTGACATTCAGTCATACAGAGAGTTCTAAGTGTAAGTGGCTGGTAACATTCAACTCTGTCCTGTTATAGGGGAATGACTTATTGCAAGTCGTTGATAGATCACTCAATACATCGAAACATCACTGTAAAGCAACTCCAATGTCACAATGAATTGAAAAAAGAGAGAAAGAGACAATGACAGCCTTCATGTTGGGAGCATTTTAGCTGTTCTGCAGGGAAGGTTTAGCTAGATATTTTCTAATCAACCTGTTCAGAGACATTATTATACAGGAGCAGATTGAACTTGAACCTTGGACAACTAGTCCAGTGGCAGGGACACTACCACTGCACCACAAGAGCCTCATTATACTGCGGAGAAGGCAAGCTGAAGTCAGCCTGCGAATAAGTGGTTGAGTGCGATTTCTGAAGTCCAAGGGAGCATGGATCCAAGGAAATGACAGAACAGTAGTCATTGAAGGAATCCATGACAGAGCAGACCTGAATTTTCAAAGCTAGATCAGCAATTTGAAGACTTATAATCCTTTGTGTAGTTTAATGAGATTTGATCTCCCACCATGTCATGGAATAATAGGGACGGTAACAACATCCCTAATTAGATCATAAGATAACTTGATGATGATAGCACCCAGAATCACAACAAAATATTGGCTATCTACTCTGGCATAACATAATTTGGGGGCTTTAGCTGTACTTGTAGTCCACAAACAAAACATGAGTGACTGGTTGAGGCTATCACGGTGAACTTTACTATAGAAACTGAAAACTGAAATGGCTTTGTCTGTTGCTATGACTTTTCTGGGAGGGAAGATTTACACCTGATTGATTTGCAAACATTCATCAAGGTTAGTTTAAAAGCATTGGCAGAAACGTTGAAGTTAGAATTAAAACAAGAAGTGAAAAAAAGCGGTGGTAGTTGAGGTAATAAGCTAACAACTAGGATTGGAAGAAAAGTCTAAGCCAGAGGAAACACAGCTTGAGTTGACTAGGATTCACTTGCAAATGGATCAGCTTGCGGTAGAAAAAGAGACAATGTTTAAACTTACCCTTCAAAAAAACAAAAAAAAATGAGAAGGCATGAATGCAGTAAAGAAAATTTAAATCACATCAGCAAAAGTAGCAGTAAGGAGGGAAGTTCTATTTGGAGGTTCGCTTTAAACAAAAATCTTCCTTTGGTTCCTGGATTTATGAAAGGAAATATATTTTCGCCAACTTGAGATAATTGCTAAAAAATTGATAATGCCAAAAGACTCATGGAGTCTTTTACCATAAAATGTCATAACTGGTAAAACAGTTCCTCCCAAACATTTCCCACTGTGACCCCATTTTGAGGCTTGAAAACTGTTGCAACCCCTTGAGGAGTGGCAGGGGAGTTGGAGAAGACCCATTGGAGCAGTAGGAAGCCATTCATTCTTTTGAGCTTGCAACACCAAAATTTAAACTTAAGACCCTCACTTTAGAAAGCCGTGGGAGATCTATGGGTGGTTATTCTAATCTTTCAGTCAAAGAATCTTCAGATTGTGAGACAGTTAAAACTATGACACTTAACATCAATGACCTTGTTCCTGAAGCTTGCCAATTAAGGTTTAGGGTAAAGGTAAAAGCTACTCAGACAACTGTTGAATTCACTAAGGAAAAGTATGGGAACAATGCTTTTCATCATCGACATTAGTTAGAGAAAACTTTTGAAAATGTGAGGGCATTCATGATTATGCAAGAATCTAGGAATAGTATTCCAGAAACAATTAATAAAAATAAAATAAAAACATCTGATTTGGTATCTAAAACCATCGCAGCAGCAGCTTTGACGGATGTTATTTCACATTGAGAAGTGAAACAATTAAATCTCACATTTTGTCCATTTTAAAAATAAAGATTATTGATCCCTGAGAAGATCAGAAATAATTTGGTGATTTCACCTGGAATCCTAACAATAAATATAGCGATCTGGTCTGCAATCATAAGTAGGTTAATCATCTCAGTCCTAGGACATTACTGCAGGAACTCCTCAGCACAGTGGCCTTGGCCTCACCATATTGAGCTGCTTCAATAATATCTTACTTCAGTCATCATGAGGCTAAATGGAGGGATATTTGATGTTCTGCATTTTTCATGATTTCTCAGATATTGAAGCAGTCCCTTGTCCATATGGTGTTATAGACAATGACCATTTCCAATATGGAAGAAATTAACTATTTTGCTTTGACATTCAGTGGCATTACCATTACTTAATCCCAAGTATTAACATCCTGGGGTTATCATTGACTAGAAATTGAACTGAAACAGCATGAAGACTGAGCAAATCAGTGGCTTAAAATTCTGCAGTGACTAACTCACCTCCTGATTCCCTAAATCCTGTGTGCTATGTACATGTCAGGAATACTCCCCACTTGTCTGAATGAATGCAACCCCACCAACACTCAAGAAGTTCGTCACCATCCACCTTACTTGATTGGCACTATATCTATTATCTTAATCATTCATTCCCTTCAACAGTGGTGCACAGTGGCAGCAGTGTGTACCAACTAAAATATCCACTGCAGGAGGTGAGCAAGGTTTCTTCAACTGTACCTTCCAAACCTGCAACCTCTCCCATCAAGAAGGACAAGGGCAGCAGATACAAGGGAACACCACTATCAAATTCCCCTCCAAGCCACACACCATCTTGGCTTGAAAATATATCGCTATTCCTTCAATGATGCTGGGTCAAAATCCTGACCTTCCTTGCTAACAGCATTGTGGTGTACTTATACATATGGATTAGAGCAATTCAAGGGCAAAAATGAATAGGCATTAAGGCACTAGATCTCATGAACACATTAATAAATAGTGTATAACTTTAAACTACCTGCCATTCAGACTTCAATTCTCCATATTCTCCATCTTTGTTTTTTAATTTTTTTGCAATGGAGCAAGCTGAAGGCATAACATTTTGTCATTCTGTTACCTGTATCGGTACACTCTTTCTTTTATATTGACTTCAACTACTTCAGACTTTATCCACTTTTCTGATTTCCCTGTATTCAACTTCAAACCTCCCTTAACCTTTCATTTCCAGCTCAGCCAATCCCATGAAATTTCTTTCATTATACATTTCCTTATTCATTTCATTTAATATGACTTCAACCAATTATCCATTTCTTGTTTTCCATTGCAGCATTTTACAGATCATGGTTCCTCTTCATGTGTGTATGTGTTTAATTTTCATTTTCACTTCCTCTATTCCTTGATAAATGTTGTTCACCTTTAGTTTATTCCAGTTCCATTTTCTCCATAGATATTGCCTGACATGTTGTTTATTTTTCAGTCTTACTTTTCTGCTTTTAATTCCTTCTTGTACAAATCTTAGCTGCCTAATTCAATCACGAGTAAGTAATAACAACACCACTTTGTCATTCAATGGAACAATTTGTTCTTGTAGCCAGCCGATCTCACTACTTGTCCAAAGAGCTGTCACCATCACTGCTTTTCAGCCTCCATGACCTTCTCATGTAACAGACAGTGACAGAAAATAATCAGAAAGGCGAATGGAATTCTGGGCTTTGTACCTGGAAGACTAAAGTACAGGAGACATAAGCCATACTTCAGTTAAGTCCTGATTAGATCACACCTTCTGACAATTGTACCTTAGGAAGGAAATGTTTTAAAACTCAGAAAATGCTGGAAATATGCATCGGTGGAGAGAGAAACAGCATCAATGTTTCAGATGGCTAACCATTCAATTGAAACATTAATTTTAAAATTCTGTTATGTTAAGTACTGGCATATTCAACACCGCTGGTACTACTTAACAACCAAAATGATAGTCATGTAACCTACGCACTTCTGGTACATGCTGTGTGGGATATTATTTTAGGCAGTATGTTCATCTTATCCATTCTTGGTTTCTGATACCTTTATTGACCAGGACTGTTCTAATGTAACTGTAGCTTAACATAAACAGTATTTGTTTCAATACAATGTAAACTACAATAATATATACAGAACAACCTTGATTGTCCAAAGGAGACGGGCAGGGAGTATTTTGTTTGGATAACTGATTGTTCAGATAACTGATCAGGGTTCCCATAGCGGCAGCAAAAACAGGAATAGAGTCCTGTGGCAACCCTGTTCCTGCTCCCGCTGCACTTTTATTTAAATTTAATAAAATTTTTATGGGACCTTGAGATCTTGTTTAGGTAATTTGAAATTCGGATAATTGATGTTTGGATAACTAAGGTTGTTTTGTATTCTTACTACAGGCAGTATATTGAAATAAATATTTTGTAAGAATTCTTAGGATAATTCCACAAATTTTCTATGAGCAGTCTGTGCATTGGGGTTTATAAAAGACATTTGAATTGAAGGTGCAATTATACTGCTACCTTAGCATCACTGCAAAGTAACTTTCACTTGAGTCCTGAACTGGTACAGCAGGATAATGCTGCAGGATCTCCCAGTAAAGGCCACATAACATGAGTTCTGAGGGTCACTCAAGCTGAAACATTAACTGATTTCTCTCCATGGATGCTGCCAGACTTACTGGGCTTTTCCAGCACGACGTTCGTAATATGACTCTAGCTTGAAACAGCAGCAATGCATTAAGTCTGATTCCCCAATTACTAAGGTGCTTTGCCGTTAATTCCTGAGTATCTTAAAAATTGCAGAAATCATTGGCACAAATCTTCAGATATATCGTTACGAAGTCGAAAGAGTGTATGTTCACATTAAGATAAGGCATGTTCTGAATTTTAACATAAATTTAAAGTACAGCCACAGTTGCCAGAACAGCTAGGAAGCAGGCTGTTCCAAAATAGATACATGTAACAATTGGCTGTTAAGTGGATACCTGAGTTTTGGTTGCTGTTTGACAATAAATAAAATTTAACCAATTAATTTAAATTATGCTAAAACCCAATTGAGTTTGAATTTATTGTATTGACAACATTAGACCAATGAGAGGGAACGATGTTGGGGATGTAAAAACGTGGGCATTTTGAAAATTGGTTAGAGCAACTACCATAGAGCCAGAGAGCTAATTGTCCATTTAACATTTTGCTCTCAAAGAAGTTGGAAGGTACTCTTTCTCTATCAAAAAGTACCTTTTCCTGTAAAACATACTCACAGTAAAAAGAAAGAAGACCCAGGGAGATCAGTAGATGGAAGAGTGAAGATAGTGGAAAAGACAGAGACTGTGTGGACTTGAGATTAAAGTAATATTTAATAATTGTATTATTGAAATAGCATGTTAATAGAATTGGGTTCAGTTAAGGGAAATAATGTTTGGTTTATTAATAGTTTTATTTACTGTTCACTATTAGAGTTAGGAAAATAAATCGTTATGTTTTTTTAAATAGTGGAAATTAGGATATTCTTTCACTCACTCACACCTTTGACAGTTTACAGGAGAGGCAAGCTTTTCTGGGTATTTGGTTTTAATTAACAGAGGGGTTTGACCGCTGTGTTGTAATATGTTAAGATGTTTGTTGCTGCTGTACATCGGTTCTCAGTGGTAGCTCTGATGTGTGCATATGTGCCGAAATTCTGCATGTTTAAACTAACAACAGACAGAATTAAATGCCTAGACTGCATTGTGGATTCCTTTGACATGACATACCATTGGAAACTTAGGCTAGATGCTCAGAAGTTGTCCAGAAATTTGCTCAGGATTTAACTCACTCTGTTAACCGCATGCTTAAGATTGAGGGTGAAAGATTTTGGTAGCAGAAACTGTATCTGGAAGGTCTTAATATCAGTAGTGTCGAAACATTTCACATTTCAATTATTTTCTCACTCATGAGGCCAGTGAACAAATTCTGGAAAGATAAGGATTTCCAGTGCACTCAAAATTTAAAGCCCTGTTGTGCACCAGGTCAATCGCTGTCAGCCATGAAGAGCCCTTCACAGCACAACACATATAGTGACAGGAAAATTAAAAAGAAAAGTTTCTGAGAGCACATAGGTGACTCTTCATTGCAAGCAGAAGCTTCTAAATACTGCCATTTTATATCAGCATCTATCTGATTGGGCATCATTGTAACTGCAGCTGTAACCATCATGCAACACAGCCTATCGATCCTTAATGCCTTATCATGTTTGAACCCTGTCTAGGGGAGTGCAACATTTTCCATAATGTCCAGTGTAGAGTTACATCTTGTCCTTATTCATTCCATTGTCAACTTGGAAGGGCAGCCCTGTACGATGAGTGACCAGAGCCCTGAGTGATCTTGTTACAGCTCCCAAATGACTTACTGCTGATCTGGTTGCACTGGACCTGCTGAATGGACACTGGCTCAGTCTGGGACTGAAAACAATATGGAACTCCTGGACCTTACCGCCTTAGCTTTCAACCAACCATGTCCAAACCCCTTGACTGATATTGAATTATACCCTTGACTCAGAGTCATAGAGATGCACAACACAGAAACAGACCCTTTGGTCCAACCCATCCATGCCGACTAGATATCCCAGCCCAATTTAGTCCCACCTGCCAGCACCTGGCCCATATCCCTCCAAACCCTTCCTATTCATATACCCATCCAGATGCCTTTTAAATGTTGCAATTGTACTAGCCTCCATCACTTCCTCTGGCAGTTCATTCCATATATATACCATCCTCTGTGTGAAAACGTTGCCCCTTAGGTCTCTTTTATATCTTTCCCCTTTCACCGTAAACCTATGCCCTCTAGTTCTGGACTTCCCCACCCCAGGGAAAAGACCTTGTCCTTACTACTACCCTTCTTAAATAGTGGCACCACATTAGCCAATCTCCAGTCTTCTGGCACCTCACCTGCGAGTATCGATGTTACAAACATCTCAGCAAGGAGCGCAGCAATCACTTCTCTAGCTCCCCACAGAGTTCTTGGGTATACCTGATCAGGTCCTGGGGATTTATCCACCTTTATGCGTTTCAAGACATCCAGCACTTTCTCCTCTGTAATATGTACATTTTTCAAGACGTCACCTATATTCAATATCTTCCACGTCCTTCTCCACAGTAAACATTGATGCAAAATACTCATTTAGTATCTCCCCCATTTCCTGTGGCTCTACACATAGGCTGCCTTGCTGATCTTTGAGGGACCTTATTCTCTCCCTAGTTACCCTTTTGTCCTTAGTGTCCTTTGGATTCTCCTTAACCCTATATGCCAAAGCTATTTTTGCCCTCCTGATTTCCTTCTTAAGTATACTCCTACTGCCTTTATACTTTTCTAAGGATTCACTCGATCTATCCTGTCTATACCTGACATATGCTTCCTTTGTTTGCTTAAACAAACCCTCAATTTCTCTTGTCATCCACCATTACCTACACCCACCAGCCTTTCCTTTCACCCTGACAGGAATATACTGGATCTGGACTCTTGTTATCTCATCTCTGAAGGCTTCCCATTTCCAGCTGTCCCTTTACCTGTGAACATCTGTCCCCAATCAGCTTTTGAAAGTTTTGCCTAATTCATCAAAATTAGACTTCCTCCAATTTGGAACTTCAACTTTTAGATTTGGTCTATCCTTTTCCATCACTATTTTAAAGCTAATAGAATTATGGTCGCTGGCCCCAAAGTACTCCCCCACTGATACCTCAGTCACCTGCCCTGCCTTATTTCACAAGAGTAGGTCAAGTTTTGCACCTTCTCTAGTAGGTACATCCACATACTGAATCAGAAAATTTTCTTGTACACACTTAACAAATTCCTGTCCATCTAAACACTTAACACTATGGTAGTCCCAGTCTATGTTTAGAAAGTTAAAATCCCCTAACATAGCCTCCCTATTATTCTTAGAGATAGCTGAGATTTCCTTACAAGTTTGTTTCTCAATTTCCCTCTGACTATTGGGGGGTCTATAATACAATCACAATAAGGTGATCATCCCTTTCTTATTTCTCAGTTCCATCCAAACTTCCCTGGATGTATTTCTGGGAATATCCTCCCTAAGTACAACTGTAATGCTGTCCTTTATCAAAAATGCCACTCCCCCTCCTCTTTCATCTCCCTTTCTATCCGTCCTGTCGCATTTCTATTCTGGTTCATTAAGCTGCCAGTTTGTCCATCCCTGAGCCACGTTCCTGTAGTTGCTATGATATCCTCACCCTATGTTCCTAACCATGCCCTGAGTTCTCCTGTCTTCTCTGTTAGGCCTTTTGCATTGAAATAAATGCAGTTTAATTTATCAGTCCTACCTTGTTCTCTGCTTTGACCCTGCCTGTCCTGACTGCTTGACTTGCTTCTTTTCTCAACTGTACCAACCTCAAATTGTTCTCTTTCCTCACTATCTCCCTGGGTCCCCCACCCCCCACCCCCACCTTACTAGTTTAAATCCTCCCAAACAGCTCTAGCAAATCTCCCTCTCAGTATATTAGCCCCTTTCCAATTCAGGTGCAACCTATCCTTCTTGTACTGGTCACTTCTACCTCAGAGGAGATTCCAATGATCCAAAAAGGTGAATCCTTCTCCCATTTACCAGCTTCTCAGCCACGCATTCATCTGCTTTCTCCTCCTACTCCTACCCTCACTAGCTTGTAGCACCAGGAGTAATCCAGACATTTCTACCCTCGAGGACCTCCTTTTTAAATTCCTGCCTAACTTTCTATACTCTCCCTTCAAAATCTCATCCTGTTCCCTTCCTATGTCATTGGTTCCAATGCGTACAATGACCGCCTGCTGGTCCCTCTCCCCCTTGAGAACATTCTGCACTCTTTCTGAGACATCCTTGATCCTGGCACCAGGGAAGCAACACACCATTCTGCTTTTTCCCTGTTGGCCATAGAAACGTCTGTCTGTGCCTGACTAGAGAGTCCCTAAACACATTGACTGCTTGGAACCTGATGGACCCCTCATTACGTTACAGCCTGTCTTGATATCAGAAACTTGGCTGTTTGTGCTACATTCCCCTGAGAATCCATCATCCCCTATATTTTCCAAAACAGCGTGCATGTTTGAAATGGGGATAGCCATAGAACACTCCTGCACTGCCTGCCTACGTCTCTTACCTTTCCTGGAGTTAATCCATCTGTATGACTTTATCTACAAATTTTCTCCCTTCCTGTAACTGCCATCCATCTAGCATCCCCTAATTGAATATAGTCCATCTTAGGTTTACTGAGGACCCCACCCCTTAGACTTTGAGACATAGCCATTTGATTGAGGCCCATACAGTGTGTTTGCTGCATAAGTTGCTGACACTTGATGTGGCATTGAAATAGCACAGTGCTATAAGACAATAGACAATAGGTGCAGGAGTAGGCCATTCTGCCCTTCGAGCCTGCACCACTATTCAATATGACCATGGCTGATCATCCTTAATCAGTATCCTGTTCCTGCCTTATCTCCATAACCCTTGATTCCACTATCCTGAGAGCTCTATCAAACTCTTTCTTAAATGAATCCAGAGACTGGGCCTCCACTGCCCTCTGGGGCAGAGCATTCCACACAGCCACCACTCGCTGGGTGAAGAAGTTTCTCCTCATCTCTAACCTAAATGACCCCCACTTTCACTGGTCATTGCTAATATATGTGACATGTTGTCTGTCTTTACTAAGAGAAAAGCAAGACAGTGTTAGATGTACCTATAAGTCCGGAGTGACATGTTTCCATTTTGTGCGTTGTCACAAGGCAAGGCAGAGATGCTGTGAGTATCCAAGTAGGTGCAGAGTGAATTTACTGCAGTCAGTCCAGACGGTTGTGTTGCAGTAAGTTTGAAAAGGGGATGTTGTACTGCAGTCAGTTTGTAGACGGCCTCTGCTGCAGTCAGTCTGGGATGGAAGCTATGCTGCAGTCAGCCAAGGGCAAGAGGGGTGTGGAAAGGGCGAGCCTTGCTGCAATTTTGGGGAGGGCAGTATTCGACAGTCGGTGTGGGAGTGGAGAGGGGGCTATACTACAGTCAGAAGGAAGTGGAAAGGGGGCTATACTGCAGTCAGTGGGGAATGGAAAGGGGGCAATACTACAGTTGGGGGGAGTGGAAGGGGGGGGCATACCACCGTTGGGGGGAATGGAAAGGGGGCTATACTACAATCAGGAATGAGTGGAAAGGGGGCTATACTGCAGTCGGGGGGAGTGGAAAGGGGGGTCATATCACAAGTCAGGGGGGAGTGAAAAGGGGGGGGGAGGTCATACCACAGTCAGGGGGAGTGGAAAGGGGGGGTTATACCACAGTCAGGGGGGAGTGGAAAGGGGGCTGTACTACATTCAGGAGGGGAGTGGAAAGGGGGGAGTGGAAAGGGAGGGGGGGGGAATCATACCACAGTTGGGGGGAGGGGAGTGGAAAGGGGGCTATACTATGGTCAGGGGGATTGGAAAAGGGGGTCATACCACAGACAAGGGGGGAGTAGAAAGGGGTGTGGAAAATGTGTCTAAGTGTTGCTTCTGCAGAAGTCAGGTACTCAGAAGTCATAAAGACTCAGTGTGCAGAAGCGATAAGACCCAGTGTTGCGTCAGCAAAAGTAATAAGACTCAGCATTCAAGGGGGGGTTGCGCGCTAACAACAGGCCACAGACAGATGTGATAAGCCGATTAGATTAGCAGATCCACAGAGCAATACAACTGTCACATATGAAGTAAAAGGGGAGGTACAGGGAGGCTCATTGAAAACTGTATAAATGTGCAATAATATTATACAGAAGAGTGCCTACTTTGGAGTCACCTGGGCTTGCAAGAACGTATGAATAAAGACTGCTTCAGAATTTGACTCAGACTAAAATTATTTGGCAGTGAGCTTCGTTTCTCACAATTATAGGCCAATTAGCCTAACCTCAGTCATTGGTAAAATTCTAGAATCCATCATTAAGGATGAGGTTTCTAAATTCTTGGAAGAGCAGGGTCGGATTAGAACAAGTCAACATGGACTTAGTAGGGGGAGGTCGTGCCTGACAAACCTGTTGGAATTCTTTGAAGAGGTGACAAGTAGGTTAGACCAGGGAAACCCAGTGGATGTGGTCTATCTAGACTTCCAAAGGTTCTTTGATAAGGTGCCACACAGGAGGCTGCTGAGCAAGGTGAGGGCCCATGGTGTTCGAGGTGAGCTACTGGTATGGATTGATGATTGGCTGTCTGACATAAGGCAGAGATTTGGGATAAAAGGTTCTTTTTCGGAATGGCAGCCGGTGACAAGCGGTGTCCTGCAGGGTTCTGTGTTGGGGCCGCAGCTGTTCACGTTATATATTAATGATCTGGATGAAGGGACTGGGGACATTCTAGCGAAGTTTGCCGATGATACGAAGTTAGGTGGACAGGCAGGTGGTACTGAGGAAGTGGGGAGGCTGCAGAAGGATCTAGACAGTTTGGGAGAGTGGTCTAGGAAATGGCTGGTGGAATTCAATGTGAGCAAATGCGAGGTCTTGCACTTTGGAAAAAAGAATACAAGCATAGACTACTTTCTAAATGGTGAGAAAATTCATAAAGCCAAAGTAAAAGGGATCTGGGAGTGCTAGCGAGGATTGTCTAAAGGAAAACATGCAGGTTGAGTCCGTGATTAGGAAAGCAAATGCAATGTTGTCAATTATCTCAAGAGGGTTGGAATATAAAAGCACCGTTCTGCTACTAAGACTTTATAAAGCTCTGGTTAGGCCCCATTTGGAGTACTGTGTCCAGTTTTGGTCCCCACACCTCAGGAAGGACATACTGGCACTGGAGCGTGTCCAGCAGAGATTCACACGGATGATCCCTGGAATGGCAGGTCTAACATATGAGGAACGGCTGAGGATCCTGGGATTGTATTCATTGGAGTTTAGAAGATTAAGGGGAGGTCTAATAGAAACTTACAAGATAATACATGGCTTGGAAAGGGTGGACACTAGGAAACTGTTTCCGTTAGGTGAGGAGACTAGGACCTGTGGACACAGCCATAGAATTAGAGGGGGTAAATTCAGAACAGAAATGCGGAGACATTTCTTCAGTCAGAGAGTGGTGGGCCTGTGGAATTCATTGCCACAGAGTGCAGTGGAGGCCGGACGCTAAATGTCTTCAAGGCAGAGATTGATAACTTCTTGATGTCACAAGGAATTAAGGGCTACGGGGAGAATGCGGGTAAGTGGAGTTGAAATGCCCATCAGCCATGATTGAATGGCAGAGTGGACTCGATGGGCCGAATGGCCTTACTTCCACTCCTATGTCTTATGGTCTTAATTGGGGGCCTCGTCCGGGATACTGTCATCACCGGTGGAGTGGTCACCGTCGACAACTGGGAAGACGCATCTCGTTCCTTTTAGAATGGTCCTGTGTCTTTTGTCGGTGAGTGCCCTATCCAGTCGACTGACAAGGATCCTAGAGGAGTCATTCTGAACCAGGGCAGGAAAATAAGGCAGGCACGGAATGGTAGGCACAGCTGCAGTCAGGCAACTCTGTGCACGGACCAAGGTAAGAAAAGAGACTTTTAAGTATTACCTTGGTGAATGGGGGGTATGATACCTGTCGAATTGAGGGACTGACGGGTTGAACACCACAGGAGGCAGTGAACCTTGGGGCAAGTGAAATAAGACACCTGGGAAAACGGATAGAGAAGTCCTGGAAAAACATCCCTCCGGAAAGTTCTTTGGGAGGGATGTTCCCCTGGGTTTGAATGGGTTAGAGTCCCCTAGGTTTGATTGGGGTTAGAGTCCCCTGGGTTTGATTGGGGTTAGAGTCCCCTTGGTTTGATTGGGGTTAGAGTCCCCTGGGTTTGATTGGGGTTAGAGTCCCCTGGGTTTGATTGGGGTTAGAGTCCCCAGTATAGTATGAAAACTATGACAGGAAAGGAGGAAAAATCGCCCTTGGCACTCCCTCCCCCTTGGGACGTCCCCGCCATATGACCCCGCCAAAATGAACCTGACGATCTACAAGCCAATGGTGCTGGGTTAGGGGTGGCGGCTGGTGGTGAACAAGGTGGGGGTGGGGGGGGGGGGGAAGATAAGGAACGGGTGAAGGTTGTGAGGTCAACGGTCCCGAAAGGAGGACTGACGAAGGAAGTAAAGCAACTAAAAAAGGATATTGAGGAATATCCCTTATCAAAATTCAAGGAACAACATCCAGAGACAAATGTATATCCTCTCAAGGAAGTTCCCATAGGGCAGGGAATAATTGGCTTTGTCAATGCCCCTTTAACAAGCAGCTAAGTCAGGACATTTAAGAAGGAGATGAAACTTCTTATTGAAGATTCTGTGGGTCTATCTGAGCAAGTAGATCAATTCCTAGGTCCCAATCTATACATTTGGACAGAGTTGATGTCTATTTTAAATATGCTCTTCACTGGGGAAGAGAGAGGGATGATCAGAAGAGCAGCTATGAGGTTGTGGGAACGAGAACACCCTCCTGGGGAGGGAATTATATCAGCTGAACAGAAGTTTCCCAATACAGACTCAGGCTGGGGAATAACGAGGCAGATGACCAAACCCAGATGAAGGACCTCAAGGACTTAATAATAAAAGGAATCAGAGAAGCAGTCCCTAAATCCCAGAATTTAACAAAGGCGTTTGAGTCCGGCAAGAGAGACGAGACTCCCTTAGCATTCTTACAGAGGCTGTGGGACTCAATGAGAAAGTATTCAGGTATGAATCCTGAGGATTCAGTAGCTCAGGGCCTTCTTAAAGTACATTTTGTGACTAAGGCATGGCCGGATATCCAAAAGAAAATACAAAAAATTGAGGGATGGAGTGGAAAATCATTGGATGAATTATTGAGAGAGGCACAGAAAGTGTTTGTAAAGAGAGAGCATGAGAAGCAAAAACAGAAGGCGAAAATGATGATAGCCACAGTTGATGAGGTAGTCAAGAAAAAGAATTAGTGGAAGGATTAAAGAAGAGTTTGATCCATGCCCCAATGCTTGCATTGCCTTCCCTAGATAAGCCCTTTCACTTGTTTGCCACCGTTGATAAGGGAGCAGCCCTAGGAGTCCTGACCCAGCGATGGGGAGGGATGAAACAGCCGGTAGCATTCTTGTCTAAATTATTAGATCCAGTTTCTAGAGGGTGGCCCGAGTGTGTGCAGGTAGTAGCAGCAACTGCACTACTGGTGGAAGAAAGTCAAAAACTCACATTCGGCAAGGCATTGATAGTATTCACCCCGCATCAAGTACGGGCCATACTGAACCAGAACCAGAACCAGAACCAAAATATGAAGCAATTTTAATAGAGAAGGATGACCTCATATTGATCACAGACACTTGTCTGAATCCAGCTACTTTTCTCTGGAGGGGGGAGGATGTAGCTCCCTCGGACCTGGAACACGACTGCCTTGACATCATAGAATATCAGACTAAAGTAAGAATGGTCCTTAGGGACAAACCTCTCCACACAGGGGCTAGACTGTTCGTTGATGGGTCCTCCAGAATAATTGAAGGCAAAAGACACAACGGATATGCGGTAGTGGATGGAATGGAGGGGAGTGTAGTCGAGACTAGTAGGCTGCCCAGTGATTGGTCGGCACAGACTTGTGAACTCTATGCGCTAGAACGTGCTCTTAAGGCCCTGGTGGGGAAGGAAGGAACTGTCTACACAGATTCTAAGTATGCCTTCGGGGTGGCACACACATTTGGGAAAATATGACAGGAGAGAGGACTGGTAAACAGTAGAGGTAAAGAACTGGCTCATGAGGCTATGAAAACAGTAGAAGGGAAATGGGTGCTACCGATGGTTGGGAAATGTTATCCAAGATGCTGATGCGAGAAATTATGGTTGTCCTACATCAGGGGAGTCATTGGGGAGTGCAGGCAATGTGTGGTTTGGTTCTTAGGAAATATGAACATAAAGGGATATACATGATTGCCAAACAGATACGTGAAGGCTGTATAACATGTAAGAAGATAAACAAGAAGGTACAAAGGAAACAGGTCCCAGGTGGGAGAGACCCTGGGCTAAGACCATTCCAGAGCATACAGCTGGATTACACTGAATTGCCCTGGGTAGGAAGGCTAAAATACATGTTGGTTACAGTAGACCATTTATCCGGTTGGGTGGAAGCATACCCCCTGGCCGCAGCAACAGCAAGTGGGGTTTCTAAGATAATTCTTGAGCAGATAGTTCCCTGCTATGGGACAGTGGAGTGTATAGACTCAGACCAGGGAAGCCACTTCACCTCTAAGGTGCTCCAGGGAATAATGCAAAGTTTGGAAATCTCCCGGGATTTTCACACCCCCTAGCATCCTCCATCTTCAGGGAGGGTTGAGCGGATGAACCAAACTCTTAAAACACAGTTGTCCAAATTGGTATTAGAGACCAGACTCCCCTGGACCCGATGTTTGCCGATAGCACTCCTACGAGTGCGATCAGCTCCAAGGAAAGATTTGGGTCTGTCCTCTTATGAAATATTGTTTGAGCTGCCATACTTGGGAACGACAGGGGGACTGCCAATCCCCAAGACTAAGGACTTGTTCTTAAGAAAGTATATACTGGGCCTGGCCTTCTCTTTGTCTTTTCTCAGGAGACAGGGTTTACTCACACAGACTCTATCTCTTGATTTTGCTCGTTCTTCCAAGCCGGCCGGGAGACTGGGTCCTTGTGAAGTCATGGACAGAGACTAAATTACAACTGGATTGGGAAGGGCCGTACCAGGCTCTTTTGACTACCGAAACGGTGATAAGGACGGCTGAAAAAGGTTGGACTCACTACACCAGAGTTAAGGGACCAATGGAGTCTCCGATTGAGAAATAAGTCTGGACAGCCGAATCATCAAAAAACCATTGAAACTCCAGCTAAAAAAATTTTGAGTGACTGATTATACAGTGGCAACGCGAGCGCGGGATAATTTCTATAATTTCTCGGTCTTCAGCACTATTTTTGGAAGAGGTGGATACTTAGGTATACTATCTTAGCTCTCCTAGTCTTAGGATTTCATCGAACCTTGGTGTGGTCGTCTTACTTGGTAGTAATGGTCCCCGAGAGTGCTAATCCGCATGTAATAGATACCAATGCCTGTAGCCTAGTTGATTGTGGAAATGTAGAAAATCAGAGACAGTACAGCTACTCAGAGATACATCTTAAGTCCTACAGGGTTGGCCTTGGGGGTGGTACTTGGATTAATCCACTTATCACTGTACACCGGGGCCCCTTCCGGCCAGCTCTTGAGTGTCCCGATAAGAAGTGTAACCCAATATATTTAACGATAAAGAAAACCACATGGTACGAGGCGGTTCTGGGAGGGGACACCTATCAGGTCCAATTAAATGAAACATTTGGGATAGAGATGAAAGCAAAAGGGAAGGTTTTCTCAGGCTGTTGTTTCCGCATACAGGTGGGCAACGGGAAGTGGCCAGTCAAAGTAAATGTAAAGAGCACTCAGATGCCACAGATATATCTTTTTGCCCCTTCCAACGACCCTAAGGTGGTAAAAATTATAGAGGTAAAACAAACCATCGAAATAGAAACTGGCTACGAGGATACAAATGCCTGGCTTGAATGGGTAAAGTACACTGTGTTATGTCTGAACAAAAACAATTGTGATGCATGTGCCTCCGGTCGGCCAGTGGCCCCTTTCCGCTCGGGTGGCAGCGAAACAGGGAGGGCATGGAATGTATGATATCCCTGTATCAGGATAAGACTGCATGGAATAATGGGAATTGTCCTTCCCTATCACTAATGTTCTCTCCCTTGGAGAAGAAAGATTTAAAAATCCTCCCCCCTCATGTTTTTGGCCACGGTCAGAAATCACATGTCCTGTGTTAGCAGACAAGGTCTAAATCAGTTCAGAGAACTTGGGACAGCTGAAAGTGTGCATCGAAATTGAAAATGTGACCGGAACGGACAAGGGAGAGAACTACTTAGCGCTGCAGTGGATCTGTGGTGGTACTGTGGACGGAGAATACTGAGACCCACCCTACCTCCAGACTGGGGAGGCATATGTGCAATTGTACAATTGGCAATCCCATTTACCTTGGCATTTGAAAAGGAAAGGATTGTGTCAAAAGGGAGTCAGAGTAAAAGATCATTATTGGAAACCTCTTTTGATGATCATATATATCTAGACTCTATAGGAGTTCTTAGAAGGGTGCTGGTTGAGTTCAAGGCTCGCAACTAGATTGCAGCAGGCTTTGAGTCGGCTCTCTTCTGGTGGGTAATGGTCAACAAGAATGTGGATTGGATAAACTATATTTTCTATAATCAGCAGAGGTTCATTAACTATATTAGGGATGCAGTCAAGGATATAGCAGAGCAGCTCGATGCAAGAATGGCTTGGGAGAACAGAATGGCCTTAGACATGATCCTAGCTGAGAAAGGCAGCGTATGCGTGATGTTAGCGGGGGGGGGGGGGTGTTGTACCTTTATTCCAAATAACACAGCACCCGATGGGTCAATCACTCGAGCCCTGCGGGGGTTGACTACCTTAGCAGAGGAGCTGGCAGAGAATTCAGTAGTAGACACATCGCTCACTTGGTGGCTGGATTCATGGTTTGGGAAATGGAAAGATATAGTGGTCCCCATACTCACCTCCTTGATAGTGGTTGCTGGAGTACTGATAGCTATAGGATGTTTCATCGTACCTTGTGCATGGGGACTAACTCAGCGGCTGATTGAAATGGCCCTGACGAAACAAATGCCCCTAACAGGTAGTCAGCGAGAGGAACTCTACCTGTTGAACAATGAGGGGATGAATGATCTTGAAGAAATTTCAAAGATAGATGAGGTCTCAGGGATGCTGCTGACAAACTTGGAGGCGGCCTCTGAGGGACAACAAAATATTAACCAAAAAGAAAAGGGGGTATGGAAAATGTGTCTAAGTGTTGCTTCTGCAGAAGTCAGGTATTCAGAAGTCATAAAGAGTCAGTGTGCAGAAGTGATAAGACCCAGTGTTGCGTCAGCAGAAGTAATAAGACTCAGCTATCAAGGGGGGGGGTTGCACGCTAACAACAGGCCACAGACAGATGTGGTAAGCCGATTAGATTAGCAGATGCACAGAGCAATACAACTGTCACGTATGAGGTAAAAGAGGAGGTACAGGGAGGCTCATAGAAAACTGTATAAATGTGCAATAATATTATACAGAAGTGTGCCTACTTTGTGGTCACCCGGGCTTGCAAGAACATATAAATAAAGACTACTTCGGAATTTGACTCGGACTAAAATTATTTGGCAGTGAGCTTCGTTTCTCACAGGGGCTATACTACAGTCAGTGTGGAGTGGAAAGGGGGCTATACTGCAGTCAGGGGGGAGTGGAAAAGGGGGGTCATACCTCAGTCAAGGGGGGAATGGAAAGGAGGCTATAGTACTGTCGGGAGGAGTGGAAAGGGGGCTATACAACAGTCAGGGGGAGTGGAAGGGGGGCTATACTGCAGTTGGAGGGAGCGGAGAGGGGACTATACTGCAGTTGGAGGGGAGTGGAGAGGGGGGCTATACTCCAATGTGGGGAGTCGAAAGGGGCTGTCACTTCAGTCGTGGGGAGAGGGAGGCCTATCACTGCAGTTAGGGAGGGAATGGAGGGGGGCACTGACACTGCAGTTGCAGGAGAAGGGGGCGATGTGCTGCAGTTGGGGAGGGGAGAAGGGTTGATCTGCAGTTGGTGGGGGAGTGGATGTGGGGCTATCATTGCAGTCGAGGGAAGGGGGATTGTCACCACAGTTGAGGGTGGGAAATGGGGGTGCTGTGTTGCTTGCCACATGTATTCATGGACTACACCGAAGGCATACTGACTGCCTGTATATATGTTCATGGGTTTGCCTTTTGCTAGTTCCAGTGCTTTAGTGAGTGCTACCAGTTCTGTTACCTGTGCGGTCTGACTTCCATCAATCCTTCCAGAAATAACTGTTTCTAACTTATCATTTATCACAGCCCAGCCTGTTCGGGGTGACCCTGCTACTTATTTTCTTGACCCATCCAAGAGGGTCTCCTCAGCTGTCTGTAGGAGAGGTATTCTGTATTCGCCCCCTATCTTCATCCTCTCTATATCCCCACAGTTGTGCGGTTCCCCTGTGTCTAGAATTCCCTCAGCTGGGGTTTCTCCTCTATCCCTAACTATTACCACAGACTGACTTGGGGGGTAAAATAGCTGCTTTCCATTTTGCCCTTCTCATATTGGAGACAGCCCTCAGTTTCCCTGTGTTTAGCATCTCTACTAGGGTGTGTTTAATGTGGAGAATGACATTCCCTGTCATTACTATGGGCTCGCTAAAGAGCCAGGCAGCGCAGTCTAAGGCTGCTATACACCTGGGGAATCCAGTGACTACTGGCCCTTCTGTAGTTGAGTAGTACCCTACAGGCCTTCTCCTGCTACCGTGTCTTCGGTGACCACTGCGGAGTAAACCCCTCCCTCATTATTATAGTGGATGCGAAAATCCAACTGGGATCTGGCAGGCCAAGACCGGGGGCCATATGAGTCGAGTTTTAAGCTGACTGTATGCCTCCTCCTCTGGGCCCTAGGTTACAGGTTCCAAGGCAGGCTTGCCTTCTTTAATTAATCTCTGGAATGGTTCAGTCAATTTTGCGAACTCGGGTATAAAGCTCCAACTGTAGTTGAATAGCCCCGTGACCTTTCTGACCCCACCCCCGACCGTGGCAGGTCATGGCATCGGTTGGATTGCCTTCTTGTGGTCATTGGGTATTTCGGGACATGAGGTATCCCAGGTAAAAGTCTTGTGTTTTGCCAATTTGTGCCTTTGCTGACTTTTAACCCTGCGGTTGCCAATTCCTGTAATACTAGCCTTAAAGCTTCCTGGTGTCTTGACTCGGACTCTGAGGCAATTAGGATATCAACTACATATTGGAGGGCAGTAAATCTACTGGTAAATCTATTCTCATTAGGATGTCGCTCATCATCCTGTGAAAAATAGAGGGGTTGTTGTGGCAGGCGAGTCCACGTGTACTGCCTGTTCAATACTGTAAAAGCGAATTTATTCTGGGACTCAGGGTGTAACAGAATGGACCAGAAGCCATTGGCTATGTCTAAAACAGTAAAAATCTTGTGCTTGGGGGCCAAGCCCTTAAAGATGGTTGAGGGGTCTGCTATAATCGGGTGCAATTTGGGGGTGACCTTATTTAGCCCTGTATAATCAATGGTGAGCCTGTAGCTCCCATCAGGCTTTATTGGTGGCCATGTTGGGGAATTAGTTGTACTTGTGGTTTCTTTCAGGATTCCCTGTTTCACTAATCCTTTCACTATCTCCACAACTGCTTTCTCCGCTTTGGGTTTTATTGGGTATTGCCGGTGGGGCTTATGCTCTGGTCCGGGAACCCTTATCGGGTCTCTGTTAACTAGACCTGTATCTAACTTTGTTTCTGACCAGGCTCCACGGATGGAAGCGCAGATGGCTCCAAATCCCCCCTTTTCGAGGTTCAAGTCCCTACTGGTGGCTGTAGCCACTTTCATAATTTCAAGGTGACTTGTAAGTTTCCCAATCTCAGTCTTCTGACCATCCTGTCTGGGCCAAATCAATTTCCCTTTTGCACAATCAATTAGAACATTATATTCTCTGATGAGATCATTGCCCATCATGGTGCCCTCGTTATTTTGGCATACATAGAATTTCATGGGGACATATATATTGTTTATTTCTACAAGAGTAGTTTTGCTTAGGTAAGCTGGTGTTTTATCCCCTCCTACCCCAGTTAAGTGAATCATTTTATTGTACGGGGTAAGGTAAGTTTGTGATGGATACAGCCGCTCCTGTGTCCACTAGTATTTCACATGCCCTCCCTCCTATTACTGCAGGTATGTAGATTCTCCCCTCTCCCTTACCCTCACGGATTGGGGCAGCCGGTTGCCAGCTCTGCTGACCTCGGGACTCCCGTGGTTCCGTGGTGGTCTGGGTGGTGTTTGGGGATGCCCAAAGCTTTTCCCAGCACACTGCTTGCGTGTGTCCTATTCTTTTGCAGTGGCTGCAGTATTTTACATTGTTCCCTGCTGTATTCCCTGCTTGTGGGACCCTATATTCTCTGCAAAGTGTCCCTGTTGGCCACGGTTGTGGCACAATCATTTTATTCTGCTCTCGCCTCCATTACAGTAGGCTGCTTTTGTCAGTTCTGCATCCTGCACTTCCACTCAACTAGGTCATCATAATCCTGGGACATTATTACTCCCATTTTCAGGATCGCTTAGTGGGTACTAGAGTGCTCTTCTTTAAAAGCTTGGATGAATGCCCGATCCGGGTTTGCTTGCCCTGAGCTTTCCTGATGGACCCTAAATAATCATTCCTCATATTCAGTGGCTCCTTCCCCTTTAAGTTGCTTAGTGTCCATGATCCTGCTCCAGTTTGTGGGAGCATTTCCTCTGGATTCCCCCTTTAAGATCGGTGAAGGGGGTGGACTGAGCATTTATCTCAGCTGTGAGGATGATAGCAGGTGTCCACCGTCCTCCCCTAAAGTCTCGGGCTGCTGTGGCATCGGGTCAGCCAGCTACCTGGCTCCACTTGTCCTCTGGGCAAGCTGCCCGGACAAGCTGGTGTATGCCCCTCAGGTGTAGTTGGTGCCCGACCCATACACTATCCAGCTCTTCCCAGAACCTGGTGTTTGCGCTCTGGAGCTGTAATTTGCCCAGGGAGGCCATAATTTGTTGCCTCTCCCCTGGGGTGAAGGGTTTATAATTTGCTTTGGGCTGTGAGTCTGTTCATCCTCTGGTAACGGGCACTAAGTTATACTCTTGTATGGTTTGTCCAACAGAGGGAGCAGTTGGTCCCTCCTGGACAGTCTTGTAGGAGGGGAGAGAGTCAATCTCCCTTTCCTCCTATACTTTTTCTAATCTTTGTTCTAGCTCTTTTATCCTATCCTTCAGCTCCTCAATTTGTTGTTGGCCTTTTCTCCACCTGCCAGTAGCTAATTGATACACTAACATTACTCCTATCTTTTTAGTTTTGTTTCATTTTTGTTTAACTATCCACTCTCTCTGTTGTGCTAATGTCTGGAATGGATCCCAACCACTTTTCTTCATTTGCTCTGTCAATCCTTGTCTGTTTGCCTTGTATTTCTCAATAAGGGAACCTGCAGTGTTCCCTTTAAAGTTTTGATCTACCATTTAGCAGATTGTGTACCCCCAGATACCACCAACAGTAAAGTGTTCCTTACCAGTGGGGACTTCTCTACCCTCGGCTAATAATACTGTCCCAGCACAGTCCGTATGGCTGTAGCAGCCTCCTTGGAAGCTCTCTACTGGTGGGAGTTCTCTGCCTGAGAAATCGGTACCTACCGGTCAGCTGGGAATGCTGGCTCAGTAGGGTGTGCTCTCTACCAGTGGGATTTCTCTACCCTCCCGGTCACCTCTACTGACCCAACACCCCTTGATAGGTCCAGAAACCTACCTCTAGTCCAGTGTGCTCTCTATCGGTGGGACTCATTAGCCTCCCGGCCACCACCACTATTCAAGCTCTGTCATTCTACTACAGACTGACGGGATATCACGGTTACTCTCAGTGTCCATGCTCCCCACCTCGGTAACGTGCGCTCCACTGAGGTTTGGCTCTTGGTCAGAGTGATTAGCTCCTCTTCCTCACCACATTGGAAATTACAAGTACAGACAGCACCCCACTTTTAACTGAAACTTTCACTGGACTCTGTGTTGTTCACCCTTAGAGTCCAATGTTACCTGACTTTGCCATTTGTCCCTCACAACGTGTAGTGCCTTCGGTGCCTCAATTCCCACTTCAAATCCAAACCTTCACGTGGGGGCTACCCCTCTTAACAACCAGTTTAGGGCAGGACTTTTGAGACAGGCACTACCTTATCCTCTGGCTGTTTCAGCACGAGCAGCAGGCTCTTACAACAGTTAATACAATTAACACTTATTCTCCACAGACATGCACTTAACTGTAAGAAATCAGACACTACAATCAGTATACCTTTTAAACTGTGTCCTTGGCCCGGTCTGACTCTTCCCATTTGCAGGTACAAATTTGTTCTTACCCCGGTTCCCCGAACGTGGCCTTCGACCAGGGCTCCAGTAACAAGGACCCTGCTCGCAGCACCATTTGTTGCGGGGGGAAATCACCAGCCTCGGAGTCAGAGTCAGAGTCGGGGTTCAATGACAGAGTTTATTGTACAAGGAAATTCTGGAGTTCCGAGGAGAGAAAAACACCAACAGTACATTAGTCATTTGTGATTCTTCTCTCAACCCGGAGCACGTCAAGATACTTTTATACATTTTGAGATATAATAGGTCAGTGATGAGATTATATTGTCTCTGTGACATAGTTTGTTTGTTGTAAACGTTGCAGAATCGGTCATAGTTTTGATGCAGTCATTGTCAGTTCCAGCACAGCCTTTGTTAATTTCAGTGTGGTTGTTGTCAGTTTCAATGTCTGCGCTGAAGTAATGGGCGCTAATCGCTCTTCCTGAGAAGGACGATTACTGCAGCCCTGGTTATTAGCACTTTGTATTGAGTCCGTATCAAACTGTTAGAATTTCTAATAAAGGTGTTGGCTGGCAGGCAGTATACACTACTCGTGTGTATTCTGTTCCCCACCCTCCTTAATCAACTTGGTTGTGAGTCATTGTGCTGGCATTCTGGTGGCCACAGGCAGTGTCTGTGTTTGCTCAGCTATCTCTTTCCATATTGTATCCGGCAGCCATCTTGTGTGTCAAGTGGTCAACCTAAAGCTCAGCTGCCATCTTGTGTATCCATGTGTCAAGTGTCACCCTTTCCCATGCCATCTCCCACTTCATTTACAAACAGGAATATATGTGAGATCCCCATTCTGAATGAAGAAAAATATGGCAAACTAAATCAAGGTTCTTCGCCAATAGTAAGGTCAAGAGAATTATGCCACCAAAGGAAGGATATAACAGATGGGCCAAAATATCCCCTTCAGCCTTTCTTTGTTATTTGAACAGATAGTTCCAATTATTTGACTGGGGTTCTTATGGCACAATGGTGGTGTTCCTACATCTGAGCTAGGAAGCCTAGGTTCAAGTCCCAGTTGCTTAAGTGTGTTTAATAACATCCCTGAGCAGGTTGATTTAAAAAAATGCAAAAAGAATTTTTCACAGGCTGTGCAGAATATTTTAAAACAGACTTGGAATGTTCATTTAAAGACAAAGCTGCTCCTTTTATAATCTTGGAATTAAGAATACTGCAAACTATGTACATCTGTCACTATATCCACCACCTGCCTCGCACATTGCAGAGTCAGGAGATTGTACATCGGATTTATCAACCCTCTCAGAAGCCATTGAACCACAGGGAAGACATCTTCAATAAAGAGAAAAAGACAGGAGGTGAAAGAGTGTGAAGCTCTTCAGGCTGAACATTCTTTGCTGGGCCCTCTACATTTTGTCATTTATATAAATGATTTGGATGCGAGCATAAGAGGTACAGTTAATACGTTTGCAGATGACACCAAAATTGGAGGTATAGTGGACAGCGAAGAGGGTTACCTCAGATTACAACAGGATCTGTACCAGATGGGCCAAGAAGTGGCAGATGGAGTTTAATTCAGATAAATGCGAGGTGCTGCATTTTGGGAAAGCAAATCTTAGCAGTGCTGAACAAAGAGACCTTGGAGTGCAGGTTCATAGCTCCTTGAAAGTGGAGTCGCAGGTAGATAGGATAGTGAAGAGGGCGTTTGGAATGCTTTCCTTTATTGGTCAGAGCATTGAGTACAGGAGTTGGGAGGTCATGTTGCAGCTGTACAGGACATTGGTTAGGCCACTGTTGGAATATTGCATGCAATTCTGGTCTCCTTCCTATCGGAAAGATGTTGTGAAACTTGCAAGGGTTCAGAAAAGATTTACAAGGATGTTGCCAGGGTTGGAGGATCTGAGCTACAGGGAGAGGCTGAACAGCCTGGGTCTGTTTTCCCTGGAGCGTCGGAGGCTGAGGGGTGACCTTATAGAGATTTACAAAATTATGAGGGACATGGATAGGCTAAATAGACAAAGTATTTTCCCTAGGTTGGGGAGTCCAGAATGAGAGGGCATAGGTTTAGGGTGAGAGGGGAAAGATATAAAAGAGACCTAAGGGGCAACTTTTTCACGCAGTAGGTGGTACGTGTATGGAATGAGCTGCCAGAGGATGTGGTGGAGGCTGGTACAATTGCAACATTTAAGAGGCATTTGGATGGTTATATGAATAGGAAGGGTTTGGAGGGATATGGGCCGTGTGCTGTCAGGTGAGACTAGATTGGGTTGGGATATCTGGACGGCATGGACGGGTTGGACCGAAAGGTCTGCTTCCATGCTGTACATCTCTATGATTCTATGATATGAAAAACTTTTAAAAGATCAAAGTAACAATTTTGGGAGGGGGAGATCAAAACAGAGTCAGAGACCAACAGACAAATGTAGAAGAATGACAAAGAGTATAGTAACTTTCAGGTTGCAGTTCAATCAAAAGACAAAGGGACTTTAAAAGCTGAGTGATCAACAAGCTGAGAGACAATTTTTGTTTTATTTAGCAGATAAGAGTCAGAGATGCACAGCATGAAATCAGACCCTTCGGTCCAACCTGTCCATGCCGACCAGATATCCCAACCCAATCTAGTCCCACCTGCCAGCACCCAGCCCATCTCCGTCCAAACTCTTCCTATTCATAAACCCATCCAAATGCCTTTTAAATGTTGCAATTGTACCAGCCTTCACCACTTCCTCTGGCAGCTCATTCCATACACGTACCTCCATCTGTGTGAAAAAGTTGCCCCTTAGGTCTCTTTTACATCTTTCCCCTCTCACCCTTAACCTATGCCCTCTAGTTCTGGACTCTCTGACCCCAGAGCAATGTCACTGGCATTCAGCTAGTTACTATTAATATTGAATAGTTTGTGCAGATCTTGTGATTCAAAAATCAGAAGAAATTGCTACTTTCCATCTTGACAACAGCAACTTCTATGTATTTATGAGCACCTTTAGCATCATAAAACACAATGGGGTACTCCACGTGAGAATTATAAAATAAGATATGACAATGTGCTCTGGTTTCCTTACACAGTCTAAATATTTTAGGTAGATTGGCCATGTTAAATTGTCCATAGTGTCCAGGGATGTGCAGGTTAGGTGGGTTAGCCACAGGAAACATAGGTTACAGGGATAGGGTAGGAAGGTTGGTATAGGTGGGATGCTATTAAGAGGGGTGGTGTGGACTCGATAGGCCAAATGGTCTGCTTGTGCACTCTACGGATTCTCTGATTCTAAATATATAATGCTGTTAACATAGCAAAATGTACCCAGTGGCTTCACAGAAGTGTTTTGAACAAGGTGTCCCATAATGCAATATTAGGATTGATGATGCAATATGAGGAGCAACTTGAAGGAGAAATAATATAAAAACAGGCTAAGGAGTTTACTGAGAGCATTTAAGGGTTTAGGGCTTTGGTGGCTGAAGTCACAGTTGTCAGTGGTGACATGGTTAAAATCTGGAATGTTCAGGTCAGAATTAGAGGAGTGCAAAATCTTGAGGATTGTAGGGCTAAATTAGACTGTTATGTAAATAAAACTCCACAGGCATCCACTTTTCAGAAAGTGTGATCATTGTTATATCTTTGTCACTATAACTTTCAACGATGTGTCAAAATCTGGAAAGGATATGTTTCCTGAATTCGTCACTGTCCCTTGCAGACAATATCTGGAGGAACCAGTGTTGGACTGGGGTGGACAAAGTTAAAAATCATACAACACCAGGTTATAGTCCAACAGGTTTATTTGGAAGCACTTTTCAGAGCGCTGCTCCTTCTTCAGGTGGTTGTGAAGCAGAACCATAAGATACAAAATTTATAACTAAAAGATTACAGTGTCATGCAAGTAAAGTTATATAGTTAACAAACCTAGATTGTTAAGTCTTTCATTTTTTAGAATGGGTTACAGGTTATGGTTCATTAATTTGTAAATCCCAGAACTTCTTTTAAGTCACTTTCTCAAGATAACTTTAGGGTTTATGAAAAAAAAGGTGATATTTCAGGGATGTCTCAATCATGAGATACAAACAGACTCTGACCTCACACCTTTAATGCATTATCTGAGCTGAAATGTCACCTGGGATACAAGTTGATGCAGCCTGTTGGTGATGACACAAAACAATCTCTCGGAAATTGAGCCCGAACTTGTTTGCAAGTTAAAAATCACAAAACACCAGGTTATAGTCCAACAGGTTTATTTGTAAGCACTAGCTTTTGGAGCGCTGCTCCTTCTTCAGGTGGTTGTGAAGCAGGACAATAAGACATAGAATTTCTAGCAAAAAATTACCATCATGCAAGTAAAATGATATATTTAACAAACCTAGATTGTTGTTAAGTCTTTCATCTTTTAGAATGGATTACAGATTTTGGTTCATTAATATGTAAATCCCAGAACTTCTTTTAAGTAACATTCTCAAGATGATTTAAGGTTTTATTAAAAAAAGGTGACATCCCAGCTCAGACAATGCATTAAAAATGTGATGTCAGAGTTTGTCTCTATCGCAAGATTGAGACATCCCTAAAATGTCACTTTTTTTATAAAACCTTAAGTCATCTTGAGAATGTGACCAGAGGTGTTAAAGACCCCCATGTGTTCGTTGTCTCTGTGCAGATTCTTGACTTGAGACCCCAAATTACACCCTGACCCATCGACACAGAACTTAACAAATAGACTCTCGTAGAAGCTTACTTTGGAATTTGTTTAATGCGAGGAAATTGTCCTGCTGACATTATCTAAACAATGTTGGTGGTCAGATTTTGGCTAAGTGTTGCACCATGACAATTGGATTCTTTTTTCACTTCTGCATTAGGTGAGATGCATGATCTTACTTCACTGGTTATGCTGTTTTTGGACTGTTCTTTGTCTGCCACCACCCAACTGATCTTGCCATCAGCTGCAACTGGAACCATCAGCTGCCATTGAAGAGGAGATGATTCCAGTATATTCTGTGAGGGAGAAAAATAGACCCACCAAAATCAGAACTCTCTGGCAGACAAAAGAAATAGATGGAGAGTAGCAGAGTGCAGGTGATGATACCCAGTTGATAATACAACTGAAAACCAGGATAAAAAAAGAAAGTTAACTGAGAAAGGAAATAATATAGTTATAGAAATGTACAGCATGGAAACAGACCCTTTGGTCCAATCCATATAGTCCTACCTGCCAGCACCCGGTCCATATCTCTCCAAACCCTTCCTATTCATATACCCATCCAGATGCCTCTTAAATGTTGCAATTGTACCAGCTTCCACCACTTCGGCAAGGAGAAAATACAGAAAGAGCTAACATAAATGGAAATATAGAAGTCTTCTACAGGCACGTAAATATTAAAAATCTGGTAAAAGGTTGAGACAAAAGGAGATTTGCATATAGAAGTAGAAAATATGGATGAAGTACTAAATGGATTATCTCATTTTATCAACCATAAGAGGTGATGCTTCTGAGGTCATGGAGGTAGGAGTGGTTGTTAAGACACAGGATGAAACAACATGCTAAAATTGATAAAGAGGTTCTAAAAGGTAGGCATCATATTTGAATTTAACAAGATGTCAGTTCAGATATGTATAGCTGAGGACACCGTGGGAAATAAGAGTGAAAATTGCTGGTTCACTGGTCATAATCTTCCAGTTTTCTATTGATAGGGTACTTGGTACCAGAGGACTAGAGAGTTGCAAATGTGACACCTTTTCTCTAGAAAAGATGAAATGATAAACTCAGTAAGTACAGGCCAGTCAGTATAACCTCAATGGTTGGAAGCTTTTTGTGAATAATTATTTGAGAAAATTAAAGGTCATTTGGAAAAATATGGCTGAATTAATAAAAGCTAGAATCACTATGTTAAAAGTAAATGTGTTTATCTAAAAAAAGGAAATGGTGAAGAAATTCAACAAGTTTGATAGCATCTGCAGAGAAAGAAAGAATTAATGTTAACCCAGTTCTGAAGAAGAGCAATAGTGGACTCAAAATGTTCTCTGTAGCTTAGTTCTGAAGAAGAGACTTGGCAGAGTTGAAGTATTAATTCTATTTCTCTTTTTACAGATGCTGCTAGACCAGATGGGTTTCTCCAGAACTTTCTGCTTTTATTTTAGATTCTCAGTACCTGCAATATTTTACTTTTATTTAGTGTTTAATTAACTTCATTGACATTTTGTTTTTGGATCAGGTAACTGAGAAAGTTGATGAGAATAATACGGTTCACACAGTGGGTTGACTTCTAAAAGGAATTTGATAAAGTGTCACATAACATGCTTGCTAGTTGAAGCTTGAGGAAAAATAAGAACAGGAACAGCAAGGATACAAACTTCAGGAAATCAAATGTAGTGGGTGCAGTTTGTTTTCGAACTGGAGCTCAGTATTTAGAGTGCTTCCTCAGGGGTTGGGACTAAGATCACTGCTTTTCTTGGTGAACAATAATGACCTAATCTTGAGCACAATTTCAAAATTTGCAGATGACATTAAATTTGAAAATGTATGAACTGTAGAAATGACAATTATAGAATTCAAGACGACACAGTTGAAGGAGTAGGCAAACATGAAGTAAATGTGATTTAATGTGGGCAAGAGTGAAGTTTTTTGTAGGAAGAATGATAAGCACCAATTTAAAATTAGAATACAATTCTAAAGGGGCTACATGAACAGAAAGATGGGGGTAAAGGTGCATAAATCATAGAAGGTCATAGGACAGATTGATAAAATGATTATAGAGTCATAAAGATGTACAGCACAGAAACAGACCCTTTGGTCCAACTTGCAAGGTTGGGCCGGCTGGACTCATTTCCACTCTTGTTTACACGTGTGAGTGGTGACTTGATTGAAGTGTACAAAATCCTCAGTTGTACTGACAAGGTGGACATAGAAAAGATCTTCCTCTTGTGGATAAGTTCAAGACTAGGCGACAGATCACAGTTTTAAAATTCGGGTTGCCTTTTTTAGGACAAACATGAGGAGAATTATTTTTCTCTTAAAGGGTTGTGTGACTAGAGCTCTATCTCAGAGGGGGTGATTGAATTGGTTAAAGAGAGTAATGAATAGATTATTCAAAACATAAAATGCTGGAAGGCACAGCCGGTCAGGTAGCATCTGTGGAGAGAATGCAAGCTAATGTTTTGAGTCTCGATGACTCTTCATCAGAGCTGACGTGAAGTGTGGAAGGGGAGCATTTATGCAAGAGTGTGGGGGTGGAGTGCTGGGGAAAAAGGGTACTGGTAGTGCAGATTAACTGATTGGAATACATTATGTGGATAAATTATTATTAGGCAAGGGATTCAAAGGTTATTGGGGTAGTTGGAAATTTGGAATTTCAAACATAAACACTTTAGCCATGGCCTTATTGAATAGTGGAACAGGCTTGAGTGGCTGAATGGTCTAGTTTTATTCTTATTTAATAGGTTTATAAACAACAAGTTTAGATATTCTGAGAAAGTTGATAAGCGTTTTTATAGAAGTATTCAAAAGCATAAAAAACCTAGACAAAGTAAGTGGAACAAAACCGTACTCATTGGTGGAAGGATTAAGAACATGAGGGCATGAATTTACAATGACTGGCAAAAGAGCTGACAAGGAAAAGGGTTTTGTGTCGAGGGTAATTGAGCTCTGCAATTGTCCGAAACTGGTGGAAGGCTTTCAGTATACAATATGATAGGCACTTGAAGAGAAAATTTACAGGGCTACAGGGAAACGATGGAAGAATGGAAATAGCTAAATTACCCTTGCAAAGGGCCAACATGATATCAAGTGTTTTGGCCCTTCTGTGTTGTAAAGGGCCAGAATGGTTTTCAACAAGGCTGACTAATATGTTTGACACACAGACCAGTACAGGCAACATTCCAATATCAGTTTATGGTTGAGCTGAATATACACAGTGGGGACAGGGTATATTTTTGTTTGTTATTAATAGATGGGCTGAATGTCCTTGCTGATGTATACCTGCCTTATGATTTGTGATCTAATGAAGCAATGGCAGCTCCTGCTGGTGAGTAACAGCAATGCTACTAATTAATCTTCGTGACACCACTTTTGTATTTAGCTCAGGTTTCCAAGAAACAAAAGGAAATGGGAACAAGTGTCTGAAGTGTCAATCTTGGTTACATTTAGCACCATCTTTCTTTTCCTTTAGGAAAATGCCAAGTGGATTATCAACTTGTAGAGTCCAGAATAACATTTCTATTAAGGAGAAGGTAGCAAACAAATATCAGTTGGAGGAATGTATACAGACCTCTATCCAATAGCCTGCATTGATTTTCATGTTAAACATTTTTCCACTGAGTGTCCGTATTCTATCTTTTCTTCTTAAGTGTTAGTCCTGAATGATTATTGTCACAACAAACATTCAGCAGGGAAATGATTAAATCAGAGTAAAGTTCAGATTGCAAACTCAACATGGTTCACAAGCATCATCTGTAAGAAAATCAGCTGAACTTTTGCTTCAGCAGAATGTTATCCCAGTTCTTTGTGAGGGTTACTAGAATGTTCCTTAAAAAAATTGTAACAATATTACTGTGCGGGGAAAAATGTGGAGCCTAAATTCCTTATCTTGTCTGTACAAATGTTTCAGCTGTGGCTCCGTGATAACACTCTTGAAATTGTGTTAAAAGATGGTGGGTTTCATTCCCACTCCCCCCGACTTGTGCACATAACAATAAAAACGTGCATGCACATCATTGGACGTCCCAAAGCATTTTACAGCTTTTAATAATTTTCATCTGTCTCACCTGAAAACAAGCACCTCTAACAGTGCAGAATGTTCTCAGTGTGGTGTAGTAATGTCAGCCTAGAGACATAGGGCTTGTACCCACAATCTTCTGACTCTGGCAAAAGAGTGAACATAATTCAGAATGACATTTCAGTACAGTACTCAGGAGGGTTGCATGCATCAGTGGTGCCACTTTTCTGGATGAAACCATTGCTTCATTTGCCCTCTCAGGTGAATGTAAAAGAACCAGTTGTACTATTTTGAAGAAATCAACATCAATAAAACATATTATCTCACTACGTTTGTAGGACTTCACTGTGAAGATGCTTCCTACAATACAATATTGGTGTGATTTCAAAAGCACTTAGTTGGTTGTGAAGCATTTCTACGCTTCTTAAGGGGAGGGTGTGAGAGACTTGTGTGACTGGCAGGAGGGAAAGCTGTTTAATCCACAGTGTTTTTAAGTAAAAAGCACTTACTTTTCCATTAGGTTTTTAGGTCAGAGTCAAGCCTACAAGTTAGGCCATGTCCATTAATTAAAAAAACAGCAACTTAAAGGGACCTCACATCTGTTAGCCCTCAGGCAAAGTTCCACGGCAGCCACTGCTACTTTGGAGTTTGCAATCTCAAAACTTTGGCTGTCAATTCCAGTGGAAGTCATGACCATCACCATGGGAGTCCAGGACTTATCATGATAAGAGGGGCCGTTGCATGGGACCAATATCACCTGAACTTCTTCTCTGAATCATCCCAATTTAGACATACATTTCAGCTTTGGTGGAACTCCCTATGTAAAATTGTGGAAGCAATATCATTGTATGGACTGTGGGAATTCAAGGCAACTCACCACCGCTATTTCAAGGGCAACAAAAGATGAATAATAAATGCTGGAAGGCCCACATTTCAAAAATAAGTAAACAGTTGTGGCTGCCTGTGACATGGCACACACACTAGTTACACAGGATTGAAAATTATATTCAGTTAGAAAGCAACATAGAAAATAGAAATGTCAGATTGACAGCGATGCCACAGTGCTGAGGCCAGGTTGAATACTCATTGCATTGACAGCATGCAAGGAATTTTATTCTACATGTGGGCTAAAGTATATTTGTCTTAAGAATGATTGGTGCTAAGTCTGGACAAAAGGCAGAAACATTTCATTGAACACCAAAAGTGCATGCACACACATTTGTACAAGCACAGAGTCAGTAAACTTTGTTACCTATCTACTTCACATATTATTGTTATGAAAAATAATTGGTAAAATGTCCACCATGATGTATTAAGTAAGTTGAAATGTCTGGAAATTTATTTATTGATGTTAAGTAGTATAGTGTCATGTTGTATACCTGCAAACATAAATTTGCTAAATTAGGCTTCTGAACAAGAAATTAAGGAATATAATTTTTAAAACACACTAAGGAATTCCAATTCATTCATTCTCAGAGATTTCCAATATTATACTACATCTTACATCCTCGGTCTGTTTGTCCTTATGCAACTGACAAACTATTTGAATCCAAGATGGGGCAATAGAGTCTTGTGGTCCTAATAAACTTCAACTGTCTCTCGCTCAATTCAATTTTACTTTAGCTTCTCAATAAATCTAACCATAATATCAGTTTGGCTGAGTTGATAGCATTGTTTACATTGATACTTTCACTTGTAGTTGCAGGTGGGTGGAAGAGTAATGAGTGGATCTTCTGCCTACTCTGATTTGTCAAATGTCTGGGAGGAGTTTTGAAACTACCTGCATATGTTTCCTAGCATTGACTAGGATTGGAATTTTCCTCTTGCTGTTGCAGGCCAAAATAACATTCTGCCTAATACATTTGAGCAGGGTTACGTTTATATTTCAGTGCTGCCGTGATTCAAAAGAAAGAGGTTGTACATCACAGTGATTGGCAGATTAAATCAAACATCACGTTTCTTCAGTTGTTTGAAATATGCAGAGCACAGACCACATACACCAACCCGCACTTGAAAAACATGAAACAAAATATCTGTTAGATATGATTCATCATTTGGGTAAAACTTGTTGAAGAATTCCAAGTGCACTTGGAAAGATCAGAAAAATTTGAGTACAATATGCGAAACTATGAAATTGTCTATTTTGGCTGGAAGAATAAAAAAGCATATCTAAATGGTGAGAAATTACAGAGCTCTGAAGTGCTGACAGATCGAGGTGGCAGAGCACCTTCATTGCAATAGGTTAATATGCAGATACAACAAGTAATTAGGAATAGTATGTCATAGTGTATGGAGAGGGAACTTGATCACAAAAGTAGGAAGTTTATATTTCAATTATAGATTGCTTTTAATAGACTACATCTGGAGTACGCTGTACAGTACTGATGCCCTTATTTAGGTGCAAATGTGGTGGGATCATGGAGAAGATTTGTAGCTCAGGTTGTGGATCAGGTTGTAGGTTTGCTCTCTGAGCTGGTAGATTTGTTCGCAGACGTTTCGTCACCATGCTAGGTAACATCATCAGTGAGCCTCCAGTTAGGCGTTGATGTTCTGTCCCACTGCTATTTATCTGTCTTGGTTTGTTGTGGTAGGTGATATCATTCCTGGTTCTGTTTCTGAGAGATTGGTAAATGGGGTCCAATTCTATATGTTTGTTAATGGGGTTTGGGTTTGAATGCCAGGCCTCTAGGAATTTCCGTGTGTGTCTTTGTTTAGCCTGTCCCAGGTTTGATGTATTGTCCTAGTCGAACTGGTGTCCCTCTTTGTCTGTATGTATGGATTCCAGTGTTGGTTGGTCATGTCTTTTGGTGGCAATTTTCCTACCCATTTATCCCATGTAATGTTTGTTGCTGTCCTTGCAGGGTATTTTGCATATAATGTTTGTTCTGTTAATTGTCGGTACAGGGTCCTTTAAATTCATCAGGAACTGTTTCAGTGTGATGGCAGGTTTATGGGCTACCATGACGCCTAGGGGGTAGAGTAGTCTGGTCACCATCTCTGAAATGTCTTTGATGTATGGCATTAGACAATAGATAATAGGTGCAGGAGTAGGCCATTCTGCCCTTCGAACCTGCACCACCATTCAATATGATCATGGCTGATCATCCTTAATCAGTATCCTGTTCCTGCCTTATCTCCATAACCCTTGATTCCACTATCCTTGAGAGCTCTATCCAACTCTTTCTTAAATGAATCCAGAGACTGGGCCTCCACTGCCCTCTGGGGCAGAGCATTCCATTCAGCCACCACTCTCTGGGTGAAAAAGTTTCTCCTCATCTCTGTCCTAAATGGTCTATCCTGAATTTTTAAGCTGTGTCCTCTGGTTCGGCATTCACCCATCAGCGGAAACATGTTTCCTGCCTGCAGAGTGTCCAATCCTTTAATAATCTTATATGTCTCAATCAGATCCCCTCTCTGTCTTCTAAACTCAAGGGTATACAAGCCCAGTCGCTCCAGTCTTTCAGCGTAAGGTAGTCCCGCCATTCCAGGAATTGACCTCGTGAACCTACGCTGCACTCCCCCAATAGCCAGAATGTCTTTGCTCAAATATGGAGACCAGAACTCCACACAATACTCCAGGTGTGGTCTCACCAGGGCCTGTACAGCTGACAAAAAAAACCTCTTTGTTTCTATACTCAATCCCTCTTGTTATGAAGGCCAGCATGCTATTAGCCTTCTTCACTACCTGCTGTACCTGCATGCTTACCTTCATTGACTGGTGTACAAGAACACCCAGATCTCTTTGTACTGCCCCTTTACCTAAATTGATTCCATTTAGGTAGTAATCTGCCTTCCTATTCTTGCCACCAAAGTGGAAAACCATACATTTATCCACATTAAACTGCATCTGCCATGCATCTGACCACTCATCTAACCTGTCCAGGTCACCCTGTAATCTCCAAACATCCTCATCACATTTCATCCTGCCACCCAGCTTAGTATCATCAGCAAATTTGCTAATGTTATTACTAATACCATCTTTGATATCATTAATATATATTGTAAAAATCTGCGGTCCCAGCACTGATCCCAGCGGTACCCCACCGGTCACTGCCTGCCATTCTGAAATGGAGCCGTTTATCACTACTCTTTGTTTCCTGTCAACCAATCAACTTTCAATCCAAGTTAGTACTTTGCCCCCAATACCATGCGCCCCAAGTTTGCTCACTAACCTCCTACGTGGGACTTTATCAAAAGCTTTCTGAAAGTCCAGGTACACTACCTCTACTGGATCTCCCTCGTCCATCTTCAGAGTTACATCCTCAAAAAATTCCAGAAGGTTAGTCAAGCATGATTTCCCCTTCATAAATCCATGCTGACTCTGACGTATCCTGTTACTACTATCCAGATGTGTCGTAATTTCATCCTTTATAATAGACTCCAGCATCTTTCCCACCACTGAGGTCAGACTAACTGGTCTATAATTTCCTGCTTTCTCTCTCCCACGTTTCTTAAAAAGTGATACAACATTAGCCACCCTCCAATTCGCAGGAACTGATCCCTAATCTATCGAACTCTGGAAAATAATCACCAATGCATCCACGATTTCTTGAGCCACCTCCTTCAGTACCCTGGGATGTAGACCATCAGGTCCCGGGGACCTATCAGCCTTCCAACACCAATTCCTGGCAAATATAAATTCCCTTAAGTTCAGGTCCTTCAGCCACTGTTACCTCAGGGAGATTCTTGTGTCTTCCCCAGTGAACACAGATCTGAAGTACCAATTCAATTCTTCTGCCATTTCTTTGTCCCCCGTAATATATTCCCCTGTTTCTGTCTTCAAGGGCCCAATTTTAGTCTTAACCAGTTTTTTGCCTTTCACATACCTAAAAAAACTTTTACTACCCTCCTTTATATTTTTGGCCAGTTTACCTTCATACCTCATTTTTTCTCTGTGTATTTCCTTCTTAGTAATCCTCTGTTGTTCTTTAAAAGCTTCCCAGTCCTCCGTTTTCCCACTTATCTTTGTATTTTATACTTTTTCTCTTTTAACTTTATATGTTTCTTAACTTCCCTCATCAGCTGTTTTGTTCTGCTGAAATGATAAATGATGTCCACAACCAATTCCACAAATACGAACACGAAGCTTCACACCAAAAAACTCTGCACACTAATGTGACTGACCATGTGAAGTGAATTGTGAGGCACAGGTCTATTAGTTTGAGGATGCTGTCCTTGCTGATGGAATTGGTGGTGTCCAGCATTTGTATCCTTGGTTCATGTAGCAGTGAGACCAGTGTTTCTTTGGCTTGGGTGATGTTATTGATGTGAATGGGGCCGTCACATCGAAGGAAACCATGAAAAAGCACAGCAGGTCAGGCAGCATCCAAGGAGCAGGAAAATCGACATTTTGGGCAAAAGCCCTTCATCAGGAATAGGCTTTTTACCTGACTGCTCCTGTAGTTGAGTATCTGGTCAGTGTCCATGACTTTCCTGTAGATGCTGGTCTGTCTTTCTCTACCTTGGTGTTTCTGATGATGTTAATGAATTTCTGGGTGAAGAATGCAGTGGGTTGAGTCTTCTGCTAGGTGTTTCAATTTGCATTGCAGTCCCTTTGCTAGTCTATTTGTCGGTATATCAGGAAGCGAGACTAGGGGTCTCAGGTTGGCCTCTTGTTTATTTATTTTTGGTAATAGTGAGCTTTGAGAAGATTTGTACCTCAAGTTGAGGTTCTGGACGTAAGTTTGCTCGCTGAGCTGGAAGGTTTGTTTTCAGATGTTTCATCACCATAATAGGTAACATCATCAGTGAGCCTCTGGTAAAGCACTGGTGGTATGGCCCGCTTTTCATTTATGTGTTTTGGGTTGGTGATGCCATTTTTTGTGGTGATGTCATGTCCTGTTCTTTTTCTCAGGGGATGGTAAATCGGTTCCATTTCAATGTGTTTGTTGAGGCTCACTTTTCTTTATCTTGGTATGCTGTTGTTTAGTGTTGATGGCTTGTTCTAGCATACCTGCACATTCATGGTCAGTCATGTTAGTGTATAGAGTTTTTCGGAGCGAAATGTCTCAATCATATTTGTGGAGTTGGTCGTGGGCATCATTTACCATAACTGCTGCAGTCCATGTGCTGTAGACTTTGTAGTGATTGATGCAACTGAATGGTTTGTTCTGCCATTTCAGAGGGCAGTTAAGAGTCAACCACATTGCGATGGTTCTGGAATCACAGATAGATGAGAGCAGGCAGGGATTTTCTTACTTTAAGGATATTGGCATGCTTTTTGTGTTTTCTACTGTGAAGATACAAAATGTTGGCTAAAAGTTTGCCATTTCCTACATGCAGATAAGAATTTAGGTGGTCCACACTGAATGAACCTACTTTTCACTATTACAATTTAAAATGTGAGATCTCAATTGCTGAATTTCAATCCTGTCTGTACCCGACCTTCCCTGGTGGCCACACCCTCCTTGCAGATTAATGCTTGATAGCCAGTTTCATCTTTGTGAACAGTTCTGGAAAACATTTTGCAATGTTAAAGATTCTGTAAGTAAGCTAGTGTTATTTTGACAAGTATTTATTAATGTTAACTGGAATCCCTGGGGGCTGGTACAATTAAAACATTTAAAAGGCATCTAGATGGGTACATGAATAGGAAGCGTTCTGAGGAATAAGGGCCACATGTTGGCAAATGGGACGAGATGAATTTAGTCGGCATGGATGAGTTGGACCAAAGACTTTGTTTCCATGCTGTAAATCTCTATGACTCTAAGAGATGGCTTTGGTTTGTTGCTGGACACAGTAAAACTCTAATGTTTGTTTCTCAGAATTACAGAAATCATAGAATCCCTAGAGTGTGGAAACAGGCCATTAGGCCCAATAAATCCACACCAACCCTCCAAAGAGTAACCTGCACAAATCATTTCTCTTTTCTATTACCCTACATATACCCCTGACTAATGCACCTACCTACATGTTTGGATTGTGGGAGGAAACCAGAGCACCTGGAGGAAACGCATGCAGACAAGGTGAGAATGTGCAAACTCCACACAGACAGTCGCCCGAGACTGGAATTCAACCTGGGCCCACGGCTCTGTAAGATAGCAGTGCTAACCACTGAACCACCATGCCAGTGATGAAGCAACTCATGACCTTGGTTTTCACACCACTGAAATATTATGATTAAAAGTTTAAATGTTATTTTGGATCATCATAGGAACTACATACACATAGTGAAATTTGTTAAAGCAAACATAGAAGCCATGGAAACTCTCTTGTTATTTTCAATAACAAAACATTAACAGCAGCAGTGGTGGAACAGTTCATTTGTCAGCCTCTGAAACCAAATGACAGGCAACTATTCTTTCGCAATATTAATTAAAACATGATATTTCAACATTGATGATATCTGCTCAAAGGAAAAGGTCATAACTTAATTGCAGCACCTATTTCCTGCAGGAGGCCAGATAAGTATTTAAAATTATCACACGGCTTTGCTCGTAAGTGTAACGTCAAGTTTTTTGGTCCTCTGCAACTATGGTGACTTTACTTTTAATTCCAAAAAGAAAATACAATTCATTGCTGACAGAAGTCTATTTCTCAAATTTGTTCTTAAGTGTAATCTGAACATTTGCTCCAACGTGTAACATGAAAATTTCTGCTTCTCAACAATCAGTGCTGAAAATGTGTTGCTGGAAAAGTGCAGCAGGTCAGGCAGCATCCAAGGAGCAGGAGAATCGACGTTTCGGGCATGAGCCCTTCTTCCTGAAGGTCTCTTTTATATCTTTCCCCCCTCACCCTAAACCTATGCCCCTCTAGTTCTGAACTCCCTCACCTCAAGGGGAGACTATTTACCCTATCCATTCCTCTCATGATTTTATAAACCTCTATAAGGTCACCCCCTCAGCCTCCAACGCTCCAGGGAAAACAGCCCCAGCCTGTTCAGCCTCTCCCTGTAGCTCAGATCCTCCAACCCTGGCAACATCCTTGTAAGTCTTTTCTGAACTCTTTCAAGTTTCACAACATCTTTCAGATAGTAACAATCTTAAGCACATACTCATTATGTATGAAATTGAGTGTATCATCAGTGTTGTAAAGAGAATGAAATAAAGTGCGCTGGTAACTACCTTGCAGCGATTGTGGGTCTGATTGTCTGACTAAGTGCTACGGGCACGTGACACCCGCCCGCCATTTGCCGCACGTCGGTGACCCACACAATCAACTGGAACGAACCGTCGACGTGCCGTGCGTCCTGACATCTGCCTTCCCCTGCTGGGCGGCGTGGGTGCAGATGACCAATGACTAGACGGGTTGTATCAGGCGGCGGGACGCGGGCGCGCTCGGCCAATGAACGCCGCTGTTGGAGGTGGCGGTTGGTCGGTGTCGGACAAGCTCGAGAGAGTTTTGAATGTGAGCGTGCGCGGAGCGCGCGGGAGAGCGAGGGAAAGAAAGGAGGAGAAAAGATGGCGGAAAACAAAGGTGGAAATAATATAGAGGCGAATGGTGTTAGTGAGAAGAGCGGCCTGCTCGACAAGGATGAGGACAGCCGGGAGAAATCGGAGCCGGAGGTTAATGCGGCGTCGGGATTGGCGACGACGTCGACAACAACAACCACAGGATCAATAACAACACCAGCGGCGGTACCGCTATCATCGGCCACGGCGGCTGAGGGACCGGGTCAGAGCCCAGGCCTGAGTCCGGGAGCAGGTCCCGGACCAAGCCCAGGGCCGAGTCCGGGACCAGGCCCGAGTCCCGCGTCAGGAACCAGTCCGGGTGGGGGCCCAGACAAAGCGGTAGCCGTCCCGGTCGCGCCTCAGGCTGCGGCCCCCGCTGAGGTGAATCTGAACCTCTTGGACGAGTGCGCCGTGTGCCGTGAAACGCTCCAAGGGAAGGAGCCCAAGCTACTGCCCTGCCTCCATTCCTTCTGCAAGCGCTGTCTGCCGGAACCGGAGCGTCAGCTGAGCATCCCTATCCCCGCCGCGGGCAATAACGCCGCAGGAAATAACGGAGACTCGCCGACCATCCAACAGGGTAAGTACCGACTCGCAGCCTTGGGTTCGGAGATCCACCCGGCCACTGCGGACTTCACTGGCAACTTTTACAATTTAATGCCGTCCTCTCTCGACATAGCAAATTCCCCGAAGTTGTGACATGGTGAACTCCTCTTCCGATTGCAGTAGTGTGGCAAATATTTTGTCAGTTTCTGACTTGATTTGGTGCCTTGGGTAAACAGAATACGTGTTGCAATGGAATGCAAGAAACCTTGGTTGTCTCACGTTGTGTTGATGCTTATGAAAAAGGTTTTAGGTTGGATCCAAAAATAAAACCTTAATTTGTATCTGTTTCGCACTATATTTTGTTTGTCTTTCGAAGTGGTGACGGCGTCTCTTAATGTAGATTATCATTTGTAATGGTCAAGAGTTCACCTTGTAAGTACTACAGAACTTCTCTTACATGATAATAGACAAAGAATCCAGATTCAAACGTACATTAGGTTGCGCATATGTTGACATTTTTTCCCCGAACTTAGTCTGTCTGCAGTATTTGTTTTAATAGCATTTTTTTCACAATATTTGTGTAGAACTCTGAGTAGACCTGGTGTGTTATCAAATGTAAAACTGTATTTGAGTGTCATTGTGTAATTAGTACTGTTCAAGTATGTCATGCTAATTATATTTGAATACATACTACACAGCTGATATTTAAATTGGGATTTCAAATAGGACAAATTATGTATTGATAAATTGGTTTACAAATTCTTGCTTCCTCCCAATGAACATATTTAAAATAAAACTGAGCTGAGCTGAACAAATTGTCTATTTCAAAACTCTGCAAATTTTAGTACGGTTCTGTTGTTAAAATATGCTACTGTTATAAACTCAATTCCGCCTGTTTTTGAGTCAGATGTAAGGTCTGTCCTATCTCAAGTTCTTTAATTTAAAGTGAACACCTTATCATTCTTTAGTTTTGACTTGTGTAGTTCAAGCAGAATTCACTTCAATAGGTAAGAGTTGGCTGTATCCCAACCAACCAATTTCTCCCCGTTCAAGATTTTTTTTCAAACGTTATGTTCAACTCTTGCACATTGCTGATTTTAATTATTCTTCCTAACCCCCTTTGCCTCCTTGCTCCACTTCTATAAGACATTCTGTGATAACTACCTCAAATGGGGTGGCACTGTAGCTCAGTAGTTAGCAGCATCAGGACCCAGGTTCGATTCCAGCCTTGGTCTGTATAGAGTTTGCACATTCTACCAGTGTCTGTGTGGATTTGCTCTGGTTTCCTCCCACAGTCCAAAGATGTGCAGGTCAGGTGAATTGGCCACGCTAAATTGCCAATAGTATTAGGTGTATTAGTCAGAGGGAAATGGGTTTGGGTGGGTTACTATTCAGAGGGTCAGTGTGAATTTGTTGGGCTGAAGGGCCTGTTTCCACACTTCAAGGAATCTGATCTAATGTGTTTTTGAGCATTTGTTTCAATTGTCCCTGCTGAAGCTTGGTGTCTTGCTTTATATTGCTTCTGTGAAGTAACTTGGCATTTTGTTGCATTGGAGTCGCTACACGAAAAGTTATTTCAAATGTGCTACTAGTTGTTAGTGTATCAATGGGCAGAAACTGTTTTGGAAACTATTTGACAATATTAATTAGATAATTGTGCAATCGGAGATAGCAGGTGTAAGCTTTGCATGACAAAATACATTTTAAAATTCTAATTAAATCCCTCTGGCTTTGGTGATTGACAAGGTAAACAAATTAGTTATTTAGTTTTATGATTTCATGGAGTTGGGTGAAGTTTATTAATTGTTTGTTTGCGTTATCCTTTGTACAAGTGGCCCTCCTCTTAGCTTTCAAAAAATAAGGACTTGTGAATTAACTTGAATCCGTTGCTGGTCCAGACTTTCTGAATGAATGAGTGGTTAACCTTGGGTTGTTTATGCTGAGTGTCAGGATCTGGAAGAAATTCCTTTGTGTCCGTACGTGTGACACTAATATGCAAAATGTAAACTTCTGATGGGCAGAGATATGATTTGGATTGTCAGCAGATCCTTTTGGTATTGGCTCTGCTATTGTAGATATTTTCTAATCACCCTGGTCAGATGTTATGACACCTATCTTGAGCATATGGAACTTGGACCTAGGCGTCATGAACCCCTGGATCCTGTGGTTATAGATTTAGGCTGGATGCCTTGGATTTGCCAAAAAATTTACTTGGGGAAAAGTCACATCGTTAATCACAGGCATTTGGTATGAACAGAATATTCAATTGGAAAGGTCTTATACATTTGAAAATCAACTTGCTGAACAATTAACACTGCTCCCTACACCCTACTTTTAGTCCCTTATGCAATGCAAAACATCCTAGTACGTTGGATAAATCTATCCACTTACTATCTATTGGATAAACAAATAATTGGCAATAAATGCACTCAATCTGATGCATTTTATCTTTTAATTTGAAGCACTTCATACAAGACTTCTCTGTCCTTATAATGAATGAAAGGATATACAAACTCAATATGCAAATTCATTTAAAAAATTTTTAGCACTTAAAATATTACATAACATGGCAAGTTCAATGGATCAGATTGACAATTGTTCCATTGTGGGCCTGAAGAAGGGGTGTGGTATTGACCATTCTGCACTGCATTGTGGCCACTTGTTATTCGTTTTGGTTACATTCCTTAGATGGAATAGAAAACCCCTAAATCTCCAATGCACATGGGTAAGTAATGTGGCATTTTCCACTGGCAGGAAGATTTAGGCCAGTATTTTCTCAGCGACTGCTCTGTTCAAAAGATGTTGGATATAGGAGGTGAAAATAAGCATGGAGGTTAATTTTGATAAACTGTGAAATGCCATAATGCCTGTTGCAATGGTTGAGTTTGACTGTTAAAACTTACTTTTAAGATCAGGTATTTTCACAAAACTAAGAATTAGCAATTATTTAGAAAAAACAAAATTAAGGTTTAAATTTTAGTGCTTCTGAAAAATGTTCAGTGAAAATGATCACCAGGAATTACTTCACAGCTGAGCATGGTCGCTAAAATGGTATAGCAGCTTTAAGTCACATGGTAAGCATGGGTATTTGGATTTGACAAACTTGAATAAGCATTTTTGTAATTTGTGTTACAATTGGCTGATCAAATGAACTAGGAAGGTGAGCAATAAAAGTATAGATTACTAATCTGTGACAACTTCCTACAATGAGGCAAATGTAGTTTGATCGTTCAAACTCTGAGCATATGTTTTTCTTTTTTCATGCAAGTTCTTTTCAGCTTTGATAGATGAACAGGATTCAGTGCTGTTACTTGAAAAAGAATAAGAAGTTCTTCCAGTGTTTGGGGTAACATCCTTCATCAAACCATGCTGGTTTGACACAGGTCACATTGTAGCTTTGTGTATGCGAAATAGAGCTGACTTTGTTTACACAAATCTATTCATACACTGCTTTATAGATATACAGACAGGGTACAGCATAGATAATATTTATTTGAGCTGGATCCACTAAGACTATTTGTGGGATCCAGCAGCTAACAGCAAAGATCAAGGGGCTGGAAAAGACCACATCTGTGTTGAAATTGTCATCAATATAAAGCAGTACTCGTCTTTCTAATTATCTTTGAGCTTTGTGGTCTGTCCAGTTTCTTAGAAGTGGAAGAAAGTAAGATGGAGGCTAAAATTCAATTCTATCACCGGCTTCAGAATGGCAATTTTACTGATGGACTTCAATATTTCTGCAAGTAATTGTTCTGTTGTTTAAGTTAACTATTTTAAAGAATGCATCAGAATGTCGGCATATTTACATTTGCTGTTGACATATGCAAGTCAAATTATTGATCTGGTGTTGCAGAGAAATGATAATTGTTTGGTTTGTATCATCATGCCAGAAGTACACAGCAATTTGATGCTATTTCAGTCTGGTTAAATATCAACTGTGAATGTTATCCTTTTATAGCCATTTTGTAACCAGAGCTTCTAAGGCAACAAGTCAAGGTGATGAGGTAGGGCTGGAGGGAGGTGTGGTGAATTACTGCTGTTCAATAGTTCCACCTTGTTCAAAATAGAGAAGGAAAATTCTTATTTCTATTTTTAGCATGAAAATGATTAATGTATGTACAGTGTTTTAATGTAGTTGTAAATTTTGGAAATCTTGATCTGGCAGTATCCTGGCCACTTAGGAAAATGCTCACATCTCTCAATAGGTAATACTACTTTAATGGGGGATACGGTTTAATACAGGTTTTTTTTAATAACAATGAGTAAATTTATTTTTGTAGGAGATAAGAATAGTGTAATCTTACAATGAGCATAGATTGTGACTGCACCTCCATATTGAATAAGTTTGCAAGGGAGGCAGTTACTGTAACATGGCATTTATGCTTTGATTGGGCAGTATTCATGGACAAATTGCAGGTGCAAATTTATTAAATTTCATCATTGCATTTCATCCGGATGATTTTTATTACCTCATTGATCATAGTGGTAATTTTGGAAAAGGGCCACTCTTTGGGGGGAGAAAAATCGCATATTGGAATGCTTATGAAAGTATTTCCCATGCACTCTTGTTTGCTAATCAAACACATGCTTCTTGCCAAACAGTAATATGTATAGTTTAGTTGGCTGCGTGGCTAGTTTGTGGTTCAAAATGAAGCCAACAGGTGTGGGTTAAATTCCCACACTTTGAGGTTACCATAAAGGATTTTCTTTTTCTCTATCGTCGCCTGAGGCATGGTAATTCTGTAAAGAGCTATATAGTCTGATACGACTAAGATAATTTTACTGTTGTTACAGTAGTTCTGAAATTAAGATGCTGAACTAAGGGTGTAGGTTTGCTCGCTGGGCTGTAGGTTTGATTTCCAGACGTTTCATTACCTGGCTAGGTAACATCATCAGTGGCGACCTCCAAGTGAAGTGAAGCTGTTGTCTCCTGCTTTCTATTTATATCTTTCTCCTGGATGGGGTTCCTGGGTTTGTGGTGATGTCATTTCCTGTTCATTTTCTGAGGGGTTGATAGATGGCATCTAGATCTGTGTTTGTTTATGGCGTTGTGGTTGGAGTGCCAGGCCCCTAGGAATTCTCTGGCATGTCTTTGCTTAGCCTGTCCCAGGATAGATGTGTTGTCCCAGTCGAAATGGTGGTTTTGTTTGTACCCAGTACAACCTATGGACAAAACCAACATCATCTACAAAATTCCATGCAAGGACTGCCACAAACAGGAAGAAAGTTAGCCACCAGGATACACTAACACCAGCTAGCCACAAAAAGACATGACCCTCTCTCCCTCGTAGCCTTACACACGGATGAAAAAAAACCCACCATTTTGACTGGGACAACACATCTATCCTGGGACAGGCTAAGCAAAAACACGCCAGAGAATTCCTAGAGCCCTGGCACTCCAACCACAACGCCATAAACACACAGATCTAGATGCCATCTATCGACCCCTCAGAAAATGAACAGGAAATGACATCACCACAAACCCCAGGAACCCCATCCAGGAGAAAGATCCAAATAGAAAGCAGGAGACAACAGCTTCGCTTCACTTGTGGGTCGCCACAGATGATGTTACCTAGCCAGGTAATGAAACGTCTGGAGAGCGAACCTACACCCTAAACCTCAACCTGAGCTTCAAACCTTCACAAACCTTGCAAAAATGCTGAACTAAGTTAGATAACCAAAGAGAACTTAAGTTTGCTATTTAAGTATGGATCATTTGTAGTGATCACCTTTTATTGAGAAAAAAATACAGGTAGTTCTTGGGCTGCCGGAACACGCATTATCCGATTTGCTTATAATGTCACTGAGGAATTAAGGAACGGTATTTTTAAGAATGCTTACCTGTGTCCGCAACAGCGCTGTTTCAGCGGTGATTGTTTCGTTCTGCGCATGCGCTGATGTCAACTGCTGATAGAGCAGCTTTCTATAAGAGGAACTGTAGTAAGCAGCTTTCTGAGAGAGAGATACATTAAGCAACTTCCTGTGAAAGGTATGCTACTCCTAGATTATCCTTTTTTTGAAAAAGTGTAGGGACATAGTGACAAGAATGTTAGTAAGATGCATTCTGGTGATGAAAAACCCCCTCCCCCTCCCCCTCTCATACACCTACACCCCCCACACGCACAGGCAATCTCTCACTTCCACATGCTCTCACATACTCAGTCTCCCCTGTGCGCACGTGCATACAAACTTGTGGGGTGAATTTGTACTTGGAGAATTACATTTTATTTTGCTCAAAAACTGCAGAAATCTATGGATTTGTCTGTGTACATTGGGACACAGACATACTTTAACCTCACACCTTCTATGCATTATCTGAACTGAGATTGTTACAGATATCTTGAAAGTTCTGGGATTTACATATGAAGAACCGAAACTAATGTCATTCTAAAAGACGAAAGACTTAGTCAAAATTTGTTTAATATTACATTCCATGACACGGCAATCATGTTGCTATAAATTCTGTCTTATGATTCTGCTCCACAAGCACCTGATGAAGCAGCATTTTGAAAGCTAGTGCTTCTGAATAAACGTGTGGACTATAACCTGATGTTGTGATTTTTAATTTTGTTCACCCAGTCCAACACAAACATCTCCGAATCATAGATATTGTAAAATCTTTTGAGTGTAAGAAGACAATATATATGACAAGATTGCTTAACAGGAATGAGGGAATCTAACTTTTATGCATCATGATGATCCTCTGTCCCTGCATTAACAATATTTTTAAAGTGTACCGTGATTTTTGAGCAATCGTGAGTGATATTTTTTGCTGGTCTGCCCTAACCGTACTTGCCCCTTGGGCCCCATCACTTATATTACACAATTTTCAATTAAGTGAGGTTTTGCTGGAATGCAACTACAGCTTATAGGAGAACTATCTGTAGGTATTCTATGAAATGCATTGGAAGCTCTTACTGTTGGGTTGCTCATTGATTGTAAATATAAGAGTAATAACAGTCATGTTTTCACTTGGGTGTTTTGATACATTTTTAATGTCAGAGTCATACAGTACAGAAACAGATGCTTTGGTCCAACTCGTCCATGCGGACCAAGTTTCCCAAGCTAAACTCGTCCCACTTGCCTGCTTTTGTTTGATATCCCTCTGAACCTTTTCTATTCATTTACCTATCTAAATGCCATTAAATGTTGTAACTGTATCTGCATCAACCACTTCCTAATAGGAGTTCATTCCACAAATTAACCACTGTGAAAAAAGTTGCCTCTCAGATCCCTTTTAAATCTTTGTCCTCTCACCTTAAAATTATGCCACCTAGTTTTTAAACTTGCTGCATGAGAGAAAAGATCTTTGCTATTCACCTTATCTATGCCTATCACAATTTTTATAAACCTCTCCTTGATCTCCTATGATACAGTAGAAAAATGTCCCAGCCTATCTGGCCTCTCCCTTAAATTCAGACCTTCCAATCCAGGCAACATCCTGGTAAATCTTTTCTGCAGCCTCACGAACTTAATAATATCCTTCCTATAGCAGGGCAACTAGAACTGTACACAGTACTCCAGAAGTTTTCTCACCAATGTTCTGTACAACCTCCAACATGATGTCCCAACTCCCGTACTCAGTGGTCTGAGAATGAAGACAAGCGTGGTAAATGCTTTTTAAACCACCTTGTCTACTTTCAATGAACAATGTACCTGAACTCTTAGGTCTCTGTCTGACAGCATTACACAGATCTCTAGCATTAACTAGATCAGTCCTGCCCTTATCTGTTTTGCATTTTGGTAAAACAGATATCTTGCATTTATCCAAATTTAACTCCATTTGCCGACCCTTGGCCTATTGACCTAATTGGACAACACCTATTCAGAAGAAATTTTTGACCTAAAGCATTCCTGAAGAAGGGCTCATGCCCGAAACGTCGATTCTCCTGCTCCTTGGATGCTGCCTGACCTGCTGCGCTTTTCCAGCATTGATCTAATTGACCAAGAAAGATCCCTTTGTATTCCTAGATAACCTCATTCACTGCAGTCCTCACTTTCTCATAACTTCCTTCACTGTCAACTACACCACCAATTTTGGTGTCATCTGCAAACTTCCAAGCCATGCCTTCTAAATTATCATCCTCAATGCTTATGGAAATGAGGATAAGATATGTTTGCAGCATCATGGGTCACAGTCCTCCACCACTACCCTCCTTGTACTGTCAAACCGATTTTGTAACCAGCTAGCAAGCTCTCCCTGAATCCCATGTGATGTAACTTTGCTAGTCAGTCTACGATGCGGAACCTTGTCATAATCTTTGCTAAAGTTCATGCGGACAATATCTACCATGCTGTTCCCATTAATCTTTTAGATTATGTCCTCAAAAACACTCAATAAACTGTGGTCACCTCTCACCGCAGACTGTTAAATTTTAAGAGGCAAAGAACTATCCCAGATTTCACTATTTAAAGTAAAAATTAACAAGTTTATTTTTAAACCCAAAAGAGAGCAGTAAATCACCAGCTATATACCACTCGTTTCTCTTCAACCTATCTTTTATCTCCCACTCTACAATACTGGTCCTATTTTAAAAAATATATCCCGATTAAGAGTTACAAAAAAAAATTTTAATCAAATTTCAAAGCTAGTCAGCTTTGTCCGTTCTCCTTTTTAGATGTTTTGATGTGTTTTCCTGGGTCGTGACATCTTCAGTCTTCTGCAAAAATTTCTTCTGAATAGGTGTTGTCCTGTTCCTGCCTCAGTCGAAGCAAAATGCTCAGAGACAGTATCGTTTTATCTCATTTATTTTTATTTTGGGCCCTGGAGTGAGAGAGCATGATCGGCCATGTGTACAGAGACATGAATTCTGTCTTCTCTCGAACAGCAGATTCTTAATGAATTATATAGTCACTTACAGGGAGGAGCATACAGATAAGGCAACGTACATATTGATTAGGCGACCGTTACAATCAGTGAGTGTCAATCGTAAAGATTAAGCCATCTGCTGTTACTCAATGAATGTTCTTAACCTTGTTAGCTGGCTCACAATGAATACTTTTCACCTTGTTAACTGACTTTACATACTGAATGCCTCTTCATCTTGTTAAATGGCATTGCATAGTGAATGCTTTTCCACCTTGTTAACCCATTGCCCTTGTCTCCAGCACCTTATTGTTTACTGTAAGTTCTTATCTGATCTGGGTCATGCTCGCTGAATCTTTTTGTTTCACAAAAACTCAACTCTTTCTCTAACTGCTCATACCTTATACACGTTCTCAAAGATACCTTTCAGAGAGCTGATTGGCTAGCAATTCATACTTGTCGGTTTTCTTGGCAGTTTTCTGTAGTTCTCCCCTAACTGTGCAAATGTCTGATTTTTATACTCCAACATAGTGGATCATTTCATTGGTTTGATGTCCTCCCAAACAGTAAAATTTAAATTTGTTTTTGGTGACTGAGGCATAATTTAAACTGGCTGAATTTGAATTTATTTTTGTTCCATTGATAATGCAGCACCAGCAGTGTGTGTCAACCAAATGTTACATTTTTAAATATTTCAGTACATTGTGCTTCTCTAAGTCCTTGCCAGCTTCCTCTCTCTTAAAGGTGCAGTATCCACCTATACCTTCATAACAATATGCGCCATTACTGTTTCATGGCTTCTTCTATCCCCTTGATCCAACAATGCTTAGATTTGGTCTCCTTATTTTTCACCTTTTTTGGTATGCAAGTAGGCTGTACTTGAAATTACTATTCTTTCAATGTACATGTTGTATTTTGAATTGTTTGAGTTGATTGAGGATTAAGAATTGTATTCCTTCTTTTGCACTGTTCAACATTCCTGCTTTGTGTACTTCATTCTTCTCTGCTAATCCAATACAGATGAACCTTAATTATCCGAATGATGTGGGCGGGAGTATTTTGTTGGATAATTGAATGTTCGGATAAACCAATGCCGGATAACACAATTTCGCCAAGTGTTGGGACCTTGCAATCTTGCTGGATAATCCGAAATTTGGATAATCGAGGTACCTCTGTATACTGATGACTACCCTCCACTGTACTGGTGGACCTCCTGTGCAAGGCAATCCAACCATTGTTAAGGTATAACCTACTATTTTTAAATAATTATTTCCATCCCTGAATTAGTCCCAATGTTAAGTGAATCCAGAGCTCCCGTCCTGCACTATATTTCAACCCACATTATTCTTCTTAACATGCAACATTATGTAGCTTGTAATTCAGAGGTGTTCAAGATCTTAATTTCTTCAATGCCTAACAGATAAGTTGGCGAAAAGGCAGGTATGTGATAGTGCCTTCAACAGCACAGTTCCATTCCAGAACTGGCTGAGGTTGCCACTTTGGAAGAATAAATACTTTCCATTGACCACTGCTTTAAGTGGTATACCTCTAAAAGACTACTGCACTTCCTGCCTCTAACTGTTACAGATATCCACCTGTCTACTGACCTGATCCTCTGAGAGATTATTTTCCCATTGGAAAGTTTGACCTGGCAAGTTCAGATCCTTCCTTTCATATTCAGAAATCCTGAGCTTGAGCTGAAGCATTTGGATGTATTTGCTACACATGCTGCTTTCTGTGAGAATTGAAGAGTGTGGTGCTGGAAAAGCACAGCTGGTCAGGCAGCATCTGAGGAGCAGGAGAATCAGAGTTTTGAACATAAGCCCTTCATCTCACCACAGAAATTCCAAGTGATAGGTTTCAACTGCTATCCACATCCAAAACTTCTTTAGCCGTCTGTTAGAATTCATGAATACTTTGTATAAACTTTAATTCATTTAGACTTGCTCTTATCCATTCACAATTTTTATACATCTCATCCAAAGACAGTGCTCCCTCCATAACAAGAGTTAATAGTGAGGGCAGGGGTACAAAGTCCACTGAACCTATATGCCTCATCCCTCTGTCCCCTTTTCAAAAAAAAAATGCTACAAAATATTTAAGATATTTGGACAGTTACTTGGATAGGAAAGGTTTAGATGGATAATGGCCAAACACTGGCAAATAGGACTGGTTCACTTCAGGAAACCTGGTTGGCATAGAAACATTGGGCCGAAGGGCCTGTTTCCATGCTGTATGACTGTCACTCTATTTGATGATGCTGATAATATTTTCTTTAACTTGGCTCGCATTTGGTCACACCTGAACTGCAGACTCAGTAAACGATCTTATCCGTACGTTGTCAGGTGATGTCATTTCTTGACTTTATTCTCGTGCTTTCTCTGCCTTCCTCACTCTTCCTGACTCCCTCAGGCATTCCTCCTTGAGTTGATGTAGAGTGCTGTTAATGATCTTATTGAATGGAGTCGCTCAATAGACGGTGAATATTTCCTGTTTCTTAGTGTTGCATATTCCAATAGTTTGTTAATGTAGTTTCATATCTTTATCTAAAGTAGAATGGAGCTGAGCTGCTCACGTTTCATTGAGGTTTTCTCATACTCCGAATTGCAATATTTGAATAGTATTTTATATGTATCTATGTAAGTAGGTTAGGCCGATAAATGATATCTGATCAAAAAATGCGCAGAAGACGGCGAGATTTTAATTTGCACCTGTAGATGCTTTATGCTGTATTATCCACTGTTTCTTTTACATTGCTTGAACTAGTCCTAATTCACAAAACCAGCAAAGTCCCTGGGTCTGATTGCATTTCCACTATAACTGTTAGAACTTGTTTGTTATGCTTTGCACCAGAAAATTTGTTCAGTTATCATGTGAATGTATAGCTGATCATCAGACCAATTGAAGTCTATTAAAATTAAGTGTTAAATCTGGCTGTGTGGAGTTCTCACTTTCGCCCTGTCTGTGTGGGTTTCCTCTGGGTGCTCCGGTTTCCTCCCACTGGGTTCTTTTCCAGAGGTTTCTCACATGAGATGCAATTCGCGCACAGCAACTTTTGCAAACCGTTAAAGTTATTAAAGCTTGTTCGAGCCAGGTGACCCCTTTGACCCTATTCGTGGGCATGTGAAGTCGAGACAGAGGCCCAGAACAAAAAAAACACACCCTCTTTGTACAGGTCATTTGGTAATGCTCATAGATATTCTGTTCCCCTCTCCACCCCCACACCACCATAATCATAACCGTAACCATAACCACAACCACATGTTTCTCCAGATTCAATGGTAGGATGAGGTCATCCTTGGAGATAATGAAAATGCCCTAATCCTGCAGAATCGTGATGCAAGTGATTTCTTGACTTAAGTGATTTCCCAAGGCCATGTAGGTCTGATAAGTCCTAGCTTTGGGGGATGGCTATGAAAGCATTTTTGAATGGAAGGGATTGAATGAGCGTTCAGTTTGATAATAGGAGAGTAGCAGTAAATGACTGTCCAAATGAAGTGGGAGTCATCCACATTCCTGCATGTGTTGTCCCCACCCACTTTCAGAATCAGAAGAAAGACAGTGTGGTTTTAACCCTTTAACATTACATGAATGTTCAAAGAGAGTGTACAATTTAATCTTTTAACATTACTCCACAATCCAGGGATGCGCAGGTTAGCTGAACTGGCCATGCTAAATTGCCCATGGTGTTCAGGGATGTGTAGGCTGGGTGTATTAGTCAGGGAAAATGTAGAGTAATAGGTGAAGAGGAATGGGTCTAGGTGGGATACTCTTTGGAGGGTCGGTGGGACTTATTGGGCCAAATGGCTTGTTTCCACACTGTAGAAAGTCTGATTCTAAATCATTTAATTGCTTAGCATAGAATTCAGAAAAATCAAAAAAACAATAACCTATCAATTTTTAAACCAATTAAAAAATAAGATTAGGAGAAATAAATCTGACAACTGAACTGCTGTGCAATTATATGTTCTGAAATAAAAAAGTTCTTTATTGACAACCTAATCTTTTTCAAATGCTGGAGGATATCTTATTCCAATTCTGTAAATATTATATTCATTCATTCATTCATTCATTCATTCATTCATTCATTCATTCATTCATTCATTTGTTAGCTTGTTTAGACTTTCACATAACTTGGCACATCTTGATGAGTAGTCCCTGTGTATTTATGTTCGATGTGGGGATAAAGAAAACAGTGTGATTAAGCATGTCATATAGCAATTAAAAATAGAAGAAACCAGCTTATCTGATTTGAGTTAATATTATATACCAGTTAAATTTGTTCCTGCTGCTAAGAGGGTTAGGTGACAAAGTGTTGAACAGCTTATCTAAGCACATACCCACACTACCGCAAACTGAACTGAACTTGAACCCCTGCGACATCAGTTAAGTGACTTACTGATGGGATGTCATATTGTAATTGGCTTATTGTGTTGCTAAGGCTTGAAAACAAAATATAACTAAGAAAAAGTTATTGGCATCTTGCTGTTTAAAAAAAAATGTAAACCAAATTTAGAATCAATAGTTACGCAGCTGCATGCTTTATTCTCAGCAATCTGAATGTAACCATCACAACCGCTTAATAAAGTTCTCAAATTTTTACCTACTGACGACTGGTTATTCTCAAAAGAAAAAGGTAATATCCAACAACACCTTATTCCAGTCTTGTACATACAATTCTACTCATTCATTAGCTTGTGTAGACTTTCATATAACTTGGCACATGTGCAGTAGTCCCAGTGCACTTCTGTTGCATTTTGTCAAAATTACTTTTAAACCCAATTTCAGTTCTAGCTGAACCAAGACTTCAGCGTTATGCATTAACTTTCTTTCTCTGCTTTTAAATGCTGTCTTCTTTTAAGTTGAATGTGTTCTTTTTGATGGACTATTTCCATATCCGTCTTGGATGAACTTCCCCTTAAGCTAAATTACTGGTGTGATCTAAAATATATATAAATCAGAGTTTAATGTTTATTTTTAGTTTGTATTTTGATTTTGAGTTGTAAGTATAAGTTTTCTGTAGAGTTAATTATAAACTTGAGTATTTGTATGGCCATGGTGATTTCTTTTAAGTTTGTGAAGGCTACTTTGGCAGTTTAATAGCTGTGTGCTCTTCAGAGTTTTATGACTTTGTGTGAACGATTGTGCTTTAAGGTCTGCTAGAAATTTGTATAATTGGATTATTTTGTAGGACTAAGAAAAACACTCCATTTGGAGAGATTTTTGTTTGTTTTACTTTGTTTTGGAACATTCTGTGAAGTCCTTTGAGTACATGTTTAAAGGAATACTCCGGAGAAGGACAGAATATAGCAAGACTAAATAACTTAGAGTTAAGTGTTAGGCTAAAACCCTGAAGAGGACTCTAAGCTGCATTGTTTAAAGTGTCATATATGGTAGCTTATTTGAGATTCCGGTCTAGATGATAGTCACAGTTACTGTAAACATATTGAGGTGTGAGTACTGTACAAGGATTGTTGGGGAGGCCATAAGGGGATTTTGTTTAGATTTGGTGATTAAATGTTTTGACGATTAATGGCAATATACTTTTAAGCACACAGTATATCTCTTTGAATTTGTGCTGTAATTAAATAGATTGCTTTATTCTATTTATCTCCTCATTTTGTTTGCTTCATAAACTTTGATTCTGTTATTAAAGCAAAATCTGCAACACCAGGCTTGCATTTTGAGAGGAGACACCAGTTAAGACTAGAACAAAATAAGATTTGTTAGGCCACGTTGCAATCTGGGATCTGATTTGTCAATCAATAACATCAGCTGAGATCATAACCCATCCAATTAGATTTCTCTTCCCAGTCACTTTACTTGATGTAGATCATTGGCAACAATGACTCCTGTTCATAAGAGTTAGGAACAAAAGTAGACCATCTTTCAGTATGATCATAGCAAGTCTTGTGCTTCACCTTCTCAAGCAAAGTAGCACCATAAGGGATCTGCAGTGGTGTACAGGAGGCGGATCTGGATGACAACCTGGTCCCAAACCTGAATGTTTACAGAGATCAGGGTAGATATTTGCGATCCATGCTGATTTCTTGCTCATCAAGGGATGGACAGGGCTCTTGACAGACCAGTTCTCTGGTACAGTGGGGCAAGTCCTGGAATAAATGAATATTGTCATGGATCCTCTGCTCTGGGACTCTGTTGGACTATTTGGAATGGATCATGTGGTTCAGCATGGATGTCAGGACAGACAAAACCTTGTTACGATCTTTTGATCTGTACACTGAAGAGGGAGGCGAAAGTGAGGTCGACAAAGACCGTTGCCTCCATGACTACCTGGTTAGTTCCACGCCCCCTAACAACCCACCCTCCCCTCCAGGCACTTTCCCCTGCCACTGCAAGAATTGCAAAACCTGCGCCCATACCACCTCCAGCCTTACCTCCAATCAACGCCACAAAGGAGTCTTCCACATCAATCAAAGTTACACCTGCATTTCCACGCGTCATTTATTGTATCCGGTGCTCCCAATGTGGTCCCCTTTACGTTGAGGAGACTGGACGTCTTCTCGCAGAGCGCTTTAGGGAACATCCCCGGGATACTCTCACCAATCAACCCCACCGCCCCGTGGCCAAACATTTCAACTCCCCTCTCCCATTTTGTCGAGGGCATGGAGGTCATGGGCCGCCTCCATCGCCACTCCCTCAACTCTCAACGCCTAGAGGAAGAATGCCTCATCTTCTGCCTCGGAACACTTCAACCCCAGAGCATCAATGTGGACTTCACTACTTTCCTCATTTCCCCTCCCTTCACTTCACCCCGATTCCAATCTTCCAGCTCAGCACCATCCTCATGACCTGTCCTACCTGCCAATCTTCGTCCTCACCTCCATCCACCTATTGCACTCTAAGCTACTTTCTCCCCAGCCCCACTCCTCTCACATTTATCTCTCCACCCCAGAGGCTCCCAGCCTCATTCCTGATGAAGGGTTCCTGCCCAAAACATCGATTTTCCTGCTCCTCGGATGCTGCCTGACCAGCAATCTTGACACTGAAAAGGGAGACAGGGTGCCAGTCTCTTAAAAAACACACATTCCTCTTCTTGGGCAGTGGAACCTTTATCCTACACCAAGAAAGGGGTAACTCCAGTTGTTAAGGCTTCTTTGCAGACATTTGTAACTCCAGCAAGGTGTGTAGTTAAACAAGCTCCAGCCTTACCAGGTCAGGGATTGAATGTGTCACCTGCATGGAGGCTGCCAGAACTCAGGAGAAATGCACTGTTGAAATGTTCAGGCAGTCAGTTCTGGATGCATTCAGTATGAAAATTCCAGTACACGTCTGCCAAGACCCTCAAACTCCCCATTTACTGACATTGCTAGCTCCCCTGTCCTTGAGTAAGATTGAAATCTTCCCCCCCCCCCCGAGGACAATGTAGTGGTCTTCAATGGAGCTCAATGGGGCTTTCATCAAAGAAGTATGTTGTCCGACCAAGGGAACATATAGGTTCAAAGTGGACTATTACATCTCCTTGTAGAATAGTCAGTTAACCAAGTCCACGCCCCCCTACAACCCACCCTCCCATCCTGGCACTTTCCCCTGCCACCGCAGGAACTGTAAAACCTGCACCCACACCACCTCCCTCACCTCTATCCAAGGCCCTAAAGGAGCCTTCCACATCCATCAAAGTTTTACTTGCACACCCACTAATACCATTTATTGTATCCGTTGCTCCTGATGCGGTCTCCTCTACATTGGGGAGACTGGGCGCCTCCTAGCAGAGCGCTTTAGGGAACATCTCCGGGACAACCGCACCAATCAACCACACCGCCCCGTGGCCCAACATTTCAACTCCCCCTCCCACTCTGCCGAGGACATGGAGGTCCTGGGCCTCCTTCACCGCCGCTCCCTCACCACCAGACGCCTGGAGGAAGAACGCCTCATCTTCCGCCTCGGAACACTTCAACCCCAGGGCATCAATGTGGACTTCAACAGTTTCCACATTTCCCCTTCCCCCACCTCACCCTAGTTCCAAACTTCCAGCTCAGCACTGTCCCCGTGACTTGTCTGGACTTGTCCTACCTGCCTATCTCCTTTTCCACCTATCCACTCCACCCTCTCCTCCCTGACCTATCACCTTCATCCCCTCCCCCACTCACCCATTGTACTCTGCTACTTTCTCCCCACCCCCACCCTCCTCTAGCGTATCTCTCCACGCTTCAGGCTCACTGTCTTTATTCCTGATGAAGGGCTTTTGCCCGAAACGTCAATTTCGAAGCTACTTAGATGCTGCCTGAATTGCTGTGCTCTTCCAGCACCACTAATCCAGAACCAAAAAAAGTCTTGCACCGATTCCTTGACTTCAAAGATCTGACTGAAAAAGTGGGGCCAGTAGGTTGATTACCCTTACAGACTTGGGTACAAAGTGATCTCTTCTTGCCCCACCAGAACTTAGGTGACTTTGTTACCCAAAGTAGTGTGGATTTCTTGCAGGGGGCAAATTGCATTTTTCCTGTGCCTGAGCGCTGAAATGTTGAGACCAGCAGCACCATGCCACCCACCATCACCATCTCCTTTAGTATGTGGAGCGGCATGTGAGACTTGTGACTTCTTCAGAAATCCATTGAAGAATGTCTTGAACTGTTACTAAGCATTTTAGGCAGATCAAAAAAATGCTTCAGAATGGTTCCTGTGGTCCAAAGCATTTATATTCTGACAACTGAAGTTCTTCTTGAGGAAATCTCAAACATCCTCAGAATGAAGGGAGACTCTGCAGAGGGCACTTGGGAATTTATGTCCCAGCTGGAAATGAGCCAAGTCATCCCCAGTGCCTGACTTGTCTGGGTAGTTGCCTTCCATGCCGAGGCCCAAAAGGCTTTGTTCCTCTGGAGGTCCAAGGTACTGGTGTAGAAGTCTCCTTCCTCAATCCAGTGACTCAGTAACCTCCAAAGCATCAGCAGTTAACAAAGTCCACTTGTTGCAAGATGCTGTGCCCCGTCTCCCTCATTCTGACAACCCTTTCTACTTCCTCCCAAATCTGTCCATAAAACTAGAAAGGTGGGGGGAAAGCTTGAACAAACGAGTAATTCAGGGAAGTCACATGTCAGATGTTTTCCTCGGCATAGGCATGGGGTTACCATGCTTTGGCATTGCAAGAATGGGCTTGGGAATCTTGAATATGGTGGCTCAAGCTCCAATTCAGGCGCTCGGCTGAAGTTTTATGGGCTTGGAACTGTCACACGTGTTACTAAGGACGTTTTTGTTTGGAGCAATCACGGCTAGGAACCATGTTGGGTTGAACCCTTGAGATGTGGTGGACCCAGGATTATGAAACTATGCACCCTGGAGCAGAGGGAGTCAGGAACCACGCATCTTCATCTGTTGCACAATGTTGATTTTAGGCAGTAAATGGATGTCCTTCTCTGCTCTGCTTACCATTTTGAGTGACAATATCCAGCCCAGGCTTCCTCCACCCCATATGTTATTGACTCCAGTCACCCACTGTGGCCAGGCACTCCCTCCCACCAACCACTCATATCTGTGATGCAAATTTCTGACAGTAGCTGCCACTCCTGACTAGTCCAGTAACATTACCACAATGGCCATTGCCTCCACAGGTTTCCTTCTCTGGGTTTAGGACATTTGCTCAGTTACCAATACATCTTTCAGATTCTATAGTTTTACTGTCAGACGTGAAGTTTTCCATTTATTAGGCCTTACTACTGCACCAACTTTATAATAACATTTGTTCCATTTTAAAATGCGTTTCTTGCCTTCCTGAGTGAACTGTATGTGCCAATTATTTATCAATGTTTTTCTTTCTTGTTTAGTGTCCTAGCCTTTTGTCCATTCCTTTCCATTCAAAATGTTGGTTTGAAATATTTTAAGCTGCTGGTTTTGCATTTATTTGCCAGTGTTGTTTCACACTCCACTTGTCTGAGCCTTTAATAGGCATCTGTTAATAGGCATGAAGTTTTGTCAATTGCCCTTTTTTCTTGAATTTTTCCCATTCCTTGGTCATACTGAAGCAGATCACGGCCATCACTTTATCAAATGTTTCTTTTTTTTTAGGCATTTTGCTTACTAATTACACTCATTTGATTATTCAAAATTTTCCTTCTGTGTTCAGCTACAATTTGCTTAGAAAAACTTACGACATAGTACAAAAAGGTCGATGTGATGTTTTTGGATTAATTAAATCCAGAATTCTCTGCTTTATTTGGAGATTCCACTCTCGTTTTCTAATTTCATCTTCCTGTCAATGATGTGCATTTTTAAAATTAATTCATAGAATTTGGGTGTTGCTGGCTAGGCCAACACTTATTGCCCACCCTGATTGAGCCAAGCACATTGTTGTGGGTCTAGTGTTGCCATGTCTGTCAGATTTCATCTTCTCTAATGGATGAGAGTGAACTATGTCACCACCTGACATTGTGGGATTCAAACCCATGTCTCCAAAGACTGGTCTAGGTATTTCCTGATGAAGGGCTTTTTGTCTGAAATGTTGATTTTTGATTACTAGTCTAAAGACGCTGCCACTATACCTAGGCTTCCACTATTGTTTGAACAAGGTCTATGTAACAGGTCAAACAATGAATTTTGTATCCTTGTAAAAATTGCAGCAATCCTGGTTTTTAAAGCAGTTCCTATTGCATTTAATACACAATCAAAAGTACAGGGGAAAAAAAAAATGAAGGCACGGTCTTCAGAGATTTGTGACCTCAACGTTTCGTGGTCTTGCTCTCCATTTAAGTTTGTGTTCCAGTGTTATAATAATCGTCTCCAGTTTATTTTCCACCTCTCCCCTCTGCTTCCAGTCACCCCCATCTCTCCTCCTCCTCTTCTTCGCGCCCCCCCCCCCCCCCCCCCAACCATCACCTTGGTCATCGAGTATCTATCTACCTGTGCCTTGAAAATATTTAAATAGAATAAAAATATTTTCTGTTTTAATCTAATATTGACAAGCAGCTTACCTTCAAGTTTGTTAATCTATAAAATCTATGTCAGAGCTATCTAACTGGCTTGGATAGCCCAAAGTGCACTGGTCTTTTGAATAATTAATATTACCTGGTGGGCCCTCTGGCAGATCTGACTTGCCGCTAAAATTTGCAAGGATGTATACTTGGAGTTGTTTTTCCCAAATTATTTGAGAGCCTATCTGAAGTGGAGCTTCAAATAACATTATATTGATTCTGTATGATATCTTTTAGTTGAGAGACTAGTTTAGGCATATCATGAACAAGGTATAAAATGGATTATTTAAATGCATTTTGCATTTTTGAATAAGTGAGCAATGCATGAAGCTGCAACAAGTCAGTCAGGATGTCGCTGAATGGGTTATTTTTGCTTTTGAGTGCAAACTGAGATGTTGGACATACTTGGATTGTTTTCATTAGAATGTTAGAGGCTGAGGGGTGATAGAAGTGTTAGAGGCTGATAGAAGTATATCTAATTTTGATAGGCATGCAAAGGTTGGATAGTCAAATATTTTTGTCCAGGCTAGAAATGTCAAACACTAGAGGGCATATGTTTAAGGTGAAGGCGAGGAGGTTGAAATGAGCTGTGCGAGGCAAGTCTCCTTCCCCCCCGCCCCCCCAAAAAAAAGAGGGTTCTAGATGTCTGGAATGCTTGCCTGGAGAGGCAATTGAAGCAGACATGACAGCAAGAGGCATTTAATTAGATATGTGAACGGGCAGGGAACAGAGAGAATGATCACATGCAGACAGATGGCATTAGTTTGGAATGACCTAATGGTTGGTGCAGACGTGGTAGCCTGAAATGGCCTGTTCCTGTGCTATTCTGTTCAATGTTCTCTTACCATTTGACATTTAATTGCTCAATAACTCTGTCCTTTGATTTATTTTATCACTAGGTATTAATCAACAAATGAAAAATATTCAAGCTGCAGAAAAAGCATGAAGCTGACTTCTGTTCCCATCCACTTCCTTATTTAGGTTTATGCAGAAATGTTTTTGTTTCAGTTCTGTACTATTTTATACAAAGTTTCAGTGCTGAATTATCATTTACCTGAACGGTCAGGGCTAGTTTGATCTCTTGCATTTTGCATTAATTCATCATCCATCCCTACAGTAAACAGGTCCTTCGGCCCAACAAGTCCACAACAACCCTCCGAAGGATAACCCACCCAGACCCATTCCCCTACGGGCAATTTAGCGTGGCCAATTCTCCTAACCTGCACATCTTTGGACTGTGGGAGGAAACCGGAGCACCCGGAGGAAACCCACGCAGACGCTGGGAGAATGTGCAAACTCCACACACAGTTGCCCAAAGCTGGAATTGAACCTGGGTCCCTGGCATTGTGAAGCAGCAGTGCTAACCAGTGAGCCACTGAAGTGACTAGACTGTGAGGGCTAGTTTTGATTTTGTTTTCTGTAGATTAATCAAGGTATTGGTATGATCTATGAATGGACAACTTAATTTTCAAGTAAACAGGCAAGATATCAGAAAAAGAACATGGCTGTTTTAATGAGCTCACTAAATCTAAGTTAGTGGAATCCTCAACTGATTGGTGAGAAATTAAGTCAAATTTTGTTGGTCAGCGCGAGGGGAGCAAAAGCTAATTTTGGTCGATGAGGGTGGTGAACATTGTTTTAAAACAAAAATTGGATGGGTAGGCAGCCTCAAAGGCAGCAAAATAACTTGAGGGTCCAAAAATGCACAATTTGTGAATTGCATTGAATTGCAATCCTCCAACAATATTCAGGAATTTTTTTTTATAGTTTCCAATAATACACTGTAAATGAACAAGTTGACCTTTTTTATGAAATGGAGTAAAATTATTCCCTCAACAATTTGAGCCAATATTCAAAAGAAGGGAATTTGACCCATTCACTAACTAAATACAGAAGATAGTGTCACAGTGTAGGTAATTTTCAGTGTAACTTCCTAGAGGGAAGACCCTGAACTGAAACCAAGAAATTGTGTATCTCATGCAGGCTTCTTTTGTCAGCAGCTTCCAAACTTGCAATCTGTATCAGGGCAAAGGGCAGGAAATGTATGGGAATATTGCCATGTGCAAGTTCCTATCCAAGTCACAAAGTATTCCAACTTGGAACTACAGGTAGTTCTCTTATAGCACCATAGTTGTGTTCCCATGCAATGTCATGTTATAGAAAATCATGCAAGAGAAATAATGGGGCTTTTGGGAAAAACAGTTGGGGTGAACTACCAAAAATACCAGTAAAAGTCGAAACAAAAATAGTTCGCCTTATACAAATGATAGCACAGTCTAAGTAAATTTTGACCTGTTGTATGGTAACGTATAGTGCAATTAATTAGGATCTTCAACTGATTACTATCGATTGGCATCTGTACCTGCTGCCTGCACTACATTCTAGCCAGTCTTCTGATCCTATTCAATGGTAACACTGCACAAGGCAGATCCCAGAATGAAAACTGCCTGAGTAGAATAAGGGCTGAATTATAAATTTCTTCACAGTGTCAGTTTAGTCAGATTTTTTGGAGGATTTCACGTTGTGGAGCTTGGGGATATCACAATTTTACAAAACCCACCTGATTTATTACCTACCACACCCTTTGCTGCCCCTCTCTCACATTCAGTACCATCATAACATGTGCTATTTCCAAAACAACTCACCACTTCCTGGATATCCCAGAATTGACCAACATCCACTTCTGTAAGAAGCAATTGTGCACTTAGATAAGTGCTGTCATTCTGGTGTTGCCCTGCATGGTTCCTGACATTGGCCCTGGACATGGCAGGCAATAGAAAGTTGGTGCTTCCGTTTGTGGGCAGATGCTGCTGATGGGGATGGAGTGGTGCAGAGGCAGGACATCTTTTTTTCCCAGGCCAACAGGATGCCATTCTACTGGAACTATGCCAATCTGGATCAGTGCGTTTCAACCATCTGAAAGAATGCCCAGAATGTAGGAAGAAGATCAATGACCACCTTCACTCAGTAGTGAAAGCCCTCTCTCCACCCCCCCCTTTCCTTCCCCCCCCCCTCTCTCCTCCCCCTCCCCTGCCTCTTTCCTCCCCCCCCCCCCTTTCCTCCCTCTCCTCCCCCCCTTCTCTCCTCTTTCCCCCCCCTCTCTCCTCTTTCCCCCCCCTCTCTCCTCTTTCCCCCCCCTCTCTCCTCTTTCCCCCCCCTCTCTCCTCTTTCCCCCCCCTCTCTCCTCTTTCCCCCCCCTCTCTCCTCTTTCCCCCCCCTCTCTCCTCTTTCCCCCCCCTCTCTCCTCTTTCCCCCCCCTCTCTCCTCTTTCCCCCCCCTCTCTCCTCTTTCCCCCCCCTCTCTCCTCTTTCCCCCCCCTCTCTCCTCTTTCCCCCCCCTCTCTCCTCTTTCCCCCCCCTCTCTCCTCTTTCCCCCCCCTCTCTCCTCTTTCCCCCCCCTCTCTCCTCTTTCCCCCCCCTCTCTCCTCTTTCCCCCCCCTCTCTCCTCTTTCCCCCCCCTCTCTCCTCTTTCCCCCCCCTCTCTCCTCTTTCCCCCCCCTCTCTCCTCTTTCCCCCCCCTCTCTCCTCTTTCCCCCCCCCTCTCTCCTCTTTCCCCCCCTCTCTCCTCTTTCCCCCCCTCTCTCCTCTTTCCCCCCTCTCTCCTCACCCCACCCCTCTCCTCCCTCCCCCCCCCCCTCCTCCCTTGCCCCACCCCTCTCTTCTTTCCCCCCCCCCCCCCCTCTTTCCCCTCTCTTCTCCCCCCCCCCCCCCCTCTCTCCCCCAGTCATTTCCTGGAACACCATCTTCACTCCCTCATCCTCGCTAACATCTGATCCTGACTAACCCTGTATCTCATCCCCACAGGCTGTCTCCACACAGGCACCAAAAGTAACATTGTGCCGCCTGCCTTTCTCTACCTCACCCACTATGTGCAAAGTTCCCTGACTCTGGCCACCCTGTGCAGCTGACTGACTATGGCCAGACCCCTGTTCTGGTATTTTTTTTTGCAGTTAGTTACCATAGTGATTAGTCACTAAAACAGATTCATGTGAGCCTGCAGATATTCTCTAACATCGAAACATAGTTTTAAAAAAGGAAACCAGTTAATACAAAAAACAAATCCAAGTTTCAATCTACTCCTCAACACCTTGTACTGTTAGTCAATCCCAGTGAAATTTCACTCTTATCTCCACTTTGAAGTTTTTAAATCAACAGAATGCTCCTAGCTTCTTGTCCTCAGGTTGTAGCGACATTTTCATGATGCATTTCCAAGTTCACTAGCACAATCATTTCACAACACCTTTCAGGAAGCTCTTCATGAGAGCGCACAACCCAACTGGTCACGTGATGCCGATGTGGAGTCCACTCCGCGTTCCACAATGCCTAGTGCCAGGGATGAGAATCACTTAACAGAACGGGAATTTGCTTTATCAAAAAAGTCGACAATTCGCAAATTGCATTTAATAAACGAGTGTTATAGGAGATCTACCTATGTATTGTTCGTTCTTATCATTGGGTCAGAATGATGAAACTGTCTTCTTAGCAACTAACTACAATCCAAAATTGCAGTACTTCAAGAAGGCAGGTAACCACTCTTATCAGGGCATGAGAATAGGTAATACAAGGTAGTGAGTTGCACCAGCATTCTGTGAATAATTTTTTTCAAAGACGAGAACTGTTGACAACTGACATTGTATACAGCTGCTATGAGTTAAATTTAAAAAATTCATTCAGCACATAGATCATAATCAAACAGCACAAAAACAGATCCTTCAGTCCAGCCAGTTCATGCCATAGATAAGGTGAAGATTAGATTAGATTAGATTCTGTACAGTATGGAAACAGGCCCTTCGGCCTAGTAAGTCCACACTGACCCTCCAAAGAGTGACCCACCCAGACCCAGTCCCATACCCTCTGACTAATGCACTCGACCTCTGACTAATACACTGAACACTATGGGCAATTTAGCATGCACATTCACCTGACCTGCACATCTTTGGATTGTGGGAGGAAATCCTTGCAAACACAGGGAGAACGTGTAAACTCCACACAGTTGCCCGAGACTGGAATCGAACCCAGGTCCCTGGCACTCTGAGGCAGCAGTGCTAACCGCTGAGCCACCTCCTGTAAATGAAGGAGGCATGTAGATTTGGCATTATCTTGTTCCTAAGCATAGCCACCTGTTTTTATTAACATATCCTTATCTGGTAGCGAGTATGCCATTTTTGTACTTCGGTGTCTTGCAATATTAAACTTCCAAAAATAAAAATAAAATTGCTTAAATTGTGAAAACTGAGTAACCAGTTTTCTTTCTTGCTTAATGAAATATGATACTGGCATTGTTTTGAAATATGGATGTTGAATCAGTGCCAAGTCCTGGTTGACTGCTGGCAGATGAGAGGCATAAAGGGGAGAAACAAGATGGGTATAAAGGTAAATCATGATACAAAAATAACTAAATTCTGAACCAGCAAATGAGTTTTAAAGGAGAGAAATGGAAAATCTTAATGTAAAAAATTGAAATCTGACCATCAATGCAAGGATGAAGGCCCAATGCTACTATTAAAACATATGCTGCTGTAAGAAAGAGCCTTAGTTAATGCAATGCAGGGAGTCCCTAATTTACGAACATTTGACTTCAGAACGCAATCTCATGCCAGGGTGAAGTTTTGAAGATCTAACATAGTTATTTACTTATGGCTGTTACGTCTTTCTGCATTGTGTTCTGACCTGCGCACAAATTGACTTGTGAATGGACTCCAGGATGGAACAGATTTGTGAGCCCAGGGTTGCCTATAGTTTTTTCTCCATACCTGTTGAGCACTTTACAGTGGGAAATCCTGAAGTGTTTTTCACATTAGATGTTGTAGATCTAATCAAAAACAGGATAGGAATACCAGTGTGCAGTGTAAATTTGGGAAAGCCATGAAGCGATCTCTAATTCAATTGTGAAATTAAGGGTGGAATTAGTTACTTTGTTCTGTGTTCACTATTTACTGTGTTGCATACGCTAGCTTTAGAAATAATTTAGTGCACTTGTTAATCCAATCTTTTGGAGCAGTTATTGTCAGCATTACTAAAGATGGGGCAACTAATAAGTAGCAAATACAGAAAAAATTGAGGCCATTGATTGCTCGGTATCTTGGTTCCCATCATGATTTGGAATCCACACTGCAACAACAAATTAGATCACAGCTCTGCACTTGTACAACGTTCAGTCATGGATGGTGGTGAACAATTAACCAAAGGTAGTTTTGACAAATATTCCTTTCCTGATGATGGAGGAGCCTAGCAAAAGAAAATGTGAAGCATTTACATCTTTATTCAGAAATGCCAAGTGGATTATCTATCTTGGTCTGTCTTGAGGTTCTCAGAATCTGATGCGAGACTTCAACTAATTCATATCAAAGGTAACAAAAGGACAAAGGCATCGGATGCTGCAAAGGCTTGAGCCCTGGCAGCATTCCATCTGAAGTTCTGAAGATTTGAACTCCAGAACGAAGTGTGATCCTAGGCAGTAGAGCTGCAACACTGGCATTGACATGACAATTTTTAAAAAATAGCCAGGGTACGACCAGTCTACAGAAAGCAAAACAAATCCAATTCAAGCAATTATCATCCAATCAGTCTATCCTCTCATCAGCAAAATGATGGAAAGTGTTGTCAATTGTTATCAAGCAACAATTGCTGAGCAGTAATTTGTTCTTTGATATTCAATTTGAATCCTGCCTGGGCCGTTCAGCTCTGGACCTTAGTAAAACTTTGGTTAAAACATAGTCAAAAGAGCTGAGTTTAAGGATTGGTGAGAATACTTTAACATCAAATTAATGTTTGACTGAGTATGACATCGAAGCTGAGCGTAAATGGTTATTGGCATTCTGCAAAAGCTATCCACTGGCTGGAGTCCTATCAAGTATAGTGGAGGTTTTTTGTTGGTCAATTATCTCCATTTTAGAATATTGCTACAAGAGTTTCGCATGTTGTAGGAGTGTCCTAGCCTCCATACTATTTGCACTTCTGTACACTGGAGCAATTCATGTAGATGTACAGAGGAACCTCGATTATCCGGCATTCAGTTAACCAAATTTCAGATTATCCAAACAAGATCACAAGGTCTTGATGCTTGGCTAACTATATTATCTGGCCTTCAATTAACGGAACAAAATGCTCCCTGCCTGTGTCCTTCGGATAATCGTGGTTCCTCTGTACACTGATGCTTGGGCAATATTCAGACTTGAGCTGTTAAGTTGGCAAGTGTAATTGTTGCCACAGATGTGCCATGCACTAGCCATTTTAGTAACCAGAGAGAATCTAACTATTACTCTTCGCATTTAGTGATATTGCCATTTCTAAGTCTTTTATAATCAAACTCTTGAAGGTTAGTATACCAAAAAACTGAACTGAACAAGCCATATAAATGCTGGGCCAATATGGCTCCTTCAAGGGGAAGTCATGCCAGACAAATCTGCTAATCTTTTTAGGAAGTAATGAGCAGTTAGACAAAAGAAAGCCAGTAGATGTGAACTGGTTAGATTTGCAGAAGACCTTTGACAAGGTGCTACATGGAGACTGCCAGTTAAAATAAGAGCTCATGTTATTAGGGGTAAGGTATTGGCATGCTGATTGAGGTCTTTTCCAGGATGGCGACCAGTATATTGTGGAGATCCACAGGGTCAGTGTTTGGTCCACAAATTCATGTTATACATTAACAACTTGAATGAAGGGACTGTGAGGGTGTTTTTGCAAAGTTTGCAGATGTCATAAAGATAGGTGGAGGAACAGGTACTGTTGAGGCAGGGCCGGCTGTAGCAGGATTTTGGGCACAGTGGGAGAATCAGCACCAAAGTGGCAGATGGAATGGTGTGGGGAAGTGTGAGGTTCTGCACTTTGGGAAGAACCGTGACATAGAATATTTTCTAAATGAGGAAAGACTTCAGAAATCTAAAGCACAAAGGAACTTGGAAGTCCTAGTTTGGGATTCTATTAAGGTTAACATAATTGGTAGTTAAAAAAGAAAGTGAGGACCGCAGATGCTGGAGTGTCAGATTCGAAAATTGTGGCTCTGCAAAGGCACATGAGGTCAGGCAGCATCCAAGGAACAGGAGAGTTGATGCTTTGGGCATAAGCCCTTAATCACGAATGGGGTGGGAGGGGGGCTGAGATAAACAGGGTGGGGCTTGGGAGGTAGCTGGAAGGGCGATAGGTCGATGCAGGTGTGGGGTGATTGTGCTAAGTCAGTGGGGATGGTGGAGCAGATAGATGGAAAAGACGATGGGCAGGTCAAGAAGACAGTGTTGAGTTGGAGGGTTGAATCTGGGATGAGGTGGGCAGGAGGGGAGATTTGGAAACTAGTGGTGGTTAGAACCATTAAGTGCATTGTTAGCATTCATTTCAAGGGGGTTTGAGTGGAAGAGCAGAGGTGTCCTCCTGAAGCTATATAAGGTTCTGGTCAGACCACACGTGGAATATTACGAGCAGTTTTGCACAATGTATCTAAGGATGGATGTGCTGGCATTTAAGGGTCCAGAGGAAGTTAATAAGAACTACCTTGGGGATGAAATGTTTGTCATATGAGGAACAGTTGAGGACTCTAGATCTGTACTTGGAGCTTAGAAGGGCGAATCTCATGGAAACTCATTTGAATACTGTGGGGCTTAGAGAGCACGGATGTGGGCAAGATGATTCCACTCGTCGGAGAGACTAGGACCAGAGGGCACAGTCTGACTGAAGGGATGACCTTTTAGAACTGACATGAATTTCTTCAACCAGAGGGTGGTGAATCAGTGGATCTCATTGCCACAGAAGGCTGTGAAGGCCAAGTTATTGAATGTACTTTGGAGGTAGAGAAGTTCTTAATTATTAAGGGGATAAAAGGTTGCAGGGAGAATGGGGTTGAGTAACATATCAGCTTTGATCAAATGATGGAGCAGACTTAATGGGCTGAATGGCCTAACTCTGCTGCTATACCTTATGGTTAAACGAGTGGGACAGAGGATAAGAGATGGCTGGGGAATTGCTTGCCTCCCCCATTCCCATAATCTGTCAACCACTTACAAGGTAGAAGGCAGACGTGCAATGGGATATTCTCCACTTACTTGGATGAGTGAAACTCCAACAGATTTGAAGTTTGACAGAACCCAGGATTCAGCAGGCACCGTTATTGCTCCCAACAGCTTGCTTTCTCTTTTTTTTTTACTTTTTACTTTTTAAAAAATTCTTTTTGTTTTCATTTCCTTAAAGTCAAGAGAGTGGTAGGTGAAGGAGGTGGCCTCTGGTGACAGCAGCAGCAATGCCAGGACAAGCCAGACACTGTTACAACCCAGTATGGGGTCTTCTGTTGAGCGAGGAGTCGGTCCTCTACTGGCTTACCCAACTTGGGCATTCAGGCTGGGCCAAGCTCTAGGTCTGCAACTAGGCTTGGGTGTCTGAAAGAGCAGAAGCATCAGTGAAAGGGCTGGATGGCGGATCGGTGACACTATCTGGTGGAGTGTCAGATGGGGAGCAGAGGCTTCTTCCAGCCCAGCAATGAAGCGGCTTGCAGCAGCCTGACATGGTCTTTGGTGGAGGCTTCTGGCCTAGCATGTCAGTGGGCTGATATGGTAGTCTCGATGTGGTATTCTCATCCTGGAATGGCAGTCTGATTCTGTCTGCAGCTTTAAGGTATTCCATCGTTCCTTAATTAGCTTTCCTCGAGCCCAGGAGCCATTAGCTGAAATGTAACGAACTTTGTCTTTAATTTTACAGAAGTCCTCAGGTTACGAACGAGGTCTGTTTTTCTTTTCATTATTTGTAAGCCGAATTTGTGTGTAAGTCAGAACAGATATGGGCTAGTTATTCCGTCCATTCGTTAGGATGAACCATTGTACGTAACTTGGAATTTTAAAAATAATTTTTCAAAATGAGAAGCTGGAGTTTGGTTTGTTAGTCGGGTGTTTGTAACCTGCGGACTTCCTGTACTTTATTATGATGTATGACTTCTGTCATTTATATAGTGTGGTCACCTAAAGCTTCTAACTCTTTCATATAAATGTATATGTGATAAATTTCTATTTTATCAATTCAAATTTTCACTCATGACTATAGCACATGGCAACTGTAGTATATCATCTAAGAGACACTGTGCATCTTAGTAGACAGCACTTCAAAGTGTGTGACTTATGCCATTTAGAAGGGCAGGTGCATGGAATTTTACTACCACGCCCCTCATAACGCCAGGTTATCATCCAACAGGTTTAATTGGAAGCACTAGCTTTTGGAGCACTGCTCCTTAGCCACCAGGATACGTGAACATCAACTAGCCACAAAACGATATGACCCACTCTCACTAGTATCTTTACTTACAATTGAGGAAGGACACCACTTCGACTGGGGCAACACATACATCCTAGGACAAGCCAAACAGAGAGACATGAGAATTCTAGAAGCGTGGCACTACAACCGGAACTCTATCGACAAACACATTGACTTGAATCCCATTGAAGGTGGTCGGCTTGGACTGAAGGGTCTGTTTCCATCCTGTACAAATCTATGACTATGACCATCCCCTGAGAAAAACAACAGGAAATGGTATCACCAACCCAAGGAAACGTAAACACACATAAAAAGCGGGCCATACCACCAGTGCTTCACCAAGGCTCACTGATGTTACCTAGTATGGTGACAAAACGCCTGAAATGAACCTTCCAGCTCAGCGAGCAAACTTACATTCAGTGTCACCCACATTGTGTGAAAGAATGGAAAATTGATAAACTTGCATTCATGCAGCAGAGAAACATCTCGATGCCTCAGTGTGTTAAAAAATAACATATACCTGTCTTTAAATGTGAGACTCCTATGTGCTCTTAGTACAAATGTGAATGCAGTAGCTCCACAAATTCTAGTATAAGAATTACTTAGAAATAGATGAAATCTAATTTTTGGCCTGCAGGGGCCTGACCATTTTAAATCATTTCAAGGTAGTAATTGTAGACAAATCCTGCTCGAACTGTTAAATAGTTTTTGATTAAGTCTGAAAAATAAATTAAAATGTGATGAGGCTAGCAGAATGAATGCTAAGAAAACATGCAAGTAATTTTCCTCAATTTTTTTGTGAAGGGCAGTTTCATCATTCCCTGTTTGTACCGCATAATATGTAAACTTCCATGAGGTGGCTTGGGTCCAGACAGACTGAGTCCCTTTTGCTAAAATCTCTGCACCTTGAGTCTAGATAAGACTTGGAAAAAAAATTACGGGCATTTGCTGCAAACTGCTTGCAGGTCTTGAGATGATCTCTGTTAACATGTTATCTGGTTCATCGAAGAATTAGAGGAAAGTTTGCAGCATTGGGAAACAGGAAGAAGAGAAAATCTGTATCAAAATGAGGTGCTTAAGAAGGATTGTGTGGCCTCTGAGAAAATAACTTGCTAAGTGTACTAAAGGAGGCTGGGAGGACAAGAGTACTTCTGAATAATATCAAAAAATGACAAATTGAGTTTTTTTGAATATGTTGGATTCATGCAGAAGCATTAAAGTGCCTGATCACGACTAGAAAGATAAGCAGAGGGGCAAGGCATTTGAGCAAGTTCCATAGAAGAGACTTATCTCAGGTAGAAGATTGTGGAGTTGAGGGCGAATTACTGACATGGCCAAGAAATTGGTTGAGTAGTAGGCAGGAGAAACTAATGATGGTAGGTACTCAAATTGGCAACAAGTGACCAGTGGTGTGTCTCAAGGATCTGTTAATGCCTCGATTACTCACATTAAAGATTTGGGTAATGACATAGAAAGTAATATTCAATGGGTTGATGATGTAAAGTTAATGTGATATAGTCAGGAATATAATCCATTTTAATCCTTTAACATTACAATCTTGTCTACTCTTTGAATTATGAATTAGAAATGGTAAATTTGGATGAGGATGGACTACCTAGAAATTTTAGAACTCAAAGCCATAATAACTTCTCCCTTGTTTGTAAAGTGAGCAACAAATGCCAGTAAGTTTGTTTTTGTGAACAAGTTGGTCTTTACTATTGATTTATCGTTACTCCAAGCAAAATTTGCTTATTTTCAGTGGTGCTGTCCATTTTATAGGTGCCATCCCACTAATCTTTTATATCTAAAACTTTTAACTTAATATATTCTTTTGTTGGTATGATTTTACTGTTTGTTCTGCAAAACATAAAATGGTTTAATATTTTTATGCAGTTGTTAATGATCTATTGTGGCATGTTTTATTGCAATATGTGGCAGATTTAGCTGGACTGTTTTGTACTGTTGTTGCTTTTTGATGTGCTGTTTCATTAATCTGCCTTGGCAAAAGGCTTCCGATAAGTTCTTGTATGAAGTCAAGTTGCTTGAAGCAAACTATGTAAGATTGAACTATGAATATGCAAGAAAATGTTTTCCAGCCTGTTTGACTATCTCCACCTGCTTAGTCAAGTTTGTATCATTGGATATTTTTGCTTGCTGTCATACTTGCCTTCTTTCCAAAATTTGGCCAAAATTCAATTTTAGTCCAGTATTTTAAATTTATTCGAACTTAACCAAGTACTTTCAAAGTAATCCACTAATAGATTTTTTTTTGCATCAGGATGAAAACAGTATTGAATTAAATGGCAAGTATTTTGGGTAATCTTTTTGTTCCATCTCTGTCCCCATCAGGCTACATAGTTGGGGGAAAAATACTAAAGAGGCTGCAAGTCTGAAATAACAACAAATTGGAAATTAGTTTTTGAATGAGAAATTAACTTAAAATTTTGTTTTAGTCCATATCAAATAGATGATGAAGAGTTAGTGATGAATTTGAACATCTCCGTTGTCTGTAAATATTGCCCTGATCTTCCAGTTATTACTTTTCTAATTTTACCACTACACTTGATTTGTATGTTGAGGAGTCCTAGTTCCAGTGAAACTCAGTACAAAGTCAAAAGAACAGACTTATCTTTCTGTTGAAATTTTGCACTCTGCTGGGTTTAATGTTGGATTTGTTGATTTAAATTTTATACAGCTCCTATTCTGATTTAACATCATTTACTAGGAATGGGGTGTGACTTTATCAGATCCACTGCTTTCCTTCAAGTCAAGTTCAACTTATGCACTTTGCACAGGGGTGATGTAAAGTTCGTGGCAGGAAATTTCTTCAGGTGCTTTCACATGGTTTGTTGTTTGTAGTCCAAAGAGAACAGTATTTATTTTTGCTTTTATGTTTGCATCATTGTCACTGACACGTGAAGTCATAAATGTTGTATTGATCGTCTTGGTGACTTGAGACCATGTATCCATCGTGACTTTTGTAAGCCAAAATGCCGGAAGACTTAAGAATGCTATTGATTATCCAAACATGGGGATATTTATGTAATAGAGTTCAAAGCTTAGTTCAGTCGATTGCACTATTATTTTAAATTATTTCCAACTGCATATCCCTACCTTAGTGCTCCTTGTGTTTCAGGTTAAAGGTTGACCGCTTCTAGTGTGATTTAACTGACCCCCTGGGTTTGGCAATTGAAATGCTAAAGTGGAGGGGGGCCATGCAGAAATCCAGTAGTTCTGCCAATTACCTGATTTAAAAAGTCTGCTTGCTGATGTTGGGCAATTGAAAGTCCTTGGCTAGCTCTGGACAATATTTCATTCACAGTTCGCTAATCAATTTTTTTAAAGAAGTTAAATACTGTGTGTATTATAGGATGCCTTGCCCCTTTTGTCCGACTTGAATGAATAAGTGTGGTAAATGGCTACTTTTCTACAGTCTTGCTTTCTTTAAAGGGTGCAAGCTGTTTTATACTGTATCCTGTCAAGTACCATTGTCTTCAAGCATTCAGCCTTAATTTGCTTGATTAAGGTTTTTACTTAAAGCAATTCTGTTCATGTATGGGCATGGAAATCAACCCTTCACTTGAATGTGTTGATGACTTTTTAAGGTTATGAGTAGTGTAGCTCCCAATTAGATATTGAAAACTTGGTTTGATAAAAACAGTTCTTTGATCAGAGTATCGTCTCCCTCCGGCCTCTGTTTTTCTCTAACTTGAGGAACACAAGCCCTGTTACACTTAACTGAGTTGACTTACTGAACATTGATCATAGATGGCTTATTGAACATTTCGAATGGACTACCTAAATCCCCAAGGAAAGTTTCAGATAGGATAGTGAAAGTGTTTGGTATGCTTTCCTATAATGGTCAGAGTATTGAGTACAGGAATTGGGAGGACATGTTGTGGCTGTACAGGATGTTGGTTAGACCACTGTTGGAATATTGTGTGCAGTTCTGGTCTCCTTCCTATCGGAAAGATGTTTTGAAACTTGAAAGGGTTCAGAAAAGATTTACAAGGATATTGCCAGAGTTGGAGGATTTGAGCTACAGGGAGAGGCTCAACAGGCTGGGGCTGTTTTCCCTGGAGCGTTGAAGGCTGAGGGGTGATCTTATAGAGGTTTATAAAATCATGAGGGACATTGCTAAGATAAATAGACAAAGCCTTTTCCCTGGGGTGATGGAGTCTAGAACTAGAGGGAATAGGTTTCGGGTGAGATGGGAAAAAATATGAAAGAGACCTAAGGGGCTACTTTTTCGCTCAGAGGGTAGTATGTGGAGTTATTTTTGATTTTGACAAGAATTTCATGTAACATTCAGGTATCACCCCCCTGCACTCCCGGTAGTGTTTATACTTAAGCTCACCGCTTCAGCCAAAGCTTCTATTTGATCTGTTGTACTTTGTCAGCTCTCCTTTCTCAGCAGTGTCCTTGTAAATCCCAATAGGTCCCAATGGGTTCTCTTGCAACTTCAAGCAAACTGCACAACGGTATCCCACCTTGTAGTAATGGGAACATAATGATGGTATTTTGCCATCAATTGCATTCAGCCTCCCCTTTCTGGCCTGAGGACCTGGGCACTGTCAGCAGCCTTTTCCCATCTCTGGTTAGCTGCCTGTCTTTTACTTTGCCCCTTCTATCTATCTTATGTTTGTGGGGGTGACAGAAAAAGCATCTGAATTTGTGGATCAGCATGTAATTTGTCAACCATGTCAATGCTTATCTGATGGTGTGCAATCATCTGGTTCTCTTGAGTTCTTACTAATAGAGGCAGTGGAATTTTAAACTTTGATAGTTAATTCAGAGCGTCTTCACCTTTTATCTGCATTCAGTTGTCTTAAATTATTTTTCTTTACGATCTCAAATTCCATACAGGTCTTTCCAGGCTGCTTCGGAAAATGCTGAAATGTATGCCTATGAGTCTTGGGGCCAACTCTTATCAAGGGTCCAAAAACAGAAATTGCTGGAAAAGCTCAGCAGGTCTGGCAGCATTCTGTGCAGGGAAATCAGATCTGAGGAATGGGCACTCGACCTGAAATGTTAACTGTGATTTCTCTGCACAGATGCTGCCAGATCTGTTGAGCTGCTTCAACAATTTTTGTTTTTGTTTCTGATTTCAAGCCTCTGCAGTTCTTTTGGTTATCTTAACAAGGGTAACATTTTTGGTACCTCATAATCTGTAGAAGCCTTATTAGAAAGCTAGAGCAAGACTGGATGCTTAACATCCAGGTTTTTATATGGCTTTTAGTAGAAAGAGTGGATTAAAAAAGAAAGGTAGTACCATTGCCCTTGAAAAAGATGCAATTCCTGAATTAGAATCTGTATGGCTCAATGTGAGAAACAGGAAAGAAGCAGTGACCTTGTTGGCTATTTATTATATGCCTGCAAATAACAGATGACGTAGAAGAGAGTATGTGTAGGCAAATTATGGCAATCTGCAGGGCAAGTTGGGTTGACTTCAAATCTGCTAAGATAGCCAAGAGTGTGGGACAAGGCAGGGGATAACTTTCTGCAGTGTTTACAAGAAAACTTTCTGGAACAGTACGTTTCCAGTGCTATCAGAAAGGATGCTGGATCTGGTCCGAGGTCATGAGGCAGGCCAAGTGTAGAAAATCACGAGTTGGTATGTCAGTAAGTAGAGGTCATGATTTCCAGACTATCTACAAAAGAGGTAGGTGTGAGATGAGAAACTACTTTACTCAGTTGTCAGGATTTGGAATGCATTGTCTAGGTGAGTGATAGAGGTGGATTCCAAGAGAGTTTGATGTATATTTCAAACTCTTTCAAGAGAGTTGGATATATATTTGAAAATGATGGATTTGGAGGACTACGGAGATAGGGCGGGCGAGCAAGTCTAGTTGGATTGCTCTTTCAGGAGCTGGTCCAGATAGGTTGAATGGCTCTTTGTAAAATTCTATAATTCCAATAGTAAGCCGAATGAGCGTGACCTGTTGACCTGTTTTGCAAGAACAAAATCCAGTTGTCTTTTGGTAAACCTCATCTGTTTGTATATTTTTTCAAAAGAAATCAAACTCTTCTATGTTCCTTTCAAACTTCAGGAGGGCATGTATAAATTTAAATATTACCCCATTTATCCTTGGATTGGACTCTGATCCTTCCTCGTTAGAATGTTCCTGAGTCTGAGATCTCATTTGCGTTCTAGTAAACAGTTGCAATGGTATTCTGCCTTCTTTCCTTGCACCTCTGTCCTGAATGTCTTTTTTCTTTTCCCTTTCCTTTTGTTTAAAAAGCAATTTAAAATTGGAGAACTCAATGTTGAGTCTTCTGGACTGTAGGTTGCCCAGGTGGAGGATGAGATGTTCCTCCAAGTTGTGGTCTGATTTGTTGTGGTAATGGAGGAGGCCAAGGAGGTTATGTCAGAAAGCAAGTGGGAAGGGGGATTAAAGTAGGCAACCTATCACTTTCATCCCCACCTCCATCCACCTATTGTACTCTTGGCTACCTTCTCCACAGCCCCACCCCCCTCCCATTTAACACTCCATCCCGGATGCTCCCTGCCTTCATTCCTGATGAAGGGCTCTTGCCCGAAACATCAATTTTCTTGCTCCTTGGATGCTGCCTGACCTGCTGTGCTTTTCCAGCACCACTCTCATCTAGACTCTGATTTCGAGCATCTATAGTCTTCACTTTTTTGCCTAGTAACTGGGAGGTCAGGTCAGCCCCTGCAGGCCCGGCTGACATGCTTGGTGAAGTATTCCCTTAGTTTACAGATTTGCAAGGATGTTGCCAGGGTTGGAGGATTTGAGCTATCAGGAGAGGCTGAGTAGGCTGTGGCTGTTTTCCCTGGAGCATTTGGGCTGAGGGGTTACCTCATAGAGGTTTATAAAATCATAAGGGGCATGGATAGGATAAATAGACAAAGTCATTTCCCTGAGGTGGGGAGTGTCCAGAACTTGAGGCCAACGGTTTCGGGTGAGAGGGGAAAGATTAAAAAAAAGGATCGAAGGGGCAACCTTTTCTACACAGAGGGTGGTCTATGTATGGAATGAGCTGCTGGAGGAATTGGTGGAGGCTGATACAATTGCAGCATTTAAAAGGCATCTGGATGTGTATATGAATAGGAAGGGTTTGGAAGGATATGGGTCAAGTGCTGGCAAATGGGACTAGATTGGGTTGGGATATCTGGTCAGCCTGGACGAGTTGGACCGAAGGGTCTGTTTACATGTTATACATCTGATTCTGTCTGATGTCTTTTGACCTTCCCCAGTTGATGATATCTCTCTCCCACTTAAATGTTTTCATTGTCAATATCCATTCAGCTCCTAGTTTTGTTCTATGACTAAGACTGGAGGAGTGTATTGTCTGTCTTTAGACTGATTACTGCACAGGTGACAATATTAATTGTTTTATTTGGTACCCAATATGTCCAATTGTATGCATTCTTTATAATAGGACTACAAAGGAAAGGGCACACATCTTTAATAAGCAAAGTGATATTAGTTTGCTTTATTATAAAACAAAGCATTTAATAATGATGCAGAACTGGTTGTTGTAGTTTTAAATACAAAAGTATAAACACCTCACCAGATGATTCTAAAATATAAACATCTGCATGCATCAAGCAAAGGGAGGAGAAAAAAAAATCTCCAGAGATTCACTTTGAGCGGAACAAAACACTTCTGGCAAATATCTTGGTTCTTCCTAGTCAACCTCTTCTGCACCCCATCCAGTGCCAATGCATCCTTTCTCAAGTAGGGAAACCAAAATTGTACACAGTATTCCAAGTGTGGCCTCACCAGCACCCAATATACTGCTGTAGCACAACCTCCCTATTTTTAAACTTCATCTGTAGCAACAAAGGACAGCACTTATTTGTCTGCTGCACCCACAAACAAAAGTTTTGTGATTCATGCACAAGGATATCCAGGTCCCGCTGCACTGAAGCATGCTGTAATTTTTCACAATTTAAATAATAGCCCACTTTGCTGTTATTTCTTCCAAGATGGATGACCTCATGTTTACCAACACTGTACAGGTATCAGCCCTTTATCTGAAATCCGAAAAGCTCTGAAATCTCAAGGTTTCTTTGTGAAAGTTTTTTTCTCATTAACAAGGTTGTTTGGCATGCAAACAGTTAACCTAACTCCCCACCCACTCGATGCATGTCACTCAGATGCAACTTGCGCGGGGTGCGTGGCCCAGCTCTGGCTGGTCTCAATTCTGTCTCAGGACCCATTTTACTCAGTGAGTCTGTTGTTAGGGAAGATTTTAAAAGAATTTCACCATCAAACTGTCACCTATTCTGAAATTAGAAACATTCTGAATTCCGAAAACCAGCTGGCCCCGAGCATTTCTGATAAAGGATTGTGCACCTGTACTTGATGTGCCAGACCCTTGCTCGCTCACTCAACCTGTCGCTGTCCCTCTGCAGACTCTGTCCTCTGCGCACTTTGCTCTACCACTGATCTTGGTGTCAACTGCGAACTTTGACACCCTACACTTGGTCCCTAACTCTAAATTATCTTTGTAAATTGTAAACAGTTGCGGTCCAGAGGGAAACCAGTAGCCCCTGAACCCCAACCAGAAAAATACCCATTTATCTCCACTCTTTGATTTCTGTTAGTTAACTAATATTCTGTCCAATCTAGTGCATTGCATTATGAGTAATCTTATGCAGTAGCCTTTTGTGCGGTACTTTGTTGAACACTTTCTGTAAATCCAGATAAGTCACATCCATTGGTTGTCTGTTGTCCACCATGCTCATAATGTCTTCAAAGAATTCCAGTAAATTAGTTAAGCGTCACAGCCCTCCGAGAAATTCCTCTTCATCTGCCTTAAATGTATGATCCCTTATTCTGAGATTATGCCCACTGATCCCAGTCTCCTCCATAAGGGGGAACAACCTTTCTACATCGACCCTGTCAAGTCCCCCGAAGAATCTTGTAATTTCTTCTATATTTTGATAAATTCAGACTCTATCTCTCAAGCCAGTCCTTCCAGACCTGATATTAGCAAAGCAAACCTTCTCTGAACTGCTGCCAATGCCACTTTATCTTTCCCAAGATAAGGGGCCCATAACCTGTTCACCTTATTCCAACTGTGGTTTCATTAGTTTCTTGTGATGTTTTCGAAAAACCACCTCCTTTAATACTTCCTTTGAAATAAAGATCAACATCCCATTTGCCTTACTTATTACACACAATTTGGCTGCTAGATTTTTATGATTCATGGACGTGTACTCCTAGGTCCTTCTGTTCTGTAGCTTCCTACTGTTTTTCTCCATTCTAATATATTCAGCTCCTCAATACTTGCCAAAGTGCATAACCTGTCATTTCCCCACATTATATTCCATCTGCTAAGTAATAGATCCTAAACATCAGTAAAAGTTTGAATTTGTGCCAGAGTAGAATTAGAGTTCGTCAATATCCTCTAAATCTCAGCAGCATTCAATTTAACCCAACAAGGAAATCATTAATTTCCCAGCTGTAAACAAAAAGCAATAGCATTAAATGTACCTTATGAAGACTAGTGAGGACACAACTCGTGTTCACAAAGCTGGAATATTAGAAACAAGCTGTTGCAATCCCTTCTTACTGTATTTAATATCTCCATCTGAATTTAAAATTAATTGTTGACATAATGTTTGTTATAAAACCCACTAACTACCATGTTTTTCCCCATATATTTGGTCCTCCTGTATCTGCAGCCTGTAGTGAGAAATATCACATAATTTGCACATCCTCCATTACATCAGTGATTTAAAGTTTACCTAACTCTACATTAACTGAGAGCTCCTTTTGACTGGTTTGAAACCGTTGTCTACCGTAGCAGCTTCTTTTGTACTTGCAACCTGCCTCTCTCCCTGATATCGTCCCATTTCCTCCTACCTTGCAACCTCCATTCTGTCCTCCGCACCCCCTTGTTACCTTCCTGACTCCTGGCCCATCTCCTAGTACAATTATAGTCCCCCTGTGTTCTTATCAGTTCCCTCTGCTACCCAGCTTGTTGTCCCTTTGCTTCCCCTCTAAATTGTCCCTTGCGCTCCTGGATCTCACCCTGGACTCTTGGCTTTCCCTGCTCCCCCTTGCCCTAGTGACACTTCCACTGCTGACACTGACTTAACTAGCTGCTTACTGTTCTTGCAATCACAGATGGTTTCTCTCCAGTGTTTGTTGCTGGTGGGCACACTGTTATACCTATGAGTAGTCGGTGCCAAGGGGAGCAGATCTTCCAACTTTCTTTCCATTCTGTTTAAAGAGTTGACTTCGTTCCCGTTTTTCCCTCCATTCAATTGTCTAAGGCAATTTGGAGACTTTCGGGGTTTGATTTGTCTGTTGTCTCCATGTATTTTAAATGTTGCTTTCCTGGTTGTTCTCCCAAAATGTATTATGAAAATGTGGGTGTACTGTACCTTTAAGAAAATTAAAAGCTAGTAGAACTACCTTACAGCACCAATTGTTCTGAACAAGATACAATGTAATCTCTTGGTCCAGCAGCTAGTGTAGCTGGTTGCCTGGAGACATAGTTTTTTTAAAATTCGAATTTGGCCAATCAGTTTAAATTATACCCGAAAAATAGCAAGCTCCAATCAAGTTTGAATTTAGTATATTGACAATATTAAAAGCTAGTAACACAATCCGATGCTTTGGGGATATAAGACTGAACAGTTGGGGGAGAACTACCAAGCCACCGGCATGTACAGACTGCCTGAAACACAGCTGTCTTAAAGGGGCCTTATCTGTCAATGCCCTGTGAAATAGAAATCCTGAAGAAAAAAATCTATGGAGGAAGATACCAAGAAGATTCGACAGCTGCCTGGTTTTGAAATTTGAATTTTTGGTAAATCTTACTAGAATTATAGAAGGGAAAGAAAAAGATCGGTTAGAGTAAGGAGTTATAAACAGTTGTTAATTGTTCTCTGACTTTAAGAAATAAAGTTGTTAATTTTTACTTGAAATAGTTCTTAGCCCCTCGAATTTTCACAGATTACTGCGTAGGATAAATCTTGTGTTGCTGGTTTAGTTTAAGCAGGGGGTTTACCTGTGTCGTAACAGTACTGCATGCTTGCCTCTGCTAAATTTCATCAATCATTTCTCTTTGCACATTCGACCTCCTTAAGTAGTCTCAACTTCGTATTTGTTTCCATCTTTTGTCATTTGTATACTTTAAAAATTTGCATCCTGTTATCCAAGTTTAGGTTATATGTAAGATCTTTGTGCTGCTGCTAAGCAATACTGCTATATATACTAAGTTTAAAAAAAGCCATTCAACATTTCTTGACTACCCAAGAGCACTTGTTTCTGAGCTCCCGCTTCATCTTGAATCACAAGAACTTTTTGTGTGTGGCACTTTAACAAATTGAGATAAGACAATGCTAAGCACTGCATTTGCAATTTTGTCCTTCTAATCTTATTTGTGCTGTGTAATGCCATGATGTAGTACTGCTTGTAATTGCGGTGAGAGCAATTTGAGGTGAGGAAGTATGACTAACCAAAAAGCTTATTGATAACAGTATTGGATGTGACATTTTTTACTTGCAACACAATGGTGCTAATATGCTAAATAAGCTGGTGATAACTGTCTTGCAGTATTCTGTCATATAACTTCACTCTTCCTGTGTCACTTCCTGTTTTTTCTTGTTGGGGGTAACTGTGATTTTGTTATTGACACATTCACAAAAAAAAACTCAACTTCTGTCATGTGAGGCGTTTGCTCTGTTTGTCTGCACTTGAAAAATTCAGTTATTGTTTCTTCATGTAGTTTTGCATTTGACATAATTGGATAATCTGGGAGTATGGTGCATGGATGCCAATTCAGTTGATTATGAAGTAGTTGGAATGATTCTCCTTAAAAAAAACTTATGCTGGTATCTTGCAAAGGTTTTGAAGAAGCATTATTGCAATTATGGTCAAGGAATGGAGTATACTTTAAGTCCTTATAGAAACTTTCTATTCTGTGCCCATTCAAAACTCTGCAAAATACTGTTGAGTTTAGGAATGAGTTTAATAAAAGATGGAAAATTGGAGCAAAAAAAAATACCCATGAAGCCGTTATCTAAATTGGTTCTGAATGGGGCTGTACATGAGTATGGCAGCATAAGATATGTAATGAAGAAATTTTAAGCTTTTCAGGCATAAAGTGAAGATCTAATAATCAAATGAACTTGGCCAGTTCTTCTATACAATAGATTGGCTGGTTATTTTTGTGCCAGAACTCATCATTTCTCGTCTTTTCATTTGTTGGAGAATTAGAACTCGGCTGTCATTACATGCTGCAGTTCTACCTGTCCCCCAGTGTTGTGAAAGATGGTCTAACTACATTGACATGGAGCATTCCAAAGATTGGACCACAAAATACCTCCTGTCCCTCATGAAGAGCTTTATGCAGAAAAGAGACCTTCTACTTGTCAGTTAGCAAGTAGTCGCACATATATTTGAGACCTTGCAGACAAAGGTGATGGTAGATCCTGTCGGGTGGTTCCTTGATCAGGCTATTTCAGACGTTTGGCAGAATGCTTCATTACCAGAATTTGCAAATGAACACCAAGACATAACTTGATTGCGATAAGTAGTTTCAATCAAATCCTTCCTACACACAATGTCTTACTCTGCACATTTCCCACTATTCACCACTACCTTTGCAAAGGGGGTTGAAGAGAGATGTAGTGATTCTGTTTTGTATTTTATCCCAAGCAGCGCTCTGCTCTCCTGGCTGTTCCCAAATTGACAGAACCCTACAAACATTAACTGTACCTAGGGGACCGTTATTTTGGTGAAAGATGCTTTTGGTCTGCCCAAAACTTGCTGTTATTTCACTGCAAACAATTAACCTAGACCAAGTGTTGCATGTTGGCTCATTCCAAAGTCCGGGTGTTGAAGTGGAATTGGGAAAGGTAATCTTCAAAGGCATTAGATTGCTTGGGTTGTGTCTTGGGTAGAACTTACATTATTAAGATCAAGAATATTAAATTTGTATTGAGGTAGCTCAGAGTGGAACAATATAGAAAAACGATATTTCTAATGCAGTTGCTAATTTTCAATTTTGAAATACTTTGACTAATGAGTGGAACATGCTGTATGAAGAAGTTGAATTTTAACATTGTTTTAAATAAACCTTTTCAAGAATATAGTTAATACAGGCATACAAAATAATACATGCATTTACAATTAATCATGCAGTGATAGCATTAAAGATCCTTTCAAAGAAGCTAAACTAGCTTTCTGTATATTTTGCACGTGCTTTTTGTTTCCAGTCAGAGCTTGGTTCTACTAGTCTTAGCTGCAGTATTTAGTGTCAGGGAAATTTCAAGAAGCAAGTTGCTATGTAGTAACAAGGATGTGTTTGATGTTTTCTTCCCAGCCCTTGAATTAAATGTCAAAGTAAGAGTGTGCATTTAAAGAGGACAAATTTATAAAGTCTGATATGCTGAATGCAATTAGAAGTTGAGATACCTTCAAATCATCCTCCCGCATTAGTAAGCCCAAGTAGTAGCCTGAAACAGCTGTCACTGCTGAAACAGACTTTTTTCTGCCATTGATTCATGATCTGCAGAAGATATCCTCAAAGGACTCCTTGCACTCAGCTATACTTGCAAATGTATTTTTTTGAAAGATTGAAATCATGTGGAAATCTACTGAGTTGTGTGTTTGGGTACCACTTGTTTGCAAGATTAAAGACCATGGCTGCGCAGACTTTTGCCTAATTGTATATCTTGCTGGACTGGATCCATTGTTAATGTGGGGAAGTTAATCAGTACTTTGTTAGTCATTTAAGATGTTTCACCATCAAAGTTTGACCAGTGCTGACTTTAATGTTCTTGAATCACCTCATGTCAACTGCTGAGATCTAAGGGTTGGGGAGGAATTGTGGCTTATTGGAGCATTGTGATGATCTGACAGGGCAGTTCTTGCGAGTTTTTTAAAAATGTTCTGTTGACTTTATTCACCTTCATAAATACTTCAGCTTTGAAAAGTTTAATTAAAAACACCAATATTGCAAATGGAAAACCAATGTATCAAACTGTTTTAAGGCTGCCATTTTTGCTCCAGTGAAATCTATTGTCTTTGTTTATAATTTAATACATCTGTGAAGAATGATGTTTCTTGAAATTAAACTTTCTTTTTATTTTGCCTCTGCCCCAGTTGGTGTGATTCGGTGCCCGGTGTGTCGCCAGGAATGCAGACAGATAGACTTGGTCGATAACTACTTTGTGAAGGATTCATCAGAAGGAACGAACAATTCTGACGAGAAGTCATGTCAGGTAGGGTTGATTTTTCTTTTCAGATGAAGTTGAAATCATAAATACAACACCAAGTAGTGTTAATAATGATGACTGAATCTATGCATTTTCTGTTCATCTGCCAAATCAAAAATATATTTATTTTATAAAGAAAGATTCACCTGTAGTTGATTTTTAAAAGGAGGACAAGAAGCTTGTTGGGTTACGTTATGGATGTGTAAAAAATTTGTAGTTGTGAATACAGCGCATTGCAAAGTTGCTACTCTTTTTTTTGTTTTTTGAAGACAGAACAGTCAAAGTGGCCAGAACATTATTCCAAGCAATTGCTGATGATCTTGACTGATGTTACCATACCCTGTAGAATTAACTTGTTATTTTTGCTTTTGTTATGTCACAGCAAATATGGAATCTGTGGCTCAGTTTGTAATACTCTATTATTCATAAACTTAGAGAATAGGAGGCAGATGGCTGTCCCAAAATTCTCATTCAGCCTTTGATAGGTGTTCAAATTGGAGTGAAGCTGGTTATTATATAAGACAAGATCTGTCCAAGGTGCACTGGGATCAGCAACTTGTAGAAAAATCTATGGTTAGACTACTGGGAGCCATTCAAAAGGAATTGGTGAAAATGTAGAGCTAATATGTTCGTTTAAAGATGAACAGTGAGACCAAAAGTTCCAAACAAACCTTAATGTTGAGATATGCATGGGATTGCATAAAAGATACACATGGTAGATGCCATGGGCTCAGACAACTGGAAATGCTAAAGTAGTGGTTTTCAAATGGGGTGTTGCAACTTGCTGGCATACTGTGAGTGTGCTGTAAAATGTTGTACAAAGGTAAGAAAAATCATTGTTTCCTCTTAACCAACATGAATCAAAATTAAACTAAAACGTGAAAATTAATTTTCAAATAAAACACAAGGTGTCAGTCTTTTGATTCTAAAATGAGCAAACTTTTAAACTGCTGAGTGCCAAAGGGCAAAAAAATGGAAACTTGTGATGGTTTAAACTAGTGACCAAGCAACAGCATTTACATGATTTCTTGTCACAGTGACATTAGCATATGTAGCAAAATTGTTTGTGTCCACATTTCTCTGCGAAATCTGTTCTGATAAGTTTGTTGTCAAAAAGATGATTTCTCCATTCAGTGAAGCATCTGTACCCAAAGAAAAGAAAGAACAAACTGTTCAAGGACAGTATGCTAAGGACTGTGTGGTCTTTGGATTTATTAGAGATGCCATTTGCCTGTTTACTAAATGTCATCCACAGAAGTTGGCAAACACTGATGGTATCAAGTAAGTTAAAAGGTCATTTGCCGTCAAAAATAGCCAAATACATGAAGCGACAACAAAACATGAGGCAGATCTAAAGTTTAACGGCATGAGCCAGGGTGTCAGATAAAGATCAAGACGCCAGTTACCTGGTGGCTGAGCATGTAACAAAACCAAAAATCTCATCTATTGGTAAACTTTAATCATACCAACATGTGAAAGAAGTTGTAGTTGTGCTGTTAGAAGCTGATGGTGCAAAAAAGATAAAATCTCACTCTTCAATAATACAGTTGACTAACGAATGGAAGATATGTCCGCTGATATCAAGGAGATGCTGCAAGATAAGTTAGCTACTAGTGGGAAGTTTGCTTTGCAGATTGAATCCACTGATTTAAGTGAACACTTAGTTTCTGGCTTGCGTTAAATATGTTGCTGAGAACTCCATACAGGGGAATTTGTTTTTGTAAGTAGTACTGAGTCATGTTTTGGGTTACTGATACCTACTTGAGGGAAAAAACCCTACCTGGATTATGTGTTGAATCATTTGCACTGCCTCCATAATGTGGGAAATTCAAAGAATTTCTCAGTAAGGCAAAAGAGCAAAATCCTGACATTTACATCAACCATTGCATCTTCCACTGTGAACCTCCTTGTTGCCAAAGAAATGCCACTACAGATAGCTGCAATGTTGGAGCAAGCCCCAAAAGTCATGAATTACATGAACTCTCAGCCATTGAAATCCCATTTGTTGACTAATTTTGTGTGTGGAGAAGGGGGCCATGCATCAAAGTTTACTGTTGCACACCGAGGCGCGATTAGTTATGCAGGATGAGGTAATCTCCTAAGTTCATGTGGTCTGTGAGAACTGACATGGTTTTCAACAATGCATGGACTTCCTTTTATAGTCTAACCATTTGCTGGTTAGCTGGCATATCTTGCCAGACATTTTCAGTCATGTGAATGAACTATATCTAAAGTGCAGGGGAAGAAAGAACCAATCTTGGCCATCAAAGATAAACTTCAAGGATTCAAGTCAAATCTGGGCCTTTGCCACAAATTGGTGGCAGGACGTTCATTTGAGATATTTCCAGTAGCATCGTTAGTGGCAGACACAGCTGTTGAGGTGCACAGCTTCATTCATACATCTTAAAACTATATATGTCAGTACTGTTTGCCTATGTTGACAGTTCAACTGTATATCAAGAAAGCTGTTCTATCTTTGCCAGAATGGCAAGTTTGTTCAAGTGTATTATTGTACTTAAATCCCATCAGAAAGGTTTACAAATTTATTTACTGGAAATCTCTTTTAAATTAGAAGTTCCAAAACCAGGATTAGAATGACACACCAAGAAACGTTTTTCTATCATCACATAGTAAGTATCCATGTAAATTGAGTAGCCTTGAAAGGCAGAAGCGTAGCTGCCTTAGGATTCATTGTCAACTTTGCAGCCACATAGCAGGTTCAGTCATAGCCTTTTAAATTTGTTCACTTATACTATCCAGCTTCACATTCCAACATCGCCCTTGATTCTTGGAGTGACCGGAGGGGTGTTAGTAGAAGGTCGTATGAAGAGTTCTACTATGACATACACAGTCTCATATTTTTCTATTATAACCAGTTTGTTCCTCCCAAAGTGCAGCTATGCAGAGTGTGTCAAGACATTTTATAAGTAAGCATGTTGAATCTTACTGTAGCTTTTATCTTCCCTCTTCAGCTTCACCCCAAAAACATTTCCTGCAATCCCACTGGGAATTGAGAGGACAGCACCATCATGACTTTTTGCTTGAAACTCAGCATTTTTTTTATCTTGAATCATCAGTCTTGGAGTTTTGAGTTTGAGTATTGTGACACCTCAATGGAGTTACCTTCAAAGATTTATGCCCCTAGAGTTGACACACAATTTGTAAAATTTAAAGTATTGCAATTCCCAGATTTACCAGTTGTTTATGGCTTCACCTGATGAAGGGGCAGTGCTCCGAAAGCTAGGGATTTCAAATGAACCTGTTGGACTATAACCTGGCGTCATGTGACTTCTGAATTTACCTGTCATTTATACCCAGGTTGACAAAGCATGGACTGGGTTTCGGTACTTAACAAGAGTTGCTTTTTATTAGATGTGAATAGATTCTAGCTGCAAGGAAACAACAATGAACTGTTGGCATAGAATTCTACCAGTTAAAACACTAATCCCTCGAAAAACTAACCCCATCCCACCCAAATGTGTGTGCATGTATGTGTGCACAGCCATGTACAAAAAAGGGTGTCATGGGCAGAGGGAAAACTGGGAACACAGCAGTCCAGTGGTCATAGTGCATTGAATATCCTGAGATGATTTTTACACTGATCAGAATGCTGCTTCTCTGGATGCTTCAGTGGTTTGTAGGAGGCATAGCGTGGCTGGCTCACACTCTCAAAACATCTGACTTATTATTTGAAAGTCATAGCGCAGTAGCTGAAGGAAAGATAAACTGGTTATCTTTAACACTTAAATTGGGTTTTGCTGGAGATGTATATCCTGAGCTATTGAAAATCTGAAGGCTTTTCCCTATTTTTGCAGCCCTGAGATGTTCAGCTAGTTGAGAATCAATCTCTCAAATCTTGAGTCTCTCAACTGTTGGTAGGCAGAACGCTTTTATTGCAGGAAGTTCACAGACTAATCAGTCACTCGTAACTGTTTGAATTGCTCTCTGTATATGCCCTTGATTGTCGCTTGTCAGCACCTTCTGTTTGAACCATCAGTGGTATTAAAGAGTGTCAGGTTGTAGTAATCCTTGTCCTTAAATCAGGTACTCGCCCTATTTCTGTCCACAATTAGAAATGCAGAAAAAAATGAAAATACATATTCTTTACATGCTTCCAGCATTTTAAAAATGAAATATCATTTCAAAAATGTTTTTTGGAAGAAAAAACATTTTGTGGGCGGCACGGTGGCACAGTGGTTAGCACTGCTGCCTCACAGCGCCGGAGACCCGGGTTCAATTCCCGCCTCAGGCGACTGACTGTGTGGAGTTTGCACGTTCTCCCCGTGTCTGCGTGGGTTTCCTCCGGGTGCTCCGGTTTCCTCCCACAGTCCAAAGATGTGCAGGTCAGGTGAATTGGCCAGGGTAAATTGCCCGTAGTGTTAGGTAAGGGGTAGATGTAGATCTAGATGTAGATGTAGGGGTATGGGTGGGTTACGCTTCGGCGGGGCAGTGTGGACTTGTTGGGCCGAAGGGCCTGTTTCCACACTGTAGGTAATCTAATCTAAAAAAAAATGATGTACAAACCAAAGAAAAACAAGACTTGCATCCATTTTTTTTTCCTTATCCCTTATACAAACTTAGCACTTCTTAAATCTTAACTTTGTCCAGAATGTACACTGTTGCAATATGTAGATTGTTATATTATCTTTTCTAACAATGTGATAATCTGCATTATGTGGCTACAGCAAACTGCTCCATATGCAAAGTTTCTCCATGTTTTAAACTTCACTGAAGGCCAGTGGATTATGGTCAGCATGAATTATGTCTCCTTGTTATTGTGGTGGACTGAGAAGTCAAAGTGTTGAAGAGAGCCAACGCCACTCCCAAAGTTTCCTCTTCTATAGTAGAGTACTAGTTCTGGTATTTAATTTTTTACAAGGCTGTTGCCAGGGCTGGAGGATCTGAGCTACAGGGAGAAGCTGAACAGGCTGGGGCCGTTTTCCCTGGAGCGTCGGAGATTGAAAAGTGACCTTATAGAGGTTTACAAAATTATGAGGGGCACGGATAGGATAAATAGACAAAGTCTTTTCCCTGGGGTCTGGGAGTCCAGAACTAGAGGGCATAGGGTTTAGGGTGAGAGGGGAAAGATATAAAAGAGACCTAAGCGGCAACTTTTTCACACAGAGGGTGGTACGTGTATGGAATGAGCTGCCAGAGGATGTGGTGGAGGCTGGTACAATTGCAACATTTAAGAAGAATTTGGATGAGTATATGAATAGGAAGGGTTTGGAGGGATTTGGGCCAGGTACTGGCAGGTGGGACTAGACTTGGGTTGGGATATCTGGTCGGTGTGGACGGGTTGGACCGAAGGATCTGTTTCCATGCTGTACATCTCTATGACTCTATAAATAGAGAAAATGGTTTCTCTTCCCCACTACTCATCCTGTAACAAGTGTGCACTTACTCCAATTCTCTAGCATCACTTGCCATTTTGAAAGGATTAGAAAAGTTTGAGGTGGTCAACACCGGTTCATTTTATTAGTACAGGTGCACAATGCTTTATCCAAGATGCTTGGGACCAGCTGGTTTTCGGAATTCAGGATTCTTCGAATTTCACAATAAGTGACAGTTTGGGAATATTTTTAAAAATTTTACATTGAAGATGATTAATACATTGAAGGGAAGAAGTTAACCAGAGAAAGAATAGGGCCAATTAGGGACCAAGGGGTCGATCTGTGTGTAAAGCCAAGGATTTTGGAAGGGTATTAAGTGAATATTTATCTTTGGTCTTTGCATTCTGGAAATGAGAATGTAGGTATGGAATTCAGAAGAGATTGTGTGGAACTTGCATAGTTTGACACAGGAAATGTGGAGGCATGGGAGCCTCTACTGGGCTTGAAAACAGACAGATCTCCTGGCCTACATAAATTGCATCCCAGGCTGCTGTGGGAGCTGAGGCAGGAAATTGCAGGGGCTCTGGAACATTTTAATTTCATTGGTGAAGTAACAGGATGTTGGCTAATGTGGTTCCAAGAAAGTGGTAGAGATGAACCAGAAAGTTGTCGACTGGTGAGCTTTGTGTCAGTGATAGGGAAGCTAACTGAAAAAATTCTGAAGGATGAGTTAATATGAACTTGGAAATGCATGGGTTGGGTTGTCAGCATGGCAGAGGGAGGTCATGCCGAACAAATTTGTTAGAATTTTATGAAAACGTGTAGACAAGAGAAGTTCATTTGGTGTAGCTCACATGGATTTTAGCAAAGCCTTTAATAGGGTGCCATACGGGAGACTGAGAAGGTTAAAGCACATGGAACTGAGAAACTTGGTGAGGTGGATCAGGAACTGGCTTAGTAATAGGACACAAAGGGTAGTGCTGCAAGACTGTCTGAGTGACTGGAAGCCAGTATCCAGCAGTGTACCACAAGGATCGGTAATGGGACCTTATTGTTTGTTAAATACATAAATGATATAGATGAGAATGTTAAGGAAGATGACACCCCAAGATTTATAGGGTGGTTAATAGTGAAGAAGATGGTTGTAGGTTGCAGGAAGGTAAGATGGGTTGGTCAGGTGGGCTGAGCAGTAGAAGATGGTATTTAATTCTGACAAGTGTGAGGTGATGCACTTTGGAAGAACCAACAATATGATGGAGTATTTAATGAATGGCAGGACATTCTAGCTTAGAGGAACAGAGGGATCTTGGAATAATTACCCTCAGGTTTCTGAAGTCAACAGGCATGTGAGATGCTTTCATCAATTGTGGCAGAGAGTATTAGAGCTAGGAGATAATGTTGTACAGAGCTATTCGTTAGGCTATAGCTAGTCTACTATTTGCAGTTCTGATCACCTCACTACAGGAAGAATGTGATAGCACTAGAGGGGCTATAGAGGAGGTTCACAAGGATGTTGCCTGTGTTGGAGCAATTGAGGTATAAGGGGAGTTTCGATAGTCTTGGATTGTTTTGTTTCGAGAACAGACAAGGCTAAAGGTTGGGTGGGGAGACATGATTGAGGTGTGTCAGACTGAAGGGTATGGATAATGTAAGTGAGGAGCAGCTGTTCTCCTTGGTTGAGGGATCAATCACAAGTTTTAGGTAAAGGGGGAGGAGATTCAGAAGGGATTTAAGAAAAATTACTTTTTCACTCTGAAAATGTTGGGAATCTGGAATGCGCAGCTTGGGAAGAAAATAGAGGCCAAAAACCTTAAACTTTTAAAAGTCTTTGAACACTTGAAATATTATAACATTGACAAAACACATCATAACAGGTGCAGGAAATTGTAATTAGCAGCCCATTAGTGCTAATTATTGAGTGCGCGCACTTAATGGGCTGAAAGGGCTTATCTGCGCTGAATGACTGTGACTTCATTCTTTAAAATCAATGTAGCTTTGCCTAGCTTGCTTAAATTCCTGAACCTTTGCTTATATACAACAGGTATTAACTTGTATATAGCCAATATAGTTTTCTGAGGTGTCATAATCGCAAGAAACCAGCTCTGACAGTGAGACAGACATTTCCTATACTTTCTGGTCAACGTATTCTTCATGAGCAGTGTCCAATCCTCTCTTGCCCACCTTATTTGTCTATCCATTTTCTCAAAGGATAAGAAGGCATTCACCTCCTTATCGAATTTTACTAGAACCTATGCAAGTCCTTACTTGCCTTCAAATTATGACTCCGGGTACTCCCTACCAAGGGCTGTAACAGTATCTGAGTCTCCTGTATGAATTTTCTCAGACTATGATTCTGGTTTTCTCATTGCTGTTTCCTGCCCTTGCAATTACATTTGCCATCCATTTTTCCTTATCTTTTCCTCCCCTTTGGAATTCCATCTCCAGTTTCGAATTGAACTGTAACTGAATATCACCTGGTTAGCATGTTTCACTCCCCTGCTCCCCTTTTATTTCTTCGAAACTCAAATACAATGCTAGTACCTCAGTTATCTCCGCATTATCTGGAAGAGGTAGGAAAGTGATCTCAAATTTACCCACCAAGTCAATGAATCTGTGCTTTGAAATTTCTCCTGTGACAGCCAGGGAGAATTATGCCACCTGCAGGAAATGCTTTGTTATTCCATGTCTGAACTCGAACAGAACTGGGTGTTTTGCTTTATGTATATTACTTACTAATACTACACCCAAATACTACTATTAGTTGCAGATTTGTCCCCGATGAGCAGTCTGACTAGGGTAGCATGTTGGAAATCAAGCTGTGTTATGCCTGGAGTCGTCATCCAAATTAAAAGATTTATCAGTGCTTGCAAAATTTCCCAATTTGTGTCCTTTAGACCAGGTTGACAAAGCATGGAACAGATTTCTGTACTTAGCAAGAGTTAGTATTCTTATAAGTAAATAGGTTTCAGCTGAAATTATGAATTATTGTCATATGAGCTAAATACTTGTCATACTAGCTAAAACTCTAATCCCCATTACCACATGCACTGATAGAAACAAGACATTGGTTGTTACAGACTAAGGGAAATCCTAGGGATGTGGTTCAGTGGTTGTTTGCAAGATTTACTGAGAGGTTCTTGTACTGATCAGAAAGCTGCTTCTCTGGATGCTTTCACTGGTTTGCAGGAGGTACACAGTGATGGTTAACCCTTATAAAAGATCTTGACTAATTACAAAAACTTACTGCAACTGCTGAACGTAGAAGTTGGCTATTTTCAGCCCTTTAGGTAGGTTTTACTAAAGAGAACAGACACCACTCCTAAACTGTTGGAGATCTGAAGGCTTCTCCTAACTTGTTCAAACCCCCATGATGTTCAACCTAAGAAACCAGTCTCCACTCTTGATGTTTGTCATCAGTTATTTGTCTTGTTATAGGTTGCATCTCCATTTGTACACTTGGCTGCAGTCTTTCTGCAGTTTCTACTATTACTGGTTGAACCTGTAGCTGTGTAAATAGTACTTGTGATGATTGTCAGACTTTTAAAAATTTCAGTAATCCTTCAGCAATCCTTGTCTTTAAAACCATTCTTTTACTGCTTTGCTCCACGACTTAAAAATACAGATAAGACGTGATCTTTGCAATATCTCACTATAATGAATCTTAATTGTAATTTTCACTTGAGAAATAACATTTGTGCTATGTCTTTCTGAAAGTACATAAATTGGAGTATATAAATTGAGTGATATTGCTTTGTCCTTTTGTGTTAGGTGAAAAAGTGTCTGAGATACTCTCCCAATATCATTTCTTTTACCTTCTCAGAGAAAATGCAATAAATTTGAGGTTCATCCCTGTTGAGGGGAATTTGTTGCAACTACCGCTCTATATAGCCTCCTTTTTACGGCATTATTTATTTTTAAGAATTATGTATGTTTCATTTGGGCCACTGAAGACTTGCATTGAATGTTCAGAAGAGAGAGTGATTCGTATTTTAAGACCGTATCTGGTCTATAATGTTAATTGTTTCTCATCTAGCATGAGAATAAGCTGGTACTTTGGCTATGTTCCAGACTGCTTCTTGAGGTGGTTGAAAGTTCATTTCATTTTTGTTCAACACTTAGGTTAACAGTCTCAGGCCAATGAAAGGACTATTGTTAGTAGAACATGAGCTATTTAAGATTACCAGGTACCTCTAAAAAATTATCTAATATGCTGATTGGACTATACCAGAGACTGTCAATTTATGGGCTGCAAGGCTTCTAGTAAAATGACTCCTTTCTTTTCAGAGTATTGGCAACAGGCTTCATAAAAGAGTCATTTGGATATTTTAGTGATCATTCTAATGAGAGAGATTTTTAAGAGGTGTGATTTATTCTACTCTTAATCTAGCACCAGTCATGAGGAAATAACACAAGAAAAAAGGAGCAGGCCATTTGATTTCTCAAGCCTGCCCTCCTGTTTTGTAAAACTTAGGCTTATCTGCCCAGGTCTCGTCTTCATTTGTGTCAACTTGTCATACTCAATTGCTCGATAGTTCAAAAATCTATCTCCCACCTCCTTAAATACTTTGTGACCTAGCCTCCACAATTCCTTGGGGTAGAGAATTTCTCGCATTCGTTAACCTTTTGAGGAAGAAATTCTTCCCATTTTTGTGGGGAAAAATACCAATCTTGGAATCAGAAACTGGGTTCAATGAAAGTTTATTGCACAAGGAAATACCAGAGCTCCGGGGAGAGAAAGGCACCAGCACCACAGTTTTCTCTCGACCCGGAGCACATTTAAAGAAACTTTTATGCATTTCATGATACAATAGGTCAGTGATGAGATTACTGTCTTCGTAACATGGTTTGTTTATGGCAATCAGTGCAAAATTATTGATATTTTCGATACAGTCTTTGTCACTTGCAGCGCAGCCTTTGTTAATTTCCACTTGCTCATTATCAGTTTCAGTGTAGACCTTGTCAGTTTCAATGTCTGCATGGAAATCCATTGCTGTAGTAATGGGCGCTAATTGCTCTTCCTGAGAAGGAAGGTTACCGTAGCCTAGCTATTAGCACTTAATATTGAGTCCATATCACCTATAAGAGGTGTTGGCTGGACTCATGTGTATTCTCTCCCCCACCTGCCTTAAAATACTGCCTGGGGCTACAACCCAATTGATTAATTTATATGTCAAGGTGGCCAACTGATGGCTCAGTGACCATCTTGTGTGTCTAGTGTCACCCTGCCCCATGCCATCTCCCACTTCTCCAGTTTCAATTTTAAATGAATGTCTCTTCATTCTGCAGCTATGTCCCTTTTAGTTTAAGATTCCCAGCTAAGGGGAGCATCTTATCATGTGCCCTATCAAACCCCCTCTGGCTTCTGTATGTTTCAATAAGATCACTCCTCATTCTGCTAAACTCTAATGAATAAAGGCTTAGTCTATTTAACCATTCTTGGTTTTCAGCCCCTTCATCCCTGAAATGAAGGGGCTGAAAATCTCTTTTGAACTATCACCAATGCCAGCATACCCTTCTTAATTATGGGGACCAAAGCTGCACGCAGTACTTAAGTGTGGTCTCACTGCTACTCTGATTGTAACAAGATATTTCTATTTTTAAATTCCAGCTTCACAGTAACAGAGGCCACAATTCCATTTGCTGCCACAGAGTCATAGAGATGTACAGCATGGAAACAGACCCTTCGGTCCAACTCATCCATGCTGACCAGATATCCCAGCCAAATTTAGTCCCACTGCCAACACCGGGCCCATATCCCTCCAAACCCTTCCTATTCATATACTCATCCAAATGCCTCTTAAATGTTGCAATTGTACCAGCCTCCACCACATCCTCTGGCAGCTCATTCCATACATGTACCACCCTATGCGTGAAAAAGTTGCCCCTTAGGCCTCTTTTATATCTTTCCCCTCTCACCCTAAACCCTATGCCCTCTAGTTCTGGACTCCCCGACCCCAGGGAAAAGACTTTGTCTATTTATCCTATCCGTGCCCCTCATAATTTTGTAAACCTCTAAGGTCACCTTTCAATCTCCGATGCTCCATGGAAAACGGCCCCAGCCTGTTCAGCCTCTCCCTGTAGCTCAGATCCTCCAGCCCTGGCGACATCCTTGTAAAAAATTAAATACCAGAACTAGTATTCTACTATAGAAGAGGAAACTTTGGGAGTGGCATTGGCTCTCTTCAACACTTTGACTTCTCAGTCCACCACAATATTCCCCTCTGTAGATTTTTGGATTCTTTCTCCATTTAAATAAGACTATCTTTAAATTTAATCATAAAACCATGACTTCTCACTTCGCTATGTTAAACTGCACTTGCCAAGTTTTTTCCCACTCATTCAACCTTTCTATATCTCTTTGCAGATTCCTTATGTTCTCATCACACCATGCCTTCCCTATGATTTTTATATCAGCAAATTTGGGTCTATTACACTCTGCCCCATCCTCCAAGTCATTGATAGAGTAGATAATTAAGGCCCTTGGCCTGATCCTTTTGGTGCTCCACTAGTTATCTTTCCAAATGAAAAAAATTAATCCTGACACTGTCATCTGTCTTAGTAAATCCTCAATTAATATATGGCTCCAATGCAATGAGCTCCTGTGTCATGCAATAACCTTTCAAAAGGCATCTTTTCAAATGCCTTCTTGAAATCCAAACACACTACATTTAACAGCTCCTCTTTGTCAACTCTATTTATCATATTCTCAAAGAACTCAGCAAATTTATGCAACATGACTTCCATGTCCTGAAACATTTTAACTTCGATTGCATTAAGTTTTTCAAAATGTTCTGCTATTTCTTTAATAGTGGATGCTAACATTTTCTCAATGATTTGTTTTGCCGACTAGCTTACAGTACCCTACTAGTGAAAACCAAAATACTGGAATATTATAAATCTGGAATATAAACCAAAAAAATTTGAACAGCCTCAACTGCTTGGCAGAATTGAAAAATAAAAACTGACATGAAATGTCAAATCACCACAGATGCTGCCAAACGTAATGAGTTTCTCCAGCATTTTTTTCTTTTCATAGCTTCCTGCCTTGTGTCTACCTCCCTTGTTGAACAGTGATGTTACATTAGCAGCTTTTGAAGATGTTGAAACCCCCGCAGAATAGAGTGAATTTGGGAATATTTGAACCAGTAACTTTTTTGTCACTTCTTTGGATGTAGGTAATAAGGTCCTGGGAAAGTGTTTGCCTTCAGTGCTATTAGTTAGTCAAATGCTTTGACTCCTATAGTAGAAGCTGTTGCAAGATGCCTATTAGCACCTTGCTTATGTGATATCTTTGGAATGGTTACAGTGTCCTCCACCATGAAGAACGATGCATAATATTGCCATTTCTGTTCTCCAATATCAATTTCCCAGTCCCATTGGTCCCACACTGACTTTAGAAGCTCTCTCATACATATAAAATGGAAAGCTTGCTGTCTGTTTTTTATGCTGCTTCTCTGTCTTGTTAGCTTTTTAGTCATCTGCTAGTTCCTAAAACACAAGGAAAGCATTCATAATCCTGTTGTATATCTCTAATTTTTGTTGCTTTGAATGCTATAGTTTTTTAAATTTGGTATTCTCCTCGACTGCTTTTGTTAACCACAGGTAGTTCATACTTATCAACTCCTTTTTTGACCGGATTAAATTTTTGGTAAGTATTAATGAAATATGTTTAATGTATTCCTATATTCGACTATTTCACAGTCTGCTTTAGACAACACTTTTTTTTTTATATCTCTTAATTGCCCGTAAGTAGTTTGAGGACCCTTTTGGCATTTGAAGCTGCCCTCCCTCAAACTGAACATGAAATTCTACCATGTTATAATTTCTACACCGTAGAGGTCCTTAGTTGCGAGATTAATTTAGTCCTACCTCATTATAAGATCTAAAGTGGCTTGTTTTCAACAGTTTGTGCTACATACTCAAAGAAACAATTCCTGATGTTCTCTGCAAATTCATATTTCATATTATAATTATCTAATTTCTCCAATCAATATGCATATTAAAATCTCACATGACAATTCTTGCCCCCTTTTTATTGACCTGTATTGTTTCGCAATTTAGGCCTTTGTCTTATAGTGAGGCAATTCTTTGGGATCTGTAGGTGATTCCCACCCATAGCTTCTTTCCCTTGTTATTACTTGCTTCCACATCATGATCTATTGCACCTATATCACTACTCGCCATTGCACTGATACCTTTCTTTATTAGTGACGTTGCCCCAACTCCTTTTTGCCAAATTTTCTGGAACATCGAATACCATGAAATATTGAGTTCCCAATCCTAGTTACCCTGCAGCCACACCTTTGTGGTAGCTAACAAGTCATTTTCATTTTGTTTGTGCCTTCAACTCATTTATCCTGTCACAAATGCTGTATGCGTTCAGATAAAGAATCTTAAGCTCAATTTTTACCATGTTACTTATTAATTTCTGTTTTGTTCTTTTACTTTCTGCATCTTCCTGGCATTGCCTTTTCATTGCTCTGTACCTCTGTTCTTATTTCTATTTGATTTTTAAGAAAATTCCTTCAGTTGAACCCCTTCCAAACAAATTACTTTAATGAAATCCTGTTTGAAATTTGCCAGGACACTGGTCCAGGATGGTTCAAATGAGCCCATTCAACTCAAACAATCGTCTCTTCCTCATTACTGTGTCAGTGGAGAGGTATGGAATTTGTATGCATAGGATACTTAGTTGAAAACTTGTAAAACTGTACATCTTGAAATATGTATTTTTTGAGTGATTTTTGAGGAGATTGTAACTCAGTTTGATGATAAGTAAGTTAGCTTGCTGAGCTGGAAGGTTTGTTTTCAGATGTTTTGTCACCACACTAGGTACTTCTATCAATTCAAACCTCTTAGAGTTAAGCAATTGTTTTAAACCATGGTTGACTTAAGTTGCTTGTAGGTTTGTGAATGCTTTGTAATAATGTACTTTGTCTTTTGGATAATTTGAAGAAAAGTATTCCACCCACTGGTTATTTTTGGGCTTACAGGTGTGCACAAGCTGTGAAGATAATGCAGAAGCCAGCGGATTTTGCGTGGAATGTCTTGAATGGCTCTGTAAGACATGCGTTGAAGCCCACCAGAGAGTGAAATTCACCAAGGATCACACAATAAGAAGGAAGGAAGATGTTTCACCAGGTTGGAAATTAATTTTCCAAATGCAGTTTTAATATTGTAGGTTTGGTCCAAACTTTCAAAACAGCGATGTGGTTTGCTGGAAGGAATCTAGATGGCAGTATGATCATTATTATGGCTTAATGTGGTGTTATGCACCTTGTCATAGATGTGTACAGCATGGAAACAGACCCTTCGGTCCAACCTGTCCAAGCCGACCAGTTGTCCCAAGCCAATCTAGTCCCACCTGTCAGCACCTGGCCCATATTCCTCCAAGCCCTTCCCATTCATATACCCATCCAAATGCCTCTTAAATGTTGCAATTGTACCAGCCTCCACCACATCCTCTGGCAGCTCATTCCATACATGTATGACCCTCTGCGTGAAAAGGTTGACCCTTAGGTCTCTTTTATATCTTTCCCCCCTCACCCTAACCCAATGCCCTCTGGTTCTGGACTCCCCGACCAAAGGGAAAAGTCTCTGTCTATTTATCCTATCCATGCCCCTCAGAATTTTGTAAACCTCTATACGGTCACCCCTCAGTCTCTGACGCCCCAGGGAAAACAGCCCCAGCCAGTTCAGCCTCTCCCTGTAGCTCAAATCCTCTAACCCTGGCAAATTCTTGGTAAATCTTTTCTGAATCCTTTCAAGTTTCGCAATATCTTTCTGATAGGAAGGAGATCAGAATTGCACGCAATATTCCAACAGTGGCCTAACCAATGTCCTGTACAACCGCAACATGACCTCCCAACTCCTGTACTCAATATTCTGACCAATAAAGGAAAGCATACCAAATGTTGCCTTCACTATCCTATCTGCCTGCGGCTCCACTTTCAAGGAGCTATGAACCTGCGCTCCAAGGTCTCTTTGTTCAGCAACACTCCCTCGGACCTTAACATTAAGTGTACAAGTCCTGCTAAGATTTGCTTTCCTAAAATGCAGCACCTCACATTTATGTAAATTAAACTCCATCTGCCACTACTTCTCATCCCATTGGCCCATCTGGTCCAGATCCTGTTGTAATCTGAGGTAACCCTCTTTGCTGTCCACTACACCTCCAATTTTGGTGTCATCTGCAAACTTACTAACTGTACCTCTTATGTTTGCATCCAAATCATTTATGTAAATGACAAAAAGTAGAGGGCCCAGCACCAATCCTTGTGGCACTCCACTGGTCACAGGCCTCCCGTCTGGAAAACCACCATCCACCATCCACCACCACTCTCTGTCTTCTACCTTTGAGCCAGTTCTGTATCCAAGTGGCTAGTTATCCCTCGATTCCATGAGATCTTATCTTGCTAATCAGTCTCCCATGGGGAATCTTGTCGCACGCCTTACTGAAGTCCATATAGATCACATCTACTGCTCTGCCATTATTCTTTGTTACTTCAAAAAATTCAATCAAGTTTGTGAGACATGATTTCCCACACACAGCCATGTTGCCTTTCAAAATACATGTACATCCTGCCCCTCAGGATTCCCTCCAATAACTTGCCCACCACTGAGGTCAGACTCACTGGTCTATAGTTTCCTGGCTTGTCTTTACCACCCTTCTTGAACAGTGGCACCACGTTTGCCAACCTCCAGTTTTGTGGCACCTCACCTGTGACTATCGATGATACAAATATTTCAGCAAGAGGCCCAGCAATCACTTTTCTAGCTTCCCACAGAGGTCTTGGGTAGACCTGATCAGGTCCAGGGGATCTATCCACCTTTAACTGTTTCCAGACATCAGCACTTCCTCCTCTGTAATATGGACATTTTGCAAGGTGTGACCATCTATTTCCCTACAGTCTATATCTTCCACATCCTTTTTCACAATAAATACTGATGCAAAATATTCATTTAGTATCTCTCCCCATTTTCTGTGGCTCCACACAAAGGCCACCTTGCTGATCTTTGAGGGGCTCTATTCTCTCCCTAGTTACCCTTTTGTCCTTAATATATTTGTAAAAGCCCTTTGGATTCTCCTTAATTCTATTCTTGCCAATGCTATATCATGTCCCCTTTTTGCCCTCCTGATTTCCCTCTTATGTATACTACTATTTCCTTTATACTCTTCCAAGGATTCACCCAGTCTATCCTGTCTATCCTTTTTCTTAACCCAAACCCTCTATTTCTTTAGTCATCCAGTATTCCCTATACTTACCAGCCTTCCCTTTCACCCTGGTAAGAATATACTTTGTCTGGATTCTTGTTATCTCATTTCTGAAGGCTTCCCATTCCCTAGCCGTCCCTTTACCTGTAAACATCTACCTCCAATCAGCTTTTGAAAGTTCTTGCCTAATACCGTCAAAATTGGTCTTTCTCCAATTTAGAACTTCAACTTTTAGATCTGGTCTATCCTTTTCCATCACTATTTTAAAACGAATAGAATTATGGTCTCTGGCCCCAAAGTGCTCTCCCACTGACACCTCAGTCACCTGCCCTGCCTTATTTCCCAAGAGTAGGTCATGTTTTGCACCTTCTCTGGCAGGTACATCCACATACTGAGTCAGAAAATTGTCTTGTACACACTTAAGAAATTCCTCTCCATCTAAACCCTTAACACTATGGCGATGTTTGGAAAGTTAATATCCCCTACCATAACTACCCTATTATTCTTACAGATAGCTGAGATCTCCTTACAAGTTTGTTTCTCAATTTCCCTCTGACTATTAGGGGGTCTATAATACAATCCCAATAAGGTGATCATCCCTTTCTTATTTCTCAGTTCCACCCAAACAACTTCCCTGGATGTATTTCCGGGAATATCCTCCCTCAGCACAGCTGTAATGTTATCCCGAATCAAAAATGCCACTTCCCCCTCCTCTCTTGCCTCCCTTCCTATCCTTTCTGTCACATTTGTATCCTGGAACATTTAAGCTGCCTGTCCTGCCCATCCCTGAGCCATGTTTCTGTAATTGCTATGATATCCCAGTCCCATGTTCCTAACCATGCCCTGAGTCCATCTGCCTTCCCTGTTCGGCCCCTTGCATTGAAATAAATGCAGTTTAATTTATTAGTCCTACCTTGTCCCTGCCTGCCCTGACTGTTTGACTCACTTCTGTTCTCAGCTGTACCCATCTCAGATTGATCTCTTTCCTCACCATCTCCCTGGGTCCCCCACCTCTCTAGTTTAAATCCTCCCAAGCAGTTCTAGCAAATTTCCCTGTCAGAATGTTAGTCCCCTTCCAATTTAGGTGCAATCCGTCCTTGTGCAGGTCACTTCTACCTAAAAGAGATTCCAATGGTCCAAAATGTGAATCCTTCTCCCATACACCAGCTCCTCAGCCATGCATTCATCTGCTCTATCCTCATATTCCTGTCCTCACTAGCTCATAGCACTGGGAGTAATCCAGATATTACTACCCTTGAGGACCTCCTTTTTAAATTTCTGCCTAACTCTCTGTAATCTCCGTTCAGAATCTCAACCGTTTCCCTTCCTGTGTCATTGGTTCCAATGTGGACAATGACCTCCTGCTGGCCCCTCTCCCCGTGAGAACATTCTGCACCCTCTCTGAGACATCCTTGATCCTGGCACCAGAGAACACACCATTCTGCTTTTTCTCTGCTGGCCACAGAAACGTCTGTCTGTACCTCGGACTACAGAATCCCCTAACACAATTGATCTCTTGGAAGCTGACGTACCCCTTGTTGCATTAGAGCCAGTCTCAATACCAAAAACTTGGCTGTTCGTGCTACGTTCCCCTGAGAATCCATCACCCCCTACATTTTCCAAAACAGCATACCTGTTTGAAATGGGTATATCCACAAAAGACTCCTGCACTAGCTGCCTACCTCCCTTACCCTTCCTGGAGTTAACCCATCTATGTGACTGCATCTGAGACTTTCCTTCCTTCCTATAACTGCCATCCATCACATACTGTTGCTGTTGAAAATTCCTCATCGCTTCTATCTGTCTCTCCAACCCACCCACTCGATCTGATAGGATTCTCATCCAACAGCATTTACAACAGATCTAATCTGCAGTAACCCTTAAACACTCTTTAAACTCCCACATCTGACAAGAAGTACATATTACTGCAAAGGCCATTTTTGCTCCTTCACAATCTACAGACCCAGAAAATAACACCGTCTTATTCCTCTACAAACACTGCCCAGGTTAAATTAATAGCTATGGCTTATATTTTAAGTTTAATCCAAGAGACTTATCTCCACAAACACATAACCAAGAAAGAACCCACTGTACTCACTCATACGGCCTTTGTCTTGGACAGACTTAAAACAACAATGAACTTATCTGATTCTGTGCTGTGAACTTCGCCCAACAGTTCCTCCAAGATTAGTTGTGAATTTCACCGTTTTTTAATTTTCCCGGATGCACTCCGATGTCCAGTGATATACAAATTCAAACAGCAAAGGCGGTAACTGTGCAGGCCCCCTCCCCCTCCCCCTCCCCCTCCCCCTCCCCCTCCCCCTCCCCCTCCCCCTCCCCCTCCCCCTCCCCCTCCCCCTCCCCCTCCCCCTCCCCCTCCCCCTCCCCCTCCCCCTCCCCCTCCCCCTCCCCCTCCCCCTCCCCCTCCCCCTCCCCCTCCAAAACTGCTGCTGTTTTGACTCTTCTTTTTCCCCCCAAAGTTCCAAAACAATGCACCAGCATATTAAAACAGCTATTGCTACTCCTGGAATTCACGGAAATTACCTCCAATACCTAAAATACCTCAAAAAAAGGAGCAGCTCTTACAGCCAGAAATTTTTCCCATCCTCCATCTTGGGTTATCCAGAATTCATTTAGAGAGTAAAAGCATAAATAGGAACATGTTAAAAGATTGAAATGCAAAATGCATTGCGTAACAGGACATTTGATTATAACAGGCCATTAGGATGGCACAGTTGCTCAGTGATTCAGTTCAAACCTCTGACTGTTTGAAGTTTGCGCATTCTCCCTCTGTCTGCATGCGTTTCCACCAGGCGCTCCGGTTTCCTCCCACATTCTAACGGTGTACAAATTAGATGGATTACTAAAGTTATAGTGTCCAGGGATGTACAGACCAACTGATTTAGCCATGGGAAATGCAGAATTACAATAATAGAGTAGGGTCTGGGTGGGATGCTCTTCAGAGGGCTGGTGTGGATTCGATGGTCTAAATGGTCTGCTACACACTAAGGTTTCTATGATTCTCTGATTGTAATCTTTTGCAAATTGAGCTTCATTAACACCATTAACCTTTAAAAAGAAAGTCGAACTGTTTTTGATATGCATGATTTCTTGGGGTGGCTTGGTCAAACTTTTGGCAACCCCACAATTCTCTTTCAGCTCTTTGTGAATATGGGGTCTTAGCTGAAATATGCATTTTACTGCTTTCTTAACTAAGTGACCAATAGCTCTGCCAAATGTCTTTCTGCCTAATCATAAGCAGTTACTGACATAATCTTACACTGTCTGAGAGATTGCCCTAAAATGAAACAAGAACTATCTGTCCAATCTCTGATGGAAATTTCAATTCATTAATTTAATTTTTCAATACTATTCTTTGGTCTGACAAGTATAACACCTATGCTTGTTTGTCAGTTGGTTTTCAACCTACCTTTGTTCTTGTGAAATTAGATAAATAATTTACAGCTCCAATGAGACCAGGGCCAACTACTAACTTATGGGATTTAGTAGCTCAGTTTCCAAGCCAAGAGACTCCAATGTTTGTTGTTTTTGCACTTCTAACACTCAACGGTTCAAGTAAACTTGGTCCATCCTTTTTAAATATCTAAAATCCACATCAATCTTGAAATTGGGCATCTTTGAAACAAAGAATGCAGCACCTAGTTGCAAATATTTTATCAAGGTAGTTGATAAGGATGGAGAGCAAGATCCAAAGGTAGAAATATGATGAAAATTTGGTGGTTTCAGGATGTCTTTTGGATTGTGCTTTGGGTATGGCTTGTACGGAGAGGAAACATTAAACTGACAATTTCTTTTAAACTTGTTTGGATATAGATGTGGTCAAGGCAAATTAGTTTAGATTTTTAAAAGTTGCTTGCTAATTGCCACAGGTGTGCCAGGCACAATTTGCTGTCAGGTCTGTCTGTCTTTTGATATTTATGAAAGAACTCATTAATTTGCTGACTGTACAGAAATAGAAGCTTGCTAACTGAAGAGGATTATAAATTACCTCGGTGGATAAGACCATAAGACCATAAGACATAGGAGTGGAAGTAAGGCCATTCGGCCCATCGAGTCCACTCCGCCATTCAATCATGGCTGATGCGCATTTCAGCTCCACTTGCCAGTGTTCTCCCCGTAGCCCTTAATTCCTCTAGACAACAAGAACCTATCAATCTCGGCCTTGAAGACATTTAGCGTCCCGGCTTCCACTGCACTCCGTGGCAATGAATTCCACAGGCCCACCACTCTCTGGCTGAAGAAATGTCTCCGCATTTCCGTTCTGAAATGACCCCCTCTAATTCTAAGGCTGTGTCCACGGGTCCTAGTCTCCTCGCCTAACAGAAACAATTTTCTAGCATCCACCTTTTCAAAGCCATGTATTATTTTGTACGTCTCTATTAGATCTCCCCTTAATCTTCTAAACTCCAACGAATACAACCCCAGTATCCTCAGCCGTTCCTCATATGCTAGACCTGTCATTCCAGGGATCATCCGTGTGAATCTCCGCTGGACACGTTCCAGTGCCAGTATGTCCTTCCTGAGGTGTGGGGACCAAAACTGGACACAGTACTCCAAATGGGGCCTAACCAGAGCTTTATAAAGTCTTAGTAGTACATCTCTGCTTTTATATTCCAACCCTCTTGAGATAAGAGACAACATTGCATTCGCTTTCTTAATCACAGACTCAACCTGCATGTTTACCTTTAGAGAATCCTCGACTAGCACTCCCAGATCCCTTTGTGCTTTGGCTTTATTAAGTTTCTCACCATTTAGAAAGTAGTCCATTCCTATATTCTTTTTGCCAAAGTGCAAGACCTCGCACTTGCTCACGTTAAATTCCATCAGCCATTTCCTGGACCACTCTCCCAACCTGTCTAGATCCTTCTGTAGCCTCCCCACTTCCTCAGTACTACCTGCCTGTCTACCTAACTTTGTATCATCGGCAAACTTCGCTAGAATGCCCCCGGTTCCCTCATCCAAATCATTAATATATAATGCGAACAGCTGTGGCCCCAGCACCGAACCCTGCGGGACACCGCTCGTCACCGGCTGCCATTCTGAAAAAGAACCTTTTATCCCAACTCTCTGCCTTCTGTTAGATAGCCAATCCTCAATCCATCCCAGCAGCTCACCTCGAACACCATGGGCCCTCACCTTGCTCAGCAGTCTCCCGTGTGGCACCTTATCAAAGGCCTTTTGAAAGTCCAGATAGACCACATCCACTGGGTTCCCCTGGTCTAACCTACTTGTTACCTCTTCAAAAAATTCCAACAGGTTTGTCAGGCATGACCTCCCTTTACTAAATCCATGTTGACTTGTTCTAATCAGACTCTGCTCTTCCAAGAATTTAGAAACCTCATCCTTAATGATGGATTCTAGAATTTTACCAACAACCGAGGTTAAGCTGATTGGCCTATAATTTTCCATCTTTTGCCTTGATCCTTTCTTGAACAAGGGGGTTACTACAGCCATCTTCCAATCGTCCGGGACCTTTCCTGACTCCAGTGACTCTTGAAAGATCTCAACCAATGCCTCTGCTATTTCCTCAGCAACCTCTCTCAGAACTCTAGGGTGTATCCCATCGGGGCCAGGAGATTTATCAATTTTAAGACTTTTTAACTTTTCTAGCACTATCTCTTTCGTAATGGCAACCATACTCAACTCAGCCCCGTGACACCCTTTAATTTTTGGGATATTACTCCTGTCTTCCACTGTGAAAACTGACGCAAAGTACTTGTTAAGTTCTCCTGCTATTTCCTTATCTCCCATCACTAGGCTCCCTGCATCAGTTTGAAGTGGCCCAATGTCTACTTTTGCCTGTCGTTTGTTTCTTATGTACTGAAAGAAACTTTTACTATTATTTCTAATATTACTGGCTAGCCTACCTTCATATTTGATCCTCTCATTTCTTATTACACTCTTTGTTATCCTCTGTTTGCTTTTGTATCCTTCCCAATCTTCTGATTTCCCACTGTTCTTAGCCACTTTATAGGATCTCTCTTTTTCTTTAATACATTTCCTGACTTCCTTTGTCAGCCAAGGTTGTCTAATCCCTCCCCGGTTAATCTTTCTTTTCTTGGGAATGAACCTCTGTACAGTGTCCTCAATTATACCTACAAACTCCTGCCATTTTTGCTCTAGTGTCTTCCCGGTTAGCCTCTGCTTCCAGTCTATTTTAGTCAGTTCCTCTCTCATGCCCTCATAATTACCTTTATTCAACTGTAACACCATTACATCAGATTTCGCCTTCTCCCTTTCAAACTCCAGACTGAACTCTACCATATTATGGTCGCTACTTCCTAAGGGTTCCCTTACTTTAAGATCTTTTATAGAGTCTGGTTCATTGCAAAGCACTAGGTCCAGAATAGCCTGCTCTCTTGTGGGCTCCATGACTAGCTGTTCCAAAAAGCCATCCTGTAAGCATTCCATGAATTCCCTTTCTTTAGATCCACAGCTGACGTCGCAGGATGATGTCGCAGCTGACACGAGATAGATGTATTTAGATGAAATGCACAGACAAGACAGTAATCTGAGTAAAAATAATAAATAACTTTATGATAACATTTTAGATATAGAGACTTGAGGTTTGGATGTAGGTTTTTTCTGTCATACCTGAAAACTTAATTCAGTAATGCAGCATGTATTATTTGATCATAATTTGTATTTTCATATTTGCATCCAACAAGCTAATTCTGTAAGCAATTGAGTTTATAACCAATTTATTACTTTTTTCATATTAATGTGACAGCTGATCTACATCTAGTTTCCTTTAATTAAGAAAATAGTTAAACAAATTTTGAAAGAAAATTATGTAATGTCAGTCTTGTGAAATTCATATTAATTAAACAACAACTTAAATTACAGAGCAACATTAATGATGTTGTGGTGCTAAATGAGACTGTCAAAATTGTTAAATCTGGTTCCAGGCCAGTAACTTTTTTTTTTGTTTCATTTAGGCAAAGATTGAGCTTCCAGGTCCTTGCTGAGAGAATAAAACCACAAGATTCCAATTTTGAGCAAATTAAGCATTACTGTACAATCTAATTTATATACAATCTGCACTGCAGACTCGAGACTGACATGAAATAAGTTTGAATTAACATAAACAAAGTTAAACCCCCCCACTTTAAATAGCCGATACAGTCATAATAAATCATACCCAGATAGTGATATTAAAAGTCACCAAATCCCATTAAAACTCCTTTTCCCTGGCAAGGGATACTGAGTCTTCGCCTTTTTGAAGATCTAGTTCAGAACTCCTTCAATAGTTATCCTGCCTTTGCCTCAAGAAATGCTTAATCTTGGTAGAACAATCACTTCTCCTGAGAGTGTTTGTCAGGACTCCTAAGAGTACTCGCAGGCGTATCATTTATCTGCGCAATTTCAACCTCTGTTAAGTAGCAAGCTTTGCTGAGCTGTCACTGAATTTCTTCGAGTTGCACCCAGTGTTGCTCATGAGCTTTCTTTACCCCACTGTCAACTGCACTGAATGGGTTTTACAATATTAGAGCTCAGTGAATGCTTTTAACCAATTGACTAATTAATTCCCAAAACAAACAGTCTTGCTGGACTGTCATTACTGCAAGCAATGTCGACATATTGCCAGTTCAGCAAGCCACTCACCTGCTGTTTGATCTTCCCATTCTGTATCACTTGACCTCTGAAGATAATTTGGCCTTAACATTTCGAATATAATAGATCTATTTTGCTTTAGTGCCTTTTGTCCTCTTTTCTACCATTAATAGATTTTGGCTTTAAGAATTAGAGTTTTCACTAAAATACATAAACTTCGCTGTAAGTATTCAGTTCAATGTAATGAATAACCAAAGTGGTTCAAATAGAATTTGTCAGCAAGCCATGTGACTGAAAACTTCATCAAAGGGATTCAAGGATCCTCCTTAAAGAGGAAAAGTAGTAATTGTGCAGCCTAGCTAAATTATGCCAACTACAGTCGCAAATGACCCTCCTTTTCCTAAATATTGGATTTTTGAGTTTGGAGGTAGAAACCCCTTAACCAATAAATGAAAGTCCAAAACAAAACTCTTAAATTGACAACCTATCACAGGTACAGCACTTGACAGAATTAGTGTTACCATTGTTAAATGAGGGTATACCTTTACAAAATTTTAGCAAGTATTTTTGCTTTGAACTATAAAGTCTGAATTGCACTGACATAAGGTCAACTGTACTATCTTCCTGTCTTCCATTCTACTTATCTTTTAAGGTGAATTCATGCCATCTATATTTTCTGTATTGGTTAATCTGTAAACAGTCCCTACTGTAATGGCTCCCGATTATAATGAATTTGCAGGAAGCTGTCACCTTTGTTTAGCCAAGTTTGCTTGACTGAATTCTTGAATTGTTGTATCACAGTTACTGTTTGTCATCCCTAGCTTTAATTTACAACAACTGCAATTTATGTATTGAAACAAATCCTTTAGGATATTGACAAATGTTACCTTGTCTTTGAGTTTATCTGCAAAAGTCGACTATTCACTGGCATTTGAAAATCTTAATGTTTGTAAAAGTGAACATAATGTGGCTCCATATCATGATAGGTTATGCCTTTTCTAGCATATTTTTCTTGTTCAAAGCTCAAATACTTCATGTCAGAATGGATTATGTCTGTCCTGAAGAGATTTGCATTATTTTCTAAGTTAAAAGAAGTAACCTGCTGTTCAAGATTTAATTTTCATTATATTCCTTTTACATTTATGATTTAAATCCCATTCCTGTTCAGTTTCATCTTTTCCATGATGGGGGTTTACTGTTATTGCTTTTTAGTTGTGGTCGTGTTACCTAGCAATTATACCGATCAAACTCTGATTGATTGTTTACTATAGTTGTTGTAAACATGTGTCCCTTATGCACATTTTTGCCAAAAGGAAGAATGACAAAGGCTCTTAATGTTAGAAATTAATAAATTATTTACCTTTTGAAAAACTGGCACTGCTGCCTTCACCCTGATGTGTATTTATCATTATCCTTAGAAAATAGACTTGGGTTTTTATTAATTTTGTTCCCTCCAGATATACACCACTTAGGTTAAATGTAATCCAAAGAATTGCTGTGGTATTACAATGGAGGAGACAGCACTCTTTAAACTATATTCTCTTCAGGGAAGATGTTGCTCAAACCTCCTTTTCTGAAATCAGAGTACTTGCCTCAGCACAATTTCATATTTAACATAAAATAATGACTTCAAATATAGAAGCCTATCTTTAGGCACTGTAAAATTGTACTCATGTTGTCTTTGGGTTCATATCTTTTAACAAGCGCAAGGCTTATAATGAGGTAGGACGTTCTAAAATGGCATCTTCTGTTGTGTAAAAGGTGAGACAACACATTGAGATAAAATGATCATTGCTGAATGCTTTGACTTGTCCTAGCTTTTTATTGTTGTTCAAGAAAGTCAAACTAATTGCCCTGATTGGGATGAAAGGATAAGATGCAAAGCAAAAACATGAAACCATCACTTGTTGGATGGCCAGCACTGGTTACCCTGGTCCACTCCTCCATTCTCAACACCTCTACAGCACCTTCCCATACAATGTCGAAGGTGGTGCCGCCTCCCTCCTCACCATCCAAAACCCCAGCCATAACTTTTTTAGGTGAAGTTGCAATTTGCCTGTACTGTATTCATTGTTCATAGTGTGGTCTCCTTTAAACTGCAGAGAAGAAATGCAGAATGGGTGATCGCTTCGCAGAACACCTTTATTCTGTCTGTAGAAATGGCCGAGTTTCCAGTCACTTGCCACTCCGATGCACCACCATGTTCCCACACCAACATTTCTGTTGTTTCTGTTTCAGAGACCCTCCGTGCAAGCTCGAAGAATAGCATCTCATTTTGCATTTGGGACCCCTGCAGACATTGGGACTCAACAACGAGTTCAATAACTTAAGAATGTGATTCCGTGATTCCATCATTCCATGTCTTTCACCCACCCTCACACCCATTCGTGTTATGACATAGGTTGCTTTTAGCACAGTCACCCATCCTTACATGCTCCTCAGCTAATTATTATATTGTATTAGATTTAACACAACTTACCCATTTTCTCAGTTAGCTCATATCACTTTTTCTTCCGTCCTGGTCTACTACAGTTATTTTTTCTATAACATGACAAGTCCGTGTGACCCCATGCTATTCAAAAATCGAGCAACACAAATAGCACTTAGTGTTTGCGATCTAATTGCATTATAGCTAACACATGTTTGACAAGTTCATGTTTTAGAAATGGTACTCCCAATTCACCAATCACATTCAGCCAATTAGTGTTAATGAATGATGAGTAATAGCAAAACGGACTCATCCATTATCTCCATGTTTATCTACCCATTTCATATTTTCCCCTCTCCTCAGCTCCCTGCTCCCCCATCCGCTCACTCTTCGGCAGATATGCCAGTTTTTTTGAACTACTGTCAGTTAAGAAGAGTCACTGAACTCAAAATGTTAACTCTTTTTTTTTTTCCACAGATGCTGACAGATTCCGAGTTTTGCCAGCCATTTCTATTTTTGTTTCAGCACTTGTGCAAATAACACTACCTGTGGTTGGGACTTGAACATGTGATGACTGCTTCGTAATAAAGTCTCAACTGTTCTTTCAGTTGCTGATCGTGTAATTGAAACTGATTTTATTTCCCCATGCTGATGACTTATTTTGGTGAAGTAGGATAAATAAAAGATACGTGCAACTAGAAATGCAGTGAATAAGTTTAATATAGGAAGATACAAAGGGTTTTCACACCACTTTGCTACTAATAAGAATCTGCATTCACTTTAAAAGCTGTATATCGTTTGTAAATTTCATCTCTCTTAAATTATAGAGGCTGTAGGAGCACCCAGTCAGCGACCTGTGTTTTGTCCTATACATAAACAAGAACAGTTGAAACTGTTTTGTGAAACATGTGATAAACTGACATGTCGGGATTGCCAGTTATTGGAGCACAAAGAACACAGGTAGGCACAATTTGCTTTAAAACAAAGACTTGCACGAAGAGTTTCTCATGGGGTAGCTTTGACAAAATGTTAACGTTTTTGGAAAAGTTTAATAGTATTTTCTGATCGTTTATGTTGAATGTACAGCACAGAAATAAGTCATAAAGTCCAATTAGTCCATGCCAACATGTAACTCTACTTGGGTCCAGGCCATTATTTCTTAGCTAGTCTAGTTTGTTAATTTTTTCTTTCTGTACATTTCTGTTATCCATTTAGCTACAAGGGGGAAGTGAAGAAGGATATTTTTTCCAAAGCAAGTGGAGAAAACCTGGAACTTATCAGGTGGTGGAAGCAGTGACAAATGATTTCAAAAAGAAATTGTGTCAGCACTTGGGGGAATACACTTGCTGGGATAGAGCATGAAAATGGAACTGACTAGATTGTTGTATGGAGAGCTGGCATGGTCTCAATGGGCTGAATGACTCCCATCTGCGCCGATGTGACTATTTCTGTTTCTAGCTGTTTAGATATGTAGAAGCAGGTGTTTATTGATATACTGTCAAGAGCGTTGCAATTAAAATTGTTTTTACTACCAGGCTTGAGCCTCTTGATGAGTCTTTGATGGAATTTAAAATTCTCTGGTACCTCTGGTGTGCAGTTAGATCATGGAACTGAGACTGAAGGGAGAAAATGTGTTTGATATTTCCGAGATCAATCACTGACATTGGACACTTCTTTTAGAGTCATAGAGATGTACAGCATGGAAACAGACCCTTCAGTCCAACTCGTCCATATCGACCAGATATCCTGAATTAATCTAGTCCCATTTGCTAGCACTTGACCCATAGCCCTCTAAACCTTCCTGTTCATGTACCCATCCAGATGCCTTTTAAATGTTGCAATTGTACCAGCCTCCACCACTTCGTCTGGCAGCTCATTCCATACACACACCACCCTTTATTTGAAAGGGTTGTCTGTTAGGTCCCTTTTAAACTCTCTCCTCTTCCTTCGCCCCCCCCAACCAAAACCTGTGCCCTCTAGTTCTGGACTTCCCTAAACCAAGAAAAAGACCTTGTCTATTTACCCTATCCATGTCCCTCATGATTTTATAAACCTTTATAAGGTCATCTCAGTTGAGAATTCTTTCTCTTCCATGTGTTTTTTTTTGAATACTTAACTACTTTTTCCCTAAGCATTCAGAGCTCTTTAACGTCACAACATTTGGTATGGGGTGATAGGACAACTAGTTCAGAATTTAAAAAAAAAAATTCACTCATTGGATGCGGGCATTGTTGGCGGGCTCCCTTATATGCTGCCCATCCCTAGTTGCCTTGAAACCCACAGTGCCCTGGCGAAAGGAATTCCTGGACTTTACCGATACTGAAGTGAGGTTAGGAGCCGAGTGGCCCTGGTTGAACCCAAACTGTGCATCACTAAACAGATGCTAGTTGATAGCATTGATGACACCTTTCATCAATTTATTGATGACTTAGAGTAAACTGATGGGACAGTAATTGGCCGAGTTGGATTTGTCCTGCTTTGTGTACAGGGCATACTTGGTCAAATTTTAACATTGTAGCTTACATGCCAGTGTTGTTGTACTGGAGCAGTAAGTTCTGGAGCTAGCCTTCAGTGCTATTGCCAGAATGTCATAGGAATCTTTATCCTTTGATTTATCCAGTGCCTCCAACAGTGTGGAGTGAATCAAATTGGCAAAAGACTGATCCATCACAGATGCCGTCCACTTGGCACTTCTGGCTGAAGAATGCTGGTAGAAAATCTGAATTAAGCTTTATGTTGTACCTTTACATCAGTAGGATCAGTAATCTTTGCAGGGTCTAAAAGAAGAGATCACATTCTGAGTGAGACACAGAATTGGGAGGAAATTCAGTACACCAAAGAAGAAGTGTTTTTTGCTTGCTTTTTTTGTCTAATTGTTTGTCAAGTTGTTTTTAAACAAAGTATTGAAAGCCAGGATCAGGAGCTCAGCACAAGAGTGACTTCACAGGTCAACTGTAAATTTATTAGTTGGTGATAGCTACTATTGATTATAAGTTTCATTCAGATTGAAGGTAAATAAGGAAAATATTTCCAGGCTACCAACTAAAAGACGAATACAAAATTTGTACAAACTAAGTTAAGAACTAAGTAATTTAAGTAAGATGGGCCAGGCAATGTGTTGTAACTACATGATGTGGGAGCTGGTGGACTCTGTTGTGGTTTATAGTGCCCACATCTGTAGCAGTATTGGTTGCTTGAGGAATTCTGGCTCCGGATTGATTTACGTCATTTGATCAGTAGTCAGGGACAGGAGGGTGTGGCTACAAGTGAGGTGGATTAAGAGATCGAAGAGTCTGACACTTGACCTTGTTTAACAGGTTTGAGATTTTTGCTCCTTGATGACTTAGAGCGGGGACTGCAGGAAGGATGAGTGAACTGACCAGGGAGCAATGGAGGGTGGGGTGGAGAGGAAGGAAGGGAAGGTGGGTAGGGAGAGAAAAGAGAAATGTAGTTGTAATCTGGAATAGTATAATCAGGCGAATAGTCCCGAAGGATGTGCTGCCTGCTTGGCGTCCATGTTTAGAGGATATCTCATCTGGGCTGTAGAGGAACTTGGAATGGGAAGGGAAAGATCTCGTTCTCGTTGTCCATTTAGGCTCTGTTGAGGAAATATGATTTGCCAAGAACTAAATTCAAAATCGGAATCAAAAAGGGTGCACTCCTGATTACTACCTGCATTATGAGCAAATTGACATCAGGTTAACAAAGGTTACAAAGGGGTTTATGCATGACTCAAAAATTGATGTGGGAGAAATTAGTTCAGATTCTGGGAATATTAGCACTAGAGCTGTTCCAACGGGACTCCCTCCACCTGAATCGTGCTGGGACCAGATTCCTGGTGAATTGCATAATTAGGGCTAAGGTTAGGGCTTAAACTAAATAGTAGCATGAGGAGGTTTCAGTTGCATGGAATACTATGGAAAATGGTAAGGGGAGGGAATGGGAAGAGGGCTCAGCAAAAGTTATTAAAATTTCCAGAACAGGTAATAAGACTGAGCATATGGAAAGGATATGCTCTAACTTCAGGCGCAATAGAAGAGGGGACACCTACGAGAAAGGTGGCAGTTAATGAAAAACAGTGTGTTGTACTTCAATGCATGCACTACAAGTAGTAGTATGCTGCAAGGGGATCAGCTGGGAACTTTTTATATCCAAGGATCACACCTACCAAAGGAACAGGCAGATGGGTTGCCTTGTTCATAACAAATGAAATTAAATCAGTGGCAAAAAGTCAGAGTTGGAAGGTGTAGAAATTGTGGGTACAGTTGAGCTACAAAGGAAAAAAAAATCCTGATGTGAGTTGTGTACAGGGCTCCTCTCAATAGTCAGGATGTGGGGAAGAAAATAAATAGGGAGATAGAAAAGGCATGTAAGAAAGGCATTATTGCAATAATCATGAGTGGTTTCAATGTACAGATGCACTGGGAAAATCAGGTTCGTCATCGATTTCAAGAAAAGGAATTGGTGGAGTGACTGAAAATCTTTTTGGAGCAGCTTGTGGTAGACCCTACAATGGAACAGGCAATTCTGAATTTGATGTGTAATGAGGCAGACTTGATTTGGGAGTTGAAGGTGAAGGAACCCCTATGGGGCAATGACTGTCAGCATGATAGATTTCACCTGAAGTTTGAAAGGGAGAAGCTGGAATTAGATCTAATGCTATTACAATAGAGTAAAGGTAAGAACAAAGACATAAGGGAAGAGGGGCACCTTTGATTGGGAGGGGAGACAGCAGGGAAGAGTACTAAGTGGAGTCAGCAAAGGTAAGAGTTTGTGGGGCTCATTTAGGAGGCACAGAGAAATTCATCCCAAGAAAGAAGAAATGTATTAAGGGGAGGATGAGGCAACAGTGGCTGACGAGGAATGCCCGGGACACCATACAGGGAAAAGGAAAAGCATAAAATGTGATGAAGGTTAGTCTGAAGCCAGAGGTTTGGAAAGTCTTTAAAAACCAGATGATAACTAAAAAAATAAGATGAAATATGAGAGTAAGCTAGCTAATAAAAAATTAGCAAGAGTTTTTCTCTATCTGAAAGGTAAGAGCGAGGCAAGAGTGGACAATAGAACTACTGGAAAATGAGGCTAGAGAAATAGTAATGGGGAGCAAAGCAATAGCTGAAGAATTGAATAGCTATTTTGCATCAGTTTTCACAGTGGAATATACCAGTAGTGTGCCAGAGCTTCGACAGTAAGGGGATACAGGTGAGTGTATCATACAGGCCATCATTCGAGAGAGGTACTAGGAAAGCTGAAAGGTCAGATGGTGGATAAGTCACAGACTAGATGGACTACATCCCAGAGTTCTGAACGAAATAGCTGAGAAGATTGTAGAGGCATTGGTGGTGGTCTTTCAGGAATCATGAATCGGGGAGATCTGGAAAATGGCTAATGTAACACCCCTGTTTAAAAAGAGAGGGAGGTGGAAGGTTGGTTAGCCTGACCTTGATCATTGGTATGATTTTAGAGTCCATTATTAAGGATGAGATTGTGAAAAGTTCCTAGTAGTGCATCGTATTTGGATGTTCAGTAGGCGTTTGACAAGATGTCACATAGGAACCTGCTAAAGAAGAGCCCATGGTAATGGAATGGATAGATGGGCTGACTGGCATTAGGGAAAGTATAGGGATAAAAGGATCATTTCAAGTTGGCAGCTGGTGTCTAGTGGAGTTAGACAGAAGTCATTTTAGGATAACAGTTGTTCACATTATACATTAATGGTCTGGGTAGAGGAACTGAGAGCATCGAGTTTGTAGGTGACATTTATATATGGAAGGTCAAGTAATATAGAGGGAGCTGGGAGGCTACAGAAGAATTTGGACAGGCGAGAAGAAGGAACAAAGAAGTACTAGATTCAATACAATGTGGGAAAATTAATATTTTACTGGTAGCATGAAAAGAGGTATAGATTATTTTCTAAATTGAAAGGCTTGAAGCACAGAGACTTGAGAGTCCTCCATTCAGGATTCTGTTAAGGGTAATATGCAAGTTCAGTTGGCAGTTAAGAAGGCAAATGCAATGTTAATGTTCATTTCAAGAGGACTAGAATGCAAGAGTAGAGATGTACTGCAAAGGCTCAATTAAGCCCTGTCAGAACACATTTGGATTATTGAGCAGTTTTGGGTCTGGTATCTAAAGGAAGGATGTGCTAGTGTTGGACGGCATCCAGAGAAGGTTTGCACGAATGGTCCTGGGGATGAATGACCTGTTATGAGGAATATTTAAGGCCTCTGGGTCTCTATTTGATAGAGTTTAGAAGGATTGTGAGGGGGATTGATTAAAACTTTCAGAATACTGAGAGGCCTGCATTGTGTGGTTGTGAAATAGTTCTCAACAACAAAAAAAAATTGAACTTGGAGTGTCAATTTTTATGTTCTACTGTAAGGCGCTGATACCTCTTTGAATGTTTCTCACCATTGTCACACAGTTGCATTTGTACAATAAACTAAATATCCTACCAGTGTAAATATGCCTTTACATAATTTGAGATGTACAAGAAATGGACAGCAGTAAGAATGAGGAGAAAAAAGTAGATTAAGAAATGACAAAAGAAAACTATTAACATTTAATACTCGCTATGTTATTAAATATTTGTAAAACTACGGAAATAGTTATAAAGATGGAAGTTGAAGAAAGAGTTGCAAGATGAAAATTGGCTGCATGAATTTTGCAAAATAACTAAGTCAATAGGATGGCAGAATTATATGCAGAATGTTTTTTTAAAAAAGTGTTGCCAGAAATTATGCTTGCTTTGATGTTTAAAATGTTAATTTATTGGCAATGGTGAGAAATGCCTAAAGAGCAGTTCCTTACAATCAAATATTTAAATGATCCAGTGACATGAGTGTTCATACCTGAATTTTTACACAAATGGAGTCCTGTGTAAGAGGAACAAAGTGTGATGTTTTGGCTGGGCGTATGAAAGAATAAGTAGTTGATTGGAAAGAAAAGCAATGATCACTTCTCTGAATGAAGAATGATATTTCAGTCTAGAAAAATCGAAGCATTAAGTTTAGCCCAAGAAGTTCTGCGCTTCCAAAGAAGGGTGGCTGGACTTGAAATGCTAACTCTGTTTTCTCCCCTGAGATGTGCCAGATCTGCTGAGTTTCTCCAATAATTTGTGTTCTTGTTTGTTTCCTATCTTTAATATCTGCAATTCTTTGTTTTGTTACATAATAAACATGACCTTGAGGGAGTAGATAAAACTCATAACTATACATTGTTTGAGTTTGTGTAATCTAACCCATTTACAAATGCAGTTGTTATTCAAATTACATCAGTTTGTGATGTGATGAGGTGAAAAATAATTTCATAACAAATCAGCAAAGACATAGTGATCCTTGATAGAGGTCACGATTGTTCTGTGTAATTTGTGCAGATTCCACAGTGCCAGTGTGATAGAGTATTATATAATTCACTATTTTAAGGTAACTGTTAGAGGTGTTTTGTGGAACAGTTGAAAACAGTCCAAAATGCCAATTGAGGGAAGAGTAAGGTCATCTTTGAAAAGAAGCAATGTGGATTAGATTTTTTTTATTGTATGTGGGCTGTTAAGCGAACAATGCTTGAAAACTGGTTCAGAAGCTTATACCATTTCATGAAACTTTTAGCGACTGCTAAGTTACTGCTATGGTATCTGGAATATCACTGTTTGGATTACACACCGTTACTTTCTTGGCTATTGAAATGGACGTTGCTGTTGTATGGGAAAGTCTGTAACAGATTGCTACTGTATGCACATTCTTATACATATAATAATTTGATGTTGTTGATTTTGTTGAAGGTGTAAAATTCAGTTCCTTGATGTAAACATGCTCAGTAATATAACTGGGAAAAAAATTTCCATTTTAATAAAAATTGTAATGCTGGCTTTACTAAAGCGTATTGTATATGGAAAAATGCATTCGTGAGTTAAGGCATTCTTGATGCAAGAAGTCTAAACGCTTAGATTATGGCAAGTTAATATTCAGGCAGATGGAAAGATTCCATTCTTGTTACCGCATTGAGATATGTTCTCTCAGTTGTCAAGCAGCTTCAACTGTTTTACAACATTTCATTCTTGTTAAATCCAAGTTTTATTTTTTCCCTGCGTGTTGCAATGCCATATTGTGATAATAAGAGTATACATATTCAATAACATGAAACTATGGTATTGTGAAGAATTTCTAGAACTTGCAAATAAAGAGTCTGAGTAGGAAGTCATTGGTGAGTTAATCATATTTATGTTGAACTCCAGTCTCCTTGTTCATCATAGCACAACATTTTATAAAGACATGTTTCCCACAAGTTAGGTGAAAGATAAGATGTTTAACTAGTTTGCAAAAACTTTAGTTAGAGTTAAAACTTTTAGTTGGAAACTTGTGTGATATCAAAATGGTGATGTGGGGAATTATGAATGAGTTAGCTGAAGATTTATTACTGTGAAAAGTCTAAAGTGTGTAAGCTAAAGGTGGAGTAATTGAACACCTTGAAAATATTCACATAATCAGAAATAGAACAAGCATGGGAACCTGACAGTAGTTTTTTTTGAGGTGATAAAATTCATAAACACGTGTCTATAGATTTGCTGAAGAAATTTGATTAAGTTTTCCCGCCTCCCCCACCCTTAATAACTGATGAACTAAAATGCATAAAATTTGAAGGTTAGTTTTTGACCTAGTTATGAAATTGGCTGATTGGAGTGAGTCATGATATTGAGCTATAATGCTAATTGGCAGAATGTTTTTTCAAGTGTTTCATAAGCATCTCTGGAGCTTCAAATATTCAATATTTGTTAACGATTTAGTGGAGTAGAGTGCTGCATGTCTAAGTTTGTTGATGATGCAAAAAGGAGTAGTATTGTAAGTGTAGGCATGGACAATAAATGCTGGTCGAGCTAGTGAATTTCACATTTGTGAATGAATCATTTCAAAACAAAACGCAGATGAAATCTCAATTTCAGGTGAATGGGTAAAACTGTGGCAAACAGATGTCAGTACAAGAAGTTTAAAGCTATCTCTCTTGCACCTAAAAGTAATAGATCAAAATACTTTGAGAAGCTCAAAACAGTTGATCTCAGAAGATAGCTGGAGGTCCAGGTGCGCACACCATTAAATCATCATGAACACATGAGAAAATATTTAACAGGCTATTTAAATATTGCCCATTATATCTAGAAAATTAGACCAAATGTAAAAGAAGAATTCATGTTTCCATTATGCAAAGTTCTAGTGAGACCACACAGAGTATTCTAAGCAGTTATGGGTGCTATGTCTCGTATATATTGGTGTTGAAAAGAAACAAAGATTCACAGGGTTGCACCTGAATCCAAGGGCTTCACATCTGAGGAGAATTACACAAAGGGGTGCATTCCCTTGAATATAAGGTTAAGTGGTGGTTTGATTGAAGTTTTTAAGATAAATATGGTATTTTAATAGATTAGATAAATTGAAGGAAAGATGTCGGAATTAGCTTTACAAACACAGACAGATGTGCGCACACAACACTATGCAACGCACATTAATAGATGGTATAGCACTGGGAAAACTGCTGTTGATTGATCCATATGAAACTGGCTATTAGTGCAATAAGTAAAGATGACTACCTGGAATTATTTGCATATTAATCATATATATGGGGATTTGAATAGAGGGGATAATTTACTTACGACTACTTCATATTATTTTGGCGATTTGAACATTATTAGCTGGACCAGCATTTACCTATCCAAATTGACCTTGAGAAGGTGTTAGTGGGCTGCCTTAATGATCAGCTGTGGTTGTTGGTATTTAGGTGCGCCCAAATTGTGCAGCAGTGAGCTTCCTTAGCAATGTTTTTGTACATTTGAGGTTAGACCATAAGACCTGAGAGCAGAACTAAGTTGTTCAGCCTAGTACATCTGTTCTGCCATTCAATGAGATCATGACTGATTTTCCTCAGTGTAGGAACACATTACTGCAGATGCTGGAATCTAAACTGAAGACAACTGATGTTGGAGATCAGTGTGTCAGACAGCATTCATGGAGATAGCAAGCTAATGTTTCGAATCAAAATGACTTTTCATCAGAGCTGAAGCCCCAACTTCACTTTGCTGCTTTTTCTCCATATTTCTAGATTCCCTTGCTGCTTGAAAATCTGTCTATCTCAGACTTGATGAAGGAGCGGTGCTCTGAAAGCTAGTGCTTCCAAATAAACCTGTTGGACTATAATCTGGTGTTGTGATTTTTAACTTTGTCCACCCTAGTCCAACACTGCCACTTCCAAGCCATATCTCAGACTTGATTATACTTAGTAACTCAGCCTTAACAGCCTTCTGCAGTGAAGGAATTCCTCTATCTCTGTCTTAAATGTGCAACTCTTTATTCTGAAACTACACCCTCTGGTACTAGACTCTTCCGTAGCGGAAAAACAATCTTTCTAAACCTGCTCTGTCAAGTCCCATAACAAACATTTATGTTTAAATAAACTCCTCTCTAGTCCTTCTATATTCCAATCTACTCAACCTCCTGTCATAAGATAGTCCGTCCATGCCCAGTATCAGGTTTGTGAACCTTGGCTGGACTGGATTCAATTCCAGTATATCTTTCGATAAGGGGCCCAAAATCATTTCTCAACTAAATATTTTTATGTGCAAGGATAATCTTAAAAGGGAGTTGATTGTTAATTATTTTTCCTTTCCAGTGAAGATACGATCCCCTAATATAAACACACTATTCTGTAGCATTTTCCCTCTTGTGAATATGCTTATTGTCAGAAGTGCATGATTCCTCACCCAAATGTTTTTCACTTGTGTCATCAACAAACAAGTGTTATTCTGGATAGTGGCTGTTGGCTGGCTTCACAGAGTACCACAAATAAACTTGAAAGTTAACCTCAACAAGTGTCCACAGTACATGTTTTTTAGTTAGGCTATCAGTAAGAAGCAAGATATATTTTCATTTTTAGGTCCAGATTTTGGCCATTCTGTCCTTCGTCTGCTGCAGCTTTAAATAAGATGATGGCTGACTTTATTATAGTCTCAACACTACTTTCCTTTTTCCACTTGATAACCACAGCACCACCCTTCGAGTCTCTTGTTGGTCAAAATCTATCTGTCTCTGCCGTAACAATATTTAGAGACCCTGCCTTCGCTATTTTGGAGAAGAAAATTCCGAAGGCACTTAGTCCTCAGGAAAAAAGTACTCATCTTTTGTTTTGAAGTGGGACTTATTGTCAGACAGTCCCCTAACTTTAGTCTTTTCACCATAATATTTCAAAAAGATCATTTTTCATTCTTGGCACGGTGGCTCAGTGGTTAGCACTGCTGTCTCACAGCACCATGGTCCCAGGTTCGATTTCAGCCTCAGGCAACTGTCTGTGTGGAGTTTGCGCATTCTCCCAGTGTCTGCGTGGGTTTCATCCGGGTGTTCCATTTTCCTCCCACAGTCCAAAGATGTGCAGGTTAGGTGAATGGGTCTGGGTGAGTTGCTCTTTGGAGGGTCGGTGTGGACTTGCTGGGCCGAAGGGCCTGTTTCCACACAGTAAAGAATCTAATCAAAAAAAAAATATAGGCTGAACATGTCACACCTTTCCTTAGAAAAAAGCCACCTAATCGTAGGAATGAGTTGTGAACCTTCTCTGCACTGCTTCTAGTGCATTTAAGTATTTCCTTAAATAATGCAATTGAAAATGTGCAGAGAACTCTAGGTGTGGCCTTAGCAATGCCCTGTTCAAAAATATCCCTATTTATAAGGTAAAGACATCTACTACACAGAAAAAGACCTTTCAGCCTTTCTCATCCACACCAGTCAAAAACAACCACGTAACAATTCTAATTCCATTTTCCAGCACTTAACCCAAAACCTTGTAATTCCTTGGCATTGCAAATGCATATCTAAATACTTCAAGATTTTGCAACACTACCCATTTTCTTTTTGGGGACAGGGTGAGCTGCACCTTTAGTTTGTTGCTTATGACATCCCCTCATTGATTTGCGACTAGCTTCAGGTACCTCTTATCTATTCCACGCACTAATTAATAAATTGATAGTGAAGAAGGCGTTTGGTATGTTTTCCTTTATTGGTCAGAGTATTGAGTACAGGAGTTGGGAGGTCATGTAGCTGTACAGGACATTGGTTAGGCCACTGTTGTAATATTGCATGCAATTCTGGTCTCCTTCCTATCGGAAAGCTGTTGTGAAACTTGAAAGGGTTCAGAAAAGATTTACAAGGATGTTGCCAGGGTTGGAGGATCTGAGCTACAGGGAGAGGCTGAACAGCCTGGGGCTGTTTTCCCTGGAGAGTTGGAGGCTGAGGGGAGACCTTATAGAGGTTAACAAAATTATGAGGGGCATGGATTGGATAAATAGACAAAGTCTTTTCCCTGGGGTCCGGGAGTCCAGAACTAGAGCGCATAGGTTTAGGGTGAGAGGGGAAAGATATAAAAGAGACCTAAGGGGCAACTTTTTCACGCAGAGGGTGGTACGTGTATGGAATGAGCTGCCAGAGGATGTGGTGGAGGCTGGTACAATTGCAACATTTAAGAGGCATCTGGATGGATAGATATATGAATAGGAAGGGTTTGGAGAGATATGGGCCGGGTGCTGACAGGTGGGACTAGATTGGGTTGGGATATCTGGTCGGCACGGATGGGTTGGATCCGAAGGGTCTGTTTCCATGCTGTACATCTCTATGACTCTGATCAGTTGTATACCTATTCACTTGTGTTCTTGCGTTGTGATTCATTTGCCAGATTACTCTGATTCATCTGTGCCTCCCAGTTCATAAATCTTTCTTTCTCCATTTAAATATTGTTACCTTTCTATTCCTACCAAACAAGGAAAGTTCATATTTTCCCACATTATACTCAACTTACAACCTTTTGTTGACTCATTTAACATATCTCCATTTACAGACTACCTGTATTCCTTTCACAATTTAATTTCCTATCTTTGTATCATAATTTAACAAACATACATTCTGTAGTCCATAAATGATAGTCAATTGCGTTACTCCCAGGTTAACCAGAGACCAGACTTGCCTTTTTTTAAAAACAGTTAACCTTTTTAAAAAAAATTCTTAATCTGCAAGATTGTTCTATGATGCCCTATTGACATTCTTTTCAGAAAACTGCTCTGAGCCAGTGACAGAATCTTGGGTATTCCTCATTGAGAGGGGGGAATTCTCATGTGACTAGGGAAAAAAAAGTTGCATGAGCTATTTGAGAGTGCCAAAGAAATCTGTAGTAAAGGATTTCCCCTAGCTATTCCCAACTGTACATCAGCTAGATGGAATAAAGCTTCATAGAATTCCACAAGAGGTCTTGTAAAAGCACAGATGATTATCAAAGCCCAGTAGGGGTTTCTAATTAATACCTGCCTGACCAGTTTATTAATGGTAAATATGAGACATATCTATTTTTGATATGAGTTATAGTTCTCGATTTAGGCAAAATAATATTGATATGATAAAGCCATTAGAAGTTGTTCATGCAATTTATGGAGGAAAAACTGTTGATAATTGAATGGAAACATTAGTAACCCATCCCGATGAAGGACGTTGACCAAATCATTGAACCCCTACTTTGCGGAAACAGGCCATTTGGCCCAACAAGTCCACGTCGACTCTCCGAAGATTAACCCACCCAGACCCATTCCCCACCCTATTACTCTATATTTACCCCTAACAAATGCACCTAACCTACGCATCCCTGAGCACTTTGGGCAATTTAGCATGCCCAGTTCACCTACACTGCACATATTTTGGCTTGTGGGAGGAAACCGGAGCATCCAGAGAAAACCCACGCAGACACTGGGAGAATGTACAAACTCTACGACAGTCACCCGAGGCTGGAATCGAACCCGGTCCCTGGTGCTGTGAGGCAACAGTGCTAACCACTGAGCTGCCGTGCTGTGTATGGTTTCAACTAGGTGTGTTCTGCTTATAAATGAAGTTGAGCAGTTATGGTTTCTCTTGCATTTTTTTGATATTGCAAGTTATTCTTGAACTGAGAACAAGGTTCATAGAGGAATTTGTGTTCTGCATGGGTTTTGTTTCATTCCTTTTAGTAGTTCAGTGCATTTCTTTCATGGCTATTGAATGTAATAATGCCATCTAATCACCTTGGTTTCCCCATATTTATATTGAACAAACCCAATAATTTTCTCTTGCATATTGAAGCATCTAAAATTGCGAAACTTATCCAGTGGTAGTTCAAATACTAGGATTGGTTGGGTTCTCGATTTGATCTTTGATCTCTTTTGCATACGTTGATTTTAACTGGAATACTAGAAATTGAGAAGTAGCAAGTGAGGGCGGAGAAAAATAAATGTAATTATTCATTGTTATCTTGGAAATCCTGCTGGAAGTGCCCAACTTTAGCTATTGGTTAAGGTATTTCATCTCTCAGCCACCATTTACTAGGTTTAGACATGAATAGTGACTACTTGGGTCACTCTTTGGAGGGTAGGTGTGGACTTGTTGGGCTGAAGGGCCTGTTTCCACACTGTAGGGATTCTATGAAATGTACTTCCTTAGTAATGGATTCTAACTATTTCTCACGACACGTCTTAAACTGGCCTGTAGTTCCCTACTTTTCTGCTTCTCTTCCTTTTTGACTCAGGGTGGGATATTAGCACTTTTTCCAATCCACTTGAACCTTTTCCATATCAAGAGAATTTACATTATTATAATCAATGCATCCACTATCTCTGCAGTATCTTCCCTTAAGACCCTAAGATCTTGGCCATCACCCTGGGGACTTGACTGCCTTTAATCCCAATAGTTTGCTCAGTACATTTTTCCTTCGTGACAACCAAGTTAAATTCCTCCCTTTATTATAGTATCACTGCATAACTGGCCAGATGTGACACAAATGGCACCATAATTGACGTTACAAAAGTCTCCCATTGCTCAGGTTTGATTTCGCATGCTGTATAACCATGAGTGCTGTCAACATTGTTTTCAGGATTCCCATGGAGTTCTCAGGGGTTTTAGGTTGCCCAATTCCTAATTATGCTGGGAATATGAATTTCAGCGGGTAATCCCCAAATTCAAAATTAAATATTCTTCATGAATCTTGCATTTACAAATTCTCTTCTGACTGGAAAATTTGAACTTTGGCCTATCAACATTAGCTGGCTGGTACCAATGCCATAATAACCTGATTGCTACTCAAAAGATATAAAACGCATGCAATTAGATGACGTGTAGGCGTCCTGAATACAATGGGACTGTGAATATTTATTAGCAATGGTGCCTTTAATAATGAGGGGGTCCCTGATTTAATACCTTGGGGATCCCTCCAGCAAGTGCAGTCCAAGCAATAAGATGGAGGAATCTAGGGAGTTGCAGGAACAATAGTGCTCCCGCATTTCTGCTAGAAAATGATTTGAATTTACCAATTCTGGAGATAAATGTGTTTATTTTCCACTTGAAGTTTATACTGGTCAAACCTGAAACTTGGGAAAACCTGGCTTGATTGATCAAATGTTTTTACAGTTTGGTTACTAGAAACCTCAACTATTTTGCCTCTACTTTTAAAATCCAAGCTCCCAAATTAGAATGCAATCCTTTATCACAGTGCCAAATTGGTTCTGGCAGCAACATAAAGCTTTTTGGTAATACTTTGTTGAAATTAATACCAAAATAAATTGAGTTGTAGCACTGAGCCACTTGCAAGTTTCTGAGACTCTAGTTAGAAAGTTACACAGCTTTGTGTTACTATTTATTATAATAATAATAAAAATAATAATAATAATAATAATAATGTTCTAAAGTGGAGAAAAAAGTGATTTTTCATTTTTAGTGTTTAGTTTCATTCAGCGTTTATAAGACATAAGATAATTTCAACCCAAACAATCAGCAAGCCATTTGGTTAAGGTGTTTTTTGACTTTAGTTTTATGACCACCATAGAGAAGGAACCAGAAACTGGTTCTTGCAGTGGAAAGAGGCCCTTAAAGAAGAAATACTGTTACTATCTGTCTCCAGGCTGTAAGAGCTCGGAAGAAGCTTGTGTTGCTTATAATTCAGTGAGAAGGTGGCTTATAGGGCTTTCAGAAGATATCCTGCACGTTGTTGAAGACATGAGTTTAAGGAATCTAGGTTAATTATTAGATAAGTTGCCTAAAAGATCTTAGGAAATGGATTTTACTGAAGAAAGTAGCAATCTACCAAATGGAAGCCAACCAGCTTGACAAGAAGCTTTAGCATGGACATAGAGTTGCTCATCACTGAGGTTTTAGTATCTATAAGAAAGATAAATCTATCTTTCTGATGGTTTTAATTAGATTCTTCTTTTTTCTGTCAAATATGTAATCCATGTTTTTCTTTGCAACACATTTTTATGTTCCATTAAAAAAAATACTGGTAACTTCTTATGATTTCATATTCAGTGATTGACCTCCACAGTAAATGCAAACTGAAACTTGTGCTCTGAGCAACATTTGTCAAGCTCGAGAATCTGGTGATTGTAATATTGGACAATCAACTGGGATCATTACAATTGTTAAAAATCAGCAGATTCACTGTCTTCAGGGAAGAGACCAGAAAACTTTTTTGCCTATATAACTATTGCAGTATATAGTTAATGCCAAAATAAATGGACAGCAGATATTGCCTTGCCTGTAACACTAAAAAAAAAAGTTCATTAGCTAACATAGTAAAAATTCTTGGCTTTTGTACAGCAAGTTGTATGGTATTGAGTGAATGTGTGCAAATCTAGTGTGTTGCACAGCCAGTAGTGAAAGAGTGCTACTTATATATTCAACAGTGGTGAACGGTCAGTTTAATGCCAGATCAGCTCTTGTCTGGTACTTTTAAGGTGGAATTATGCATCTTTTATAGTTAATATAATTGATAAAATACCATCTTCCAAGATGGTGCCAGCAAGATCAGCAGCATTTGACTGATGTGTGGGCTATGTCCACTCATGGCTCATGCGGCGGATTCTGCCACATCCAAGTAGCTTCATCATTGCCTTTCCATCTTGGTGACTTTTGTTTTGTTTTCATTGCCCTGGAGCCACCACCTGATGCCATTCTGTGGGAGGCAGGGTCCCCATGTGTCTCCATCCCTGCTGCATCTCGATAGTGGCTTCAGAGGTTGAGGCAGCGCACCTTTGGTCGGCTTGGAGCCATGACCCATCAGTTGATGTCCATCATCTGAGGTGGTATGGAACCCGCCCACTGTGACTGTCTCCAGCTTGGAGGTGGTGGATGCTGAAGCAACAGCAGTGGTTGAAAAAGAGCACGTTGCCAGGATCTCGGATAATATCAGACAGTGGCAACTGGAGGAGCAGAAAGAGTGAAGTCTCCGGAGAGGGAAAAATGAACTTTTGAAGTTGTTCTAGTTTTAGTTACATCAATTTAGTGATATTAATTTATTCAGTATTCTACCATTTATACAATTTAATGAATATTTTGTTCTGTAATCCAAGATGGTGCCAGAACATGGCAACATGATCCACTTTTCACTGTACTTAGGTACATATGACCCTGTTAAATGAGCCTGTAATTTCACTTACTGGAATGATTTTTTTTTAAGAATGGCAGTTATTGATTAATAACTGGATGATTTTTTACATGACAAGTACCTTTCATTTGTTTATTAGATGAGTATGCGGTTGTATTTACAGTTGTTAAACATGTTTGAATACATACTTTTACACTGCAATGCACCACTGAGAATTTTGTGTTACCTTGTTCAACTAAAGTCCAATTCATTCTTTGGGGCAGATGTGTATATATATTCAAATATCATAACAGAATTTTTTTAAAATGGAAGGGAGTTCTTCCACAACACTGGCCAACATTTATCCCTTCACCAAAGCCACTAAGAAAGATTCTCTGATAATTTATCTTGCTTGATGTGTGTAAATTGGCATTAGGTTTGCTTACATTCCAACAATGCTTTATATAATTAACTGTGAAACACGGTTTATGAAAGTTGCATTACAACTATAAACCTGTTCTCAATGTGGTCCAGACCACAGCATAACTAAGTTCTTCCCTACAAAGCTAAAATTGATATTTTCCCCTCAAAAACAAAAGTATAAATGTTGAAAGCAGATATTGAGTTGTCACCAGTCATAGCCCATACATGAGGTACCTTGCAAGGATGATATAAACTAAGCAGATTTGAAATTTGTTGATCTACTTTTCTGACCTTGTGGCAGGTTTTCAGAAATAAACAAGACTATTTTCATGAGTATTTATTTGTGTAAAGTTCACTTTTGTTTTGCTTTACAGATATCAGTTTTTAGAAGAAGCATTTCAAAACCAAAAAGTTATTATTGAGACTTTAATGGCCAAGCTTCAAGAAAAGAAGAATTACGTGCAGTATGCAGCCAGTCAAGTGCAGAATAGGTATGTTCAAGTTAGTGAGATGGAAATCTTAATTTTATTTTTATTTCAATTAATGCTTCTGAAGCTTGACAGTGTTAGAATGAGTTTCAGTAATTTAAAATGGAGTATGCAGGACTAACCCCCATGGTTGTCATGTTTGTCTGTAATTGGATCCAGATTTTTTACTTAAAACTGTTGAATTTGGAAGTTTTGCTGTTAATTTGTGAATGCTTAAGTTTCCTAGATTAGTATTTCTTTCTCAAAATACATATTATCAAAGTTTTGGACTTGAGCTAACGTTTGATTCATTTTATCTTTGGCATGATGCTTGGAGATTTTTCTATGCTTACAAATACTGGTGTGAAAAATATATTCTGATTTATTGAATATGTTTCCACACTGTAAGTAATCTAATCTAATCTAATCTAATATCTCTGGCAAGTACTCCATTTAAACTTCCACCCTTTCTCTGTAACTGTAACAGCATAAACCTTACTTCCCTTAAGATTTGCTCATCTGGCTTTTCTTTAAATCCCTTTTTAAGCATTGTCCCTTATGGTTTCCTTTTCCATGCTGAGTTAAATGAGTGTCAGAGATACCATTCCCCTGCACCCCTCTATCTTTCTCTCTCAATAAAATGTTTAAAATGTTCTCTTTACTCTCCCGTATTTGTTTGGTACAATCGAATGCTTATCATTTTTCATAGATTGAGGTGTCAGAACACAAATGGTGGTCATTTGGCCCCTTGAGCTCTCATTGGCTTGTTAAACGGAAATCACTATCTCATGCTTGTCCCCTATACCCTTTGACATGATTTCAGTCCAAAACATTCAATGCCCTCTTGAATGCCTCAGTTGACTCTGCCTTCACCACAGTTCCAGGCGATACATTCTATACCCTAATTAAGTGAAAATGTTCTTCCTCACTTTACTTTTGTTTCTTCTGCAGATAATTATAAATCTATACCTTCCCCTTGCTGCTTTTATGAGAGGGCATTTTCTTCCTATGATAATGCTGCTCCTTTTAACAAGTTAATGTTGTTCCTTGTTTTGGTGTCAAGAGGAGTCATAAAGGCAGAGGTGCCAATTTGTCTAGAAATATATAGAAACCTTGATTATCCGACTGAGATGGGTGGGCACTATTTAGTTCGGATAATTGATTATTCAGTTAGTTGATTTCCTCTGAAGCTTGGAGTTTTCTGTGAAGTCTGCTCCCTGTTCAGGAGACTAGGCAGCAGCACAATGCGGCACCCACCCCGCCCCCAAAACACCTACCACTCCCTGTCCGCCCCCGCCTGCCCTTAACACCTGGCCACCCACACCCACTGGCCAACGGGGGGAGGGGGGCCGCCGGACTGTACACCAACAGTCAGACGACTGTTGCCTTTGTGGGGCAAGTCTCCAAATAGCGAGTGCGTGCGCACACAACTTTTTATTGCAACATTTTGACAGTTTCCACCTTTGCATTATACAGGACAAGGTTGGAGAGAGTTTCTGGGGAAGGGGGGTTCAGGGTACACCTCTGTGTAGAACTCCAGGGAAAATGTGGGGGAAGAGAGAGATGGTGTGAGGTCAGTAATTTGGAGACAGTGCCTGGACTGTCCAGGACTATTCTCGCAGCATTTCAGTGAGCCTGAGTTAATTTTTAATCATTGTACCTGTAAACAAAGACACAATAAGTGTTGAAACAGCTCTTTGCCGTAATATTTCTATCAGGACCTCGGGATATTCTTTGGATAATCTGATATTTGGATAATCTGATATTCGGATAATCGAGGTTCCTCTGTAGTTACTTTGAACAATGGCAGGAGAGTGGTCAGTTCTCGCAGTCCAGGTTTTTATTCTAGTTTGGTTTAGTATAGCTGTCAGAAAACTGATAGCAGCAACAGTGAAAAGAGGTTCCATGTTTCAACAGAGGTCTTGCCTGAACGTTCTCCCTGAAAACTTACTTTCTGCCTGTAAGAGTCTGTTTCGATTTGTGTGTTTATGGGATGTTGCGGGGATTGGAACAGCTTTATTAAACGCTTTCTGAAAGTTCATGTGCACTACATTAACAATGTTATGCTCATTGACCTTTTCCTGTTACCTCTTCAAAAAAAAACCCCAAGTTAGTTAAACATGATTTCCCCTTTATAGAGCTGTGCTGATGCATCCTAATCAACCCATCTTCCATGTAACTACTCATTCTATTCTGTATAATTGTTTCCAGAAGCTTCCTTTGCTAAACTGCTTGATTGTAGGTGCTGGCTTATCCTTGCAACTTTTATTGAATGGGGCTCTAAAGTTTGCAATTTTCCAGCCTTCTGACATCTGCCGAGTCGAGGGAAGACTGAGAGCCCCTGCAATTTACGCACTCACTTCAAAATCTTTGGGCAGGTTGCATTCAGTCCTATTTCTTGTCAATGTTTACATATCAGCATTCTACACAATGTTTTTGCCTTTCTGTTGATTGAGTTTTTTTCCTCTCTCAACATGGCCTCAGCAAATCTTTCTTTTGGCTAAAAGACAGGTGTAAATATTCACTTAACACCTCAGCCATGTCCTCTGCTTACAAATAAATCTTGTTTTATTGGCCCCTAATCGACTCTACCCCTTCTTTTGCTACTCTTTCACTATTTAATAGCTATAGAAGACTTTGGGGCACCTCTTTGTCTTGACTACCAGTCTTGCCTCATAATTCCTCTTCACTTTTCTTATTTGTATTTTTACTTGCCTGCTGAACCTTCAAAATTCCTCTTGCTGTCAATTTTATTTTATTCCCAACACTCATCACTCCTCTCTCATCCAGGGAGCTTTATTTTGTTGATGCCACCTTTGCCATTTAAAGGAATATAGAGGAACCCTGATTATCTGAATATCAATTATCCAAATATCGGGTTTATCCAAAGGAGATCTCGAGGTTCCGATAGAAACATTACATCAGAGATGTGTTTCCAACACTGATCGCATCTTCTGTTTACAATGATTAAACAAGCACCGTCTCCAAATGACTGACCACCTGCTCTCTCTCTCTACTCTTTGCCTGGAGTTTTACACAGGGGTGTACCGTTAAACGCCCCCCTTCACCAGATAATCTCTCCAACATTGTCCTGTGCAGGGTAAAGGTGGAACCTGTCAAAATGTTGCAGTAAAAATTTTTTGGGGCTATGCCTGTGCGTGTGTGTGCTATTTGCAGATTTACCCCACAAAGGCGGCAGCAGCAGCAGTTTTGTTGGTGTCCAGTCCGGCTGCCCCAGAGAAGGGGCGGGGGGGGGGCAGTGTGGGTTGGGGGTGCGGAGTTGGACGGGGGTTGGTATTGGGCAGGGTTGAACTGGGTGAGGGAGGTGGTGCTGGGCGTGGTTGGACGGAAGCAGGGGAGGTGGTGCTGGACGGGGTGGAGGTGGCGGTGCTGGGCGGGGTTGGATGGGAACGGGGGAGGCGGTGTTGGGCGGAAGCAGGTCAGGCGGTGTTAGGCGGGGGTGGATGGAAACTGGAGGCAGTGTTGGGCAGGGTTAGACGGAAGCGGGGAGAGGCAGGGTTAGGATGGGTTGGACGGAAGCGGGGAGAGACGGGGTTGGACAGAAACTGGAAGCGGGGTTGGATGGAAGCGGGGCAAGGCGGTGTTGGGCGGGGTTGGACGGAAGCTGGAGGCGGTGTTGGGCGGGGTTGGACGGAAGCTGGAGGTGGTGTTGGGCGGGGCTGGACGGAAGCTGGAGGCGGTGTTGGGCGGGGTTGGACGGAAGCAGGAGGCGGTGTTGGGCGGGGTTGGACAGATACTGGAGCCCCTGTTGGGCAGGGCTGGATGCTGAGACGGGGTTGGACGGGGCTGGATGCTGAGGCGGGGTTGGACGGGGCTGGATGCTGAGGCGGGGTTGGACGGGGCTGGATGCTGAGGCGGGGTTGGACGGATGCTGGAGGCGGTGTTGGGCGGGGTTGGATGGAAACTGGAGGCAGTGTTGGGCAGGGTTAGACGGAAGCGGGGAGAGGCAGGGTTAGGATGGGTTGGACGGAAGCGGGGAGAGACGGGGTTGGACAGAAACTGGAAGCGGGGTTGGATGGAAGCGGGGCAAGGCGGTGTTGGGCGGGGTTGGACGGAAGCTGGAGGCGGTGTTGGGCGGGGTTGGACGGAAGCTGGAGGTGGTGTTGGGCGGGGCTGGACGGAAGCTGGAGGCGGTGTTGGGCGGGGCTGGACGGAAGCTGGGGGCGGTTTTGGGCGGGGTTGGACGGAAGCTGGAGGCGGTGTTGGGCGGGGTTGGACGGAAGCTGGAGGCGGTGTTGGGCGGGGTTGGACGGAAGCTGGAGGAGGTGTTGGGCGGGGTTGGACGGAAGCTGGAGGCGGTGTTGGGCGGGGTTGGACGGAAGCAGGAGGCGGTGTTGGGCGGGGTTGGACAGATACTGGAGCCCCTGTTGGACGGGGCTGGATGCTGAGACGGGGTTGGACGGGGCTGGATGCTGAGGCGGGGTTGGACGGGGCTGGATGCTGAGGCGGGGTTGGACGGGGCTGGATGCTGAGGCGGGGTTGGACGGATGCTGGAGGCGGTGTTGGGCAGGTTGGATGGAAGCTGAGGGGTGGGGTTGGGTTGGGGACTCGCGTGTGATGTACGAATGGGGAGTGGACTTTTTAAAAAAAAACTCCGAGCCCCAGAGGGAAAGGCATTTGATCGATTATCTGAATAAAATAGTGCCTGCCCATCTCATTCAGATAATCGAGGTCCCTCTGTGTACCTTGAATGTACCTAAACCGTTTCCTTTTTAATGGTAACTGTTTGTTCAGATACTACTTCTGTTGCCAGCCTTTTGTTCCTGACAATCCTGTCCAGCTTTGTTTTTGCCCAACGAAGTCTACTGTCAGCCAAATTGATTTTTCTCATTTTTGGATTATTGCATGCCATTTTTCTTCTTCATCCTGAACCTTGTGATTCAATGATCATTAACTCCTAAGTGTTCCCACCTGGCACTTGATACACTTGCCCACGTAATGTTATGGCTAGCAGCGTAGCATTTCTTGTCCCTTGCTGCTCCATACGTTACGAGTATTGTAGTCTATCATATATAATGATTCTATGGCTTTGCTGTAATTTCCGTTCATGTTTTTTGTTGGTGGTCTGTGGACTGCACCTTGCAATTCAATTGTACTCTTTATTTCTAGCCAATTGATTGTGCTTGCACCTTCTGTGACAAACAGCTGCAAGATATTCCTGAACTGTGCACATCAAAACTCATTAATGATTCAATCACTTGTATCTTTAACTCATCTCCAAATAGTAGCAAATAAATGTATCTTCTATTTATTACATAGTAGAGAGGTCAGCCTGGAAACAATTTGGGGAAGTTAGTTGGCAAGTGACAGGAAGCCCAAAGTCACGGTTGCAGGCTGGAGATAATGTGCAAAGTGGTCATCTGTTCAATGTTTGGTCTTCCTTCTGCAGAGTGATCCTGGTATTGCATAATTTATATAATATACTAACTCCGGAACCAGGAAAATGCTCTTTTACTTAGGAGTAATTGAGACCTAAGATGATAAAACTGGTGCTGTTCATTTTTCATGTTAATATTGGTCTAGCACAATTAAAAATGGTTTTGATTTGAATGCCATAGGGTGCGCCTTGTTGGAATTTGACCCAGTTAGCTTTGTAAAGATTTTGCTGTCTTCAGAAGGTGGATGTTTCTGGAATCTGATTGCTTCCGTACATGAGATGTTTTGCTGTCTTTTGTTTCATGTATGACCTTTCAGCGTGCTTTCAGGTTCTTCAGCCTTTGGAGGGGAGAGCAATCACAGGCAAAATCAGACCAACTCGACTTGCATTTCATGCAGGTTTCTAGCAGAGTACCGCTGTGTACCACCTCTCTCCCCTTCTCTTCGCCCCCACCCCACCCCACCCAACAATTTGTTGCCTTTCAACATACGAAAAGTTCAGTTTTAGAATCCTACTGCCTGTGTCACTAAGATTAGCTGAATCTGCAAAACCCAGGCTTTAGACTGAAGTTTTTTTTTCCCTAGAAAATTGCACTGAACAGTTGGGGGGGGGGGGAAAACAGATGTTGCCTGCATATTAGTGAGAGCAGGCATAATTTTCGATCCATGAGATAGAGTTCAGCAATATGCATATAACATACTGCTAACAGTTTTTCTTTAATATATTCAGGTAGTGCCAAGATTTACCATCTATATTAAGTTTGCACAACTAGAACATACAGTTGGTTCTAATATAATATTCCCATGCGATAGCCTGTTTTAAGAAAACTCCATTGTAGTAGCGTCATTTAAACTAATAGGACTGGGATCATGTCGTAAGCAAAGTTCGCATTCTATAAATAATAGTCTAAATCCTTCAATCGTGTTAAAACCAATTCATGTTCAAGGAGAATAGACTGTATTAACCAAGCTATTATCGAAAATATTCCTTCTCAAATGTTGCACTTTCCTCTAACAGTATCATATTGGTTTTATACAGAGCAGAAAAAGTTTGACAGATTATGATGTATTTGGGAGCTTGCGTTCTAAGATTGTACTAAATAGCTTTTTGATTTTCATTTTTGTGAAGGTGACTTGGCTTCTGGCCCTTTTTTAATAAAAACTAATTCAAATAGTGAATTGAAACAATATTTCTAAGAAAACGTGACTTAGGATAAATTTCTAAACAAGCTTACAGGTGACACATGGATGAAGTGTTTACGAAGTTGAGCTTTTGTAACTTAAGAAAGGAAGGAGGCCAAAAGCCTCAGTTCTAAGAAAGGACCCATACTAACAGATGTGATTTTTAGCATCGTCATAGTAAAGCCATTTATTCCCACCTCTGGAACCTAATGAGAATAACCAGTGAGTTGGAAAGAATCTTATCTGAATATGCAAACATTTGCTGAAAGGACACATCAGTGACCTCAACAGTTGAGTAAAGAATGAACTGGTGAATTAGGGTGATGCTTCACTGGCATTATCTGTAAAGGATATTGTTGAGGAGAAGGTTGTCTCTTCCTTTGTTCATGACAAAATATTTCCAACTTGTGATACATAACTTTTTTCCCCTGTGGTGTAATGAACTTATTCTATTAAAAATGCATTGGCTGAACAGACGACAAATTGAAAAAAAAGCAAGACATATGATCTGAAAAGTCAGATTTCACTCTAGGATATCACTTATAAATTATTGCCATGAGCTAAGTTCTTAATAAGAGAAAGAAGTCTCAGATATTTTGGCATTAACTGTCTGAGTAAAATCTTGAATATTCATTGGCCAGAGTTATTTTTGACAAAGGTATATGTTGAACAGGATTTGGCAGAGTTTAAATAAAATTGAGAAAATGGCATAGGATTGGTGGAAGAGCATAGAAATGTTGGAGGGTTATAACACAGAAACTTAGAGCTAAGATATGATGAGGCCATGCAAGGGTTTGAAACATGGATCAAAATATTTTTACACTCCAGTTCTTTCTTTTGGCTTGTTGGTTCCATTTTAATTGCTCCTCAATTAGCACCCATACCTTCAGTGACCAGGCAAGAATGCTAAGATTCCCGTCTTAAATGTCTGCACCTCTCTTCATTTTTAAGGCACTCTTTAAAACTTATCTCTTTTCCAAACTTTTTTGTCACCTACCCTAACCGTTTTTTGCATGGCTCAGTGTCAAATGTTGTTTCATATCCATGCCTTCGGCATTTTACTCCATTAAAGTTACTGTATAAATTTAAATTGCAAATAGTTCAGGGTACATAAGCAGCACTTTTCTGAGGCATTGATGAAAAAAAGAAAATTATAATTCTCTCTTTGAATTTGATTTTATAAACTATCTTTATTTGTTTACTTTTTTAAATTAATAGGTTAAATGAAGTAACCGATACGAACAAAAAGGTTGAGCATGATATTAAAGTTGCCATCTTCACGCTCATTAATGAAATCAACAAAAAGGGCAAGAACCTATTGCAGCAGCTGGAGGTATGACGTAGTAAATACTTGCATCGTGGTCATATCCTAGTGTTCGTGAATCTTACTCCACTGGGTTGTCTTTGCTTATTCTACAGAATGTGACAAAGGAAAGGCAGATAAAATTACTGCAACAGCAGCAGGATGTTACCAGTCTTGCCAGGCAGGTGGAGCACGTGATGAACTTTGCAAAATGGGCCATTTCCAGTGGAAGCAGCACAGCACTACTTTACAGCAAGCGATTGGTAAGGCAATCACGTCTTTTATATCTGTAAAACGTAGCTTGTATTTCTGTCTGAAGTTCAGGTTAACAGTGGCTTTTGATGAATATGCAAGTTTTCATTTAACAACATATAGCTGTTCATTTGTGCTGGGTGCTGTTTGACCAAATGCAGAGTTGGAATTTCCTATCTTACAGCTGGAATGTCTTAACACCTGTTTAAAATACTGCATCAGAACCTTGAATTATTCTGGCTGCTTGTTTGCTTTGTCTTTTAAGGTATTACTATTGATTCAAAGTTGTATCCCTAAGATTACTTAATATTCAAAATGTGGTCTGAACGTAGACAAATTTATAGAAGACAGGGACCCAACTCTCCCCTGGCAATGTACTTCAAGACACTCGATCTGAATTAACAACATAACTCTGTTCACGACAGAGGTTTTGCTACCTTGGGATGCTAGTGTGCTGGATGATATAATTGACAAAAAGCAAGCTCCGTGTTTAGTAAGCTAATTTTCAGATTTTGGAAAGAGCATGAAAGTCCATGTTTTAATAAAAATCGAAGTCTACAACTCAGTTATTGTTACATCACTTTATGATTACAAGACTTGGATAACCTAGTATCATTATGTAAAGTTACCACAAGCATTCCATCTTTGCTGACTGTGAAATCTAATTTGCAACATTAGGTGGCAGGACCAAAGCCCTAAGACCAAGATTCTTGCAACGTGCTGCAACATTGCGAGTATGCTAGTCGGAGCTCAGTCTTGCTGAGTTGATTATGCAATTTGCATTGAGGATTACTAGATTAATTGTAACTTAATTACAGTCTGAAAGCCAATCTGAGTCTGCAAGGTGGATCTCCAAACCATTTGATGGGGGAGGTGCGAGAAGTGGTAAAACAACCTTGGACAGTTCAAGATTGAGAAGTCCCTGTCATCAAGCACCCTTGATGTTTTGTGGAGAACAGAGTTAAGCACCTTCGGGAAATCTGACCAGGCACAAAGCCAATACCTGTAACCATCTTTTCAATATTGACTTTATGTGCAGTATTTGCATGGCTATTCAAATTGAGACTTAGCCTTAGATGGGATGACACCAACCCGGGCTGTAAAGACAGTAATCCATCGAAGCAATAGGGAATTGACACTTGATAGAACCTTTTTACAACATAGAATGCATACCTCCACAGGATCATAATGCTTCAAAATGTTTTTTTTTAATTTCATTGACGGAATGAGGATATCATTGGCTAACCCAGCATTTATTGCCCATCCTTATTGTCCAGAGAGTAGTTAAGAGTCAACTGTGTTGCTGTGGGCCTGGGGTCACATGCAGGCCAGTATAAGTAAGGATGGCAGTTTCCTTCCCAAAAGAGCATTAAAGAGCCAGACCCTTTTCTGACAATGGATTCATTATCGTCATTAGATTCTTAATTCCAGATTTTTATTTAATTCAAAGTCTGCCATCTGTGCCAGAATTCAAAGTTGAGTCTCTGGATTAACAATCCAGCGGTAATACCACTAAGCTGTCGCCTTTTGTCTTGTGATTCAATGGTACTGTTCCTAACTCCTGAACCAGGAGGTAGCATTCAAGTCCAACCTGCTCCGTAGGTATGTATTAATGTTTCTGAATTGGTTGACACACAATATCTAGAATCACAGAAGTGTTACAATACAGGCGAGACCATTTGGTCCATGGAGTCTACGGTGGCTTTCTAAACATTTAACTTAACTCTGACCACCTTCCTTTTTTTTCCCTGCAATCCTGAACATTGTTTCTATTTAATTAATTAACCACTGCTCTCTTGAATGGTCATAATTGAACTTGCTTCCTCCACTTTCAAGCAGTGCATTTCATACCCTAACTACTTGAGTTGTGTAAAAGTTCTCACGACATTTGGTTTTTTTTCACAAAAACTTTAAAACTATATCCTCTACCCCTCAAACTGTTTACAAATGGCAACAATTTCTCCCTGTGCACTTTGTCCAAACCCCTCTGAAATAACTCCATAGAGGCCAGTATCCTGTCACCAGTTTATCCTTTATTTGCATGTCGAAAGTCCTTGACACTGGTCCAGCTCCCTCAAAGCCAACTCTCAGAATGATCAAAACCTCAAACTCATTAACTGTCAGCCAGTGCTTCCTGATTGGATCAGATTAACAGCCCCACATGGGGAACTCATTCTATGAGGTCCACCTGGCTGACCACCTTGCAAGAAACATCCCTCCCCTTCTGAGTTGAAAGACATTGGCTGGTCCTTTTGCTTGTAGTGCCTGCTGGAGCGTTTTAGCACTGGGTCTTCCTCCGACACTGCGTCACATACAGGTGGCGTGTAATGTACAGGAGCTTGCGTCTTTGGAGAAGTTCACTGTTCCAACAGCAAAGATGTTGATGTGGTGAGATCCACCAAGTCTGTCTCCGCGTAGGTCTCTTCAATGCTTAAGGGAAAGGGGCAGCTGACAGGTTCCGACAGCCTTTCTGACTGTTCTGATGAGCAGGGCATGTTTTGAGAGTTCGTGGCTTTCATATAGTCTATTTTATTCTTCAGAACCGTTGCTCTTATACAAACTTTATATTTAACTGGTCCTGACTTTGAGTCAACCAAGCCTGTTATCCATGTAGGGTCATTTCCATGGTTCCTACACCAAACTTTGTTTCCTGTGGAGTCTGGCTTCTGGCACTGACATCCCTGATGCCATTTCCATCATCATTCCCGCGTTTGATGAATGAACTCAATGCACATCCGGCTGCTTTGAGTGGGCATTGACCATGCCTGACAGGTAACCATGTCCAGAACATGTTTTGTTAAAGATTAGTTTTGTGGTAACTGAAACAGCCACAGTTTCCAGTGATAAATCCAGTTGTAGTGCCTGTTTGAAGTCCTCCTGAGCTTCAACTAGTAGATGCTTTTGCATGGTTACCCATTAATCCCACATATCAACTGGTCTCCCAGTATCTCATTAAAAGTTGAACCACAGTCACCAGTTGCCAGTTGTCTTCGCTTAGTCAAAAATCCAGATACGGATTCCACTGGTTCTCAAATTGCCAAGTAAACGCAATAATGCCTCAGAATTAGAGGTGGCTTGGGGTCCGAATACTTCTTAATTAAATCTTTCAAATCTTGAAAGATTTTAGTATCTGGTGCCTCAGGGAAAGTTAGGCTCCTAATAACCGAAAAGCTGCGGGTCCACGAGCTGTCAGGAGAATACTTATTTCTTTTCATCTGCCTCGATATCGTTTGCTTGAAAAAAATAACTAATTCATTCCACGTACTGGGCCCAATCTTTTGGATTGCACAAGTCAAGCTTCCCAAATAATAGCATGCCAGAAGCGCTTACCCCACCTCAAAGATAATTGTTGCGAGCGACATAAAATTTATTGACAAAGTTCCTTTTCATAGAAAAGGATGAAAGGAATAATATTTGACTCTTAATCTTTCCCTTTTCCCTCGAGTCTTTGATTAGATTATCTCAATGGGTTGTTGGTCAAAGATACTGCCCAGGATAAGAAACCTCTCCCCTTTTGTAATGGCGAATGCATTGTCTCTGGAATGTTTTGGCTGATTTCCATTCTCTTAAAGCTGACATTGACAGTCAATTATTTGTTTCATCTAATATGTAATTAATAGTCTTGGCATCTGTTGTAAACCAGACAGATCTCTCAACACCCTGCCAACTTTTATATTTATTTCAAGGCAAGTGCTGTGTTCTAGATGTAATTTGATTAGTTCACCACTTGGCTTTAATCAAAACACACTTTATTCTTGCAACATGCTAAAATACCAAAAAAGTGGCATAATTTTAAATCTATTGAAATACTTGACAAGACAGTGTATTATTTAATCTCCCTGATCATCAACTTTTCCAATATAGTTGACATCCTCAGGTTCTCAGTTGCTGATTCTCTCCAGTCCAGAAGAAAGGAACAGCCATCCCTTTTAACTTTTAAGAGGAAGTCTTGCTCTCTAAGACTTCACTCGAGCAACCAGGAACTCCAGCTTTTAGTTCAGCAGCCAGCAGAAAACCTTTGACTAACTGAAAGCAAAACTAAATCCTGCCAACTCATGGTTTGTTTGTCTCATTGGGGGGAAAATAACCCAGGGAGAAATCAAAAGCTGTTTACCAAAGGCTGTCTGTCTGTAGGCAACACCTCTGCACCACTGTGACAACACCTCTCTGTGAGAGAAACAGGACAATACACATCTCTCTTAAAGGCATAGTATCATCACAATGTTCTATGCAAGCTTGTTTCGACTTTGTATCTCTCAACTTTATAACAATATCATAATATAAACCCTAAAAATCTGCATGTTAGAGATCTATTTTTAACTTATTTAGACTTACAATTGACTGACCTGAATTAGCAAACTATGTGAAGTTAAGATAGTCAAGTATGATATAAATGGTAAGCAAAGTAATTGAGGTAAGCCAAATAAATTATCCTGACCTTCACTATCACCAGCAAAACGCGAGCATTAAAAATTACAAAATGGCAGTTTTGAGCAGAGGACTTACAAATTCGTGACAATTATTTACTTGGAAAGATTGAACAGTTCAGTTTAACCAATGATTTGTTTTCCAGATTACCTTTCAGTTGCGACACATTCTCCGGGCACGTTGTGACCCAGTTCCGGCTGCAAATGGTGGAATGCGCTTTCACTGTGATCCTACGTTCTGGGCAAAAAATGTGGTAAATTTAGGTAAGATGCTGCCAAGATGAATTATTTTGTAAATGTAGTGTTAATCTTGAGATTAGTAAAGATTATTTTTCTTCTTCCTTACTTTCACCTTCAGATTTTCTTCATGCTTCCCTCGATGCATCCATTTAAATGCCTCCACACTTTTTGTTTTAATCCTTCAGTCTGTGCTGTATGTAAACTTGCAGTGATCAAAACTCTAAGCTATTTAATAGCACGTGTCCATTAAAATGTTTAATTCATTTGTGTGTGGTATGGTTTTAACAAGCCAATCTTTCCTGACTTGGTTTTTCCTGCTGTACAGACTTGAATTTGGCTTTCCTTCCACAGTTTCAGAATCAATGTTGTTTTACAGCTTTGTACTCTAAACTGAAATATGTTAGAAAAACTATGGTACCTTTTAGAACCACCAAGAGCAAATGTTATATTGGCATTTTTAATAATGTACGTAATTAAGTGCAGGTAAAAATTAACTTGGAGACTTGATTTTTATTTTCTAACTAGGCAACCTTGTGATTGAAAACAAGCCGAACCCTCCAGGTTACACTCCCAATGTAGTTATTGGGCATGGTTCCCAAAGCCAGGGGCCAGCTGGGGGAAAACCTCAGGGTCAAATTAATCTTGCACAGTTGCGTCTGCAGCACATGCAGCAGCAGTTTGCACAGAAGCAACAGCAGATGCAACAAATGAGGATGAGCCACCCAGTAGGACAGCACCCCAGGACAACAGGGCCACAGATGGTCCAGCAGCAGGTATGTTATGTCATATTATAAAAACTCGGTCCACTCTTTCCTCTTGATAAGGGAGGGATAGCTGTTTATAAATATGAGAAAGATGTATCAAAAAACAGATATTGTGCATTTGCTTTTTCCTGTATGGCAGTGTTATTATTTGATAATACTATAACAATTATAGGTTAGGTGTCCCATTGTTGCACACTTTGTACAGGCAGAATTTTATTCGCATTGGTTGAGTGAAGGCTTCAACATTTAAGTGTCAAGAAGGTAGGCCTAAAAGTATGTAAAATATGAATTCATCAATATAATTGACTCTCTTATGGCATCACATTGCATTCCACTGAGAGAATTTATAGAAGTTGTGCAAAATGTGAAGATCATAGGTTCAGCATAGCTGGAAAGCGGATAATTGTGATTCAGAAATTGTAGGTGTGGCAGTTTGTCTCCACAACTAACCCCCCGGCTTCTCATTCAAGACAAAGGAGTTTGTACCCATACACAGTCTAAATGGGAAATTAACTTCCAAGTATTTTAATTATTTTAATTCACGTCTTCTTAGCCACCACGTTTGATTAGCATGCAAGCCATGCCCAGAGGAAATTTGAATGGTGCTGCACTTCAGGCTCACCAGGCACATCAAGCCCACCAGATGAGACTGGCACAAAATGCTGCCCGTATGGCTGGAATGTCTCGACATAATGGACATCAGTACCCAATGATGCCTCAAATGCCACGGCAGGTAACCAGTCTTCCTCAGAAATTTGCAATTGGTAGTTCTCATAAAAAGTAACTTGGGTATATTCCTTCTATTTTAGTTACCCTGTTATAATAAAATTCCTAATGTGATAATATTGTGTGCAAAACATTGTAATTTTATAATCAACCTTTGCAGCTTGCATATTTTTGACAGATTTCAGATCATGGCCAAGTCAGCAATCATGCAAGTCTGGAAACCGAAGAGCAGCTTATCTCATTCCTTAAGAATTTGTGTTGGCCTTTGAATCAAATAATGTTCTTACCTGAGTCAAATTTATAGACTCAAACCCCATTCCTCAAACTTGACCACATACTTTGAGCTGGTGTTTCCTTGCAGAATGGAATTTTGGGTTCTTCATGCTTTTTCAATACTTGAAGAACTCTATATCCCACATTTAACCCTCAATCAAAACCCAAAGCAAAGGGTCTAATCTATTATTCCATTGCAGTTTGTGGTAGCTTGCAATATGCAGACTGAATGGTGTTCTCTAAATTACAATAGTGGCCATTTCTTACAAAGCCACTTGTGTCACCTCGAGATCATGAAAGTAGCCATCAAAATCTTGCATTTCTATATATTGTATTCTACTGTGTACATAGATATTGGATTCACTGATACAAAGGCAGGTGGCATCAGCTTATTTTTTTAACAGAGAACAAATTTACATCAGGTGGGAAAGAATGCATGTTTTGTACCTGAAATTAAATATATATTGCTCCGTCATAGCTAACAAGCGTTCCATCTAATTGCGTGCCTATGCAACAGTCTATAAAGTGTCACATTTAACCATCAAGATGTCTACAACTATATAATTGAATAAGGTTTGCTGCAACTCTTAATGCACAGCGAACTGATTGCCAAACAAAAGGAAATTAATCAGCAAGAGGCAAACCTGACATGATTAATCAGGTGGACTGAACAACTGAAATTCAATCAGTTCAATTCCTGAAGCCTGGAACTATTAGCGTTTGTCTTTTCTGCAGCTCACTTGCAATCTTTCTGCTGACTGCTTCCATCCCCCCCACACTTACTGGTTTCTTACGCCTCTCACTTCCTCTGTCCTAAAATATTGCTTATGGCATCAATGGGATGAAATCTCCAACCTAGAATTTTGCTAACTTTCAGTCCCTTTCTCTCCATTGTCTTTCCAGAATTGTCATTTAGAGCCTATTCTTTTGTTCCATATCGACTGAGTAAAAAAATGAAAATTTGTAATTCTAGAAAGTCCAATTGTTTCTAAGTTTAAAAAGCAAACATTCCTGTTGGAATGGATGGAGGAGTTTTTTTAAACTGTTTTATTGAGTATTAAATTAAAATGCATGAACTGTTTTACCTTCTGATTAGCATACAAACCCTGGACACACAGGACCATTTTCTGCAGCCTCCGTGCACAACAACATTCCAAATCCAACCAGCCCTACCACTGCGAGCTTGGCTGGTGCAAACAGAGGGCCCACCAGTCCCACAGTTGCTGCAATAGAGTTGATTCCTTCAGTGACTAATCCAGAGAACCTCCCTCCACTTCCAGATATCCCACCCATTCAGGTCAGTATCATGAAGTTTCCATTGAATAGACTGTTTTTCTTTCAGTTTGTAAAATGTTATAGATAGTAAGTAACTACTGTCATTTGTCAATTTACTGATTAAATGCAAATAATATTTTTGTCTTCCACCTCCTATAGCCACCGTTGAAATGTAATGTACAATAAATTTGCTTTCAATGAGTTAAAGCATGATGCTGGAAGTACCATATGAACAATCAAGATTTAAAATGCCTGCTTCCAGGTTGTTTCTGACTAACTGTTGCAACAAGATGATTTGCAAGACTAGAGCTGTTTCTCTGGATTAATTTGAGAATCAATTCACATTAAGTAAATGTTTCCCTGAATGTGCTGAAAGCTGTAGCTTCATTAGCGAGGGCTAGTAGTACCTATGATTTACATAGTAATTGTGCAGTGCCTGTTCAAGAGTGTACAATACAGGAACAGACTATTTGGCTCCCATTTTATGCTCCACATAATCTTTTCTGACCCTATCGTGACCTTCAATTTCTTTTTCTCAGATATTTATCCAATTTTCTCCACTGACTATCCTCCCCATCAATCTGATATTTTCCTTGCTGCACATTTGTGCCATTCTTTGGGGAAAGGCATTTATCCTGCATTCCCTTTTGGATCTATTATTATTCATTTTGTGTTTTATGCCATCTTGTTTTGGGCAACTCTAAGTTGGAACCTGTTCTTTATGTATGCCAGCTCAAATGATTTCATTAGCTTAAATATTTCTGTTAGATTACTTCTCCACCTTGTCTCGAGAAGAGACCCTTAAACCTTTCCTTTAAATACATTTTCTCACCCCTACCATCCTTGTTGCATCTACTCGTGAATCCCTGTATATTCTTTTAATTATGTGAGGGCCAGTAACATTGACTTCATTATACTTTTTAATAGATCTGAAAGTGCCATGCAGATGGTCCAAGCTAATTCTTATCAAGTTTATACTCTGTTAGTAATATCCACTGCTGTTAGATTGTTGCGATGCAATCTGTCAAGTTTAATGGTGGCACGGTGGCTCAGTGGTTAGCACTGCTGCCTCTCAGCACCTGGGACCCGGGTTCAATTCCAAGCTCAGGCGACTGTATGTATGGAGTTTGCACATTCTCCCCGTGTCTGCGTGGGTTTTCTCCAGGTGCTCCGGTTTCCTCCCACAATCCAGCTTCATTAATCAGGGGTAAATGGGTCTGGGTGGGTTACTGTTTGGAGGGTCGATGTGGACTTGTTGGGCTGAAGGGCCTGTTTCCACACTGTAGGGAATCTAATCTAATAGGAAGAGCAGGATTTGTAAATTGGGAGGGTGGGGAGGGAAGCACTCTTTAGCCTCAAAAATAGGAATTGCTGGAGAAAATCAAAGTCTGGCATCATATCTGTGGAGAAAGCTGCTAATGTTTCAAGTCTGGTGACTCTTGTCTAAGTGCTGATTTTTTTCTAGCAATTTCTGTTTTTGAGACTAACTTACTGGAGAAGGTCAGGTCTAACAGCATCTGAAGGGAGAAAGCAGAGTTAATGTTTCAAGCCTGGTAACTGCAGTCTTATGTGCTGAGTTTCTGTTTTAGTTGCAGATCTCCAGCATCTACAGATCTTTGTTTTATTTTACATAATTTGGTCTAGTTTTTCCTCCATTCTGTAACATAAAGCAACATGTACCTTGATTTGAGTTGTTTTCCAAAAAAACCTGATCCTTTGCTTATTTTCTTCAATATTAATACTGTCTGCAGCTGGATGATGCTGGATCGAGTACATTAGATAACTTGTTGAGCAGATTTATCTCAGACAGTCACCACCACCCACCATCACTACCACCGCCAGCCTCTTCAGGTTCAAACCCATCCCCTGGACCCTCAGCACCATCCCCTGGACCTGCAAGTAAGCAAAATGCAATAATCTAGAAATAGCCATGCAAATGTATTGACACTAAATAATTGGTAAAGATTCTTAGAAATTTTGCCAGTGAATTTCATTGTTTGTAATTAGTCTATTAAGTATTTTTCTAACACCGATTTTGTACTTTTATCAATTTATTAGAAAATTTGTTCATGTAATTGAATGCATTGCCTGAGGAGGTCATGGAATGAAATTCAGTAGTCCCTTTCAGAGAGAATTAGGTATATACTTGAAAGAACCTTCAAACCTTTTGGTATCTAAGGCTAATTAGAAAGTTCTATTCAAAAACTGTGAAACAAGTGCCTGCCTCTTGTGTATTATTCTGCGATGTTGTAAGATCCAGAATGCCAGAATGTAAGTTCGAGAGTAATATTTGTTTTGCAAGAGCTGACTGAATCTTACGTGCATACTGTTAAAAGTTGAAAGATTGCATTAGAATCATAGAATCCCTACAGTGTGGAAACAGACCATTTGGCTCAATAAGTCTTGGCACTGAGCCACAGTGCTAACCAATGAGCCATTAATTCAGACATCTGATGTTTAATTCTAATTCTGGGTGAATTTGTGCTGTAGAATAAATACTTTACTGGTGTATTTGCATAAGACTTATGTCAGTGGCATAAATTGAGAAGTGTTGTATGTGGCACGGTGGCTCAGTGGTTAGCACTGCTGCCTCACAGCATCAGGGACCTAGGTTCGATTCCAGTCTCTGGCAACTGTCTGGAGTTTGCACATTCTCCCTGTGTCTGTGTGAGTTTCCTCTGGGTGCTTTGATTTCCTCCCACAATCCAAAGATGTGCAGGTTCGGTGAACTGGCTATGCTAATTTGCCCATAGTGTTCAAGGATATATCGGTTAGTTGCATTAGTTGGGGGATAAATATAGGATAATAGGGTAGGGGAATGGGTCTAGGTGGTTTGCTCTCCTGAGGGTCTGATGTGACTGTTTCCACACTGTAGGGATTCTAATTCTATTGCACAGTTAAAAATAGTTTCATTTTTGTCCTGAATTCTAAAGGACAGTTAGAAATAATAGGTAGTGTAATTGTAAATTCAATTCACTTGCTTGAAAATTTTACTGTATTATAACTAAATTCAGTTATACAAATTCTAGATGCGGAAGATTTTTATGGAAGAAGTTCATGCAAAATTTTGCTGATAAATTTTCGTTGCTTTCATAACAATTAGATATCAGTCTTCAAGAGTTGCCCACCAGAACTGGTTCTGCTGATAATCGTCTGTTTTTCTTGTTCACTGGAGCCAGCTATGCTGTAACTGGCCCAGGATGGGATTTCCCCTCAATTATTTTTAATGAACCTGTTCAGGCACATTTTATATTTCTGTAGCAGATGGGATTTGAACTCAGACCATTTGATCCAGAGGTAGGAGCATTACCACTGTGGCACAAGAGACCTTTAATTTTTGAATTACGCCATTTGCCATGTTACCAGAGTTATGAGTTTTTGGTTTGAGCCCAGTGGTGCCAACAAAGAAGGCTGTAATTAATTCCACATGTCCTCCTCATTTAAACCCTTTCTCGACAGTTAAGTCTGTTTGCACAAGTTAAACTAGTGTTATGAAAATTATGTGTATGGAGACATATTAGAACATTCAGCGGTAACTGCTGCCCTACATGAAAGTGCCACCTCTTAAATTCTCAGCACACTGTCCTGTGGCTTGGCTATAGTAAGTTGACCAAACACACAACTTGTATGACCACTATTTGTATGAGGCCTGCTTTAAGGTCACTTAACATCCAAAACATTCCTCTTTGTAAGACTATTCAGAAGATTTCCAGTATGCTCACCTGTCTGCCAGGAATTATAAAATTATGTCTTGGTAAATAGTGCTGATTTAGTTTTATTGAACCTTTAAATGGAACTTTGCACATTCCCCGTAAAGGAAAAGAAATAAGGCAGCCCATTAGGGAGATAATGGTTTGGATTACATTTAATTGACTTGTTTGTATTTGCAGTGTGAGTTGACTGCTTAACAGTATGCCTTTGCCTGCAACAAAGCACACTTCATAATAAGTCCCAGAAGAGTACTTGCTTCACTCTTTATAACAGTTAGTTAACGTAACTTTGGCTGTATATTGGGAAATGAGAAATTACTTGTGTAGCCCTTTCCTTCAGCATAATGGTGCACGTCTAATGAGTAAATCAATTCATTATTTGATTGTGGGGTTTCCTTCACCATTACTGAGGAATATGCAATCCCTAGATGTCTATTCCCAAAAGATAGAATACACCTCTACTGTAAGACACAGGATGAAGAAGAGATAAGAACGCCCAACATCAGCAGCGGCACAGCATCTTAAAAATCTTGACTAGATGGATCATTTGAGTTCCACGCTTATAAGGTCTACTGTCTAGTGGATGGGGATGCCTTTCTCACACATTCAAAATCTGTATTCAGTTGGTTATTTTGATTCAAATGTTATTCTACCCAGCACTGTGTGTTTAACAGCACACCTGTTACACTGCAGATGTTGAAAGGGTCAGCTGTTAAGAGTTGTGTATCATCCTTTAGGCCACTACATTTTTAGAAACTGAAATGGACTGCACTAGTCATTAGGTTATGAATATTGAGATTAAATCTTGTTCAAGAACAGTATATAACTTTTAACTCCGTTTCAGATTAATGTCACTGATGCTTAAACCTTTTTGCTTGAACTCTCCCATAACTGATAAGCCTTCAACAGTGATTTTTATAAGGACACTTGTCATAACTGAAATTTTAAAGAATAATTTGAGCATGTTCTGAAAGTTATGAAATTATCTTCAAGGAATGTCCCTTAGTTTGTGGCAGGACTCTCAAAAAGGCTTATATGCAGTGGCAAATCCAGGAAGAAAAGGTTCACAGAGTTGAAGTTCACATTAAGCTGCCTTGGTGTGTCATTGCCATAATCGTAATAACTTTGCCAATGCCACTTTATCAATCACATTAGAAATAAAACACTGAAGTGATCATAAAACCATTTGTAATGATAGAACTCTTGATTCCCTACAGGCTGTGCATGCAATGGCATTGTGTTTCATTCACTAATATATATCGTCAAACCTTCACAGTAACATCTAATAATATCTTTTCTCAGTTGCAGCCTTAGCAATGGCTAACTCTCACACTCCGGTCAGACCCTCGAGTACTTCTAGCACTGGCAGCAGAGGCAGGTAAGTTCTTTAAAACTTGTCAATGCTCATTTCAGGTGGTGTTTTCCAGCCTCTGTTAAATGAAGTTTTGAGTGAATGTTGACAAGAAAACTGTAGTGCAAGTCTAGTCTGATCATTCATATCATCTTGTGCTATTTGGGATTAGCACAAAATGTAGTATAGATCTCTGCTTCTCCAAGGTAACATATGAAACAATACCCAAAATGCATTGAATCTCTTTGGAAACTTTAAGTTTATTTTGGATTAATATTATGAGGGAATAAATGCTGTTGTCCTTGTGTTCGAATGATTAAAATTTATTCAACCAGAAACCGAACCCTGCAAGTGTGATACTGTTTTAGTGTTGATCTGTGTACACTGCGTAGTAAAGTTGTACTGTAAAGGCAGTGCTGCTTATAATATGGCAGCAGTGTTAACTACTGCAGTTCTGGTTCTGACTAAGATTCCTATTATTGAACTAGCGCCACTTCGAAGCCCTGAATTTGTTTACCACTTCCTTCTTGAATTTGTGGTGGAACTAATAAAATTAAAGGAATATTCTGGTAACTTCAAAAATACAGCCAATGTTAAATCATTTGGAAATAGTTATTCAAGCACCATTTGAGATGCTACTTCTACTTTAAGACATTTTGTTGATTGATTTAAGTTCCTTTGCCATCGAGAGGCATAATTGATCAGTGGAGTTTCAACTGTTAAAATACAACTTCGTTTGGTTGTCTGTAAAGTGGCTGTTCCAGTTAGTTCATATTTTGCTATTGCAAATACAAACAATCCTGTATTTAGTTGAAGATCACTAGGCAATATAAAAGTACTTTAGAAATAAAGAAGTACCTTTCAAAGTTTGATTACTGTTAAATGGCAAACCCTACAACCAACTTATATATTTATTTGGGTCTTTGGTTGTGGACAGCTAAATTAATGGTCCATCCCAAAGTTGTCTGGGAAAATGGCAATTTGTTGTCTTTCATTGCTGAATCAAAATTCTGGAATCTACTAAACAGTGTTAGGTGTACTTACACTATATCAAAGATGTGCAACTTCTGCCATTTGGTGGAATTCTAACATTGGGATGATGAACTTTCACTCAATTTTTTTTGACTTCGACAAAGGTGTGTTGAAATATATTGCATTTTAGGCATAGACACTACTGGTTTTGTTGGACATAGTGCCAACGTGCAAGCTTCCAGCGAAGGAAGCGATCAAATAGTGTGTCAATCAAAAAGTGCAGGATCTATATTGAGGTTGCATGTGGCCAGATGCATGAAGCAGCTGGTTGAGTGAGACATTGCTGAACATGCAACCTCAATATGCAGTTTGGGAACAAATCAGGCAGCTGGCAGCTGTTTTTGGAAAGCATGGTTCATAAGCAGTTTGCAAAGATACAGCTGTGTAGCTTTTTAAAGTTACATAGTTCGCAAAAACGGCATAACTTTTCCCACTTTGTTAAAATTCTCAACGCCAGGTTATAGTCCAACAGGTTTAATTGGAAGCATACTAGCTTTTCGGCGCATCGTTCCGAAAGCTAGTGTGCTTCCAATTAAACCTGTTGGACTATAACTTGATGTTGTGAGATTTTTAACTTTGTACACCCTAGTCCAACACCGGCATCTCCAAATCATTTTCCTACTTTGAGCATCCTCAAAAATGTTATTTCAAAGATTCGTTATCTTACAAAGCTTGTCCATTTCAATTAAGATGGTTATGTTGAAAATCTTAAAGCACTGCCCTTGTGAAAACTCCCATGACCCAACATTTCTCTCAGCAAATTCTGCAGATCTAAAATTTTCCAGGATCAACATTTGGGAGGTGCTGAACTATGTGATGTCAGCTGGCGTTTCATAGCTCAACCTTGAGTGAGCAGAGTTCCCAGTTTTAATCATTATACACAGTCAACTTCCAGGTCAGGCCTGGATAAAGTTTCTTTTCGCACTGTCCAGTATCCTGTTCTTGCTGTAGAAAACTACTAGTGCGACGTCCATTTCAAACTGGTGTGCACCTCCGGCCCGAACATCTCTCTCGCTCTCACTCCCTCGCGGTCACGCACCTGTATGTATGAACTTAGGTTTGAGGGACAGCTCTGCTGAAATTTTCTGTGACTGTTGAGGCCCTTACTTCCCTTGTCACAAAAATTAAGATGTTAAAATGTATGTAGATTCCACAATTTACCTTTATTTTAGACCTAGGTTAACAGCACAGACCAGGTTTCGGTCTTTAACAAGAACTAACACTTAGTGCAAGTAAATAGTCTCTAGTCGCAGCAAAACAATTTTGAACAGTCAGCATATACGTCTACTACTTAAAACTCTAAATCCTTTAGAAACACTCTCTGGCATGTATATTTGCATGAATGAACGTCTGGAGACAAAAGTGGCTGTTGTGGCTGATTGGGAAGGCAGTTCAGTAGTTCCTGTTTGTTGAACTTGCTGAAATTATTCTTGTGATGGTTTTAACACTGTCAACCTTCCTTCTGTGGGTGCTTTCACTTCTTTGCAGAAGCAAGGGGTGATTGGTCCAATGAATTGTTTAATTGTTCACTAACATTCATGACCGGATTTGATAGGACTGCAGAACTTGGATCAGATCTCTTGGTTGTGGATCACTTACCTCTGTCTATTACTTGCTACTTATGTTGTTTAGTATGCAAATGGTCCTATTTGATAACTTCACCAGCTTGACATCTCATTTTTAGGTACGCTTGGCATGCCTTCCTGTGCCCTCCGTCGAACCAGATCATAGATTGAGTGGGGGATATGCCAGGGCATGCGATTGTAGATGGTGCTGGTGTACAATTCTGGCTGTCAGTGGCCCAAAACAAGCGTCCCGTTTCCTTACTTAACAAGCCAATTTTAGCCATGTACCTGAAAAATCATCCTTTGGTTTTGTGAGTAATTCTTAGTACTCCAGGCCAGATTCTTTTGCATTAACTTGGGTCAAAGGGTGCCTATTGTGTTTGTAAGGAATCTTACCCTTGGCGATCAGCTCATCTCCCTAAGTACAGGGTTTCTATATGCCTTTTACATTAGTTAGTAAAAGGTGCCTATTAACAAAAATATTTGTGGTAGGCCTTTGCTTGAATAAGAATTTTTTTTTGAGCTTGACTTTAACTCTGTATTTTTCCCTACATGCATCAATTAACACATTCCAGTACTTCGTTACCAATTGAAGTAGAGCAGAAACAGATTTACAGTTTAAACATTCTTTGGATGCATCTTTATAAAGGCTTTTTTAAAAACCGTTATCAACCATATTAGGAAAAGTTTCTCATGCATGCTAATAACTTTTTTAATTTCCCTAGAGTATCAGAGACTGAGGGGTGATCTTCTGGAGTTTTATAAAATTGAGGAGTATGGATAGGATAAATAGACAAGTCTTTTCCCTGGGTTGGGAGAGTCCAACAACAGGGCATAGGTTTAGAGTGAGAAGGGAAAGATTTAAAAAGGACCTAAGGGACCGCTTTTTCTCAGAGGTAGTGTGTGTATGGAATGAGTTGCCAGAGGAAGTTGTGGAGGCTGGTACAATTACAACACTTAAAAGACATCTGTATGGGTAGATGAATAACAAGAGTTTAGAAGGAAATGGGCCAAGTCCTGACAAATGGGTCTAGATTAATTTAGGATATCTGGTCGGCATGGACGAGTTGGACAAAAGGGTCTCTCTCTCTGCTATAAATCTATATGACTCTGATTCTGTATAATATATCAGCAATAAGTCAGCTGAACCATGATAAATTTGACCTAAATTTAATCAAAAATACAGTCTGTTACTAATTAGAGCATAAAGGAAAGAATAATATTGAAAGAATAGCTTGATTCTTCCCCTTGTAGCAGATCTTGGATTAAAGTTCGATTCTTTGCTACAAACAAGATTATAATTTTTATCTTTTCCTTCTGAATATTGTGATTGAACGTTTCACCAACTGTAACTCTCATGTTCAGTTCTGTATTACACCTGTGAATACTTTTGTCCATTTCTGGTTTCTGTATCACTAATTTGTAAGCTGTATAATAAAGGCAGGCCTGATTGTATTATCGTTAAACTTGTACTCTGGAGACCTGGGTTCAAATCCCACCTTGGCAGATGGTGAAATTCAATAAATACGGGGCAATTCAATAATAATTTGGAATTAAAAATCTAATTACGAGCTTGAAACTATTGTTGATTGTCAGGAAAAACCCATCTGGTTCACTAATGTTCTTTGGGGATGGAATCTGCTGGCCTACATGTGACTCCAGGCCCCAGCAATGTGGTTGACATTCAACTGGGCAATTAGGGACAGGCAGTGAATGCTGGCCTGGCTAGTGATGCCCACGTCCTTTAAAAGAATTAAAAAATAAAAGCTTCAAACACTGTTCAGTGTTAAGTTTTATTATTGAGGAGCGATCCCTGAATTCCAGTAATACTTGGGATGTTATTATCTGGTTGACACTTCTTTGAAAGAAAAGCTGTTCAGAAGATGAGCAAACAACGCTTAATCCCTTTCCTTTTATTATTGTTAGATCAAACCTTAAGATACATTGTGTCAAGGCTTTAGTTACTTTACCTTTCATTGAAAGTGAACATCAAGAAGTATACCAAATCAGAGAGAGTCCCAAAGGGACTAGGATTATAATTCCCCACAATAATATGACTCTTGCACTACATTCTACACTTCAAACAAGCATGTACTTTGAAAATATCAAATTGATATTACGCAATTCTATGTTTTGATTGGTAAGTTAATGGTAGTTGTGTTTTGTGCTCCTAGGGGATGTATAAAACTAGGGAATACAATATTTTCCATTTTGTGCGTCCATTGTGTTCATAGAGTGCATCTAGGTCACATTTTGCACATTTAAGAGCAGAACGAAACTGCCTGTGTTTGTCCCAATGTTGTCTCAGCTCAATCTCTCAGAATTCCGTTAGCTATTTGCCATGCTGGTCAACTATTGACTTCTCTAAAATTGCTAATTTTATATCTGGCAGATTTTTTTGGGAATGTTGGGCTTGCAGAATAATGTTACATGTTCCATTATTAGATTGAGAGTAACTAAACTCATTTCATGTAAAGCCATCAATAGCAATTGGATGCTTCAATTCACCTGAAGCATTCTAACTTGCTATTTTGGGGCAATGCAGTTCTGACCTGATAAAATCAGGGACATTTAATTTTGAATCATCCTGATTTGAGTGTAATTCAATTCAATCTATAGTTCAAGTGCTCAGTAACTGCCATATCATCACTGTTTTGTGTTACTTTAAATTTTGCAATCTCAAAAATCTGAACTTGAATTTCTGAGATTAAAATTAACCTTGGTATGCTGATTGTAAGTGTACTTCTTACAGCTGTAGCTCCTCTGGTAAAGCTCAAGGTACAGAGAGGGGGATCTCAGTCTTTCGACCAGACCAAGTCAGAGTGAAACAAGAACCTGGCACAGAGGATGAAGTGTGCAGCTTTACTGGTGCTTCTGTAAAACATGAACATTTAGAAGATGGTCGGAGAAGCGCTTGTATGGTAAATTTGAACTAACTTGTGGCTTAATCAAAAATATTAGTGGTAGGCCTTTGCTTGAATAAGATTTATTTTTGAGCTTGACTTTAACTCTGTATTTTTCCCCACGTGCATCAATTAACACATTCCAGTACTTTGTTACCAATTGAAGTAGAGCAGAAACAGATTTTCAGTTTAAACATTCTTTTGGATGCATCTTTATAAAGGCTTTTTAAAAACTGTTATTAACAGAACCTGGTTATGTTCCTGTGGATAAAATCATTCGTAGTACTTTCAGAGATCTGCTGGTGTATATTTCATGGTTGTGTATACCTAGCTGACGACTAATATATTATGTTGCTTGGAAGCAAACTGAATAAGATATAAGCTTGATGAGCTGTAGGATCTAGTATCCTTGTAAATTGTACTCTTGGCTCCTCCTGTAATGGAGCTGTTGACTCGTTTGAACCTACCTCAACCAAGTATGTTTTTCGGGCTCTATACCCCTCCTCTGCATTGCACATATGTAATAGATTTTGGCTGCATAGCAAGTCATTGAAATTCCATTTTTCACAAACCTTATACCACTCTTTCCTGTTGTGATTTTATTAAAAATTGGCAACGCATATAAGTAGTCACCCAGTTGTTAAGAAAATTACAGCTGAAGAGTAAAAGTGGGGAGGAATTTGAAGAAGCATGTCACTGTCCCTGTCTGCCTCCACCCCCGGCCACCCACCAACCCCGTTCAACTCTGCCCCAAGCTCTGTCCAACACAGCCCCGTGTCCGCCCCCAACCCTGTCCAACACCGCCCCCTATCCATCCCCAGCCCACCATCTAAACCCGGTCCAACATTCCATGAAGATAATTCAATTTTCTAAGTGCAAAACTGCATATTTTATCAGACATTTTATTATTTGTTTATAAAGAAGACAGAAATTCCCACAGAAAAAGAGCTGGATTCAAAGTGAAGTTAACTGCATTGTGAGTTTAGGCTTTGAGTATAGATAACATACTGATTTGTGCCCGGGCTAGCACTCAAAGCACAGTCACCCTTTCTGTTTTGTAAAGATCATGGAAGATAAAGGAATTCATCACATTTTGAATATTTCAGAAAAAAAAACCGGGACATTGACATTCATGTATTTGACCCTGAGGAGACCCTGAATCCTATTTTTGGAAATGGGAAGTAGGAGAGCAGAACCTACAGTTTAGTATTTCAGATATTGCCATAATAGTAAAAAGACATTTGCAATGATTTTTGAACAGTTTTTAAAATCTGATGTATAAGTTTTACGCCCAGAGTGTTTTCCATTTAGAGGCTTCCGGTAAGAAGTGAAAAACATACTAGGTACTTTACCGCAAGGAGAAGGGGGAGATATAAGCTCAGCTGCCTTGGTGACCATCTCAAGTGATCAAAGCAGATTCCTTGGAGTAGCTTTGGTACCTGCACCCTTGGACAAAGAATGGGCTGCTGAGGCTCTCTTTTTGGACCTAAGAATGGAAGGGGAATTAAATTTCATGACACTTGTATCTAGCATTAATTGCAGAATAACCCATGCGTTTACATCTAAATTTAGATGAGCAGTCCTGAAAGCAGCTTGACACCACCTCTTTCCAACAACTTGCACTCTGAGAGTGAGACTGATATTGAGGGGCTTCGGCAAGTCGAAAACCACGTGAAGGTGGAGACTTTTGACAAGACTGGAAGTTGCAGGCAACTGAACAATACCGTAAATGGAAAATCACCAATCCGTAATTTTGCGCATCGCTCACCACGAGCTGGAGGGGACAACAGCAATAATAAGGACGAAGACCCTAATGAGGATTGGTGTGCTGTATGTCAGAATGGTGGAGATCTACTGTGTTGTGACAAGTGTCCAAAGGTTTTCCATCTTGCGTGTCATGTACCTACACTTCTCAACTTTCCTAGGTAAGTCTCTGTCCTGTTCTTAACATTGTTATAGCGGCGAACTTAAGATTTAGAACTTTAGCTATACCGCCCGTTTTTAGTAATATTTTTTAATACTTAAATTGAAACAATGGATTTTATTGCATTATCTGTGCATCTAAGTTCAACTGTATGAGGCATGTGTCTTGTAATCAAATTTAGCTCTTCACATTGAATATACATCACCCCTAAATTGTCAGTTAGGTACATATAACTGAGTGCCTGAATGTCATATTGTTGGCTTGTGTCGTCAAAATATATTGTTTATTTATTGCAGTTTCCTTTCTTCCTTAAGCAGGGGAAGAATAGATCATAAGACCGAAAGGGATAGAAGCAGAATTAGGCCACTCAGCCCATTGAGTCTGCCACACCATTTGATCATGGCTGATATATTTTTCAACCCCATTCTCCTGCCTTCTCACAGTAACCCTTGACCCCCTTCAAGAACCAATCTATCCCTGCCTTAAAAACACTAATTTGACCTCCACAACCTTATGTCACTTGAATTCCACAAAGGCCCTACTCTCTGGTTGAAGGTACACCCCTCATATCTGTTCTAAAAGATTGTCCCCTTCACTCTGAGGCTGTGCTCTTGGTCCTAGCCTCTCCCAATCAGATCTGTACACAATGTGATGAAAAACAAATGACAGAACCTCAGGACGAATGCTTATGCTCCCTCAACCAAGGGAAATTATTGTCATAGAATAATCAAGAGTTCGTTGCCAAATTCTGGAAATGTTTGTTTTGTGTCATAGTACAAAAAAATGCACTTTTCTCATTCTGTAAAGAAAAAGTATTCGAAATAAAATTCTTTCTAATGATTAAAACCCATACAGAAACTGACCATGGTGATGAAATCAACATGTGTTTAAAAGAAACACGCTAAGGAAATCAAAACATTCTCTGGGCACAGGTGATGTGCACGTGCACCTTAACTTGTTAAAGTGTTATATCCAAATTAAACAGGTAGAAATATAACAACAAAACAAGTAAAAATTTGGACCAAAAATGAGAAATGAAGTAAAATGAGAAGTCTAAAAACGCAGGAGGAAGATATAAATACAGAAGGTAAACATGTGTAAGGAGTGCTATGACAAATAGAACCAGAGTTATGCAGTTTGGCAATTTTGATCGAAACGATAATTTCTGAATTACTCTGCCCTGCACGGTAAGTTCTCCTAACATTTGAATCTGAGGTTAATTAGGCTGTTTGCTGAAGCTAGAAGATATTATAATGTCTTTTACAGTTTATTATTGCAAGATTCCTATTTACCCAGAATACTGAATAATTAAAGGTCACTTTTACCCCCTTTTCTTTGTTCCCACTGAAGTGGGGAATGGATCTGTACATTTTGTCGGGACCTGTCGAAACCAGAAGTGGAATATGATTGTGACAATCTGCATCACATAAAGAAGGGAAAAACTGGACCAAGCCTGGCTCCAGTTGACCAAAGGGTGAGTCCCATTTACTGAGAGAAAAGTTTATTCTCCTTTTCAAATTTCTCATTTTTCCTTTATTCAAGCTATGTAGCAGTATGATACTGGTAAGCAATTAGTATAGATAGCGTAAAAATGTGTACATTTGGATGCTGAGGAATGCCGAATTTAATATGAAGTATTTTTAAGTTAAAGTTGCAATCCTAAATGAAATAGAGAACTGGAAAAGAATTGAATAGTAATTTAAAAAAAACCTACTGAGGATGTGTCATCAGTGGGCAGGAACTGTTGACTTGGTGAGTTACTTTGGAGTTGGTTCTTAATCCCTCTTGCTTGTGACTTATAAGTGACTTTATTGTGGAAACTAAATGTAAGTTATTTTCCCCATGTTCTGAATCTAAGTTATACTGTTTAAAATTTCCTAACATTTTGAAAAAGAATTTGGAACACTTGTAAAATTTGTTTTATTTGTACATCAACTTACTATCATTGAGAACTATATGTGGTATACGTTGATATGAGTAGGTAATGAATTGAGCATCATTATTACAAGCAGAGTCATGGAGATAACTTGGAAGAATGGTTTCTTAATTTTGGAAGAATGGACTTGTAATTTGCAAAATTAGTGCAATATTCTTAGAATTAAAGGAAATTGAAAACTAACCAGAGCAGTAGATTATAAGTCAAAATTACAGTGAAATTTTGCAAAGTCAATTTTGCACTTAAATGCTGTGTTCAGTACTTGTTTAAAGGTTGTAAAGGAGTTTACAAACATTGCTGAAAATAGAGAAAATACAACAAAGCTAAATCTAACCATAATGTGCTCGGAGGAAAGATTAGAGCAGCCAAAACTTTGGTTTTCCTGAAAGATAATCATTAAAGGAGAACCTCACAGGACATTGTTGAACTCAAAATCAGTAGGACAAACTGTTATGATTGAATATTATTTTAAAGTCAGTGGATTATTTAAATTAGTAGAAAGTAAATTAAAATTGTATATGGTAAGAACTAATTTAATTATGAAATGTTTAAAATCTGCCAAATAGTTTGGAGCAATGATTTAAAAATATTGAAAAGTGCCAAAGTTTAAGAATCGGGGTTTTAATGTGAGTCTAGTGATTGTGCTTCTCATCCCACACTTTTGTTCTGCACCAATCTCCATAACTCTATAGCACGCCACCTAAGTGGGGTTTGAAGAGAGTAGAGGAATATAAGAATATTAAGGGTAGTGATAAGAAGTAGAGTTGAAGTTGGAGATCATCCATAATCTTATTGAATGGCAGAGAGGGCCTGAGGGACCTAATGACGCTTTTCTATTTATTTTGTTCACATTTTTGTATCTGAAACAATGATCAAGTTTCTCAGGAAACTAATTTCCGGAACAATCCATATATCACATAGTTGTTTATAGACCAACCTTAAAATGTTTTGCAGCTTCATTGACTGATTTTTTGCTTTTTTTAGAAGTGTGAGCGTCTCCTGTTATATCTTTATTGTCATGAAATGAGCATCGCATTCCAAGAACCTGTTCCTTCCTCTGTAAGTGTCTTGGCTTGTTTCTGAAACATTTCTACATTTTAATACCTTTTATGTTAAAACAGCTGTTGCAATGGAAATGCTGTTTCATTAATAAGCTAGTTGCTAGAGAACCAATCTTTTGTGTTTTCATAAACATTTATTTACAGTTATAGACTACAAACACTTCCAAACACAGTAACTTCATTTTAAATTAGTATTTGTAGGACCACAGTGAAACCTCAGTTAATGCCCACCTCTTGCCTAAATTTGAATATATTTAATATACAATTAGCAATATATAGTGACTTAACTATTTTTAATCATCCCCGTGTGGTAGATGGACTTGAACTTGACCAGTGTGGCCCAGAGTTAGGGATGCAACTGCTATGCCAGAAGAGCTCCGGATGGTGTATTTACCACACAGTGTACCACACTGTGTATCTTGCTTAGGAGTTGCTTATACACCCATCCTCCATGCTTTGATTCTGACTAATACTGCTAACTTATCCATCTTAATGCATAGCTTTGTGCATTTGCTTATACAACTATGTACCATATCTAGATTCTGGCATCTAATAATGCATTCACCTTCAGTGTCAGGGTTCTGAGTGATGTTTCTAAGGGGAGATCTAAATGGAAATATAATGATATAATGAATGGCTGTCTATGCTTAGATTGCAATGTCTTCATTTTTCATGAGGGTGGCATTTTGTGCTATGATTTCAATTGGTACGGGCACCCATTACTTCACCCTTTTGAGTGGCTATTTTTCATGTGTAAACTTTTATGGGGAATTTGACAGGCTCTTTTACTTGAAATGGGATATTGAAGTTGATTCCAACTTTACTCAATTACATATCCTTTCCAGTACAGGTGATTAGAAGGGAACTTAAAACTGTCTTCACAAACTAGTATTGAAACCTGAGATTTATTTGAGAGCATTTAACATTTTCCATTTACTGATTAGCTACCCAGTTCTTTGAAAAACCAAGCTATTTGTAATTTTTGATTCTTTTCAGTATATTTGAAAAGATCTCTTGGATCCTTTGTAGGCTGTGTTTGTAGTACCTCCCACTAGTGCAAATACTCTTGAAATATGAATTCATTTCAATTCCTTTCCTATCCCCCAAAAATACATAACTTCCAATATTGTTTTTCAATCTCTTTGTTAAATGTTTAGAATAGCTGAAACTTAATTTCTTTGACAAGGTGCCGCACATGAGGCTGTTGCATAAGATAAGGATGCATGGTGTTAGGGGTACAATATTAGCGTGGATAGAGGATTGGTTGATTCACAGGAAGCAAAGAGTGGGGATAAATGACTGCTATTCTGGCTGGCAATCAGTGACTTGTGGTGTACCTCAGAGATCGATGTTGGGACCACAATTATTTACAATTTATATCGATGATTTGGAGTTGGGGGCCATGTGTACGGTGTCAAAATTTGCCGATCACACTAAGGCGAATGGCAAAGTGTGCAGAGGACTATGAAAGTTTGCAGAGGAACATAGATATATTGAGTGAATGGGCAAAGGTTTGGCAGATGGAATACAATGTTAGTAAATGTGAAGTCATACATTTTGGTTAGGTTGAGTTTAAAAGCAGAGGGGTAATGTTCCAGCTGTACAAGCTGCAGGTGAGGCCACACCTGGAGTACTGTGTGCAGATTTGGTCTCCTTAAGAAAGGATGTACTGGCACTGGAGGAGGTGCAGAGGAGGTTCACCTGAGTTGATTCTGGAGTTGAGAGGGCAGGCTGAGTAGATTGGGATTACGTTCATTGGCATTCGGAAGAATGAGGAGGGATCTTATAGAAATATAAATTATGAAGGGAAGCGACAAAATAGAAATAGATAGGCTGTTTCCACTGGTAGGTGAGACTAGGACAAAATGGCATGGCCTCAAGATTAGAGGGAGCAGATTTAAGGCTGAATTGCAAAAAAACTTCAACTGGGGGTTGTTAATCTATGGAATTCCTTGCCCAGGGAAGTAGGTGACGCTACTCCAGTAATCGCTTTCAAAGTTAAGGTAAATACTTTTTTTAAAAAATAAAGGAATTAAGGGATATGGTGAAAACGTGGGTAAGTGGAGCTAAGTCCACAAAAAGATCAGCCATGATCTTATTGAATGGCAGAGCAGGCTGGATGGCCTACTCCTGCTCCTTGTTCTTATGTTGTTAATGTTTTCCAATTGCATTGGAAGAACTGCTAATCACAGTTACCAGGGTGGTGGGGTTGCTGGCGTAAACCTTCTGCATTTATTGAGGAAACAAAAGACTAAAATAAATGTAGAACTTGTGCATAGCTATAATAACATAATTAATTCCTCTGGTAGAATCAATTTATTTGAAGAGGTAAAGCAGTTACAATGTAATTTTTACAACAAGTCCTTACAACCTAAACTCAAATGTCTCTTTATAACTTCCTTTTAAATAATTATATGTTGGCAATATCCTGCTGCTATTATTCATAACTTAAGTTTTAATTGGCACTATTCACGAATAATTTTAGTATTCTAGCTAATTCAATCATGTACGGTGACCCCTAATCCCTTTCATCTCTTCTCTACATTAACTAACAAATTGTGCTCATTGTTTCTGATTTTTTTTAGCTCTCAATTAGAGGATACCCTTCAGTTTTTTTGGGAATGATTAATTCAGTGTCAGCTTTTGTTTAGTTAGTTGCACTCATATGCTTCTATATCAGAGAACCAAGAGACCATGGAGTGTACAACTAAAGAGGCTGCATGGCTTTTGAATGTGATATTATTTCAGGAAGACTGGAAAGACCCTAAAGCATTCTTTAATGAAAAGAGCAGTGGAGTCATCACTTGTCCTGACCCATTGCCAATTGACAAAAATAGATTATCTGGTTATCACATTGTTGTATCTGGGAGTATTCTGCATTTCCTACGTTACAACTGATTCAACTTTGTCACTATTTCATTGTTTTCCTCCAGTGGTAAACATATTCCATAGATATTTTCCTTGTTAAATAACCTACTTTATTCAGGTTGATTCCATTGCATGTTACCTCACTGCTCTTGTGTTTTGGGTTATTGACATGACCATCTCAGAAACATAGAACGGTCACAACACAAAATTAAGTCATTTAGCCTGTTGTTATCCTGCCAGCGCTCTGCAGGAGCAACGCAGCTCCTCCCTCTCTTAATGCTCCCCTCCCGTAGCCATGCAAGTTTAGTTTCTCTTCTCAGAAAGTTATACAATTCCACTTTGAAATTACAATTGAATCTGCCTTCATGATCTCCTGGAAGTGCATTCCACACCCTGACTAGTAGCTGTCTAAACATTTTTTCCTTCCTATGGCATCTTTTGTTTTTTTTTTTTTTGCTAACCGCGATAAATCAGTGTTCTCTAGTTCTTGACTCTCCCTCAACTCTAGGATCACTCATTGCTCTAAATGCTAGGAGCAGTCATGTTCCTTGTGCTCCTTACTGTAACCATAGCAGCATCCACACTTAAACTCTTGGCACTATGGAGCTGTCGTTAGTCTGCAGTTTGGCAATTGCCTGACAGTTCTGAAAGTAGCATGTCCTCTCTTAGTCACTTTTTAATTCATTATGGCTGAAGAGCAGGTATCTCCTGGCTATGACAGCCTTCAGGTGATTCTTCCATGGATTGAGCATTGCGCCCCGTACTGCCACCCACCATTTTTTATTATTGCTTCTCATTCTCCAATCAAAATATCAGTTTCTCTGCAATAAACTTCATCTGCCATATGTCTGCCCATTATGCTAACCTGTCTACATCAATATGCTTTTGACAGTACCCAGTAGTTCCAAGTTTTGGAATTGACAAATTTTAAAATTTTGGTCAACGCATGCAAGTTTAGATCATTTTAAAAATGCCAACTATTTTAGGAACCTTTGTGCCTTCCTTCAGTTTAATCCATGTCCTTTAAACCTATCACTCTCCATACCTCAATGGTTTGTGCCGATTTTGAGTACGTGATTTACCAGTGGCGTGGTCATTCATCAACATAATTGGCTGGTATATATAGATCTCGGATGGATCATCTTATTCTGTGCGAAAAGCTATCCACTAACTATACAATCATTCTGAAAAGCAAATACGTCCCAAGCTGCTTTATTCCATGGCCATTGCCTTAACCACCACCTTCAAATGGCCATTCCATTCTTAGCTTGAATCTTCAATGCAAAGAACTTAACTCTTTTCTGCTGAGATACGGGCCACCTATCTTGCTGCCCTTTCTACTTTATATAGTTTCTCTCCTCCCTGTTCTTCCCAAGACCACCTCTCATCCATGAGATCCACCACCTGTTTCTTTTGTCCTAAACCCTATTAATGCTGATATCCAGTTTAGCTTTTTAATCCCCATACTTAGTAAAAATTTTTAAATTTGTCAACTGCCAACCCACACACTTCATCAAAAATCCTTCAAGTGAACTGTCACCATTTGAACCTTTTCTGGGAACTAATTGAACTTGTTATCACTTCTCAATTCGATACCCAATTCTCCCTCAAGAAATGTTATGTTTGTATTCCTCTTGTATCAAATCTGCATTAACCAGTTTTGCAATTGATATCCTGTGACTATTGTGCTTTAGTTTTTCCCCTCAGAGACCTTGGAGTGCAGGTTTATAGCTCCTTGAAAGTGGAGTCACAGGTAGATAGGATAGTGAAGAAGGCGTTTGGTATGCTTTCCTTTATTGGTCAGAGTATTGAGTACAGGAGTTGAGAGGTCATTTTGCGGCTGTGCAGGACATTGGTTAGGCCACTGTTGGAACATTGCGTGCAATTCTGGTCTCCTTCCTATTGGAAAGATGTTGTGAAACTTGCAAGGGTTCAGAAAAAATTTACAAGGATGTTGCCAGGGTTGGAGGATTTGAGCTACAGGGAAAGGCTGAACAGACTGGAACTGTTTTCTCTGGAGCGCCGGAGGCTGAGGGGTGACCGTATAGAGGTTTACAAAATTGAGGGGCATGGATAGGATAAATAGACAAAGTCTTTTCCCTGGGGTTGGGGAGTCCAGAACTAGAGGGCATAGGTTTAGGGTGAGAGAGGAAAGATATAAAAGGGACCTCAGGGGCAACTTTTTCACGCAGAGGGTGGTACGTGTATGGAATGAGCTGCCAGATGAAGTGGTGGAGGCTGGTACAATTGCAACATTTAAGAGGCATTTGGGTGGATATATGAATAGGAAGGGTTTGGAGGGATATGGGCTGCGTGCTGGCAGTGGGACTAGATTGGGTTGGGATATCTGGTCGGCATGGACGGGTTGGACCGAAGGGTCCGTTTCCATGTTGTACATCTCTATGACTTTGACTCCCATGATTAATTTCATAAGGTCTGCAATATAGTTAACTGTTTTTCTGATGCCTCTTTTCCCACTGGCCAACTCAGTGCTCCTTTCCTGATTATCTGATTGTAGCTAGAGCGTTTTAATCAATAATTTCTGCACTAGTTTTTGTATTGCTTCCTTCAAACTCTTAAATATTTGTATCTGGCACCCTCCCACATCTTCACACGATGCAACATGCCCAGACACTGCCTCATCTTTGACCTGTATCTCGACACCACTGCATGCTTGCACCATTAAAATTTTATAAAAATGTGTCCAACATTCAGTCCTGGATAAGCTATAGCTTTCTCCAGCTAATCGGAGGGTGGCGTAAGTCATTGCCTTTCCTCACCTTTACCTTTGCACCATTGACACCTTGAATTGCACCCAAGCCATCGTATTGGCCTCAAAGACTGTTTGCAATCTCTTTATTTTAATCTAATTTGAGATTGTGACCCTTGTTATGAAGGCACTTGATCAGTTTTTTATTCAGGGTCATGTTAAAGGATTATGGACAGTGATTCATTTGGAGTACTGAAGAGATTCCTGGACATTCTTTATAAAGAGGACATTGGGAATTTTTTTTGAAAGGCACTGGAAGTCCCATGGCTGAATCTAATTGTTTGAACCTGTCTACTGGAAATGGTTTGGAGTTAGGGGTATAGCTTGCTTGTTAGAGAGAGCAAAATTACTCAGCTGTTACTTTGTCTTTCTAAGAGAACCATTCTGGAGACTCCAGTGAAAGAATTTTTTTAAATTGTTCTCTGGACAAATCCCTGGATTCTCAACAATTCCTGGGCTACCTGTGTCTGCAGTAGTCTCGGTGACAGCTGCCTTTGTTTAGTGACACCCTTCTACCTGTTTCAGACTCTGACTGAAACCTGTGGTGAACATTACTGCAGCCTACATTTACCTTTTTTATTTTCAGAGAAAGTTGTTTTTTTACTGTGTTTAATTGGGGCTATGAATTCAGAAACCTGGTTGATGAATCCTTTTTATTTGAAATCTATTATAAAGTATAAAATTGGCCATTTTGATAATTAGGTAAGTAATTTAAATTTGTGATGTGGCTGGAGAGTGACATTGTTCTCTTCAACCTCAGTTGTAACGTAAATTTGTTGTCCAAGATGTCCAAAGCTGGGAATGTGAGATTATAGACAATAGACAATAGGTGCATGAGTAGGCCATTCAGCCCTTCGAGCCTACACCGCCATTCAATATGATCATGGCTGATCTTTCCTACTCAGTATCCTCTTCCTGCCTTATCTCCATAACCCTTGATTTCCACTATCTTTGAGAGCTCTATCCAACTCTTTCTTAAATGAATCCAGAGACTGGGCCTCCACTGCTCTCTGGGGCAGAGCATTCCACACAGCCACCACTCTCTGGGTGAAGAAGTTTCTCCTCCTCTCTGTCCTAAATGGTCTACCTCTTATTTTTAAGCTGTGTCCTCTGGTTCGGCACTCACCCATCAGCGGAAACATGGTTCCTGCTGCCAGAGTGTCCAATCCTTTAATAATCTTATGTCTCAATCAGATCCCCTCTCAGTCTTTTAAACTCAAAGGTATACAAGCCTAGTCGCTTCAGTCTTTCAGTGTAAGGTAATCCCGCCATTCCAGGAATTGACCTCGTGAACCTACGCTGCACTCCCTCGATAGCCAGAATGTCTTTCCTCAAATATGGAGACCAGAACTGCACACAGTACTCCAGGTGTGGTCTCACCAGGGTCCTGTACAGCTGCAGAAGCACCTCTTTGCTTCTATACTCAATTCCTCTTGTTATGAAGGCCAGCATGCTATTAGCCTTATCATTCTTTAAAGGAAATATCCACAGCCCAACTATTGAATATGATGGAGCACTTGCAGTTAGATATGAGACTAACGTCTAAGAAGCTTAAAATTCATAATCGAGTGGCCAAAAAGTTAAGATTGTAGTGGAAGAACCAGAGGAATGGGTAGAATTGGAAGAAGGCAAATTTATAATGGACTGAACAGGTTTAGTTGGAAAAGAAAATGTTGGAGCTAGAATTTCAGAGTGGTGAAGGTAAGAGCATTTCATAGATTTGGAAAGGCAAAAAAACACAACATTCAAGAAGCTGAGACTAAAATTACAGAGAAAGGCATAAAGGAAGAAAAATAGATGCCTCTAGCTTCAAGAAAAGATCTAGCTCCAGTCCACGAACGAATGGGAGTTGTTTGAATTTGTGCAAACCTTCCGAAAACTTGATGATAGTTATTATTTCAAAAGAAATGCATCTAAGCAGATGTGGCTAAAACATTGCTTATAGTAAACAGGTTGATGAGCAAAGCTAATAAAATTATGCCATGCTTTCAGAGGAAACCATACAGATTGAAATGACAAAAAGTCTATTATCTGTGTAAATGTGCTCGTCCCGAAAGCTTACAGACAAAAATTTTAGATTTTGTGAACCAACCTGGGCAAAGGTGTATAGAATTTGAAGGCATTAGGCAGATTCATCCAATAATAAAATTTAAAGCTAGAGGCCACATATGAATACAACAGTGCAGCACAGGAATAGGCCCTTCGGACCACCTTTTCTGTGCTGACCATGGTATTCTAAATTAATTCTATCTGCCTGAATTTGGTTTGTAACCCTCTGTTCTCTGCCTGTTCATATGTCTGTTCAACTGCCTCTTAAATTTTGCTTTTATATCTGCTTCTACTACCTCCCCTGGCAGTGCATTCCAGGCACCTACCACCCTGTTTGTAAACAAACAAAAACTTGTCTGGAACATCTCTCTTAATCTATCACTTCTCACATTAAATCTATGCCCCCTTGTATTTGACATTTCCATTCTGGGAAAGAGGCTCCATCTTATGATTGTATATACTTCTGTAAGGTCACCCTTCAGCCTCCAACACGCTAGCAAAAACTATCAAGTTTGTCCAACCTCCCCTTTTAGCTAATACACTCCAATCCAGGCAACGTCCTGGTAAATCTCTTCTGCAGCCTCTCCAAAGCTTCCACATCCTCCCTAAAGTGCAGTGGTAGTGCACAATACTCCAAATGTAGACTGGCAAGTACAGCGGCAATATGATTTGCCATCTTTTATAATCAATACCCCAACTGATGAAGGCAGGCATACCATATGCCTACTTTACTACCGTATCCACTTGTGTTTCTACTTCAGGGAGCTATGGACTTGAACCCCAAGATCCCTCTGTGTATCAATGATCTCGAGAGTCCTGCCATTTATTGTATACTTCCCTGTTGCATTTGATCTCCCAGAATGCATCACCTCGCACTTATCTGGATTAAACTCCAAATGCCATTTCTCTGACAAACTTTCCAGCTGATCTATATTCTGCTGCATCTTTTGATATCCTTCCTGTCTACAACTCCCATCAATTTTCATGTTATCTGCAAGCTTACCAATTCCAAATGTTTCATTTATATATATTACAAATAACAGAAGTCCCAACACTGATCCTTGTGGAACGCCATTACTGATCATCTCAGAAAAACGCCAACACAGTTGCACTCTGTCTTCAATGGCCAAGCCAATTTTGTACCCAACTCGGTGAGTCACCATGGATTCCATATGATTTGATCTTCTGGACTTACCTATCATGAGGGATCTTGTCAAATGTTTTCGTAAAGTCAATGTAGACCACATCCACTGCCCTATCCTCAGTGATCATCTTTGTCACTTCCTCAAAAACTCAAGCTTCTGAGACCAAGACCTCCCCTGCATAAAGCTATGCTGATTATCTCCAGTAAGTCCATTCTTCTCCTAATGCAGGTAAATCCTGTCTGTAAGAATCTTTTCCAATAATTTCCCAACCAATGATGTTCACTGATCTATAAGTGTTGATGAAGTTCCCTGCCTCCAAGACCAAGTGGGACATCATATATTTTTAGGATGTATAGTTCCTACCAAATTTCAGCAGTCTAGCTGCTTCACTTGCTGCAAAATAAAGCTAAGGTGGTGTGGCTAGGAGATGGCAAGTATCCTTTTGAGAGGTTAAAACCAATTTTTGTTTAGCTAGCGAAGCCAGTGGGATTCTTTTCCAATAAGAACTGGCTCAAAGGTAGAAGACCGAGGATGGTGATGGAGGATTGTTTTTTCAGACTGGAGGCCTGAGAAATCGTTCACATAAATGATTTGGATGCGAGCATAAGAGATATGGTTAGTAAGTTTGCAGATGACACCAAAATTGGAGATGTGGTGGACAGCCAAGAAGTTTACCTCAGATTACAATAGGATCTTGATCGGATGATCCAATGGGCTGAGAAGTGGCAGATGGAGTTTAATTCATATAAATGGGAGGTGCTGCATTTTGGGAAAGCAAATCTTAGCAGGACTTATACACTTAATGGTAAGATTCTAGGGAGTGTTGTTGAACAAAGACCTTGGAGCTCCTTGAAAGTGGAGTTGCAGGTAGATAGGATAGTGAAGAAGGTGTTTTGGTATACTTTACGTTATTGGTCAGAGTATTGAGTACAGGAGTTGGGAGGTCATGTTGCGGCTCTACAGGTAATTGATTAGGCCACTGTTGGAATATTGCGTGCAATTCTGGTCTCCTTCCTATCGGAAAGATGTTGTGGAACTTGAAAGGGTTCAGAAAAGATTTACAAGGATGTTGTCAGGGTTGGAGGATTTGAGCTATAGGGGAGAGGCTGAACAGGCTGGGGCTGTTTTCCCTGAAGCGCCGGAGGCTGAGGGGTGACCTTAGAGGTTTACAAAATTATTGAGGGGCATGGATAGGATAAATAGACAAAGTCTTTTCCCTGGGGTCGGGGAGTCCAGAACTAGAGCACATGGGTTTAGGGTGAGAGGGGGAAGGTATAAAAGGGACCTATGGGTCAACTTTATCACGAAGAGGGTGGTTTGTGTATGGAATGAGCTGTTCGAGGATGTGGTGGAGGCTGGTACAATTGCGACACTTAAGAGGCATTTGGATGCCATTTAAGAGGCAAATGAATAGGAAGGGTTTGGAGGGATATGGGCCAGGTGCTGGCAGGTGGGACTAGATTGGATTGGGATATCTGGTCGGCATGGACGGGTTGGACTGAAGGATCTGTATCTGTGCTGTGCATCTCTATGACTCTGACTCTAAGCTGGAGAGGGTTCAGAGGAGATTTAACAGGATGTTGCCGAGTATGGAAGGTTTGAGTTAAAAGAAAGGCTGGGACTGCTTTCACTAGAGCTTGGGAGGTTGAAAGGCGACATTATGGAAGTTTAATTTCAAGACAAGGGGGGCATGTTTTTAGGGTTAGAGAAAAGAGATTTTAAGAACACGAAGGGCAAATTTTTGACACAGGATGGTTCACTTGTTGAATGAAATTTGAGGAAGTTGATGTGGGTACAATTACAATGTTTAAAAGACATTTAGATAAGTACATGATGAACAAAGGTTTGGAGGAATATGGGCCAGTACCAGGTAGGTGGAACTAGTTTAGTTTGGGGTTATGTTAGGCACGGACTGGAGGGTTTGTTTCCATGCTGTATGATTCTGTGACACCAAAAAAAATTCTGCAGTGGTATAAGAAACCCTAGAAATTGCTGCTAACTCTTAAATATTTTGAAGTATTTTTGTTACCGCTACAAGGCTCCTGGTACGTAATGTTCAGAACCCCTTGCCCTTGACAGACAAACTCCAAACGCTAGAATGAATTCAACAGAGTTTCTGACTACAAATCTAAAGTTTTAAAATCGTCCTCATTGCAGGGAAAAGCAGTGTAATTGCTGATGTTTTGTGTAGAATTTTAATTTGCCCTGAGTTTGAGTACCACAGATGGTGCCAGCATAACACTATAAGTTGTATGCCAAGAATGAATGTGAATATGTGTAAATGTGCTTGAAATTTTTTTTAATTATTTGTTTCATTTGCACATTTTGTAATGAAATGCATTTAATAATGACATTTAATTTCACCAAGGATGTAAGTTTTAAGAAGGTGCTTCATTTTTTGAGGTATCATCAAAGGAAGTTAGGATTTTTTTTAATTTTAAGTCATGGTTTAAGCTAACTGCTTGAACTTGATCACTGGAAATCACATTACTGGTGCTTAAAGTTTTGTTTTATGTATTGCTTGGGATTCAGCCTGCTACTCAGTTAATGCTCTTCCTTTGAGAAAACCCTTACGGAGAGTCTAGTATAAGACTTGAAAAACTGGTGTAGTTCTTCCCTTGGACAGCCTCTGAATTTTAGATGATTCCAAAACAAACTATCTGCAACAATCCCAGTGACAGCTGCCCTTGTTTGATGGCACCTGTTTTGGTGCACCAGAGCACCAAATGAAAGACATCTTGAGTTTCTCTAAGTCGTCTTTGCTTTCAAATGATGTGTTCAAAACTAATGTCTGCAGAGAAGCTTTTTTTTTTGAGGGTAAATATTTACACTTTTATTTCAAACTGTTAATTAGCTTGCCATCTTTGCCAAATGAATCGTATTTTCACACTGATCAATCATTTTGTTTTTTTGTTGAAGAAACATTGCTGATGGATATGCTTATTTTAAACCTTGTATAGAAACAATAAATTATTGGCCATAACAATAACTGGATGGAGTGCTAACTTCCTGTTCTGACCAATGCAGAGGTAGGGATTAGGGAATGATAATGTACTTTCTAGCCTTAGTGGTAATACTCCTTATTGTATTCCAACCACAATTCCACCACTCCTTTTTTATGTGAAAATTTCAACACTCTTCTGACCCTCCTTTCTTCCATCAATTACAGACTTTAGATGGTTTACAACTGAAATGTCCACATGCTAACTTATTGCTCCCCATCACTCCTGTTTCTATGAATATATATTTAACTATAGTCCCCCAACATCTCTGTTTGAAAATCTCATCTATATGTTTAATTCCCTTCATAGCCTTGTCCATTCCCTATCAGTAACCTCCTCCTAGTCCTTATACTCTTGGAACCCTTCTCGATCCCAACCAAAATCATGCTTCTCTGACTTTGTGCTTGTGTTTTCCTTCCTTTTTCTCCATCATTTTCAACCTAAACTTGACATGCTTCAACCCTGTACTCTTAAGAGGTTTCTGCTTAAACCTTTTTGTGCTTTCACTACCCTCACCTTTTTTGTGTCATTTTAAACTCTATCACTTGTAACAATCATTTAGTCACTGCTCTTAAAAATATTCTTTTGCATGGACTTCAGCAAGGCCTTCAACAAAGTTCCTTATGGTAGACTGCAAGTCAATGAGTTCAAGCTGAACATCACTAGGTGCATTCTCCACATTGCATGTAAATCGGGAAAAAATCATGTGCATTTCATTCTCGACCGTTTTAAGTCTTGAAATCGCCTTGAAAGTTCACCCATGCAGTGCTTCTAACATAGATGAGTACCTGTGGAGGTAATCAGCTGAAGGTGTGGCTTCCTTCAGTGTTGGCAAGTGGGTGAGAATGTTGTCCTCCATTTGGCTTGAGAGAAGCTGCAGCTTTCTCATAAAAGCCTTCACCAAGTTGTACATTTCATGCACAAAAAGGCCCTTGCACTGCAGTTTCACATTTAATTCATTCGTAAGTGCAGTCACATCAACAGCAAAACCAAGGTCTGCAATCCAGTCTGCATCTGAAAGCTGTGGAGTGCCATTCCCTTTCTTCACACAGAAATCTTGAATCTCTTCTCTTGGGTCCCATACACTTTTCAGCATTTTGCCCCGGGCTGAGCCACCTGACAGCCGTGTGGTAGTCACGATGTTCAGTCTCATTTTCCTCCAAAAGTGTAACAAACTGCCTGTGATTCAAAGCTCTTGCCCTGATGAAGTTAATTATTTTAGTTACAACATCAACCACATGGTTAATTTTTAACACTGACTCACACAGCACTTCCTGATGTATGATACAATGCAAAAACACCAGTTTTTATTCAGGGTCAATTTCTGTCACTTTATCCTGCATTCTCTTTGAGTCCCAACATTTTTTCCCCATTAGAGTTGAATAACATCCATTGTCACACCCGCCAGCTTGTCCCAACGTGTCCAAACATGCATTTACCTCCAGGAACAAATTATTACCAGTTGTTGTTCCTTTCGTTGACTGCATGTCTGCCAGCTACTCCGTGATTTTAAAGTCCGTAGTTATCCCACGTATGAAGCGGAGTAGCTGGGCTGTGTCACGTGCGTCACAGCTCTCATCCAAAGCCAAGGGAAAAAAGTCAAAAGGTGACCGCTCTCTGCTGCAGCTGAAGCTCCACATTTCTCGCGATGTCCCCAATCCTTCTCGTTACAGTGCGTCGGGAGAATGGCACATTCTCAAATGCCTCCTTTTTCTCCAGGCATATTAGTTCTGCAGAGTCCAACAAGCACTCCTTAATAAACTCTCCATCAGAAAACTGTTTACTGTTTCTGGTAATTTTGTGGGATATGACATATAACTTGTCTTGGCGTGAGCTGACATTTTGAGGGCTAGCCAGCAAGCATCACTTTTAGCTGTACACGCACACGTGCGTCCATACGGAAATAAGAAAAACATTCTTTTCAAAACAAAAGCAACACAGTTGTATGCATGGCGTAAATACTTTTTCATTTATGTTCTAATTTAAGATTGACCTCATGCGGGCCAGACAGGAACAACCAAAGGGCTGGGTATGGTCCGTGGGCCTTAAAATGCCCAGGTCTGTTCTAGAGGTTTATAAAATCAGAAGTAAGGTTAAGGGGAAAGCTCTTTTTCCCTATGAAAAGAGAGTCCAAAGCTGGAGGACATAGCTGTGACGTGAAGGGGAAAAGACTTAACAGGGATCTGAGAGGTATCTCTCTCTCTTATGCAGGGTGATGCGCATATGGAACGAGCTACCAGAGGAAGTGGTAGAATGGGTGCAGTGCAGTGTTTGAAATATATATTTGGACAGGTACATGGATAGGAAAGGTTTAGAGGAATATGGGCCAAAAGAGGGCAAATGGGACTAATTCATGTTAGGAAATCTGGTCGGCGTGTACACATTGGGCCAAAAGGCCTGTTTCCATGCTGTACCACTGACTACTAATTCTGAAACTTGGTTTTTGGGATATTTTCCATGTAAAAACCACTATATAAATGCACTTTTTTTTTCTTGCATCAATTGTAAAGATTGGGACAGGATTTTGTTTTAGCTTGAATTAAAAAGGAATCTTTGCATCCTTTTTCTTAACTGCCCTCTACCAGTATATTCAAAATCCAGTGTAAGCATTTTACACACTGTTTAGTACTTTGACAAAATATATTATTGAAATCACCGCAAAAGTAGGATCATGCTATTTTTTTCCTTCTAGGTTCCTGATTACTACAGAATAATTAAGAATCCAATGGATTTATCCAGAGTGAAAATGAAATTGCAGAAAAAGCACTCTCAACATTACCAAACACCAGAGAACTTTGTAGCTGACATTAGGCTCATTTTCAAGAACTGTGAAAAATTCAATGAAGTAAGTACAGTGTATGAATTTGAATGTGTAAAAATGTCAAATGCACCAAAACCTTCAGGTTCTGTTAGCTGTTTCTGATAGCAGTGTTGTTTTGCTGTTCATTTTAAGAGCTTATTTTTCATATTGCTTTTAGTAATCCCAGATTTGAATGAAGTTTGGTTTGAATTTCATCTCCAAACCAGAAGTGCAGTATAACCTTTTATTGAATTCTTCTTAAAGTAACAAAATTAAGGATGAGTATAATAGTAATTGCAATACACATGGATTTTCAAAAGACAAGTACATTTTGGGCCAGGTTCAGCACATGTAGTATCAGGAAGAATGGAATGAAAAGCAAACTGGCTGCATAAACTGTTTAAAAAAAAAGGGTTAACCGCAGTGAGCTGAGATTGGCAGAGGATGGGAGGTGTACTTCATAGGGAAATGCTTGAGGCAAAATCTGGAATCAAAATGCATTGTCACAATTGAGAGAGAGTCAGTGTTGAGGAATATAGCATCAAAGTAAAATAAACTCTTAACACGTTTGAAGAATGGCTGCTTAGATATGAAATGAATTTTGGTGTAGTTAGGTGAGAGCTGATTTGTGCATTTATGATTTTAATAAGAATAAGGAGGCCAGATACAGCATGGAAACTTAAAGGTTTAAAAAGTGTCATTAAAAGCAACCAGCAAAAGACTGCTATTTGTTTTTTGAGGAAGAATTCAAAGCCATGTGTAGACTATGCTCAGAACTCAGGTACGGTCTCCATATTGCAACAAATATATTGAAGCATTAGGGATCATGTGCAAACTATGCCCAAGATGACGGAATTCTGTAAGTTTTTCTGTAATTACAATATAAGTTCATTCATTGAACTGAGTAGAAGAATTAAGTAGATCTTAGCCTGCTGGACACACTTTCCTAATTTCTGAAGAAGGGCTCATGCCCGAAACGTTGATTCTCCTGCTCCTTGGATGCTGCCTGGCCTGCTGTACTTTTCCAGCAACACATTTTCAGTTAAGTAGATATTAGTTTATTTCTTAAAGCTGCAAAACAACATTATTTGTAGAATCATAGAATGAATATAGCATACAAAGAGGTCTTGCATGCAAGAATAACTTCTCTAATCTTTCTCCCCTTCTTTTCCTTGTAGCCCTGGAATTTATTTTTGTGCAAGTGCTTATCCAACTTACTTTAGAAACTAATTGAACCTGCTTCTGCTAACTATGTGCTTAAGCATGCATTCCCCAACTCGCTCTTTTTAAAAAAGCATCATTCAGCTTAAATTGGTGTCCTTTGATTCGCAGTCATTCCACCAATGGCAACACTTTATTTTGTTTAGATGATTCACGATTTTGAATACCACAATTAAATCTCTGTGAATGTTTCAAAGGAGAAACAGAGCTTGTCCCATCCACCCACATACCTGAAGTCCCTGTTCCTGGAATCATTCTTGTAAATCTTTCCCGTTGGTCTATAGTTTTCAGATCTTTCCTGAGTAGTGCCCTGGGATAGATGCCATCCTCCAGTTGAGAATGAAGTGTTTTCCAGGTTCTTCATAACTTCCTTGAACTTATAATGTATCCCTCTATTTATAAACTCCAGCATTGTGTCACTAATTGCTGTTTCTGCCCATGTCAATTGCTGTAAGCCCCCAATTTTCTCTCTCTCTCTCTCTCTCTCTCTCTCTCTCTCTCTCTCTCTCTCTGCCTCTCTCTCTCTGCCTCTCTCTCTCTCTCTCTCTCTCTCTCTCCTGTATTCTCTTTAGAAATGTGCACTTTATTTTGTTAGATCTCCTCTGTGTTCCTGCCAAAATGTGTCATTCCATGTATCTACGCAATGTGCTTGCCCATTCCACCAGCCCAGCTAGCCTTTTGTTTTTTTTTATCACTATCCTTCTCACCATTCATAGTTAGGTTGAGTTACATAACTTCAGTGTGTTCCAGGGAAAGCTAGATCAATACGTGAAGTTGAAAAAGAATAGAGATGATGTTAGGGTTTGAAGAAGAGGGGAGGGGAACCTCAAATGGAACCTAAATGCCAGTTGGAGCAATTGGGTTCAAGGAGCTGTGACTTTGCTGTGCACTACTTTGAATCTTTAAATATGCAGTTTGAAGCTGTTCCCTGATCCACAAAATTTCAGTAAATCTTGTGTTTTTCTCCTTCTGGCACTTGTTCTTCACTTTGTAGTTTGATGTTTAGTTTGGAAAGCTTGGTCCGTCCTTGGTAGCATAACATCAGTACTTAGCCACATCTTCCGCAGGATACAGTTTTGTTTTGCCATTATAAGCTGAAATGACAAACTTGTTATTTGACAAAATCAGCAAGTGTAATAAAGGGCTAAAATTGTTGTCATAGTATTAATCAGGGGACCCTCACTATCAAAACCCACTTGGCCATCTGCATTCAAGTTCTTCCTAGAATGCCTAAACTCTGCTTAAATGACTTAACCACTGTGCTCATTTAAAAACATTCTAAATTTATTTATTGTCTTAGTTAATTTGCTTGAAGAAAACCAAAGATTTTTGGTGGTCATATTGTGTTCCCAACAAGCTAGGTATTCCTGCAGGTGTTAGATACAGCTGAGAGTTTTCTCTACTAATTACTGTGTAGATATGCCCCTTTCTGTTTACTTGGGTTTACAATCTGACAGCTGTGACAGATTGGAGTGCAAGAATCTCTCATCACTGTGCCTCATATGTAACTTTCCATAATGTGTACTTTGTGGATATCAATGGCCATAAATGAGAAGTGAATGGATTCTAAATATGAAGACCAAGTTATTGCTGATAATTATTTAAACATAGTTTGTTCCTTTCAACAACCTCTGTCCTTGGGGACCTGGATGGCAGTTATCAGGGCACACTGTGTAATTTGATTTAACTAATACTTTGAAGTTTTAAAGCTTGCAGTCCTTTTAAGTATGTATTTTACTTTGGCTAACTCTGTAAAGCAAGGATGGAAAAAGCCTTCAATGTAATACTACATGCACTTTTGATAAAGTGCTTTTATTTTGACTGAAGTTCCGTACTGGAAAGCTTTTTTTTAACTTTGACAGCAAGAAAATGGCCATAAGAATCTTCAAACAGTCTTGCAGTTTCAGCGGTAGTTTGTAGTACAACTCCGTGCAACTATATTACAGTACATGATTAAATTTCTCCCTGTATAATTAAAGTTGAAGTGTTATTTTAGGCTTATGATTTAAAAGTTCTTTTCTCACCTGTTTTCACCATAAGTGAATTGTTCACAGGCTATCTGATAAAGCTACTGAAGTTAGATGATTTTATGAAGTACTTTGTCGCTGTTAAGTATGCTCTGCCTGTAATTTGACAGTCATTTAGATAACAGTTTGTTAGGTTTGGCAAAATATTATTTGTGCTAGTAACATATATTCAGCCCCTCTGAAATTCTGTCATCCTGTAACTGAAATGGACCCGAACATGCCTAAGCTAAGATGAAGATTTAAAAACTTAGCTATCTATTGCAAAGTTTATAGCTAGACAATTCTGTAGTTGTCATATCACATAATAAACAGCACACAAGATCTGTATTCTTACTATTCTGTCCACTTTCTCACATTAGTAAAGCAACCATTGATTTTCTCACTGCTCAGGAAGTGTATCTCGGTGGGCTTTTTACACAGGTAGCCAGAACTGTTGCTGTGTGGGACGTTGCAGATGTACTAGAAATGCACTTCATTAAGTCCAATCCCATGGTTGGTCAGGAATGGAAGTGCTGGTTGCTAGGGATCCCTGAGTATTAAGAGCACTAATCTTTCCCGCACTAAGCCTAAAAGACCAAGAGTTAGGTTTCACTACAGAACCATATGTCTTTACTCAGTGGGGGATTTCAATATTAGTCAGTATTCCAGACTTGAGAGTCGACACACAATCTGATATAAATTCTCAAGAAATGCTTTGTTTACTTTTATAATAGTGAGACTGCGTGATAAACTCTGAATAAAACTTAGCTACTCACCAGATTCACAGGCGAGACAGGATATGTACAAATATGCTGCTGTTATTGATGTAAATTGCCAAAGTTCTACTTTGTGCAACACACGATCAATGCTCAATCTGTTCATATAGTAATATTACACTTAGATTGCTGAAGATAATGGCCACACAGGAAACAGTAAACATTTTAAACTTCGGCAAAGGATATTGAAGATGTTAGCATGACAGTTCCAAGTGATATTGATAGCTATTAACTGCTATATTATTCTACACCTCATTTTGCATTTTTAAGAAACAAGCCTTTTTTCAGCACGTAGCATGGATTTTGTTAAATTGGTTGAACAAATATGCGCTTAAAGGGTAAACTGTAAATATTAAGGAAACTTTGATGTTTGTCTCTATCAGTGCTACATAAAACAAATTTATGTTATGAATTTTATTGTCTCATAAAGGTTACCCTATTACCTGGGGTTCAAAATGGTCCTCAGGCCCTCATGAGGACCAAAGAAAGGGAAATGAGAACCAAGGTAAAACATCACCCCTGCTTATGACAGACCTGTTTCTTTCTCTGCAGTGTGTATCAGTTGAATTTGGTTGTTTATGTAAAGCTGAAATTCCACGTGAGGTTTGTGGAATGGAAAGAGTTATTTATGAAACATAATCTCAGAATATTATTTTAGCCACTGTCCATTCCATCAGATTGCATTCATTGTGCAAGGGATTGTTTGACACCTTTGGCTCAGATTCAGGCAAGTTGGTGAGATAATGTTGACTTTACTGGCCGTAAGCATTCAGCATGCCATGAATATGAACCCACTGCAGACTGCTGCTCCTCAGTTTTCATTAACATATTAATCTTCAAAAAAAAAAGTTTTAGGTGTAACAAAAGGAAATGCCCCATTAGTGTAGCAGAGGGTTGTCATCTATTAATCTCAAGATTGTACAGGGTATGGGCCTGGAATGTTTGAATGTGGGTACCCACATACAGAAAATGTTCAGTTTGTCAGCATCAACTATTATGTTACTTTGCGTCCAAAAAAACCTTAGTATTGTAGTATTTAGGATGTTCTACAGTTGTCAGCTAAGTTGCTTTGAGAAAATGGATGGAATGGAAATTAACAAAGCCAGATGGTTTGTATTTCACTTCCACTGGCCTCTTGGAGGTTTAGTATTATTAGAGCTGTCTTTATTGTCAGCCCTAAGAATGTTTGAAAACTTAGTTCTCAAAGGTCAGATGTGAAATTTAATATTATAATGTTAGGCTTTGATTGAGAGATGCATAAAGGTAATAAATACACATTAAAAACAGAAATTCATTCCTTTAAATGCTTTACTTGTATAAATTGTCCACCTGGCAGATGATGTAGATGTGTAGAGCAACTGAAATCCTTTTTGTTTAGCCACAAGGCTAATTTATAGTGCAAGTTGTCAGGAACTGGATTTTTTTTCAAATTCACTAAGCAGATATAAGATAATGAAGTTTGAGAGAGATATAAAGATGTCAAAAAGGCAAAGTATGTATATAATATACTAATCGGGTACTTAATCTGCCAACCTTGATTCAATGGTAGCAGATTGTCAAAGTGGTGGGTTCAAGCTAAGTTTGGAGACCTGAGCACAGGAGTGCTTTGGTGCAGGAATGAGGGAGAGTTTCAAACTTTTCAGTTTGAATGTTAAATGGAAGTCCTAGCAGCTGCCAAAATGTAGATGAAAACAATTTGGTGGCATTATTTGTAGCAGAGCACTGCCGTATACTGGTGGATAGTTAGCCCTCAATTAACCTAATCGTTTATCTGATCATTATCTCACTGATATTTGTGGTACCTTAGTTGCATACTGGCTGCCTTTATCTGTAATGTGTATATTGCAAGTAATTTATTAGCGGAGGTGGTGAAAGACTATACAAATGCAATTGATTATTTTCATTCAGGGATGATGCTGAAAACTTGAGTTAATGTTTGAGCTGTGCTTTATGTTTGGTGAATTAGGACACTGTAATTATTCATAACCGATGTGGTATGAACAAAACTATATATGGAAAGCTTGAATAGTATTGGAGAAACCTAATATTTTGTGACATTGACATTAATGAAAATACAATGTTATTTACTTGTATTGAATGGTTATAAAGTGGTGACCGAGGAAAGTGTGTTTTTTTAGCTACTTCTGAGGTACTTATAAAAGCCTTTGACATATTAAGGACATAACCATCTGGTCTATTGACTGCATGCTTTAAAATCAGAAAATTTAAAAAATCTGAGAGCATTTGTTTTGAGTGTTTTGTATTCACTAAGATATGTTTTTATATGCACTAACTTTCAAAGGTTCTGCTTTTCTTGAAAGTAGACTTCTTATGCAAGTTGTAACAAATTTGAAGAATTTGTCTCAATCACATGCTTGTCACCTGAATGTACTTTTTGCAATAGTGTAGTTTAGTAAGGCCTGGCATGCTCTTATCTCCTCATCTAAGTGATATTTGAAACTTTAGACAGTAAGATTTAATAGATTAATTTATTTAAACTAAGACCTACTCTAGCAAATGTTCTTGTATTTGATTGCCAAGCATAGACCTTGGCCCATTTCCTACACTGAGATCCAAAGCCTAAGAGCACTAAGCTCAGTCAAAAGAATTCAACTCTTCTCTGGCTGAGATCAATTCATCTGAAACAAAATGGGAAATGGAAGGTCTGTATGGGTTTGATGCATCACAACTTAGCAGTTCATATTCAAGGGTTTTGTGAATGAATACATTATGATGCCAACACTGGGTGTAATATTAAATACTTCTGCATTCCTTTCACTTTCAGACAGATTCGGAGGTAGCCCAGGCTGGAAAGGCTTTAGAAAGCTATTTTGAAACAAAGCTACAGATGGTTTATTCAGACAGAACCTTTACACCTCTGGTAGAATCAGATTCCGACCATGAAGATGAAGCTCATATCAGTGAGGATTCAGACGATGACTTCGTTCAACCTCGGCGAAAACGGCTAAAGTCTGATGACAGACCAGTGCACATTAAATGATTTTCCCCGCCTTTCAGGGGAAGATGAACTACTTAGACTTCTCTTCTTTTTTTCTGCTCACAGGATGTGATCAATATTCCTGTGGCTATCTGCTGGTTGGTTGTGAAAGCTGATACCCACCACACAGTATTTATTAGAGTTTTAAAATGTTTTTGTACAAATAAACAAACTTTGTTGCATTTGTTCATTATCTAAATACTGAGAGTCTTTCCAGATTCTGTTCCTTTTTTTAAAAAAACCTTGCTAATGTAATTATTTGATTCTTTATGTGCTAAATGTTGTAGGTGGCATATATTTTATTGGCATGCACAAGAAACTGTTTAATGACTACACAAATATTTAATTTACATATTCAGAAATGGAAATTTTCTCTAAGATGGTTATGTTTCGCGCAATTATCAGGTTAGATAAACACAGTAGCTCTTGCCTTCCAGGTGCCTGTTCTCAGTTACCTTTTTTCAGCTACCAAGTGTTCAATTCAAATCAGATGCAAAATTTGCAAATGCTATCTATTGAATGTCATCGGGGATTTATTGATTCTGGTGAAGTACATATGTGCACTGCAATAATAGCTGCCATTACCATGCTTTATTGAAGTGCCACTATAGCATCTCTTCACATTACAAAAGTACAAGATTTGTTTAATTTAACAAGACAACTGTAAATAGAGGCTTATTTTACAAGTTGTATTAGTACATTTTTGTTTAACTTTATAGTTAGAAAACTGCAAAGCTGCCACTTATTGCCATAACCGGTAGAATGGCCTGAACGCTCAAACATTGTGTTTCCACTGACACACTGCACTATTAACTTGAAATTTCAAGTAATTTATTTGCTGCAGATATGTTTTCATACCTTTTTAAAGTTATGGGGATTTTGAGGAAATGGACCCACAGAAGTAATCCCTTTTCCTGGCTTGTAAATCTGGTTCTACCTATGCTATGGATTTACTATCAGATACTTAATGTGGGTCAAGTACAAAATTTGGCACAATCTAAATTAAAAAAGAGAATTGTGTGTTGCTTCAGAAGCTGATCTTGTCATTTCTAAACGTGAAGAGTTCCAGCATTTGACCATCAAACAAACAAACAAACAAATGATATCATTTGATTCAGTGGCTGTTTTTGCTTTTGCCCTCTATCCTTTAGAATCTTGGTTTGGTGTCAGTAGCGACTGCTGCCACTCCTCTCTGATAGCTGAGGCACTGGCATCTGACATGAACAAAGTTTGGTCAGCCTCAGTCCAGTTCTTAATGGGTACAGGCTTGCAAAACAAAACTCTTCATACTAACTTTATGCAATGCATTCTATAGAGCATAGTTGGTGCCAGAAATAAGGTACATAATGTTAATAGCATAACAGGCTGTGACCTTTTAAAAACTTAACTCAGTCCCTTTTTTTGCTAAACAATTTAACAGGATGCAATTGGATATAATTATAGTTTCCAAAGTTTGTGAGAAGATTTGTAGCTCGGGTGCTCATTGTTGTGGTTCTGTTCGCCGAGCTGGGAATTTGTGTTGCAGACGTTTCGTCCCCTGTTTAGGTGACACCCTCAGTGCTTGGGAGCCTCACAGGAAGCTCCCAAGCACTGAGGATGTCACCTAGACAGGGGACGAAATATCTGCAACACAAATTCCCAGCTCGGCGAGCAGAACCACAATGATAGTTTGAAAAGATACATCCTGAATTTGATCCAGGCCTTTACCTGGACCAAAAAAAACTTGAAATGTTTACATTTAAAATACTAACAGCAAGTCAGAACTTTCCTGTAACTCTCTCTCAATGCGTTGTCCTGGTTCAACAAGTGAACCAGTGTGTGTTTCAGCTTTTATTTGCAAGGGACAGTTTGTTACTTAGAACGATGGGATGTTGGGTGGAATGCTGTTGTACTATATGTCGAATCACTCTACTTGACTGGGAATGTGTGCTACTGATGCTAAGAACCAAAAATGCGCACAGACAGGAATGAAACCACCATCTTTTACCTTGATCGTAATGAACAATTTGCTCATATAATTTAAAAATAAAAGATGAAAGTCTTGTATTTGCACGTGGTTGTTTTGAGTTTTGTAACTTGGTCAGAAGTAGATGAAAATAAAGTTATCAATTCTCCATATTGAAGTCTACAAGGACATGATGCTTAAATGCTTTTTTAAGTGATTTGATGCCCATTAGTGATGTTTATTTTGTCCATTCATTTACATTGTTCTTTAGAAATATGAAGTTTGGCTAATGGATGAAAACTGATACCAACTAGTTAAATCTGAAGGATTGTTAGTCGTTCTATAATGTTAAGACTTGGATGCCCATTATTGTATGAATGTAAAGCCTTGATCCCTCAATGATACAAATATAGTATAAATATATATCCATTACACCCTCAAGTGTCATTTACACTACAGTTTCAACATTAATAAATTAAGTCATTTGAACCATTCATGACATCTGAAAGAAACTCCAGAAGTCGTATTTATATTAATATGTTAATAAAATATTGTCACTCTTAGAATTAGTTTTCTTTCATCTATTAATACAATTTTTTTTCATGAAACTAACAGGGATAATTTCCTAATTTTGTGTTACTCAAAAGTACTTATGACTGGTTTTCTACTTACATTAAAAATAACAACAATAGAAATATTTCTGATAGTTGGAATATGTATTTCTGGTGATTTATCCCTCTAAAATTGCCGTGTTACAAATGATATTTTCCAATAAACATTAACTTATGAAAAGATATGTGCCTACGTTTTGGGCATTTATCTGGGTGCCATTTATTTTCTGGTCATTTAATTTCTCTGACTATCAACTGTTCGTTGTCCCCATGCAAGGTAGACTTAAATCTAATTGAAGCTCAAATTTATCCTTGAACCAGTTTATGGATGGTAATCCTTTTAATTTCATAAATTATCTTCCACTTTTCTTTTTGCAATTTTTTCTTTCATCTAATATTGTGACTATTTTAATCCCTGGGCTTTGACTTTTCACTTTTCTGTAAACAGCCATTCATACTGAGCTGTTAGTCAAAAATAGATAGTTGTCCATAGTTAACCATAAGTATATATTAGTGTTATGCTTTTAAATTTGCAGAATGTAAATGTTGATATAAGTTCTTTAAATCAAGGATTTACAGTTCTGCAATTTTCATTAGGAATAATCAAATTTATGGCATTACATCCATAATGTTGATGTGGCTCACAATGAATGTGTTCTGCAGTTCTTTAAACCAGTGCCAGAACTGAGTAGTGCTGCTATAATATCCAGTTTGAAAAGAAAAGGAGCGTTTTTTTAAAGTATGTAGTTTCTGAGGCAAAGTGCTGTTGACATTCTAAAGTTACAATAATTGCTAATTTATAAGTTGCACTTTCTTTAAATCTTTTATTTTACAGTAGGAATATGTGCTGTTCCTTGACTTGAAGGTTTTGGACAAATCTAATGTGCACTCCTAATCATGGTTATTTCTCATGCAGGATTGATGTTGAAAAAAAATCTAAGATTTGATTGTACAGCAGTTGTTAATTTTGGTTATAAAAAGCTGCTTGTGTATGCCATAAAAATATACAGCCTCCTTAGCTACTGATTATATTCTTATGTCGATCGTCCTATGGATGAAGTTTAATCGACATCACTTGTCTTTTTTTATGATTGCCAGTTATAACTGTTGCATCCGCTGTGTTTTTTTGCTACTTTGTAACTTAAAGTTTACAGTATTTTTGTCAGAGTTATTTAAGAGCCTGTCAACAGTTTGTAAATATTATCCGTTTTAAAATATTGCAGAATGTTGTGTTGTAGATGATGAAAGTTGTTGCGTTAGAACAGACAAATGCTTTAATTGGAAACTTTCTCCTTCGTCATTTCTATTAAATTGTACAGCTGGCAAGGGGCATGTAGTGATGGCGTGTTTTTCTTGTGCCAAACAAGCGGATGTGACCTTCAGTGCAGTCATAGCACATCGTCCCAGCCCTGAAATAAAAACCAACATGTTATTTCTGCTGAAATAGATGAATTTTTATGTTTTTATACAAAAAGTCGATTTTCAGTACAGTTCAGCCATAAGTTTCAGCTAACCCATCGTAAATAGATCAAGTTGATGTGAGATTTTTGATCCTGAATTATTTCTTTTAATACCTTCAAAATAGCATAGTAATGTAGCTAAAAGATATTAAACAAAGCCTTTCTTTTGGAAATTTAATCTTGGACCACTCAATCTAATGTTTGCTTTGGTCCACTTTTGACTTGTGGTCATTGTTAAAGTTTAGGAATCCTAATAAAAAGTTGTTTCGTTGACAGGAGCAAAAATACTTTCTACAGCATAACACTGCAGAATTTCAGCTAATATGGTACAGAAGAGGCCTTTAGGCCATCAAGTTTATTACTAAAACTATACTACTATCTATCCTAGAGGTTTTACAAACCCACCAACTCCCACAGCTACCTGGATTACACCTCTTCCCACCCTAACTCTTGCAAAAATGCCATCCCATATTCCCAATTACTCCACCTCCGCCGGATCTGCTCCCAGGAGGACCAGTTCCACCACAGAACACACCAGATGGCCTCCTCCTTTAGAGACCGCAATTTCCCTTCCCACGTGGTTAAAGATGCCCTCCAACGCATCTCGTCTACATCCCGCACCTCCGCCCTCAGACCCCACTCCTCCAACCGTAACAAGGACAGAACGCCCCTGGTGCTCACCTTCCACCCTACCAACCTTCACATAAACCAAATCATCCGCCGACATTTCCGCCACCTCCAAACAGACCCCACTACCAGGGATATATTTCCCTCCCCACTCCTTTCCGCCTTCCGCAAAGACCGTTCCCTCCACGAGTACCTGGTCAGGTCCACGCCCCCAAACAACCCACCCTCCAATCATGGCACTTTCCTTGCACCGCAGGAACTGTAAAACCTGCGCCCACACCTCCTCCCTCACCTCTATCCAAGGCCCTAAAGGAGTCTTCCACATCCATCAAAGTTTTACTTGCACATCCACTAATATCATTTATTGTATCTGTTGCTCCCGATGCGGTCTCCTCTACATTGGGAAGACTGGGCGCCTCCTAGCAGAGCGCTTTAGGGAACATCTCCGAGACACCCGTACCAATCAACCACACCGCCCCGTGGCCCAACATTTCAACTCCCCCTCCCACTCTGCCGAGGACATGGAGGTCCTGGGCCTCCTTCACCGCCGCTCCCTCACCACCAGACGCCTGGAGGAAGAACGCCTCATCTTCCGCCTCGGAACACTTCAACCCCAGGGCATCAATGTGGACTTCAACAGTTTCCTTATTTCCCCTTCCCCCACCTCACCCTCGTTCTAAACTTCCAGCTCAGTAACTGTCCCCATGACTTGTCCGGACTTGTCCTACCTGCCTATCTCCTTTTCCACCTATCCACTCCACCCTCTCCTCCCTTACCTATCATCTTCATTCCCTTCCCCACTCACCCATTGTACTCTATGCTACTTTCTCCCCACCCCCACCCTCCTCTAGCTTATCTCTCCATGCTTCAGGCTCACTGCCTTTATTCCTGATGAAGGGCTTTTGCCTGAAACGTCGATTTCGAAGCTACTTGGATGCTGCCTGAACTGCTGTGCTCTTCCAGCACCACTAATCCACTATCTATCCTAGGCCCAGTTTCCTGCACTAAGTCTTGAATTTTGCACCAAAGGAGGAAGTTAGAATTCATGCACATGCTGTTGATTTTTTTGTGAAGTCGCATGCCGTGTTATATGTTCTGGATTAGCAAATGACATTTAATATATTAGATTAAATTCCCTACAGCATGGAAACAGGCTCTTCAGCCCAGCAAGTCCACACCGATCCTCCGAAGAGTTACCCACCCACACCCGTTCCCCTCCCCTGCATTTTCCCCCTAACTAATGCACCTAACACTATCACCAATTTAGCATAGCCAATTCACCTAACCTGCACATATTTGGACTGTGGGAGGAAACTGGAGGAAATCCATGCAGACACTGGGAGAATGTGCAAACTCCACACACAGTTACCCGAGGTAGGAATTGAACTGGGTCCCTGGTGCTGTGAGGCAGCAGTGCTAACGACTGAGCCGCCATGCTCAATATATTCAGAGGTTTTAAGTATTTTCAATTTTTATCAGCTTGAAGTGGGAGGAAAACAAATCCTTGATTTGTTTGAACTTCTCCAATGACTGTTATTTTTGCCCTGAATTAACATTACTGAATAGTTGAGCACTATGATTAGATTAATTGGCCAGAATTAGAATCCTTTGCATGAGTCTAAAATTTGTGTATCTGACCTGTGGCTCTACTCTTGTATCCAAGAAAGATAATAAGTTTGCAGGTGTCTACAGTTTCCTCCCCCCAAATGTCATATCTGATCTCATCCCGGTGATTTATCAAGTGTGATTGTCGGCTAAATTAGCCCGATAAAGCAGAGAGCACAAAAACACAGATCAAAGTGAAATTAACAAAGTTTATTAACAGCGATATCATGGAAGAGAAATTGACTAAGCTGAAACTCTCTCTGAGCTGAAAATCAAGCCAGGTTTTATCAAAATCCTGTACAATGATGCTCATTAAAATAAGGAAAATACAATGTATTTGATAATTAATTCAGTTATGATGGTGATAATGGCAAAGCAGTTATCAGAAGAATGAATGATTGATGCCCCCAGAATGCTACATTGTAGATACAATCAGTTCTTAACGAGATCACGAGATTCCAGCTCTTTGACAGTCGGTGCGAATGTCCCTTTTTAAGCAATAAGGTGTTTCCATTGTTTCTGTCCTGTGGGCGAGGTATTCTGGTACCTCTATGTCTGACCTATCCTTTGTGTGACTTTGGTATCACTGGAGTATGAGACTGCTCTTAGTGCTTTGGGTCAGCTGTGTTGATCGGTTCCAGGAAGCTTATTGTTCGTTGATCTTGGGAAGTGTATTCCCTGGTCTGCAAGTGACTGTGGTTATTTCTGGCTTCTCTTGTCAGCTTGTTTGGTCAATGCTGAGGCATTCTGGGTGTTTCTTGTATGGTTTGGATTGGCTTGGCTTGATTTGTGTTCTGTGTGGCCGTGCTGTGGGTAGGTAGGGTGGCAGATCTTTTCCCACAGTGATCAACCTCTTTATTTATTTTTAGACCATCCCTAGTCCAACCTTCCTTCTATTCACTGCTTGGCAGCATCTTTACAAGTCTTGCTCAAGCTTGAACTGTTCCAATTTCATAGCCATTCTATGTCACAGGCAACCAACATAAGGCGTTAATATTGGTCCAATAGTGGTTTGCCTCCACGTCTGTCCACGTTGTGAGCACAGACTGCAACATTTAAATGCAGCATGAGTGAGTGTTAACAGTGCTAACTACCCCCCCCCCCCCCCCACCCCCAAACCAGGTTAAATCAAAGCTTTGTCTACTCATTAAGGTAGTTGCAAATGATTGGTGCTTTTTGACGAGCAGAGGAGTTATCTCAGTAAACTAGCCAAAATATTTCAAGCATTTAACTCTTCACAGGTCGCAGAGCCTTCCTGTGTGAAAATAGGTTTCCCATGACATCATAATGGCTGCATTTCAGAAAGTGCTCTTGTTTGTTGTTAAGCATTTGAGGACGTTCTAAGAGTATAAATATAATTCCTTTTATCTACCTCCCAAAGCTCATCTACCAAGCAAGATCATCTATATTTTCATCATCTCCAGATCTACCCACATTAGTGCACTTCAGACCAGCCTTTATTCTCTACCCTTCATAAACTCCAGTTTATGTAAAACTCTTCGGTTGACAACCAGTCTTTTTTTCCCCGTTGCCCCTTAGAGCCTTATCACCCCCAATTATAACATTGATTTTTATTTCTCTGTCTTTCAAAACCTAGCCTGCAATTTTCTTGGCCTTGGCCATTTTCTGTAATTCTGTTTTCTCCCACATTGTGCTTTTTTTTTCAAGCCTGCCCTTATTGCACTGACCATCAATTGGTCCTAGAGTTTTATTTCACTTTGCCACCTTGAACAGTTTTTAATTTTGACACAAAATCAAACCTTTTTAATGGCTTTGGTCTGAGTACTCAGTTTGTTGAGAAGAAGTTGCAAAGGATGAGGTCATTCAGTCAACACAATTTGACTGTGTTTTGATAGTGTTTAATTCCATCCCAAAACACACTTCTTTGTCCCCATAACCTTGCTAATACAACTGTGTTTTGAACAAAGAAGATTGTTAACACTTTTAATTTTCTTGCTGTCTTAAAGATTCTAGTGCTTTGCATGCAAAATCTCTGTTTAAAACTATGTGCAAGAATTGTTTGAGAGGGTAAGAAAAATGACAAAGGGGAAGCAGTGGATGTAAAATGTTTGTATTTAATGAAAATGTTTGAGGTACCACACATTTGGCTACTTATGAGCCTCATGATATTAGTACCTCATTTATTGATACCTTATGGTATCAGCATTGCTAGAGAATTGGCTAACTAATTACAGTCAGTTAGGTTTATGGGAACATTTTTGGGATGGCAACCTGTAACTAGTTGTGTGCCACAGGGAAATTCTGTAACCATAAATATTTGTAAACAACTTGGATGAGGAAAATGAATGTACATTTGTGGATGACGCAATCGGTGGGAAAGCAAGTGAAGAGGTTGACTGTCTATAGAGGAGCAGCGAAATCGACGTTTCGGGCAAAAGCCCTTCATCAGGAATAAATTATTCCTGCTTTATTCCTGATGAAGGGCTTTTGCCCGAAACATCGATTTCGCTGCTCCTTGGATGCTGCCTGAACTGCTGTGCTCTTCCAGCACCACTAATCCAGTATTTGGTTTTCAGCATCTGCAGTTATTGTTTTTACCTCTGTCTATAGAGGAGCAATGAATAACAAAAAGTTGGCAGATAGGATATAATGTGAGACAAGAATAATAGAGCAGCTAGATATTATTTCAATGCTGCAGCCAAGAACAATTTGGAATTCCTCATCCATGAATCACAAAGCTAGCATAAGAGTTCAGCAGGTAATAGAAAAGGTAAATGGAATATCGGTCTTTATTTCAAGCTGTCCCAGAGAGAATGGTCCCTGTGGAAGTCTCTCTTTCAATGCTTCCTCACGCTCCCATGGCATTTTCCCATGCAACCAGGGAAAGTGTAACACCAGCCCAGTTATTTCCTATCTCCTCACTATCCAAGGCCCCAGACACACCAAGGTGAAGCAGCAATTTACCTGCACTCCACTCTATCTAGTCTACGTTATTCACTGCTGGCAGTGTGGTCTTATGTTTACTGGGCAAGTGAAATGCAGACTGGATGATCACTTCACAAAAAAACCTACATCCTGTCTGCAAGCAAAACTCCCAAGTTTCCAGATGCCTGCCACTTCAACACACCACCGTGTTCCCATACAAACACTTTTGTCACAGACCTGCTGCACTGTTCCACAGATGCTCAGCACAAATTCGAACGACTCATTTTCCGCTTGGAACCCTGTAGCCTCAGCGGCTCTAAGTTCAATAAATTTACAGCTTGGTACAATCCTTTTACTTTTAGCATAGTCACCCATTCCCAAGTCCTTTTAGGCCCATCATCACATTGTGTGTTGCATTCAGCGCAGCTCACCCAGTTTCTGAGTTCTTATCATCTTGTCAGCTATTTTTCTGTGCTGGCTTGCTATCCATGATCTCCTTGTTTTCCTACCCCTTTCATATCTCTCCCTCTCTCTGTGGGCTCTGCCTCACCTGCCCACTCTCCACTCACCTCCGCTTCCCCTCCATACTTCAGCTTCAGCATAAATACCAGTTCTTGGCTCTTAACAGAGCTGTCGACAAAATCACCAGCCTCAAAAAGTTAACTCTGCATTATTTCCACAAATGCTGCCAGATGTGCTATGTTTTTCCAGCAATTTCTGTTTTGGTTTCTGATTTCCAGCACCTCAGTCTTTGGGTTTTCTACGAGGAGAGGTTTGTTTGCTGAGGATGGTGGGGTTTTGAAATTCCCTGTCCTTGAGTGTTGTGGAAGCTGTGTTTGAGTACATTGAAGGTAGACACTGATGAATTTTTGATTATCAGTAAAGAAAACATTTATGGGTAAAAGATATTGTAGTGTTTGACCCGCCATGATTCTATTAAAAGATGGAGCAAGCTTGGAAGTCTGAAAGGCCTATTCCTATTCCGAGTAACTGGAGGTGGAATTTAACAAAACATGCAAGAGAAGTTGTGTCTGTAGCAGGAGGGCTATAGAATTGTACAGGCGGCGAAGAGTGTGGCAGGGGAAGGGTAACAGGACCTCTGGCTGGTGGTTGTTGGATGCTGTTCCAATCTATCACTAGAAGGTGAGCTATTTTGCAGCTGTAATTTCCTAGCAACAGTCTTATGTTGCATCAAAGGGGAGTGCAGAATCTTCAGAGGATGGGATTTGTACATTTCTGGTGGACCGGTAGGCAGAGGAAGAGGTTGCTCGACCATGGCAGAAGGATCTCCAAGGGTGTACAGCCTGTGGTTGACGGGAATCCACCAAGATAACTGGGACCAAATGCAGGAGAAGCGTAGAAGATGGCACATCTCTTGGTATGTAGAACTCTCACCAATTACCAGTGATGTAAGGGATTACATCTCTCGAGGGTGTCAGTCACTGAGGGCTGACCTGTGTTGCATGATGATTGGTGGGTATCTGATGCTGGGGGTACTGGAGATCACAACCTCATTTATGTTTTTATATCTCTAGATCATTTCAAGAATCTACCGGACACGCAGGGTGCCACTGGCAGGGAAGTCCTGAGCTGTCTCTCTGCAGCCCTCTTAAACTGAGTTGGTGCATTTCCATCCTGACCTGTCAGTCTATCATTCGGGGTTCGTGTGTTTTGCGACCGCTGCATGTTCCCCAGGTGGAATGGCTGTAGAGTGCACAGATTTTGTAACCATGCTCCAGGTGTGTTCTCCATTTCCAGGCAGCATTCCCAATTCCATTATCTTCTGGGGCTCATTTGTTTGAGGAGGTGGAGGAGGTTGCTGCGGAAATAGGACGTTGTCATGTGGTACTGGAGAGGTGTGCTCAAACTCCAATGCATCCTTGCAGCAGTTTTCAGGTAGTGATCAATCCACTTATGGCACTAGAATCTCACATCGTTGCTGGACAAGCACCTGAAAGCAGGCATCACTGAACTATGGGGCCAATCTCCTGGGAACCATTGCCACGACCATTTCCTTCATCTTTTTCCAGGTGGCTGTTTTATTGCTTAAGACACTGATTTTACGTGCTGCTGGGAGGTGGTAAATCAGGTGATCACCGACTTGCATTTCCAGACCATGTAACTTTCAGCTGTAGCCTGATGCATTTGTCTGCACTGGTGCCAAGCTGATAGGCTTGCCAACTGCAAGGCATGCACAGAAAAGTCATTGCAGGCAGGTTTGGCTGACATGTACTAGCTGTCACGTGCTGCATGAATCTTTGCAGAGACACAAGTGGGTCATTAGTTGGCCATTTGTCCAAATAGTGGTGTTGCCACCCTCTTCACAGCCCATGTTAACCTCTACCATTGGTCAGCTTGGTGGAAGTAGTTTTGATCAATATGGGTCAGAGAGGTTTAACATTTCTCTCTGATTATTTCCCTACTCTTCCATAATCTGAAAACAATGTCAACTACCTGACACCACCCAGAGCCGCTGTTGAGTGTGCCAATAGTGACTGGTAGAGGGTTAGCTCACGAGATGGTGAGAATTATAGCCTGCAACATAAAAAATCCTAAAAGCAAAGGAAAGAAAAATGAAAAGCAGTTGGGAAGTGAATGAGCTTTATTCTATTATTAAAAATGCAATGATCACTTTAGGGAGATGTCTATCTGCCATAATGACTGCACTATGGCATGGCACTAAGTGATGTTGGATAATTTGACTTGCTTCTTCCAACAGCAGTTTATCATCTACTGTAGGAGCAGAAGTGCTTAGCCAGTATAATGGGAGTCAATCATTTCTGAGTTTCTTTGGCACTGAAGTTGCTGCGGTGCTTTTTGACAAAAAAAACTGTTAGTTCCGGAGGCCTGAAGGGAAGCAAGCACAGATGGCACAGCTGAAAGATGGTGCAGCTGGCATGAATGTCACAGAAACACAGATGGTAATGTTGTCACAGGGTTGGAGTTGTTTTTTGGGAGAGCAAGCCTGGTGCATTTGGCTTCTGTAGTTTGTGTTTCTTCCAACTATCAATGCCCGTACAGCTGTGATATGTTACAACCAACTTTCTGTGCACTGTATACAGTGTTCCTTTATTTGTCCACAGTTTGAATGCATACGACAGATATGGGGAGAGAAGGAGAGTGATTGCTTTTCAGTGTACCTTATCATCTAGAAATTTCTTTCAGAAGTCAGATTCAAAACTAAAAGCAACAATAAAATGTTAGTTGAGTAATTACAATAAAGTTTCACTGAAAGGGAAAGGAGGAGTGAACAAAAGCAGCAATTTTTATTTGCTTCCTTCCTCTTGATTTACTTCCAACAATTGAGTTCATTATTGAGAACTGGCATGCTGTTTCTCTTACTTCCTGATCACATTCTCTGACCTTGCCATAGCCATGAAAGAGGAAGCAGACTGAGCTCAGTTGACTCCAGGACTGCAGTTGAAATTGTGCTGCTCTTAACTGTCATTTGGCTGTTAGACTCCAGTGAAGCTCAAATGCAACTAATCGTGAAAGAGCTAAGTTATCCTTGACCTGGTTTGAATTGACACACACAGCTTGGATTGTAAGCCAACTCAGCAGGATGTTCTCAAACTTGAAACCTGAGGTTACCCATAAGCATTGGAAGACAAAGTTCAACTGATTGGAATAACTTGGCTGCTAAACTCAAGGATGTTTCCTGCATATTCCTCCTGACTGACATCTGTGAGCTGTAGGGCTTGTGCTAAACTTTAGAAATTTGTGCTCAGCATGCTATAACCACATTGAGTCTCACTAGCACCTGATGGAGGACCAGCGCTCCGAAAGCTAGTATTTTCAAATAAGCCAGTTGATTGGTGTCGTGTGATTTTTGATCTGGTCCCAGGTGCTGACAGAGTAGACCCACTCGAGCTGGTATCACAGTGTGAGGGAATTACCATTGCGTCTTCAACACTGACTCTGGATACCCTGCACTCGCATGGCATCAGGTCAAACATGGACAAGGCAAACCTCCCTGTCGATTATTATCTTTTATTTTCCCTCAGCTGCTGAATCTGTGCTCTTCCAGCGAGCGCGCTAGACAAAGGCCTTCAATTTACTTCGCCAAGCGTAGCTTGGAAGCACCACTATTAACCAAACCCATCAAGTCCTGAAGAACGTAGCTGCCAAACTCAGCCTACTGCCCAATGACAGCCACATCCTGTGAATGAATTTTCTTTTTGAAAAAGCTAAATAATCGCATAACCAATGAATTGCAGGAAGCCTCTGCATTCCTGTCACATTTAGCAGTGAATGATGGTTGTCCAATTAAACAAGGAATTGGACAAGGAAGGTCCATCAGTATCCTTGTCGTCTATGATTGGGTGGCACATCAGTGCACAAGACAAGGTTAATGCATTTGCAATGAGCAGAAGTACCAAGGATAACAGAACCCTTCCGTTCTCCTTCAGCTGATAAATCAGTACTCCTGTATACATCTCAGCCTTCAAATGTCAACCTTCAGCTAATCCAGTTCACTCTATGTGATTGCAATAAGCAAAAGCTATGGACCCTGATATCATGATGTTATAGTACTAAAGACTTGTGCTCCAGAACCAAACCTCGAGCTAAGCTATTCCTGAGCAGCTCATAGACTGGAATCTACCTGAAGATATAGTCTCTGCAAAACACTGTGCAGTAGTCAGAAACTTTCCAACATTAATATTTTAGTCCCCTTTCAATAAACAACAACATTTCATTTGATTTCCCAAATCAGTTAATAAAGCTGCAAGTTGTGACAGAATTGCAGTCAATAGGAACTAGGGAGACAAACTTTCTACTGGTTGGTGTCAAACCTAACATATGGGAAAAGAGATTAAACTTTCTTGATGCATCTGCCCATTTTCTTGTTTTCTCTATCAAGTGTATACTCCACTGAAAACTTTTAACAATTGCTCCACTACTTAACAAATGGTTTATTTTCAACCAAGCTACAGCTTTGTGTTCCACTTACCTGAGCCCAAAGCCAAGAACAGAAGAGGCCACTGACCCCTGGACTCCATAAGTTCTAACAATGTTTCATCCTTACATCCTTACACCATGTATCACTGTCATGTTTCAATTCTCTGAAAGTGTGATTGTAGGTAGGAAATAAAGTGGTCAATAATATCTTTTTGGTTTTATTAATAGGGTTAATAATTCAAATAATTTGCTGTACCAACAGCAACTCATTGTATAGCCAGTTGAATGTAACTCAAGATGTTTGCAATATAAATTAAGTTTATAACTATTAATAAGATGAGGCTATCAATCGCAAAGTCAACATTTATTGTCTATCCCTAATTATCCCTTTTGGGTGGTGCTGGTGAACCACCTATTTAAACCTCTGCTCATGGTGAAGGTAAAGCCACAGTACTTTAGGAAGGGAATTCTAAGATATTAACCCACTACAATAAAGGAATGATGATATATTTCCAAGCCAGGATGGTGAATGACTTTGAGGGAAACCTGAAGGTGGCAGAGTACCCTTCCATCTAATGCCTTGTGGTGCAGTGATTGAGAGCCATTGCTGGTCTAAGACACCAAAGTTCAAGCCCCAATAATCCCAGAGATCTGTAATAATGTCTCAGAACAGGTTGAGTAAAAATATATAGCCTCACCTGCTGTCTCTTCTTGTGATTTCTCTCCCCTGTTTAATGATTTACAGACCAGGCTGTGGTGAGGACAACAGATGCTGGAGATCACAGCAGGTAAGACAGCATCCATGGAGACAGAGCAAGCTGAAGTAAAGCTATGATGAAGAGTCATCTAGACTCAAACCATTAGCTTGATCTGTCTCCATTAGTGCTGTTTGACCCACTGATGTCCAGCCTTTGTCGTTTCCAGTACACATTCCAGCATCTGCAGTAATTTGTTCCTCCTGTCTGCTCCCCACCCTGCACTTTCCCAGCATCCTAATGCACTTCCCCAATACTTTCAGCATCTACAGTATTTTGCTTTTGTCTCGTGGTTCTATAACACAATGATCAGATCGTTGCATTCCTGGGCTCCGCACTGTAACAAATGTAAAAACGTTGGATTCACCCGGATCATACCAGGAAACTACCATCATCATGAAAGAGCTGAAATTCTGGGACTTTTCCCAGCGCAGCAGGGAAGGTGAAGGGAAATTTAACAAAGGTTTTTGAAAATTGCTTGGGTTTTCAGCAAGCAATGGGAAATTCTTCTCAAGCTCACTAGAAAAAAAGATATTGCCTGCTGGCACTGTGATCACAGTGGAGATAAGTAGGATGAACCGTTTTAATTCCCTTAAGAAAGAGAAACATTATTTCTGAAATGATCCATTCAGTGTGGTCAATTGCTTTATAAAATGTAGATCGAAACTATGGGGGCCCTCATAAGCAATAGAGACCACTTTGGACATCTTACGTCAGCTTTATGGCTCATTTTGGTGAACGCATTAGAACATTTCCTCTTTTCGTTTCAGTCACTGTTGGGATTTTTTAAAATTAACTTTTCTATCGGGTATTTCGCAGGTTTTTTTTTCAACAGGAGGGGGCTGATTAGTATCATTTTGAGCCGTTGAATTTTCCACTTTTTGATAGATGGCCTGGGAAGTGGACACTGCACTAATGCTGACCTAGTTACCTAAACAGAGTGTGTGTGTGTCCGGACTGTGTTGTATTTCAGCGGAGTTGATTCTCAGTCCATTATGTTCAGGGAGAATCTGCCTGATTCTGGGTTATGAGTTACTTGGGGATTTGACTGGATAATATAAATAAAGACCAGGTGGTCTTCAGGGCCTGAAATTCTCAGGTTGCAGGGAAGGTGGCAGCAGTGGCTGCACTGCAGGTCCACTTGAGTCAACAGCTGAGACTCTGCTTTAAGTCCTTGCATGTTTTTCAAACAGTAGATCTGGTCTGAGTGGTGTGATTCAATGCTTGGCTCTTGCATTGATACAAATGGTGGGTTTATAAAACAGTGAGACAACCTCCCCATTCCACAACTCTAACCCTATCCCCCCCTCAGCTCTTACCAAAGAGTCACCTCAACTTCCCAGTTGGAATGGACTCCTGCTGGGAAAGAGTTTAATAAGCCCTGATCCAGGCTATTTTTCTGTTGCAGTGCTGAGGGAATGCTGCCTTGTCATCAGTGCAGAATTTCAGATGAGTTGTTTAAAATTCATTCGTTCATATAGGCAGCCACCCTGCCAGCATTTATTGGCCAGAGGGTAGTTGTGAGTCAACCACATTGCTGTGGATCTGGAGTCACACATAGGCCAGACCAAGTGAAGATGACAGATTTCCATTCCTGAAGGGAATTATTGAACCAGATGGGCTTTTCCTGACAATTAACAATGGTTTCATGATCATCATTGGACTCTTAATTCCGGATTTTTACTGATTCCACCATTTACCGTAGTGGGATTCGAGCCCATATCCCCAGAACATTATCTGGGTCTCTGGATTAATAATCTAGCAATAATAACACTAGACCATCACTCATCTAGGAAACCAAGGCTCCTTAAGGTGAATGTAAATGATGTCATGACACTATTTGAAGACGAGCAGGGACCGATATTTATTCTTCATCCAATATCACTATAACACCAAATCCAATGTGTTGTGATAATGGATAAGTGAAATTTAAAAAAGATGATTCTATTTCGTTGGAGGCAGTTCAGAGAAGATTCACATTGTATGGAGGGGTCGGCTCATGAGCAAAAGTTAAACAGTTTGGGACTCCATTCACTGGAGTTTAGAAAACTGACAGGTGATCACACTGAAAACTTCTTCAGGGGTTTGACAGTGTCAATAATTAGAGGATGCTTTCTCTCATGAGAGAGTCTAGTACCAAAAGATATGATCTCAGAATAAAGGGGCGTCCATTTAAGACTGAAATGAGGAGGGATCTCTTCTCTCCAGGATTGGTGAGTCTTTGGAACTCCTCGCTATAGGGAGTTGTGGGGGCAGAGTCCTTGTGTATATTTAGGACGGAGATAGATTCTTGATCAGTCGGGATATCAAAGATTTCAGGAAAAAGTCAGGAAAGTGGGATGAGGAACATTAGATCACCCACAATCCGACAGGAATAGTGGAGCAAGTTTGAGCAGCTGAATGGCCTACTCTTATTCCCGTTTCTCTTGGTCTTTTCAATTTATTTTCATTTATATAGGGCCGTTTATGACTACCAGATTTCCCAAAGTACTTGACAGCCAACTAAGTACTTTTTTTAAAGCATAGTCATCGTTGTACTGTAGGAACTACAGCAGCCAATCTGTACTCAGCAATGTGTTCATGACCATCTAATTCCCTTTTAATGATATTATTTTGAATATTGGCCAGGCTACCAGGATAACTCCCCTAGTCATTGTGATATTGCTGTTTGTGGGATCTTGCTGTGTAATAGTGGCTATATTTCAATTTCTGCAAACTGCTTTGGGACACCCTGGGCTGGTGACCAGTGTTGTGAAAATGCAAGTTCTTGGAATTTCAAAGAACCAGCTGTACTATGAACAGCAAAGCAGAGTGTTATTTCAGCCTTCCAGCTACCATTTCTTCACTCAAGCCAAATGAGCTGAGCTGATCTGCAGTGTGTAACATCTTATAATTGCAGAGAATTGCTACAGAGTTTGCCTGTGTGTAATGCGGTGCCTTTCATGGTCATTCACTATCTGTGTTGAGCCATTTCTCTCAAACTGCAATATAACTGCAAGACCAGGGTTCGGGAATCTAATCATTGACTTAAACTGTTCCAGTCACTTTCTTTGTTACTGCAATTTTAGGGTTAATACATCAGCCTGTGGAAACTCCAGAAGAGAAGTGATACATTCAATAGTTATAAAGAAAACCAATCTGTGTTTGACATTAACAAATGTTCTGTTATCTTGCTGGAAAGAAATTGCATGTTTTTTTCCAAGTGTGGCATGTTGCAACGGAGGAGGTTAGTGTGAATCCTAGAATCCCAGACAACTGAGGCGATAATAAAAGGCAGTCTCACACTCTTACAGTTAGACCCTTACATCTGTGAGGAAGAAGGAAGAAAATGTTTGCATTTATCCATGGTTCCCCTTCAATGAAGAAACTGCAGAAATCTGTCTGTCATTCAACCTCTCACTTCTGTTTAGACAGTCACTCAGAGGTGTGGAGAGTTTGAACAAAGGGTAACCAGTGTTGGGCAACATTTAAGAGTGAAATCCTTATTGGGAAAGCAACTTTGCAGCTTTCCCATTGACTCTGGGATACTGCCTAAAACAGAAAGTCTCTTGAAAACTATCCAGGAGCCTAAGGCGCACGAACAACAACAAAAATCCCGGTAGTGATTCCAGTTCAACGTTTCGATTTCAGGCTAGGCTTCAGCTATGAATCCAAGATTCCCCATTTTCCTCATGGCAGTTCCTGACATTAAAAGATGAAATGAGGGTTCCAGACAGTTCTAAATCAGTTTTACTGAGTTAAATCCTTGAATCTGACTTTTGGAAAAATTCATTATGGCATTTTCATGGAAGTATATTGGATGTAGTCTAAACTATTAATGGTGGAGTATGTAGAATGGTTTTATTTGTAACTGAGAATGGGGAAACTTGGGTAAAAATACAAGGCATCAAATTGCACTGAGGGATCTCCCTGAAATCTATAATGTTAATGGTGACTTTGAAATGATGTTTAATGTAGTTGTTAAGTGGTTGACAGTGTTTCTGGAACTCTTGGTGTGTTGGAAGGTAACACACCACTGCTGATTAATAACCATGAGAAGACAGATGAATGTTCTTGGGTTTTCACTGATATCAGCCCCCAGGAGCTGATATGTTCCCCTCAATAATTAACTGGGTTGAACTTTTGAAAGATTGATTTGAAGGAGTTGTATGTGTAGTTTCTTTGCTTTGCATTTCCCAGTGTTTCCACAATCAGGGAAATCTGTGGAGTTTCTTTTAAGGATTCCAACCTGTTGAAGCCTCTAGTAATGCCCCGAGGAGCTGCCTCACCCTCAGGATACCAGAGACAGTCTGTGGTCTAATGTGGCAGAGAAAGAGGTAACTTGGTTTTGGATCGGGGGATCTCTTTATTTCTTATTTGTTCTCCTGCTCCCCAGGATTGAGATATAAATGGGATGTTATTAGTTAAGTATGTTTATTGGTATATATTATTGATTGAAGTTCAGTTTATTTGAAAATTCTTTAACTAGGCTCAGTGCAATGATAATATTGATATTCATAGCTTCTCTGGTTAAATTCTCTAGCCTGCTGTCCTCAATTGTTACCTAACTTAATGACATAGGTTAGATAAGTAGATCCCTCTCTAAAGGTTGTCCACCTCTATGCATTGCTCAATAGTTTAGTTAAAAGACTTTAAAATATATTGATGGTTGTCCATTGGTGCAAGATGACTGGCTCACGAAAAGGGGACCAGCCATTAAATTCACTGGAGCTGCTTTTTCCTGATTTTCCACCAGATGGCAGCAAAGCTTCAAGGAAGAAAGATTCTGCTGCAGCAAGAACAATAGTTAAAAACAAAGTTAAAAATCACACAACACCAGGTTATAGTCCAACAGGTTTAATTGGAAGCTCTAGCTTTCGGAGTTCATCAACCACCTGATGAAGGAGCAGCGCTTCGAAAGTTAGTGCTTCCAATAAAACCTGTCGGGCTATAACCTGGTGTTGTGTGATTTTTAGCTTTGTACACCCCAGTCCAACACTGGCATCTCCAAATCAGTTAAAAACAAATTTGTGTAAAATGAAATTAAGTCATGTGTTTTTAATATCTCTTCCTAATTTCCTTCCTGCCCATGCCATAATACCCATAATTAGGAAAACAGCTCTCAATTATGACAGAAAAGCAATTCAAAATTATTTAAATCACAATTATTCAGTTTTGTTTAAATAGCAAGAGCTATAAAAGCACATAATAATCCCTGATTTCACCTCACGGACAGCTTTTATTGTTCCAAATCATTTGCTTCAAATGATAAATGCAGAAAAAGTTTATTTTGTTCCATGATCAGCTGTTCCTTAGGCCATTTCTATTCAAAGGGAGATTGACTGGAGGTGTTCAAAACTATGAAGGGATTTTGATAGAGTAAAGAAGGAGAAACTGCTTTCAATGGCATTGGGACTAATATTGAGATTCCAGATAATTCACAAAGGAACCAGGTGCAGAATAAGAATATTTTTGTGCAGTGAGTTATCAAGCTGCCTGAAAAAGGGTGGAGGAAGCAGATTCAATTATATAGGAACATGTGGAAATGAAAAAAAAATACAGGGCTAAACAGAGAGGATGGTGAAATTGGAGAGCTGCTTTAGAAAGCTGACACAGGAAAGATGGACTGAATGATCTCCTTCTGGACTGTAAGAATCAGATTTGAGAATTTGGTCACATCTCTTCAACTGACTGCCTTAGATAAAATGAACAGTTGGTGCAAAGTTATGCCTTTTTAAATTAGGAAAGGAGCCAAAGGGAATCAGAGATTACAGCTACATTGGGCTGTCAAACATCAACTGAATTAACACTTAACTAATACTTGCTACCTGCACAAATATATATTTCTAAACATTAGCGCCAACAGTATCCATCAAATTTCATGGAAGAGTTTCTTAAATCTTATCATACGTTACGAGGCAACTGCACATTACCACCATAATATTGACTACTTGAACTTATTTTGGTAGATTTTAGAACACAATTTATCGAGATAGGTAAAGACAATTTACTTTACCATCAAAAACATGGTCTCTTGGGTCCCAGTGATCGCATCACAGTTGTCACACCTTACAGAGTAGTTTGTTGTAAAATCAAACCCCACTATTCTCTGAGTCATCACTGATGTTAAAGATTTCATGAACTACACAGAATTCTCCACTTAACCTGCCTTGCAGACCCAGGTTGATAGAAAGCCCAAACCAGGTTTCTGTAACCATAAGTTATTAGTTTATTCCAAACAAATAGACTCTAGCTACGGTTGAATATTAATGAACTATCACCATGTAACTCTACTAACTAAAAATCAAACCCTTTCATAAACTCCTTATTTTACTTACACACACTCGTATATGCACACACAGTCAGAAATAAAAGGGGATTTTGTTTGGGAAATTCGTACAATGGAGGTGCTGGAATGGTCCTGACATTGATCAGAATGCTGCTTCTCAATCTTCCTTCTCTGGATGCTTTCACTGGTTTGCAGAAGGCACAGGGTGACTATTTCATACTTGTATTAACAAACTCTGACTTGTTAATTAAAAGTTACAACTTACAGCAACTGCTGAAGGAAAAATAAGCTGGTTTTCTTCAGGCTTAAATGAGCTTTTACTGCACAGAACAGAGGGAGATCCTGAAGTTGCTGGAGCTTTCATAACTTCTCCACGTCTTTTTCATGTCACCAAGCTGCTCAGCTACCTGAGAACCAATCACATGGCAGGCAGAAAGACTTTGTTCTCAACAGGTCACTAGCGCACAGGCCAATCAGCTACAGGTCATTCTGCTATAATGTGCTTTTTGTCAACTCGAATTGACTACAACACGAATTGTAGAGTTTGTTTGGATAATCAGAGAATGCCTACAGTGTGGAAACAGGCCATTTGGCCCAACAAGTACGGACCGACCCTCCAAAAGTAACCCACCCAGTCCCATTCACCAACCTTTCACTCTACATTTCCTCTGACTAATGCACTTAACCTAGACATCCCTGAACATTATTGGCAGTTTAGCATGACCAACTCACCTAACCCACACATCTTTGGATTGTGGGAGGAAACCAGAGCACCTGGAGGAAACCCATGCAGACACGGGGAGAATGTGTAACCTCCACACAGGCAATCGCCCGAGGCTGGAATCGAACCCAGGTCCCTGGCACCATGAGGCAGCAGTGCTAACCACTGAGCCACCAATAACGTGAACTTTCTATTGAATGGGAATAATGATTTTCTGTCAACAAACTTCTACACCATGATTTTCTATAGCGCGAGGTTACAGAGGAACACAACCATTGTATTATAGCAGAACCACCTGAATTTGTTGCCAGCTGAATCTCCATTTGTACATGCCCCTGGTTCCAGCTCATTTGCATCTTGTCTTATTACTGTTATATCCAACATCTGTGTAAATAGCACTTATAATGAGGATTAGATGACTTGCTTTTAAAACATGCAGTAATCAATCATTTAGCAATCCTTGATTGTTTAAAACAGTTGTTTCCTCAGTTCAGTCCACAGAAAAAAAAATTCCCTTACACTGCCTGTGGGCCTGGAGTCCTGGGTCCAAGTCCCACTTGTGATGGAATTATGCTGTAAGGTGCTGATTCAATACACTTAGAAATAGAAATGGCTTCTTAATGTAAAGCTCTTATGGCAAAACAGTAGTGGCCTCTCCTCTGGTCCAGCAGGTTTGGGGAAAATTCCCACCTGCTCCACAGACATATCATAATGGTTTGATTGAAGATATCTGTAGCTACAAACATGGCTGGTTAGTTCTGATAGTTAGACCCATATGTGAATAGCACAAGGTCACGGGTTCCATCCCTGAACTGGTCAACGTAACTACCTTCCTAGCAACTTTTCCTTATTCCAGTTCGGTGGAGCTTAAAGTGCGTACAACAACACTGAGCTGTTATGGTCTACTTGCCTTTCACATCTTCTGAACGTTGTACAAAGATTTTGTGTGCAGTGGTAGTGTTCCTACCTCCAGGGGACCAGAAGATTAGATTAGATTACTTACAGTGTGGAAACAGGCCCTTCGGCCCAACAAGTCCACACCGCCCCACCGAAGCGCAACCCACCCATACCCCTACATCTACCCCTTACCTAACAGTACAGGCAATTTAGCATGGCCAATTCACCTGATCTGCACATCTTTGGACTGTGGGAGGAAACCGGAGCACCCAGAGGAAACCCACGCAGACACGGGGAGAATGTGCAAACTCCACATAGTCAGTCGCATGAGGCGGGAATTGAACCCGGGTCTCTAGCGCTGTGAGGCAGCAGTGCTAACCACTGTGCCACCGTGCCGCCCACAAGAAGGAACTGGTTGAAATCCCACTTGCTCCAAAGGTGTGTCGTAATACTTTTGAACAAATTAATTAAGAGTATCCTTAAACAAGGACAAACCAAGGTGAATCAATTGCCCCAAGGATGAAATAAAAGTGTTTGAGAACAGGCAGTTATTACAATGGGTGACTGCAGTCAATTTAGTATAAAGTGACAAACTCAAATGGTTGCGAGTGGGAGTTGGTAAATATTCTGCAGGAATGTTTCATAACTTTGTATTTAGGAGATACCACAAGAGGCAGTGAGCATTTTGTCATGATGCTCTGTAAGTGATCCTGATAAGGATTACCTTCAAGGGAAATGAGAACCCTCTTTAGGTAATTGTCAGGAACAATCTGTTTATCTGTCAAGGAGGGATGAGTGGATCATTTTCATAGAAACATATATCCAGAATTAACAATCACAGATGAACGAAAGGTGACCTTAGGTAGATGCACAAACTGGTCACAAAAAGAGGCAGAACAATAAACTGGATGGTTAACGAAGCAGCAATTCATTGGGACAAAACAGGAATACGTAGAAAAAGCTTTTAAAATATAAATGACAGAGGAAAGATGGCAGGAAGTGCCGCAAGACAGAATCAGTACCAACGTTCAGGATGATGGAATCATATTTTAAAAATAAAATTGACTTAGGAGACCGGGACAAAGAAGGAATAATTGTGCATGGTAATTAAATCTTCCCAATAAGTGTCACCCTCCCTATTCCATCCAGTCATCTACCCTATGGACTTCATACAATGATCCCAATTGGAGTTGGTTGTGATGCCCTTGTATCAAATCAGTTGCTTATCCTGACAGTGTACAGTACACTGACACAGGGATGTACTGAGACTATACCTCAGTGTGACATGTAGACAGAAGGAGAGAAGGTTGGGGTAAATGAGCAGAAGTAAGTTTGAAACATTAACAAGTGCAAATCTGTTTGAACCCATTACTGGCAGTTCTGGAATAGCCCCAGGATGTGACAGATTATTGGTTTAGCTGACTGAGAAGGACAATGTTTTAATTGAGTCTGTTAATTAGCTGATCTGTTGGGGGGGAGATTAGGTTAATTAGCCATGTCATGGTAATAGATGAGTTGCTCACAAGCTGAATATTTGAATCTCACAAATGGTCACTGAATCATTGGGCTGTTAACAAAAAAATAGTGAGAGTGATGTGATTGGAGACATTTTAAAGATTGCACAAATGAGTGGTAACTTAATAAAATATGGGATTTTTAAAGTTAGATGGTAGATTCATTAAGAAAGTTATAAAATGCTGAGATTCATTACAACTATTAAGAGTTGACAGCCACAATAAAGAAACATTTACCTTGAATTGATAATCTAGGCTTCTGGATATTGAGTCCAGTAAGATAACCACAACAATGCTCTTATACTTTCTGTTATTCATTCATAGAACGAGGGCATCACTGGCTAGGCCAGCATTTATTGCCCAGAGAGTGGTTACAAGTCAACCACAGTGATCTGGGTCTGGAGTCACATATAGGCCAGATCAGGTAAGGATGGCAGTTTCCTTCCCTAAAGGACATTAGTGACTGAGATGGGTTTTCCAACAATGGTTTCATGCTTATTGTTAGACCCTTAACTCAAATACCACCATCTGCTGTGGCAGGATTCAAACCCGGGTACCCAGAATATTTTCTGGGCTAACAGTCCAGTGATAATACCATTAGGCCATCGCTATTATCCATTTGAATGTTATGCATATTCTCCCATAGCAGTTGCTGGCATTTTGTTTCCCATTCCTAACTGGGTTTGAACTGAGTCGCTTTCTTGGCAATTTAAGGAAGTAGTTTACAGTCAACCCCATATGCCAGTGGTCTGGAGTCACATGTAGGCCTTACATGGTGGGTCACTAATGATCCAGGTGGGTTTTTATAGTAATGGAAGGTTAGTTTGATGGTCACCATGACTGAGACGAATCTTCGATTCCAGATTTATCTATGAATTTAATACAAATCCCACCAGTCATAAAGCTGGAATTTACACTAAAGTTTGGGTTTACTAGTTCAGTGACATTATCATTTGGACCCCACCATCTCTGAACGGTTTCTGTGATTGCAGAACTTCTATTTCTGACCTCAAAAACTGAAGAATAAGGAAAGATGAAATGAAGGAAGATAAAGACTAAAAGAACAAAAGTGTGCACCTATTGTTGGTTGCCCACAATCATTTCCTTCCAATTTTGCTTCCTTTACCCTCGAAGGTTCTGTCTCTCAGCGTCTAGTCTTTTCAGCTCATCTCAGTGTGTGGTCAGGCAGGAAGGAGTTGGCAGGCTCCTCGTCTGATTTCTCTGGCCCTGTTCTCACAGGAAACCGTGCAGCAGGCTGCACTGAGTAATGACCAGGAACAGGAACCTGGGCCGGGAATTGTCATTTATTCTCTCAGTTCCAGCTCAGTGGTGTAAAGACCAATTACTGGATTGCCGCAGCTGAGCCCAGTAAACTGAATGCAAGCCCCCATTCTCAGCCCTTCTGCTGCCTGCACATCAGTGTTAGTGTCATCAGCTGGAGAAGTGTACCTTCCAAGATGGCGGTGCCAGGAAGGCAGGGAGCATTTGGATTCCTGAGCCCATGTGCTGTCGGTCAACAGCATCCTTCCAGAAACCCTGGAGACCTTAAAGAAACCCAGAGCCATGCTCAACAAGGACTGTAAAGTTAAACACTATTTCTTATTTTCCTGCCTTTTTACTTTTCTGTCAATTGAACAGAGGATGAAGCTCTATTTAAGTAATTTCTTTTTATTCATTCGTTTTTCCAAAATGGCACTGGATTGTTGCGACAAAACACTTTTCCCTGTATTTTTCCATGTACATGTAACAATAAAATCATTCACTTATTCATTCACCCTCTATTTTAAAATGTGGAACTCCTGTTCTCTCCGAGAAACTGAATTGTTAATTATCTATGTTACAGAGAAGACCCTTAAAGAAAATGGTAAATGGTGCAGATTCTAAACTCAGCAATGTTCATGTTCGCAGAACATTTGAGAGACAAATAAAGTTACATTGCATTTAATACTCTTGCTAATTGTTTCTGTAAGAAAGGATTAGAGCACATTGGTCAGATCACATTCTTTCCAGCTCTAATTCCTATTTGCTCATTATAAGCTTTTTTTTATCCTCCAGCCCAAAGCAGCTTGATATTGTGTATATTCTTGGCATGCACTACTCATTCCCCTGTCTAACCCTCAAAACGAGCATTCTCAGTGTGCTGCAGAGAAACAATTGCACCATTCAGAGATGTAGAGGTAAATAAAGATGTTCAACATCAAAAAAAACAGATGTAATGAACACTGGCCAAACTGACTGAGATAAAGTTGCTCAGAGATTTTATTACATAATTCTTCCGAGACGGAACCTCAAGCACAACTACTGTCTAAACAAAGACAAATGAAACTTTTTGCGTTAAGATGAGGTTCTATTGTCATTCCTGCTCACACCCATGAAGGCGTATACCATCCAGAGTGTGAGTGAAGCCCTCTGTGAGTCTCGCAGTAGAGACCTCTCAATACGCACTGGTACACGTCTCAGATACATGGGAGCACCACCAACTGTCTGATCATTCTGAGCTACTCACCATCCAGACCTAAAAATATCTCACTGTTCTTTCAGTGCCACTGCATCAAAATCCCGCAGCTCCTTTGTTAAGAGAACAGTGAGCGTTTTTATATGTCAAAGGCTGCAAGTGGTTCAAGGCAGCAGCTTGCAATCACCCTCTGCAGGGTAGTCAGGGAAGGTCAATAAATACTGACCAACCAGTGACACTAATATCCCATTAACAAATAAAAATAACCTTTCACCATCCTCTCAGTCTACCATACATACATCTTTTCTTGGGAGCTGTGAAAAAGGTGTTCGGACCTTTTGACTGCAAACAGCAGCTCACTGCAGAAAATATGAAATGTGGATTTGTCGTATTTCTGAGCTTTAAATGCAATGCATGTGGCAGACTCCACTGACTGGTATTACCAAGGCAGCAGCTGTAGAGAAACTGATTCACTGAAGGTAGTTGAAAATATCCAGCTCAAAATAATAGTTTGTAATATCACCTTCAGGATCATGATGAACATATTCGGATCTAACTTATTGAGCTGTCTGTTAAATAAAGTAATCTACAATCTCATTTTAAATGTGTGTCAGTATGAATTCGCAACAGTTTGAGGTCAGTTAATTTGGCACAGATTTAGGATGGAACTTGGTCTCTGTAACTCAGCTATTCACTGAATAGATTTACTGAGCTGGTGAGATGGAAATAGAGGAGATGTTGAGGGAACACTTTAACTTTAGAAATGATGCATAGAATTTTTTGCATCTTTTAGTTTTAATTCTTGTTTAAGGACTTGTTGGTGATCCTGCTGGTGTGTGAATATGTTTGTATCTTTTCATTGAGAATGCCTCCTACAAAGAGGGCCTTACAGAGTTCTGTTGCCAATACCAAATGTTTTCCCTTGATTTTTGTCACTGGTTCACTTTTTAGGTTGTCAGATGGATGGATTGCTCAGTAACTATGATAATGTATGTTTTGTGTAAATGGTTGAATTTGTTCTAGTTGAACATTATATCCACATTATATCTGACTCAAGGTACCATGTGCTTTTTAAAATTAACTTTTATCTTTTGGTCTTACCTCTATTACTATTCTACGTGCTCTGTTACTATTTCTTCTCATGTTTTGAAATGAATAAACTCTCTTTTTGTTAATTCAAGAAACTTGGTTAAAATAGCTCCTTTTTGAATAAAGGTTTATTTGGTCAGGGAGTCAGGTACCCAAAAGGGAGAGATGCTTTTTAAAATAATGTAAATCGCCTAGAGGATCCAGCTCGCCACCACCACCCCCCTGAATTGGGGTATCCGGTCTGGAACTGTAACAACGTGGGGAGTCTCTCTCAGGGTCTGGTTCTAACATCTTACAGATCTTTATTTAAATTATGCAATGACAGGGGAAGGAGGCTTCAGGTCTGGAGTGGGGGAAAATGTAAGATTGTGATTCAGACATTTCTCTTTGCAACTTTGGTAAGATTCTCCTTGGGTCTTTGCCGACATTTTCAGGATTTGTTGCCGAGTTTAAGTTTTTAAGCTGCTCAATATTTAAAGACACACTGACAATTTCCTGATTGGACATCTTTATTTCTTTCAAGATTAGAGTGGTGCTGGAAAAGCACAGTGGGTCAGGCAGCATCCAAGGATTCCTGATGAAGGGCTTTTGCCCAAAATGTTGATTTTTCCTGCTTCTTGGATGCTGCCTGACCTGCTGTGCTTTTCCAGCCACCACTCTAATCTTGACTTTAATCTCCAGCATCTGCAGTCCCCACTTTCACCTTTATTTCTTTCCCCCATTTATTCTCATTGGATGGCTGGGTTTTTGTAGAACTAAATAACTTTTCAGGCTGGCCCTGTCTGGGCATAACTTCCAGTGTGGGGAAAAGAAGAATCCAACCTTTTATGGAGCACCTAACTGCAAAGTCATCATCTGATTGGCTATAAACAGCTGCTGTTAGGGTCATAACTCCAGCAATTTTGGAAAGCATTATAATTCTACATTAGCTCAAGAAAGTAAAAATTTATAGACACAGGAAAAGGTGCTGATCTGTGCACAGGCAACAAATTTCTCCTTTCTACTAATCTCCAGTTTACACCCAATTGTATAAGAGTAAAGTTGAAGTAAGGAAAAGTAACTGCTGTGAAGTAATATAAGGGTAAGGTATGGTAGGGCAGTTCAGCCAAGGGGACGCCAGTTCAATGGTATGTGGGGAGCCATGGTAACCTCAGGGAGACTCTGTACAGTACAAGGTACAAGTAGATGATACAGAGGTCCTGCTCACTGACTGGTTTTCCAATGTGAGTATTGGTGAGAGCGATGGATCCTTGGGAGGATACAGCAAGAGCCAAGCTTGTAGTTGTATACATACTTAAATGGACTTGGGGTAAAGGGAGCTCTACTCTGACTCTGACAATGTGACTGGCCTTGGAGTGCTCAATGTCAATTGTGAGAGCCTAAGATAAGATAGATATTCCATTTCTAATTTGCAAACTTCATACTTGGCAAATTAGTCCAAAATGAAAGCAATTTGACATTCTTATATGCAGGATATTAATGAAAATGCAGAGTGCTTGGGAACTTGGGTCAGCAACACATCAATCATTTGATCAATCCAAATTGAGGGCCTTGCCATGTTTGCGAATCAATCAATCCCTCATTCATTCACTTGACTGACTGAAACTTTTGTATCTGACCAGTTTCAGTCAGGGAATTTGATTTGTTTCCTTTTCATTCATTATTTAAACTCCTAATCTCTTCAAAGGCGATGTGCTGACAGATGGGATTCTGATCTTTATTCCCAATGGCCTCCTGAAACCATGGCCTAGATTCTCGAGCACTGAGTCCATGGCTGGAGACCTTAGACCCACTTGCTTTAATTTTCCTTTTCATCTTCAAATGACAGCACAGTTCCCAAGGATTTATTTATGAGAACAGAATTCTGAGATTGCTTGATGTGCAGGGTTTTATTTTGTTATTAAAAATGTGGCTGAACAAAAGTGATGGTCTCTTTATGGTATCAAATGTCTTCGTTGTTCTCTGTCCCAGATCAGTCGGAATCGAACTAACTGACCTGAGGATTGCTAAGATCAGCGTTCAGGCTAGAGTTCTGATTCTTTGTAATGAGTTGCTCCAGGGGTTTACTGACACTGACTAGATTACAGTTAACGCTCATCACTAATTGCCCAGGGAAAGGGATGGTGAGCTTACTCCTCAACCAATAGCATTTGGGTTTTGACACTGAGGACACTAGGAACATTTGAGCTGCTCAAGTAGTAAGTAATGGCCATTTATGGGCAGCTGGGTTACAGAGGAAGCAGCAGCAATTTATCTCACACACAGGAACCTATGGTAGTCTGCAATAGTGCCACCTTGTGATTGAAATTGCAGAGCATTTCTGCAGGAGACCTTGTGGAATGGTGGGTATTGTTCCTGCATCGCTGCCAGAAACTCTGAGCTCAAGTTCTACTCCAGCACGTGAAAGCCATGGAAAGTGCCATGTAGGTATTGGGAACAAGAAAGATTCCTGGTCAGCCATGTGATGGAAAAAAATAGTACCCTCTACTATCACTGTCCATAGCTCTATGCTACAACATGCATGTAAAAATGGACATTGCCATGGCAACTTAGACTCCCGTGGGGACCAGTTGGCAGATTTAACATCAGGATGAAGCTCAATCTCCACTCTGTGTGGGGTGGATTTGGAGCCTACCTCAATGACCTGCTGAAATAACTGCACAGAGGCTGGTATCCTGTCACCAAGTCACCTTTTAGTTCCACATGCACTCTATATTAGCTGCTGCCAGCCAGCTCAGAGTCAGTCCCTGAAGTGAAGGGACTGAAACTCCTGTTTCTTTTTTACAGAAGGAGGCCATTTGGCCCATTGTGCCTGAGCTAAGCTCTCCGAAGGAGGAATTCACCTCATGCCTGCTTACGCTCCATTCATTGTTCCTTCTCAGAAAATATGGACACCCAATTTTGTAGGCTTCATTATCTTTAAACCGACGATATTGTTTAATGTCCATCACCCTCCAGAAGCAATAATACTTCGGCATGAGAAAGAAATAGAGGAACAATGGAGAGGTGAGTTGGGTGAATTAGAGTCAAGTCAGATAGAGAGGAGGGCAAAAGTGGATTTGGATTCAGTGAGGAGGATGAAACTGATGGGAAGGGAAAAAATGTCTCTCAGAGCAATTTACTGAATTAACTCCACAGGAGGTCAGTACCCTGTCACCAAGTCACCCTTTATTTATACACTGGAGAGTACTTGACACTGATCCAACTCCCTCAGAGCCAGCTCTTCGAGTGAGCAGAACCCCTGACACTCCTGTTTATTTCTTCTTTCTTTTTCTTCTTTGTGTGTGAGCAGGTGTGAGACACAGTGAGAGACACAAGGTGCACAAATCTTTATTTAAATTGCCACCACCAGGGAGATAGGAAACACCCGAGTGGCCAGTGACAAGCACTGCCCTTCACATCAAAGGGCAATGCTGTGTGATCAAACAGTGAAGGGCAGGGCAGGGATTAAATCAAAATAGAGTTGGACGGGAAAATAATGCACTCCACTCCCTGCGGCGCCCACCTCTCCCTGAACGACTCCAGGGTGTTGGTGGACACCGCGTGCTCCTTCTCCAAGGACACCCGGGCTCTAACGTAACTGTGGAAGGGGGGCAGGCACTCATCCCTAAAGACCCCCTCCACAGACCTTTTGATGGCCAGTTTGGCCAGGCCCAGGAGCAGACCCACGAGGAGGTCTTCAGACCTGCCCTCCCTCCTCCGTACCAGGTGCCCGAAGATCAGGAGCGTGGGACTGAAGTGCAACCAAAAGCAGAGGAGGAGGTTTTTAAAGAAAAAAAATCAACAACAGAGAGTGCAAATGCCCACACCCAATATATACATGGTCCACGGATTCCACAGCGCCACAGAACAAGCAGTTGGGCTGGGAGTCTGAACCACCGCAATCTGCAGTTGCAGGGGACTGCTGCGTGCAGCTCCCTCCACCCCAGATCCCCGAGAGAAAGGGGGAGGACTCCCGCGTGGAGAGCCCTCCACTGGGGATCTCCACCGCCCGGTGGCAAATGGGCACGCCAAGGCGTGTCTGGACGGTGGATGAGGGAGAAGAGGTGGACGGTGTACAGCAGCAGTCTATACAGGGCTCGCTTTTTTACATCCTTAAAAAAAAAAGGAACAAAATGAAAATTCCGGAGGCGGCTCAGGTTGTGGGGCACAGGCTCCCGCGGGAAGTACGGGACCTTGGGGCCAATGTGAAATTCCGTCCGGGCTGGGGTGAGCGCGGACGGGATCCCACCGCACACCTGAGCGTCCTCCAACTGGTGCACTACGTCGGGTCCGAGCACCGCCGTTTTAAGGCATCGGATGGCGGTGGCCACGTACCGGACGTCTACCGCTGCCCTGCTCGCTATGTCCTGCGGCAGCGTCCAGCCCAGGCCCCCGGTACCCAGCACGTCCCCGACCCTGGTCGCCCTCGCCGCCACGGCCCTCCCCTCCGACAGCCACTCGAACCCGCGAGTACGGAGGTGCGGATTCCTGAGCAACGGCTCCCTGACGACAGCCGCTACTCCAGCCGGAGGGTAGGCGCGACGCGATTCGGCCATGTTCCAGACAGTGATCAGGTCCTGGTAAAAGACAGGCAGCGTCTTGAGGGCGACCTCCAAACCGTCACGGTCGACGAACAGGAGCTGCGTGTCGTAGTTTTTCTGCCAGGTGTGTAACCTCAACTACGACACCAGGGCGCACCACCTAGGAGGAGGCTCGACGTAAAGATATCGCCGCAAGGTCTGAAGGTGGAACATCGCGACCTGGGTGCGGACGCACACCAGCGACCGACCGCCCTCCTCAATAGGGAGACTCAGAACCTGCGCGGCGACCCAGTGCATCTTTTTGTCCAAGAAGAAGTCGACCAACGTTCTCTGGATGTCAGCGACAAAGCCAGGAGGAGGGACCAAAGTGACCAGCCGGTACCACAGCATGGCGGCCACCAGCTGCTTTATGACCAGCACTTGACTCCTGTAAGATAGCACTCGGAGCAGTCCTGTCCAGCGGCCAAGGCGAGCCGAGACTTTGGTCTCCAGCTCCTGCCAGTTGGCCGGTCAGGATTCCTCAGCCAGGCTGAGGTAGACCCCCAGGTAGAGGAGATGGGTGGTGCTCCAGCTGAACCCCCGTAACTCCTCCGGCAGAGAGTCCACCCGCCACGGACCGACCAGTAGTCCGGAATATTTGGCCCAGTTGATCCTGGCGGAAGACGCTGCCGAGTACACGGCCTGGCACTCGCGCATCCTCCCCAGGTCAGCCGGGTCGGTGAAAGTGAGGAGCACGTCATCAGCGTGTCAACGTGCCTGCACCCGCGCAGAACCAGCACCGACAACCTCCTTTGCAAGAGGCGCAGGAAAGGCTCCACGCACAGGGAATACAGCTGGCCGGACAGGGGGCAGCCTTGACGCACTCCTCTCCCGAAGCGAAGGGGCGCCGTCAGGGACCCGTTAACTTTAACCAGACACTCTGCGGCGGCGTACAAAAGTCGGATCCGGGCGACGAACCGCGTCCCAAACCCAAATGCCCGCAGAGTCCAGAGTAGGTACTAGTGATCGACCCTGTCGAACGCCTTCTCCTGGTCGAGAGACAGGAAGGTGCTCGGCAGACCAGCCCGTCGACAGAAATGGATCAGGTCCTGGACCAGGTGGACGTTGTCTTGTATCCTCCGGCCCGGGACCGTGTAGGACTGGTCCGGGTGGATCATGTGGGCCAGCACGGAAGCCAGGCGAGAAGACAACACCCTGGCGAAGATTTTGTAGTCTGTGCTGAGGAGGAATACCGGATGCCAGTTCTTTAAAGAACGAAGCTCCCCCTTCTTTGGCAGCAGGACGATGACCACCCTGTGCCAAGAAAGGGGCAGCTCTCCAGCATTTAGACACTCCCCCAGGACCTGTGCGTAGTCGCTCCCCAGGTCGTCCCAGAACGTCCTGAAGAACTCCACAGTCAGCCCGTCCAGCCCCAGGGACTTGCCCCTCGAGAGCGGGTCGAGGGCGCCGGTCAGCTCCTCTAAAGTGACGGGAGCGTCGAGCCTTCCGGCGTCCTCCGGGCTGAGCTGCGGCAGGTCCTCCCACAGAACTCTGCGAGCATCCTCGCTGGACAGATCTGGAGAGAACAGAGCCGTGTAATAGTTTCGAACGTGGGCCCTGATGCCCTCCGGATCCGAGTCGAGGGATCCATCGTCGGCCAGCAGCACAAGGAGCTGCTGACGGGTGCCACGCCTTTTTTCCAGCAAGTAGAAGAAGGGGGAGCCGCGGTCCAGGTCCTGGAGGAGCTGGATCCGCGACCTCACGTACGCGCCCCGAGCCCCGACGAGCTGCAAGTCCCAGAGCGCGGCCTTCTTCTCTTCGTACACCCCGCGCAGGGCCGGGTCCGCGTCGGGCTGACCGAGGCGTGACTCCAGGTCGAGCATCTCCCTCTCCAACTCCCGGATCCTGGATTTCCGCCCCTTGGTCGACCCCCTCGCGTACTCCTGACAGAAGACGCGGACGTGAGCCTTGCCCACATCCCACCATAGCCTCAGGGAGGGGAAGCTTCCCCGCATCCTTCTCCAGCCGGCCCAGAAATGACGAAACGAGTCCCGGAACCGCTCGTCCTCCAGCAGCAGGTTGTTAAAGTGCCAGTACGTGGAGCCGAGCCTGGCGCCGAACGGAAGGAGTTCTGCCCACACCAGGTGATGGTCCGTGCACGACACCTGCCGCGTGGAGGCCTTCGGAAAACAGGAGGCGTACGCCCGCGAAACGTACAGGCGGTCGATTCTGGACGCTCCGACCCCAGGCCTCACGAAGGTGAAGGCGATGGAGTCGGGATGGAGATTCCGCCAGACGTCCACCAGGTCGAAGGACTTGACCAAGTCCCCCAACCTCTTCCCCGACGCCCAGCCAGTGCGGGCACCGCCGTGGTCCCTGCCCTCGAGGACGCAGTTAAAATCTCCCCCGAGGATGACGCACTGGTTCTCGTCGATGGAAGCGAGATGAGTGGACAGTTCTTCAAAGAAGCTCGCTTGCCTCGGCCCGGCCAGGGGAGCGTATACGTTCACCAAGTGAAGCACCGCGCCCCCCAGCCGAACCGTCAGGTGAAGCAAACGGCCTGACGCTGGCTCCCTGACCCCCAAGATCTCTGGCTGAAAATGCGGGGCCAACAGGATAGCCACCCCGCCAGATCTGTGGGTGAGGTGACTCATGTAGACCCCCCCCCCCCTCCTTGCCACTCCAGGAGCCAGGTGGCTTCATCTCCCGGGGTAGTGTGGGTTTCTTGCAGGAAGCACACCGCATACCTCCTGTCCCGAAGGACCGAGGGGATATGGAATCTGCGCTGTGACTCCCTGCTGCTATTGATGTTGAGGCTGGCTATAGTTGTCTTCATGTCGGAAGCGTTGTGCAACCACCACCAGTAGTTAAAAAACCGATATATACACATTTACTGGGAGGACGAGGGAGGGGCACAGAAGTCCCTCGCCCTCACCAGGAGTGCCCCCAGGAAGTACCTGACTCACTTTCACTTATTCACGTCGAGCCCAGGTGCCAGGCAAGCAGCGTGGGCCAACTAGTAAACTCTCGAAGGAGCTCCAGCGGTCGAGCGCCAGTTGGGCTCTATCCCGACGACTCCGAGTTTCCTCAACAAACTCCCGGAGTTCCTTGAGGGGGATGAGGGAGAGATCGGTGGGGGGCACCTGGGACTCAAAAATGTCGCTGGAGACCGACTCCATGTCGTCCCCAGTGTCCGCCACCGATCCTGATCCCTCCTCCAGGAGGTCGCCCTCAGTCACTGACCCCTCCCCCACCGAGAGAATGGGGGCTGGCCTGGCACCGCCAACCGGCCTCAAACCCCCAGTGACCCCACCCCCAGGGTCACCAGCAGTACCTTCCTCGGTGCACCCCTTCCTGGAACGCCCTGAGTTCGGGTCGTTGGGCGGCAGAGGCTCGGGGCCCCGCTCCTCTCCCGACACCGGGATGCCTGGCTCCTCGGGGAAAAGGTCATCCCCCAGGGCCAGGGCCCCCGGAAAAACAGTCTGGGAGGGAGGAGCGGGGATAACACCTACCTCCCCTCCACTGCTCGACGACCCAGCAGAGGGTTCCCCGTTATTGCCCGTACCATGGCCTGTGTGGTTATTAAAGTCCTCCCCAGGGCCGGAGGAGTTATAGCAGCAGAAGGTTCTGCTGTAGCCCCTGGGGGTTCGGGCAGGTCAGGCCGCGGTGCAGGACAGGCAAGAGATGCCGTAGGCTCAGCCCCTGGAGAGGAGCAGTGCCACCGGCACGCTGCTAGGACATCTCTCCTCTCCAAGGGCCAGCAACTCTTCCCCAGAGAGACAGGGGGGTATTTATGGGCCTTCTCCTCCCCGCACGCCTTGGTGGTCATGAGGCCGAGGTCCCTACCCTTTCCCGAAATACTATTGGCTGGGGGAAGGCAGGGGATGTGGCCAGGGTGGGGAGGGTCAGCCGTGTTACTTCCTGCCCTGCCCTGCCCCTGGTTTATCAGGTGATGGTGGGTGGGGTGGGGCAGGGGCCCAGTTCCCTGTCTGGGGCCCAGAGACACAGCTGCTGTAGGAGGTGAGGCAGCGGTGGTTCCCCCCAGGTCAGTACCAGGGTATGGCTGGGTGGGGCAGGGCTCGGGCTCGGGCTCGGGCTCGGGCTCGGGCTCGGGCTCACAGGCCCACGGGCCAGGTGTTGTAGCACCAGGGGCAGACGTTGAAGCCCCAGGGGTTTCTGTAACAGGGCGGGGGTTGGGTGTGGGGTCAGTGGGTGTAGCAGGGGCAGGATCAGGTACGTGTGGCCAGTGACAAGCAGTGCCCTTCACGTAAGGCAATGCTGCGTGATCAAACAGTGAAGGGGAGAGTAGGGAAATCTCCTGGCTTGTATTTACCGCCCTTCTTAAACAGTGGCACCACGTTTGCCAACCTCCAGTGTTCCAGCACCTCACCTGTGACTATCGATGATACAAATATCTCAGCAAGGGGCCCAGCAATCACTTCTCTAGCTTCCCAGAGTTCTCGGGTACACCTGATCAGGTCCTGGGGATTTATCCATCTTTAACCGTTTCAAGACATCCAGCACTTCCTCCTCGGTAATCTGGACATTTTGCAAGATGTCACCATCTATTTCCCTACAGTCTATATCTTCCATATCCTTTTCCACAGTAAATACTGATGCAAAATACTTGTCTATGTGATTACAATTTCATTGTGTGATATTGTTCTGAATCAATATCTTTACATTATATTTCTTTGCTGGTCATTTTAAAATACTCATTCTTTAAAATAGCAAATGGATGAATTTTACATCAGCATATATATGTTGGCTGCTAAAACTGCCTAGGTAATCCCAATTTCATTTGGTGCACACTGTAGTTTGACACTAAAATTGTCAGTGAATGTTACTTCAATTTTTGAATTGTGTGGCATAAAATATTTATAAATTTGACAAGGCGTTTTGTGAAAATTTGTATTGTGTGGATTAGGTTTTTTTTGCTAAAGTTATAATGAAATTAAAGAGATATTACCCTTAAGATGATACCACTATTATGGCTGATTTCACTGTTGACATTTTCCCTATGTTTGTGAGGTGGCTCAGTGGTTAGCACTGCTGCCTCATAGCGCCAGGGACCCGAGTTTGATTCCAGCCTCGGGTGATTGTCTGTATGGGGTTTGCACATTCTCCCTGTGTCTGCGTGGGTTTCCTCTGGGTGCTCCAGTTTCCTCCCACAGTCTAAAGATGTGTAGGTTATTTAATTGACCATGCTTAATTAACCATAGTGTCCAGGCATATGCAAGTTAGGTGGGTTAGCCATGGGAAATGCAGGGTTACAGGGATGAGGTAGGTCTGGGTGGGATAGTCTTTGAGGATTGATGTGGATTTGATGGGCTGAATGGCCTTTCTTCCACAGATTACAGGAAGAGTGGGGCTGAGGAAGCAGGTAAAACCATCTTAACAATATCAATGAGAATCCCATTAGATTTGAGTTCAGGATGCCCAGTGCTAATCTTATTGCTTGTAACAGCTCGCCATTGGGGAAGGCTGGGAAATCTGAGAGAGTATCTCCTTTTAAAAGCAATCTGAACCTCATAAAAAAGAAGTGACATTTTCAATAGCAATGTGCAGAAACTATTGACTCATTGATGGCAGCTAGGACATTCTGGCCTGTTTCTACAGCAACAATAACTGCTTATCGAAGCTGGAAGGTCAAGGAAGACAAAAGAAAAGAATGAACATACACTGTGGCTTAAAGTCTCAAATGGAAGACAATATCTCCAACAGTGCAGCATTCCATGGTACCACATTAAGAGTGCCAGCTTAACCATTCTGCTTCTGTCTCGAATGTGGAACTTGAAAACAAAATCTTCAGAGAGGCAAAAATTCTCACACTGGCGTATGACTCACATTAAATGAAGATGTCTTTCCTTTCCCAATAAGTCAACAGGCTCGGAGAGAGGTGGTGGAGCAGAAAACATTGACGTCATCATTCTTATGATGGTTCTCCCGAAACATAATGATCCTATGAGGCCTTCCAAAGTAAGATTCTTCCTTACACCTTTCTTAATAAAGCAATGTCCCTCCATATTAATAACTCTCGTCTCCCCCACACTGCACACCTGCCTCCAGTCACACTTTGCTACATCTCTAGCTGCCAATATTCACGTATCTGATACCAGTTACTGGAGGTGGCTTAGCTCTCCCATTGATAGCTTTACTCTCTATTCCCTTATTGTCATCCAACAACCTTCCCTTTTGCATACACTTGTGGACTGTTCCACTCAGCCTGTACAACTTGCTAAGCTATTTCATACTAACTCCCAACACTCTCACTGCCACACACACTGACCCAGGACCACCAGAACTGTGGAAAGATTCAACAATGTCATAAACTCTCAAGTTAATTGATGACCCAGTCACTCACATTATTGACATAAAGACCTATTAATATTTTCAAAGCAAATATTCCGAAAAGGTTTTGCCAACCTTTGGAGTAGGTAAGACCTGAACCATGCCTTCTGTCTCAGAGGACACTACAGCACCAAAAAAAACCATTAAAGAAGATTTATTTCCTTTGAGTGATCTCCCATTATTAGTCCTCACTAATTGATCCTTACTCTTCTTCTACTTATACTAATTCATTAGTTCCCTTTCATGCCTTTTACATTTTTACACATGACCCACTGAGAATCCAGACTCTGAGGCAGTGGCATAGTGGTAATGTCATGGGACTAATCCAAGGCCGCTCCAGTAACCCCAGGCTAATGTTCTGTGATCATGGGTTCAAAACCCACCATTACAAATTGGAAAGTTTGATTTTAGTGAAAATCTGGCAGTTTAAAAAAAACACACCTAATTGCGTTCACATTGTCATCTGGTTCAGTAATCATTTTTTTTCTCACATCTCCTCTAATCCTTCTTCCACTTAGCTTGAATCTATGACCCCTGTTTTTTGAACTTTGCCAAGGTGAATAGCTTCCTGCTTTCTACTTTGTCTTGAGCCCTTACAATTTTGTATACTTCCATTGTAGTCCCCCTGAGCCTTCTCTGAAGGAAAACAACCCCAACCTCTCCTCATAGCTACAATTCTCCAGCCCTGGCAATATTTCAGCACATCGTCTCTGCACTCTCTCCAGAGTCTTTGCTGTAATGAAGTGACCAGAATATTACATTATATTCCAGTTGTGGTCTCACCAGTGTCTTTAACAGCTTCATCATTATGTGCCTACTTTTGTATTCTTTACTTCTGCCAATGAGGGACAGCATTCCATTTGCCTTCTTTATAATCTTATCTACCTATCCTGCTACCTGTGGGGAACTGTCCACTTGCACATTAAGATCTCTCACTTCACCCAATCCTTTCAGTATATGCCTGTTTATTGTGTATTCCCTTTCACTGTTTGACCTCCCTAACTGCAAAGCCTCACACATAACAGTGTTAAACTCCACCTGTCATCAACCGATCTCCATCATTTCAGAGCTAACAGCTGTCTCTCCACTATCCACTGTAGGCCAACTTTTGAGTTGTCTGCAGAGTTCCCAAATGTAGACCCCATGTTCAAGTCTAAATTGTTAATGTATAAAACAAACAGCAGATGTCCCAATACCGAGCCCTGTGGTACACCATTTGAAACAACTTTCCATTTGCAAGGCAGGCCGCTATGAAACTGATGGAATCCTTTGATCATGGATTGGACACAAACATAATATCCCACACTGTCTGACGTCACTCCAACAGGTCTTCTGAAAACTCAATGGAGAATTCATAAATGAAATTCTATTTTAAGCATAACTAATACAGAAGTGCATTAAACTGAATAACTTGAAGATTCTCTAATTTTGGATCCTTGCTCACTGCCAATATTGGATTTACGTACAGTTGTTTGCAGATTCAGTGTGTGATTCATTTCCCCATGTTCATTCAGGTCAATCATTTCAAATAAGGAGGCATTTGGCTTCGCATAGAGTCATAGGGATGTACAGCATGGAAACAGACCCTTCAGTCCAACATGTCTATGCTGACCAAATTAATATAGTGCCATTTGCCAGCATTTAGCCCATATCCCCCTAAACCCTCCCTATCATGCTACTTTTGTAGTTTGCTGTGACACTTTAATCTTTCAATTCTAGGATGCTCACAAACAAGTCATTTCTAGATTTTGGAATTCTCAAACTTACAGAATAGTTAAGGTAATGATTCTGAATGTGTTAATGTTAATGTTACATTTTGCTTCACAGCATCTGATAATGTTACACAAATATTTAGTGGAGACTGTTAAAATATTGGTTACAGAAGGCAGAAAACTCCAAAAAGACAAGCTACCATTCTGATAATTTGAAAAAAGCAGGGAGAACACACACTAGAGTACTACACGGAAACGGAAAAGCAATATATCATTTTAGCACATCTAAACAGCATTGGAAGAATTTAATACAACGCTGCAACACTGCAAAGTTAAAAGAATGACAAGTTACTGTGACATTGCAGCTGTACAGAATCAAGTAAAACTTTACAGTAACTGAATTTAAAACAGCAATGATGAAGACTTGAATACAAGGTTAATGACCAGCATATTACAATTAATGTTGAAAATGATACCAATTTAAAACAGCTTTTCAGTATTAATATAATTAGCATATTAAAGACATGAAAAGAGGAATAATGCTTCCTTTAAAGTAAGGGATGGATCATAAAGAGCACAAGTTTAGACATTTTGGAGGAGACCGTTCTTAAAACACAGAATTGATTCAAAATTAAAACTAAGTCTGAAGCTGAACAAGTTAATACATTATTGTATTAATAGATCCTATATCAGGTGATGCTATTAATCATGAGAATAGTAAAGAGAGCACCGATACTTTTCATGACAGCTAAAATTATTTCGATGAAGACTTTAATTTGAGAGGAGAAAACTTCTTGAATGCATAAGATTTAGCAGGATAGTTCAGCTTCCAGGAATTCATTGACAATTTAAATAATGACTTCTACAGACTAGTTGAAATCTGAGACAACAAAGCTATGTAATGAGAATTTATAATGATAGAATGGCTGTTGAAATTCCCATTGAAACTTTATCACATTTTTCACAGTCCAAGGAAAATCGAACTTTTGAGAAAACTATTCAAATTATATTGAAAGCCAGAATTCGAAAGAGCCACAGATAGATCCCGAAAGGAGAAAAACATTTCTATCTTAGGTAGATGCTGCACTGCTGCTCCAATCACAGATGATTTTCCTCTCGAACTTGCCACTGATAGGTTGTCCAGTTGCCTACTCAGAAGTAAATATGGGAGAGAACTGGCCTCTGATTGGAAGATCAGCTCTTTGCAAACTCCCAGTTATATTCAGCTCTATTTTGCAGTCATATGTTACTGAAACAAAGACAACTTATCCCTCTTCCTCCTTCTTTATCATCTGGAGACTCCAGCATGGTTGGTCACACTATTCTCAACACTTTTTCACTGTTGCCCATCTGCTGGGCTGCATTAGCTCGGTTCCCCTCTATCTCACCAGAGAAGGCGACTCTTCCATAGTGCTACCTGTGGGGTCCACAGGGATCTGTGCCAGTGCTCCTCCCTTCTGTCCTGTTTCTTGAGAACACCACAGGTTCACAGAATTCTAGAATCTGTACAGTGTAGAAAAAGGCCATTCAGCCCTTCCATTTCGCTCTGCCATTCTGAATGAGCATTATGATTTTGTGTCATTCTCCTGCCCTTTGCCTCTAACCCTGCGCATAATTTGGATTTAAATAACCATCTAATTCTCTCTTGAATGCCTCAATTGAACCTGTCTTCACTGCATTTCCAGGCAATGCACTCTTGATGTGAACAATTCATCGCATTGGCTTATCTTACAAATCACTTTAATTTTAGTTCTCTTGGACTTGAACATGTTGCCAGCTGGAACAATATCTCCTTGGCTGCTCTGCTGAGACCTCTCATGATTTTGCAAATTTAAATCAAGTTTCCTGTTAGGTGTCTCCCCTAAAAGGACATCACTCCCATCTTCTCCAATCTGTTTTGATTAAGACTATTTATTTCCACCTCTGTAGCATTGCTTGACTTCACCCTTATCCTTGTGTGTGTTCCTCTAGACTTGATTCTTCCAGTAATCCCTTGTGTGTTCACATATTGTCCATTCCCCCTCCCGCATCATTAATTGAAATTCATCCCAAACTCTTTGCCTGACTCACACAGGTCTATCCTATGCTTGCTGACTGACATAGGGTCTTGGTTAACCAACATCTCAATTTTAAAATTGTCGTTATTAATTTCAAGTTCTTTCTTTTCGTGGCTCTCCTCTCTCGATAATCTGCCCAACCCTACAATGCTCTTTGATATTACCACTCCTCTCATTCTGGCACCTTAGTACATCTGAGTTTAAGTCACTCTACTGTTAGTGGTCATGCCTTCAGCAAAACCTCTGACATTCTCTCCCTCAATTCCTCCTTCTCCATTTTTCTCTCTGCCCTTGAAGCCATGCCTCAAAACCAGATGTTTTGGCGAAGCATTTAGCCAGCTGTTATAAAACTCTTTGTCTTTTTAGTTTTATGTGTTTATAATTCTGGATTAATATGAGAAAAGACTGTTTAAAACAAAGGATTTCTGTAAGATTGCTGTGTGTTTTGAAAACAAGTAAACTAACATTCAATGTCAGCTTTTTTCAGACAGCTGCTTGTGTGAGCAGTGGTTAATGTGTTTGCAGATAAACTGGAGTTGATTGGCTGTGTACAGGTGAAGCTTTGGTTAATACAAGTAGCTGATTGGTTTATAGGAAGTCACCATTTATTAATGACAAATGCCTTTTGCTTCCCAACAACTATAAACATCTAGAGGCTATGGGCAAGATGCATAGAAGTTATCAGACTTTCACCCAGTCCAAGGCAGAGTCTCTGTTCTTCACCGTGATTCAAGCGTTAAACATGAAGACAACGGTTTCTGTAAGCCATGACTTCTAATTCATAAATCAGAGACCTCTCATCAGTGATCTAGCTGTCCTGTGCTTCTTGCAAACTATGACAGACAACATCGAACAGAGAATAGTACAGCACAAGAGCGGTGCCTTACGACCACAATGTTGAGCCAAACGTGCCAAACTAAACAAATCCCTATTTATGCCCTTGGCCCAAATCCCTCCATTCCTTGCAAATCCATGTGCTTATCCAAATGTCCCTTAAACCTATGTGGCTCCACCACTACACCTGACACTCCTACCACTCTTTGTGTAAAACATGTGCCCCTCACATCTTCTTTGAACTCTCCCCACTTACCTTAACTTGTGGAAACATCTAGAGAAGGACATAGTAGAGGTTTAATTAGTGGAGCTTTCTGCTGATGGCTTTTTTTTAATTTTAGTTACAGACAAAGGCTGAAAACCACTGCTTGTGGCAATAATGAGTTCAAACACAAAACCAAAGACTCTCACAGGTTTACTAAAGATGAAATACTATTCCTATCCATAGCCAGCACTGAGGGTGCATAGGTGCAGAATTCTGTGGTGAGTATATGATGATGCTGCCCCTTTTAACAAGGTTATGTTGTCTTTTGTTTTACAAGCGGAGTTGTAAAGGCAGAGGTGTTGATTTTTCTGGAAATGGTTATTTTGAACAATGGCTGGGGAGTGGCTTGTTCTCCAGGTTCAAGTTTTTTTTTCTCTAGTTTGGTTTAGTTTAAGCAGGAGGTTAGAAAGTTGCTCGGGACCAAGAGAAGCAGCCGCAGTGAAAAGAGGTTTCACATTTCAACAGACATCTTCCCTGAACTTACTCTCTGTAAACTCCTGCCTGTAAGAACTTGTGTTTGAATTTACCTTTTGCCAAGGGATGTGTTTTTGGGATGTTGCAGGGATTGGAACGGCTTTGTTAAGGTGCAACATCACATCAGTTGTGTTAACAAATAAGTTATTCTAAATTCTGTTTTCTTTTGTTTGTGTTTCATCCATAAAGTTTAAATAAATTCAATTTGTTAAAACTGGGTGGGTTGACCAGCTGCATAACTCCTGCACGATCAACTTCACATCTGCCTAAAAGAAAATAAAAAGTTCGGGTCTGGGCTGCCTTTTTAAAAGGTTTGGGGGGGACTCGGCAAGATGGCAGCGATTCTGTGAAACTGCCGTGGACAGCTCTGCCTAACAGCCAAGGCATACTGGTGTTTTTTGCCACCACTGATGTGGTGGAATTATTAATTTAAAACCTTACAGAACACATATTTGTTAATATTTGAGAGTGGAAAGGATGCCAAAGGGAAAAGGAGCAAGTAAACAGCAGCAGGGAGGACAACTCCCCTGCAGCAACAGGCATACCAGAGACAGCTGCAACAGCAGCCTCTCCTGAACCCCCCGGGGACCTGACAGACTCACAGGAATCGGCTGTAGCAATGGAGGGACTAACCTTGAAAGTTGGGGCTGCGATTGAGGAGATCCGTGGGGAGATTCGTGCCCAGGTCCAACCTATCGCATCCATGCTGCAGAATGTTGAGCAGGAGATCCAGGGCCTCGGGGAGCTGTGATGGAGTTGTCATCCAGTCGGATCCAGATGCTGGAGCGAGAGGTTCGGGCATTGTGAGAACATATCGGCCACCTCGAAAATCGAATTGTTGGACTTCCTGAAGGTGAGGAAGGTGAGCAACCAGTCAGCAACCAGTCAGCTTCTTTGAAAGCTGGCTACCAAAGTTTTTCATAACGAACCCAGCAGGCTGCAGATTGAAAGGGCATATCGGGTTACAGTGCACAGATCAGGGCTAGTGCAGCGCCCCCGCCCAGTCCAAAAATGGGCAAGAAAATGTAAAAGAAGTTTCTAGATTACTGGGAAATGATCCGCAGGCACTGCTGCACAAGGAGTCAAAAACCATGTTTTCCAGGATTTCTCAGTAGCTTTAATTTGAAAGATGAAGTCCTTCGATGAAGTTAAAAAGAGGTTGAGGAACCTGGGCATCCAGTACTCCATGAGTTACCCCGCATTGCTCCAGTTCAGCCACGAGGACTCAGTTTATATATTTGACTCAGCGGATAAAGCTAAAAGCTTTGTAGATACTTTAAAATAGATGGACTGGCCTGAAGAATACGGTTAATGTCTGTCCTCTTTTCCTTCTTTCCACATATTTTCCCTTCCTTATTTTGTTCCTTTCTTCCTCCCTAATAAATTCTTTTTTTGGAAAGGGGGGAAAAGACCTTGCGATAAGTTGTTCCTTTTGTTTTAATCACTGGACTTTCAGTTGGGAAATTTTGTGGAAGTTCTTTATTGTCTCCCCCTTTTTTCTGTTGGTTCGGTTTCTCTTTTAGTCACAAGTAGGGGTGACACGACGCCAGGGATGGGTGAAGTACTCATCCTGACTTTGTCTTTTTTCTGTTGATTTAAGGATCATCTCTTTTTTTTTCTGGCCTAAGGTTGAGGCACGGTCCAGGTTGAAGGAGCTGTGAAGAAGCGGGTGGGTAGGGTGAGTGCCCCCTATGGGCAGGGGGAAGAGTCTTCCATTCATAGTTTTATAGTTGGTTTTCTTTGTAGGTTTTTGGTAGTGAAGGTTGTTTTAGTTATGATAGAGTAGTTTTTGTACACATAATTCTTCGACTCTATGAGTCTTTATTTACTTGTGCTCAATGATTTGTAAGCAGGGTTCCCCCTCCCAGGGGTTCAAGGGACTCTGAAAGGGGACATGGCTAAATGTCTTATAAAATGGTGCACCTGGAACATCAAGGGAAGTCATTCACCTGTTGTTAAAAGGAAAAAAGTGCTTTCTAGCCTTAAGAGGGAAAGGGTTGATATCACTTTGTTGCAGGAAACCTATCTTGATGATGGGGAACACCTGAAATTACAACGGGGGGTTATGACCTGGTATTCTTTTCATCCTTTACTGCTAAAAGTAGGGGAGTGGCGGTACTTATCCAGAAAAATCTTCCGTTCGCATTATTAGAGCAGGTGAAAGATGAGCAGGGACGGTTTGTGATACTTAAAGCCCTGATACATGGGGAGGAATATGGCATTTTAAATGTCTACTGTCCTCTGGCACATCCCATCAAATTTTTGATAAGTACGTTCTCTAAGCTGAGTGCTTTTGGAATACGGCACATTATTATAGGGGGGATTTTAATTGTCTTTTGGATCTGACAGTGAACAGGATGCCGAGTGGGCCCCCAACTATTTCTTCGCAGGCCAAGCAGGTGGTTGACTTATGTGTGGAGTTGGGGCTGGTGGATATTTGGAGAAGTCTTCACCCTACTGGCAGGGACTTCACCTTTTTTCCAAACCCACATGAGGGTTGATCTCTTTCTGGCTCCCTAGGCCTTTTTGGATTCGATTATAGGTTGTAAAATTGGGAATAAAGCTATCTCTGATCACGTGGCGGTATATTTGGAAATTAAGACCAAGAGTAAGGGGCTAGGTTTGCGTCAATGGCGTTTGGACCCTTTTCTCCTTAAGGTTCCAAATTTGTGGAATACTTTTTGAAGGAGTTTCAGGAATTCTTGACTATCAACTCAGGCACGGCTAGAAGTCCGTCTATGCTATGGGAGACCTCTAAGGCATTTGCTAGGTGATTAGCTATTCCCTATTCGGCTAGCCGGAAATGACAGAAGGAGGAACAGCAGCGTCTACTTGAGACGCGGTTGAAAACTCCTGAGGTGGCACATTTTGCGCGGCCTTCGGTGACTTAGCTACAGCAGATCACTGCCCTCCAGGCTGCCTTGAATTCAATGCTGACACAAAAAGCAAAGAAAGAACTTGCTTTTGCTAGACAAAGGATGTTCGAATATGGGGATAGGTCAGGGAAGTATTTAGCGTACCCTGACTAGGAAAAAACATGCTCACCAATCCATTACTGCAATCAGAGACAGCACTGGGGCCCTAACGTATGTTGCTAAAATGATTAATGAGGCTTTTTGGAGTTTTTACTCTGAATTGTATCAGTCTAACGATTGCCAGGATAGGAGGGCTAAAATGGAGGTCTTTTTTAAGAACTGCATCTCCCAGACGTAACCTTGGAACAGGCCTCTCTCTTTAATGCCCCCCTTGACAGCTCAGGAAATACAGGAGGCAGTTAGGCAACTGCAGGGTGGGAAAGCGCCTGGCCCTGATGGTCTCCCAGGTGAGTTTTATAAGGAGTTTATAGGGATTGTGTCAGGGCCAATGTTTGAGATGTACAATCACTCCTAGATGCATGAATGCCAACCACCATCTTTGAGAGAAGCTAATATTTCCTTAATTCTTAAGAAGGGGAAGGTTCCTGAGGATTATGCCTCATACAGGCTCGTGTCACTATTAAATTCAGATTTCAAGATTCTGTCTAAGATCCTGGCACAAAGATTGGAAGAGGTGTTACCCCATATTGTTAAAGAGAACCAGACAGACTTTATAAGGGGCTATAGGTCCTGTAATAATATTAGAAGGTTGCTGAATATGGTCCAGGTTTGTCAGCAACGATCGATTCAGGGGTTGGTGATTTCCTTAGATGCAGAGAAAGCATTTGACCGGGTGGAATGGCTGTATATTTTTTATGTCTTTGAATTGTTTGGGTTGGGTGGAGTCTTTGCTAGGTGGGTGGAGGTTTTATATCGCCACCCTTTGTCCGCGGTCATCACCAACGGGGTGAAGTCTGGGAATTTTAGGATTGGTCGGCGTAGTTGGCAAGGCTGCCCCCTCTCACCGCTGTTGTTTATGTTGGTGATAGAGCCGCTGGCAGAGGCCATTCGTCACAACATCCACATAACCGCTCCGGAAGTGGGATCAAGGGTACACAAGATTACACTGTGTGCAGATAATGTCCTTCTGTTTTTATCGAACTCTATGACCTCCGTACCCCATTTGATACAACGGATCAATTCATTTGGGGCTATTTCAGGATATAAGATTAACTTTGCAAAATCGGAGGCTATGCCTTTGGGGAACCTTAAGGTTGTGCCAGAAGTTGAAGGTGACCCTAAGTTCCCTTTTAAGTGGTTACGGGCAGGGTTCCAATACCTAGACGTTTTTATTACCCTCAAGTTTGATCTGTTATTGCCGACTAACTTTGCTCACTTGCTCGACAATATTAGGCGGGATCTCCGGAGATGGGAGGCTCTTCCAATTTCATAACTAGGCCGAATATCTCTCATTAAGCTGAATGTTCTTCCTCGTTTGCTTTATCCCATGTGTATGCTTCCTATAATGTTTCCCAAGTCAACACTGTGGAAGCTTATGGGGTGGTTTGGTTCCTTTGTCTGGTATCGTGGGCGGCCCCTCATCAAACTTACTAAATTGCAGTTGCCTCAATGAGGGGGAGGAGTTGATTTCCCAGACATCAGGAGGTATCAATTGAGTTCCCTGCTGTCCTTTGTCTGTGAATGGGTTGGTAACGATCCAAACTCAAAATGGCTGGATATTGAGGCCTCCCAGGCAAAGTGCCCTCTTATTAACCTGTTGTTCATGGATAAGATGAGGACAGTTATGGACCACTGCTGGAATCCCACTGTCATTAGTACAGTCAAGGCATGGAGGGCAATGCGTCAGAGTGAGGGTTGCTTATCCAAAACTTCAGCACTTATGCCTATAGTGGACATGCCAGGATTCTGACCAGGGATGATGGACTCAGGGTTCAAACTATAGGCAGCGAGAGGAGTTTCTAGTTTGGGAGATTTGTTTAAGGGGAAGGTTATGATGTCTTTTGAGCAACTGAGCTGCACATACAGGTTGCCCAGCAGAGACCTTTTCCATTTTTTTCAGTTTAGGGATTTCATTCAGAAGAAGACTACGCTTCTCACTAAGCCCAATACAGAGAGGTTGTTACTACGTTCCACAAGCACCCTTTCGGTTAGTGCCCTCTATCACCTGCTGGCTGGCAGGGCCTGGCAGTTTATTAACCGGTTATGTGAGGTCTGGGAACAAGAGCTAGGGGTAGAGATCTCTTCTGAAACATGGGAGAACATATGGGAGAATGCTTGAAGGATCTCAATCTGTAATAGGACGTGCTACGCAGTTAAAAGTTCTGCACAGGGTTCATCTGACACCAAACCATGAGGTGAAGTTTAAAAAAGGGGCATCTTCAGTGTGCCCCAAATGTAAAATAAGTGTAGGTACTCATACCCATTGCTCTGAACATGCCACAGGCTCCGTGTTTATTGGAGCACCGTGGAGGGAGAGATCGGGAGGGTATTGAGGACTGAAGTCAAAGAAGACCCGATATCTCTCCTCTTAGGTCTACCGAGTTTACCATCTTTAGATGGGCATGGGAAGAAACTATTTAATATTCTTGCATACTATGCATGGAAGAATATTCTGATGAACTGGGTGTCTGAGAACCCTGGCTTGCTGGGATGGCAGAAATTAATTATGGAGCTCATTCCCTTGGACTTTTTTTTACAAACATGGTGCACCACACAACAGACTACTTGAGTTATTTGATTATAGACTTGTCAGTTATCTTAACTAGGGCATTTGTTTAACCAGGATGGTTAGGTTTGTTGAGGCCTAGACCCTCGAGGGGGTCTCCTGAGTTAATGCGGGGGTTTGTAAAATGCTCCCATTCCTTTGTTTGGGAGCTTTGCTTTGTTTTTGTTTTGGTTTTTTTTTGCTTTTCTTTCTTTTTTTGATCTATTAGTTATTTACTTATTTATTGGTGTTGCTTTGCACAGTGTTAGGGTTTGTTTTGTATTAGAGGGTAGGTTAGTAGTTAGTAGGCAGCAGTTGTATTGTAATTTGTGTTTTTTTCTTATTATTATACTGATATTTGTTATTGATTGTATTTTTCAAGACATTTATATGTTTGTAAAGTGAAAAAAAATTGTGAATAAATTTATTTACAAAAAAATGGTTTTGAGGGGGGGTTTGGCCTGGTCCATAACAAGTAACTCACCTCCTGACTCCCCAAAACCTGTCCACTATCGACAAAATCAGAAGTCATTTATCCCAACATGCCTAGATGAATGCAGCTCCAAAAAAATGAAACTTGGCAACACCTACGACAAAGCATTACACTTGATAAAATCATTGTGCTTGATAAGCACCCTATTTCTACTACCTTAAACATTGTTTTCCTCCACCACCAATACATACTGGCAACAATTTGTATCATATACAAGGTGGACTGTAGAAACTCAGTAAGTCTCCTTTGATAATACCTATCCAAACCCCAAATTAGATTAGATTACTTACAGTGTGGAAACAGGCCCTTAGGCCCAACAAGTCCACACCGACCTGCTGAAGCGCAACCCACCCAGACCCATTCCCCTACATTTACCCCTTCACCTGACACTACGGGCAATTTAGCATGGCCAATTCACCTAACCTGCACATTTTTTGGAATGTGGGAGGAAACCAGAGCACCTGGAGGAAACCCATGCAGACATGGGGAGAACGTGCAAACTCCACACAGAGAATCGCCTGAGGCGGGAATTGAACCCGGGTCTCTAGCGCTGTGCGGCAGCAGTGCTAACCACTGTGCCATCTCATAGTATAATAAGTGCAGCAGATGGATGAGGACTCCTCCTGCCAAACAGATTTAATTAAATCTTCATTCCTTCACCGTCACTGTGTCAAAGTCTGGAAATCTTCATTCCTTAACTGAGCTCTAACTCTACCTACACCAGCACAGGCAGGGTTTGAAGAAGAGGCTCATCACCATATTTTCAAGGGTCGCTATGGGAAAACTGAAGGTCGACCTTGCCAGCAATGTTCATTTCTCATGATAAAAGTATTATTTTTTATTCCAGACAACTGAAAGCAGTCTGTTTCTTCCTACATTGCAATAATATGCACGCTACAGGTAAATGGCAGTAAAGTGCTTTGGACAATTCAGAAGTTTTGAAAAGTCTAAATGAAGGATTACCTGCTCCAGGAACAAGCTGCACACACCTTTGGATATGTACATTTTCAACAGATTCCACAACATAGCTTTGATAGTAAAATAAAACATATTTTAAGAAAACAAACAAGCAACTGGGACTGCTGAAGTTAAACACTGGTTAAAATGTGTTATACTATCACCGTCACCTGTAGTCTGTTTTTGTTCATGTTTTAAAGGCTGGTGATTTAATTAACTTCACAACGTGACATTTATAATGTTGGTATCTCCCTTTCAAGTACAATTATACCTATGCCATAAATTTGCGACTTCCACACGACACATTAAGCTCCTTGCCAGGAGCAAGAATGGGGTCTGTTGTTTTACTCAGCACTGAGATCAAATGGCCTTGATGAGTTGGTGCTACCCTCATTGGGAGTTACATCCACTCCCCTTTTCCTATCAGCAAGTACAATCTCTCGGAAATGGGGATGAAACTTCCACGCTCAGGTCCTGCCGTTATTTGAAAGCTTTTTGGTTTCCACAATTCAGCGAAAATCTGGCTCATGGTGTTAGCTGCTGCATAAATGCTGATACCACGTAACTTGTTCACTCTGCAAGCACCATTTCTGTGAGATAAAGGGAACATTGGGCAAGGCTGTGGAGATGCATCAGCCTTAGTTTCTCTTTACAAGTAATGGTGGACCTATCCCATAAACTCACCCAGCACGTCAAGTTCTGGTGCTCCCATAATGGGGCAGGCCTGGAAGTCGACCGAGTTATAAAGGAAAAGCAGACATCAGAGAGGAGCTCAAGTTGTGATCATCCCAGACAAAGGTCTTCTTGCCTCTCACAATGATACTGATTATGGAACTGGGAGAGGTACACACTGTTGAAATGACATTCATATAATCCTGACAGTGTAGAAGCAGGACATTGAGTTCACACTGACCCTCTGAAGGGCAGCCCACCCAGACCCACCCTATCCCTGTAGCCCTGCATTTCCCATGGTTAATCCATGGAGTCTGCACATCCCTGGACACTACAGGACAAGTTAGCATGGCCAATCCACTTAACCTGCACATGTTTGGACTGTGGGAGGAAACCCACACAGACATGGGGAGAATGTGCAAACCCCACTCAGACAGTCGCCCGAAGCTGGAATTGAGCCCAGGTCCTTGGCCTTGTGAGGCTGCAGTGCTAAACATTGAGCCACCATGTCGCCCAGGCGCTGAGTCATAGCAATTTACTTTGTGCCCATGTGAGAAGAGACAACAAAGCCAAAACTCAAAAGGTCTGGCAGGATCTGTGGAGAGAGAAACAAAGTTAAGATTTTATGGGCAATGGCTCATTCTTAGAACTGTAGTGGGAAGAACATTGGTCAGTTAGCTGCTTTTTCCAAGATGCTCTTCAGCTTCTTTACTCCTCTTGCAGCTGCAGATACCCAGATAAGACTGGAGTGTCAATGCACAATGCATGTACAATGTCCGAACTTGTTGGATGAGAATATATGACGTATGATTAGTAAGTTTGTGGAGGTCATCAAAATTGGTGGTATAGTCGACAGTGAAGAAGATTATTTAAGACTGCAATGGGATCTTGGTCAACTGAGCTAGTGAGCCAAGGAATAGCAGATGGAGCTTAATTTAGATAAAGGTGAGGTGTTGGAGTTTGGTAAAGATAATCCAGGGCAGGATGTACATAGTTAATGGTAGGGCCCTGAGAAGTCTCAATGAACAGAGAGACCTTGGGGTGCAGGTACATAGTTCTTAGAAAGTAGCAACACAGATAGACAGGGTGGTGAAGGCCTTTGGTATGCTTGGCTTCAACCATCAGAGCATTGAGTACAGTAATTGGGAGGTCATGTTACAGCTGTACAGGACATTGGTAAGGCCACATTTGGAGCACTGCATGCTATTCTGGTCACTCTGTTATAGAAAGGACGTTACTAAACTGGAAAGGGTGCCAGGAAGACTTATGAGGACGTTACCAAGCCGAGAAAGTTTGACTTATAAGGAGAGGCTGGATATGCTCGGACTTTTTTCCCTGTTGTATCAGAGGCTGAAACATGACCTTATAGAGGTCCATAAAATCATGGGGGATGCCACAGATAAGGTGAATATTCAAATTTGTTTCCCCAACATAAGGGAGTCCAAAACTAGAGGGCATATGCTTAAGGTGAGAGGGGAAATATTTAAAAGGGATCTGAAGGGCAATTTTTTCACACAGAGGGTGGTGCATATATGGAATGAGCTGGCAGAGGAAGTGGTAGAGGTGGGTACAGTTACAATATTTAGAAGACATTTTGCCAGGTACATGGATTGGAAAGGTTTAGAGGGATATGGGAAAAACACTAGCAAATAGGACTAGTTCAGTTTAGGAAGCTTGGTCGGCATAGACAAGACGGGCTGAAGGGCCACTTTTCCTGCTGTCTGACTCTATCAGTCTTATTGACTTTGGCCCGCAGCTCCAAAGTGCATGAAAGCTGTTCTCAGTATCTTTGTCCATGTGTGCTCAGCTGAGGAATTAACTCATGATTTACGTTGGTGATATGCCCCTAGCTAATTTCTAGTTTGTCTTGCCACTTTACTACCCTGTTTTTAAAGTAAAAAGTTCAGAAACTTTCTACTAACACCATTGTGCAGCACAGTCATGTATTTTTGTTGTCTGAGTAATCAGATTCACATAGAGCAGATTATTGCTTTGGATTTATCCATTTTTACAAATATCTTCATGACTGTGAACTATGAAATTCAAAGGCTCATTTTGTACACTTTTGTGTTTCTGCGTTCCTGCAACCATTATTAATCTGCATAAAATGCCAGTTTTCCATGTCGGGGAAAGGTGAAGTATACATGACAAAAAGCATCACAGTGCAATGAGAATATTAATGCACATCATTTTACATTGATCATTATGTACTGCTGCAGTGAACAGGACAATTGAAAGTTTACATAAATACAGCATGTATTTAACAAAATAAGCTAAATGCAGTTTGAAAAAAAAATGAAGGTTTTAATAATTTTATGTCCCCAATAGTCATTTGATTTTGAGGGACTCTGGCTTTATTTTTAATGCCAGCACTAATAACTTGTTTGTATTTTGCTTGCATAACAGCTCCTGGAGCAGAATTACAATTTCCTTGTATATCTTCAAATATAACTGTTTTTGACTCTCATCAATAACAGAGTGGTCATGTCTCAACTGAATGTGGTAAGGGGGTAGGGTAAAGTCAATCCATCGCTTGTGCCTAACTGGAAGAGATTACAGAGCCTTCTGTCATGTTAACAGAAGCTAATTCATTGCACACTTGCAAACTCCACTGACAACATTGTTATATATTTGATTCTGATGAAGTCCACATAAGATTTTTCCCTCATCACACCACGTCCATCCCATCACAGTAGGTATTGTTATTCATACTTCTCTCGATATTCACCGTCTCCCGGGCCTTTCAGGCTTTTATACAAAAACTCCTTCAAGTCTTTGTCTTTATTATTGCTTCACATACATTCATTTTTAAATTGACATTTCTATACTGATCCCATCTTCCCCAAATCACTGACTTCACAAGTTAAACTGCCATCAGATTTCATACCTGTTTCTGGTTGTGTTACAGTCAGACCTGAAATGTTAGGAGTCTTTCTGGTGGCTCTTTATTCTTGGGACTTGGTCAGTTTTCATTAAAATCTGTAGGAAGTTGTTTTTCTCGAATTTCAGATTGAACATCTGATGCATCCAAATATAAGACTGCTTGACATCTTTGATGCATTGGAATCATATTTCTTCTATTTCCCTTTAAGGTACCTGCTGCTGTTTATACTTGATAAGATCTTGCCCATTACCAACTTTCTGAATGATTAAGCCCTCTCTATTTTGATCACATGCTCATTCTTTTGGACCATTTTCCTAGTAGGTTCCATGATGGCTTTCTTTGTAATTATAGGCTTCTAATTTTCTGTAAAACTTTTCTGTGACTTCAACCATCTGATAAATCTGGACTTCCAGCTGTAGAAGTAATTTTGTTTTCACTTGAATAGGACATTGAGTTATAAACTCTCTTTCCATCAATAATTCAGCTGATGCTAATTTATATTGTAATGGAATAAATATATGCCATTTGGAAATCTTCATTCTTTCTCCAGAGTGATTTGACAGCCCTGAATTGTGGGGCAGCATGCTGGCTTAGTGGCTAACATCGCTATTTCACAGCGCTAGGATCCCAGGTTCAATTTCAGCAACTGTCTGTGTGGAGTTTATACGTTCTACCCGTGCCTGCATGGGTTTCCTCCTGTTTCCTCTCACAATCTAAAGATGTGCAGGTTGGGTGGATTGGCCATGCTAAATTGCCCATAGTTCAAAGATGTGCAGGCTACTTGGGTTAGCCATAGGAAATGCAGGGTTAGGGGAATGAGTGCAGGCAGAATGCTCTTCGGAAAATCGGTGTGGACTCAGTGGGCTAAATGGCCTGCTTCCACACTGTTAGGATTCTAATCCTTGTTTAATTCTAAATTAATGTCATCATTCTCAACCAGAATGAGTTTTCTTTGATACATTTTCACATGTTTCTTTTCATCAAGTAAGGGAACTAAGAGCTATTGATCTGTCCTTATAGCCATTTTCAGATCAATTATATAGTCTGACAATTTTCCTCAAGCCTATCTGGCTGAGAGAGCCTCCTTTTCTAAGACTGCATATCTCATCTTGGTGTATAACAGTGAGATGCTTAATTGTTGACTTCCATTTAGCTGTTCTTGAAAAAATGCACTGTCCCTCAGCCAGTAGGTAATGGAATTGCTGCAATTATATTGGTCCTGAAAGATTATAATGTGCTGAATTATCTGGTGAAGTCAACATTTTCTTGATCCCTTGAAATGCCTGTTTCTGTTGTCCATTCCAGCACCACATTTATTCATTCTTTAGAAATTGCCTTAAAGGGTTCTTGTACCTGCACCAAACTGGGAAAGAAACTGATGAACTAACCTAAGAAATTGTTGAAAACCTTGGAATGGTATAAGAGTCAGAAAGTCACGAACGTATCTTGATTCTATCATTCTGCCATTGCCACTGAAATGTGCTTGAAGAAACAAAGAGATGCTTTTGAGAATTCACACTCTGTTGATTTCAGGTCTTCTTCCTGTAAACAATTGAGAACCTCTCTAACTCTCAGGGATTTACCATGTGCTAAGATCTGCCCCATATGGCTTCATACTCACCACACCCTTGAAGTTAGTTCAACATTACTAACTGGTAAACCTCTGGTGCTGACATTATACCAATGACTGAGACAAAATCTTCTGAATACAGTTATGATTGTTGTCAGTATCCTAGATTTCTTCTGCAAAGGAAGTTGGCAAAAGACACTGACTATTTCAAGTTTTGTGAGCAGTTTATTCTTAGATAACTTTGCTAAACTGTCAGCTACTGAAGACATCAAATGAAATTCTCTTTCTATTGCCTTATTGAGTTGAGTCAAGTTCACACAGAATACAAGGATTATAATCAGGATAATAACTGGAACCATACAGGTGAAACATCCTTTCCTAATATAATTAGTCTTCAATCTTTCTAGACCTTTGAACAATTTTTGGGATTTCCTTTTCAAAATGATAAAAGGACTCTTGCTGAAAAACTTACCTTACAACAACTCAGTCTCAGATAAATTCTATCTTCAAATCTCCATGTTCACACATCTCTGAACAACCCTCTAAAGATTAGTAATGCAATCATTGATTGATTCATCTGGATTTTACTAAACCTGGACCTTTCTCAAATCTGTTTGTTACTGAGGTTGAAACAACCAGCAAATTGTTTTAAAACATCTCATTTACCATATTACAACAGGATTGTATTCATTGCTCTGCATGAGCCTTGCTAACTAACTTTGAAACAATTCTGCATCTGAAAAATTGTTTCCTTCACAATGTCCAGTATGTATTGGTCCAGCCTTGGGTGTACTGTATACTTTCCTGCCAAAAAAGGCTTGAATACCTTTCGGCTTTCCATCACTACTTCTTTAAAGTTTGTTGCTGAATCTGTTGTACAGAGCCTCTGTAATGCTAACAGGACCTAGCTCATTGCATATTAGTAATCTGTCTTCCATGAAGTTCTTGTAAGATCGCTCCCTCATTCTGATGAAGAATCGCCTAGACTCAAAACATTAGCTTGCTCTGTCCATGGATGCAGTCTGACTCGCTTCAGCATTTATTGTTTTCAGTCTCTCTCTCATATGTTGTTGCTCTGAATTCCTTATTTTTCTAATTTTTTTTTCCTTACAACTTGTACTGAAGAATCTATACCTGGATACATAAGATGGTACTGTAAGTGGTGACTTGTAAACTTTTCATTGTACTCATTTGAGTACATTTGACAATAAAGCTAATTCAATTCCATTCAATTCATATGATCTCCAATGTCACTACAGTGGCTGGTGCTACTCATACCTTTTCACACTATCATTTTCATTACTGTATACTATAAAAAAGTTTGACAAAATTTAATAAAAAGTTTATTAAAGTTTAATAAAAATAAAATATTGTGAAAATCTGAAACAAACACAGAGAATGCTGGAGAAACACAGCAGGTCTATGGAGAGAGAAATAGAATTAACGTTTCGAGTTCGGTATGACTCTTCTTCAGGTTACAAATGTGTCTCTCATCCAGACTGCTCTCTTTTTTTTTAATCATTGTTTTCACAGTCCAAGATACTCACAGGAGGTTACAGTTCTGTTTGTAGTGAATAAAAAAAAACCCTGTGCTTTAACTTTGGTAACAAACCTCCTGTGGGGGTTTCCGTTCGGTGAAAGTGAGGACTGCAGGTGCTGAAGATCAGAGTCGAGAGTGTGGTGCTGGAAAAGCACAGCAGGTCAGGCAGCATCTGAGGAGCAGGTGAATCAATGTCTTGAGCAGAAACCCCTCATCAGGAAGGCTAGGAAGGACAGTTTTCCATTCGTAAATGCACATTGACCATGCCCAATCAGACAATTTTTATCCAAGCGTCTATTTATCACATCCCTTATGATGAATTCTAGCATTTTTCAGATGGCTGATATAAGGCCAACAGGTCTGTAGTTTCCCTTGCTCTGTGCTTAAATAGTGAGAAGGCATTTGCAAGCTTCCAATCTGCAGGAATCATTCCAGAATCTCTGAATTTTGGAAGATGATTACCAATATGTGGAAGTGCAAGGTAAAATAGGGCTGAGTTAGAATGGCTTTGTTAAGGAGCAGTCATGTCTGACAAATCTATAAAATTGTTTCAGGAGGTAATGAGTAAGTTAGACAAAAGAGAGCCGGTGGGCGTGATCTATTTGGATTTCCGAAGGCCTTTGGCAAAGTGCCACACAGGAGGCTGCTAAATAAGATCAGAGCTCGTGGACAAGCTACTGGCATGGATAGAGGATTGGATGACTGACTGAATTGGGGATAAAGGGGTCTTTTTCAGAATGGCAGCCGGTCAAATCACATTTGGAATATTATGAGCAGTTTTGGGTCCTATATCTAAGGGAAGGATGTGTTTGCAGTGGAGGAGATCCAGAGGAGATTTACAAAAATGATCTAGGGGGTGAAGAGCTTTTCACATGAGGATTGGTTGAGGATTCTGGGTCTGTACTTAGTGGAGTTTAGAAAGGATGGGGGTATCTGATTGAAGCTTCCTAGATACTGAAAAGCCTGGATAAAGTCGATATGGGGATGTTTCCACTAGTAGGAGAGACACGGACCTGAGGGCACGACCTCAGAGTGAAGGGATGATTCTTTAAAACTGGGATGAGGAGGGATACCTTCAGCCAGAGAGTGGTGAATCTGTGGCATTCATTACCACAGAAGACTGTGGAGGACAGTTCATTAAATGCATTTAATACTGAGATAGATAAGTTCTTGATTAGATTAGATTACTTTACAGTGTGGAAACAGGCCCTTCGGCCCAACAAGTCCACACCGCCCCGCCGAAGCGCAACCCACCCAGACCCATTCCCCTACATTTACCCCTTCACCTGACACTACAGGCAATTTAGCATGGCCAATTCACCTAACCTGCACATTTTTTGGATTGTGGGAGGAAACCCACGCAGACACGGGGAGAATGTGCAAACTCCACACAGAGAATCGCCTGAGGCGGGAATTGAACCTGGGTCTCTGGCGCTGTGAGGTAGCATTGCTAACCAGTGTGCCACTGTGCCGCCCAGTAAGGAGATCAAGGGTAACAGAGAGAAGGTAGGAGAATGGGATTGAGAAACATACCAGCCATGATTGAATAGCGAAGCAGACATGACGGGTTGAATGGCTTAATTCTGCTCATATATCTTATGATTTTGTGGTCCCATATTTGAAATTTTGTGGACTCTCGTTTTGATTCTTCCTGTCAGTTGAAACAGTTTCTCTGTATCTGCTGTACCTTGAGTTTAGGTAATACCTTTCTCCGAAAGGTGCAGCCATCACATCAGCATGAAGGCTGTAAAAATGGACCCGCTCCCAAGAAACAATGAGGAGCTGATACTCTCAGCTGTGCCAGCATGGAGGAACTAAAATATTTCACAAGCCTGTCATTTGTGATAAATTTGAGCTTCTCATTAATGTCTTCCTTTATGATCTATTGCAATTAAATATTTTCAGTCCATGTACATTGTGTCCCTTAGCAGAGCAAAGCTTTATCAGATACATACACCAATACATCACAGTATACATAAAGATGAAGCATTGATCCAATTGAGGTGAATAAGAGGCTTAGTAGAGAGAGTAGAGAGGAACAGTTTTCTCTGCTGGGAGAGTGCAGGACATGGCGGAATCACCTGAAAGTTAGAAAGAGGTCATTAGAAGCCAATGACATGAAATATTCCTTCATTCAGAACTGGGAATCTGGAACTCAGTCCCCACCAAAATGTTGTCCATTTTGGAAGTCAATTTATTGTAAAATTGAGATGGATTTTCTTTGTTAATGCGGTTATTAATGGAACCACAATTACTATCATTAGGCAGATAAATACAGTAAGGATACAGATCAACCTTGGTCTAAGTGAATGCAGGAAGACTTTGAGGGGTTGAGTGGTCTTTTCCTCTTCCTATTTTTGTTCCTATTGCATCCTGAGGTACGTACATAGGGCAGATTGCACAGAGAGCAAGGAGCTGACAAATATACAGATTACTGTACTACTGCCTTTTTCAGCTGGCTGTCTGGTGTAAGGAAACATGTGAGTGCTGATGAGCAGTTTGGGGGAACAAAGCAGAAATCGCTTGAAAAACTCAGTAGGTCTGGCAGCACTTGTGGAGAAAAGTCAGAGTCAACGTTTCAGATCCAGGGAGCCTTCCTCAGAACTGATGGTCGCTAGGCCAATATTGGGTTACAGCAGAAGGTGGGGCCGGGGAGCGGGTAAGGAATAAACAATAAGTGGGAATGGAGCCCAACGAGAGCAAAGAGCAGTTGGACAGAATACGGAGTGGATAACAATCTGATTAGGAAGGTGAATAGCTGTTAACAGGGACTGTAAGTGGCTGACAATGGATTGTGTTTAATAACACTATGTGATAACGAGGTCTGGTGTGTGGGGGTTGGAGTAAGTACATGGGAGAGCCTAAGCCCTAAAGTTGTTGAACTCGATATTGAGTCCAGAAGGCTGCAAGGTCCCCAAGCAGAAAATGAGTTGCTGTTCTTCTGCACTGAGCTTCACTGGAGCACTGCAGCAAGTCTGAGACAGAGATATTGGCCAGGGAACAGGGTGGCGTGTTGAAGTGACAGGCAACTGGAATCATTTTTGCAGACAGAACGTAGGTGTTCTGTGAAGTGATCCATTTCTGTGAAGTAGTTTGGGGGAGTTCCTGATGGAAATTCCCAGGCCTGATCTATGGCCTATTATATTTATATGGTATTGAAATGACATGTCATTCTTTAAATATCACTCTACAGAGGGGCTTTAATAGACCATTTTAACTAAGGGGTCAGATGCAGGATCTGGGAAAGTTTAGAGGGAATTGGAATTAGAAATAGAGATGAGCAGATACTTTTATTTTCCAGGATGTTTTTAATGTCAGGGAATGAATTAACATGGCAAATTTGAAATAGCAGTTCCAAAAAAAGGAAGGGACCAGTGTAGAATGGCTTCATGGGTTGGAATAAGTGAGAACAGTGAGAACAATGTCAGAGACAAGGCTTGCCCTGTGTCAGTAAGAACACTGTCCTCCAACTCTGCACTCGGCCAGCACGAGGTCCTATGTTTACACTCATCATTTACTCAGCAGCTAATTCCCAGCCTGATGCCAGCTTTGAGTTGTTGTTGACACTGGTACTTTGTTTTTCCAGCATTTCACTTGGTTTATGAATCAATTGCGATGTTTTGGTGAAATTCCACAAAACCCATCTCGAGCGAGTGAAAGCTGGAGTTGGCAGGCATTGAACAAGCTAACAACCTCTGGCAGTTTGTCAATGCCAGGTGCTAGACATCACAGCTTATTTCCAAAATGCCTGCATTGACTGAAAACATAAGTGATGTGTTTGCTAAATAAAACATTTATATTTTATAATCTCAGAGCTGTACTTGCTTTAGTTTCCTGTTCCACTCGTGTTCAGTTTGTTCTTTACACTCATGATAACAGGCAACTTATTATTACTTCTTGGCGGTTGAAACCCTTCACTTGCGAATTATTTCCTTCCTTATTTACAAATAGCTCACATCTCTTTAGCATGTGTCACCCTCAATGAGTCGGCGTGGAGGAATGCATTCTCTCGATGAGACATTGTGCATTGATGTCCCACATACCACACCAGAGTATGAGCAAACCAGTATGGCAAGGCCACCATATTGCTGATAAAGAAATTGAGTAAATCTTCTTCAGTGTCAGCTACATGCCTCTGAATCTGAAGGCTGGAAGTTGAAGTCTCAGTTTAGAAACTTGGGCATAGGTTCCGAGTTGACACCCAAGCACAGTCCCACACTGTCAGAAGGAGTGTCTTTCAGGTAGACATCAAATTGAGGCTTCATCAGTCTTCCCCACTGGATTTAACTGATTTCATGACAAACTTGTAAAACAAATTTGAAAGAAATTCTGAAATGCTCTGTAATAATGAGGACTGGAAGCTACCTGACTGAGTGAGATTGCACAGATCTAAAGGGACAATTGTTGATGACAATAGCCAAGAGAGCTGCGTGGTGCTCAGAGAGAGAGTGGAGCTTGAGAAGGCAATGAAGAATATCATTATTCAGAGGGATACTGAAGGATGGCTTGCTTTATCACAGAAATATACCTGTCATAGATATTTTTCTGTAATATTGATGGATGATAGTCCCACATTCTATACAGGACCAAATGAGAGATGACCTGATTGGAACTCTACACACTCGGATCCCTGGTTCATGATATTATATGTCTTTGTGAGATAGCTCCTAAACAGCTACAATTAGGGTCAAGGTTTTATCAGCCCTTTACGCTGCCAGAGTAAGTGGTGGAGGCTGCTACAGTTACAACAATTAAGAGGCATCTGGATGGGTATATGAACAGGAAAGGTTTAGAGGGATATGGGCCAAATGTTGGCAAATGGGACTGGATTAATTTAAGATATCTGGTCAGTATGGACGAGTTGGACTGAAGGGTCTGTTTCTGTGTTGTACATCTGTATGACTCTATAACTCATTAACACTGCTTACATTGTTGAAACATTTTTCTATCCACCCCCCACCTCCCCTCCCCAGCCACAGCCGAGGGATTAGATGGAAAGTCAGTAGGGTGGTTTCACCAATCTTCCTGACTGCGTACAAACTCCAATAATGTCTGACTCAAGGGGCCTTGCATTTAAGGTGAGGGAGGGAAGTTCAAAGGAGAAGTGAGGAGCAGGAATTTTACACAGAGAGTGTTAAGAGTCTGGAATGCACTTCCAGGGGTGGTGGTGGTGGAGGCAGATATGATAAGGGCATTTAAGGGACTGTAGATAAGCACATGAATATGGAAGCAATGGAGGGATATGGACCAAGTTTCGTCTGGCGTCATGCTCAGCACAGCATCGTGTGCTGAACGGCCCATTCCTGCACGGTACAGTTCTATGTTCCAACGTCCAGAGTACCTTTTGAGGTTGTGGATGGTTGATACATTCCAAGCTCCTTTAAGAGGGACTTCAAGTCTTCTGTGATTACTGCTCGTGTTGGTATCTCTTTAGGATCAGGATAATCAGCCTGTTCAGCTGCTGGTTTCCTTCTCAGTGAAATCTAGCCACTTTTGTTTCATTAGATTACACTGTTTGGTGTTCAGGCATTGTCCTACCTCAGTAGTAGCCTCACAGTCACTGTGCTCTCTTCTTGCTGGTCCCTGAACCACAACCCTGCTCCCAACTTCCAACACGGGTTGTGAACCCACCATGTGTCTTTGGCTGAAGGTGCAGGCTGGATCTGCTCTGTAATATTCTTCTTGCAGTTGTCCTTGATCATGGTTCAGCACCATGTATCAGTAAGGGAGGGACTCAGAGCCTATACCCCATCACCAGTTGGTGTGAGGCAGAGGCACTGTAATGAAATACAGCAGTAATTGTAAAGAACTAAATAAAACAAAACTTAAATCTTTCACATGAGGATTTTAATACTGCATACCTTGCTCATCTTTACTGACAGCTTGAGGGTACCTCAAAAAACTTGTAACACGGATGAATCATATGAGGAGGCAAAGGATTGGGAAAACTAGATAGGTGGCCAGTTGTCAGAATTGTTGATTTCCGGCACTCTGTACAGGTTTTGACGAGGGTCGATTGTACCTCTGGACGATCAGGAATGATGGTTGACCAAGATAAACAAAACTTCGCCCTAAATTTAAGTTAGTATTGTCATGACTAGGCTGGAAAGGCAGCGGGCAAGAGGAGCTTCTTTCTGTGAGTGGCACAGATGGTGCAGCTAGGGGCCACACCCTCAAGAAAGGGTGAGATACCAGGCCACCGCACTGATTTACACAACCTGTCACTTGCTCATACCAGGATGTCCCTTCTGGACCTTTTAGAACAATGTCCGGGTTGAGATTTCATGAGACCACTAACCTTTCATCATAGACCAAAAGCTCATTGATAATACAGATGTGACAACATTGTTCAAAATAACACTACAGGACATAACTAGGGAGGCACTCAATAGAACATAAGGGGGACTGCTCCCATAAGCATATACGTACCTGTGCATATCCTTCAGCCTCTCAAATTTCTTGCAATTTCTTTGCTAGGGAGGGCAAATACTGAATAGTTATAGTTGCAAAGGCCTCAACTTAGGGTCAGACAGTCATACAGCAAGGAAACAGACCCTTTGATCCAACTACTCCATGCTGACCATAATCCCAAAATAGACTGTCTCATCTGCCTGTGCTTGGCCCATATCCCTCCAAACACTTCTTGTTCATTGAGTCATAAAGTCTCATTCCATGTACTTACCTAAATGTCTTTTAAAGATTGCAACTGTACCCACAACTGCTACTTCCTCTGGAAGTTCATTCCACACACAAATGACTCTTTGTGTAAAGAAACTGCCTCATGTCTTGTTTAAATCTCTCTCCTCTCACCTTAAAAATATACTTGTTGGAGAGTTTTTCATCTTTCTTCCCTGGGCCACAGATGGGCATCACTGACAGATGCCCGCAGTAGTCAGGTGCCTCTCTTCCTTGTACTCCATTGCCATGACACACCACCTCAGCACCAATTGAAATCTCAGAATTCTGGGTGAGGGTGACATCATTGTGATCTCCATTGGGTCCAGCCAAGTTATCATTGGCTTCAATCTTGACTGATAGAGATTAAGATGCAGCCAGAGAATGTTTCGCATGCCCAAGTTGCTGTGAGCCTTTCTTTCGACAGATTAGGTTGGATTTTCAGAGGAATGGCAATCTCATATGGATTACTACTCTGGCCCTTTTACAAATGAAGGAAACTCTGCATTTTTGAGTAGACGTTTTGATTAGGGCTCCTTCAGAACTGCAGTCATACTTCTGTTCTGAACTAATGTAGAAGTGACAGGAGGGAATGGTTTTGAATTCTGGGAAGTTGATAGGTCAGCATCTGGGGAGTGTAAGAGATCTGTGGGAACTCCAACTGGGGGTGTGTAAAGTAAGCATGGAATAGTTACTCAGAAATTAGATTGTATATTTAATAGTCTGACTAACTACTTTATTTAATTGTCTCGGAATGCTCTGAGTTTTCCAATTTAAGTGGAGAATTTCAGATGGTCCTAAACATGGGGGAGTTAACAAGCAGAATCTTCCATTTCTTAGGAATCTCTTATGGAGTCTGCTACAGTGAGAATTCTATTGGGTCCCTATCTATAACCCCTATCTATACTGGAATAGTGACTATTGGGCCATCGGCAAATCCAGGCCAGTGTTATTCTGTCAGTGAGAGCTCACCAAACATACTAGGCTTGTCAGCCCATCTGATCACACTGAACCTGAGAATCAGACTGTTCCCAGACCTGTGTATAATGCATCCACCGCTGTGATAGTTGGAAATTCAAGATCATAACATGTGAGGATTTCTGACTGTATGAGCACCTTTTAGATTCAAATGATTGATATTGATTTTCTGATCAAATGTCAAAAGTGGTCTTAGAATTTCATTTACTTGGATGAAGTGGTGAGATATATTCTCACTTGGTTCCCCATTCCTATAAACTGTTGGGATTCTGTAATACTTCGGTTGTGGGTAAAGTATTGGAAACCATCTAGAAAGGAATAGGTTGATTAGGGATAGTCAACACGGTTTTGTGAAGGGTAGGCCATGCCTCACAAACCTTATTGAGTTCTTTGAGAAGGTGACCAAACAGATGGATGAGGGTAAAGTGGTTGATGTGGTGTATATGGATTTCAGTAAGGCGTTTGATAAGGTTCCCTACAGCAGGCTATTGCACAAAATACAAAGGCATGGGATTGAGGGTGATTTAATGGTTTGGATCAGACATTGACTAGCTGAAAGACTACAGAGGGTGATGGTTGATGAGAAATGTTAATCCTGGAGTTCAGTTACTAGTGCAGTACCACAAGGATCTGTTGTGGGTCCACTGCTGTTTGTTGATAGGATTGTTAAGAAGGCATATGGTGTGTTAGCTTTTATTAGTAGAGGGATTGAGTTTTGGAGCCATGAGGTCATGCTGCAGCTGTACAAAACTCTGGTGTGGCCACACTTGGAATATTGTGTACAGTTCTGGTCACCCCATTATAGGAATGATATGGAAGCTTTGGAAAGGGTTCAGAGGAGGTTTACTAAGATGTTGCCTTGGATGGAGGGAAGGTCTTATGAGGAAGGGCTGAGGGACTTGAAGCTGTTTTCGTTAGACAGAAGAAGGTTGAGAGGTGACTTAATTGAGACATATAAGATAATCCGAAGGTTAGATAGGGTGGGCAGTGAGAGCCTTTTTTTCTTGGAAAGTGATGGCTAACACAAGGGGACATAGCTTTAAATTGAGGGGTAATAGATATTGGACAGATGTCAGGGGTAGTCTGTTTACTCAGAGAGTAGTACAGGCATAGAACGCACTCCCTGCAACAGTCGTAGACTTGTCAACTTTAAAGGCATTTAACATAGCACATTACAGCACAGTGCAGGCCCTTTGGCCCTTGATGTTGAGCCAACCTGTGAAACCAATCTGAAGAGCATCTAACCTACACTATTCCATTCTCATCTATATGCCTATCCAATGACCATTTGAATGCCTTAAAGTTGGCGAGTCTGCTTCCATGCCCGTACTACTCTCTGAGTAAGGAGACTACTTCTGACATCTGTCCTATATCCTTCATCCCTCAATTTAAAGCTATGTCCCCTCATGCTAGCCATCACCATTTGAGGAAAAAGACTCTCACTGCCCACCCTATCTAACCCTCTGATTATCTTATATGTCTCTATTAAGCCACCTCTCAACCTTCTTCTCTCTAACGAAAACAGCCTCAAGTCCCTCAGCCTTTCCTCGTAAGACCTTCCCTCCATACTAGGCAACATCCTAGTCAATCTCCTCTTAACCCTTTTCAAAACTCCACATCCTTCCTATGGTCATTGGATAAACATATGGAGAAAAAGGAATAATGTAAGTTAAATGTGCTTCAGGTTTTTTTCACAGGTCGGTGCAACATTGAATTGTATAACTGACTGAAAATTGACACTTGTCATTAAGTGTCAATTCACTATCCTGTAACATTTCCAAGATTTTCCTTGTGCTATTGTCACGTGGTACTTTACTGTATCTATGGATGAGACGGTCATCCATTTAGTATATGTGTAGTATGTCGGACATTGTCCTTTGGGTGTGGATATAATTGCAAAAGATGAATAGCTAAAACAATAATGATCAGAGGGTATTATGAAAGTGGAAAACACAAAAATAGATGGAAAGGCATGTTGCAAAAGGGATACAACAGTTTATAGAGAGTTATTTATTGGTAAAGTAACTGGGCAAAAAGTTGGCAAATGGAATGTAACATGGAAAAATGTGAAGCTGTGGAGTTTGGAAGGGGAGGACAAAATGAAATTATTATTTAAATAGACAAAAACTGCAGCGAGTCACAAAACAACAGGATGTGTACATGAAACCTAGAAAGCTAGCACATAGGTGCAGCAGGCAATCACAAAGGCTAATGCAATGTTGGCCGTTACTTCAAGGGAGTTGGTCTCTAAGGATAGGGAAGTCTTACTGCAACTGTAGAAGGTGTTGGTGAGACCACATCTGGAGTACTGTGAGCTGGTTTGGTTCCCTTTTTTGAGGGAGCATGTCATTTCATGGGAAACAATTCAGAGAAGCTTCACTCGGATGGTCACTGGTACGGAGAGATTGTCTTATGCGTAAAGGTTGGGACAGGTTGGGATATAAACAGGTTGGGACTTTACTCACTGGAGTTTAGAAGAATGAAAGATGATAACATTGAAACATAATAGGATTCCTAGGGGGCTTGACAGGATAAATGCTGAAGGGATGTTCCCCTCATGGGACAGTTTGGACCAGAAGGCATACTCTCAGAATGAAGTAACACTAATTTAAGACTGAGGTGAAGAGGAATTTCTTCTGTAAGAGGGTTGCGAGTCTTTGGGACTTATCACAGAAAGCAGTGGGGGTGGAGTTGTGTGTATTTAAGGCTGAGACAGAATCTTGAATAGTAGAGGAATCAAGAGTTACACGAAAAGACAGCTAAGTGGACATGAGGAATGTTGGGATCAGCCATGATCCTGTTGATTGGCAGAGCAGGTTTGAGAGGGCAAACAGCCTACTCCTGTTTTTATTTCTTATGGTCTAATGGACAGTTGCTGGGATCTGGTATTGGTGAAGCTTGGCTGCCTGGTTAGCTGGACTCTCATCAACAGCTATCATGTGATGGAGCTGTCACTGAACTGCTTTGTTCAAATACAAGAAGTTGGCACAAAATGGCATGCTGTTTGGGATCTGACACCAGAGCAGAGCAGGAACTGGTAAGTTGTATGGCAGACAAAATAACTCCCCGTTACAGCATGTTCTCAATCTCAGTTTATACTCTCTTTTGAAGTGGGTATTTGACTCTCCACAGCAGGTACAAGCAGATGGTTTGGAATCTACTGTCAGTGTGATGTGGTATTTCATGTTCAGTTTGCCCAAGATTCTACCGAGATTTGGACATTGTTGCTTAATTTCATTTTAAATTCATTTTGTTAATCCCTGTTTGTGACTTCTTCCACCTTAAAGATGAGCTGACGAGGCCTGCAGCAGTGAATGACTGGTATGGACAACATACAATGTCTCTAAGATGTCTTTTTCTTTATGTATCAACAATGCCTGAAGTTAATCTTTGACTTTGAAGCTAATTCCTTTTAGACCTTGAGGTTTGAGGGATGAAGATTGCAATACAACCTTTGGCAGCCATCTGACACAACATGAAATCCAGCTGTTTTGTGTATTTTAATATCTGTTGACTTCAATGTTAGCTGCCAATATTGATTTTCATTTTCTGTGATTTCATGAAGAGAAGTGACTTAGATTAGGTTACTTACAGTGTGGAAACAGGCTCTTCGGCCCAACAAGTCCACACCGACCCACCCAGACCCATTCCCCTACATTTACTCCTTCACCTAACACTACGGGCAATTTAGCGTGGCCAATTCACCTAACCTGCACATTTTTGTATTGTGGGAGGAAACCCGAGCACCCGGAGGAACCTCACACAGACACAGGGAGAATGTGCAAACTCCACACAGTCAGTCGCCTGAGGCAGGAATTGAACCTGGGTCTCTGACGCTGTGAGGCAGCAGTGCTAACCACTGCGCCACCGTGCCACCCACGGTGCTGCTTTTTGATATGATTGACTTGTATTTTTTCAGTGATGCCTTGTTGTAAAGTGATCACTGATCCTGCCTTCTGCTTGCAGAATGTCATTTGGTGCCTTTTCCATGCACTTCCTCTGTTGCTGCTGTAGGATGTATTTGCTCCTTCACCTTCTAAGTCAATTATTTAACTCCGGCAGCACCCTCTGGGGTCCTCTACATTCTGGAAAGTTCTCACTTGAGGCAGAGCAAAATTAGTTGTTCATTTGATTGGTGAATTTTCATTTATTCCTCGGCTGTGCTGGACTGTCCTGCTAGGCTTTTACAAGCCTTTCAGTTTGATTGCTGGGTTAAGTCCCTCATCCACTGCTTTCTGCTAGCTTTGTTGTCAGTTTTTGCTTGCTGCTCACCACCGTTTCTCTGCGCTGGTCACCATTCACCACCACGTCGTGAGATGCATTCCTGGAAAACCGGCTGGAGCCTGTATAAAGTTAAAAATCACACAACAACAGGTTGTTGAAGGAGCAGTGCTCCGAAAGCTAGTATTTCCAAATAAACCTGTTGGGCTATCACCTGGTGTTGTGTGATTTTTAACTTTGCCCACCCCAGTCCAACGCCAGCATCTCCACATCATGGGTACCTTATATATACAGCAGAGAGTAAGAGAGGTAATTTCTGGAACCCCAACACACTTGGATCCAAGTTTCATATGATCTATGTCATCATGACATAGTTCTTTGCACATGTGCTCATTAGTTTGATGATGTTTCACTTTAACAAGGTTGCTTTGTCCTTGGGTTTTTTTTTTGGAGAGAAATCATAAAGGCAGAGGTGCCAAAGTGTCCCGGGAAGAGTCAAGTTTAACAAAACGGCACGGCCAGTTCTCCCAGTTCAGGTTTCTTTAGTTTGTTTTAATGGTAGCTGTAGCAGAAGCTACTACAGTGGCAAGAGATTCCATGCTTCAGCAGATGATTCTTGACTGCCTTCTCTCTCTGAAATCTCTCCTGCCTGTAAGAACCTGTGCTGGAATTTACCTTTTACTAAGGGGAAAGTTTTATGTGAATTGAAATGGTTCCTTAGTTAAGTTGCAGTATCAAGTTGGGTGAGTTTTCAAATAATTAAGTTATTCTAAATTCTGTTTTCTTTTGTTAATGTTTGAACTATAGTGTTGAAATAAATTCTGTTTTGCTTAAAGCCGAGTGATTTGACCAACTGCATCACTCCTGGAATATCCACTTCACATCTGTCTTTAAGATAAGAAAGAGTTAGGGCCTAGACTACCTTCTTAAAATATTTTGAGGGAGTGTGGCCTGGTCCATAACAATGAGCTATTACTAGAGGAAAGGCACAGTTAAGCCCTTACTCCAAACCCATACATCTTTTAAAGGAAAATATTTGATGCAGGAGGTTTCGGGTCAAGGCAGGGAAGTGGACATGAGGAATATCAGATCAGCTGCAATCCTTTTGAATGCAAAGGAAGGCATGGCACTGAGAAGAGAGAAAGGAAAGCTGTGGGATTGTTTTCAGTTATTTCAAGAAAGAGCTGGCAAAGATACTATGGGCTGAATGGCCTTCAAACAACTGTTGATTCGAACCTTCGTGCATTGCCTTGTGCGGGTATGCAAATAAAATTATTGCCTTATATTGCAATTTGATGAATAGCTTTGCTTCTACTATCTCTAGTGGCATAAAACAGCATGCAACGTTTGTTCTTACCTTACAAATGCTGGTGAATAGCACCCTCTTGTGCATTAAATGAGAAATTAAGACGCCATATATTTAAATTAGACCTGTTTTTGGATTATTAAATCTGTCAGTTCCAGTTAACCAGCCTATTTAAATTCTGAATTCTTGAATTTTGGGATCCCTTCTTTCTCCTTCACATTTAATGACTTAATTTATCTGTTTTAACATGTCACTTCTGAGAAACCTCTTCTCTTTCAAGGCACTGACAGACTGGGTCTGCTGTGCCTGTCCTACATTTTCCATTCTTATTTTATATTTCCAGAATTCTAGGCATTTGCTTATTTATTTTTCTGACATATGCTTTTCCTCTCAATGATGGCTACTAAAAACGTAAGTTTGTTTTTTAGTTTGAAACGTTTCCTCTGTTGTTCTCTCTACAGATGCTGAGTTTCTCCTGCATTTTCTGTGTTTGTTTTATATTTCAGGCTCTACAGTAATTTGCTTTCAACGTGCATATTTGTGGAATATTACAATTTGGGCCAACTCTTACTTCTGTATATTTCTGCTCGGAATGAATTGTGGTTTCTATAAATATGTTTGCATTTGTTTTTACTGAGATGGATTGTGTCATGCTTACTATGTCTTGGGATAGCACATCACAAGATTTACAAATGCTAGATTTAACAACAGTATGGATACTGTGTATAATACACATTACACACTCTTGACCACTTCAGTAAATAGAAATATCTGCCAAATATCAGGCTAACACTAATGATTAGGTTTAATGACGTACGTTACAATTACATCAAAGCAAAAGCGTGTAACCAGTTACAAATAGTGCATGATTATTTAAATTGTCAAAGATTGAATCAAACTACAAGTGGTTAAAAGCCTTTTGTTGGAACATTTTGCATAGATAATATTCTATTATTCCACATATAGTCCGGCTACTGTTTAGAGAAACCTTAAATAAAAATTGATTTAAAATTTACAAAACGGAACTGTTGGCGAATAGAATTAAAAGGTCCTGAATGTTAGATATTTTGAACATAATTATTAATCGATACACATTTACAACTCATTTCGTTCTTGTTATCCACTAATGATAAGCGAATGCATGATCGCCTTTGGAAAATCTACAGCCTATCTAATCTGTTGTACTGTGGCTCAATATATCTTCAAGAGACATCTTTTTGATTTGATTTAATTTATTATTGTCACATGTACCTAGGTAGAGTGAGATGTTCTGTTTTGCGTGCAGAGCATACCACACAAAGTGCATTGGGGTAATAGAATAGAGCGAAGAATACTACGTTAAGACTGCAGAGAAGGTGCACAAAAAAATAGTTTTAAATTTGGGAGCTCCATTCATAAGTCTAGTAACAGCAGGGAGGAAGCTGTTCTTGAATCTGTTGGTACTTGTATTTAAGCTTTTGTAACTTCTACCCGAGAGGAGAGTTTGGAAGAGAGTGTAACTGGGGTGGAAGGGGTCTTTGATTATGTTGGCTGCCTTTCCGAGGAAGTGAGAAGAATAGATGGAGTCAATGGACGGAAAGTTTGGCTTGTGTGATAGATTGGGCTGCGTTCACAACTCTCGGTAGTTTCTTCCGGTCCTGGGCAAAACAGGTGCTGTACCAAAGCTGTGATGTACCTAGATAGAATGCTTTCTTTGGATCACACATGGAAGGTAGCACCATTGTATAAATACAACTTTGACCTATATCCCGCAGAACTAGATTTTGTGGTAGATAATGAAATCATGGTTTATTTTCACACCGGGTAGTCAAAGCACATACCATAATTCTGAAGGCCTATAACGTAGGGTAGACAAAACAAAGAGAAGAACCTACAGGGGTCTGAGTGATGTGGACCAGGGTGAGGGGTGAGGCAGAATTGACAGTCACATGTGGTAAGGCGCTTAGAGTCTGGAATAACTCGTTCCGTCTTTTATGCTTTTCACAAGCAGCAGAGCAAGATTGTCACTCGACAGCGATGAGTTGTCAGTAGTTGGTGATTGTTGCTTGTTAGATAACTTGTCAATGCCAAACTTGCTTTATTAATATTCAGGCTAATATCTTATCAAACATGGTCAACATCGGGTAAACTTGTTAAGGGTATTCGCAACATGTAGCTGATGGTTTCAATTCACTGCTTGTTTTGAATGACCTTAATATTACCGACAACCAAACCACAGCCCAGGCCATGATCCGTGGGCACCAGCTGCTTCCAAACCTCCTCCACAAAAGTTGGCATGTGGCATCTGGCAACCACTCGTAACCATCCTGGCACGTTTCTGATATACGGGCAGAGCGCTTGAAAGCACAACAGAAAGACAGTGCTGTGACCAGTGGTTAGAAGAGGTGTGCCATGAGTAAGCCTGACAGCCTTTATTCCTGATGAAGGGCTTTTGCCCGAAACGTCAATTTCGAAGCTACTTGGATGCTGCCTGAACTGCTGTGGTCTTCCAGCACCACTAATCCAGAAGCAGGGATATTGGGAGAGTGGCAGTGGAATGCAGAGTGGGAGCTACTCATTTGGTGGGACTTAGATTCTAATGGCAGGCGCTATTCAAGTGGCATGGCCATTACTGCTGATGCACATGGTGGAAAAGTGCTCTGAGGGACTAAGGAGGAACTGCAGAGGGCATGCAGGGAACGAGGGATGGGGGTGGTGAGTTGGTGGAGACAGCACGTAAGGTAGGGCACTGCATGCAACCATGAGGGTGGCAGTGTGTGAGCATTCACGGGAGGGCAGGGCCTTGACAGAGATAGAACATGTGTGAGGTCACAGACAGAAGAGCGTGGCACTTACCCTGTGGCAACAGAGAAGGTTATTGACTTTTTGGAGGCACAGTTGGCTATTTCTCTGCACCCTGGAGATGGCACTGATCCAGATGATGACCTGGGACCCAACTGGCAAGGTCTGGTGACACAGCCTCTTCAACCAGTCTTTTTAAAAGAAGGTACCCCTCCTGTGGGCTAGCCTGTCCACCGGGACCTTTTGGTCTGCTAGCTGGGGAGTTGTGGTGGCAACCTATTCTTCTCTATTGTGTTCCAATTCTGTCCTTGACCAAGTGGGGCAGCTTCAGAACTCTAGTGCTCATTAAGGGGTACCGTGTCCTTTTAAACAGGGATGCAAGGAACATTGGTCTTTCAGGAGATATCCATTCAATGGTCAAATGTTTTGGGATTGGCACGTGGTGAAATGGGGCAGAAATCAGACACAAGACATGTTATGGGCGGGGTGGTAGATTATCACTGGTAAGGTGGGGCAAGAAAACTTGCTAGACTGCGCAGCAAGAAACTCAATGAAACTTTGACTTAGCCGAAAAGACTCAACCCAGTGTTTGTGTTTCACGAACATTGCGAAGGAAAGACATGAACGATTCTTGCCGAATGCAGTTAAGACCAGGTCCAATGAAATATTTTGCGACTCTTTTAAATATTTCCTCAATGCATGATGATGTTTAGGGAAGAGAAGCTGTGATTTTTTTTCCAGACAATGTCAGTGAGATCTAATGGTTCAGTGGCTTATCCAGGCATTTTCTGTTTTAGTCTTGTTAGTGGTTAGAGTCAGAGAGTCATAGAGATGTACAGCACAGAAACAGACCCTTCAGTCCAAATCGTCCATGCTGACCAGATATCCCAACCTAATCTAGTACCATTTGCCAGCACCCGGCCCATTCCCTCTTAACCATTCCTATTCATATACCCATCCAGATGCCTTTTAAAAATTGCAATTGTACCAGCCTCCACCACTTCCTCTGGCAGCTCATTCCATGCACGTACCACCCTCTGTGTGAAAAGGTTGCCCCTTTGGTCCCTTTTATATCTTTCTCCTCTCATCCTAAACCTATGTCTTCTAGTTCTGGATGAACCCACCCCCCTGCACCCCCCCTCCCCCCCCAACATGGGGAAAAGACATTGTCTATTTATCATATCCATGCCCCTCATGAATTTATAAATCTTTATGAGGTCACCCCTCAACCTCCGACGCTCCAGGGAAAACAGCACTAGCCTGTTCAGCCTCTCCCTATAGCTCAAATCCTCTAACCCTGGCAACATCCTTGTAAATCTTTTCTGAACCCTTTCAAGTTTCACAACATCCTTCCGATAGGAAGGAGACCAGAATTGCATGCAATATTCAAAAAGTGGTCTAACCAATGTCCTGTACATGACCGCAACATGACCTCCCAACTCCTGTACTCAATACTCTGACCAATAAAGGAAAGCATACCAAATGCCTTCTTCACTATCCTATCTACCTGTGACTCAACTTTCAAGGAGCTGTGAACCTGCACTCCAAGGTCTTTTTGTTCAGCAACACTCCCTAGGACCTTACCATTAAGTGCATAAGTCCTGCTAAGATTTGCTTTCCCAAAATGCAGCACTCGCAATTGTGTAAATTAAACTCCATCTGCCACTCCTCAGCCCATTGGCCCATCTGATCAAGATCCCTGTGGTAATCAGAGGTAACCTTCTTCGCTGTCAACTACATCTCTAATTTTGATGTCGTCTTCAAACTTACTACCTCCTATGTTCATATCCAAATCATTTATATAAATGATGAAAAGTAGTGGACCCAGCACCGATCCTTGTGGCACTCCACTGGTCACAGGCCTCCAGTCTGAAAAACAACCCTCCACCACCATCCTCTGTCTTCTACCTTTGAGCAGGGTAGTAATAAGGAGCTGCAAATGGCTGAGTGACAGGGAGCAGGCATTGGATGAGTACAAGGTTGCTGTGATGTCCCTATTTTGCAACAGCTTTGAATATTTGAGTCGTAGACATGTCGAGATCTACAGTACAGAAAAAAGTCCTTCAGCCCATTGAGTCTGTGCCAGTCAAATGCAACCACCTAACTATTCTAGTCATATATTCCAACACTTTGCCATGTATCCCTTAGCATTGCAAATGTACATCTAAATACTTCTTTAATGTTATGAGGGTTTCTGTCTCTACCATCCTTACAAGCACATTCCCAGCACCCTCAGGGTCAAAATGTTTTCATCACATCCCCTCTAAACCTCCTGCCCCTGATCCACCTGCCCTGGTCACTGATCCCTCCCACAAGGGGAAATATTCTTCGCCACTACCCTATCCATGCCCCTCATAATTTTATACAACTCGATCATGCTTCCCACTTGTTGAGGTAATTAATGATCGCCAATAATTCTGGAAATGTTACACGGGTCAGCAGATTCTGAAGAGGAGGCCAAGTAAGTCTGGGTGATGTTCAAAGAAGTTTCATTGAAAGTAAATACAGCAAAAATCAGTTATTAAAAACTCTCTTACTTCCAAAAACTCTCAGCATATCATGGTGCCCTCTAGCCTTGGCAAAATCACAGTTTAGTAAAGAGTTGGTGAAAACAAAATCCTCAATGTTGGTGCCCTACAAGGCTGTGTACTCAACCCCTTACTATATTCCTTATATAACAAATGTGTGGCCAAAATCAGCTCTAACTCCATTCACGAATTTGCTGATGACACCAATATAATGGATCAGATATCAAACAATGATGAGACACCGTACAGGAAGGAAATAGAAAGCTTTGTAGCATGATATAGAGACAACAATCTTGCCCTCAAGGTCAGAAAAATGAAGGAGCTGGTCATCGATTTCAGGAAGCAGTGTTAAGGACACTCTCCTGTCTATATCAATGGTGCTGAGATGGAGATGGTTGAAAGCTTCAAATTCTTAGGAGTAAATGTTACCAGCAATCGTTCAGGTCCATCCACATTGTTGCTCCAGTTAGAAAGCATATCAACGCCTCTACTTCCTCAGAAATTCCGCATGTCCACAGGACTCTTACGAATCTTTTATAGATGCACCATAGTAAGCATCCTATCAAGGTGCATAACAGCTTGGTATGCCAACTGCTCTGCCCAAGACTGCAAGAAACTACAGAGCGTTGTGAATACCCCCCAGTCCATCACAAAAACCAAATTTCCTTCCATTGGCTCCGTCTCCTCTTCCCACTGTCTCGGGAAAGCAACTAATGTAATCAAAGATCCCTTCCACCCTGGTTATACACTCTTCTACCCTCTTCCATCAGGCAGATTATATAAAAAACTTGAAAACATGTGCCAGCAGATTCAAGAACAACTTCTTCCCTGCTGTTATCAGACTTATGAATAGAGATAAACATAGAACATAGAAAAGTACAGCACAGAACAGCCCTTTTGCCCAAGATGTTGTGCCGAGGATTAATCCTAATCTGAAATAAAATAACCTAACCTACGCACCCCTCAATTCACTGCTATCCATTTGCATGTCCAGCAGTTGCTTAAATGTCCCTAATGACTCTGCTTCCACCACCATCGCTGGCAACGCATTTCATGTATTCACAACTCTCTGTGGAAAGATGCTATCTTTGACGTCTCCTCTATACCTTCCTCCTAACACCATAAGACTATGACCCCTTGTGGTGGTCAGTCCAGGTCTGTGGAAAAGTCTCTGGCTATTGACTCTATCCATGTCTCGCTGCGATCAGGTCACCTCTCTTCCTCCTTCTCTCCAGAGAGAAAAGTCCAAGCTTAGTCAACCTCTCTTCGTAAGACAAGTCCTCCAGTCCAGGCAGCATCCTGGTAAGCCTTCTTTGTACCCTCTCCAAAGCCTCCACATCTTTTCTATAGTAAGGTGACCAGAACTGGACACAATATTCCAAGTGTGGCCTCACCAGGGAATTGTAGAGCTGCAGCAAAACCCCATGGCTCTTAAACTCGATCCCCCTGTTAATGAAAGCCAAAACACCATATGCTTTCTTAACAACATATTAGACCTATCACATATTAGAGTTGATCTTTCTCTACACCTTCTCTGTAGTTGTAACACTCTGCTCTGTTATTCTGATGTACTTATGAAAGGTATGACTTGTGTGGTTAGCACGCAAAACAATCGTTTTCACTGTATCTCGGTACATGTGACAATAATAAATCAAATCAAAAATTGAAAGTTCCAAGATAAGGATGCCTTGGTGAGCAGAATTGACCATTGACAATCAGGAGGCCATGCTGGAAACATTAAGAGAAAACAATGGCTGCAGTGAGTATATCAATGTGGAAAAGTATATGAGGGAATAATGAAGATCCAGTGTTTACAGTGCTTGGAACTCTGTGTGTATAAAAGCAAGTATGTGGTACTGGTTGTTTATAGGACTAATATTTAGAACAGAAACCCAATATATTTACCATAAACAATACAGATTAAGAAATCTAAGCTGACCTTTATTTAATGTGTTTCAGTATTATTTGTGCTCGTTGACTTAATCCTAAATTCCCACACACTGCTTCTTCACCCACACATTATAGGAATTTTAACTGAATGAACCAGTTCTGAGTGTTTTCAAGCTCCTTTGGCAGTTTGCACGTACTCCCTGATGCAAGTTACCTGACAGAAATGGAGATTAGCTCAGGTTGCCCTTACATCCCTCTGAGGAATATCTTGTTTTCCCACACAGTGACACAGTGATAGCATGGCTGAGTTTGGGAATTCTGTGTACCATCTCCCGATATAACGTCATGCATCTGACCGATGCTTCACACTTCATCGCATCTTCCAATACAGATGCTTTCATCAGTAAAGATTCCTGTCTGCTGCTGAGATCTAATTCATAACTGCATTTCAGTCTATAATACAATGGTACAGATCTACAGTAAGCAGGGAGAAGTAACATTTCCCTTCATGGAACAATACAGTCTACCCCATCTTGAACTCTGCACATGCTCTTTACCTGCTGAGAATGAGTCAGTTGTGGCTCAGCAGGTAATGTGCTGGATTCAAGAAAGCTGAATATTTATAGTTCCACTTCAGAGACTGGAACACAGAATCTAGGGTGACATTTCAGTCCAGTACTGAGAGAGTGCGACAATGTGGAAGTGTTATCTTCCACCAATACCACAAAACTAACTCCTCACCAAGCTGGTCGGAAAGTTGTAGAAGGGTCTTTGCCGCTGTTTTGAAATTAAGATTTCTCCAGTCTTATGGCCACTGTTTCTCCCCCAACTAATAACAAAAAGACTTCTGAATTTCTCACTCTTCTCAAACAACAAGATGATTGAATGATTATCATGTTACTGTTTTATTATGGTGAATGCATTGATTGCCCAGATTTCCTTTGCAACAGCAATTTCACCTCTTCTTTTGAATTATGGTCACAAAGAAACACATCAAATATCAAGTCGCTCAGGAAGGAAGCACACCACCATCTTCTCAAGGGCCATCAGGGACAGACAATAAATGCTGGCCCAGCCAGTGATGCCCAAGTGCTGAAATGAGATGAGATGCATCCAAGCCTTTCGAAGTGAGAGAGGGTGGAAATTTTAGGGGTGCTGGCCATAATCTTTTAGATTCCTGTTGACTTGGGCAGGGGTTGTCAGAAGACTTGGAAAGTTGCAAAGAATGCTCAAAGATTTGTAAGAAAAAGCCCAGCAATTACAGACCAGTCAATTTAACTACAGTGGTGGGGAAACTTTGAGAGACAATTATTCAGGATAGAATTAGGAGTCACGTGGAAGAAGGGGAGTTGATTAGGAAGAGTCAGGATGGATTTCAAAAAAGGAAATCATGTTTAACTTTCTGGAGTTTGACAAGGTAACGGAAAGGCTTGATGAGGGTAATGCTGTTGATGTGTTGTCCATGGATTTACAGAGGTTTTTTGAAATGGTGCTGTAATACAGACTTGTGAAGAAAATTATAGGCCATGGAATGAAAAGGTCGGTAGCAGCATGGATACAGAATTGGCTAAGTGATAGAAATCAAACTGGAATGGTCAATATTTCTTGGGCTGGAGGAAGGTTTGTAAGGGAGTTCTTTGAGGATTGAGACTGGGATCCGTGTTTTTCCCGACATATATTAATCATCTAGATCTTGGTGTTTGGGGAAAATTCCAAAATTTACAGTTGTAATGAACCTTGGAGGAATTGTAAAGAAAAAAAAAATTCATGGATAGATGCCAGATGAATTCCAACACAGGGAATTGGGAGGTGATGCGTCTTGATTGAAAGAACATTGTAAGGCAATGTAAATTAGGGGGCACAAATCTAAAAGGGGTGTTGATCAAAGGGTACAGGAGTATATTTTCACAGATCATTGAAGGTGGGAGGACAAGTGCAAAGAGAGCAATAAACAGAGCAAACAGTTTCCTCAGCTTTATTAATAAGACCATCAAGGACATGAGTAAGGGGTTGATGTTGAACTTGCATAAGACAACTTTTAGACCTCAGCTGGAATATCGTGTACAATTCTAGGCAAGACAGAATAGGAAGAATGTGATTGCATTGGAGAGAGTGCAGAAGTTGTTTCCAACATTTTTTCCAGGAATGGTAAACATCAGTCATGATGATAGACTGAAGAGGTTGTGATTGCTCTCCTTGGACAGAAGAAGGCTAAGAGGAGATATGATGGACGCTTTCAAAATCATGAATGGGCTGGAGTGAGTAGAAAGAGAGATACTGATCCCACTTGGAAAAGGAACAAGAAAGAGGGGTTTTTATCCACAAATGCTGCTAGACCTGTGAGTTTCTCCAGCACATTCTGTTGTTTCAAATTTCCAGCATCTGCAGTTCCTTTGCTGTATGTAAGAAGGAGAGGGCTTAGACTTAAAATGATTTGCAAAAGAAACGAAGGTGTTATGAGAAAAAGTTGTTTCACTCAGAAAGTGGTTATGATTTGGAATGCACTGACCGAAAGTATAGGGAGGCAGGTTCAAGTGAGGCATTCAAAAGAGCGTTGGATGATTATTTGGATAGAAATAACATGCAAAATTATGAGGGAAAAGCAGAATGGTGTTTTGTGCAGAGATACGGACTCAGTTTAACAGATTTGATACTGATACATACTGCACAATTTCTAATGCACTCTTCTCTGTAATGATCAATTGCTGACCACCAGCAGCTTCATGGGATCATTACTTCACCTGATAGAAACATAAAGTCACACAGCATGGAAATAGTCCCTTCGGTCCAACTGATTCATGCTGACCATAATCCCGAACTAAACTAGTCCCACCTGCCTGCACTTGGCCCATATCCCTCCAAACCTCTCCTTTTCATATACTTACCCAGTATGTATTCAGTAACAAATCTGATAAACTGAGTCAGTATCTCTGCATCTAACACCATTCTGCTTTCCCCCAATAATTGTGCATGCTATTTCTATCTAAATAATCATCCAATGCTCCAAGGCAACATAAACTTACCCACATGCACCATTTTCTCTGGAAGTTTATTCCACATACAAACCACTCTCTGCGTAAAAACATTGCCTCTTACATCCTGTTTAAATATTTCTTCTCTTTCCTTAATCATATGCCTCCTAGTCTTGAAATCTCCAACTCCCGTGTGTCATTCATGTGCAAGATGTAATCGATGTTACTGTATCACTTTGGAGCTAACTGTTTGGGTATTGTGTTGGATACAGATGTAATTTAAACAATGTCAGATCATTACATATACTGCAGTATTGGATCAATCTTTTCCCTAGGTTTTAGGTCCAGCTTACTTTCTATAGTATGCTGTCTAACTCTGATTCTGCTTTCAACTCTTCATGCATAACAAAATTGAGAATGTTTTGAAATCACTGTGATTATGTGCTCTATAATGTCACAAGTCACTTTACTGTAGCTATTTCAAATCACAACCTTTATCACCATGTTTTCCACAGCGGGGGCAGTGCTGATAATCATTCTGCTGTTACCATTGTACTCTGTCTAGACTTATCTGTTGGTTCTAATCCCTTTACCACTCATTTTGCCTTAAACTATCATCCCTCTAATCATTTAATCACTTCTGCTTGAGTTTCCATCTCAGCCCACCCCAACTGTTCTACCCTACGACCTCCTCCCTTAAGCTTCATGTGTATACATACACCCACTTCCTGGTTTGTCCTTTGGCTGTGTATTTGTTTATAAACTGTTAAAGCTCCAACTTTTTTCCAGCTCTGATGAAGGGCATTAACCTTAAACTCAACTATGTTTTCTCACAGTTGCTATCTGCTTTGCTGAATGTTCAACTGTTTTCTCCTTTTCCTTGAGAGTTCCAGCATTTGCAGTATTGGGATGATATTGTGGCTGTAAGTTAGGCATTTTGTCCTGGTTCCTTCTGGAGAGTGTTTGGGGACAGGTGACATGCTGTTGAGAAGAAGATAAACAATTTGTGAGGCCTTGGGACTTTTTAAAAAAGATACAATAATAGAAGCAGCCCAAATGGGTGTGCTCAAGCTCTCATCGATCAAAGGTTTTCAGTTTAGCTTTGATCAGTTATTGCTGGGGTCACAGCAGGATTGGAAGGCAGTGAATCTCTCTAGGCTGCTACATGCACTCTCTCTCTTAGAATTGTCTTTTGAAGTTCTTTCCTCCTGGGATTGGAGAACTGCATGTAAAATAATCTGTTTCCTGAATTTTCCTTTTGCCAAGGCTGTGTTTATAGGATGATTTTATATTGGAACTGTTACTGTTTAATTGTAAAATAATCTATTATTCTGTCTAGTTTACAAATGGAGTTGTTATTCCAAGTTCCTCTTTCTTTTGTTTTTTTTAACTAGTGTTTGAATAAGTCGTGTTTTGCTTAACGTTGCCAATCAAATTGCATCTGGAACACAGAACCTCACATTTACCTTTAAAATAAGAGAAAGTTAGGATCTAAGCCTAATATATTTTGAAGGGTTCTGCTCTGGTTGATAACAGTATTTTGCTTTTGTCCTGTCACTAGAGTCAGCAGTGCCAATGCAAGTATCGTGTTAGTGTTACCAATGTGTTATTTTGAGTATTAGATGCCTGGACAGTGAATGTTTAGACAATATACCCAGTGTCAATTAATCACTGGTTGTAACCAACTGGTACATTACTGATGAGATCCCAGAAAATATAAAAGATTTTTCCACATCTTGGGAGTATCCTTTTGATGAAGGCTGACATAGATGCTGAAATTCATTGCACCCAAGGTGTCAGCTCAGCCTTCATTTGATTCAGGAATCTCTCAAAACGGGTGAAATAAGTTGGGTCAGACGGCTTTCTCCATCTACTGTGATCCTTTTTGGTCTGACCACAGTGTTAATTGTGACTTCTTATAGCTTGTATTCTATTGGTTTGACTCCATTGTTAGACATGCTTTATCCAGGGTTGCTCTGCATTAATTCGCTATATTGATTCTACAAAGACTCTGGGATCTCTTTAACTTGTAGCAATATTACAGCACTCCTGAAGTATGAATGCTGCCTATTTACTTTCCTTTTCACAGTGATTTATACCAGGCTGCATTGTGAACATTCCTGCTTGCACGTTATGTATGCAACCCATTCCATAAAGCCTGAACAGCCTCCTCTAATCCTACTGGCCGACTTTGTTCAGTCTCAATCTGACCACTTTAGAATGGGGTCTGACTTCTGGACGTTTCTGCAAATTAGAATCATCATGGTTTAAGCAGTTTGAGGGACCTACCCCCATTCCCCAGAACGACCCCGTCCTCCATCCTGATGTCCTTACTATAACGAGTGCTGATTGTTTGCACCAATCTGACTCCCAAGATTCATCTTCAAGCTCCTGTACTTTGAATATACCTAATAGCATTTCACCTGGAACATAGTCAAAGTGCCCTTTGGAAGTCAGGCCACAGTATTCCATTGTCCATTTCAGATATCCCTTCCTTAATAAAGGCACAGGATCTTCCCTTTCTGAATCCAATTTGGGTGTTGTTTAATTACTGTTGAAGAAAACATGAGGAGTACTTTGACATAAGTACACAAAGCCAAGTATATTCCTATGTTCTTCAGTAAAACACTTCAGAAAGCAAACTTTATAATATCCAGCAATTCCCACCTCATTCTCAGCATATTATAAAGGATCATAAGGGGTACAACACAAAGCCTGCATTGATGGATGAACTGCTTCATGCAGAATGTTTTAAATGCTGTGCAGGCTGGTGGTCTGAAAAGAGTACGTCTTGGAAAATCAAGTATGTACTGATGAAAATATTTCTGTATTCCTGTAGGATGGTGGCAGTAGTAAGGCAGTGACCAGCAACTAAAGATGGCGGCAACGACAGTCGGTTGCATAGAATGGCCAAAGCGGCAGCCAAGGCCGAAGCCTTGCGAGCGGTAGCGAAGCCTGCCATAGCTTATGGAGTTCAGCAGCAGCAGACAGCGGCGAAGGTGGCTGGCAAACGCAGGTGGGTTGTAGCCCAGTGCGGGTGAAAGCCTACCCAATGCAGGGGAGAGCAAGCCCTCTTAGGGAAAGTCCAGCTTAAAGTCTCTGCAGGCCCATGGTTTAACAAAGGACTGTAATGTTTGACTTTTTAACTTTATTTAATTTATTTTTCTACCTTTACTCTAAGAAGACTGTAATATTTAACTTTTTAACATTTTAAAAATTATTCTACTTCTGTAACTAAACTTTTGTACCAAAGGTGGTGTTGTTTGTGGAGACATTGTGCACTTTTCACTGTACTCTTGTATCCTGCATTTCAGCACACATGACAACAAAACTAAAATCTAAACCAATCGATATTAATGAACTTCAAACCTTAACTTAGTTCCTTTATCTAAGATACGGAAATGGGTTCATGCCAGCTGCATGATAACAATACCAGAATTTGTTGTCATTAAAGTATCTAAAAGCCACTGTACTATTGTTCCATTATCCTGTCTCTGTAAAAGATCTACACCTACAGAAACTGTAGTAAAACCAAGCTTGAGCATCATGAATAGCTTGAGAGAAGATAAATCTCTTACGTGGTATCAGTCTCAGTCTCAAACTCCCTGAAACAGTAAAGTAGTAAGATATTATTTGTCTTTTAAAGCACAAATGGGAAAAATAAACCAAGATGTACTGAAATAAGTAGACAGATGACAAGCTGAAGTGAAGAATCAATAGTTCATTCGTTAAATTTAGTGTGTCTGTTTTTTTTGTTCCTTTTCAGAGCCCTGCATGTCGAGCTACTCAATAGATATCCATTTCTCATGGATTTTTTCCTTCAATCCTCTGATAAGTGGAAAATTCACCAACATTCAATGGAACATCCCTGCAAATCAAAGAGAATCATAGAGTGTAGGAGGAGGCCATTCTATTCTTTGTGTCTATTCTAGCTCTTTGACAGCACAAATAATTTAGTCCTCTATGCTTTTGCTTTTTGCCCATAACCCTGCATTTTTCTTTTGTTTTAAATTTATATACAGATCTCTTTTGAAAGTTACAATTGACTCTACATTTTAGGCAGCACATTCTGGATCATAGCAATTTGCTGAGTAAAATATATTCTCCTCATTTCCCTCTTTTTATCTTAATATCAATTATTTTAAATCTACATATTTTACTTACTGAGCGTCCTGTTAGTGGAAACAGATTTTGTCTACCTATTGGGCTGCAAAAAGTACTTCATTGAAGTTCTTGGGACAACCTGACTTTGTGAGAGGTGCTATATTAATGCAAGACTTTCTTTTCTTTTTTATCTGGTTCTAAGTGCAAGACCGACCTGCCACTTTTTATACATCCCACTTGCCCAACATCATCCTCCACTTCTATATTTTTGCTGTTTGCTACCTATTGCTTGGTTAACCAGTTTAACTCCATGAAGTGGCACAGGGATAGTAAGAATGGCTGACTGGTGCAGACTAATAGCTTGATGGGCTGCTGCCAGAATTGTGGAAATTTACCAAAGTGGTGTTCTGTGCAGGTTTGCACACCAGATGGCCATTCACGTTGTTGGGTTACATTTCCCCCATTATGTGTGGGACTCCAGATTCATGTGTTGGCACTCGTTGGCCTCCACTGGGAATCCTGTTGTCCTGGATAAGCCATTTTCCCACTCTACTTGCTTTTGTCTGGTTACAGAGAAGAGGTTAAGGTCCCCTCTATTTGTGTACTGGGTCTTAGTCCCCTTCCTCATATGGTGATCTATGTTTTACAATGTCATCAGTATCATCCTGGAAGGGTTTTCTGACACAAGCATTGGGGATGATGATGATGTTCATGGCCCCATGAAGAGCCTAAATATTTCTCCAAGATTGAAGATAATGCTACCCCATTTCAAAATCTGCTTCCAAGCCATTGATTCTATTATTCTCTCTGCATTATACCTCAACTCAAACCAGATTGTTCACACCTTTGTCATTCTATTTGACCATCAAATCAGCTTCCAAATCCATACCACTTTGTCACCAATAACACTTCCTTTTATGCTGGCAACTCCATGCATCTCTAATACTGAAGCTCAGCTGCTTAAGCTTTCATCCATGCCTTTGCTATCTTTAGACTTGCCTGTTCTGATCCAACCCCACTCAGCCTTGCATTTCATCTCCTGTAATGTTAATCTCATCCAAAATTGCTGCCCTGTCCACACATCACCCTCCACTCAATGAAATGTTTGGCTTCTAGTTAAGCAATGTCTCAATTCTAAAACCCCCTTCTTTGCTTTCCAACCCTTCTGTAGCCTCTTGCTCTGTATTTCCCACAATTTGAAAACCTCCTGAGGTCTCTTTTTTTGTCACTTGATCTCTGCACCACTCATAAACATGCCTTTAGCTTCAGCTCCTGCCAGTTAGCTAACATCAGGTAATTGGCCGTAGGCTCTGGAACTGTCTCCCTGTACCAGACCAACTCTCAACTTCTTGCTTCTTCTTTAAGATATTCCTTAAAGTTGATTTTCTTGACCAAGCTTGTAGTCATCCATCCTAAGATACCTTAATGAGAATCACTGTCAAATCTTGCTTGCCAACCCTCCGGTGAAGTGCCTGAAAGATTTTACCAGGTTAATGGCTCAACTGGTGTCAGCCTTGGCTCAGATAATAGCAAGCTTAGAGCTAAATCACTACATTCACCTCCAGGGCTTCAGCACAGAAAAATAATAAGGTTTACATTTGTAGTGGTAAATTAACATTTATTGTGAAATCTATAAAAGCATGGTTGAAGCAAAGAAGTAAGGGCTTGACTTTGCAAAGCCTTGCAGACAGACAGAAAAAAAATGTACTGACAGTAAGGAATTGCAAGGTCAATAAACTATCATATCTGCAGGCAAGGAATGAGAAAAACAACTCCGTATGTGTAAAGGAACTCGAATGTTCCAGGCTCCTGGCCTTGAGATGTTGATAAGGAAAAGTGAAGTATAGTAAAAAGGGAATATGTAAGAGTCGTCAGGCACCCCTTACATGAGGCATCTTGCCAATGTATCAGGTCAACTCTGCAGAATCCAAAAATGAACTTTTTCTTTGGTCTTGCTAGCATTTGAGTCGAGTCAATTTAATTTCCACGGCAACATTCCATTGCAGTACTGTGGGAGCACTGCACTGTTGCAGATGTTATCTTTTAGGTGAGAGTTTAGTCTGAAACCCTCACCTTCTCTCTCAGGTGGATGTAAGTGATCCTATGACACTTTTTGACAAAGTGCAGTGGAGTTTTCCCTGGTATTTCAGCCAATGTATATCCCTGAAGCAACATCACAGTAGCACAAATGAATTGCTCACTATCACTTGGCTGTTTGTGGGGATTTGCAACCGCATTTCCTATATTACAACTTTGACTGCTCTTCAACGTATACTTAATATTGCTGTAGAGCACTTTGAGACAACCAATGATCCTGAAAATTGTCACAGAAAACTAAATGTTTTTTTTCTGAGTTGCCAGCTTTGTAAATAGAGGAAGCATTTGGCAACATTTCTAGAATTAATTTTCCAAGTAAAGCAGCCTGTGATTCTGCCAAAGTTACTGTGTAGAATAGGGAGTATCTCTGAGAAATCAGACCTTCCGAAAAATGTAAAGATTTGAGGGGTATGATAAGCAGAAAGTTCAATGTGGGTAGGATCTATCTAAAAAAGGGAAAACCTATTTGGCCTAATTACTTCTTCTAATCTCAAAAGGGAAGGAATTGTTAACCTTTGAATAATACTATCATTTGAAATTTGCAATAGGAGATGACATAGTCATCAATGCTCATTTTGGTTCACTTTGTGGAACTAATGGCAACTTCTGGTGTCTGCACACGTGCAATTAAACATAGAACTGCAAAAGCCCCATCAAGGGATCTCCACCCATCTACAGGATGCACTGTTGAAGACCCCACAGAGTTTATATTTATAGATCACTGTACCACACCCCCCTTAATCGCTGTTAAAAACTCCTGAAAAAGGTATACCTTGTTGATGAGGTGTAACTCTGTTTTTACTGGGGGATTAGGATTCCACAGCAGCTGAAAATGTCTCCTGTCCTGTTCAACTAGTTTTATATTTGTGAAATTTATAATTTCTAATCTGCATCTCACAAATTTTATTTCATTTTCTGTGAATATTATAAATAGTGAAGGATGCTCAGTGCATTTAGTTTTTGGTTTGCTGTCTATGAGAATACTTCAATATGATTGGCTTCCTATCCCGCTTCTGGAGATACTGGAGATCCCCTTGCGTGCTCGATTCAAATTAACATGGGAAAGATGAATCCACCCACAGACACTACTAAATTATTGTGTATTGCCTTCTTTGATATCAGTAATAAATCTGATTCATTCCTCTTCAGCACTGTCTGCAGAATCTCACCCATTGTCTTGTAGGTGTTGGGTACCATGAGTACCTCTTAAGACATGCAGACTGCGTGAGGAGTGAGTAGCAGCACTGTAGCTGTAATGTTATTTAAAATAAAGTTGTAATACAGTCTATTACCAAAGTATTTGAATTACTCAGTTAATGCTCTCCTTATACTAGAGTCTCATTTTGTGCTGCTGCCGGTGTAACTATACGTGATCTCTTCTCAAGCAATTTAAGAAAAAATAACAATCTTAGCATTCTTTCTGTTGTGGTGCAATCTCATGTTTTGCTCATCTTGGGTTCGAAGATGAACAGCACAGAAGTCAGCAATTCAGACCACAGCTCTCTGTAAAAGCTGCTTAGTTAGTCCCAGCCTTCTGCCTTTTCACCCAACAAATTACCTTCTCTTTAGATAATAATCAAATTTCCTTCTGGAAGCCACCTTTGAATCTGCCTCCATCACACTTTTAGACATTGGTATTCCTGATCCTAATTACTTGCTGGACAGAAATATTTTCTTCATGTCATGCTTCTGATGCATTGTACAGAGGGTTAAAGACAATCTATTACCTTATGTAAGAGCTTCAACCTAAACTGTAGCAGAATGAATGAGTCAGTAGTTGAGACAGTTAAATTAGCATTGTAATTTCATGGTTGGTTTTGCAGACAACCTATCAACTGACACAGAAATATCCTCAATGATTCACTTGCATGTGCTGGTTGCATGAACGCCTCTTGGAAATCAGCAATGATGTAGAAATTGTTGTTGATTGCCAACTTCATCAATACTGAGCAACAATCTCTTAGCTAATTGGATGTGTTGACTGAACCTGCTTGGTTAAGAGAAAGAACCGTATACATAGACAATAAGGTCAACCATTACGTTGGTTGCTACTGTAAAGGATGTTAATGAATAGCAATTTAAGTATCAGTCAAACATAGCCAGAATTCTTTAAGATGTCTATGATGAAACAAAACTCCGAGGTATAGTGCTGTTCATAGTAGCTTTGAGGCTGCTTCTAGGTCTGAACATCTTCCATTTCCAGATGATCTTATTCTGATATTGTTTTATCTGTAAAATATAGCACCATTGGCTAAAGTAAATGCTCTTCTAATGTGAAACACTTTTGAATTCAGAAATATGATACTGTTTATTTATTTAGTAGTATTAGCTATTTCTCCATATAACTAAAATCTAGCTTCTTGACATAGAAGGAATTGAAACCATATCATTGCTCTTTTACTTATTTGAATCAGATCTACTTCTTACTAGTGGCTTTCCTGGTGCCTTACAAGCACTCCACACAAGCTGGCTACTTCATTGCAAATGACATTTCATACAAAAGGTTGCTCATTTAGTCACTGCATGACCTTTCCTGGGAGAATATTACGGAATATTCGAAAGGTTCCTAGGTTTATTAACCATCTGAAAGACTGTGATGTGACGGTGCTTTCGTGGTCGCAAGCATCTTACATCAGCCAGCAGGACAGTTATACTAGATGCAAGGACAGTTTAATGGACCCCCCAGAAGCCATTACAATAAGTTGCCCGCATGGATTGGATATGAGTTTCTAGCTGTCAACTTAGAATTCAGCTCTGGCCTCCAATTATGAAGATTGTCTGGCATTAGATTCAATTCCTTCACTTTCTGACTCAAATTCAGAAACTCTACAATGAAAGCAGAAGTAGCATAATACAATTAAAGCTAATCTGTAAGAAACTTGGCTCTCAAGATATGTGATGCAGGAAGGCATAAGCTGTTAAATGATGACATTTTGGTCATATGTAAGCAAATCAGAACATTTCATAAGTTGATGCCTCAAACATTCAAAGTAATATTGCTGAATTCTTTTTATTAATGATCTTTCATTAACTGAACAGAGAATATTAACTATTTTGATATTCTGCTAATTAGCAGAATTAGAATTGTTGACCAAATTAACGTCAATCTTTGAACTAAGCAGTGGCTGTTCCTTATTGATAAGATCCTGCTAACTTATAACTGTGGGCTTCTATTGATCGGTATTGAAAGACTTGCATTGATATAACACCTTCTGCGATCTTAAGGCATCATTAAGCGCTTTACAGGCGATGAAGTATTTTTGAAGTGTTGAATGTACTGTAGGAAATGCACAGCCAAGAACAGCAAGCCTCCACAAACAGAAATGTGAAAATTACCAAGTAATCTATTTTGTGATGTGGACTGAGGGATAAATATTAGTCTGAACATCAGGGATTGTTGATTAATTCTGTGGAATCTTAATGGCTACCAATGAGGACAGAGAAGGACATGGTTCATCTGGCTGGTGCCACCTCTGACAATGCAGCTTTAGACATGCCTTGACTTTGTTCTCAATCAGAGAGCTGGGCTTGAACCCCCAGTATTCTGACTCAGTAGCAAGAGTGCTACGAGCTGAGCCATAGGGATACCAGGTTTACATTGGTGAGATTCTATGGAGCTGTGAACCAGGACAATCCGAGGAAATATGTGGTTTTTCAGCTGAGCAACTTTAACAGACACATGACAACTTTTTTTTTGTATTATCCATTCAAGGACTCATGGTGAGAAACATTTTGATCATCAAGCTCCCCTGTTGTGTATTTGAATCTGTGATGCATCATTTATTGTTACTTGGGTCTAAGTCTGGTACATGAAAGCACAAATGCTCACTCCATATACATTGTGTTTCTTGCTTTGTGTTTTTACATGGAGGAACTAATAGGTTTGTTTTGGTATTTAAAGAGGACTAACTGCAAGTTGAAGGTCTAATCGAAAGCAAATGGATGGTTTGGATTGGTGGTTTGCTATTCTAAACCAGGGAAACACAGAAACGGTTTGAAAGTATTGCAAAACTTCAGCTAATAGGTTGTCATAGAGTCATACAGCACTGAAACTCCAAATGATCCCCACTGACCAGACATCCCAAACTGACTTAGCTCCATTTTCCAGCATTTGTAGGTAGATTGGTTAGAAAGGTTAGATCATATGGAATACAGAGAGAACTAGCCATTTAGATGTAGAATTGATTCAAAGATAGAAGACGGAGGGTGATGGTGGAGGGTTGTTTTTCAGACTGCAGGCCTGTGACAGTGGAGTGCCACAAAGATCAGTGCTGGGTCCACTGTTTTTTTGTCATTTACGTAAATGATTTGGATGTGATAAAATCATGAGGGTCATGGATAGGGTAAATAGACAAGATGTTATCCCTGGAGCATTGAGGGAGTCAAAAAATAGAGGGCATAGGTTTAAGGTGAGAGGGGAAAGATTTAAAAGGGACCTAAGGAGCAACTTTTTCATGCAGGGGGTGGTGCATGTATGGAATGAGCTGCCAGAGGAAATGGTGGAGGCTGGTACAATTGCAACATTTAAAAGGCATCTGGATGGGAATATGAATAGGAAAGGTTTAAAGGGATTGGGCCAAATGCTGGTAAATGGGACTAGGTTAATCTAGAATATCTGGTTGGCATGGATTGAAGGGTCTGTTTCTGTGCTGTCCATCTCTGTGACTCTATGACCCATATCCCTCTAAATCCTTCCTACTCATATATTCATCTAGATGTCTTTTAAGTGTTGTAATTGTACCAGCCTCCACCACTTCCTCGAGCAGTTTGTTCCGTACATGGAACACCCTCTGTGTGAAAATGTATTTTTCTCACCTTAAATCTTTTAAGTCTTTTCCCAACCTTCAACCTCTAGTTTTAAACCCCACACCCCCCTTTACCGTTGAATCCCTTATCATTAAGAACCTATCTAATCTCTGTTTTAAAACACACCCCATGGCAAATTGGCCATAGCCTGAAATGATCACTTTGATTGCTTAATGTCCCAAATCCAGGTGTGACCAGTTCTGTCTTTCCCCTTTTGAGCACTGATATTTTCCCAAATATACACACAGCTGATGAGTTATGTGAGCAAAACAGTATGACTGCCATTATCCAAACACTGTAATATTCACTGCCTTCTTTCAGACTGGAAAAGTGTTAGTAAACTGCTGAAAACTGATAGTCAAGTTTGAAAACTATGGACTAGATATTCTCAATCGCTATGCCCTGTTTGAAGCAGGACAGGGTTGCAAAGCTATTCTGAAGTGCCATCAGACTTCATGCAAATCTCAGAATGGAAGTTTAAATATCCACACAGAGGCTGGTATCCTGTCACCAAGTCACCCTCTACTTACCCACGGAGAGTATATGACACTGATCCAGCTCCCTTAGAGCCAGCTGTCAGAGTGAACAGAATGTCTGACGCAAGATTAGAGTGGTGCTGGAAAAGGACAGCAGGTCAGGCAGCATCCGAGGAGCAGGAAAGTCGATGTTTCAGGCAAAAACCGTTCATCATGAATTACTACTGCTAGATCTCACTTCCACCTAGGATGTTTGACACTCTTGTTCTTATCTGTCAGCCAGGGCTCCCTGACTGTGGCTGTTAATCTGGTCTGATCAGGGAACTCATATTCTATGTGGTCCACCAGGCTGGTGCCAATTTAATCACTACAAATGCTGGACTGCCTTTATCAAAAATCCATTGAACTCAGCCTTAAATGTGTTCATTATCCTCTCTGCATGAATGATACAGCTGGGAGACATAGCCTTTGCTCACCTCTTGCTCTTTACACATTTATTACAGACAGATCCATCAATTTCTAAGTTCCCTTTGTATGATTCATCTATAAGGCACCATTTCTGCTGATTACAACTCCTATCTCCCTTCCTTCACACGTGGTCTGCCACTAATTCCTACTTGACTTCCTCATTCAGAGTTGAACGTTCTTCTCATTAACCCTTACAACCGAGACAGAGATAGATGAATATGTGTTTATGCATGACTTAGATTGTAAGTGTGAGAAAGCCAATGAAAAGTAGAATAGAAAGTTGTTGCAAAACTAGCAAGCTCTGAAAGGAGTGTTCTCTTTTGAAAATGTATACTTTGTAAATGTTTGTTTCCATTAAGCAAAGAAGGTGATGATTCAAATCCTTTCAAAGTACATTTATTCACTCACTAATTCATGCTGATATTATGATATCATGTTGCTTTCTCTTTATCTTCCTGACAGAGCAAAAAGAGTTTGGGTAAACCATTCCTCTTTCTTCCCTCCCTTAAAGAAATCAGAAATTTACACTGAGTGGTTAGTTTGACCAAGCTTACTGCCAGCACTTAGATTTAATCAGTTTGTAAAGAATGATGCATTATAGTCTGTGAGATGATGTACATTGATGGCAGTAATTTACATCATATTATTCCCATTCACTTACAGCTTTTTAGTGGTGTGGGGCTGGAAATCTCATCTGATTTTAAATGAGTGTTTATTGGCTTGTAGCAGAGCCTATGGCCATTATCTTGTCACTGCTCCCCATTACAGTGTACAGATGAGCTAAACCCATTTACACAAATGACTCAATGTACCAGAAATGACATGGTGAGTTAGCGTTCTATTGGTGAGTTGAGATTTAGGAGATAACAAAGTAACGCTTGGATATCTCAGCAAATGAGTCGGGTGGCCTCAGGAGATTGTACTATCAGTGAGATGAGCTCTGTAATTATCAGAGTTGTCCTGAATCTACTCCATTCTGACTATGCAGTGGAAAAGATGACTGGTGCTAACACTGGAATAACAGCTTGCATTTAAATAGCAGAGGTACTTCACAAGCATGCAAAAGCTGTTTTGAATCAAATAAGGAAACATTGGGATAACTGGCCGAAAGGCTTGATAAAAGAGGGAGCTTGTAGCGTAATGTAAGATAGAGAGGTGGAAGGGTTGAGCACATCCAGACATTTCAGCATTAACATTTGCAGTTCCAGCCAATGCTGGGCAAAAGGTGTCAGATATACCAGTTGCTCTAAAACTGTGTTTGTGATCTTATGATTTCAACTATGCCTCTTCTTATGGTGTAGGATAATGTCAGGTGGGATGGTCACATTCCAAGCTGCATAACCGGTCTGGAAGCTGGCAAAATCTGCAACTGGGGTGTGATAGAAACCAGGTGAGGGTACAGGTACTTTGTCCTCAAGAGGTGAGATAAACACCTTCATATGACATTAGCTGTGACTCAGTGTGGAGATCTCCTGAGCTCTTACTCTGCAGGTTCAAGGTTGAACTCTTGTTCTAAGGACTTGAGTACACAATCCAGCCTAACTCTCCAACACAGTGATGACCCGATGCTGAAAGATGCCAGGTTTTGGATGAGATTGTGCTTCATTCAGTGCTGTTGTTTGGAAAAGATCCCATGCAAGGATTTTTTTATTCTCGGTGCCTTGGCCAATACTTGCTTTCTAGTTGGCATTACCAAAACAGATTACCTAACCATGATCTCATTGCTTCTTGAGGGAGCTTGTTGCACACACTTGGGCTGTTAATTCCTCAATTACAACTGCAAATGCAATTCAAATCTCCACTGGAATATCTTGAGGTTGTGAAAGGCGTTGCACAAACACAAATCCTCCTTCCTACTCTGAGGTAGGCTTCCTTGGCTATCAATTTACACACACTTCCACTTCTGGAAGATAAACTGCATTGGAAAATAAGCATGAATTGAATAAGAAGGCGGGTGAGTGCTCCTCTCATGGCATTGCTCATGAGTAGAACAAGGAGTGTGCTAGTTTTCTATCCCTTGTGAAAAGGTAAATATTTAGGAGTGATTTGAACAGTGGCAGGCGATAAAAGGTGATAGTGATAGGTGCAGACCATGAACATGTAACATTTATCATGTTATGTGCTAAACAAAAACTCACTTGACAGGTCAGTCACATTCTTTGTTCTTTCCGCCTCACAACTTATTTTCAATTATTGATATTCAGTTATTTTACAGCAAAACGGCTTTGCAGATTTCAATATAGTTTCCAATTTCTGCCCTGATTTTAAAACAGTTATTTATAAATTCCCACATTGCGGTGTGCCAAATTGTAGGAAGTGCTTTTGTTCCTCATCAGGATGTCATTGGCTTCACTGTATAACTTTTTTAAAAATCTGTTTATCTGTGATTGTAATGAAGAAGTGTTTCCTTTGTTTCTGGTACATAGCAATGTTTGGAACAGCTGCTGTTCTTTGTTGGAACACTTCAAAAAAAGCAATGATGTACAAGCTGGGGCAATATAAAAATCCAACAACTGGGGGTTGATTTTAATCTCACTTGCACAGCAGAAACTGGTCAGGTGGCCCATTAAATAAGCTACTTAGCTGCACAGACTGCGACAAATAATAATGTATACCTGTAGGCTTCTTCAGGCAATGGAAGGCTCACTTCAAGCAGCACAGATCCCCATGTACTGGTATAAATTGTCTTATACCAAAAGGGCTCTAATTATACTTTAACAGAGCCTTGAGAGGGGAATTTTAATGGATCGCTCCCCAGATTAGATTCCCTACTGTATGGAAACAGGCCCTTCGGCCCCACAAGTCCACACCGACCCTCCGAAGAGTAACCCACCCAGACCCATTTCCTTCTGACTAATGCACCTAACACTAGGGACAATTTAACATGGCCAATTCACCTGACCTGCACATCTTTGGACAGTGGGAGGAAACTGGAGGAAACCCACGCAGACACAGGGAAAATGTGCAAAAATGTGATGAGAGAGTGGGGAGCGAGAGAAAGAGAGACAATCAAGAAATAAGAGATACAGAACAGTGAAAAAAAAGATTAAAAAAATAAATTACGGAGCAAAATGAAAACAGAGGAGTCCATAAGACCATAAGACATAGGAGTGGAAGTAAGGCCATTCGGCCCATCGAGTCCACTCCGCCATTCGATCATGGCTGATGGGCATTTCAACTCCACATACCCGCATTCTCCCCGTGGCCCTTATTTCCTCGAGACAACAAGAATCTATCAATCTCTGCCTTGAAGACATTTAGCGTCCCGGCCTCCACTGCAGTCTGCGGCAATGAATTCCACAGGCCCACCACTCTCTGGCTGAAGAAATGTCTCCGCATTTCTGTTCTGAATTTACCCCCTCTAATTCTAAGGCTGTGTCCACGGGTCCTAGTCTCCTCACCTAACGGAAACAATTTTCTAGCATCCACCCTTTCCATAGACAGTCCCCCGAGGCTGGAATTGAACCTGGGTCCCTGGCGCTGTGAGGCCGCAGTGCTAACCACTGAGTCACTGTGCCACCCTTGATTGCTTGCAGATTGATTGCTATTGCTCTGTACTGTATGTTTAATGTATCATATTTTCATATATCATATTTTATATATCATTGGCTGGATATGCATACTGACACCAACGTTGCAGTTTCAATTCCTACACTACTCTTTATACTAATGAATGTTAATATGAAGATCCCACCTTCTCAACCTCACGTCTCGCCTGAGGTGTGGTGACTTTCATGTTAAACTCATCACCAGACACCTCTCTCCGGGATTATGGTGAGTTTACTTACTTACAAAAGTATCAAAATATTTCTGCAGTCATAAAATGTCAACAGTAATGCTTACTTTCTGTGCTGTCTGTTCTATTTGATTTGAGTTCACAACTATGCTTAATCTAATCAAACACATCAACTATCAGGTTCAAGTAATCAAGAACTGACAGTTAAGCCCCTGAACACAAGCATCTTTAGAAAAGCCTCTTTTGACAAACTTGGAACTTCCCTTTGTTGAATCAGACTCTAAAAGGAGATTCATTATCTCTCTTGCCCTTCTTATGGTACCCCACAAGCCCCTTTCCCTGAAAGCTGGTGCATGGCCAATAAATATCCAATAATTATCTGTCACCAACTGATATCTCCACTCATTTAAGATCCCTACTCCTTAGCTGGGTCGAAAATCCTTCTTCAGTGTGAATTCCTATTTTACTTCAATTCAAATGCCTTCTTCTGTTATTTTTTTCTTTTTTCATTTCCTTGACATTTCAATTCAACTTTCATTATGAGAACACTTTACTTTGTTTTCATTTTATTTCCCTCCTGAGGCCACCTTCTCCTGGTGACGGGTTCACTGTTACACCCAGACTTCTGCACCACCACCCACTAGAGCTCCCCACTCATGAATGGCTGCAAGAGACTGGGAGACTATGTTTATGAATGTGTTGCCTGAAATCATTTCTCATAAGTGATCCTAAACATAATGTAAAAGGCTGGGCTAATGTTAATGGAATAAAAGAGTCTTCATTTACATAGCTCCTTGCATATCCTTAGCACATCTCAGCATGCTTTATAGTCAATGCGTTGTTTTGAACGGTATTCACCATTGTTTTGTAACCAGGTACTGAAGCCAGTGTGTACACAGCAAGGTTCCACAAACAGTGATGAAGTAATCAGTCCCTAAAAAGACTTTGGGATCACTCACATCTAACTGAACTGGATTCAACTCCCATTGGGGAAAAAAACAACGTAGACAGTCCCGTGCTCCAGTACTTTATTACACGGAACAGTAGGAGGAAAGGAATAAGTTCATCGATAAAGGAATCAGTTGATTAGGGATAGCCAACACGGTTTTGTAAAGGGTAGGTTGTGCCTTACAAACCTTATTGAGTTCTTTGAGATGGTGACCAAACAGGTGCACGAGGGTATTGTGGTCGATGAAGCGTATATGGATTTCAGTAAGGCGTTTGATAAAGTTCCCCACGATAGTCTTTTGCAGAAAATACGGAGACATGGGATTGAGGGTGATTTAGTGATTTGGATCAGAAATTGACTAGCTGAAAGAAGACAGAGGGTAGTGGTTGATGGGAAATGTTAATCCTGGAGTTCAGTTACTAGTACAGTACCACAAGGATCTGTTTTGGGTCCACTGCTGGTTGTCATTTTTATAAATGACCTGGATGAGGGCGTAGAAGAATGGGTTAGTAAATTTGCAGATGACATTAAAGTCAGTAGAGTTGTGGATAGTGCAGTAGGTTACAGTGGGACATCGATAAGCTGCAGAACTGGGCTGAGAGGTGGCAAATGGAGCTTAATGCAGATAAGTGTAAGGTGATTCACTTTCGAAGGAGTAACAGGAGTGCAGAGTACTGGGCTAATGGTAAGATTCTTGGTAGTGTAGATAAGCAGAGGGACCTCTGTGCCCATGCACATAGATCCCTGAAAGTTGCCACCCAGGTTGGTAGGGTGTTAAGAAGGCATTTGGTGTATTCGCTTTTATTAGTAGAGGGATTGAGTTTCGGAACTGTGAGGTCATGCTGCAGCTGTACCAAACTGTGGTATGGCCGCACTTGGAGTATTGTGTACAGTTCTGATCACCGCATTATAAGGAGGATGTGGAAGCTTTGGAAAGAGTTCAGAGGAGATTTAATAGGAAGTTGCCTGGTATGGAAGGAAGGTTTTATGAAGAAAGGCTGAGGAAATTGAGGCTGTTTTCATGAGAGAGAAGAATATTGAGAGGTAACTTAATTGAGACATATAAGATAATCAGAGGGTGAGATAGTGTGAACAGTGAGAGCCTTTTTCCTCAGATGGTGATGGTTTGCACAAGGGTGCATAGCTTCAAATTGAGGTGTGATAGATATATAGATAGATAGATGTCAGAGGTAGTTTCTTTACTCAGAGAATAGTAGGGGCATGGAACACACTGCCTGCAACAGTAGTAGACTTGTCAACTTTATGGGCTTTAAATGGTCATTGGATAGACATATGGACAAAAATGGAATAGTGTAGGATAGATGGGCTTCAGATTGGCTTCACAAGTTGGCGCAACATCGAAGGCCAAAGCGCCTGTACTGCGCTGTAATGTTCTATGTTCTATGAAACAGGTCCCCTTTTATATCTACCACATAGACTGGTGACTTTATATCTCCACCCACTATGTCGCCATAGCATTTTATCCAACCAGGCTGGAATGGCTGCCTAAGTTAAGTCTCCCAGTACCTAAGTGGGGCTCATTCCTGTTTCTCATGCCGAATGTCCACCACTGAGCCAAGCTGACCATTCATATTTGGTGTCGATCATTGATCAGCTTTCTGAAAACAATAGGGGTTAAACGTAGTGTCCACCAAAATGCTTAGAATTGCTCCAGTGGGGAATGAAATGATCTTCTGCTCACAGCAATTGCTACCAACATCAAATACTCACACAGCAATCAGTAGCCTGTTGGGAATTAACCCAAAGAATCATTCAGCATTTAAATGCCAACACTTTCCACTGAGGAGATATATTTAAGAGTTTTGACTGGAAAGTGTGTGTGAGTGCTATACATTTGTTCATCCGTTGTTCAATAAATTTGGTTTAAGGAAGAGCTTATTGAAGACTGGGGAGATTCCATTAAGACACAAGATAATTCTAACATTTAAAATAATTAGTGGAAGATTTGATTTACCCTGTGCAGGTTATTGAAAACTCATCTAACTGTAAAGATGCTCTTGAAAGGACAGGAAACTGGAAACTCTCTTTGTGATGATCAAAGCAAATAGAAGAGGAGAGGGGAGAGGAGGGGCGGGGAGGGGAGGAGATGGGATAGGAAGAGAGGAGAGGGGAGAATAGAGGTGGGGAGGGAGGAGATGGGATAGGAAGAGAGGAGAGGGGATAGGAAGAGGGGTAAGGAGGGGAGGGGAGGGGAGGAGATGGGATAGGAAGAGAGGAGATGGGAGAATTAGAGATGGGGAGGGAGGAGATGGGATAGGAAGAGAGGAGAGGGGATAGGAAGAGGGGTGAGGAGGGGAGGGGAGGGGAGGAGATGGGATAGGAAGAGAGGAGATGGGAGAATTAGAGACGGGGAGGGAGGAGATGGGATAGGAAGAGAGGAGAGGGGAGAATAGAGGTAGGTAGGGAGGGGAGCAGATGGGAGAGAGGAGAGGGGAGAGGAGGGGCAGGGCGGGGAGGAGATGGGATAGGAAGAGAGGAGAGGGGAGAGGAGAGGCAGGGAGGGGAGGAGATGGATTAGGAAGAGACGAGAGGGGAGAATAGGGGCAGGGCAGGGAGGAGATGGGATAGGAAGAGAGGAGAGGGGAGAGGAGGGGCCGGGAGGGGAGGAGATGGATTAGGAAGCAAAGAGAGGGGAGAATGGGGCAGGGAGGGAGGAAATGGGATAGGAAGAGAGGAGAGGGGAGAATAGAGGTAGGGAGGGGAGCAGATGGGAGAGAGGAGAGGGGAGAGGAGGGGCGGGGAGGGGAGGAGATGGATTAGGAAGCAAAGAGAGGGGAGAATGGGGCGGGGAGGGAGGAAATGGGATAGGAAGAGAGGAGAGGGGAGAATAGAGGTAGGGAGGGGAGCAGATGGGAGAGAGGAGAGGGGAGAGGAGGGTGGAGAGGGGAGAAGATGGGATAGGAAGAAAGGAGTGGGGAGAGGAGGTGCGGGAAGGGAGGAGATGGGGTGGAGGGGAGGAGGAAAGGGGAGGAGAAGGAGAAGGGAGGAGGGAGGCAGGGAGAACAATTGACAGTAAGAAGGATATTGAATTTCCAGCATAGAAACAGCTCAGTATGTGCATCATTACCATTATGCTCCAGACAAGCCTCTTCCCACTCCACTTCACTTATCTCTATCAGCATCTCTTTTAGTTCTTTTCTCTGTATCATATTTATCTAGCTTCCTCTTAACATTATCTTGCCATTTACCTCAGCTATTCTTTGTAGGTCATGAGTTCCACACTCTAATGGTGTCTGGATAAAGATGTTTTCTCTGAATTCCCTGTTGGAGTTATTGGTTACTGGCTTATATTCAGAGTTCCCAGTCAGAATAGGCAAGTACCTAAGAGTGAATAACTCTCATAATCATTACAGCTGTACAATGAGAAATCAAGGCCTACTGAGGCTCAAGAATCATCCAACCCTCCAGTTTAAATAGCAATCAATTGAACTATGTCACTGTACCCTCACAATAGAATCCCCTATGACTATAGCCCTCCGAATCTTTTTCCCACTCTTTTGAACAGCAGTGCCCGCCACGGTGCCATGATCTTGACAACTGCTGCCCTCCCCTGGTGAGCCATCTCCCCCAACAGTGTCCAAAATAGTATACCTGCTTTGGGGGGAGAAGACCGCAGGGGACATCTGCACTGCCTTCCTACTCTTTTTCTGTCTTTCAGTCACCCATTCACTGTCTCCCTCAGCAATCCTAACCTGCGGTGTGACCAGTTCACTAAACGTGCTGTCCACGATCTCCTCAGCATCGTGGATGTTCCACAGTGAGTCCATCCGCAGCTCCAGAGCCGTCATGTGGTCAAACAACAGCTGCAGCTGGATACACGTCTTGCAAGTGTAAGAGTCAGGAATGTCAGACACATTCCTGAGCTCCCACATCAAGCAAGAGTCACACGCCATGGGTCTGAGGTCCCCTGCCATTGTAAGCTTAGCTTTATATGAACTAACTAAAACCAAACCATGCACTTAAATAAATGAAAAAGAAAGATAAGAAATAAAAGCCTTACCTTACATGGTCTTTTTCTTCCAGTTAGAGGAGGAGGGCAGGAGGGAGATACTACACGTGTAGTATCTTGGGTTTAGCCACTGCCCAAATATAAATTAAGCCCTTACCTTCCCAGTAGCCCTTACCTCACCTTCTCTCCTCGCCGCTCTGTCAAACTTGAGGCCTGACTCCCGAGGTAAGTCCCTTTTTAAGCAGGAAAACTTACCCTTCCCGGCAATCCTTGCTCCATCCCACCTTCTCTCCTCATCACTCTGTCAAAATGGAGGCCTATGCTTCCCTCATTTAAGTCATTAATGTAAATTATAAAACATACAGGCCAAGCACAGCCACCTGCAGGACTCCATTTGTCACATCCCGCCAATCAGAAAACGACTCATTTATATTTGTTGTCTGCCAGTGAGTCAACCTTCTATCAAAACTAATATGTTTCGGTCTACACCATGAGCTCTTTTTTTCAGCAATAATCTTTGATATGCCACCTTATGGAAGTTCAATATGTCTTCAAGCCCCTTCATTTGCAACACATGATACTCCTTCAAAAAACCCAATTTCCCTGCGATAAAGCCAAATCAACTCTTCCCAGTAACCTTCTGCTTTTCGGAGTGGATAGATAAAATCTCTTTAACAACTTCACTAATGCCTGCTACCCTGACCTCAAGTTCAGTTGGACCATCTCAGACACCTCCCTTCCCTTCCTGGACCTCTCCATCTCCGGTGACCGACTCAACATGGAAGTCCACTACAAACCCACGGATTCCCACAACTATCTAGACTACATTTCCTCCCACTCTGCCTCTTGCAAAAATGCTATCCCGTATTCCCAATTCCTCTACCTCCATCTCATGTGGTCCCAAGAGGACCCTTGTGGGTGGCACGGTGGCTCAGTGGCTGGCAATGCTGTCTCATAGCACCAGGGGCCCTGGTTTGATTCCAACCTCGGGCAACTGCCTGTGTGGAGTTTGCATGTTCTCGCCGTGTCTGTGTGGGTTTTCTCCGGGTGTTCCAGTTTCCTCCCATAGTCCAAAGATATGCAGGTCAGGTGAATTGGCCTCGCTAAATTACTCATAGTGTTAGGTGCATTAGTCGGGGTAAATGTAAAGGAATGGGTCTGGGTGGGTTACTCTTCAGAGGGTCAGTGTGGAGTGTTGGGCTGAAGGGCCTGTTCCCACACTGTAGGGAATCTAAAAAAAAATTCCACCATAGAACATCCTGGATGGCCTCCTTCTTCAAAGACAGCAATTTCCCCTCCCACATGGTAGACAATGCCCTCCAGCACATTTCCTCCATTTCCTGTACCTCTGCCCTTGAACCCGATCCCTCCAGTAACAATAAGGACAGAAGCCCCCTGGTCCTCACCTTCTACTCCACCAACATCCGGATACACCACATCATCCTCTGGCATTTCCACCACCTACAAACACACCCTATCACCAGAGATATATTTCCCTCCCCACCCCTATCTACATTTCGGTGTGACAATTCCCTCCACAACTCTCTTGTCAGGTCCGTGGCCCCCACCAACCCACCATCTCCACCTGGCACTTTTCCCCTGCCATCGCAGGAAGTACAAAACTTGCGCCCACACCTCCCCCATCACCACTGTCCAAGGCCCCAAAGGATCCTTCCATATTCGACAGAAATTTCTGTACTTCCACACTACATCTGTTGCACCAGGTGTGGTCTCCTCTAAACTGAGGAGACAGGACGCCAATTTGTGGATTGTTTCAGAGAATATCTCTGGGACAACCGCACTAACCAACCCCACCTTATCCCAGTCCCAAACTTCCAAATCGGCACCGCCCTCTTGAACAGTCCTACCTATCCATCTTCCTTCCCACATATCAACTCCACCGTTCTCTCTGACCTATCACCTTCACCTCCACCTTCATCTACCTATTGCATTCCCAGCTCCCTTTCCCCCAGCCCTGGACCCCTCGCATTTATCTCTCAGGCCCCTTGGCCCACAAGCCTCATTCCTGATGAAGGGGCCATGCCTGAGACGTCGATTCTCCTGCTCCTCGGATGCTGCCTGACCGGCTGTGCTTTTCCAGTGCCACATTCTTCGATTCTTACTCTTCTTCATTCCCAGACTGATGTTCCAAGCCTTCCAAAGACTACACTTTATTTGGCAATTCTTTCATGACAGCGCGAGACATAACCGAAGTCGTGTTGAGAATAAAGGCAGTTTGCCAATGGCTGAAATGTGGGCTTAAAAAAGATTAATTTAAAGTACATTGATAGCACCCTTTAAGCATGAATGTAGAATGAGGTATGTCTTAACATCAATATTATTTTAAAACCATCACCTGAAGCGTTAGCTATCCAGGACTATATCTAGTGGGCTTTGTTTTCAGTTTATTATTGTTCTGTGTGTGAATCAACTGCTGGTGCATGTTGTTATTTCAAAAAAATTGTTATTTTCTTAACAGTCATCTGTTTCTGTTGGAGAGCAGTGTTGGTACTCCTGTCCTCCTTTAAGTAGAGTAACTTTCCAATAGAACTGGATAGAATCAGATCAGCTGCCACCAACCTACCAAGCAGGAAGTAATTTTAATTTTGTTTCTTTCTCTTAAAAGCACTTACTTTGACGTTTTCACTGTTGTCATAGAAACAGTTATTTACCATGGGAGCAGAGAAACCTTCGGGGCTAGGTTTTGCTGATGGAAAACCTTACTCCAGGTTCAAAATTTTGGTTCAAAGCTCAGCATTAGCTATAGTGTTTTAATGAGCTTGACATAGGTATCTATTTAATTGTTTGTAATCCTCAATCTCATTTCAACTCAGAGGAAATTGGATAGGATATGACACTGCTACATTGCACCATTAGAATTTAGCCTTCACACTTATATCAATCACTGCATGTTTTTTGTTTCACCATTGTAATTATATCTGCAACACAACCATAACTTCACTTTCATTTGGAAATTTCTTAGTCTTTGAAATTTTCTTCAGAACAGAAGATAACAGAAGTGCAAGGAACATTATAGAATTTAGTACTGTCTGTTATGAGTTGAAATTTCAGATCATCTCAGCTGATATTGACTAACATTGCTGAACATCGAGTATTTTTTCTTTTCATTTTTCATTTTGTTTTATCGTTTACCTTGGCAGTTTGGGAGGGATCTTGCATGATGGTGTAAAACGAGAGTCTGTGAGAGATATTGAGATTTGTTCGCTCGGGTAGTTCGTAAGAAGGATTGTTGTGGAATTCTCTTCATGCCTTCAGTGGTATTCGTACCCCCACTCCTCAAGTGCCAACATTAATATAAGACCACCTGACCATACACCTTATGAAATCACCCCCTTGATATTTGGTGATGTATCATCTTCGTGTGCAATTAAATCTCTGAGCAACTAGGTTTTGCTAAGGCATTCCATATTAATCTAATGGTACAGCATTTTCTGCCATTTTCTAAAAGGGTAGGAAAATATATTCAAGCACACCACTTGGTGTGTGAAGATTGATAATGCCCAGTACATGACCACAAATTGTTATTCATAGAAGACTCAAATTTAACTCTAATGATCTCAACAGAGTCACTGAATTTTATTGTCCCATTGACATCTTAAAGAGCTTGATGACAATTTGCAATGGGTCTTCAACTGTGGGTGTCCAGATTAGTGCGTTGTCTCAGATATAGACCTCTTTCAATATGATATTTTAATTCAGAACAGCTCAATGCATTACGTCCCATAGGTGAGAGAACCCAAAGGTTCAGCCAAGGTAAACTTTGAGTTCTTTCGGTTGGGACCAGAGCATGGTGTTGCCATTTCTAGTCGAAATATTCCTAAATTTTGGCATTGGCCTTCACCTTCCAACTATCCTGACCTCTACTCACCTATTATGTGACAATTGACTGTCCAGCATGTCCATGTTGACGTTGCACCACCTTCCTGAGCCAACTGAAAATTGAATAGCCTCTTAATTACCCAGCTGGATAATTTGTGATGGTCAGTCAGACATTTGTCCCCGTCTTTGATTTGAGCTTAAATAAAAGAGCTCAAAGCACATCAGAAAAGTTTACACTTTTTATCATCGGCTCCCATTTTTATTCTTTCCTCTGACTTGCTCCTAATGTACCCAGGTGATAAATCCTTAATTTGTAAAAGTTCCAGGGCTGTCCCAGGGAATTGATAACCCTACTGGAAAAGCAACAGGGATCCCACAGGATCTATAAAAATAAACTGGTTTGCTCAATGTCCCCCCCCCCCCCCCCACTTGCTGGTGGTGGCTCAGCCCAGTGTTACATCATTTCAGTCCATTGGGCTGCTCATTTAGTGGTGTAAATTTAATTGTATCAGCCTTATCACTCTGAGTGCAGTTATGGGTATAATTTGGATATGACATGTTAGGAGAACTGGTATGGTAATATGAATGGGATAGATACAGTTATTGTTTCAATAAAGTGTGGCCATATTACATTTATGATATGGATATAGACTTGATTTGATTTAACTTGTTATTGTCACATGTACTGAGATACAGTGAAAAGTATTGTTTTGCATGCCAACCAAGCAAATCATATCTTACATAAGTACATCAGGGCAGTAGAGCAACATGTAAAATAAAGTGTTACAGCTACAGAGAAGGTACAGAAAAAAAATCAACTTTAATATATGAGAGGTTGGTTCAAACGTCTGATAACAGCAGGGAAGAAGCTGTTCTTGAATCTTGAGGTACAGGAGCAGAAATGGGATGAGCGTGAGCTTAGGTATAAAATGGGTATGATATTGTTACGGTACAGGTGGCAATACAGATATGGTAACAGGTATAGGATGTAAACTGATACTATCTTGGTACATTACGTGAATGGGATGGATCTAGGTATGCTGTAATGATGATATAGGTACAGACATCAATAGATTAGTGTCCAAACCATTCTGCTGTTCAGTCAAAGTCAGAAGTCACATGAGACCAGGATAGAGTCCAAGAGGTGTATTTGAAATCACAAGCTTTTGGAACACTGTTCCTTCATCAAGTGAAGCAACTCTTCAGTCACAAATAGCTAAAAAAAGTCCCCACTGGTTTGTAAAATTTGGTCTATCTCCTCAAGGACTGGAGAAGAATTTTGGGGAAAAAGTCTGAACCATAGCAAGCCTTTTAATGTTGAAGAGTTTAAACATCTTTGGAGACCTGCAGATATTCTGACTCACTGAATAAGTGGGTTTGTTTCAGGCATCAGCAAAGAGAAAGTGCGCTGGCACCTAATGATCAATTAAAGGTCATCATTCCAACGTGCAACGGAAGAGGGAACATTTCATTATCAGTGTCATCAGTTTCGCTTTGTTATTCCTTTCATTATACATGCATGTGATTTTAATTCTCTTCAGTTCTTGCTGCTTCATGATGGGTAAATTAGCATACATGCTTTTCATGATAGATCTCTCCAGGTGGAAAAAAAAACTAGGATGAAATCCACATCTCTGAAGATCTTTTCAATGAAGCCTGGGGATTGTGCCAACTCCCACTCAGTACTAGAGAGAGCTTTCCATTAGTGGCATTTATTCAAAGCGATTAGATTACTACCACTTATTTATGCATAGACACATGGCAAACTTCTCCTTGACAGTGAAGACTGGCATTCAAAGTGAGTCAGGCAGCCTTAAAACTAAGTCAGTGAAAAAAGGTCTGCAGTGTAAAACAGCTGCCAAATTTCTCACAGATGTATGGTGTCTGCAGATAAAGATAACTCGTTTATGCTGAAATAATTCTCAGGAGGTAACCGTCACTGACAAGGGTGATGTCTATTGCAGCACCAAGGTCCCAAGTTTGATTCTGGCCTCGGGCAACTGACTGTGTGGAGTTTGCACATTCTCCTCTTGTCCGCGTGGGTTTCCTCCGGGTGGTCCAGTTTCCTTCCACAGTCCAAAGATGTGCAGGTCAGGTGAATTGGCCATGTTAAATTGCCTGTAGTGTTAGGTGCATTAGTCAGAGGGAAATGGGTCTGGGTGGATTACTCTTCAGAGGGTCAGTGTGGACTTGTTGGGCCGAAAGGCCTGTTTCCACACTGTAAGGAATCTAATCTAATCTAATCAAACCTAATATCTCCAACTGCTCTTGAGTTACTCTGGTAGGGAACCTCCTTTTTGAACTGAAGACTGAAAGTGCTCTTCCAACCCTCTTGGGGAAGAAACTCTTAGTTTTCGACCCAGTGCTGGCAATTTATATCCATATCTGGGGAGACAGTGATTTTATCACTGGACTGTCCATCCAGAGGCCCAGACTAATTCTCTGGAGACATTACCCATTGTTCCATTTTTTCCGCAAAATTGTTCGAGGGGTTGAGGTAAAAGTTCTGAAAGAGTTCATGTTTGAGTTGGAAGTTAAAAATCACAGAACACCAGGCAATAGTCCAACAGGTTTATTTGGAAACACTGTTGTGTGATTTTTAACTATGTACACCCCAGTCCAACACTGGCACCTCCAAGTCATGTTGGAGTTGCATTAGCTCCTCTGAATCTGATGATGTCACACAGTCTTTGCAAGGAGAAAATTAGGCTAACACGAGGCCCTGATGGAGACTGACCTAGCTCCTGGTAACTGGAATTATGTCGAACTAATTAATATTAATTGTATCTCTTGCTGTCATGCTATAAAGTACACTTAAAGTGCTTCTTTTTGTTAACATTTCTGTTACTACACTTCTGAATTGGCTTCTCAAATTTTAAATTTAATGTCAATCTTGCTCCTTGTACTCCTTCTCTGCAGCCGTAACCTCGCCCTGACCTATTACCTTAATGCACTTTGTATGGTATGATCTGTCTGGACTGCACACAAAATAAAACTTCTCACTGTACTGAGGTACATGTGAACATAATCAGCATAGCATTGGGTTTCCTGTGGCATGTGTGGTTGTATCCCTAACTCTGAAGTAGGAGACCACCTGCTCCAGTGGTATACCATAACATCTCTGATTGGGCTGGTTAGAAAATATCTAGAACGGAGGATCAGTGTCACCGAACTACTCAAATGCAGGCCACCCGTGGTGTGGATCAGAGTATAATTCAACAGGGGTGTGTCTCCTTGTGTGGATCCCCTGTGCAATTGGATGATGCCAAACCATGATAGTATTTCCTCTCTTTTTCCCATCTCTCCCACCTCTCTAACCTGGCCGAATCCACTCCCTTACACCTTTTTGCATTGAAGGGGAAGACAGACAGGCGCAGAGGGAATAGAGGTTTATGACTGGCGGAGGTGTGAATCTCACATAAAAATCAACATGACGTGCTTGGGCTGAATGTCTTTTTTTCAGTACCATACATCCTAAGTTAGGAGTAACATTTGGGACAATTAATTACTCATTAAATAATGACTTACAAAAGTGATCAGTAAAAGTGAAGGCAGCAATGGGCAGCTGTGGGTTTCACAATAGAGGAATAATTAGCCATGTTTTCCAGGATTGAGGGAAATGCTGTGAAGATGAGCTGACAGAGTTGATCCTTGGGAAAAAAAAGATGCACTGTTTAAATCTAAGGATCTAGCTCTGAAACTAAAGGTTTCTTGCCTGTACTATGTCTGGAAAAAGCAATTGCAGCCTCAGGCAGGTGAACTGAAGCAGGCTGGTGGTGAGCACAGGCTGATGGGACTGAAGAGGGCAGCCTGCCTATATCTTTTCATCTCTCACTTTGAATTAAAATAAAAGAAAGAGAAGAAGCTCTTAGTCTGAACACAGACTGCTGCTGAGATCAACATTTCAGGTATGATGGAAGTAAAATGGGAGAAATGCACTTTGTGCTTAATTTAAAACACCTGCTCATCTATTTTAGAGTTGACGTTGTCTTTGAAAGATTTTTAAGAAGGAAAAGTTACTAATGCTTTCCAGATATGTCACGTTAATGTAACTTTAATGAATGCTACACTGCATTTCATGCTGGAACGGGTGACAGGAATGTATTAAAGCATGAGATGCCATCAAATGCTTTACATTACCTAAAGGTCTACTTCCCGACTTTTATACACACATTCATTATTGCTGTGAGATATGTAGCTCTTTCTTACTTTACAGTTCATGCATACTTTGAGAATTCTTCGCTAGTCTTTCAAAGTTCAGCTTCAATAAGCTTTTAATTTTATTTGCACCATGTATGATCTTGATCTTCAAATTAAACTAAAGTGTGAATCTCATTCTTATACAATATCATGCAATACTCAATATTTTATGCAGTAATATTGCATACTTATCAAGTGCCCACCTAAAATTCGATATTGTTTTCATGTATTTTCTTTATATAAAATCATTGAAGTAACACATAGTGTCAATTTTTAAACTTATCTGTGATAGATTTGAGAGCAAATAAAGTTATTATCCAGGAGCTATTCAGCAAATATAGCTAAGCACCAAATTTGGCAAGAAATTAATTCTTATTCAAGGTTAGAAGGAGGTTGTGGGTAAAATTTATGACCTTTAGATATGTTCGTTTTCTAGGATCCAATAAAAACATTTCAGCAGACCACTTACTGGCATGTTTGGAAGTTTGGATCAGGGTCTTGCCTTCATTCTTACATTCAAGCAATGCTTCATAATACTCACTTGTGACTCACCATGAACAATACTGCAGATAATGTAGGTAAAAAGTACATGCAGATTTTCTGTTTGCTATATCATGCTTAAGTCGCCATTAACTATCGGCAAGTTTATTATGCTCAAAAAAAAATGGTAGGAAAGGTACCAGGAAAGAGTTTAATGTTTTCCCATTGCTATGCCATATCACTAGTGGTGGGGATATTGGTGTCTGAGCCTCTGGATTGCAACATAACCATTAACACCATCTCCTGCAACACAACGTAGTGTCTGGAATTTAAAACCATCTTGAAAGAAACATTTAAAGAAAGCTAGGCATTTTATTTTGACGCTTTCCAGTCAGGAATTTGAAACTTTATTTCCATTGTGAAGTGACGTCAACAATTTACAAGAAAATTCCCTTTCACATCACATATTTATTTTCACACGATTAGGCCCGGAGCCTTAACAAAGAGCATGTTGAAAGAGATGTCACTCTACTTAACTAATACATCATGAATCACATTGTACATCTCTCCTGGCCTCATAACACATTACAAATTTAACGCGAGTAATATTATGAGTGATCCATTTTAAATACGTTTTCAAACCTTTGCCTTCAACTTCCGACATGGCTTATTACAAATGATCCAATGGCTGTTAAAAAGGACCTATCTTTGAGAATCATGATGAGAATGAATTCCAGAAGTTAGGGTAAATGCCATTTTAAGAAGGCTGTTACCAAGCTCTATTCAATAATTGTACCAAGGGAGTGTGGCCCTCTTTGGAATATATTTGTATTGGGTTCAAAGGCTGGGCAGAGTTGGCAGAGCAAGTTGAATGCCACCTCCTCATCCATAGGCAGGCATGGAAATGTGAGGATGTTATCTAGAGTTTCATATTACCCAGGGAGATCTGGATCCACTGGGAACTAGGCACAATCTTATAGCTGATAGTTTTAACACAGATCCAGTAAGAAAATATGCAAAGTGTGCAGGCAAACTTTCAATTTATGTCCATGTTACTGCAGAAAGAGACTTTGATTGGACATATGTTTCTAATGTCACATTAAAACCATCTTATTTAGGGTCATACTGCTAATTGCTATAAGAAAACAATTACACATTTTGCACGTTGATGACTCCACATGCAGGTTGAGCATGAAGGTAACCCTATTTTTCAACTTCCAACATGTCCAATTTTTCAATGGAAATGTTGACAAAGGATCACATATAATATGTTTGAGTAACAGTGGATCACAGAGCATCAGCCCTGTGGCTGGTGTAGAGTTACAGAGCTGTACAGCATGGGAATGGCCCATGCCCCTTGAAACCTTTCCTATTCATAAACCTCTCCAGATGTCTTTTAAATGTTGTAATTATACCAGCCTCAACCACTTCCTCTGCCAACTCATTCCATATATGTAGTTTAGGTTAATATGTTTTTATTCATTCACAGGCTGTAGGCATTGTTGGCTGGTCCAGGATTCATTGCTCAACCCAGAGGGTAATTAAGAATCAAGCACATTGCTGTGGGTCTGGAGTCACATGCAGGCCAGACCAGGTAAAGGGCATTAGTGAACCCAGTTGGGTTACTTTCAACAACCAACATGGTCATCATTGGACTTGTAATTCCAGACTTCTTATTGAATTCAAATTCCGCCATCTGCCATGGTGGGATTAAAACACAGGTTCCCAGAACATTAGTTGGGTATCTAGATTAACAGTCCAACGATAATTCCAAAAAGCTGTAGCCACCCCCATGTGCTATAGTATGGTTTAACATAAAATATCTGGTGGCAGGCAGTGGTAATGTCACTAGATGAATAATCCGGAATCCAAAGCTAATAGTCTAGGAACATGGAGTCAAATTCCAGTATGGCTCTTGGTGATGTTTGAATTCAATAAAAATGTTAGCCTAAGAGCAATCATATAAGCACTGTCAGTTGTTGTTAAAAAAACATCTGGTTCACCAATGGCTTTTAGGGAAAGAAATTTGCCATCCTTAACTATGTGTGACTCCAGATCCACAGCAATGCAGTTAATTCTTCACCTGTGCCTGGGAAACTAGGGCTGGGCAATAAAGTGCTAATCTACTCAGCAACACACAAATCCCATTCAAGCAGAAAAACTGAAAGAGGAGTTGGTACTTCAAATTCTGGATTGCAGGAGAATGTCTCTCCCCCATTTCACTAGCAACATCCTTTCCCTTTAGCCTTTTTCCCCTGACCATTTTCTCTTTCACTGTATTACTGCATATCTCATGTAGCTGGATGGGAATGTTAAAGCTCAGGCATGTTGTTAGGGTCTGATCCCATGTTGTGCAGATTGGTCATGAAGGATGCAGGATGACCAGAGAGTTTTAATGAGGAATTTGGTGCATGGAGTAACCACTACCCTCAGGCCTCCAGTAGAAAGGACAGATGTTTGATGAAGGAACATTAGAATTTCATTGGGCATTTATATTTTAACAATTGAAAATAGCTCACTGTTCAGTCTCTTTCAATTAATGTGTGCATTATTTATGCCGAGATTTGTTCATGTGATTCTTTGCCATCTGCAACCTTTGAAATATGAGCAGACTATTAAAACTATGGACAAGTGCTGAAGTCTGGGGGGAGCAGGACTGCATGTTTGCATATCATACAAGGTGTTTTGGTTTTGTTGCTACTCATATTGATTTTGGACCCATTCCTTTCACACCTTTATTACTGTTTCTGACTTCCTTAATTCTCCTCCCCGGAACCTGAACTCTTCTTGAATAAAGATTTTGATAATTGTTATTATTGTTTTAAAGGAAAGTAGTTCATAGTGAGGGTAAGAATTCAGAGTGCAATCTGCTTCCCTAGAGAAGCAGCAGGGTAGTAAGAGGTGTGATAATCATAGAATCCCTACAGCACACATAGAGATCACTTGGCCCATCAAGTCTGCACCAACCCTCCGAAGAGCATCCCATCCAGACCCATTCTCTACCTTATCCCTGTAAACCTGCATTTCCCATGAATAATCTGCTTAACCCACACATTCCTGGGCAGGGTAATTTGCATGGACAATCCACCTAACCTATGGGAGGAAACCAGAGCACACTGAGGAAACCCACATAGACATAGGGAGAACATGCAAACTCCATACAGATAATTATCCAGGTCCCTGGCACTGTGAAGCAACAATGCTAACCACAGAGCCATTGTGCCACCCCAAATCTAGTGGGTTGCAGTGGGGATATTCCCACCCTTCCCGGCAGGAGGGCCTGAGATCAACTTCCATGTCTCACCACCACTGGGGTCTGCAAAATGGCGAATTACTAACCATTGAAGGAACTCATCCCATCAGGACTGCAATTACCCCAGCTCTAGACAGGTTGAGAAAGAGGTCCTAGCTGCCTGGTTAACCAGTGTGTCACGTGGTCATTTTGGGGCAAAATCTGACCTACCTTACTACGAACACTGTTAGGAGTAGACCAGTCCTAGATCTGTTCTAGACCTGTCTCTCACAAGCATCTTCTTTACATTGATCAAGCCCCATTTGATTCAGTTTATCGAAGTGCGTCTGGATAGCTTTATAGAGTGGCACTGTGTGTGTCACTGGTTCTCTGCATATACCAATTGACTGTGAAGTGAACATTACAGTTCCCATGCCAACCAGACAGACTAAGCCCTTTAACACTTTTTAGCCTGTGAACACTGTTGTATGAGACAGCTATATAGAATCCGTTCCACTGCTCAACATGTTGTATCATCAGTGAAACAGAGTCTGCATCTCACCATGGTGTAGGTTTGCTGACACCATGTAGAGGAATCTACAAGGTTTACTTGGTCTAGCGTGTTAGAGGAAAACCTTTTCTGAGTCTAACTAGAACAGACTCTTTCATTGAATAACAAGCAGCTTATTGTCTGTTAGCAACTAGTTAACAGGTTACAGCAATACGCTAGACATTGTTACAGGGGCAATGAAGAGGACCAATAGGCTAGTTCTTACTTCTTTGAGATTTAAAATAGTTCTAATCCTAAATCCAAATGACATCATTGTTTTAGTCAAAAAGTGTGGTGCTGGAAAAGCACAGCAGGTAAGGCAGCATTTGAGGAGCAGGAGAGTCGACGTCTTGGGCATAAGCCCCTCACCAGGATGACATCGACTCTCCTGCTGCTCGGATGCTGCCTTACCTCGGGTGCTTTTCCAGTACCAAATGTTTCAACTCTGACTCTCCAGCATCTGCAGTCCTCACTTTCTCCTCATTGTAGTGGGTGGTGCTTAAGGCATTCTTCAGTATTACCCTTTCAGGCCTTTACAATCTCATACAACACACATTACCAACATTCATTGCCATCGGCTAATATGGATATAGAATTATTAATACTTTATGAAGCTCTGTTGCCTGATCCTAGCCAGCTCCTGTTAGCTGCACAGACTGCACAGATATTGCACCACAGACATTGATAACAGGAACTAAACTCTCATCATTTTTGAAATAATTTCAAGAATTATTCACTTGAACCACCCATGCTCAATTCTCAAAATATCATAAACACAGATACAGCTCCCTGGAAACATCATCCTTATCAGCACACCTATCTCAAATGACCCCCTGTATCATAAACATCCTGTTGGTTAGCCACTTTTCACGATGAGTCATCTTTGGTCGAAAGCAGACTTCCTCTGGACTCAGCAGGTTTTAACTCTGTTTTATAACACGTGACATATGTCCAGCGATTCTGATCAGGGTCAGAAACTCTTTTTCTGGTTTGGATCGGACTGAACCCTTTTCTCTTACCTTGAGATGATTTCTGCGCAGGAGAGTCCTGGACAGGGGGGTGTCATGCAATACCCCTGTCTAGAAATGATCAAAACCAAATCTCTTCTATAACACTGAGTGCCACGTTCTGAAGTGTAAATGTCCAGTAGAGAGCTACTGTCAACAAGTAAATATGTTAGACAACTGAAAGGATAAGGTATAGTGAGTGGGTATAGTGACAGGTGGCTGAAGAGAGTTGGGTGCCAGGTGGGTGAATAACATCAGTTTCTGTCTGGATGAGGAGAGTAGGTTACTAGTAGAGTGAGTGGACTATGCCTGGTCCTGGGCCTCCTCCGTTGCCACACCCTTACCACCCGATGCCTGGAGGAAGAACGCCTCATCTTCCACCTGGAAGCCCTCCAACCCCCTGGCATCAATGTGGATTTCACCAGTTTCCTCATTTCCACCCCACCCCACCACACCTTATTCTAGTTCTAACCTTCCAACTTGGCACCGCCCTCATGACCTGTCCTACCTGTCTGTCTTCCTTCCTGCCTATCCGCTCCACCCTCCTCTTTGACCTATCACCTTTACCCCCACCTCTATCGATCTATCACACTCTCAGCTACCTTTCCTCTTGCCCCATCCCCCTCCTATTTATCGCTCCACCCCCTCAGCTCACAGCGTCATTCCTGATGAAAGGCTTTTGCCTGGAACGTCGGTTCTCCTGCTCCTCGGATGCTGCCTGACCTGCTGTCTTTTTCCGGCACTACACTCTCGATTCTAATCTCCAGCATCTGCAGTCCTCACTTCCACCTGAGTGGAGTACGATGTCAGGTTGATGCGGAGGGGTATGATACCAAGTGGTACTTGTGTCAGGTAAAGTGGAATTCTCACAGTATGTTACGGGCACAACATTGGGGGAGGGGGAGGTGGTGGGTTTGATGGGGACAGGCCAAGTCTGACCAAGTCAAGGTTATCGGGAATGGAGTAATATCGAGGGTGGCAGAGTCCTGTTGAGGTGGGACAAGTTGGGTTCTGGACGGACAAGCAAGATAGGAGTTTGATTGAGCTTATTGGTCAGGTCCACTTGATCCAGGTTGGGGTGTAGATGGGTGCCAGTGCATGGTGAACCAGAACTTGTCAAATTCTCTGACTTTATGGACCTTTCTAGACAATTTCTGAGACAAGGGAATTGCCCAATGGAAATGTCAATTTCTGGTGCAATTTCTTTGGAGTCAGTTGCATTGGGATTATGACATTGTCTTGATGATTAATTTCAATTGATGCTGCTGCATTGCCTACCTGACGAATGGAGTAGGAAGGTCACCTAAGGATCAATGTGATAATGAGCAACAATGTGGTTGAATCTTAACTTGGCAAGATGGGCAATAAACGCTGGCTGAGCCAGTGACAGCCTCATTCTGTGAATGAATGAATTTAAAAAAGAATTCTGGGTCATGTTTTCTCTTGAATCACCCAACTCCAATTTGTAGGATTGCCGCATAGTTGATCATTCAATGATTAACAACTGCACGTGAAACTAGTCGAAAAAAAATATGCATATACACTTCATGGTAACACTTGGCTTTTTAAAACAAGCTAAGCTTTATAGTTCCTCTCTGGCCTGCATATAGCTCAATGGTTAACACTTCGATTTTATGTGTTTGTTTATCTTAAATTAAGTCAACAATTATGAATATAATAGATACAAGCGATATGGCATACATTTATGACTGATATAGTGACTGTGGAGCATGGAGGGAAGTAAAATCTTTGTCGTTCATCACTGCACAAATTCTGAATGGTCTTTTAAAACAACCTTATGACCAGACCTTTGAGAAACCTCAATTTGTCATATCACCCAATTAGACCATTATTCTACCACACAATGTAACTTTCCTGGAAATTGCATTCTGTTTCACTTTGCTAAATTCGATTGGTATGACGCTGGTAACAAGATTGTAAAGCTCCTACCATGTATACCCTATCAGCTTCATGTCTTTAAGCGGTGGTTGATCTTATCAGCTTTAATGAACCATTATGAGGAAATGGATTGGGATTTGTGAGCATGGCACGTGCAGCAGCTTGGAGCAAAAATAAATGCTATTTCTACTGGTGCTCTCCTGATATTACTGACAATTATTTTATTTTCAAATGTGTACCTTTTACAAAAAAAGAATGAAATGACTTACCTAAACACATCGCACTTCACAACCTTAAGGTTGTCTCAGTGTACTTTACAGTCAAAGCACCTTTAAAAGGTCTGATTCTGGAGTTTAGAAGAGTGAGAGGCAATTTGATTGAAACATATAAGATCCTGAGGGGTTTTTGACAGGGTAGATATGGTGAGGGTGGTTCCTCTTGTGGGAGAGTCTAGAATTAGGGATCACTGAATAAAAGTTGGTGGTCACACATTTACAGGAATACACTTTATTGGACCATGAGTCTTCATAATTCTCTTCCTGAAACAATGGCAGAATCAGAGTTCTTCAAGATTTTAAGGGCAGACATGGATAGGTCTGTTTTAAGTAAGAGAGTGAACAGTTATCACCCGTAGGCAGGAATGTAGAGTTAAGGTTAGAAGAAGATCAGGCATGATCTTATTGAATGGCAGTGCAGGCTCAAAGGGCTGAGGCCTACTGTTGCGCCTGGTTTGTACGTGGCTGAACAGGTTAATTCTCAGCTCACAGATTATAGAACACTTGGGAAATTATGCCCCAGGAACTAGTGGGATCTGAGATTAAGGGTTCTCTGCTGAGACCACCATAGAAATGTTGCACTCAAACCACGATGCACCTTGGTAGTCAAATTGTTACTATTTTTGAAAGATTGATGACAAGCAACCTTGCAGTCAGTAATGCCAATACTGCCACACTTCCAATGTTCAGCAAGTCTTCAAATTTTTCCCTTTGAAGTTCTTGGGACCATTGGCCATTGAAGAATGGGGAATACAGGACCAGATGGAAGAGATGCTTTCAGTCATCCAGGCAGAGCATTCAGTCCATTGTTGCTGATTCAACAAGAATTTTGTCTGAATGCTATTGGACTTGGCTTCCAGAAAGATATGAACGTTTGTTTGATGGTCCTCCCATCTGAAGGATGCAGCGTAAGTGTTGCTGATAGACTTGCACTCGTGCTTTGATGTGTCACTGATACAGGCATCACAAGATTATGATGACAACAATTGCTTTGTACGTTTAGAATTTGTGGACTTTTGAAGGTTTTTGTTGTCAAATGCTGGGACATTCTGGCATCCATGCTGACTGTGGCATATTTAAAGCCCAGACCCATCTGCGTACTGTCAATAGTACCCTTCACCTGCAGTGCTCCAGCACACTTCTGTCATAGTTTCTCAGGACATTCTTATTCAGTGGCCACACCCCAGCTCGTTCATTTGGAGGACACTCCATTGATGATGAAAGACTGGCTTTCCTACACTTTCCCATCACCTATAGGGGATATTTTCCTGCAAACTCTGCATTTGGACAGTACACTGCATCCACTGCAATTTGCTGCTGATCTGAGCTTCCAAGTCCATATGCTCCTCATCGATTTCAGCAGACGATGATAGCAGCTGCTAGGCCTGGGTCAACTGGTGACAATTCTAGTCAGCATTTGTGGGGAATACCAGAAACAACACAGGTCCTTAGTAATGTGATCAGTCAGCAGTCTCAGCAGTTACGTATGACAGGTCGTCATAGTCCTCCCTACATTGGAACATGGAGGTCTCCAACAAGAAGGGCAATAAGATTTCTCTGAACGGATGACAAGATAAGGCAGAGATACTGTGAGCATCAAAGTAAGAACAAAGTGACTGAATGATAAGAACACAAGCTAAGAATCCAAAAATGTAACCTCTTCTGATGCACGAGATGGGTAACTGTCCCTGCGTAAAAAGCAATGGCAACAGCATTACAATATGAGGTTTCAGTGAATTGCAAAGTGCAGCAACAAAGCAGTGAGCTGTAATATGTGAGTCCAGGTTGTGCCATGATAATGTGGTTTGGATGGTTCTTTGCTGATACTGACTTCTATGAATGGAGGGTGCAGGTAGGTCACTGACCATTGAACATGCCCTGAGATATTGGGCATTGCTAGCCCAGGAAGGTTTCCAGTGAGGTGCCATTGCCAGGTAACTGCTCTGATTTTCATATCATTGTCTAGTTTCTCTCCATTGCGACTGAAAATAGCAATTTGAATGTAAATAGGGCGAGATTACATCACAATGAAATGTTAATACATGCAAATACACCATTTGTTGTTAGGTATTGGCACGTTAAACAAAAAGTCAAACTTTTTTACTCAATGTCAAGAATCTCATTTTAACATGGTCACATTCTTCATGTGAATAGCGCGCTGGAAATCAAGTCCGAATATTCCACAAAACATTACAAACGTGGAAATGATAAATTGAATCAGTGGGATACTTAATCCCAGAGTGTGACCATGGTCTCACAGAAACAAAGAAACTCACACCAGGCTTCACTGATGAGCAAGAAAACATAGGCTCAGTGGCTAGCACTGCTGCCTCACTGTGCCAGGGACCTGGGTTCGATTCCAGCCTCGGGCGACTGTGGAGTTTGCATATTCTCTCCGTGTCTGTGTGGGTTTCCTCACACAGTCCAAAGGTGTACAGGTTGGTGAATTGGCTATGCTAAATTGCCCATAGTATTCAGGGGTGTGTGGGTTAGGGGCATGAGCCAGGGTTAAATGTGGGGGGTCTTGGGTGGGTTGCTCTTTGGAGGGTCAGTGTGGACCTGTTGGGCTGAGTGGCCTGTTTCCACACTGTGGGGATTCGATGATTACATGAAAGAAATGTATTTAAACAAACTTATCCCCTAATGTGTCGTAAAATGAAGTAATTGTTACTAAGGTGCAAACTTAACTTATACCCCTTTTAATGATGCTGGGCATTTAAGATTGAGATGAGGTGAAAATGTTTCACTAAAAGGACAATGTAATCTTTTCTGTACACCAGAGAGCTGTGGGCATTGAGTATGTTCAATTCTGAAGTCTCTGGATTTTGGGTACTGTGCGATTTAGGGATTTGGGAATGGTACAGGAAGAGAGTTTTAGATCAACCATAGTCTAGCTGAATGGTGGAAAGTATCAAAGGAATACTATTGCTCAAATCAGAAGGGATTACCCATATACAGTAACTGGTCTGGCTATTCCTGTATAACTGGTCTGGCTATTTCATATACTCCACTGGAGGCCCAATGTGCCCAGTATTTTCATTTTCAAGTATTACTGTCTTTTTTTTTGCTGTTTCTTTTCCCTCTGGGTATTTCTTATGTTAACAAGTACAAAGGAACCCCTTGGATTTAATCCTGAAGCTGTCAATCAAAATTACTGCACTATTTTAATCAAAAGTTGGATCGGTTTCATATGGTGTGATTTAATGGCTACTTAATTTGAAAGTTTGTTACGACTGAGATCACATGACTGTGGCAAGCTAGCATATTCAATATTCATGTGAATTTTTCCAACAGGAGTCAGCAATCCCTTGCTGGTGTCTCAAGGTTAGACAGATGATTGCTGTGAAGGTAGAGGATAATTAAATCCAAGCAGGGGATCTGTTTTAGAGAATTATGCATGTTATGTGGAAGGGTGAATTCAGACAGGAAAATAAATCATTCCTACACAGAGACATCAATTCAGCTCACCCAAACACTTCAATAAACTTCAGTAGAAGTGGCTGGAAGAAGCTTTTGTTCAAACTATGAACACAATTTGATCTATCACTCTGTCACCACTAGAATCATTGAGGTCTCAGAAAAATAGATAACCTCCTTCATTCAGTCAATGCCAAAAGATAAGCTGGGATCCTCCTCACATACCCTGTTGCCTTCCAATGATATGTCATGGGAAGTATAGCAGAATTCCTATTTCATAAGGGTGATGGGATTTCCAACACTGTTCGGGGAAGGAAGAATGGTGGAATGGACAGAGGAGTTTCCCAGGAAGCGTTATTGTATCATTATTTGATGTGCTAAAGCTTTTTCTCCCCTTCCTATTTCTCTTCCCTCCTGTCTAAACTCAGCAAGTCACACTGTAGCCTCATGGGTATAAGTGGTCTCTATCCTCCAAATTGCCAGGCCTCCTGCAGACTAATTCTAAAATGGCCTGTCCATGCAGTAAAGAAAGGATTGGGTGTAAAGTTGATTTCATGCCCAGTTTGACATTGCCCTGCACTTAAGTTGGCAGAGAGCATTGAGGAATCCTGTAGTGAAGACCAACATTTTACTGGATCTTGAAGTTTTGTCATCAGACCAATTTATGATCAAAACAGGGACAAGGTGGGAAATCATAGGCCTTGGAATTTCATCTGCTTCTGGGCTATTGGTTACATTATATAACAATGTTAAATTATTTAATTTAATAAGTTGACCAGTTCTGTTTGCTCTGCACTTTAAACTTTTTTGTATATAATACAAATGTTTTTACAACTGAATAGTTAAGTAAAATTCTCTCTACATTAATATTTTTATATACACACATGCATACTAAACAGCAATGATAAAATAATCAGCTCATCAAATATCCTGCAGCATGTTTATTTTCATGCTCTGTTCAAATGTTTTTCTAAAAATAATTCTCAATCATCTGAGTCAAAGGACAGAGAATCCTAGCCCCATTTGTTATTTTTAAGAATGAACCTTCAGAATTTGGAATCAAAAACCATGCTTCTGTACAAAGAGTGCCACACATCACAAAATTGAATAAGTGAATTACTACAAATGATAAATTGCATATGTTTCGGATGCTCTTTTGTATCGGTTTCAAAGGGAATCCTGTGCATTTTTAGCAATTAAACAATGGCCTGGATTCCACTGAGTATGGGTTCCATAAAACAGACTGTGGTGTAAACCATCCACATATATAAAAGAACAGCAACAACCACCCAGAGTTGGTTGAATAGAATATAGCTGTTTTTGTTTAGTTTTGGCAACTGTTCAAAAGAGACTTTTCAATTTCCAGGTTTTGGAAGCAAGGTCATATGATCACAGTTACCTGCCAGGAGTTGGGTATTTAGAATCATTTAAAATGCAATGTGCAGAGCTGTCGAATTGATATTAGAAAAAGCCATTGCCTCACAAAACAGTTCTGAATTACTTTGGAATATGTCCAGCTCTGCAAGAATATAATAATATGCATTTTATGGGCTAATGCAGGAGAGGAATTGGAAGGTGGTAGAAAGTAAAGCAGGCTGATTGGTGGAACCATTAACTATATAGACTGCATCGATATGTTTTTGTACCTTGTGTACTCCTTCATCTTGGCTTAATCAACAGTAAATCCAAAAAGAATGTATTAGGAAATGCAGGAAATAGAGAAAATGGAAATGCATAAATTTAGTCTCCCAGAGCAGAGAACTCCGGCATAAAAATAACCAAATCTATGAAAAGGAGACAATTTATGGTTGAGGTAATTAGGTTCATTTAATGTGTTATTGTCGTTTTAACAACAATGCTTAATGTAATTACTAGACCTGGGGAATGGAAGGTTTGGAAGGTTTATAACGAGGCTGCTGAGAGTTAGTATTAGGACACTCTGCTATTCCTGATATATATTAATTGCTTATGCTTTGGTGAACAGGGAGCAATTTTAAATCAAAGGATTACATGAACCCTGAAAGTTTTCTTAATTGGGAGAAGGACATAAATAGATTGATGGAATGGGGAAACAAGTGGCAGATGAAATTAATGCATAAAAGTTTATACTAATTAATTTTGGTGCCACAATCATTGAAGATGACAGGGCAGAATGATATGTTCTTATTGGATTCTGGGTTTTATATTGGGAGCTAGAGTTAAAAAGCAAGGAAAATGTCCTTTGGAGGTTTTCATGGTGAGACTAAGATCATTTTGCAGTTATGTCGTGTAAAGATTCCTCTGAAATGAGCAGTTGCTCCCATAAGAAAGTTACTTAGAATAATTAATAGACCTTAAGGTTTCAGGCATAATACCTGTTCATCATCTGGAGGTTAGACAGGTGAGTGGGAGTTATATACACTGGATGATGGGAATATGGGCATGAATTTATTGCTAAATAGATTAGATTACCTACAGTATGGAAACAGGCCCTTCAGCCCAAACCGACCCCCCTGAAAAGTAACCCACCTAGACCCATTTCCCTTCACTTACCTTGAACACTTAGCATAGCCAATTTACCTGACCTGCACGTCTTTGGATTGTGGAAGGAAACCCACGCAGACACGGGGAGAATGTGCAAACTTCACACGGTCAGTCGCCCGAGACAGGAATCGAACCTGGGTCCCTGGCACTGAGAGGCAGCAGTGCTCACCACTGAACCACTATACCGCCCCCAAGTAGCTTGATAACATTCTCGAATCTGACTAAGAGTCATATTGGACTTGAAATGTTCTCTGTTTCTCTGTCCACAGATACTGTCAGACCAACTGAGTTTCTCTTGTGCTTTCTGTTTTATTAACATTCTAGTTGTTAAAATGTTAACATTTTTTCTATTGTTTCATTCACTGTTGAGATTGGACAGTGATGTGTTTCCTGACTAAACCTAGTCAGTTGTTCCTTTCTTAGTGGATGATATGAGTTTGGTAGATCTCCACATTCCACTGTGCCTTGTCTCAGATGTCAGTTCATGATGGACAAGTCAAAAGTTGGACTATTGATGTGGTAGTTACTAAGTGGTGTATGTTTGATGATGGCTGACTTGTCCTTATTTACTGTGTTTGTAGCAGGTTTAATTCTCCTTGGGTCCAGTGTGAAGACTGTTGCCTCTTTCTCCAATGTGGCTTCAACATGCTGTGACACTTTCATTAAATGGCAACTTGATATGGGAGAGCTTTATAGCTTTGAATAGCACCTAAATAAGTAACATTCAAGAATTTGTTTTTATATGGAGACGGATCAAAAACTTTCAATACCCAGTTTTTGGTGCTCTTACCTTAAGGTCTCAAAGTGACATACAAATGCATAATGTCTGCCACTCATTCTGATGGATAATGGAAATAATAATCAATCCATCATCACTTGGCTATCCAATTGGTTTCCAACAGCTTCATGAGAAGACCCTTTCTGGTATTGATAAGAAGCATCCTCAAAAAGAAATTAGTAATATTAATTTCACACTTCAACTTAATGAATTTTCTTTATGCAGGATTAGCACATGGCTAGATATTACTCACCCCACAGCTACTTCCATTGAGGTGAGACTCAGGATCCTGAGTAAAGGTTACACCTCACACAGAATACAATGTGTATACTCTAGGCAGTAGTGCATTGGAGTCCAATACATGTTGTCTAAGAGGTTCCATTCCATCTTTCATACCTGCAAGGTCAAGGGACAATAACCAGGAACTTACAGCATCTGTGCCATGGTGGATTTGTCTATATTGGGTAAATGGTCATTTGAGTGAGACAATGAAGGCCTATTTGCTTTTTGAGAATCAGTATTCTCAAGAGAATATTGTGGTAACCTAAAAATACCTGTTAGCATAATCAGAGAGTGTTTTATAATTGTGAAACCCTTTCACTCTGGTCAATGATGTCAAGTTGGAAGCAGAAAACCCTCTTCCCAGAAAATTCCGTGGGTTCCAAAACATACGTATGCTTGCAACAAGAATTGCCCATTTGTCAGTTAAACTCCTTTAATATAGGTTTAACATATAACCTATATTATGGACCAGGCCAGACTCCGTCAATACATTTCAAGAAATTTAGCCCAGACCCTAACGTTACTGGTTGTTTTAAGCAGGTGTGAGGTGGATATTCCAACAGTAATGCAGCTGGTCAAACCACTCAGTTTTAAATAAAACAGAATTTATCTACAAACTGCCAAATGAAAAACAAACAAATGAAAACAGAATTTAGAATAACAACTATTTGAAAACCCGACCGGCATGATATCCCCTGCAACGTAACAAAGAACTGCTCCAAGTTCCTGTAGCATCCCATAAATACACCCCTTGACAAAAAGGTAAATTCAAACACAGATTCTTACAGGAGAGATGTCAGAGAAAATCAACATGGACCCTCTTTCACTGTAGCTATTTTTGTGAGTTCCAAGCTAAAAACTGAACCAAACAAGAAAAATCCCTGAACTGGGAGAAATGGCCAATCCCCTTTCATTGTACAAGTGTTTTAAAAATATAACCCTAAAAGCTTTTTCCCTAATTGTTTCCTTAGGCAGTATCTGTTCGCCTTAATCAAAGTAGCCTAACAGATTGGAACCTCTGCCTTTTACAACCCTTATTAAAAAAAAACAAGGACACCATAACCTTGTTAAAGGAACAGCATCATCACCCCAAGGATATCTCTGCAGGGGTTGTTCAGAATAGCTCTAGACCCTATCATCTTCACCTGCTTTGAACGCTCTTGGTCAGATCCACCGACATCAAGCCGGTGTCCTTCTCTGACCACTGCCTCCTGCTGGCTGACTGTCACCTACAGGACGAACAGCGGGCGGGCAAGGGAATGTGGAAACTGAACACTAAGCTGTTGACCCCGGGAAACATCGAAGAGCTCAAGAGGGATTACGCAGGTTGGAGAACTGTGAAGCCCCTCTTTGAGTCTCCAGCGGACTGGTGGGAAACGGTAAAAGGGAACATCAAGAGGTTCTTCATCCTCAAAGGTGTCCAGGAGGCGAGAGAGAGGTGGGGAAAGCTGTCCCAGCTCCAGGAAAGGATGCAGAACCTGCTCCTGCTGCAGACGATGGGGGTCGATGTCACGGAGGACCTCAAGGAGGTGAAGGGCCAGCAAGCCTCGCTCTTTGCCTCGGAGGCCTCCAGGATAATCTTCCGGTCCAGGGTCCGCTCGGTGGAGCAGGACAAGACGTGCTCACGTTTCTTCTTCCAGAAGGTGCACAAAGAGCTCTGTGCTCAGCAGCCTGAAGAAAGAAGATGGCTCGGTAACGTCATCTCAGGCTGACGTCATGAGGATCAGCAAATCCTTCTATGCCAGTCTGTATGACTCGAAACCAACCGACAGCGCGGCCTCCCAGTCATTCCTGTCCTCTATCACGGAGGTCTTAGACGACAGAACACGAGAGAGGCTGGACCAGCCGCTATCTCTGGATAAGCTGACCAAGGCCCTCGAGTCCTTCGAAAAGAATAAAACTCCCGGAAGCGATGGCTTACCGGTCGAGATTTATTCCGCTCTTTGGGACTTGATCGGCCAGGACCTGCTGGAGGTGTATGTCAGTATGCTTCGGGCAGGTACCATGAGTGAATCCATGAGGAAAGGCATCATCACCCTCATCTACAAGCAGAAGGGGGAGAGGGAGGAAATCAGAAATTGGAGACCAATCTCACTGTTAAATACAGACTACAAAATCTTGTCAAAGGTCATCGCCAACCGGGTCAGGTCTGCTCTGGGATCGGTGATTCACCCGGACCAAACCTGTGCTGTACCGGGCAGGAAGATCTCTGAGAGTCTTGCACTCCTCAGGGATACGATCGCCTACGTGCAGGACAGGGGGGTGGACACCTGTCTCATCAGCCTGGACCAGGAGAAAGCCTTTGACAGGATATCGCATACATATATGAGGGATGTCCTCTCCAAAATGGGCTTTGGGGAGGGAATCAGAAATTGGATCAGACTGCTCTACACCAACATTGTCAGTGCAGTCTCAATCAATGGGTGGGAATCAGATAGCTTCCCTGTAAGATCTGGAGTCAGGCAGGGATGCCCTCTCTCTCCTGCCTTGTTTGTGTGTTGCATAGAGCCATTTGCCGAATCCATCAGGAAGGATGCGAGCCTGAGAGGGGTGACTATTCCTGGCAGCAGGGCCCTACAGGTTAAAGCCTCCCTGTACATGGATGACGTCGCTGTTTTCTGCTCGGATCCGCTGTCCGTGCACGGACTCGTGTGCATCTGTGACCAGTTCGAACGGGCCTCGGGGACCAAGGAAAACCGAGGCAAGAGCGAGGCCATGCTCTTCAGGAACTGGGCCAACCAATCCTCTATCCCCTTCACCGTCAGGACTGACCACCTGAAGGTGCTGGGTATTTGGTTCGGGGGGAGCTGGGGCATGCGCCAAGACCTGGGCGGAGCGGATCAGGAAGATGAGACAGAAACTAGGCAGAGGGGGGCAACGGTCGCTCTCCATTGCGGGAAAAAACCTGGTCATCAGCTGTGAGGTACTTTCAGTATTGCTATATGTGACACAGGTCTGGCCTATCCCCAGGACCTGTGCCGCCGCAGTCACCTGGGCCATCTTCCAATTCATTTGGAGATCAAAGATGGACCGGGTCTGAAGAGACACAATGTACAAAGACCGGTACAATGGGGGAAAAAACACGCCCAATGCCACCCTCACCTTGATGGCCACCTTTGGGTGTGGCTGCATCAAGCTGTGCGTGGATCCCCTGTACGCAAACACCAAGTGTCACTACGTACTGAGGTTCTACCTGTCCCCGGTGTTGCGAAGGATGGGCCTGGCCTCGCTGCCGCGGAACGCTCCGAGTAGTTGGACCGTTCCGTATCACCTGTCCTTCGTGGAGAAATTTATGAGGAAAAACACCTTTGACCACAAGTCCATCAGGAAGTGGTCAGCACGTAGCGTCCTTGTGACCCTTCGGGAAAAGGAGAGGGCGGATCCTGTCGAGCGGTTCCCTGAGCAGACTGTCAAAGCCATTTGGCAGAATGCCTCATCGCCAGAACTTTCCAACAAGCACCAAGAGGTGGCTTGGCTGGTGGTGAGAAGGGCTCTGCCTGTGAGATCCTTCATGCACACCCGGACTCTCTGCCGCACCGCACGCTGCCCTCGAAGTGGCAGGAGGAGACTGTCACACACCTCCTTCTGGAATGTGCCAATGCAGAGGAAGTCTGGAGAGGAATGCAGTGGTGCTTGTCAAGGTTCGACCCGAGCAGCGCCGTGATACGGGACTCCGTGCTCTACGGCCTGTTCCCTGGGACTCACACCGAGACGAACATTAACTGCACCTGGAGGATCATCAACTCGGTGAAGGACGCTCTCTAGGCGGTCCGAAACCTGTTTATCTTCCAGTTGAAGGAGTTGACCCCGACTGAGTGTTGCAGACTGGCACATTCCAAGGTCCAAGACTACGTGTTGAGGGACGCGCTGAAGCTTGGGGCAGCTGCTGCCAAGGCGCGGTGGGGAAAGACCACCGTGTAAGATTGGGCTGCCTAAAGAAGAACAGGGGGCCCGTGCGGACTTTTTTTGGGCTCTGCTGATGCCTCAGCCAAATATATGCATAAGATTGAAAAATGCACAGACCTGTATATGACAAGGATAAATTCGAATCTGTGTTTGTAAATGTGGACATATGTATGGCATGACCAAATGTACAGACCATCAAATCATTTTATGAATAAAGTATATTTTTGAAATTAAAAAAAGAATCAATGTCCTTTCTGCTCTTTGGGAACTGGGTTGACCAATCCTCGATCCCCTTCACCGTCAGGACTGACCACCGGAAGGTGTTGGGTATTTGGTTCGGGGGGGCTGGGGCGTGCGCCAAGTCTTGGGAGGAGCGTATCAGCAAAGTGAGGCAGAAACTGGGCAGATGGAAGCTACGGTCACTCTCCATCGTGGGAATAAACCTGGTCATCAGGTGTGAGGCACTGTAATTGCTATTATACGTGGCACAGGTCTGGCCTATTCCCAGAACCTGTGCCGCTGCAGTCACCCGGGCCATGTTCCAGTTTATATGGAGGTCAAAGATGGACCGAGTCCGAAGGGACTCGCTGTACAAAGATTTTGGCAACGGGGGAGAAAATACACCCAATGCCACCTGATGGCCACCTTTGTGTGTGGCTGCATCAAGCTGTGCGTGGATTCCCAGTATGCAAACACCAAGTGTCACTACGTACTGAGGTTCTACCTGTCCCCGGTGTTGCGAAGGATGGGCCTGACCTCGCTGCCGCGGAACGCTCCGAGTAGTTGGACTGTTCCGTATCACCTGTCCTTCGTGGAGAAGTTTATGAAGAAAAACACCTTTGACCACAAGTCCATCAGGAAGTGGTCAGCACGTAGTGTCCTTGTGACCCTTCGGGAAAAGGAGAGGGCGGATCCTATCGAGCGGTTCCCTGAGCAGACTGTCAAAGCCAGAACTTTCCAAGACGTGGCTTGGCTGGTGGTGAGAAGGGCTCTGCCTGAGAGATCCTTTATGCACGCCTGGACTCTCAGCCGCACAGCACGCTGCCCTTGAAGCGGCTGCAGGGGGGACGAGATTGTCACACACCTCCTTCTGGAATGTGCCTACGCAGAAGAAGTCTGGAGAGGAATGCAGTGATGTTTGTCGAGGTTCGTCCCGAGCAGCGCCGTGACACGGGACTCCATGCTGTACGGCCTGTTCCCCGGGACGCACACCGAGACAAACATCAACTGTGCCTGGAGGATCATCAACTCGGTGAAGGACGCTCTCTGGGCGGTCCGAAACCTGTTGATCTTCCAGCTGAAGGAGTTGACCCTGACTGAGTGTTGCAGATTGGCACATTCCAAGGTCCAGGATTACGTGTTGAGGGACGTGCTGAAGCTTGGGGCAGCTGCTGCCAAGGCGCGGTGGGGAAAGACCACCGTGTAACATCTGCCTGCCTAAAGAAGAACAGGGGGCCCACCCAGTCATTTGGGCTCTGCTGATGCCTCAGCTCAAAATGTAATCGTACAGTCCTGTAAATAGGAATGATTACTCTGTTTCGGTAAGCAAACAAATGGAATGTTTACATATGTATGGCATGTCCAGTTGTACAGATCGTCAAAGTATTTTATGAATAAAGTATATTTTTGAAATAAAAAAAATCAATGTCCTTTCTGCCAATATTAAGGTCAGATTTTTTTATTCTCTGATGGGATGTTGCTATAATTTTCTGGCCCTAGTTGCACTTGAGAAGGTGGTGGTGAGCTGCTTTCTTGAACCACTACAGTCCAGCTGCTTGAGGTAGATCCATATTGCTGTTACAAAGGGAATTCCAGGATACAGATCTAATGAGAAAATGACAATATATTTCCAAGTCAGGGTGGTGAGCGGCTTGGAGGGGAACTTCAGGTGATGGTGGTCCCATGTATCTGCCATCCTTGTCCTTCTAGATGGAAGTGGTCGTGAGTTTGGAAGATGCTGTCTAAGAGTCTTTGGTGAAATGTGGTTATTCACTGATAATTGCTGATAATTCACTAATAAGCATTCAGACTTGAGCTGATAAGTGACAAGTCACATTTGTGCCACTGAAATGCCAGGCAATGACCGTTTCTAACAAGAGAAATCCCATTGTCACTTCATGACTTTCAATGTCATTGGCATTGCTGAATCCTCCACTATCAACACCATGGGGATAACCATTGACAGGAAACCAAAATGGACCAGCCATGTAAATATAAAGGATATAACAGCAAGTCAGATGCTGGGAATTCAATGGTGTGACTTCCTAAAGTCTGTATACCATCTACCACATACAAACCAGGAGTGAGTGCAGCTTTAACAACATGCAAGAAACTCATCACCATCTCGACGCCATCAACAAAGCATTTCAACTGAATGAACTCATTTCAACCCATGCGCATTTTTAGTATTCATACTGATGCTCAATGGCAGTAGTGTCTACCATCTACACGATGCACTGCAGCAACTTACCAAGTCTCCTTCAACCACTTTGTCCAAACCCGTGATCTCTATTACCAGGATAGAGGAGGGAAGTAGATCTATGGGAACATCATCAAGTCCAAGCCAGAACCTGACTTGGGACTAGTTTGTTGCTTTTTCACTGTTTCTAGACCAAATTCTTAGAACTCCTTCCTACTGCACTGTGGGTACCCACACATCCCAGGGACTGCAGTGTTTCGAAAAAGGTAACCCAGTAACACCTTCTCAATGAAAATAAAAAGGGGCAATAAATTCTGGTCTAACTAGCCACACTCATCTCCTGTGAAAGAATAAGTTAAGGAAAATATATGGTTGTGAATTCTGTTTCTCACCTTTGTGTTAAATGGCGGTTGCAACAAATTGCCGAAAATATGATGTTTAATGGAATACAATGTTTCACAAAGTAAGTGTGTTTTTTTAATATAAGTGGGAAATTGGTAGTTTAAGAAAGAAAATTATAAAGGAAGACAGGCTTGCTTTTATATTGCACTTTCCATGACGCCGGGACTGAGTAAAGTATTTTATAGCAAACTGTGCACTTCAAAAATGCAGTCACTATTGTAATGCGGATCTAGTGATAAAATAATTTCATCTTACATTAAGGCCCTGTTTTTATATCAAATTGTGAACATGCAGCGTTCATGAGTTAAATCTGGGTCCTTAAATCTTCTGTCGGCCTATACAAATCAGATTTGACAGCATAAACTGCTCATGATCACTAGTCTCTAGAATCACAATTAAAAGGAGCCTAATGTGAAAGGACCTTTAATGAATAGTAGTAAAAACTAATTTGAAACCTACAGTTTCCGGTACAGAGTAGATCCAATGAGTAATGAAAATGGATAGAAACAGCTCAACAACAACTTATTTAGATATTGCTGTGAACACATCAAAATGTCCCAAACACTTTAGAGGTGTGTTCTAAAACAAAATGTGACTGATCAATCCTTAAGTCAGATTCCCAAAGATTTATTCCAAGAGAAGATTTTAATGGTAATCTTAAAGAAGGAAAATTAGTTATGAGGGTCTGAGAGAGGACTGTTAGGAGGGTTTACAGAACTTAGGGCATAAATGGTGAACATAATTGGGATTAGAAAATAGGCCAGAATTAGAGAATTGCAAATAACTTGGGAGGGTTATGAGGCTGGAGAGAAATTAAACATTTAGGGAAGGGATGAGGCCATAAATCAAGAGTGACAATTTTAATATTACTTTGTTACCTGATTTGGAGCCAATGTATGTCAGTGATCACAGGACCTGTTGCGAGTGAAGACACTGGGCTGCATAATTTTGAATATCTTCAAGTTTAATAAGGTTAGAATGTGTGACCAGCAAGGCCATCATTGGAATTGTGAGTCTAGAGGTAACAAAGGAATGAATGAGTGAAAAATTGCTTGCTCTGGATGAAAAAGCTTTTGAGCCTGCTTGAACGATTAGCATGTGGTTGGAGCGTATTAAAAGGATCTGTATTTTAAATGATAACAGCTGAAGTACAGGGTGAGATCACTGGGGGGGGGGAGGGTTTAATCTAAATCATTGACACGGCTTAATGCTTACATGAGTGTGAACTCAGGAAACATTGTGGTTTTGCAGTTGATGCACATTAGGTAACATCAAGCTTTCCATCTCTTCACGAGAAAGGGATTCAGAGGTTGAAGAACAAACAGGGATTGACACTCCAATCTAGGCAGTCTGTAATAGAATTTGTCAGCTCTAAGAATTGGTGCCATTTCCTGACAGCTGGTGCTGTTCGATCACGTACAATCGGAATAAAATATGTTCAACTGATATGAAGAGCAAAGCCAAAGGCTAATTCCTTCAATTCAAATTCCTTTCAATATTACAATGATGCTAATGTTATCACTACAATAACGCAAGTACAACCGATAAATCAACATTATCGATAAGACACTCTTTGGAAAATGGCACACTAATTAATTCAGTTAACTCTTTCTTTCTGAAGAAGATGATGTGGAGAAACCAGTGTTGGACTGGGGTGGATAAGGTTAAAATGACACAACACCAGATTATAGCCCAACAAGTTTATTTGGAAGCACTGGTTTTCAGAGTGCTACTTCTTCATCAGGTAGCTGTAGAGCAGGATTATAAAACACAGAACGTTTAGTAAAAGCTCACAGTGTCATGAACAAACCTAGAGTGCTGGTAAGTCTTTCATCGTGTTGCATTGTGTGTGCTTCCTGCACAGAGGAATCGGGTTGTTACAATCCATATGTACAACCCTTACGTTCCAGCGGCTGATGTCCTGACCTTCCTGGGAAGGTATGTCCAAGTTGAGGGAGAAGCCACTGATGTGATCGACCCCTTTGGGATCTGGACCAGTAAGCGGCAGGTTAGGGTAACTCTGAGGGCCAATGACAGTGGGAACATCCTCCACCCACCCTCAAGCTTCGCAATTGGAGGGAGCAGAGGCTACCTGACATATGCAGGGCAGCCGAAAGTGTGCCGAACCTGCGGGAAGTCGGGACACGTGGCGGCGGATTGCAAAGTGACCATCTGCAGGAACTGCAAACAGGAGGGTCACCTGACTAAGGACTGTCAGGAAGCAAAGAGCTGCAACCTGTGCGGAGAGGCGGGCCACATGTATAAGACCTGCCCAAGACGGGGGGGCCCCACTTACGCACAGATGGCGGGAGGTGGCAATGTGAGCTGTGGACCCCCAAAGACCAGTAAGGTCCACCCGGACAGCAGGGAAACGGAGTCTGGTGGCACCCAGAAAGAAGAACAGGCTGGAGTGGAGGAGGCAGCAGCCAGCGGAGAGACACAGCAGCTGATCCTAGCTCTAGCCGGGCAGATGGAAGAAATGGAGGAGGAGGTAATCAAGCAGGCAGAGGAGTGGATACCTGTTAAAAACAGGAAGAGGAAATCTTGCCAGGCCCCCAAAGCCTCCCAGCAAAAGGGGAAAAGACAGCTGCACGAGGGAGGAACGTCCAGCTCTTCGGAGGGGGAAGATGGACGCACAGAAGGCCATCACCACCAGAAGAAGAGACAGAGCGCCGTCGGTAAAGAGGAGGGCATTTCCTCCCAACCAGGAAACAATGGACTCCCCGAAGTCCACCCTCCACCCAGTGAGAACCAGGGGGTACCCACTGGCCCACAACTACAGGCAACCGAGAGCTGTGATCCTTTGACAGTCCCATTGTCAGACACAGAACTGGACAGGGAGGAACCTTGCCTCAGCTCAATGACACCAGAGTGGGTAAATGACCCCAGTGAGAAGCTGGATAGCTACCTCAGCCCAGCGAAGGTCCAGCAGTTCGTGCTTACCTTGGGGATGTAGACAAGCTACCCCAGAGACAGGACAGTCAAATGGACAATGGTAACCCCATAAACTGGGGGTTAAAGAAGTTTCATTTGCTTTCATATAACAGGGGTCCCACTCTTTAGGTGGGCTCCGCTGAAGTCACAGCCAAATACCAAGAGACTGGATAGTTAACAAAGGTAACTGTTAATAGGATAACTGCGAATTCGATTAATTCAATTTGTTCTTTGTAATGTTAAGACATGCAATGTATATAACTATGAACGACATGGAAAATTGTATAAGAACCAAAGATTTATTTACATGAATAAAGTATATTTTGAAATAAAAAATAATCTTTTAAAATGGGTTGCAGGTTTCAGTTCATTAATATGTAAATCCCAGAACCTCTTTCCAGTCACATTCTTGAGATAATTTAAGGTTTTATAAAAAAAGAGGTGTCATCTCAGCTCAAGCACTGCATTAAAGGTGTGAGGTTAGAGTCTGTCTGTATCCCAGTCTTGAGCCAAAATTGTAATTGCAGATACATTCTGTTTTGTTCAAAAAGCACACAATCTGCAGACAGTCAAAGTCGGCAGTCAATCCGTGTTACAATTTATAAATTCTTACCCTGGAAATAGAATCAGTCTGGCTCAAGATTGCAATACAGACTCTAACCTCACATCTTTAATGCATTGTCTGAGCTGAGATGTCCCCTTTTTTTAATTAAACCTCAAATTGTCTCAAGAATGTGACTGGAAAGAGGTTCTGGGATTTACATATTAATGAACTGAAACCTGCAACCCATTCTAAAAAATGAAAGACTTAACAGCAATCTAGGTTTGTTCAATATATCATCTCATTTGCATGCTTGACACTGTAATCTTTTGCTTTTAATTCTGTGTCCTATGATCCTACTCCACACCTACCTTGTGATGGAGCAGTGCTTTGAAAGCTAGTACTTCCAAATAAACCTGTTGGACTAAAACCTAGTGTTGTGTGATTTTTAACTTTCTGAAGAAGATTCACTGGGCCTGAAACATAACTGATTTCTCTCCCCAGGTGCTGCCAAACCCGCTGAGATTTTCCAGCAATTTCTGTTTTAGTTTCTGATTTCCAGCACCCACTGTTCTTTTGGTATTTTACACTAATTAACTCCTTACATCTAGTGTTAGATGTGGCCTTTATTTGTTTACTCTGTACTTGCTCTCTTTTCTTTCTCAATCCCTCCTGATAGTTTTTACTATTACAGACAAGAGAGAGAGATAATGCAGTGGATCCCTTTCTTTACACCTCATAACTAGCTAGAAGGCTATGCGTCCCTTTTAAACAGAACTACTGTGTCCTGTGGTTGTCAGGAATAGATAAATGATAGGTTTTCTTGTAAGTTTTAAAGGAAGGATTTTTCTTCAATAACCAAATATATACTCAAAACCATTTGAGCACAAATTCATTCAGATTGACACACTTGGGAAAGTAGCACGCGTTTAGCTCTTTACAGTGTCAGAGCTCCCTGTCACATTTGCTTTGATTGAGTCAAAATTCATACGACATGGAAACAGACTCTCGTCCATGCCGACCAGAATCCCAAACTAAACTAGTCCCACCTGCCTGTGTTTGGCCCATATCCCTCCAAACATTTCTTATTTGTTTATCTTTCTAAATGTTTTTTAAATGTTGTAACTATATATGCACCCATTGTTTTTTTGGAAGTTCATTCCACATAAGAATCACTCCATACAAGAATTTCTCTGTAAAGAAATTGCCCCTCATGTTGTTTTTATGTCTTTCTTCTCTCAGCTTAAAAATATATTCCCTTGTCTTGAAACCCCCACCCTAGGGAAAAGTCACCCACCATTCACCTCATCTATATCCCGAATGATTTTATAAACCTCTATAAGGTTGCCTCTCAATCTCCTAGACTATAGTGAAAAAAGTCCCAGCCTCTCCTTATAACTCGAACTCTTTATTCCCGGCAGCAGCCCAGTAATTCTCTTGTGTCTGGGCAATTTTTTTAAAATGCTGGAATGTTTTTTGTTGGTGCTCTGAGGAAAAACCTGCAGATTTAGGAAGATAAAGTCACTGCTGTTTATTGTTATCAGAAATAGATCTCACTCGTTCCTCTCTAGTCAATGGAGTAATTGTAACAAATTCCTGCTCTGATTTCACAGGTGGAGAGGTCAAGATCCACCTGAATCTCTCACTCTACTGATATTATCAGACAGATTTTGTTCCTTTACTGGTCCAGATGTTTCTCTGTCTCTGCTTCAAAAGTGCACCTTATTAAATCCCCTTAACACATAACCAGAACATCTTTTCCATTGTCCTCATAAATGATTCCTGATGGCTAGGCCATTATCAAACAATGGAGTTCTGAAGGGTTCTGAAGTGGGGTCACTGGACCTGAAACGCTAACTCTACATTCTCCTCACAGATACTGCCAGACTTGCTGAGATTTTCCAGCAATTTCTGGTTTTGTTTCAAATTTCCAGCATCTGCAGTACTTTTAGCTTTTCTAATGGAGACCCAAATATTGCTAAATTTCATAAACCTGCACCATTTCTCCAATTCTCTGGATTTCAGTTTGGGAGTTGGAAAGCTTTCAAACTGTAATTTGCAATTATTTTAATAATTGTCTTTAATCATTTGGAGAATGGGCAGCCATTAACCATAGGAAGGGTCATCTGCTTTGTAATGCCTCCTTAAATATATGTCCAATTAGGTCATAATAACTTCATCAATCTTTGTCAAGACATGAAAGTTAGCTCAAGGAGTCTATGGGTATTGGCAGTAAATAAAAGTTCATTTTGTCCTGTTAATAGAATTTTGTATTAAATTAATGTTGATTTTGAGTTTAAACTTCATACATACATATTGTGTGGTTGTTACAACGTACAGATTTGCATATCAACATCATTTTTAACAATTTCAGAACATGAACACCTCTTCCATGTTTGTTATCTACTCTGACACCTCTAGGTCCCATTTCGTATGAGTAGGTTCCAGGACAGAGTTAGTCCAGTTCAGTACAGTATAGGGTCATAGAGTCATGCAGCATGGAAACAGACCTTTCAATCCAACCAGTCCATGCCAACCATGTTTCCAAACTAAATGAGTCCCACCTGCCTGCACTTGGCCCATATCCCTCCAAACCTTTCCTATTCAAGAACTTATCTAAATGTTTTTAAAATGTTGTCACTGTACCTGCATTCACGACATTCTCTGACAGTTCATTTCAAATATGCAAATCACTCTCTGTGGAAAAAAAAGTTGGCCAAAAGTCTGGATAGGTAAGTTGTAAACATGGGGAGAGGTTAAAAAACAAACCTTCAGAGCTGAAGACTTGGACAATTGAAGGTATAGTTGCAAATCGTGGAGCAAAGGAAGTTTGCAGTGTCTAAGAGGCCAGAGTTGAAAGAGTGTGGAATCATTTCAATGTGCTCATCCACATGGGTAACTTGCTCATAAGAACACTGGTCTGACTAGTTCTGGCTTTACTTGCTGTGGTGCTGCAGACCCTGCTGAGGGTAGTCAATGTTCACTGGTAGGATATCAATGAGCAAAATAACACGGGAACATGTCGGGAACTGCCTGAACCATGTGTTCAAGTAAGTATGAAAAGTAACATTTCTTCAAATGAGGCAGGAAAAAGTCAAGGGCTTGTTATTTCCCATATGTATAGTCACATATTTTTGAACATCTATAATTTAAATTCGGGCTTTTGCTCGAAACGTTGATTTTACTGCTCCTCGGATGCTGCCTGAACTTTTGTGCTTTTCCAGCACCACAAATCCAGAATAAAATTTAAATAGGTATAGGCACTGTTGCCTTTTTTTGTCTCTAGGCTGTGTGCATTTCAAAGGAAACTTGTCTGTGTTATATAAGGTGACATTCTGATGTATAAGGTTCTGAAAACCTTAATGCTGTCGTTACATGAAGCGAGAGCCAATCTGATTTCACAGTTCACAGTTTTTAGGTTGAAAATCAAGCAGTCTTGCTTCAGATCCCAATGGAGTCTGAAGTGACTCCTGAAAGTCCTAAATAAGTCTCTTGGTATTCTGCAGCAAACTACGTCTCGTAATGGAAGATAAGTGCCTCTTCTTGAAAGACTCACAAGTGTTCTACCCTCTGTTACTGAATTAGATAATCCCTTAAATTTAGCATAGAAAGGAGGAGTAGGGTACATCATCATCCTGACAACAATATATTGTTTTGATTTATATAAGCTTCTGTTCTAATTTTATGGAGTTAAGTTTGTTTTTGTAATAGTACCCCACAAGAGGTTGGTTAATACAATCTTTTTTTTTGAAAGAGTAGAATAAAGGTGTGGTGGGAGAAGCAATGGCCTAGTGTTATTATCACCAGACTACTAATCCAGAAACTCAGCTAATGTTCTGGGGACCTGGATTCAAATCCTGTCATGGCAGATGCTGACCTTTGAATCCAATAAAGAATTTGGAATTAAGAATGTACTGATGTCTACGGAATCACTGTCAGTTAAACCCATCTGATTTTCTAGTGCTCTTTAAGGAGGGAAATCTGCCATCTTTACCTGGTCTGGCTTATATGTAACTCCAGACCCACAACAAAGTGATTGACTCTTAGCTGTCCTCTGGGCAATTAGAGATGGGCAATAAATAGTGGCTCAGCCAGCGATGCCCTCATCCCATGAATGAATAAAAAAGTACTATACCTCAACCACTCAGAACCCAACACTACATGGCAATCATTAGTTGGCATTGTTGCTGAGATCCCTCAAGGTAATAGTGTTGGTTAGAACCTGGGGAAATTAACAGTCTGATATGGATATGATCTGTTTAGAAGATTAATACTTTAAGACGTTCAAAAATATGTGATGATACATATTGGAAATTAAAGGTCCTTGACTTTTTTCTGCATCAGTTGAAGAGACGTTACCTTTCAGACTTTGAGAAGACACGGAGAGCTGGTCAGCTGCTGGGATATATAACTGACAAGCAGTCAGCAGTATATGCAGGGCAACAACTAGCTGAAAGCAGCACTCCAGATGAAAGCCTTCGTCTCAAAGCTGGTATGAGGTGGAGAATAGCAAAGTGTCTTCACTCTCCAATGAGAGTGAAGACAAGCCCTGTTGAGAAGCTCAGAGAAGAAGACTCTATCTCAGCAACTCACAGCTCTGGGAATAAAAACAGAAATTCTTATGGGCAAAGGTAGAAAGTCTTTACATAAATAGTGGAGCAACCAGACTGGGTAGGATAGAAAGGGGAAGGAGTAATGAGAAAAAAAAATGTACTTACCTTCAAAATGAGTGTTGTTGCTATTGCAGACAGGTTGTGTTTGGCTACTGAGAGAGAAGAAGGGCCAGGAAATTAATTCATACCAAGGTTTCAGTATTGGAAAAAGTATATAGTTTATGTATGATGACAAAATCCTAGAAAGCCTTAGAATCATAGAATTGTGGACTCCCTACAGTGCAAATAGAGGCCATTTGCCCCATCGGATTTGCCCTGATGCTCCAAAGAGCACTCTACCCTGTCCCAGTAACCCCATATTTACCATAGTTAATATACCAACCTGCACATCCCTGAACATTATGGGGCAATTTAGTGTGGCCAGTCCACCTAATCCCGTACATCTTTGGACTGTGGGAGGAAACTGGAGCACCCGGTGGAAACCCACGCTGACACAGGGAGTAAGTGCAAAGGGAAAATTTAAAAGATTTGAAGCAACAATCTATCAGTAGACAAAAGTTAGAAGAATTTGAAGGCTTTCAGAAGATTGATTTTTTAAACCGTAATTTGGCAAGAAGAATTATGAAGACCTAAAGAAACAGAGGACCTTAAAGAGTTTCCCACTCCAAAACTGGCTCACGCCCACAATATCAAAGCATGGTCAACAAGTTGGTGGAATTTCCACCTCATTTGGTAAAAGTAACTGAACATTTGAGGCAGCTCTTCATGAACATGTAGAGTTTTTTTTATTTGGTTATGGGACATGGGTGTCACTGACTGGGCCTGGCATGTGTTGCCCATTCCTGGGTGTTTGGTGGGGATAAGTTGCCTTCTTGAACTGCTGCTGTAGGTAGGCCCACAATAATGTTTGTAAGTTAATTCCAGGATTTTAACTCAGCGATACTGAAGGAATGATGATATATTCTCAAGTCAGGATGGTGAGTAGCTTGGAGGGGAATTTGCAAATGGTCGTCCACATGTATGTGATACCCTTGCCTTTCTAGATGGTATTGGTCATGGGTTTGGAAAGTTCTGTCAAAGCAGACTTGGTGAGTTTCTGCATTGTACCTTGTTGACAGTACACGCTGATACTTCTAAACATCAGTGATGGAGGAAGTGGATATTTGTGGAGCTAATGCCAATCAAACGGACCTGGATGGCATCAAGCTTCTTGAGCGTTGCAACCATCCAGGTGAGTGGGAACTATTCCATCACACTCCAGACTTGTGCCTTGTAGATGGTAGACAGGGTTTGTGAGATCAGGAAGTGTGTTACTCACTGCAATATTACTCGCCTCTGACTTTCTTTTGTAGCTGCTGTGTTCATAGCGAGTTCATATTTCTACCACTCAGTAGGTCAAAGGCAGCAAGTGTGTGCAACACCAATGTATACAAGTACCCCTTAAAGTGATGCACTATCATGTCTTAGAAATTTATCACTATTTCCTTGCTGGGTCAAAGTCTCGGAACTCCCTCCCCTATAGTACTTCAGGGAGAGGTGTACCTACAGATAGACTGCAGTAATTCAAGAAGGAGCATCTCCACCACCTCCTCAAGGACAATGAAATCAGGACATTCCTGATGAAGAGCTCATGCTCGAAACGTCAACTCTCCTCGGATGCTGCCTGACTGGCTGTGCTTTTCCAGCACCACACTTTTTGACTCTGATCTCCAGCATCTGCAGTCCTCACTTTCTCCCAATGGAATTCTAGCCGGGCCAGTGCTACTTGCAGCTTATGATTAAACAAATCACCCCCCCACCACAAAAAACTGTGAAAATATTCATGACAGATAAGAAAGATAATGAAACATTATTTCCAATTTAAAAATAAACCATACTGCCCATTTGTGTTGCAAAGAGAAATACGTCCCTTTCCGATTGTCTTAACTGCAGTTTCAGTAGTGTGCCAGTCTATTAAAGATGTTTTCCATATTATGTAGACCATCTCTTTAATATTCTGTGGATCCAGCAGACACACTGTAATGATCCCCTGAGTACAATGCTGCAATCATTATGAAGTATGCTGTAATATTATCCGACACAACTGAGCCAGTCACATGTCTTTTAGTTCTTTTTAACTTTACATTAGTGCTAATGTGCCTTTTTGACTCATTCCCTTGAGAGGGTGAGTTTTAATGTAAGATTTCAGAAATGCTCAATAGATTGTTGCAGAATCAGAAAGAAAGAATCTAACACCACAGGCACGGTGGCTCAGTGCCAGAGACCCGGGTTCAACTCCCACCCCGGGCAACTGACTGTGTGGAGTTTGCACGTTCTCCCCGTGTCTGCGTGGGTTTCCTCCGGGTGCTCCGGTTTCCTCCCACAGTCCAAAGATGTACAGGTCAGGTGAATTGGCCATGCTAAATTGCCCGTAGTGTTAGGTAAGGGGTAGATGTAGGGGTATGGGGGGTTGCGCTTCGGCGGGGCGGTGTGGACTTGTTGGGCCGAAGGGCCTGTTTCCACACTGTAAGTAATCTAATCTAATCTAATCTAACCTGTCTGTGTGGAGTTTGCACGTTCTCCCCGTGTCTGCGTGGGTTTCCTCCGGGTGCTCCGGTTTCCTCCCACAGTGCAGGTCAGGTGAATTGGCCATGCTAAATCGCCCGTAGTGTTGGGTGAAGGGAAATGGGTCTGAGTGTGGGTTGCTCTTCGGAGGGTCACTGTGGACTTGTTGGGCCGAAGGGCCTGTTTCCACATTGTAAGTAATCTAATCTAAAGGCATGACCCTTCATCAGAACTTGTGTCAAAAGTGTTTAGCATTTTGTTGGATGCTCAGACACCTGCAGTGCCTTACTAGTACTTTCTTTTTTAAGTCAAATGGTCAACGTTTCTTCTCTGTTGCTCATTTACTTCACGTTGTATGGAAGGAGGAAGGTTTAGGAAGTGTCATCATTATTATTTTGCCAGTGAAATAACTTAAAATAAATCTTTTCAGAGGTTATATACAATTTTAAGCTGCACTTCTTTTATCAGGTTACTCTGCAATATGTTATTACTGACCTGGCTGACCAGTGTTAATTTTACAGAGCAAATGTCATTTATTGATAACAGGCTATGCACCCACTTATCTGATCATTTTCTTATCACCTTACTGTGTACGGAGGGAGAAAGAGGCAAAATGAGAGTGAGAACTAGAATGGGAGTCAAAACCTCTTATGAAATATGTAGAGGTGAGTGAGGGTGGGACACCTCATGTCTGTAATTAAACCTGAATGATTTGAACTCAGTAAAACCGGAAGAAAAAAAGAGAACTCAAACAGCTGATGACAGTCAGACCAGGAATAGAGTCACAAGGCCATACTGCATACATTTTCCACAAGGTCTCAATGGTTAAGCAGTCACTGGCAGCTATTTTCAGTAAAATTGCAATTGTGGAACTGGAACAGGTCGAAGGAAATTCTTGGTTATTTGTAATTGATCAGATATTCACTCTCACGAGCTGTCACATGAGGTAGTGCATTAGATGATACACTGTTATATGGAATGAGAAGCTGCAGTATAAGCTGTTGTTAGAGACTTTTAATGTAATTTAAATAATCAGAGAAGAACCACAGATAATTCCTTCTCAGGATTCTCTGAAGCCAGCAAGAAAGGTAATCTAAATGCTGGGTCCTTGTCCAAATGGACTTGTCCTGTATCAAAGTATTAATCACTCAAGGCAAAAGGACAGTCAAAACAGCAATATTGAGTCACATGTTATGTCATCTCATTGTCTCAGGTAATCCCTTGGAACTGAGGAATACTTGCTTCAACTCCAGTTTGATAAATTCTGAGATGGCTGATAAATCTAATGGCTATCAGATGTGGGGCTGTTAATGTGTGAAGGACTAGGTAGCTCTGTTGATTTGAGTTTGTGTGCTCCCTCTGATGCCTTGATTTCACCTCTGCACATTCCTGATGCATTCAGTACTTTCCCAGTCAGCCTTACTCCATGTTGTTCCATCACAAACCAGCGTCCCACATGAACAGAGAACATCACAGCCCAGGAACAGGCCCTTCAGCCCTCCAAGCCTGTGCTGCTATACTTTGCCCTTGCATATTAAAATTGTCTTCAATTACAGGATCCATACCCCTTTAACCTTTCCTGTTCTTATATTCATCCAGGTGCTTCTTGAATGCTGTGTGTTCCAGGTACTTACCACCCTTTGTGTGAAAAGATTGCCTCACGCATCTCTTTTAAGCTTTACTCTCTTACCTTGAACCCATGTCCCTTAGTAATTGAATCCTCCACCATGGGAGAAAGTTTCATATTTTCCACTCTACCCATGTCATCACAACCTTATTAACATCTATCAGGTTGTCCCTCAACCTCCCCAGTTCCGGTGAAAACAAACTCAGTCTAACCAATCTTCCTTCATAGCTAAACTCCCAGTAGCAATAAACATCCTGTTAAACCTTTTCAGGAACAGCATCTCATCTTCTGACTAGGCATGTTACAGCCTGCCCATCTCAACATTGAATTCAACAACATCAGATAATAATCCCAACTCGACCCAGCTTGTCATGGAGACCACAAGGGAGCAGGCTATTCTGGACCTAGTGCTATGTAATGAACCAGACTTTATAAAAAATCTTTAAGTAAGGGAACACTTAGGAAGCAGCGATCATAATCTGGTAGAGTTCAGTCTGCAGTTTGAAAGAGAGAAGGCAAAATCGGATGTAATGGTGTTACAGTTAAATAAAGGTAATTATGAGAGCATGAGAGAGGACCTGACGAAAATAGTCTGGAAGCAGAGCCTAGCGGGGAAGACAGTAGAGCAAAAATGGCAGGAGTTTGTGGGTATAATTGAGGACACAGTACAGAGGTTCATCCCCAAGAAAAGAAAGATTATCCGGGGAGGGATTAGACAGCCATGGCTGGCAAAGGAAGTCAGGAAATGTATTAAAGAAAAAGAGAGATCCTATAAAGTGATAAGAGCACTGGGAAATCAGAAGATTGGGAAGGCTACAAAAACAAACAGAGGATAACAAAGAGAGAAATAAGGAAGGAGAGGATCAAATATGAAGATAGGCTAGCTAGTAATATTAGAAATGATAGTAAAAGTTTCTTTCAATACATAAGAAACAAACGACAGGCAAAAGTAGACATTGGGCCACTTCAAACTGATGCTGGAAGGCTAGTCATGGGAGATAAGGAAATAGCAGGAGAGCTTAATAAGTACTTTGCATCAGTCTTCACAGTGGAAGACATGAGTAATATCCCAACAATTAAAGGGAGTCAGGGGGCTGAGTTGAGTATGGTTGCCATTACAAAAGAGATAGTGCTAGAAAATCTAAAAGGTCTAAAAATTGATAAATCTCCTGACCCCAATGGGCTATATCCTAGAGTTCTGAGGGAGGTGGCTGAGGAAATAGCGGAGGCGTTGGTTGAGATCTTTCAAAAGTCACTGGAGTCAGGGAAAGTCCCAGATAATTGGAAGATTGCTGTTGTAATCCCCTTGTTCAAGAAAGGATCAAGACAAAAGATGGAAAATTATAGGTCAATTAGCCTAACCTCGGTTGTTGGTGAAATTCTAGAATCCATCATTAAGGATGAGGTTTCTAAATTTTTGGAAGAGCAGAGTCTGATTAGAACAAGTCAACATGGATTTAGTAAGGGGAGGTCGTGCCTGACAAACCTGTTGGAATTCTTTGAAGAGGTGACAAGTAGGTTAGACCAGGGAAACCCAGTGGATGTGGTCTATCTAGACTTCCAAAAGGCCTTTGATAAGGTGCCAGAAGGGGGGCAGCTGAGCAAGGTGAGGGCCCATGGTGTTCGAGGTGAGCTACTGGTATGGATTGAGGATTGGCTGTCTGACAGAAGGCAGAGAGTTGGGATAAAAGGTTCTTTTTCGGAATGGCAGCTGGTGACAAGCGGTGTCAAGCAGGTTTCAGTGTTGGGGCTGCAGCTGTTCACGTTATATATTAATGATCTGGATGAAGGGACTGGGGGCATTCTAGCGAAGTTTGCCGATGATGCGAAGTTAGGTGGACAGGCAGGTAGTACTGAGGAGGTGGCGAGGCTGCAAAAGGATCTAGACAGTTTGGGAGAGTGGTCCAGGAAATGGCTGGTGGAATTCAATGTGAGCAAATGCGAGGTCTTGCACTTTGGAAAAAAGAATACAAGCATGGACTACTTTCTAAACAGTGAGAAAATTCATAAAGCCAAAGTACAAAGGGATCTGGGAGTGCTAGTCGAGGATTCTCTAAAGGTAAACATGCAGAATTGAGTCTGTGATTAAGAAAGCGAATGCAATGTTGCTATTTATCTCAAAAGGGTTGAAATATAAAAGCACTGTTCTGCTACTAAGACTTTATAAAGCTCTGGTTAGGCCCCATTTGGAGTACTGTGTCCAGTTTTGGTCCCCACACCTCAGGAAGGACATACTGGCACTGGAGCGTGTCCAGTGGAGATTCACACGGATGATCCCTGGAATGGTAGGTCTAACATATGAGGAACGGCTGAGGATCCTGGGATTGTATTCATTGGAGTTTAGAAGATTAAGGGGAGATCTAATAGAAATTTACAAGATAATACATGGCTTGGAAAGGGTGGATGCTAGGAAATTGTTTCTGTTAGGCGAGGAGACTAGAACCCGTGGACACAGCCTTAGAATTAGAGGGGGTAAATTCAGAACAGAAATGCGGAGACATTTCTTCAGCCAGAGAGTGGTGGGCCTGTGGAATTCATTGCCGCAGAGTGCAGTGGAGGCCGGGACGCTAAATGTCTTCAAGGCAGAGATTGATAAATTCTTGATGTCACAAGGAATTAAGGGCTACAGGGAGAATGCGGGTAAGTGGAGTTGAAATGCCCATCAGCCATGATTGAATGGCAGAGTGGACTCGATGGGCCGAATGGCCTTACTTCTGCTCCTATGTCTTATGGTCTTATGGACTCCTCTGTTTTCATTTTGCCCCGTAATTTTATTTTTTAAATCTTTTAAAATTTTTTTTTCACTGTTCTGTATCTCTTATTTCTTGATTGTTTCTCTTTCTCTCGCTCCCCACTCTCTCATCAAATTTTTCCTCTCCTCTTCCCCCTTTGCTACCCTTCGCTCCTGTTTTCCATTTTGCCTTTGCTTCACCCATCCCCCCCCATCCCCCACATATTTTGTCACATAGCACTGGCTTCAGCCTTGGTCATTCACAGCTCCTAATCTCCCTATAATCTCTCTATGCACTGTCATTATCACCTCTTTATTGCTACCTTTGCTTCTGGAGCCATGACTCACCTTCTCTCAGCCTAGTACAAATAACCCCCATTTCTCCCTTTTTTTAGCTTTGACAAAGGGGTCAGTTAGACTTGAAACGTCAGCTCTTTTCTCTGCTTACAGATGCTGCCAGACCTGCTGAGATTTTCCTGCTTTTTCTCTTTTGGTTTCAGATTGCAGCATCCACAGTAATTTGCCTTTAAACCTTTTCTGTACCCTCTCCAAAGCATCCACATCCTTCAGGTTGTGTGGTGACCAGAAATAAATGCAATATTCCAATTGTGGCCTAACTAAATCTCTATAAAGCTGCAGCATATCTTGTCTATCCTTAAACTCAATGCCCAATTAAGGCATGCATTCCAAAAACCTTTTTTTAGATTAGACTACTTACAGTGTGGAAACAGGCCCTTCGGCCCAACTAGTCCACACCGACCTGCCGAAGCGCAACTCAACCAGACCCATTCCCCTACATCTACCCCTTCACTTAACACTACGGGAAATTTAGCATGGCTAATTCACCTAACCTGCACATTTTTTTGGACCGGGGAGGAAACGGAGCACCCGAAGCACCCACGCAGACACGGGGAGAATGTGCAAACTCCACACAGTCAGTTGCCTGAGGCGGGAATTGAACCCAGGTCTCTGGTGCTGTGAGGCAGCAGTGCTAATCACTGTGCCACCATGCTGCCCACTACCTTATCTACCTGTACTGGCCCTTCAGTGACCTGTGGACCTGTACACCCAGATCCCTCTGCATATCAATACTCATGGTTCTATCAGTCATTGTATAATTTCGACCAGTACATGACCTTCCAAAATGCATCACTTCACATTTGTTCAGATTAAACACCATCTGCCATTTTTCTGCCTCCAACTGAACTATACCCTGCTGTATTGTCTAACAATCCTTCTCACTATCTGCAACTCCACCAATTTTGTATCATCCGCAAATTTACTAATTAGACCAAATATGTTTTCCTCCAAATTATTTAAGTAGGTCATGAACAGCAGAGATCCCAGCACTGATCCCTGTGGAACACCACTAGTCACAACTCTCCATTCTGAAAAGCATCCTTCCACCACTACCCTCTGTCTCCAATGACTAAGCCAGTTCTGTATCCATCTTGGCAGCTCACCCCCGATACCATGTGACTTCACCTTTTGTACCAGTCTGCCATGAGGGACCTTGTCAAAAACTTTACTCAGTCATGTTTTTGAGGCATGACATTCCCCGTACAAAACCATGCTGTCCATCGTTAATAAGTCCATTTGCTTCTGAATGCGTATAGATCTTGTCCCTGAGAATCTTTTCCAATAATTTTCCTATCACCCACGTGAGAATTACAGGCCTATAATATCCTGGATTATCCCTGCTGCCCTTCTTAAACAATGGGACAATATTGGCTATTGTCCACTCCTCTGGGACCACACCTGTGGCCAAAGAGAATACAAAGATGTCGGTCAATGCTCCAGCAATTTGTTCTCTTGCCTGTCAATATTCTGGGATAGATTCCACCAGGACCTGAGGACTTATCTACCTTAATACTTTTTAAGATGCCCAGTACCTCTTCCTTTTTAATAGCAACTTGGCTTAGAAACTTGATATTCCCTTCCCTGAGATCATCTGCCACCAATTCCTTCTCTTTGGGGAATACTGACAAAAAATAATCATTTTGGACGTCACCTTCCTCTCCTGGATCCACACATAGTTTCCCTCCTTTGTGTTTGGATGGGCTAAATCTTTCCCTGGTGACCCTCTTGCTTTTTATCTATATATATGCATAAAAAGCCTTGGGATTCTCCTTAATCCTGATTGCTAAGTACTTTCATGACCCCTTTTAGCTCTCGTAATTTCTTGTTTAAGTTCTTTCCTACTTACCTTCAAAGGCTTCATATATTCTCATCCTCCTGGATCTTACGTTTGCTTCCTTTCTCTTTCTGATGAAGGTCATGACATCCCTGGTCATCCAAGATTCATGTCACTTGCCGTACCTACCCTCATTCTCGCAGGAATGTGCCCTCCTGAACTCTTATCAGCTGCTGTTTGAAATACTTCCACACGTCGGATGTAGATTTACCCTCAAACAGCCATCTCCAGCCAAAATTCTCCAGCTCCTGCCGAACATTGTTGTTGCTTGCCTTCCCCCAATTTAACACCTTCACCTGAGGACTGATGTTATCCCTATCCATGAGTACCTTAAAACTCACAGTATTATGATCACTACTCCCAAAATGCCCCCTCACTGAAACTTCACTCACCTAGCTGGGGTTATTTCCCAAAACTAGGCCCAATATAACCCTTTCCCTAGTTAGACCATTTACATACTGTGTCAAGAGTGAGTTGATGGGAACATTTGATCATTTCAAGGGTGCTTTGAGGATATCCATGAAGCATTTCTAGTGACTGCCTGCAAATTCCAAGTAGAGCAGCTGCTGTGTGAGTCTCAAGTCTGGCATAAGACATATCTGGCCCAATGGGGTTTGTCTTAAGTGATTAGTGCTTCAATATAGGGCAAGTTAACTTGGAAGAGGGCATTGCCTTTGGATTATCTTTCCTGCAAGATTCAGAGGATCCTGTAAAGGCATTACTGTTAGTTCTTCTCTGGTGCTTTAAGTTACATTATAAATCTGTAACTCTCAGAAACAGATGCTGAAGGCTTCCGTGGGTGAGAGAAAGGTGGCTGTCACAGTAAGTGAACCCTAAATCTGAAATCCATGAGAAGGGTGACCTCAGTAGCAGGGTATCACTGTGACTATTATATTGACTAAGACAGGTGTCATACTGGACTAGAGTCAGACCATCACAGAGGATAGGTTTAAAGTATAGGAAGTGACAATTTGGCCCCTCGCATCTCAGTCAGCTTTTTTAAAAAAAAGATTGAGCCATCTCCTATAATCTTGCCCTTATCCCTATGGAGCTGTGTAAGTGTCTGCTTCAAATAAAGATCGACTTTCTCTTAAAAGATGCAATGGTGTCCGGCTCAACTGTTATGTGTAGCAAAGCATTCCATGGTCTAGCAACTTAGCAAATCAAAAATTCTCTCCTGACTCAAGGAGACTTGTCACAGAATCCCCAACCCGAAACACTTGTCATTCCTTGTTCACCATTTCAAAACCGGTTAAGATTTTAAAAGCTCTGCTAATATCCTCTAGGTTTTAGCTGTTTTGACATATCTAAAGGTTCTTATCCCTGGCATCACCACGGTCAATCTCTTTTGTTGAATCTCTATGTTTGTTATGGCCAGATAAAGAACAGGAAGATTTATATCTAGCTTCGGTTTGGAAGCAGGCCACACTGACCCTCCAAAGAGCATCCCACCCAGACCCATTCCCTACCCTTTCCCTGTAACCCTGCACTTCCCATGGCTAACCTACTTAACCTGTATATACCTGAACACTATGGGCAGTTTAGCATGGCCAATCCACTTAACGTGCAGCTGTTTGGTCCTTTGTGGCTATGTGACTTGGTGGGGGGAGTCTCTGATCAGATGAACCATGTCAGGAACTGTACCCTGTTAGTTTCTGGGAAAGGCAGTTACTCGAACTGTACCCCTATCAATCCCTGGAGCAAAGTTCCATGAGTGGGTATCACTGTGTGTGTAGCCACCTCTTCTCATTTATCCATAGGATGTGGCAGCCATTGGCTAAGACAGCAATTGCTGCCTATTTCTAATTGCCCTTGGAAAAATGGTGGTGAGTTGCCTTTTTGAACCACAAGATAAGAGCTCATGGCGTAGTGGGTAAAACTGGCATGGATAAAGGGTTGGCTGGCCAAAAGGAAGCAGACAATTGGGATAAATGGGTAACTTTGGGGTTGGTAAGCTGTATCTAATGGAATGCGACGGGAACCAGTGCTGTGTCTTCAACCATTTGCAATTTGGTAACAGTGACTTGGATCCAAACGTATCATAACTACATTTGCCAATGACACCAAAATAAGTTCCTTGCAGCCACATGCTCTGCAGAGGGCAAAAAGTGAGTGGGCAAAAACTTTATAGATAGAATATAAAGTGAGTAAGCATGAATTTATTTACTTTGGCTGGAAGAGTAGATCTATTAAAAGGAGAGAGATCATGGGACTTGGTGGTACAGAAATATCTGGGTATCCTGGATCACATCAAGTTTGAATGCATGTGCAGCAAGGGATTAGGAAAGGCAGATGGAATGTTATTTATTGCAAGGGGGATGAAAAATAAACATAGGGGGGGTTTCACTGCAGGTGTCTAGGGCCTCAGTGAGAGTGCATCTATGATCCTGTGTACAGTTCTGGTCCCCTTACTTGAAGAAAAAGGTATGGATTCATAGAATTCCAACAGAATGAAGGCAGGTCAGTTGGGCCATCGAGTCCACAACAACCCTCTGATAAGCATCCCACCCAGACCCACCCATTCTATCCCTGTAACCCTACATTTCCCATGGCTAATCCACTTAGCCTGCACATTCCTGGACACTATGGGCAACTTGGCATGGCTATAACTTATCTTATAACAAAAGGTTAAATTAGCTCTATCCATTGGAGTTTGGAAGAATGAGAGGTCATCATATTGAAATATCTAAGATCACAAGCAGACAACTGTGCAAATACCAGGAGGATTTTCCTTCAGTGAGGGCAACTGAAAAACTAGGAAAAATAGTTTAAGGAAAAGAGGTCACCCACTAAAGGCAGAGATGAAGTGAATTCCTTTCTCTCTCAAAGGACCATTAGAGTGTGGAATTCTCTTCCTTAGAAGGTGCTGGAGGCTGGATCTTTCACTTTATTCAAGGCTAAGTTCCATTCTTGATGGACGAGGGAAAATAAATCTGAGAACACAACTAAATCAGCCAAGATCTGACTGAGTGGTGCTGAAGGCTTGAAGAGCCAAAAGGTCTACCTGCTCCAAATTCCTAAGCCAGCTTTATTGTGCAGCTACACCCATAATGAGGTGTAATATGAAGGATATCATGTAATCAGTTATCACAAGACTTACAGAGATCATACAACTCCTGGATTCAGGCTTGGTTCATTAGAGAAAGCCATTGCAATAGGTAAAACATGTGGTGAGGTTGCTGGGAGATTAAAGCAATGGACTGCTAATACATTGTGCTCTTCATGTGTGGGTTTGAATGCCTCTCTCATCTTTCTAGGGATGGCATGGTGGCTCAATGGTTTGTGCTGCTGCCTCACAGTCCCAGGGACCCGGGTTCAATTCCACCCTTGGATGACTGTTTGTGTGGAATTTGCATGTTCTCCCTGTGTCTGCATGGGTTTGTTCTGGGTGCTCTAGTTTCCTCCCACAGTCCGAAGATGTGCAGGGTAGGTGGGTTGGCCATGCTAAATTACCCATACTGTGCAGGCTAGGTGGGTTAGCCATGGGATATGCAAGGTTACAGGAATGGGGCAGGGGCCAGCTTGATGGAATGCTCTTCAGAGGGTCAGTGTGGACTTGATGGGCTGAATGACCAGCTTACATGCTGTAGGGATCTATGTTCTAGAATGTAAAGATTACATATCATTGTTTGCAAGTGAATGCAAAATGTCCATGTTGAAGTTTAGGATAGTTTTGATTTATTGTATCAAGAGTTAAACAAGCTTGTTTTCGGCTGTCTATTATATGTTGAAAAAGTTATCAAACTGTTAAAATGCAATCTGTTGCCTGAAGCTAGTTCAAACTGAGCGCATAAATGTCAGCCCTGTTTTAAAATCTTTCCTCTCTAGCTCAGTCAGAGATAATCCTATTATCTATTTAGTTCTCATATGTTGGGGTTTCAGTGCTTCTGTTACCCGCTTGGTGACTTTAAAAAGTAAGGTAATAGGCCTTGTGTGTCACTTTGATAGCTCTGCTTTTGTAGAAACAGTTACACTTTTAATATATAACTGGATATTCTCATTGTCTTTTCATCTATTTTCACTGTAATGCAATATTTCTCAGCTGGATCTCCAGACGTTTGGGATGTGTTGGGGCAAGATTTGAATATAGATTTAGATTAAAACTGAATTTAGATTAATTGTATATGTTGCTTTAGATTTGAAATATCAAAATTCGGATTCATTCCATTGCTGACAATGAGTCGGGGTCTTTTTTTAAAAATATGTTTGAGGTTTGAGCACAAAATGCCCTCTCAGAGGTGCTGCCTTTCAGGGGAAATATTAAAGACCCTGCCTGCCCTTACAAGGAGTACACAGATTCTTTAACAGAGTGGTTGGCAAGGTCTGTCTGGTGTCCATGTCAGATGGCCATCTCCAATCTTGTGCCAAACAATCTGATTGTTAGCCAGTCTGGCCACATGGAAATAGCAGATGTCAGAATAAATATCATAGAATCCCTAAAGTGTGGAGGCAGGCCATTTGGCCAAACACGTCGAAACCAAAACGCTCCAAAGAACATTCCACCCAGACCCACCATTCCAACTCTGTATTTCCCATGGCTAATCCAACTAACCTGCACACCTTTGGATTGTGGGAGGAAACCAGAACACCTGGAGGAAACCCATGCAGACATGGGGAGAATGTACAGACTCCACACAGACAGTTGCCCGAGATTGGAATTGAATCCATGTCCCTGATGCTGTAAGGCAGCAGTGCTAATCACCGCTGCCCTATATTTCGGGCATTTTGTGCCCTCAGCAAACTTACTTCAAAGGAACTCCACCCCCGTCTTATTTATCTCTCAGTGCCCCCAGCCCACATGCCTCATTCCTGATGAAGGGCCTATGCCTGAAATGTTGATTCTTCTGCTCCTCAGATGCTGCCTGACCGGCTGTGTTTTGCCAGTACCACATTTTCAACTCTTACCTCAAAGGAACATCTACTAAAGTATATGTATATTCCGTTCCCTGTCTGAAACTTACTCATAGTGACTGGGGCATTACAAAAAAAAGAGGTATTTCTCATATTTCCCCATTTCCATCATTCCCTCTCATTTTTTCCAAATGAGCCTTTTGCATCTTGAACCATAATAGATCTCTGTATGTGATGATGCCACCTTTACACATGATGACATCAACCCCATATGTTGCCATGGTAGCTGGCAGCAATGGCTTCCAGCGCTGGTCCTCCTGATGGCCCGAACATCACAAAAACATGGTAAAAATCTACCAGCCCTTCCCCTGACCTCACAATATCTGGTAGAGTCTGTCCAGGAAGATACAAACGGATAGGCCAGAATTGAGGCCCATAGACCATTAACGCCTTTGAGTTTTGGATCACCCCTTTTTCAGTGGTTATTAGTGATATCACAAAAGTTATCTGAAGTGAAACTGTAAGCAATAGCCATGATGATGAACTAAACTAATATGTACGTGACAGAATGTTTACTTTTATGGATAACACAAAAGTTGCAATTATGAAGATAAATAGATAGATTTCCAGAGAATGTGGCAGGTTGGAGGCTACCTGTGGATAAAATTTAATCAGAGAAATATGAAGTGATGCATTTTGGGAGGAAGGTCAAGGCAAGGCAAGTTAAAACAAAAAATATCATTCTCAAACAGGTGCAGAAAAGAGAAATCGAGGGAACAATTTTAATGGTGACAGGACAGGTTGAAAAAGTGGTCAATGAAATATTTCATATCCTTAACAGCTTTGGAAAGTGAGACTTGGTTTACAAAAGGAAGGAGGGCATGGGTGAATCTTTATAAAACAGTGGTTCAGCCTCAACTAGAGTATTACATCTAATTCTGGACATCACACTTCAGAAAGAATGTGAAGACATTAGAGAGGGTGGCAGAAAGGAGTCACAAGAATGGGATTTCCAAGATGGATTCAATTACAAAAGCAAATTGGAGAAACTGAAAATGTTCTCCTCAAAGAACAGAGGCTGAGAAGAGATTTGATATTGGTGTTCAAAATAATGGGAAGTCTAGGCAGAATAAATAGGAAGAAACCTTTACCCATTGGTTGAAGGATTTTACATCAGATAAAACAGGTTGAAGGTGAAAGACAAAGCAACCAAATGAGATAAAAACAGAAACTGTTGTATTCACCAAGAGATTAGAATCTGGAATACACTGTCTGAGAGCACAATAAAGTCAGCTTCAATTGTGGCTTTTGAAAAGGTTATTGATTAATAATGTGACCAACTGACAAGAGCATTGTTGTCAGGGATATTTGAGTGAGAGGTGGCTGGTCTGCACTCTTCTGCCCTCTTGCTCCTGCTCCTCCTGTCTCCATGTCTCAGCTTTCTTAATATTCTTTATTTCCTGTGTTGCTGCTCGCTCTTATTCTCTCTCCTCTTTTCCCATTCTGCTCTTGCTGCGCTCTCATGTTCTTGCAGCTCCTGCTCTGCCCATCCTCCTCAAGCTCTCTCAGTGTTGCTATTTGCTCTTTGCTCGCCTAATACTTTCTCAGTCTGCTGTTCTTTTCTGGCTTCTGCTTTCTCTGGGCTCCTGTTCCCTATAAACTGGCTTGAAGGATAGAAATTTCCTGAAATTTAAAGCAGGCTATGATTTCAACATCATAAAGTGTTTCCTTTTAAAATACATTCATTGAAAATGTTGCAGGGCTGGAGTACTTTGCTCAAGAAGGGCTGCTGTTAAGTCAAGACACGTAAAAATGTAAGCTTTGTGTAATGGATTCACTTGTGTGGAGTGGCTAAGCTTGTGGGGTCTTGTTTCATCAAATTTCAAAAAAATCTCATGGCTGACTTAATTCTATAAAAGTACCTGCATTCATTTTGTGTCTTTCACAATCATCACGTTCTCAGAGGAACATGGGAACATAGGAATGGTGATGAAGATGGGCAATGATGACTGGCCTAGCCGATAACATCCAGATCCCATCATGAATAAAAGTTAAAAACCTCTAGATTCTGAAGTACCTAACAACCAATTGAAGGTACTCAGGTAAACTTGTAATATGGCTGACTTTAGATTTGCTAGACATTAAGTACATTGATATGAAGGAACCAGACCACTACAAACAAAAGGAATTTGTTTAGGTCCTGCACATTTTACCCAAAAAGATGTCCAAGGATGTTACCAAGAGTGGAGGGTTTGTATTATAAGGAGAGGCTGGATAGGCGTTGGGACACTTTTTCACTGGAGCATAAGAGCTTGAGGGGGTGACCTTCTGGAGGCTTATAAAATCATGAAGGGCATAGATAAGGTGAATAGTAAAGGTCTTTTCCCCAGCATAGGTAATCCAAAACAAGATGACATATGTTTAAAGTGAGCGGGAAATATTTAAAAACAACCTGAGGGGCAATGTTTTCACACACAGGATGGTGCGTATGTGAATGAACTACCAGAGGAAGTGGTGGAGGCAGGTACAGTTAGAACATTTAAAAAACATTTGGATAGATATATGAATAGGAAAGGTTTAGAGGGCTATGAGCCAAACACAGTCAAATGGGAGTAGATTAGTTTGGGAAACCTGAACAGCATGGACAGGTTGGATTGAAGGGTCTGTTTCCATGCTGTATGACTCTAGGACTCCATGACTTTATGAGGAGCCTGTAGTTCCCTAATGCTTTCGCCATTGCAACCTTTAAAGAGTGACTTTTTCTCCTGTAGTATTAATTGTTGTGATTATTTGTAACTTGGTATTCTTGCGTTTTGTCCTGCTCAGTCCAAGATGAAGGAGTCAGCAATTTGCCTCTTTTCAACAATAGATTTGAAGTGTTGCTTTATCAATACATAGTCAACATATCAATAATGCAAGATCGCATGATGAGCTAACCAACAAATGACCAATAATCTTGTTTTAATGGTACTGGCTAAAGAGGGAATGTTGACCAGGACACCAAAAAAACTCCAAGCATTTTTCCAAATATTTCCATTGGCTAGTTAGTTTACATGAACGACAACTCCTTTGATATTACAGTCCTCTCTAGTGAATATATGTGATTCTGAAGTACATCTGGAGTTCAGAAAATTTAGAGGCAAAATATCTTAGTGTTCAGAAATTTTACTGTATATTTGCTGATGATAAATATGGATGCCAGAGGTTGTTACTAATGTCAACAATTGGTCCTAGTCAAGGGATGGGTTCCCTAAATCTATATATTGGATATGTAGCTGCTTTTTCATTGGAGAAAATGGCATTGTGGAGTGGACCAGCATTTATTGCCCATCCCTAATTACTGTGGAGATGTGGTGAGCTGTCTTCTTGAATTGCTACCTTCCATTTATTTAAAGGAGACTCAGGGTGCAGTTGGGGATTGAGTTCCAGGATTTTGATCCAATGACACTGAAGGTGATATGTTTCGAAGGAGGGGAACTTGCAGTTGGTGGTGTTCTCATGTGTCTGCTGCCCTCACCCTTCTAGATAGTAGTGGTTATGGGTTTAGAAGGTTTTTGTCTAAGGAGCTTTGGTAAATTTCTGTGAATCTTTTAGGTAGCACACTCTACTGCGACTGAGCATCAGTGATGGAAAGACTGAATATTTGTGGATGCAGTGCCAATCAAGGGTCCTGAATGATGTCAATCTTTGCAATTGTTATTGGAGCTGCACGTACCCAAGTAAATAAGGAGAATTTCATCACTGTCCTAACTTGTGCCTTGTTGATAGTGGACAGGCATCGGGGAATCCAGGGATGGGGAGTTACTTGTAACAGAATTCCTTGACTCTGACCTGCTCTTGTATTCACAGTACAGTTCAGTTTCTGATTAATGGTAAACATGAGCTTTTGATAAGGAGATTTCAGCAATGGTGTGATGGCGTATTAAGGGATGATGGTTGGATTGTCTCTTGTTGGAGATGGTCATTATCTGGCACTTGTGTGGTGCAAAAGTTACTTGTCACTTTGCCAGCCCACACTTGGATATTATGCTGCATTTGAACATGAACTGCCTTAGTATCTACTTTTCGGTCCTTTCTTTATCCATCCCATTGAAGTAATATATCAAGGGGAAAAGGGATAGCTAATCACATTGTAGTTTCAGTCAATTCCCTGGAATTTCTGTTTATTCATTTGTTCTGATTTTTAATTACTTACTTACTAAAATGTACTTTTTAAAATAGTACTTGTCCTTCATGGGGGATGGGAGGTGATGGGGACAGGATAAGAAATTTTGACTGCAGTTGGAAAAAAAAGCATAGCAACAGGAGAAGCCCCTTGAGTGTGTTTAGCATGGCTGGCTGTGAACAAACTAACTTGATATATTGGTGGAGTTTGAAACAGACACAGCTGTCGGAGTTTCACTAGCCCCTCTTCACATTTGGTACATCAATTCAATGACATTGATGACCCTGGCACCAGGAGGCAGAGTTACATCCCAGATTTATGTCTGTCTCCTTCTCTAACTGTAGAATCACTGTTACTTTCCCAATCTTCCTTCTGCTTCCTTACAGCTGATCCAGCCACTGTAGACTTGACTCAGTCTGGATTCCCTATAGAACCCATTACTCATATCAGTATTCAATACTGAATACAAGAGAATGAGATGCACTCTGTGGCAAGTAAACCTTCTCACTTCATACCTCAGCCACAAGAAGCACCTACTAAAATTAACCTCTGCACTGATATTTCAAACTCTCCTTCTCCACCTCTTTATTACATTACGACAGATCCTCAAGCTATTTTAATTAAAGTGGATTAACTTTATTGCCTTGCCAGCTTTAGTAGTATTTGTGCTGACACATGGCCAAGTGAGAAATGGCTTTAATTACTTCAGCAAATTGTTCAAGTAAAATTATGAACTAAATAACACATCAAGTTCCATCGAGGTATTAAGATATCCCTTAGATCTGTGCCATTGTGCTCTAAGGAAATTCTGAATCATATTGTGCATTGTAAATGTAAGTACAGGCAGGTAACTTCATGCGTGGTTTATGGAATTCAAGAAAGTTGTAAGATGATCTGTGAACTGAAACAAAACCTTCTACTTACCAGGAAAAATAGAAGAGACTAGTGTTTGTCATCACTTGGTAAGGATGCTGCTAAGTTTGGAGGGCTTGAATGATAGGGAGAGGCTGAATTGGCTGGGATTATTTTTTCTATATTGCCAAGAGCTGTGAGGCGACCTTATAGAGGTTTATAAGATCATGAGTGGCCTGGATTGGGTGAATAGTCAAGGTGTTTTTTTTCTAGGGTAGGGGTGTCCAATACTGGAGGGTATAGATTTAAGGTGAGTGGGGAAAGAATTAAAAGGGACCCGAAGGGTAAATTATTCATGCAGAGGGTATGGAATGAGCTGGCAGAGGAAGTTATGGAGGTGTTACTATCCAGGGTAAACCTCCCTCCCCCCAGCTAACTTAAACCTGCAACACAGAAATGATTTAACTCGTGATATAATCTGTTAAAATTCGAGAGGCAAAGAACAATCCCAAAAGTCACTATTCTAAGTAAAGATTAACAACCTTAATTTTTTTGAAAGTCTAACAGAGAATAATTAACTAACAACTTTTTACAACTCATTTCTCTAATCTATCTTTTACTTGTGCTTCTGCAAAACTGGTCTGATAAAACCCCCGATTAAAATTTACCAAAAATTCAAAGTCAAAACCAGTCAGCTGTTGAATCCTCTCTCTATATCTTCCTCTGTCCTCTCTTCTTCTTCTTAGCAACTATGTTTCACAGGTTATTGATAGATAAAGGTACATTTAGGAGAGCTATTCTATGTACAGTCTGGATATGTTGGTGGCTTGGCAGTTCTCCCTCAACTGTTCAAATATTTTTGGTTTTATATCCCAAAGTATCGGATCATTTCATTGGTGTTAACGTCATCAAAATATTAAATTCAAACTTGATTGGAGTTTGTTATTTTGTGGCATAATTTAAACTGATTGGCCAAATTTGAATTTGTTTTTGTCTCATAGCAACCCAGCCAGTGCTAGCTGTTCTGACCAAATGTTACATTGTTACCTTGTTCTGGACTCTCTGTGCCTAAGTCCTTGTTAGCTTTTCAACTCTCTTAAGGGTACAGTACCTCTACACCTTCCTAACAGAAGCTGGTACAATTACAGCATTTAAAAGGCATCTATTTGGGTATATGAATAGGAAGGATTTAGAGGGATATGGACCAAATGTTTAATTTAGGAGATCTGATCTGCATGAATGAGTTAGAGTGAAGGGTCTGTTTTTATGCTGTACATCTCTATGACTCTATGACTACTCAATTAGTCTCTGTGGAGAGAGAAAACAGAGTTAATGTTTCAAGTCCAGTGACTCATTTTCATTTGGTTTGACAGATATTACTTGTCATGTTAATGAGCAGAGCAGGTATCTTGCTTAGTGTGTTCAGGTGAGGTGGAGTGGGTAGTGTTAGATGGGTGGTGGTGGGGAGAGATGAGGTAGGGTGAGTAATATTGGATAAGTTGCTGATGGGTGGGATAATGGTGGGTGCTATGGGATAACGGTAGGTTGGGATAGAGAGAAATGGCAGTGGTAAGATGATGGGTGGCCTGGAGTGTGAAAGGTGGGTGGGGTGAAGTAATGTTCAAATGGGTGTCATGTTGATACGAGGTATGGGAGGATAGTAGTAGGCTTAGGATGGGATACATACCTTCTAGCCTTGCTAAAGAAATGTATTAAAATTCTTGAAATGATTTGTGAGCATGCACAGTTAAAAATGTTCCTCTTGCTCAATGGCTTTTCTGAGGCCCATAATTACCACAGCGTTAACGATGAAAGAATTTTCCCAAAATAGGATCACTTGTGTCATTTAAGTACAGAATCCATAAGAAGTTACACACATTCAATTCAATATTTGCCTTGATTTCCAACAAAAAAATGACACATATGGAATCTTCCCATTCATGTGGAAGAGTGATGTTGAAAAGTTGATGAAATAGCAATGAAAAATCTAACATTCTCTGACTAAAGCTTTTCGAAATTCAGAATGGGCATTTATTCCCCTGAGCAGGTGATGATGGATCTTCTTGTGGACCCCCTACAGTGATGTGTTGAAGGCCTCCCAGTGAAAAATGAATCATTTATCTTCAGGAGGTATGTGGAGAGGGAAGTATTTTGTCTTTCTCTGACGTGCTATCTCTGTCACCGTCATGTTTCCTGGTGTCCTTTGCAGAAAGCCTTTAATGACAAGGATGTAATTGTTTTTAATACAGTATCAATTGCTTAATAAGTAAAGAAAACTATCAGAATATACATTATTGCTTCATTAAACCTATTGCTTCATTAAACTGCTACAGTTCAGCAGTAAATTCCTGTGATTGCCAGTAAAACATTTGTTTTAGAACATTTAAATCATGATGTATAATTTGTATAATGTTGATAGGTCCCCATAAGTTCTTTTTTATTTGAAGGGTAAGATGTCATTTCATCTTGAGTGGATTATGTGGTTCGTTAAGGTGTTGTTAAAAGAGATGATATATAACAATGCAGATTACCAAGATCTGTAGGACTAGAGTTTAAAGTGTTAAAAATGGGTCAAATTATTGAAAAGGTGAGATGATGGGAGAGGTTATTTTTTAACAGTTGCTGATGCTCATGCTGTTTATTGACTCTGAGTTTTCCATCTCATAACAATCTCTCACAGATGAATGAAGACCACCTCTACAATATCTGTTCTATTTGGTTGATGGAGTTCCATCTTTTTTTCTGTAAAGGCTGAATTTTATGGCCAAAAAGTGAATGGACATCCCTCTCAATTTGGGACAGCGGCACTGGAAGAGCACAGCAGTTCAGGCAGCATCCAAGGAGCTTCGAAATCGACGTTTCGGGTAAAAGCCCTTCATCAGGAATAAAGGCAGTGAGCCTGAAGCGTGGAGAGATAAGCTAGAGGAGGGTGGTGGTGGGGAGAAAGTAGCATCGAGTACAATGGGTGAGTGGGGGAGGGGATGAAGGTGATAGATCAGAGAGGAGAGGGTGGAGTGGATAGATGGAAAAGGAGATAGGCAGGTAGGACAAGTCCGGACAAGTCATGGGGACAGTGCTGAGCTGGAAGTTTAGAACTAGGGTGAGGTGGGGGAAGGGGAAATGAGGAAACTGTTGAAGTCCACATTGATGCCCTGGGGTTGAAGTGTTCCGAGGCAGAAGATAAGGTGTTCTTCCTCCAGGCGTCTAGTGGTGAGGGAGCGGCGGTGAAGGAGGCCCAGGACCTCCATGTCCTCGGCAGAGTCGGAGGGGAAGTTGAAATGTTGGGCCATGGGCTGGTGTAATTGATTGGTGCGGGTGTCCCGGAGATGTTCCCTAAGGCACTCTGCTAGGAGGTGCCCAGTCTCCCCAATGTAGAGGAGACTGCATCGGGACAATGGATACAATAAATGATATTAGTGGATGTGCAAGTAAAACTTTGATGGATGTGGAAGGCTCCTTTAGGGCCTTGGATTTACCAACAAAATTGGTTGTTATGCTGATTAGAATATGATAAAAGTCTAATGGGCCCAAAATCTGTAGCCCACCATCCAAACACCCCTCCCCCCCCAATACCACTGCCTTGTGAAATAGGTCAATAATCATATCATTGCAACACTGAAACTGCTAATTCACCATTTATGTATGTAATTTACTGTGAGGGTCACATAATTAAGGCTCAAATGGCCTCCTCCTGTTCCTCCGATATGGTCCCTGCAGGAAGCACTCAGCTTTGGAGAAGAGGACTAAAGAAAATAAACAAAGTGAATATGAAGGAGAGCAAAGATTAAACTCCCGTCAAAATAAATGATCCTAATACTGGAAAGTTAATTTTGGTGAAACAGCTTTTGCATTGGTCCATGTTAATATACATTATAAATGATTAAATTATTATTCATTATATAAAAAATTTAATTCAGATGTCCATTTGAGTGCAAAAATTTGGACTTAATTTTTTAATAAAAAACTTGGATTATTTGTGCAATATCTAAACTCTGATGTTAAGCAAACATTTGTTCAATAATGGTTGAGTTTTTACTCAGGACGTGTGAAAACACCAATGATACTTCAATCACAATGTGTTTGGCAAGTCTTTTTTACAAGATTGGGGAATTGGAGTCCAGAATATGACACAGTACTGCAATAATGCTGTTCATTTCAGGCTTTGGCATCAGATTTTTAGCTTTTCCTCATTCCCTAGTTGAAGCTGTGTGTCTGAAACAGAAGTCCTGTGAAATTGTGATAAATTCCACAGCACCGTAAGTGGGACAGACTCAAGTTGCAGCAGTTGAACACTTACAGTTTGAGTTTCTTTCTTGATAAATAGTTTAAGTCTGGAATGCTGGAAATCTGAAACAAACACAGAAACTGCTAGACAAACTCAATAGGTCTAGCAACATCTATAGAGGGAGAAACAGAGTTAACATTTCAAGTCTGGTATGACTCTTCTTCAGTTCTACACAGGTTGGTCCATACCCCGTACGAAGATAGCAGAAGGCCATCTCCTATAGCAGTGGGTGCCAATAATGTTCTTTCGGTTGTATTGTTTCAGTGGTTTGTGAGGAACTTGTTCTGAAGTAGAGAACTGGACGTAGGTTCCCATCTCAATTACCTCCAAACTCTGGAGGCGATGATAGCAATAGTGTTGTCAGCTGTGGTTCAGTAGTTACACACTCAACTCTCAGTCAGAGGGTTCAAGTCCCACTCTGACCCTTGAAAGCAAAATCTAGGCTGACACTCCAGGGCGTTGGAATACTGTACTTTTTAAAATACCTTTGTGGAATGTGGAGGTTTCTGCCTGGGCCAACATTTCTTGCCGTTGAGAAGATGATGATAAGCTGTCTTCCTGAAACACTGGAGACCATTTGTGGGAGGAGCTATCATTCAGATATGCAACTGAAGATTTGTCTGTCTTTTCAGCTGGACATTAATGATCATGCGGTATTTTTTGGCGAGTTCATCATGGCGTTCTGACCATCATTTATCCTTCAGTCAACAATAATTTTTTTAAAAAGCGAATATTATCTCCTTGCTCTCTGTCCAATTCTCTGCCACTGTTCTGACCACAATCACTAGAACTTCCAAATATTGAGTTGATTATAATGACAATCTGAGGTTATGAAAGGTGATAGATAAATATAAATATTTCTTTTTGTTTTCTGTTCTTTTAAACGCACTAAAGTGTTCCAACACGGGGTAGACTCTCCTGCTTAATCTAAAACCAGCAACACAGAAAAGATTTATCCCATGCAATAATCTATGAAAATTCGATAGGCCAAGAACTAGTTAAAGTAAAAATTAACAACTTTATTTCTTAAAGTATAACAGAAAATAATTAACTAACAATTATTTACAATTCCTGACTCTAACCTATCTGTTACCTTCCCTTCTATAATCCTAGTCCGATAAAATTCCCATTACGATTTACAAAACAAAAGTCCTTATCTCAAAACCAGGCAGTTTTCATTTCCTCAAAATTCTGGTCTTCTTTTCTTCTTCTTAGGGATTTTCTGATTCACAGGTTACTGATCAATAAAGGTACCTTTAAGAGAGCTATTTTTCAGGCAATCTTTTTACATGTTGGTAGCTTGGCAGTTTTCTTCCCAACTGTTCAATTTTTCCTGGTCTTATACCCCTAAAGCATTGGATTGTGTTATTGGCTTTTAAGATTGTCAATATACTAAATTCAAACTGGATTGGCATTTGGTATTTTTCATGTTATAACTTAAACTGATTGGCCAAATTTGAATTGTTTTATCATTTCCAGGCAACCAGCTAATTTAGTTTTTGGCCAAGTGTTACACTGTTACTTTATTGAGAACACGTGGTGCTGTCAGGTTGCTCTACCAGCTTTTAACTCTCTTAAAGGTACAGTAAACCACATCTTCATAACAAAAGACATTCCAAGAAGATATGTGAGTTGACAGGAAGTTGGCAGATTGAGTGGGAAAATACAAGTTTGAGCTTTGGCAGGAAGCATACAAAAGCAGGCTATTACTTAAAGAGACAGAGTCTACAAAATGCTATAGAACAGATATCTGGATGTCTTTGTACATGAGTCATAAAACATTAGCAAGCAGATGCAGCAAGTAATTAGGCAGGCTAATGCAATGCATTTACTACAAGGAAGATAGAGTGTAAAATTTGTGAAGTCTTGTGATTATTGTACAAGGTGAAATGCTTTGGTATATAATGTACTGACTGGCTTGTTGTCATGCAACCTACACCATGGCTAGAAGTGCTTTTGTTTTCCTTTGTGGCAGATATTAAAACACATTGCTTAAAAACAGGGCATAGGTCAGATCTCAACTGGGGTATTGTGCACAGTTTTTTAAAGATAGAAAATAAATACAACAAAGGGCCATTCCACCTCTTGAACCTTCTCCACCAGTCAATATGATCGTGACTGATCATCAAACTCTATGCTCTGTTCCTGCTTTCTTCCCATACCCTTTGATTCCTTTAGCCTGAAGATCGATATCTAACTCCTTCTGGAAAGTACTGAATGTTCTGGTTTCAATCGCTTTCTGTGTCAGAGAATTCCACAGGTTCACCACTCTCTGGGTGAAGAAATTTCTCCTCATCTCAGTCTTAAACCCATATCCTAAAACTGTGACTGGTCCTGGGCATTGGGAATGTGTTTCCTGTGTTTACCCTGTCTAGTCCTGTTAGAATTTTATAGGTTTCTTTGATATGCTGCATTATTCTTCTAATCTGCACTGAATATTGTCCTAACTGATCCAGTCAGTGGGACCATGGCATACTTGCATTGGAAGTATTTCAGAGAAAGCTCACCAAACTGATTCCTGTGATAAAGGGGTATTTTCCTTTGAGGCAGGTTTGAGCAGGTCAAACTTGTACTCACCAGAGTTTAGAAGAATGAGAAATGAACCAAGAAAGATTGTGAAGGGATTTTGAAGGGTAGATGCTGAGATGATGTTTCTTTTCTGGGAGGAATTTAAAATTGGATGGCACAGTTTATAAATAACAAGTCTTGGAGACAGAGATGAGGAGGAACTCATGGTCTCAATGGATAGTTAAAATGTTTGAAATTCTCTTCCCCATTGAGTAGTGGAAGCTGGATCATTGGATATATTGAAGGTTGACTTAGAGTGATTCCCTTTTTGTTTCAGACTTAAGCCTGAAACGCTGACTCTCCTGCTCCTTGGATTCTGCTGTGCTTTTCCAGCGCCGTGCTTTTCCAACGCCACACTTTTCGATTCGAAAATAAAAAGTTGTGGTTTTAGTCAAGGAATTGGAGTTAAGGCCAAAATCAGATCAACCATGATTTTACTGAATGATGGAGTAGGCTCAAAGTGCTGAATGGGCTATTACGTCTCTGTTCTTTACATGGAAGGATCTGGGAATGGAAACAGAGCCTTGAATTATCTTCAGGTTGTTCCAGCAAATGGTCGGAATTAATATGATGCACTCAATGGCCTTTTTCTGTTCAATGAACCTCCGTGGTTTTATATGATTTTATTGTGTGAGGACTCAAGTGATCAATATGGCAGAATGAAAAAGCTGAGAGATTAGTTATTTGAAGTAGCCAAGAGGCAGCCTGTTTATGGAGAAAGATTTCTACATTTGAAACACATTCGTGATAAGTCTATTGCTTTAATGGAAAGATTAGAATAGATGTAGCTCTTTGAGGAGAAGTGTTGAGTCAGCCAAATTTTATTGTACAGAGAATTGGAAAAAGAACATTACAGAAAAGAAAAAGATGCTTCAGAATCCATAAAGTCCTGAAACTGTCCAAACAATTTTAAATTCCATTTCTTCAGACCTTCTCCAGAGAGGTCTTGTTATTGGGAATAAGTTGAATAATTTCCACTGCTTTCAGCAGACTATAAAAAGTGTGCTGCACTTTATATGACATCAGAGGCCTTTAGGAAGGTGATTTACAGTGATCCAAACCTATATGCAGGATTTTCAAATGTGTTGTGTGTTGTTTTGTTTTAAATTGGAACAGATCACTCGTTGCTATTTGTTTTTCTCAGTGCAATTCCCCTAAGACAGTGGAAAGAATGGGCTATAATTCCTTTTCACATATGAAGTACTGTTGTAACTAGTGACTGATGTGATTTGTTTTGTTGCTAATGTTACCCTTACTTTCCTTTCATTCTTTGGTTATTTCCCTTCCTCTCATTTCTCTTTTTTGTTAATCCTACTTAAAAGTTTTGAAAAAAGTGTAATCTTTGATTTGATGTGGACAGTACTGGAAAGGCCAGCACTGTTGTCAGTTACTCTTGAACTAGACTTGGTAGACTGTTTCAGGGGGCAGTAACTACATTGCTGTGGGGTCACATGGTAACCACATTAAGTGCTAATAGCAAAAACATTCTTCCGTAAAGGACATTAGGGAACCAGAGTTTTTTTTTTAATGGCATTGAGTGATGGTTTTCTGGTCACCGTTCCTGAGACAAGCTTTCAATTGCAGAATTTCAATAATCAAATTTGAAATCCAACAAGTACTGTGGTGGTATTTGAACCCGAGTCCTTAAGATTTTGGCCTGGGGTAGCTAGTCCAGTGACATTGCCTCTGTGCCAATGTCTCCCAGGACATCTATGATCGTGGAGGTTGTGAGTGGGTGGTCCTGTGGTGGCGGGGTATGGAGTGAGTAGGGAATTAGTATTTAATTGATAGCAAGGGGCAGTAAGCAGTGCCTGTTGCCTTCCTGACTCTCCTGATTAAGTCAGAGATGGAAAAGGTGGAGGTTAGCCTTCCCACCTTAGGCCAGTACAATGGGCACTTAAATGGGCATCCTCTACCAATGACAAATGGGCTCCATGTCATGTGGAAAGTTGCTAGGTGTACCCTGGCGGATTCACTCAGGGCTTGAGCAGAAGCAGAGGGTGAGGGGCTGATGTGGATAGTCACAAGAGCTGCCTCTACAGGAAGAACACCCTTGCTTGCCACACTGACTCCCTCCCCATTCTTGCCAAAACATTCTAGATTGACTCCAGTGAGACCACCCCACTTGCCTTTACTCCAGGCCCTCAGCACTGCTCCAGGTACATGTTACATGTGAACGTAGGAGTGTATGAAATAGAAGCAGAAGGAGATCATTTGAGTCCTCAATGCTGCTCCACCACTTAATAAGATTATATCTGATCTGTCTGTGCTGCTAAATGGGCCAGATTTTGAACAGATCTAACAACTCATGACTGGGCATCTATGGTGCATTTTGAGCCATCAACAGCAGCAGAATTATACTCCAGCACAATTTGCAACCTCATGGTCTGGCATATCCCCCACTCAACCATTACCATCAAGTCAGGGGATCAACCCTGGTTCAATGGAAAGTGCAGAAGGCTATTGCACAAAATATGGAGGCTTGGGATTGAGGGTGATTTAACAGTTTGGATCAGACGTTGGCTAGCTGAAAGAATACAGAGGGTGGTGGTTGATGGGAAACGTTCATCCTGGAGTTCAGTTGCTAGTGGTGTGCTGCAAGGATTTGTTTTGGGGCCACTGCTGCTTGTCATTTTTATAAATGACCTAGATGAGCGCATAGAAGGATGGGTTAGTAAATTTGCGGATGACACTAAGGTCAATGGAGATGTGGATAGTGCTAAAGGATGTTGTCGGTTACAAAGGGACATAGATAAGCTGCAGAGCTGGGCTGAGAGGTGGCAAATGGAGTTTGATGTGGAAAAGTGTGAGGTGATTCACCTTGGAAGGAGCAACAGGAATGCAGAGTATTGGGTTAATGGTAAGATTCTTGGTTGTGTAGATGAGCAGAGAGAGATCTCTGTGTCCGTATGCATAGATCCCTCAAAATTGCCACTGAGGTTAATAAGGTTGTTAAGAAGGCATACGGTGAGTTAGCTTTTTGAGTTTTGGAGCCATGAGGTCATAGTGAGGCCACAATTGTAGTATTAAGTACAGTTCTAGGCACTGCATTATAGGAAGGATGTGGAAGCTTTGGAAAGGGTTCAGAAGAGATTTATTAGGATGTTGCCTGGTATGGAGGGAAGGTCTTATGAGGAAAGGCTGAATAACTTGAGGCTGTGTTTGTTCGAGAGAAGTAGGTTGAGAGGCGATTTAATTGAGACATATAAGATAACAGAGAGTTAGATAGGTTGGACAGTGAGAGCCTTTTTCCTCAGATGGTGATGGCTAACACGAGGGGACATAACTTTAAATTGAGGGTTGATAGATATAGGACAGATATCTGAGGTAGTTTTTTTACTCAGAGAGTATTAGGGGCATGGAATGCCCTGCCTGCAACAGTAGTAGGCTCACCAACTTTAAGGGCATTTAAATAGTAATTGGATAAACATATGGATGTTAATGGAATAGTGTAGGATAGATCTTCAGATTGGTTCCACAGAACGGCGCAACATCCAGGGCTGAAGGGACTGTACTGCGCTGGAATGTTCTATGTTCTAAACACCCTCAAGATGGGAGTGGGCAGGGCTTAGCACCTCAGTACAAAAGATAATTTTAAAGCCAGAAGTGCCAAATTGATGACCAAATTTAGCATCCTCCAGTGGCATCACAGATCCCAGTCTTCAGCCAGTTCGATTCACTCCACGTGAAATCAATAAACAGTTGAAGGCGCCGCATTCTGCATAGGCTATGGGCCCTGATAACATTCCGGCAATTGTATTTAAGACTTGTGTACCAGAACTTGCCGCATCCCTAGCCAAGCTGTTCCAGTACAGTTACAATACTGGTATCTACCTGACAGTGTGGACAAATCCAATTAAAACTCATCAGTTTATTCTCAGTCATCAGTAAAGCAATGGAAGGTGTCATGAACAATGCAGAATTTGTTTAACAATAGTGGCAATTGACACCACACAAGTGCCAGGCAATAACCATTTCCAAAACAAGAGAATCTCCCTTGCCATTCAGTGGCATCACTATCACTGAATCCCCCATTTATAAACATTGACAAGTAATTGAACTGGATGGGTCAGATGAGTACTGTGGCAACTGGAGCAGGTCAAATGCAAGGAATCCTGAAGGGAGTAACTCACCTCCTGACTCCCCAAATCACGTCCACTATCTAAGACGCACAGGTCAAAATATCAAACAGGTCAGAATACCCTCCACTTGTCTGGATGCATCGAGCTGCAACAATACCCAGGAAACTTGATACCACCGAAGACACCAGCCTGCTTGATTGGCACTACATGTCCAAACATTGAGTCCCTCCATCACTGACACTGAGTAGCAGCTGTTGTGACACAGAGACAGACAGCTGAACCAAAGCAGCCTGTCTATCTCTGTATTCGCAACACCGTAAAATTAAACTACTGAGGACCCCCAAATAGTCACTCCAAGGTTGCTAAGCAGATGTTTGAAGAAACAGTTCCAGACTTTGCAAATAATCAATTTGCAGATATTCGTTTTGCATTGTAAGCAAAAAAAACTTAACAATTTATTAAATACAAAATGACTTCATCAGAGAGAAAATGAAACAACATGGTAAGATGATTAATGTCTGTGCTTTAAACCTGAACCATTTGTTTTCAGTCCGCATTCACCCTAAAGACAGATAGACAAACAATCACAGTTAAGGGATAAAGTAAAAACCAACTAAACTGGCCAGATGACTTAAACATTTTTCACAGTGTGTAATTTCACAGGCATAAATGTGGTCTCCTTGGCTGCTTTTCAGAAACATTGATCAGGGTCACCTTCTCAATTCACACAGACAAAGGCAGTAATAGTTTTAACTCAGCTTTCTACTCTATACTTCTGGAAGCTAGTGTATCAGATTAAGCAGGGAGCTTTCAAATCTTCATGCTGTTTTAGCAATAGCCCAGAAGCATCTCATAAAAAAGACAGTTAAAAAAACTTAAATTCTGGTTCCACCTTGATAGACTGATCAACTCCTTCTGAGGCCTCAATTACCATTCAACAATGGCTCTCTACTTGATCATCGGGTCTTTTCCAGACTTGTTGGAACCAGTTTCCAGGTACTTACTTTGTTAATAGCCAACGTCTGCTAACTGTTTCAAAACAATGCTCTTCCCAGGGGTTGCAGTGTCTGTTAGAACCTTTTTAATCAAGGCTAAGCTTGGACTTAGCTTCTCGACCTGGCCTCACTGATAAAGAAAGCCAGTTTGGTCTGTTCTTTTGCTTTTAATGCAAGTTGTCCCAACATCCACAAGCTATTTTCAGCTCATAGTTCAAGTTGATAAAAAGCAAAGATAAATATAATGAAAAATCAGCAAGGCTTCTAACAATCTACAAGATGCCCTGCAGACATTCATTAAGGTTCCTTAGACAGCACCTTCCAAACCCATGCCCACTTCCATGTAGAAGGACAAGGACAGCAGATACATGGGAACATTCCCACCTGCAAGTTCCCCTCCAAGTCACTCACCATGCTGACTTGGAAACATATCACTGTTCCTTCAGTGCCACTGTATCAAGCGTCTGAAGCTCCTTCATCAACAGCACGCTGGGTGTCTCTACAACAAAGGGTCACCATCTCCTTCTCAAGGGCAATAAATGTTGACCCACCCTGAAACATCCACATCCCGTAAATGATGTTAAAAAACCTTAGTCTTGATTGTGAGTGTGTTCCCACTTATTTTCTCTCTGCCCCTTCCTGCCATTCTCTGACCCTCATTTTTCTCTCTAACCTTGTCACAAATCTGTGATGTACTAGATATTTCCACAGTTGACCCTTTCGCCCCACTACAGTATTAAGTTTAAGAACTCCTCTACTTCTTTGATGATGCCATTTGCAAGAACTGCATTCAGCATGGTTTAGGTGCAGCTTGTCCCAGCAGAGTAATCCCCACTTTCCCAGTACCCGGTGTCAGAAGCACACCAACCAGAATCCATTTCTTCTACACATGTCCTTGAGCCACTTACCACCCTCTCTAAAGTTATGTACTTTATGCCAATTTCCACACAGCTCAAACACTCCTTGCACCAGCCACCACTGATTGCACAGGAAGTAAAAAGCTGTAGGGCATCTGATTGACCTCCTGGAGGCAGGATCTTTGGTTCCAAAGACATGGAAACCTTGGTGACAAGGAAATATATGCGTGTTTGGGATTTGATCTAATTGCAGCTGCTGGCAATGCAATGGTGGGGATGCCAAAGGGTTTTCCACTAGTTAATAAGGCCATTAACATCAACACTGCATGTGAAAAGCCATTTGAGAAAAGATTAATGGACAGAACATGCAGATGTAAATTTGTTCTCTTTTTAATGTCAAATATCTGCAGTTGGTTTCTTATCCCATTATAAATTCCATTATCCACACCGATAGGAAAATAATCCTAAATTAAAATTTGGAGATGCTGGTGTTGGACTGGGGTGTACAAAGTTAAAAATTACACAACAACACCAGGTTATAGTCCAACAGGTTTAATTGGAAACAGTAGCTTTCGGAGCGCTGCTCTTTCATCAGGACTTGTTATGCTGTTATTGTAAAAAGGAGTCTGAAAGTTTTAAAACCTTAAGCAGAAGCCATTATAATGATGTTACATGAGCTTGGTGGGAAAACAGCTAAGGATCGTGAGGAGGAAGGTCTGACATCTGGGTTTTTCTGATATAATGCCTGTCATACCAAGATACATAGTTGCTAGCATCAAATAAACTGCATCATGTTTAAGATCAGAGCATGTGACAACCAAAATATTTTCCTTTATCGCACCAGACCAAGTGAGCCCTGAAAGAGGAGGGAGGCAGCAAATCGCCCTTCTCATGAGCAATAGTACAGGGAGTCAGACAATATGATGAGCAAAACCGATAATACCCTTGTTATGTCAACAGTCATGCTGATGTTCATTATTTAAGGGAAGACATCTTATTATGGTCTATTGACTAATGTTTACTTACACACTTTGCATTATATGTATGAAATTAGAGACTATTATTAGTAGGAAGTGCATACAGACATTAGATTAATTCTTTTGATTACATATTGACACTGCATGCACGTGAAATTGAGTTCATTGAAAGAGGTTAAAGACCCTATTATCTAGTACTTATCCTCAGGAAATATGAGATTATTATCAATGCTATAGTAACCAGGCTTTTCAGCTTCAGGAATGAACAAGTCTCGCACTATTCAGAACTCAGAATGACTCCATTGGAATGGCTTTGAATACTTTGATATTGAATATGTAAGGACAAAAATGCAAAACTGAAATGATTCATTCGCATAATTAACTGCTCCAATGGTCAGTGCTAGAGCAGTTTTTAATCTCAATGAAATAGCATTCATAATTAATCTTACACAATCATAATTTGCACCCATTATTTTTACGTGTGCCATGCATCTTGGGCCATGAGTGGAAGAGAAAAGGAATTTTTAAAAATGTAATGTATTATGGTGTCGGCAACAAGCACAGTGAAAAAAAAAACACATCCTTGAGTGATAGAATACAGCAGCAATAAAGGATGTAGTAAGATAAAGTTTATACTCTTGTGAATGAACAGGAACAGGCTTTGTTGCAGATCATTATGAACAAAGGAAGGTATTTTACTTACTTGGAGGCTCACTTGGATACTCGTAAAGCCGGATGATCCTGCTCCAGGTGACCTTCTGTCACTTTTACACAGCTGTTTATGCACATGCTCTCAAAAGCTGAACTTCGAAGAATATCACCCCGCCACCACTCCTCCAAGTTATTTTATACTTAGTCTTTTTACTATTAACATTGAATCATGAATATTTATTGCTTCTATATAATATGTCCTCCACAAGTTAGCATTGCTTTAGGGACTAATCACTGACATTATTTTCTGTTTTCTTGGAAAATGTGTAGGATGTATGCATCCTCTTGTTCTTTCTTTGGAGTGTCAAAACATTGGTGAAGTGGAGTGAGAGATCAGGATGATCACTTGCTATTGGACTGTGACCTACATGTTGATCTCTTGCTATTGGACTGTGACCTACATGATGATCTCTTGCTATTGGACTGTGACCTACATGTTGATCTCTTGCTATTGGACTGTGACCTACATGAACACTTGAATGCAGCAGAAATGCAAAGAAAACTTAATTCAAGGGAGAAGACACCAGGAGTTTGCTGATGGCACCACCATGTAGGTCAGATCTCAATGGAGTAGGTATAATGTAGTGCCCCTACCACTGAGCCAGGAGAACTGGCTTCAAGTCCCATTTGTCCCAGGGGTGTGGAATAACATCCTGGAAGAGGTTAGGAAATATCTAGCATAACTGAGGTAGTTAGGTTATAATTGTTTTTGTCAAGTTCTCAACTGTTTAAGCTTGTTTCTAGTTTTAACTTTAAGTATAGAGAGGCATTCTATGACACCAGGAGATCAATAATCTGGTCTTGTCAGTTTTGGCTGGAGAATCTCTCTTGTACTTCTAATTTGCATTCATAGAATCCCTACAATGTGGAAACAGGCCATTTGGTCCACACCCTCCCTCCAGTGAGTATCCCTCTCAGACACATTCCCCTACTTTTTACTCTGACATTGCCTCTGACTAACACACCTAACCTAGATATCCCTGAACACTATAGGTAATTTGGCATGGCCCATTCACCTAACCTGCACATATTTGGACTGTGGGAGGAAACCAGAGCACCCAGAAGAAATACACACAGACACAGGGAGAATGTGCAAATTCCACACAGAGCAGCCACCCAAGGTTGGAATCAAACCCAGGTCCCTGGCATTGTGAGGCAGTGCTAACCACAGAGTCACCTTGCTGACACACCACTTCTGGATGTGTTTCACATGCAACCTCTAGCTGGCACCTATACAGATCAATAGTTTCTGTATGTTGAATATCAACACAATCCATTTTGAACTTAAGGATCTCGTCCTACTTGCTTAACTTTTTATGAACTACTTGGAATTAATCTATGTGTAATCTATAGGCCTTTGCTGAGGATTGAAGCTTTTCTCAAATGCACATAAATATTCTCAGTGTGTGTTTGCCAAGATGTGTTGGATGCAATTGGTTTCGGCCTGCGTAGGTGAGGCCCAATCCACCCTGCCCTGATGCTTCAATGATCTTGTTTGTTTTGAAGCTTTGAGACCTCTTTCCTGCATGATTTAAGATCACATTCTAACCCATAACTTTTGATATCTCAGATCCTGTGGGTCACATAACTCAATTTACTGATCGAAGGAGTAGATGTTCCCTTCTTGTCTCCCAATATTGAACTTGCAGTAAATTCTGGCTGAAAGTTCTTCATTTAACTGTGACTGCAGTTGCTGCTGCTTCTGCATCTCCTGACTAATAAGTAGACAACTTGACTTCTTCCTTATCTTCTTCAATAAAATGTGACTCTCCTTGAAAGAGGTCACTGGGTTTTCTAGAATGGCGCTCTCTGAATCCATATGTACAAGAAAGTCCAACGTTTCACATTTACATGAAGGAATGACTTGTGGGCTAGGTTCCTTCTTTGTGGCTATGTTCTGAAAGAACAATCAACTATCAAAGTACACTGATTGGTGGCTAGTCATCACATTGTTTGATGCTTTCCTTTCTGCAGTTTACGTTTCTGTTTTGAGAGAAATGGTGGACCTGCTCCACCTCTTGCAATGCCGGGTAAGTATTGTCCGTTAACTGAGGAATGTCCAAAACTAGACAGGCAGCTCTGTTTAATGCAGAATTATAATGGTCAGGGATTACAAACACAAGGTCTCCATAATCTCCTTTTCATTGTAGTGAAGTGCTGAATGCATCTAACCCCTCATCTAATTCTTGTACTTCCCATATTCCAATGTTTCATGGAGGATCTTAGTCCATGGCATGTCAATGTGCTCTGGTATCTAATTTAAAACCAACTTCTTCCATCACTTTGTCATACCAGGTTTCATCCTGCAGGTCTGTCATGTAAGGGAAGTCAAATTCTTGCTGTAAGCCCCAGGAAGAATTCAGTAAAAACAATGACTGCAGATGCTGGAAACCAGATTCTGGATTAGTGGTGCTGGAATAGCACAGCAGTTCAGGCAGCATCCAAGTAGCTTCGAAATCGACGTTTCGGGCAAAAGCCCTTCATCAGGAATAAAGGCAGTGAGCCTGAAGCGTGGAGAGATAAGCTAGAGGAGGGTGGGGGTGGGGAGAAAGTAGCATAGAGTACAATGGGTGAGTGGGGGAGGGGATGAAGGTGATAGGTCAAGGAGGAGAGGGTGGAGTGGATAGGTGGAAAAGAAGACAGGCAGGTAGGACAAGTCTGGACAAGTCATGGTGACTATTACTGAGCTGGAAGTTTAAAACTAGGGTGAGGTGGGGGAAGGGGAAATGAGAAAACTGTTGAAGTCCACATTGATGCCTTGGGATTGAAGTGTTCCGAGGTGGAAGATGGGCGTTCTTCCTCCAGGCGTCTGGTGGTGAGGGAGCAGCGGTGAAGGAGGCCCAGGACCTCCATGTCCTCAGCAGAGTGGGAGAGGGAGTTGAAATGTTGGGCCACGGGGTCCTGCCCATTCCATACAACCCCCTAATGGGATTTCCAAAGGCTGATGTCTGTCTTTCATTTCTTGTGCTGCTAAAGCCTTACCTAGGCCTTTCACTATGGACTTGACCATAGGGCCACTCTCTCATCAGAGATGATTTGATAGTGTTTTAACCTGAGGGTCACTGCACCTCAGGTGAGAACGAAGTTGAGTGGCCAAGTGTTAGATGCTAATCTCTGCCAGCATGGAAATTTAACCTACACTTTTGGTATCATTCCGCATTGCAAACTAGCCATCCAGCCAACTGAACTAAGTACTCACAATGCTGTATACAACTGGATGGATTTGCTGCCATCAGTGAGGTACCTTTTTCACTTTCACCATGCCCTGTTCTTCTTACGATTCCTCTTACTCTTCTAGTTGGTGTAGTTTCTGAGTGACTTTTCTTTCCTACCTTTGTCAGTAGTTTAGCTTTGGTAAGCCTTTACTTATTATACTCAATGAAACTCTTCCTGTTGCTTCTGCCAACAGCTCTCTCCCACATTTTCTTCAGTTACTGCATGGGACTTCCTGTTCTATGCCTCTGTGTCTCAAAGTCTGTGGCTAGTTGGCCCTCTCCCACCACAGAGCTTCACTTCCAATATTTCCCCCATCTCTGGGTTTGGAGCACTGGGCTTTCCTCATGTCTCAGTGTCACTGGTCTTTTTTATCATCTGCCTCTGGTTCTGCGAGTGCGGTCATTGTTTGGTAAAAGGAGGTCTACAAACTTGTGAGTGAACACCAATAGATCTTACTGAACAAAACTATATGCAGAGGATGATAAGAGTGGAGCCCTACAGAAGCAGGCCCAGTTCCATGTGATTGGATGTCTTTATGACCCAGCTTCTTTCGCACATACTCAGTAGTTATACTTAAGAGTAAAACCAAGGTAAAGCCCTTTACAAATGAGGCCATTCAGCCCAATATGCCATTTGGCAGCTCATTCAAAGCTATAGGCAATTAATCACACTCCCTGCTCTTTCCTCATGCATGGAAGAGTTGTGAATGAAAATTATTGGAGTCAAAAACAGATGGATTTTCTGTATCATTATAAGAAACAACAAAAATCCTCTTCTGCAGTCTGACACCATTGACAAAGTCTTTCTGAATTAATTTGTAAATATTCAATTCACAAAGGCTTTCAGCTCCTAATGATATCTTTAGAAAACACTGGCGATCTCCGAGGAGGTGAAGCAACATTCGTCGAGAGAGTTGGCAATTCGGATGCAGAATCTTTTCTTAGAGCCAGAAGATTAACATATGTTAAGAAGGAACAGAACAAATGGTGTTTTAATACAGAAAAACTTGCTTGGAAATGGTCCAACAGAGCTGTTGTTCATGTTCATGCTGCAGTTGTATAAGACTCTGGTGCGGCTGCATCTGGAATATTGTGTGCAGTTTTGGTCGCCATACTATCGGAAGGATGTGGAGGCACTGGAACGGGTGCAGAGGAAGTTTACCAGGATGTTGCCTGGTATGGTAGGAAGATCCTATGAGGAAAGGCTGAGGCACTTGGGGTTGTTTTCTTTGGAGAAAAGAAGGTTTAGGGGTGATTTGATAGAGGTGTACAAGATGATTAGGGGGTTAGATAGGGTTGACAGTGAGAACCTTTTTCCACGTATGGAGTCAGCTATTACAAGGGGGCATAGCTTTAAATTAAGGGGGGGTAGATATAGGACTGATGTTAGGGGTAGGTTCTTCACTCAGCGAGTCGTAAGTTCATGGAATGCCCTGCCAGTAGCAGTAGTGGACTCTCCCTCTTTATGGGTATTTAAGCGGGCATTGGATAGGTATATGGAGGATAGTGGGTTAGTGTAGGTTAGGTGGGCTTTGATCGGCGCAACATCGAGGGCCGAAGGGCCTGTACTGCGCTGTATTGTTCTATGTTCTATGTTCTATGTTCTATGACTCTTGTTGACATTGACTTTGTTTGATGGCCATCGAAGGACTTCAACAACTTCTGACCTCAACTACAGCCCCCAAATTATTCACTGCTAAGTTGGGCTGGTGATGCTTAATGAGTGTTTAAAGAGGACAGGTGTTAAAGGACAGAGTGGGAATGCGTCTAAATGTGGGCAAACATACAAAGGTATAAATGTGCAAACACACATGTGCACTCACATGTAAGCTACATAGGCATAACTAAGCAGAATGGGGTGTTTGAAAACCTGCCAATAAGAAATGAATTCCAGAGACTCAGGAGTTCAGTGAAAGAAAAAGAAACACATCTTGTTGATCATGCTGGTAGAAATTCAATGAGTTTTAGATTGGTGATCGACACAGTAGCCTCCTCCTTTACAAATATATGATCAAGAGTTGGCCATTCAGCCCAGTGATCCATTTAATTAGATTGTAGCTGATCTGTATCTTGAATCCATCTACTCATATTGTGCCATTATTGTTTAATGGCCTTACCTAACAAAATAACAAGCTCAGTTTTAGAAATATTCCTAACTCCATTTGAAGCAAACACAAATCTTTCACTACCATTTATGTCGAGATGTGTTTCCTGAGATAATCTCTGAATGACAGTCCTCTAATTTTGTATTTACATCTTCTTGTTCAGCAATCCCCATACCAGAGGAAATAGTCTCTTCTAATGTACTCTTCAAATCCTCTATTTATCTTAAACACCTCAATTAAATGCTCTATTCATAACTGAGTAGAAGCCTGGTGTGTACACACTGTCACCACTCTAATGTTAATTGTTTGTGTTTGAGTATATTAGCCTGTTTACCATTGATGCTCACTCTGCTTGATTAGTTAAGCCTGGGTGTGGATTCAGAAAAAGTAAACAACTGAAGGAAAAGCTGGAAGTAGATATTTTAAAGCACTGCAAATAAAATGATTGCGCTTTCTACACAGTAGAATCATAAAAGTCCTACAGTGTGGAAGCAGGCCATTCAGTCCATTGAATCTGTACTGACCCTCAGAAGACCATCCCACCCAGATCCACCCCATCCCAGTAACCCTGCATTTCCCATGGTTAATTCACCTAGCCTACACATCCCTGGACAATTTGGACACTTTAGCATGGCCAATCCACCTCACCTGCACATCTTTGGATGGTGGGAGGAAACCAGAGCACCCAGAGGAAACCCACGCAGACACGGGGAGAATGCGCAAACTCCACACAGACAATCACCTGATGATGGAATTAAACCCAGGTCCCTGGTGCTGTGAGGCAACAGCGCTAACCACTGAGCCACCTTGCCACCCAATAATCTGAAATCTGAACTATACAAAACATACGGTTTAACTCTTAACCTGTTTCATGTTTGGTGAATAAAATAAAAAACATCTTCCTGAAGTGCAAGCCCAGAACTGAATGTACTTCTGCAGATATGGCCTAATGCACTATGATACAGTTGTAATCATTTGTGTTCCAGTATCGTTGCAATAATTGGAACATTCTGTTATTCTTTGTAATAATCTTTTATGCCTGTCCCTTTAAACATCCATTTTGCATCATCAGCATATTGTACCAGTGAGCAATTTAGGAACTAGACTTGAGATTGGAAGTTCTTGGAGTTCTTTGATGGCCATCAGTGACAGACAGTGTCAACAAGAGTCCACGAGCAAAAGGCCTGTTGGAGCATTTCCAAGCAAGCTTTTTCTCGTTAAAACACCACTTTGAACTTAAAGGCTGGAGCTGCGTTCTACATCTTCAAAAGCAGTTTATGAATAATGCATTGAATTAATATGGAATATGCATCAAAAGAAAGCAAAGGGATACACGCAATCATTCTTTGAGGATAGCACTTGGGGTGAAATTTACAAATAGATACACTTTAAGTTTATTTATAAAATCAGATTAATAAGTGATTTTCCTGTTGAGTCTAAAGACAAGATCAGCATTGGCCGGTTTCCAAAGCAAAGTTCAAAGGAAATGTGATTAACTTGATGTCCTTCCTTCCCATTTATCTTTGTTTTTTTTCTCTCAAGGCTGCTGCAGTGACAGAGTAAGGAAGTTTGATTTGCATCTTGAAGCTGCAATCATTGACCCAGTGTAAGAGCTTGTCATTTAACAAGATGTGTTTATTCTGCTACTGAACGTGGCCAGGCTGTGAGCATGTTCCTTCTGGTGTAAGCAACACTTCCCTGTTGGAGCAGCAATTTAAAAATAAATCAGCCTGCTATCAGCAAAAAGGGCAATCTGGGAACCTGGCAATGCAGGAGAAGTGCTTTCCAAGTGAAGTATGTGGGCAGTAAAAAGAGGAGTCATTTAGCACTTCTCATGACTGCAAGAGGTTTTAAAGTATTTTACAGACAATGAAATACATTCTGAAGGATAATCACTGTTGTAATGCAGGAAGTACATCACCAATGGGTATACAGCAAACACCCACAAGCATCAATGTGTCAATTGATATATCCTTGTCCCTCCCCATACCCGCGGGGGATACGGTCCAAGACCTACCGCAGAAGCCCGAAACTACGAACCACGTTCATTTAAATGGGAAATCTACCTTCCCAGCAGCCTCCTGGTCCCTGGTTCTGGAACGTTTCCTACAATATGTTCGAGCTGCGGGTAACTCAAACTGCGGTAACCGGACCCACGGATAAGGGGCTCACCCTGTATTGATCTCATTCCATCTGAGTTTGCAAGGCATAAGCCTGAGTGCTTTTTGTGAGGAATCGGAGCTTTGCAGGAAGCTGCTTTGATCCACGCTGTGACCTTGGCCACCAGATGCTCTGTTGTTGTGTGCTCCACAACTGAAGCTGATAGAGGTGGCAACACCAGCCATGTCGGAATGGACAAGTTCCAAACTCGGTTGCTGGACTCCTCCATGCTCCTCGGCGTGGCGTGAAGGTCTTCAGTTGACCAGTCATTTGCCTATGTGCACTCTTTAGTATAGACCCAGGAGCAGCATAAGCCATACCTGAAAATGACTGGTCAACCTGGTGAAGCTACCAAACAGGACTACTTGCAGCCAAACAGCATAAACAGCAAGTGATAAGATGAGCTAAGCTATCCCACAACCAACAGATCAGATCTAGCTCTGCAGTCCTGCCACATCCAGTCATCGACGATAGTGGACAATTAAACAACTCATTGGAGAAGGATGCTTCACAAATATTGCCATCCTCAATGAGCGAACAGCCCAACACATCAATGCAAAATATAAGGCATTTGCAGCAATTTTTAGCCAGAAGTGCTGATTTGATGATCCACCTTGGCCCCTAGCATTACAGATCCCAGTCTTCAGCCAATTTGATCCATGCCACATGATATCAGAACCAGTTGGAGACACTGAATGCTGCAAAGGCTATGGGCCCTGATGACATTCTGGCAGCAATACTGTACACATGGTTTCCAGAACTTGCCACCATCACCTAGCCAAGCTGTTCCAGTAACAGTACAGCCCATTCCTTAAGAAGGGCTTATGCCCAAAACGTCGATTCTCCTGCTCCTTGGATGCTGCCTGACCTGCTGCACTTTTCCAGCAATACATTTTTCAGCTCTGATCTCCAGCATCTGCAGTCCTCACTTTCTCCCAGTACAGTTACAACACTGGTATCTATAGTCGAGCTCAGCACTGTCCCCATAACTTGTCCAGACTTGTCCTACCTGCCTATCTCCTTTTCCACCTATCCACTCCACCCTCTCCTCCCTGACCTATTACCTTCATCCCCTCCCCCACTCACCCATTGTACTCTATGCTACTCTCTCCCCACCCCCACCCTCCTCTAACTTATCTCTCCATGCTCCAGGCCCACTGCCTTTATTCCTGATGAAGGGCTTTTGCCCGAAATGTCGATTTCGAAGCTCCTTGGATGCTGTCTGAACTGCTGTGCTCTTCCAGCACCACTAATCCAGAATCTGGTTTCCAGCATCTGCAGTCATTGTTTTTACCAATGTGGAAAATTGCTCAGGTATATCCTATACGTAAAAAAGCAGGACAAATCCGACCTGGTGAGTTCCCGCCCCATCAGTCTACTGTCGATCATCAGTAAAGTGATGGAAGGTGTCATCAACAGTTCTATCAAGCACCACCAATTCAGCAATAACCTGCTCAGTGATGCCCAGTTTGGGTTTCACCAGGGCCACTCAGCTCCTGACCTCATCACAGCCTTGGTTCAAACATGGACAAAAGACCTGAATTCCAGAGGGGAGGTGGGAATGACATTTGACCAGATGTGGCATCAAGGAGCCATAGCAAAACTGTGATCAAGGAGTATTGGGGGGAAAGTTTTCTACTGGTTGGAGTCCTACCAGGCACATAGGGAGGTGGTTGCAGTTGTTGGAGATCAGTAAACTCAGCTCCAGGACATCGCTGCGGGAATTCCTCAGGATAGTGTCCAAGACTCAACCATCTTCAGTTGCTTCATCAAAGTCCTTCCCTCCAACATAAGGTCAGAAAAGAGGATGTTTATCAATGATTGCACCATGTTCAGCATCATTCATGACTTCTCAGATCCTGAAGTAGCCCGTGTTCAAATGCTACATGATCTGGACAATATCCAAGCAACTAACCTTTGCGCCACACACATGCTAGGCAATGACCATCACCAATGAGAGACAATGTAGTCACTGCCCCCATTACATTCAATTTTTCTGCCATCTTGAACCCCCCATTATCAATATCCTTGCAGTTACCATTGATCAGAAGCAAAGTGAGACTCACCACATAAATGCAGTGGCCACAAGAACAGGTCAGAGGCCAGGAATACTGTGTAACTCACCTCCTGATCCCTTAAGCCTGTCCATCATCTACAAGGCACAAGTCAGAAGTGTGATGGACTACTCCCCCACTTGCCTGGATGGGGGCAGCTCCAACAACACTCAAGAAACTTGACACCATTCAGGATAAAGCACCTTGCTTGATTGGGGCACCACATCCACAAGAATCCACTCTCTCCATCACCGACTCTCAGCAGCACCAGTGTGTACTACCTACAAGATGCAGTGCAGAAATTCACCAAAGATCCTTATGCAGTATCTTCCAAACCCATGACCACTTACATCCAGAAGGACAAGGGCAGCAGATATATGGAACACCACCACCTGCGAGTTCCCTCTGAGCCACAACACCATCCTGACTTGGAAATATATCGACACTCCCTTGGTGTCACTGGGTCAAAATCCTGGAACTCCCTCCCTAAGAGCTTTTTGGGTCTACCTACAGGCACATGGACTGCAGCGGTTCAAGAAGACAGCTCGCCACCACCTTCTCAAGGGTAACTAGCGAAAGGCAATAAAATGCAAGCCAGCCAGCGATGTCAACCTCCTATTAATTAATTTTTAAAAAAAATCTGATGTTTTCACTTGGCTCATCAATTGGTAGTCCTCATCTGAATCTTCCAGCAGGACTAGTCGGAGACCTTGTCACTCGGTGAACAGCTGTCTGTCTTATCTTCTTTTCTCCATTCTGCCTCCTATGTTGGTATCTCATCATGGCTGAGATACTTCCTTTATGCTCAGTTGGACAATATATTTAGAGTAAACCATTGAGTTGGTTGCTGTGATTGTACGATCAAGTGACATCTTTACTGTCTTTTTGACTCTTCCTCCTCTGAATGTAAGGGTTCCAGTTCTTTGTATCTGAAATATAAAAGGAACAAGGGTCGGCTGCAGTGACAGGAGAGAGGAAGTTCAAACATGTCTCATCATTGGCAGTTTGTGGGTTTATAGGATTAATGGAGAAGTGTGAGCAAAGATCCCTCCAGCACTGCTAGCAGCTCCACTTTCATAATGACCAATATGGGGTGTTAAATTATTCAGGAGCACATGTTCTTCAGCCCTTTCCTGCTGCCTTCTGTTATACATTGTCTTCTCCTACAAGAAAGAGGGAAGTGGGCTAGTAAGTGTCCTGCAATGTCTTTGGGTAATAAGGTTTTCATGGTACTCTGTATGAGCTATGAGTTGTGGTTGTGTCTGTGAGAGGGTAAGCTAAAGCCAGTGAATCTCAAGGATTGAAAACATGAAATTGTTGGAAGTTGGTCGATGGATGTGTAATGAATTGAGTAGTAGAGGAGGTTAGTGATGTGTTGATGGAATTCAAAGCTTGGATTTGCTCACATTGTCAAAGCTCGTTAGGTCAGTAAACTCTTTCCTGCACCACACCAATATCCGTCAAGTTACACTCCAGGGATGAACTTCCAATGTCACTTCTTCCCACTGCGTTCTGCTCATATATCCGGAAGATCTCCAGCCACCATCCTTCCCCTGCTCTCTTCCATGTGTGTACAGGATCTTTAGTTGCCTCTCCATGCCATGGACCAACACCTCCAATTCATTGACATAAAAGCCACGATACTCAATTTTCCATGAGTTCAAACTTTCTTCAAAGTGTCACAGAATAGATTCCACTTTATTCCTCTTTATTTATGAACAGGATGTGGGTGTTACTGGTGAGGCAGCACTTATTGCCCATCCCTATTTGCCCAGAGATCGCTTAGTCAACTATATTGCTGTGTGTCTAGAGTCACATGTAGGCCAGACCAGGTAAGGATGCCAGTTTCCTCCCCTAAAGGACATTAGTGAAACTAGGCTTTAAAAGAGTTTCGACAACTTCTTGCAGCCACAGTGTTCCTCCGTGTGAGTGCATGCAGCAATGAACACTGCTTTTTGCGCTGGTTCAAGCTGCAATTATTTAAGGCAGTAGGCAACAATAATCTAACTTCTGGCCTGTGAAATAATGAACATTATAATGAGTACATCAGCAATTGCTTAATTGTATATTGTGGCTCCCGTGCCTACTCGTGGAGATCTCCAATTTAACCCTGTTCCTTGGGGATCTTAAGGTAAAAGTTTTAAAATTGAAGTATTGAGTACAAAGCTGATAAAAGGATATACCAATTAGTAGTTAAATTGGAGGTACATCTTGTTTCATGTGCCTTGCTTGATGAAGGATGCTGGGCAGCACTGTAGCCGAGTGGCACTGCTGCCTCACAGTACCAGGGACCCGGGCTCAATTCTAGCCTTGGGTGACTGTGTGGAGTTTGCACATTCTTCTCAAGTCTGCGTGGATTTCCTCCGTGTGCTCTGGTTTCCTCCAACAGTTCAAAGATGTGTGGATCAGGTGAATTGGCCATTCTAATTTGCCCGTAGTGTTCAGAGATGTGTAGGTTAAATGCATTAGTCAGGGGTAAAAGTGGAGCGATAGAGGAATGGGTCTGGTTGGGATGCTTTTTGGAGGGTCGGTGTGGTTATGCTGGGCCGAAGGGCCTGTTTCCACACTGTAAAGATTCTATAAGTGGAAACCCATCAGACAGAAATAAAGAGAGTAAGAGAGGTACATTTGTAGAGCAAGTGGGGCTTTTTGCAATAAAGTTGTCAAAAGGTTAAAGGATCTGAAAGAAGTGATAATTTAAAATTCTGTGTTTGGACATTACAAGCTTCAATCTGAAGCACAGGTGTTAAATTTGAATAAGAGAAATTATGAAGACAAGAGGGAACATATTGGCTGAGGTGGTTTTGGAAAATATATCAAAAGTCATATCTGTACATAGACAATGGGTGATATTTAAACTATTACATGATTTACAACAACAAAACATTCCTTTCGTGTGAAACTGGGTACAAAATGGTCTGGGACAGCAACTGTTCTGCCTAGGACCAGAGAAACTACAGAAGGTTGTGTGCACAGCCCAGATCATCACAGAAGCCAACCTTCCATCCATGGACTCCATTTATAGTTCACATTGTTGCAGAAAGGCTGCCAGGATTATGAAAGTCCCCTCCTATCTCAGTAATGTTCTCTTCCAGCCTCGTCCACCAGTCAGAAGGTACTGAAACTTGAACACATGCACCAACATGCTCAAGAACAGCTTCGTCCCAGCTGCTAAATGGGCCTTTCTAACTTCAAATAATGTTGATCTTGCTAATGTTGATCTTGTTTTGCACACCTCCTGTCCAGCCATAACCTTGCATGCCTTACTTTGTCTAAGCACCCTTGGATCTGTATCTCCTTGCTTACTATGATCTGCCTGTACTCCTCGCAAAACAAAGCTTTTCACTGGACTTAGGTACATGTGATGACAATAAATCAAATCAAATAAAATGATATCTCAAAAACAGTGAGTCAGCCTTGACTGACACAGGAAGTTAAGGATTGTATAAGATTAAAAGAAAATGCTTTACTGTTGCTTGAATTAGGACTGGACCTGCTGATTGGGAGTTTTATAGTAACACAGTGAAAGACAACTAAAAAATGATCAGGAACTGAAGATTAAAATGTGAATCCAATCTCGTAAGAAAGCATAAAAACAGACCATAAAAGCTTCTACAAGTACATTAAAGGTAACATTTGACTAAAACAATGTGGGTCCATTACAGGCAGAGTCAGGGGAATTTATACTGGGGAAGAGACAAATGGCAATGATGACTTTGTGTTTGTTTTCACTGAGAAATCTCCCAGGATTAGAGATCCGAGTGACTAGTGAGAAAGAAGAGTTGAAGGAAGTTGATATCAGTAGGAAGGTCAGACTGGAGAAATTAATGAGGCTGAACGTTGGTAAGTCCCTGGGACTTGATCTTCTATGTTTCAGAATGTGCAAGGTAGTTGGGGAGATAGTCGATGCCTTGGTGATGACTTTCCAAAATTCCATAGATTCTGAAATGTTTCCTGCAGATTGAGGCAAGTGAATGTTAAGAAGGGAGTGAGAGACAAAACAAGCAAGACCTGTTAGTCTTACTCCAGTAGTAAGGAAAAAGCTAGAATCTATTCGGAATGACATGATGAATGGACACTTGGATAATAATGATCTGATTATGTGTAGTCAGTATGGATTTACGAATGGAAAATCATAACTGGTGAACTTGGAATATTTTGAAGATGTTATTAGCAAAATTGAGAAAGGGCAGTTGATGGATTTTCATGGAATCTCTCCATTGCAGACAGAGGCCATTCAGCCAATGAGTTTGCTCCAACCCTTCAAAGAGCATTGTAAGAAGTTGGAAAGTGCAGATGTAAAAAAAGATCTAAGTGTCCTTGTTAAAAAGTCGCTGAAGGCTAATGCCCTGTATAGCAATCTTTGAGGAAGGCTAATGTTATCCCTCATCACAAGACAATTTGAATACAGAAGTAGTGAAGCCTTGCTTCAATTGTATAGGGACTTGGCTAGGCCACATTGAGAGCATTGTTTGCAGTTTTGGTCTCCTTGCCCCTCAAGAAGGGTATTATTGCCGTAGACAAAGTGCAATGAAGATTCACCAGAGTTGTTCCCATGATGGCAGGGAAATCCTATGATGGGTCAAACTGGGTCTGTAATCTCTAGAGTTTTGAGGAATGAGAGGTGAACTCTTTGGAAACTCAGGGGTTAGACAGGGTAAATGCCGCGAAAGGATTTCTAGAACCCAGATGAGGAGATGTGTTTTTTTTTATTCAGAGGGTTGTGAATCTTTGGAATTGTCTGCCTCAGGGTGTTGTGCTTGCTCAATTTTTGAGTATTTTTAAATAAAGATTAATAGGTTTATGATTAACAATAACATGAAAAGTTATGCAGACAGTGCCGGAAAAAGGCATTGAAATGTTTGATCAGTTATGATCATATTAAATGGTGGAGTAGGCTGGATGGCCTACTCCTGTTCTTATGTTCCTATGCTTCAAACTCTGAAAAGTTTTGCGAAGGCATATCAAGAAAAACTATTTGCTATAGAGAAACATTTATTATACAGGAACAGGCCATTTAACCCAACATGTCCATTTTCTGCACATTATTTTTCATCCCTGCCATCCTTTTTCATCTAACATTAACAACATATCATTCTGTAAATTCCTTCTTCCTGTATTTATCTTAAATATTATCTATTTATCTTCCTCTTAAATACATCATGTTAGACACTTCAACTTTTCATATTAGCATTATTTTGTTCATGTGGGTATTGCTGGCTTGGCAATTATGAAGCTCCAGTATATGGTTAACTGGTGTGAAGACTTATGGTACCCGAGTGAACATTAGCAAGTATTTATAGCTATACAAGAATTATTCATGGTTTTAGTCAGCAACTCTAAGCTCATAATATAGACTAATGCATGTCCACTGTAGAAATAATGCATTTGGCTTTAAGTTAATTATTTTTATGAAGGTTACATAATTTTCTGGTTTTTCATTTCTGCTCTGAATTTAATTTTAAATTGAAACAAAATGGTGGCATCAATCTTAAATTATTATCTAATTTAATGCTGTAAAATAAATATATTCCAGCATTTAACTTTTATTAGTTTTATTACTGATACCTACATTTGTCATGTACGCACACATCTTGATATTGTAAAGACTGTGTCTTTTTTTTGTATTTTTAATTGTGGATTGAACTGGGACAACCAAGGATTATGACACTGTTCTTTGAAAGCAAGCAACCTGACAGTCATTTGAACCAAGTATATTGAGTGGTTGTTCAAGAGTTTGCAGATGAGCTGAAACTGAGGGGTGTGGAGAAATGGAGATGATTAGATTAGATGACTTACAGTGTGGAAACAGGCCCTTCGGCCCAACAAGTCCACACCGCCCCGCCGAAGCGCAACCACCCATACCCCCTACATCTACCCCTTACCTAACGCTACGGACAATTTAGCATGGCCAATTCACCTGCCCTGCACATCTTTGGACTGTGGGAGGAAACCGGAGCACCCGGAGGAAACCCACGCAGACACGGGGAGACTGTGCAAACTCCACACAGTCAGTCGCCTGAGGCGGGAATTGAACCCGGATCTCTGGCGCTGTGAGGCAGCAGTGCTAACCACTGTGCCACCGTGCCGCCCACAGTTGGCAAAAGCCTAGCTGATTAGTCTGTGGACTATGACATAGGCCCTCTGTCTGCCAAGAAATCTGAGACTGGTACTCAGATAGGTTAACAGTTTTGGTCTGTGAAAAAGATAGTGAGAAGCCTTCAGACATCACACCAGCTCAGGAGTTCTCATTTCTTTGCAGTAAAAACCATCGTGGGGCTGAAGAAAGCCAATTTATCCATCGAGCTTTGAGAAGACTTGTAGCTCAGGTTGAGGTTCTGGATGTAGATTTGCTCGCTGAGCTGGAAGGTTCATTTCCAGATGTTTTGTCACCCTACAAGGTAACATCTTCAGTGGGCCTCCAGGTGAAGCACTGCTGATAATTCTTGCTTTCTATTTATATGTTATTTTTAATATATTTCTCTTTTATATATATCACAAAGAAACCCAAACATGTAAATAGAAAGCAGAAATTATCAGCAGTGCTTCACCCAGATCACCATTGAAGGTGTTACCTAGTAGGGTGACGAAACGTCTTGAAATGAACCTTCCAGCTCTATGATCAAACCTACATCCACAATTTATTCATCCTTCAGCAACTGCTGTAGACTGTGACTTTCAATTAAAAATCCAGAGACCTTTGGGAAATGTGAACCAGCCACAATGTACCTTTTGAAAATAAGTGAAATGATCAGGTTAGGAAGATTGAGAAGCAGCATTCTGATCAGTGCAAGAAACCATATTTATACTAGGATCAGAATATTAACTAGTGGAGTTATATACCAATGGTTCTTAAATGTTTATTTGTAGCTCAGGTCTATCTACTGGTAATAAATAGCATTTTCTGTTAAGCACAAAATTGTGGTCCATGCTTTCTGTCTAACCTAAATCTAAAACACAGGGAAATGAGGAACTTTATGGATTTTTAACTTTTGTGATGACACCGGGAAACTTCCAAAATACTTAAAGGGTAAAATCAGGAAGGTTCAGCCAAGATGTTTCAGTTGGGTTGGGTGGTCGACAACCAGTGGTAAAATTTGAAAATAAGGGAGATGCCATTTAGATTCAAGATGAAGAGATTTTCTTTTACTCAGAATTGTAGTCACAGAGTCATAGAGATGCACAGCATGGAAACAGACCCTTCAGTCCAACTCATCCAGGCTGACTAGATATTCTAAATGAATCTAGTCCCACCTACCAGCACCCAGCTCATAGCCTTCTAAACCTATCCAGATGCCTTTTAAACGTTGCAATTGTACCAGCCTCCACTACTTCCTCTGACAGCTCATTCCATACACACACCATCCTTTGCGTGAAAAAGTTGTCTCTTAAGTCACTTTTAAACCTTTCCCTCACACACTAAACCTATGCCCCCTAGTTCTGAACTCCCCCACGCCAGGGAAAAACCTTGTCTATTTACCCTATCCGGGCTCCTCATGATTTTATAAACCTGTATAAGGCTACCCTCAGCCTCTGACATTTCAGGGAAAACAGCCCCAGTCTATTCAGCCTCTCCCTATAGCTCAAACGCTCCAACCCTGACAACATTCTTGTAAAGCTTTTCTGAACCCTTTCAAGTTTCATCCTTCCTATAGAAGGGAAATGGGAATTGTACACAATATTCCAAAAGTTGCCTGACCAATGTCATTGTACAGCTGCAAACATGACCTCCCAACTCTTATACACAATGTTCTGAGCAATAAAGGAAAGTATACCAAATGCCTTTTTCACTGTCCTATGTTGTGAATCTTTAGAATTCTCTACCCCAGCTGATCAGTTTGAGGGAGAGCTTAATAGACTTTTGATTATAAGTGACATACAGGGATAATGTGGGTGAAGAGGCTTCAAAGTGTTCAATCGGCCTCATCATATTGAATCGTGGGTCAGATTTGATGGGATGAATAGCCTACACCTGTTCCTAATGGGTCTTAATTTCCAGAGCTCTACTTCAGTTAAGATCAACAATATTTTCAGATGCTGTTTTTGTTTGGTTCAGGTGTTACCACAGGAAGGCAGTAATGATTGGCTGATTCCTTGACCCCTTTATTCATGAAGATGGAGTAATGTATGTACAAATTCTTTTTGTCCCTACACAAAATAGTATTCAGTATATTAGTTAATTAATTTCACAATCTTGCAAAAAAAAAGGAAGGAATGCAAGAACATACGTTTATAGAAACAAAAGCAGAAATTACTGGAAAAGCTCAGCAGGTCTGGCAGCATCTGTGGAAAAATAAATCAGAGTAAACATTTTGTGTTTTGTGATCCTTCCTCAGAATCTATATTTATAGAGTGTCTTCTCACATCACAGGGTATTTCACAGCGCTCCATAATCAAATAAACATTTTCGAAGTGTTGTCACTGTTAGAATGAAGAAAAAGTGGTCACCAGTTTGTACAAATGGCAACAAGGGAAATGTTATGAAGACAAAATACTGTGGACAGAGTCATAGAGTTATATAGCATGGACTTAGTCCAACCAGTCCATGCCAACCATAATCCCAAACTAAACTAGTCCTATCTGCCTGTTGATGGCCCATATCCCTCCAAGCGTTTCTTATTCATGTACTTATCTAAACATCTTTTAAATATTGTAACTGTACCCACATCCACCACTTGCTCTGGAAGTTTATTCCACACACGAACCATTCTCTGTCTAAAAAAAATCCATCCTGTCTTTTTTAAATCTTTCCCTTCTTACTTTACAAATATGCCCCAGTCTTGAAATACCCCACCCTAGGGAAAAGACACCCACCATTCACCTTTTCTATACCTCTTGTGATTTTATAAACCTCGGTAAGGTCACTTCTCAACCTTATACGCTCCAGTGAAAAAAGTTCCAGCCTATCCAACCTCTCCTTATAACTCAAACTCTCCACTTCTGGCAACATAGAATCAAAGGGTCATAGAGATGTACAGCATGGAAACAGATCCTTCAGTCACCTGTTAAATTACTTCGGAACCATCTACAGCTTATCAATATCCTTCCTTTAACAGGAAGACCAGAACTAAACATAGTACTTCAGAAGAGGCCTCACCAAAACCTTGTGCAACCTCAACATAACTTCCCATCTTCGATACTCAGAGTTTGAGCAATGAAGGAAAACATGCTAAATGGCTTCTTAACCACCCTGTCTATATGTGATGCAAATTTCAAAGAATTATTTGCCTGAACCCAGAGTTCTCTCTGTTCTACAGCACTTGATTGTGGCATGTTAGCTCAATGGTTAGCACTGCTGCCTCACAGTGCCAGGGATCTGTGTTCAAATTTAGCCTGTGTGGAGTTTGCACGTTCTCCCCGTAACTGCGTGGGTTTCCTCCGGGTGCTCCAGTTCCCTACTGCAATCCAAAGATGTGCAGGTCAGGTGAATTGGCCGTGCTAAATTGCCCATAGTGTTTGGTGTGTTAGTTAGGGGTAAATATAGGTAAGGGAATGAGTCTGGTGGGTTACTCTTTGAAGGGTCAGTGTGGACGTGTTGGGTCGAAGGGGCTGTTTCCATACTGTAGGGAATCTAATGTAGAATATGAAAAGCCATGCATTTAATTGTATAAGTCTTTATTTGTTTTACCAAAATGCAATACTTTACATTTATCCAAGTTAAACTTCACCTCAGTTCATTAACCCAATTGATCAAGGTCCCTTTGTAGTCTTAGATAAAGGGCATTAGAATTTGTAAACAAACACATTGAGGTGAAAGTGTTTGAGGGGTTAATACTGGTCAGGATATTAGGGCGCACTGACCTGGTCATTGTTAGATAGTTTAATAAATCTTTTGAAAGGGAAAAAGAGCCTTGATCTACTGCCTGATCTGAGCAGACTGAGGGAGATAAGAAGCTCCATAATTTAAATCAGCAAATAAGGCTTACTTTCAAAATAGAATAGATGGAGAAAGAAACGCATCGTCTTGAGCAAATTTGAAAAGAAAACATTTTAATAGAGCAATGGATATAGCTGTAAATTGAGCAGGAAGAAATCATTGCTTTCCTATGCTGACCTATACTTCCTCTTTCTTAGTGATCACTGAGTAGGAAAATTACATCTTTACATAACATGCGTCCAATAGCATGATTTTTGTGTATGATCTTTAGCATTCATGAGAGAGTGAAGTGAGGGCCTTTGATTAATGTGGAAGAGGTGAACTCTGACTGTGTAGGGTTTCCTAAATACTGGAGTGGAATATCAGCTTACACTATGTGTCTAGGCCTTTTTAACAGGTCTTCAACCAATACCAATGGCCCCTGACTCTGAGGTGAGAGCACTTTTGTTGAATTGAGGCTAATGACAAGTGGTTCAAATATATATTTACACATTGATAGGTTTGAATCAACTAGAAGAAAGAGAGGACTGCAGATGCTGGAGATCAGAGGTGAGAGTGTGGTGCTGGAAAAGCACAGCAGGTGCATCTCCTCGGGGGCTGCCTGACCTCCTGTGCTTTTCCAGCATCATACTTTCAGCGTTTGTATAGATTTGTATAGATTCACATAATTAAAACAGTGGGAATGCCTTTTCTCCATCAGTTTCTCATCACACCTATTTCTGAGGATTGTAGTGAGAATTTTCAGTCACTTCTTACCAGAAACAGGAGATTGCCAAGCAATTATGCATGTCACCTGACTTGGGTGACATCTCTCAATCACCTCTTCCAGTCTTGTTGAGGAATGAACAATCTGCTGTCACTCTTTCCTGAACACCAGTCAGTAATCCTCACGAAGACAACAAAAAAATATGAATGCTTACCAGATCCTCAGAGCCTGACCTAACCCTGCTTTGCATTGTAGAAGAAAAACACAATGTGTTCACCGCTTTTGTAGAATTTAGAAAACAGTATTCTTCAGCACCGGTTTGAAATAATTTCTGATATTGTGAGCAGAGGATAATAAATTCACTCATACATTGATTAGCTGGACCATTTATTTGATTACTGCCTTGTACTCCACTCCCACTCAACGAGTGCCATCAATTTATTTTCCTTCAAGTGAGTAATGTGTCTCTTACACAGTTAGAACTATAAGATCTGGGCTAAGATTATTTCTTGAGAAGTGTACGTGTAGTTACTATAGGAAAGATGTTAAACTTCAAAGAGTTCAGAAAAGAGTTACAAGGATGTTGTCAGGGTTGGAGGGTTTGCACTATAGGTAGAGGCTGAATAGTCCCGGGCTGTTTTCCCTGGAGCGTCAGAGGCTGAGGGGTGACCTTAAAGATGTTTGTAAAATCACGAGTGGCATGGATAGGGTAAATAGGCATGGTATTTTTACCACAGTCGGGGAATCCAAAACTAGAGTTTAAGGTGAGAGGGGAAAGATTTAAAAGGGACCTGAGAAGTAACTTTTTCATGCAGAGGGTGGTATATGTATGGGATAAACTGCCAGAGAAAGTGGTGGAGGCTAGCAATGTGTAAAAGACATCTGGATGGGTACATGAATAGAAAGGGTTTAGAGGGTATGGGCCAAATGGTGGCAAATGGGACTAGATCAATTTAGGATATTCTGTTGGCATGGAAGAGTTGGACTGAAGGGTCTGATTTTGTGTGGTATGAATTCATGACTCTATGACTCCAAGTGTACAGTAACCTAGTTTCGAGGAATATGCTTATTTGATTAAACCCCTCTTTACCTAATGACAAAGCCTTGTAAATCATCATTGGAAATATTACTAGTCTACCATTAGCTGACACCAGAAGCAGTTGTGAATGGCCCATACTCTAAAGATTGTAAAGGTGGACATGACATATCACAGAAAAAAAACCCCTCTTTCCATTAATGTGGGCAATTCATCTCAAATTGCTTCATTATATATGGCAATGAGCCTTATTGTGGAAGTATTGTGGTTCATGGGATGAGGTTGTTTGCAGATGTGTATGTGTACAAACTCCGATTCTCAAAGCACCCTGCCAACATATTCATGATATCGCTAACCTAGCACAGCATCAACTGTTTCTGATAGCCCATTGTGTGTTGTTACATTTCACCAATGCATGATAACTTGAATAATTTGCCGTGCCTCATTATTACGGGATTGCCTTGAATTGCATTTCTATGAATGAGCAATGCAGCAGGGCCCTCTAATTCTCGGCAGGAAGGAGAATCTGACAATAAAAATGAAAAAGAGAACCAATGAATTAACAAAATAGGTTTTCATTTGTATTCAGTAAACTAATAAACAGGTTAAAGTTTATAATGAAGTTAGAAACTTATATACTTTGCAATGGTACAGTTTGTCATTGATTATCCCCATTGTTGTCCTGGGTCAGAGTGTAACTATAAAAACTGCGGAGGTGGGTACTGCAGATGCTGGAGATGAAAGTCAAGATCAGGATTCCTGATAAAGGGCTCTTGCCTGAAACATTGATTTTCCTGCTCCTCAGCTGCCTGACCTGCTGTGCTTTTCCAGCTCCACTCTAATCTTGACTCTAGATAAACTGCGTGAGTGTGTGTTTGTATGTGTGTGTGTAAATTGTTTCTACAAACAAATAGTTCTGTATGGACAATGTTTGACTGAACAGTCATGGGGTAGAACATAAAAGAGTGATTTTAACCTATCTCACCAAACTGAAAAACCATGGGATCAATGAAACTCTGGCATTACATTCTGCTTGCTATGAACCTCTGATGACTTCAAAGGAAAGGGAAAAACTCAGTCAGGGTGAGGGGTTTGGCTTAATATTGCTTCCTGAAATTGTCTATAAGGGAATTGGAGAAATGGTTGAATGAGAGGAATATGGAGGTGTTCACAGAAATTGGGTCAGGAAATGGGATTTGAGTGATAAGCTCCTTCTGATAAATCTATCTTGGCACAATGGGCAGAATGAAATCCTGTTATGTTCCTATTTCTCTGATGTCCTAGTTCAGTCTCACAAAGCAATATCACGCCTGAGTTACTGTGCACAATGCTCTGTGCAAGTCTCACTTCCAAGCTATCTGAAATGATGCTATGGGTTAACCATCCAATTACCTGGTTAGCCTTGCTATAGAACAGCATTGATGTTAAATAACACAAGACCTTCATAACTGCAGCTGCAGCATTGTAATTTCTGGATTGGACACAAGGTGTGAGACTAATGGAAAGACATGTGGTGACCCCCGTTTCCATTTAAATTGACTGCATAATTACCAGTGAACACCAATCTTATGATTTTAAGGGTTCAGTGGTTGATGGGATCTTTAATTTCTTACATTAACAATGTTACTAGCTAACATACAAGTTTCTAGATGTACATTTAATTATAGATGAGAAATGAAACATTGTTCTCCCTGACCAGAGTACGGTGGGTAGATTGAACAGCAGTGCTGTTACAGTATTCAGCATCTATCAATACCTACAGAGTAACTGGTACATTAAGAGCTGGTAATATTCTTTATAGAAGATATGGGGTCCAGTAGATTTTCGTTTTACTGCAAATTAACTTTCAAGCCAAGAATACTGAAGCACTTTAATTAAGAATGTTTTGCTTTGAACATTATCTACTTCAATAAATCCCTGTAGTCACAATTCATCACACTGAAATATTTGGCTGTTGAAGATCCTTCACATAATAGAAACTGCTACGTTTCAGCTATTTTTCTTAAAAATGTACATTGAGACTGCACCTGATCAGTAATTGTCATCCAGACACAGACACATCTGATAAATGGCACTGATACGGAGGATTAACCAATGTGTCTGGTGGCTAGTCATTACCATAGGATGAAATCACCCCTCTTCAAAAATCATGGGAGGGATTTCATGTCCATCTTACATGGCCAGACAGGTGCCTTAGTTTAACACACCACTTGGAGGATGACATATCTGACAATGTAGTATTGGCTATGTACTAAAGTGATCTTTTAATGGAGCTGAAACATAAGAATGTAAGAAGGAGGCACAAGAGTAGGCCATCTGGCCCATCAATCCTCTCCGTCATTCAATAACATCTTTCTGTGGACTCAGCTCCACTTACCTGCCTGCTCATCATAACTCAGAATTCCTTTATTGTTCAAAAATCTATCTTTGCTTAAAAAAAATTCACTGAGGTAACTTCAACTGCTTCACTGGGCAGTTGAAGTTAACCAAGTCAACCTAACATACCATAACTGAGAATTTAATCATCTTTAGCTGCTTTGGGCAAGCCTGGATAGCACTCCCTCTTGAGGGGTGCACTCATACAAGCTTCCCCAGTATTTGCTGGAAGGCTGTGATAGTGAGGATGATCCAACACTGGGATAATTAAGTTGGGACCACGTACAAATCCAGGCAACTGCTCTTTGTTATGAAGATGTGGGTGTACTGTACCTTTAAGAGAGTTAAAAGCTAGCAAAAATTACCCGACAACATCAAATGTTCTGAAAAAAGATATAATGTAGCATGTGCTCCAGCTACTGGAATAGCTAAGGTAGCTGATTGTCAGTAAATGACAAGACAGACTTGAATTTGGCCAATCAGCTTAAATTAGACTCTGAAAAATACCAAACTCCAATCCAGTTTGAATTTAGTATATTGACAATCTTAAAAGCCAATGACAAAATCCGATGTTTTGGGGGAGTAAGACTGGGGAGAATTGAACAGTTAAGAGGAGAACTGCCAAGTTACCAGCATGTGAAGGCTGTCTGAAAAGTTGCTCTCTTAAAGGTATCTTTATCGATCAGTAACCTGTGAAACAACTTCCTAAGAAGTAGAAAAGATTATTGGAATATGGAGAAAACTGAAAGCTGCTTGGTTTTGTGATAAGAAGTTGTGTATTGTAAATCATAATTGGAAGTTTTATTGGACTAGTATTATAGAAGGGAAGATAAAAGATAGGTTACAGAGGAGTTGTAAACAGTTGTTAGTTAATTATTTCCTGTTATACATTAAGAAACAAAGTCGTTAATGTTTCTTGGCCTCTCAAATTTTCACAGATTAATGCATAGAATAAATCTTTTCTGTGTTGCTGGCTTACAGTATGCAGGAGAGTTTACCCCATGTTGTAACCCCATATTCGAATAACAAATATTAAGCTACAAACCCTGGACTCTGCACTCGTGGCAGGTAAAGCAATTTTTTAAAGAACTATAGTGAAGTGTGCTCTGGAGTATTAGTGGAGGGTTGTAGAGGGTTGCTGCATCCTCACAGGATTACACAAGGTGACTTATACAAAGTCTGTAACAATGCGAGGGCAGCATGGTTGAGCCTCTGGGTCTCCAGCACAACAGTGAGAATGAGAGAGCCTGTGGAGAAGCATGCTATGCCCTCTGCCTGGTTGGAGCTGGAAGCCTTCATACTCCCAGACAATGACTCAAGGCTGTCAGGCAAACTCAGTGCACATCTCCAGCAGTAATCTCCTGAATGTCCACCTGAGGCCTCTGAAGCAGAATGTGCCTGTGATCCTGCCCTCCACTTTTGGTACCTTTCAGACTGGCACATATGCAGGATCACAGTACTGACAGTGCTGGGATGAAAATGTAGAACTATTGTACAAAATACTGTACAATCCAATGAGACATGAAAAATGTGGCCATGAGAAAATCTCAGGCTCCCAGCCACCAGAAGGCAATAAGTTACAGTGATCTGACAAACGAACCATCCCTTTCCTCCCTTCTCCTGGCTGTAGTTATCTCTTGCCTGGATGAATCACCTTATGCTAATTCCAACTTTATACTAGCCTTCAAAGGATGGCAATACATGTCTCTGTGAAGGACACATCAAGGGACACAGCGTCTTCATAGTGCTGTGCAACTGTTCTCCTCCTCTGTCTGGGGAAGAATAATGGCATGGTGGTTAACACTGCTCCCTCACAGCACTAAGGACCTAGGTTTGATTCCATCCTTAGGCGACTGTCTGGGTGGCGTTTGCACATTTGCCCAGTATCTGCGTGGGTTTCCTTCAGGTGCTTCAGTTTCTACGCAAGCTAGGTGGATTAGCCATGGGAAATGCAGGGCGGCTGGGATAGACTGGGCTACTTCAGAGGGATGATGTAGACTTGAGGGACCAAATGGCCTGCTTCCACACTATAGGAATTCTGTGATTCCTGGGGCTCATGTGACTGGGAAGACAGCAGCTCTGGGGGTCTAAAAGTGGGAAATCATAGTGTATTTGTGGGAATGGGGTTGGTGGCAGCATCAGTGAGAAGGAAGTTCTCTGTGTTAAGCAAGCAAGACAACAGGAAAGGAATGGGCTATGGTGGGGAGGTGGCAGGTGTACGGGAGGAACATCATGTAGAAACATGCCGTCATCCACACTGTCCTCAGCTACCCAGGAAACAATGGCTTCGAGACAGCCAGGCCATGAAGTGAGAACCATCTCCTCCATTGGACTCAGGAGATGTAGGTAACATTGGTCCTGCTGGTACTGCTCTGCATCCTTCTACTTGATTGGTGAGAGGAGAAAATATCAGCGAATGTGTAGCACCGTGTTCTTGTGTTCTGTCTGCTGATGTTGTCTAGTTGGCGCTATGTCAAGAGTTCGCAGCAATGCTGGGCGTGTGCGGAGGAGGTCTCTGGATGTTATATATTAGGGACACCATACCAGCAACTGCAGCTGGCTAAGCAATGACAGTGCGGTTTGCACAGCGTGTGAGGCTACTTAGGGACTGGCTTGAGGTATCATGGAGATTCACTGATCTTGACCACCCACTTAATGTCATTCGTCATCTTGTGGCACTACTTCCAGATTGTCAGTGCTCGTACTGGGAGTAGAGCTCCCTTTTTACCCTCTCAAACTCACCCCTGTTGGACTCCTAGCCCTCTCAGCAGAGTCATGGGGTCTTTCCTCCCATATATCTCAAACACTGATACCCTCAACATCTGTCACCCTCGAGCACTCCATATTCATATTTCCATCCTTTGCTTGGTCAGAGGGAGAGGGTGCCAATGGGACGAGCAACTTGGCTGCTCTATATATCCTTTCAGCACAAGGTCGTTGACACCGTGATGACTACTAAAGCCTCTAACATCAGTAATGAGGAGGCCAGTTGTGAGGAACCAGCTCAGAAACATGGCAATGAGATGGGAACATCAGGTTCGTGTGCTGCTCACTCCCTATGGAACCACTGTGGGCACATCACAAATGGTGACTGTTGTGCACAGAAACCAAGCAAAGGTATATTTCTGACTCCAATTAGATTGATCATCATCTATAATCTATAATGAGAGAAGGCTATTTAATGTGAATGATCGCAATCTGCAAATGCATGCTTAAAGGCTATGGTAATGTTTTGTTCTAAGTAAGGACTTTGGCAAGTAATTCAGCATTAGGTGGCAAAGGTTACGGAAATGACTAGATACAAATGGCCTGTTAGTACATGGCACTGTTTCTCTTTATGGAAGGATGATAGAATGATGCTAAATTTACATATTAGCTGTAGTTTACTCTTACCTCCATGTCAGCAGGTTGTGAGTAATGTCCCCATCCACAGGGTCAATGTTGAAAATCCAGACTGCCACTCCAGTGAAGTACTGAGGGAATACTGCACTGTCAGAGGTGCTGCCTTTCAGATAATACATGAAACCATCGCTCTGTCTGCTTCCTCGGGGAGATATCAAGGATTTCAGACCACTATTCAGAAAAGGGTAGGAGTTCTCCCTGGCTAATATGCATTCCTAACACAACATCACAAACACAGTTTATCTGATCATTATCTCATTGGTGTTTGTCATTTCTTGTTATGTACAAAATTATCTACTGTATTTCCTAAATTATCCTAAAGGTTACACTTCTGAAGTGTTTAATTGCCTGTTAAAAATAGTCTTGGGCACTTTGAAGTTGTGACAGACATTAACCAAATGCAAGTTTTCTTTATTAAATATGTATTTTGAGTTTATTTTCCTTGTGTCAGGTTATTACATTGTCCATAAAGAAATAAGGGCTGGTCTTTACTCACCCCCCAGGCAGGTTTTATATATTCCAGTGGATAGCCTGCCTGTTACCTCATGCCTCACCTTCCCCCCTCCCTCTCCTCCCACAAGCCTGTCTGAAACAATTCAGAAGGGTAGAGCAATGGGGGAACCCATTCTTCTTGTGGGTGAATCAAGGAGGAGTTATTCACACCTCCAACATAGACCATCATTTGACTTCAAATCTATAGACTTTGGGACTTCATGAAATGTTATGTGGCTTTCTCAAGTAAGTAGGAGAAAGTGAGGACTGCAGATGCTGGAGATCAGAGCTGAAAATGTGTCGCTGGAAAAACACAACAGGTCAGGCAGCTTCCAAGGAGCAGGAGAATCGACGTTTCGGGCATGAGCCCTTCTTCAGGAATGAGGAAAGTGTCCCACGCAGGCTAAGCTAAAAGGTAGGGAGGAGGGACTTGGGGGAGGAGCGTTGGAAATGTGATAGGTGGAAAGAGGCTAAGGTGAGGGTGATAGGCCGGAGTGGGGGTGGGGGCAGAGAGGTCAGGAAAACGATTGCAGGTTAGGAAGGTGGTGCTGAGTTCGAGGGTTGGGACTGAGACAAGATGGGGGGAGGGGAAATGAGGAAACTGGAGAAATCTGAGTTCATCCCTTGTGGTTGGAGGGTTCCTCGGCGGAAGATGAGATGCTCTTCTTCCAGCTGTCGTGTTGCTATGGTCTGGCGATGGAGGAGTCCAAGGACCTGCATGTCCTTGATGGAGTGGGAGGGGGAGTTGAAGTGTTGAGCCACGGGGTGGTTGGGTTGGTTGGTCCGGGTGGCCCAGAGGTGTTCTCTGAAATGTTCCGCAAGTAGGCGGCCTGTCTCCCCAATATAGAGGAGGCCACATCGGGTGTAGCGGATGCAGTAAATGATGTGTGTGGAGGTACAGGTGAATTTGTGGTGGATATGGAAGGATCCATTGGGGCCTTGGAGGGGCCCTCCATATCCTTCCATATCCACCACAAATTCACCTGCACCTCCACACACATCATTGACTGCATCCGCTACACCCGATGTGGCCTCCTCTATATTGGGGAGACAGGCCACCTACTTGCGGAACATTTCAGAGAACACCTCTGGGACACCCGGACCAACCAACCCAATCACCCCGTGGCTCAACACTTCAACTCCCCCTCCCACTCCATCAAGGACATGCAGGTCCTTGGACTCCTCCATCGCCAGACCATAGCAACATGACGGCTGGAGGAAGAGCGCCTCATCTTCCGCCTAGGAACCCTCCAACCACAAGGGATGAACTCAGATTTCTCCAGTTTCCTCATTTCCCCTCCCCCCATCTTGTCTCAGTCCCAACCCTCGAACTCAGCACCACCTTCCTAACCTGCAATCTTCTTCCTGACCTCTCCGCCCCCACCCCCACTCTGGCCTATCACCCTCACCTTAACCTTCTTCCACCTATCGCATTTCCAACGCCCCTCCCCCAAGTCCCTCCTCCCTACCTTTTATCTTAGCCTGCGTGGCACACTTTCCTCATTCCCGAAGAAGGGCTCATGCCCGAAACGTCGATTCTCCTGCTCCTTGGATGCTACCTGAACTGCTTCTTTCTCAAGTAAGTTCCATTTTAAGGCAATGGCTTTTCTTCTGAGCAAAAATAAAACTGCTTTTGTTTCAAGTAAAAAAAAGAGACCCTTTTGATAGAAGTTGGAACAGTATCTGACAACTATTCAATGAATTTATAAATTAATTTTCCATGTAATGCATCTGTGTAGCAGTTGATCATTGCTGGAGAAAAGGTATCCCCATTGGCTGATGAAACAAGGACTTGAGAGCATGGACTGAAGGAAGTTGGATGGGCCTTTGAGCAATATAATCTTAGGGAGCTCTCGAGTTAGTGGGACAGAAATTATATCCTGCCCAGGTGTCCATGGAGGTAGGGATTTCTACCAGCATGGTACATACCCTCTCTGATAAGTTGGTCCATCATCACCTCGGTAACTACATTTCAATTTCATTTTGAAAGGTTTCCATTATCCTTTTGTTAATTTGTTATAGTGACCCACATGAGCTGTTTAACCTGTTCAATCTTTGGTTAAAAGAGGAGAGAAAGATAAATATGATTGATTGGATTATTCAAGAGACAATGACATGAACTGACAACACCCTTCTGTGTCATTGTAGCTCTGTGACTATAAATCAATAAAAGATGATCAGAGGCAAGGAATTCCACAGTGACTACTTCATCTTTTGACTCACCTTCAATTAGATAGGTGCTAAGGTTGTTTGCTGGCCTATTCTGAGCCATTGAGTACTGTAAACTGTGCACTGTAGGATTCCCAGAAGAAAAAGAGAAACCTCAGAGTCAATCTGCCTCCTTATTTCCAACCTGGGCAATCATTCCTCATACCCAGGTTTATTCTCCATGTACCTCTCTTTCCAGCCTTCATCCAATGTCCCTCTTAGGTAGAGGGATGGTGGAGGGAGTGGGGGATGGTGGAGGGAGTGGGGGATTGTGGACGGAGTGGTCTCTGTGCTCAGTCACAGCAACCCAAAGGCATTGCTATGAGTCACTCCGTTTCACCACAGCAATGAACGATTAAGGGGACAGTTTCTTTGCTTTAGGTACCCATTGAGCCAGTTGCCAATCACATCAGCGAAGAGTCCAAACCATATTAAGGGGCTGCCTTCTACTTTTTGTCATGGTTTGGGTTTTAGTTGTGTGTCTGAAGGAAGTTTGACCATAAGAAGGATGTAACAGGCTGAAAGTGACCCAGAATTAACCTCCTACTTCCAAATTTGCATTTGGCTGTAAGATCATTGTTAAATGAGAAATATACACTTATTTTCATTTTTTTTATAAACCATATTTGATGACCTGAGATTTAACTTATTTACACAGGAACAAGTGTTGGCTATTGATCTCCTTGATTCTGTTCTTACATTCAATGCAATTTTGGCTGCTCTGTAACCTAATCCATAGCTCTATCCTGCCCCAGATCCCTAAATGCTGCTGGATAGCACAAATCTCAGATTTAAAATTTCCGATTAATTAGCATGGCTTGCTGTTAATTGAATCAAGTTTCAAATTGTAATCATTTTCATGTAAATTTGCTTGCTAATTTCATTCTTTCAATGTCGAAATACAAGTTTTACATTATGCCCACGAGACTAAGACTTGTCCATCAGGCCAAATGGTTTCTTTGTGTTTATCTTGCCTGTAAAACTTAATATCTTGAAACCTTGCATTAATTCACCCCTTAACCTTTAAAGCTCTAGGCAATACAATCACAGTTAGTACAGTTGACCCTCACAATTTAACACTTTGATCCAACCACCATTCTGGTAAGCCTACGCTGCTCTCTCTCCAAGGCCAATACTTCCTTCCTGATGCCCACAACTGCTCACACTGTGATTCCAGATGTGGTCTAACCAGGACTTTGTAAAACTGCAGTGTGACCATGACATCCTTACCATCTAGTCTTCTAGATACAAAGGCCAGCATTGCATTTATACCTTAAATCAGAGCATTAATTCTATTCCCCAAATCAAACAGCTCTCTCCATCCTCAACGGAAAGAGGAACAGTCTATGAAAAGGGGAGAGGAAGTGGAAATTCAGTTATCTGACACCTTCTTGCTAGGCAGGTGCCTAATGTTTTTCTCTCTTGTATCCTTTGCATTCCTTCCCTTTCCTTTCAGTCCTTACCCAGCTCCCAATATTCTCCCAAGGAATCTGCAAAGCAGACCCCATTGCACTTCCATTTTAATCTCTGTGTGTTTACTTTGATCAGCACTTTCAGTTTACTGCCAATTATTGGTTGTACTCCCAGAGCCTAGGCATGCTCAGTATCTACTGTGATTGAAACAGCACCAACCCATTTCCTGATTGATTTCTTACTAATCTGTTATTGTGCCCAGCAGTAAAGTATTCATTCCCTTTCTCTCAACTGGACTGAAATCCAAGTCCTGGAACATCCAGACAAATACTAGTTTGAAATGCACTGTAACACTGTCGGGGGTATATCAGTCGGAGCTAGGGGAGGTCTAGCTTTCCAGAAAGGGCACAGAAAATGGTTGGGTGCTAAGAAGAGAACAATTCATGAGCATTGGCTACTTTCAAGATAAAGGGAATATAAATTTAAATGAAAACAAAGTATAATTTCTTTGGTGACTGCAAATATTGCAAATTGCATGAAGCAAGATTTCCTTTACAGAGTGATCTCTGAACATAGGGTGCCTACAGTGTGGAAGCCGGCCATTCAGCCCATTGAATCCACCCCCTACTCTCCAAAGAGCATCCCACCCATACCTATCCCATACCCTTGTATTTCCCATGGCTAATCCACCTAGCCTGCAGATCCCTGGACACTGTGGGCAACTTAGCAAGGCCACTCCACCCAACCTGCACATCTTTGGACTGTGGAAGGAAACCCACGCAGACACAGGGAGAATATATAACCTCCACACAGACAGTTGCTCAGAGATGAAATTGAACCCAGGTACCTGGCACTGTGAGGCAGCAGTGCTGACTACTGAGCCACTGTGCAGCCCTGGTGTATTGTGGAGGATCCAGTGACAGCAGGATCAGGTCACTGTGTGATGATGGTCGGACAGTAGAGACACAGATGGACAGTTTTATTCTTCTGTTCTCATACTGCCTCTGTAACAGCTCTGGGACACGTGCTGCTACAAAAATGTGATGGTAGATAAACCAACTTAACATGATATAATTACTGAGCTCAACCCCAGGCCTTTTCCTCAGTGCACGACATGAGCATTACCTCTTTCAATTTTAATTTAATATATTAATACCAAACAGATGCAGCCCAGGAATTCTGATTTAATAATGTACTGTTCAAATACGTTTGCTGGCAAGGTCATATTGTCCTTGTGAAAAAAATACTGTTCCACACTACCTTGTATATAAATATTATATATATATAGTCGATGAGCTTTCAAACAAGGGCTATTTTAACAGAATTGCACAGCAATAGAGGCCATTCAGCACATTATACTCTGTGAAAGAACTATCCAATTAACTCCAATGCCATGTGCTGACCACATAACCCTGAAAACCTTTCTCCTTCAAGTATTTATTACTGTCCCTTTTAAAGGTCATCACTTCACATCAATTCATTGTTTCCATCACTTTTTCATACATTGCTTTCCAGATTATTAAATCTCAACATGTTGAAAATAAATATTGATCTGACCTCTTTTTTTTGCCAGTTTGCATCATTCGATGAGCTCTGATGCTAACCCCTCTGCCATTGGAAACAATTCTTTGTTAGTCCTTCATGATTTGGAACTCTTCTTTTAAATTGCTTTAACCTTTCCTACTTTAGAGAGAACAACCCTTGGTGTTTCATATTCCTCCATGTCTCTGCACCTTCTTTAAGACCTGGATCGTCAATGTGTCAGAGAATGGCTTGCTTGAAGTTCACTGAAGAAAGGGTGTGCCTCATGATGCTGACATAGTGTCTCTGCACAACAGGGCAGCAAAGAAGGGGATGTGATGGAAGCTGAAGAAATAGGAGGGGAAGGGAAGCAGTCTCCAGGGAGGAGGATGAGGAGTTTGAGCAGGAGGAACATCGTGTTGTGCAAGATGGAGCACAGCAGCATCAGGCACTGTGAACCAGACAGGATCTTAGAGGCACCTAGTTCCAGTAGATAAGAGCTGGGGGCAGTGATCACTTGCTGACTGGAAACACCTTGGTGCTCGACATGCCCAGAGTTTGTTTCTGTTCCAAGAGACTAATGCAGCTCCCATCTGTTTGATTTCTGTTCACTTTGTTGTTTGTGAATAAAGTGAATGTTTTGAACTATTCGAAGCCTTCCTGTATCCAATGTTCCCACAATGAATGATAATTAGATACAGGGCTATGGGGAAAGGTTTGTAAGATGGAATATAGCTGAGTGGAAAACTGTGATTCCTGATTCACATTCCTGTTGAAGAGCTCATGCTTGAAACGTTAACTCTCAGATACTGCCTGACTGGCTGTGCTTTTCCAGGACCACCTTTCAACTTTGATTTCCAATATCTGCAGTCCTCACATTCTCTTAGTAGAATAAAGATGAGGACAGGTAAGCTAACTGGCCTGGTGCTTTCACTGTGATAAATGTAAGAATGTTGTATACACAAAGCCGTGCTGTGTACCATGAGAGGCATTGATTTGTGACTGTGTCACTACCCTCACGGTGAAGGGCAACTCGAGACTGCAAAGGCTTGACCAAATACAGAACAGGAAGGGGGGTCATCAAAGATGCATTGCTGCCACGTCTTGTGGCATATATTAGTAGTGGCTGGTTTTTCCAGTCATGGTGAGTGGGAAAATTGAGCTAGCAACAAATGAGAAGTGCATCATAAGGGCTTGGTAGAGAATTAATGAGGTGAGTTTGGTTCGACGATGCAAGAAATCCCACTAAGTCTTATGAAGAGAAATTGGATGAAAATAGCACTTAGCTAAAAACATGGAAAGTTTCCGTGTTTGATCTTTCTCCTTCCTGAAGTCTGAATGCCTCAGTTCTTTATAGTGGAGATCAAGCACTACAGATAGGAGTAATACAGATCTTTCTGATACAGCACTTCATTTAGTCCGGCCAACTCATTCAGTTTTCTAAGCCTGCCTTTATGACTTGCATTGATGTTCTTGAAAATCATTTTAGTTTTACACTTACTGCTATATCGGAACTGAACCTGCCTGGAGCCAGATTTATAACCATGTTAGAGAAAAGCACTTTAAAATCTGCAACTCTTTTAAGTCGGTTCTTTCCCTGCAGACAAAATGTAGTAATAACTTTTTTGGCTTTGTGTCCTGGAAAGCAAAAGCCCTGGAAACAGAATGTTGGATTTCAGGGGTGATACCAGAAATTGACTATGTCAGGATCACTTAACATGTGAAGCATCTATAGTAACTAGCATGAAGAGGATAGCAAATGCTAGTGTGAAAGAGCTGTGCATGCAATGTGTACCTTTGCAGAACAGATTTCATAGTAAAATCACCAGTCAAATTCTCAGGCTCAAGATGAGTTGAAGAGATACAAGGTTAAGTGTGATGTAAGATTAATCAAGACAAATAGAATAAGATGGATTTTAAGCATGATGTCTAATCTTTGAATGTGAAATCATAAAGAAATTAAAATAAATGAACTAGCTCAGGAACAATGGAAGAAGTATTGCAGGAAGATAATCAATGTTGTTGAGTTGAAAAGAATATGCCCTTGTAAAGTTTAGGTAGGAACTCAGTGGATAAGTCACAGAGTCATAGAGATTTACAGCACGGAAACAGACCCTTTGGTCCAACTTGTCCATGCCAGCCAGATATCCTAACCTAAACTAGTCCCATTTGCCAGCACTTGGCCCATATCCCTACAAACTCTTCCTATTTATTTACTCATGCAGATGCTTTTTAAATGTTGCAATTGTCCCAGCCTCCACCACTTCCTCTGGCAGTTCATTCCATACATATACCACCCTCAGCATGAAAAAGTTGCCCCTTAGGTCCTTTTTAAATTTTTCCCCTCTCACCCAAAACCTATGCCCCCTAGTTTTGGACTCCCCCACCCCACGGAAAAGAAGCGGCTGTTTTCCCTGGAGCGTCGGAGGCTGAAGGGTGACCTTGTAGTGGTTTATAAAATCATGAGGGGAATGGATAGGATAAGTAGGCAAAGTCTTTTCACTGAAATGGGGGAGTCCAGAACTAGAGGGCATTAGGGTGAGAGGGGAAAGGGACCTAAGGGGTAACTTTTTCACGCAATGTGTGGTGCATGTATGGAATGAGCTGCCAGAGGAAGTGGTGGAGGCTGGTACAATTGCAACATTGAAAAGGCATCTGGATGGGTATATGAATAGGAAGGGTTTGGAGGGATATGGGCCAAATGCTGGCAGGTGGGACTAGATTAGTTTGGGATATCTGGTCAGCATGGAAGAGTTGGACTGACGCGTCTGTTTCTGTGCTGTACATCTCTATGACTCTATAAATGAAAGAACTAGCTATAGACTTTCGGGAAAAAGACAATTAATGATATCGTTTCTTTAAGATCCACGATGTGCACCTTAAGATAGTTAATAATACAAGCATCTAGGTGTACAAATGGGTGATATGGGTGAGAGGGATCAAGGCACAGAAGGCCAAGGCCAAAACATGTATGCTATCTCAGCAAATTAATACATTCTCCAGTCCATTCCATAACCATGAAACTCTTTCATACTCCTGCTTGTGGCGATAATATTTAGAAGTCTTGAAGCAGACTCCTTGAGGGTACAGAGATTATTAAACCAGCCAGGAAAGGGAGTTGATGAGATGATCTTTCTTCACAAAGTCTGACCTGAAAGAGTTTTGCTGAAAATAAAGATTGTCACAACCAATGAAGATCACCCCTTGTGCCGTATTGCTGTTGGATTTGTTCAGGGAAAAGGTTATAGTTCCTCAGATGCAGGCCATTAAACTCACTTGTGGCCTTCTTTGTCGAGTATTAGAACAGAGCCTGATGGATGGATGAGAATTTGAGCTCAGGTTGCCCTTACTGACTGATTCATTTATTATTTTATGGGATATGGCACCATCTACGGGGATAACACTTGTTACCGTGCCTCATTCCCCTTGAACAGGTTGGCTTGTAAAACCACTTCAGAGGGTAATTAAGAGTCACCATAGTGCAGTGGATCTGGACTCACATGCAGGCCATTAGTGAACCAGATGAACTTTTATGACAATTGATAAGAGGTTCATGGCTTATACCTTTTCCTATTTGCAGAATGATTGATTAATTTAGTTTCCAACAACTGTCTTTGTGGGCTGTAATTATTTTAATTACAGTAGAATAGTTTTCATACATTTTAATTGAAGTTTAGACTTCTCTGATAAAGTAACCTTTCTTCACTTGTCCTTATTTATTATGTCGCAATTTAACAAATAACAAACAAACAATGTAATCAAAACAAATGACTGGATGGAATTTTCTGTACGGACGATAATGTGAAAGTGAGGTGATCAGGGAGATCTCAAATGCTCCTCTAGTTTCATACAAATAGCAGATCAAAAGTCAATGAAGGGTTAGATGACATAAATTGATCCTTTATTTTATGGCATTTCTGTCTCCTCCTTTCAGCCAAACTCTGACCACATTTTGACCACCTAACCTAACGTTTCCTTACGTGGTTCAATACCAGAATTATTTGTAACCCTCCTGTGAATCTCACTGCATTGTTTTACTTCTTTTCAGGTGGTATATAAGATCACTTTGTTGTGGTCGTTCTGGTATAAAGAATGCAGTTTGAACTTAATCAAAGACGCCTCCCAGTCTGGCTATGCTCTCTTCCACATTCTTCCAATGGCAGAAGGTATAAAAGTTTGAAAACACATATCAACAGATTGAAGAACAGCTTCTTCCCCACTGTTATTAGACTTATGAATGGATCGCTCATATATTAGAGTTGATCTTTCACTGCACCTTTTCTATAGCGGTAACGCTATACTCAGCAATCTGTTCGAGTAACCTTGTTATGGACCAGACCGAACCGCCTCAAAATATATTAAGAAAAAGCCTGGATGTTAACTTGTTCTTATTTTAAAGGTAAGTGTAAGGTGTTGCATTCAAGACACAATTCGACTTGTCAAATTACTCAACTTTAAGCAAAACATTTTATTTTTACATTACGGTTAAAGTGCTGCTAAAATAAAAAGAAAAAAAAATTGGCTTAACTGTAACCCTATCGAAATGTTTAACAAAGTAATATATACATTAACTGCTACTAATTAAATGTTCCAGTATACTAACATCCCATAAGCAAACCCTTGGCAAAGGCAAACGTCTGTAAAATAGTTGGTCTCACATGCTATTCCAGCAGAAAGAAGAGAACCCCAGTTTTAAGCTGTAACAGAGAGATGAGAAACAGCTTCCACATCCAGCTTCAAGTCCCCAGCAACTGCAGAAAGCTAAAACTAAATTCCTGGCCCTGTGGGAGCGTGACCCCACCCCTTTATGCTGCTTCTATTGTTCCAACTTTTAAAAAAGTCCCAAAGCCTCACAAGCTGTTACTGTACTGGCTTTGAATAGACTGGTTGTCATCTCTGTCTCATTCTTTCTTCATAAAAAAGATCAGGACAAAATACACCTCGTAAAGCCTTTGTATCATTATGTAAGATATGATTTGGCTGAGTAGATTACAAACAGTACTTTTCACTGAATCTTACCACAGTTGACAACAATAAATCAAAGCAAAGCATTCAAATTATGATACATTTGGTTGGCATTATGTGAGAACCTGTGTGGCACTGACATGCCTGTTATGATTAATTTGTCAGACATGACGGGGCTAAATTTTGTATTTCTTAATATACTATTCAAGTGCCTGAAAGTTTTTTAGATTTCCTACAGTCTGGAAACACGCCCTTCGGCCCAACAAGTCCACACACTCTGAAGAGCAACCCACCTAGACTCCTTCCCCTACATTCACCCCTGACTAATGCACCTAACATTAGGGGCAATTCAGCAGGACCAATTCACCTGGCTGCACGTCTTTGGACTGTGGGAGGAAACCAGAGCACCCAGAGGGAACCCACGCAGACACAGGGAGAATGTGCAAACTCCACAGTGTGTTGCCTGAGGTAGGAATTGAACCCAGGGTCCTAGTGCTGTGAGGCAGCAGTGCTAACCATTGAGTCACCATGCCACCCTAGACTGCAGGGGCTGATAATTAGTAAGATAATGTAGAAGTGAAAAGCTGACATGATTTATTTAATATAAAATTTCTTGCCCCTGGTTTGCAGTCACAGAAATAATGAGTAAAGACACAAATCATTGAAAATGGTTCTTATAAAAAGTTATCATCAATGAATCTTTTAGAGAGAAGGAAAACATTCCATGTATGCAAATCTGATCAGATTGATTTAATCATAAAATTAATTAAATTAAAATTATGGAATGCTTAGCCAATGGTAGTATTCAGGCAGAATTGATGTCATTTGAAATGAAATTAATTTGGTATTTGAAAATGAAGGCTACATAAGAATACGTAGTACGAGAACTGAATAGATACTTTGCCTTGAAGAACTAACACTAGCACGTTGAGTTTCTGTGGTATAATTTAATTGAGTCGAGGTAATTTTTATTTATATTACTGGGTGCGCAGACAGAGTCCAGGCGATCTTCAATATTAATTACCATAGTTCCTTGTTTTCCTGAGTCATTAGCACTATTGTCTTCAATAGTCCTTAATAAAGTGTAAGATTTTCCTGTCCAGGGTAATTCTGATTCAAGAGCGATGAAATCCAAGATTAACTGTCGCACATTTCATCTCAAAGGTCTATGAAGGAAAAGACTCATTTGCCAAAAGGCTGTAAGAAGTTGCTTTACTGAAAGAACAATGTGAGACACTTGGGACTGGGTTTCCATGGAATCATGGAGACTCCGCAAATGTTTAAGAAGCGGGAGCAGGAGACATATTCAGAAATTACATCCCATTTTCGACACATCCCATTTTTACTAGGAAGGGAAAAGGCGGGGAAGGGAGGGGTGGGGGTAGTGAGATTTGGATATGACTGAAATATTCTCAGCAAGGCAATTTTAATTCATGGCTGAGTTCAAATAGAGCCATTTCACTGTAGCAAGGCCTTAAGAAGAGTGTGAGAGTCACAATTACTTTGAGTAGATGTAAATCCCAAAGAAGGGTAGATATGCTCTGTAGAACTGTCAAGATAGTAAGTTATTTAAGCGCAAGCTCTGTACACATTAAAAAGAAAGACTGCTTGTGTTAGAGAGAGTTGAAAACATACTGTTCTAGCAATTACAATAGCTGTTTATTGACATTATCTTAAGGTCTGTTATGTCATTACTAATGCTTTGCTACTCTCCACAACCAATAATTATCTTAGTAAGAGCATCGTAAGTTCATGGTTTTCTGAATAATTGGCATGGATTGGCATGAGTAAGCATTAAATGTGCACATCAAGAGGCTATGGAAGTGGTTGGCAGGCATAGGTTGGCACTAGGACATGGAGGTGGGAATGTGTGATGGATGAGGACTAGAGGGCACAACACATAACAAAACAACTGGAACAAAGTCCCAGAGAACTCAGGCATATTGCCTGACTCAGCATTTGGCAGCTCTTGGATGTCTCCACACTATATTTAGAATTTAGAATTTATTGTCATATGTATTTTTCCAAGAAAAATACCATGAAAAGTGTTCTGAGACTCCTACCATGGCATTTACATTAATGACAAAAGTCATAAGTAAAATCATAAGTTACAAAAAGAAAATTTAAGACAAAGTTCATCAAAATTGAGTTAAATGCTCCTGGTCTCAAAGAAAGCTGATCAAGAGACAACAGACAGACCCAGAATGAGAACACCATCCGTGATGAAAGCAACATGTCAGGACAAAAACCGAAATGCTGGGGCACCACTCCAGTGGGCTGAAAGCCTCTGAAGAAAACTGCCATCAAAAACACCACTTAAAAGATGCTGGGGTGTTGGATTACTGGACCATGACAAGACAGCCACACATGGAGAAGAACAAACACTTCGAGATGTGGGAGCACTGAGCCAGAAGCGCTTGATGAAGATTAAGATTGAGCTGGACTGCTGTTGAGACTTCAAACCAGGACAAATTGCTCCATTAGAGACTGCTCCACAGGCAGTATTTGGGGCAGTAGTGCTAATTCCATCCTACACTTGACCTCTATAACCTTCATGTGGAGGAGCCGATGTTGGACTGGGGTGGAAAAGTTTAAAGTCACACAACACCAGGTTATAGCCCAACAGGTTTATTTGGAAGCACTGGCTTTTGGAGCACTCCTCCTTCATCAGATGGTTGTGGAGTATAAGATCAGAAGACACAGAATTTATAGCAAAAGATTACAGTGTCATACAGTGACATAGTTAGCAAACCTGGATTTTTAAGTCTTTCGTCTTTTAGAATGCAGGTTTCGGTTCGTTAATATATAAATCCCAGAACTTCATTTAAGTCACCTTCTCAAGATAATGTAAGGTTTGAAAACAAAAAGGTGACATCTCAGCTCAGACAATGCATTAAATAAGTTCAGAGTCTGTCTGTATTCCAATCTTGAGTCAGACTGGTTCTATTTCCAAAGTGGAATTTATAAAATATTACATGGATTGACTGCCTGCAAAATAGAATGTATCTGCAAATATAATTCTGCAAATACAAATTCACTTTATTGACTTGTATGTGTATGTAAAAACAATGACTGCAGATTCTGGAAATCAGATTCTCGATTAGGTATTCCTGATGAAGGGCTTTTGCCCGAAACGTCGATTTTACTGCTCCTCGGATGCTGCCTGAACTGCTGTGATTTTCCAGCACCACTATTCCAGAATCTGGTTTCCAGCATCTGCAGTCATTGTTTTTACCTTGTATATGCATGTACGTACATGAGAAGGAGAGAGAGAGTGAATGTGCACGTGTCGGTATGAGTGTGTGTGAGAGAGAATATGTTTGTGTGTGAAAGCTTTGTAAAGTATATGTGTGGGTGTGATGGAGTATAAGCCTGTAAGAGGGTGTGTGCGTGGGTGTGAGTGTGTGGGATGTATGTACGTACGTATAAGAGAGAGCTGGTATATAAGAGATGGTCTATGTGAGTGTGTGAATATGTAAGAATGTGTGTGTGTGTGTGTGTGTGTGTGTGTGTGTGTGTGTGTGTGGTGGCAAATGGAGTTTAATGTATATAGTCTATTAGGGTCACTTGTCGTACAACATGAATCCAACATCCTGGTTGAAGCCATCCCCATGGGTACCGAACTTAGCCATCAGCCTCTGCTCGAACACTTTGTGTTGTTGCCTATCCTGAAGTCTGCCTTGGAGGATGGTCACCCAAATGTCCCTGACCCTTGAAGTGTTCCCCACTGGAAGGGAATACCCCTGTCTAGTGATTGGTGCACTGTGCCATTCATCCATTATCATAGCATCTGTTTGCTTTCACCAATGTACCATGCCTCAGGGCATCCTTGCCTACAGGGTATGAGATAGACAAAGTTGACCGAGTCACATGAGTACCTGCTGCGTACATGGTGGGCAGTGTCCCCACGGTTAATGGTGGTATCCATGTCGACACTCTGACATGTCTTGTGGTGGTTGCCATGACAGGGTTGTATGGTGCTGTGGTCAATGTTGACCTAAAGGCTGGGCAGTTTGCTGCAAACAATTGTCTGTTTAAGATTTGGCAATTGTTTAAAGGTGAGAAGTGGAGGTGTCGGGAAGGTCTTGGCAAGATGCTCATCCTCATCGATAATGTGTTACAGGCTGTGACGAACAGGGCGTAGTTTTTCGGCTCCCAGGAAGTACTGGACCAGGAAGGGTACCCTATCGGTTGAACTCGTGTCTGTCTCCTGAGGAGGTCACTACTGTTCCTTGCTGTGGCATGTTGGAACTGGCGGTCAATGAGTTGAGCATCATACCTTGTTCTTTTGAGGGCATCCTTGAGCACCTTCAGGTGTCCATCACATTCTTCCTCATCTGAACAGATATTGTGTATGCTTAGGGCTTGTCTGTAGGGGAAGGCTGTTTCAATATGTTTCGGGTGGAAGCTGGAGAAGTGTAGCATCATGAGGTTATCCGTGGGTTTGAGGTAGACTGAGGTACGGATGGAGATGCATGTGTCCAAGAATGAGACAGAAAGTTACTGATAAACCTGGTGATGAGACCATGAATTTTCAGAGGGACAATTATGTGGCAAGGTGATGGTTTTAAGGGCTGGAGATCTCAGAGTAAAGCTATGATATACTCATCTTATGGTACAAGAGATTCTTTGAAATATGCGTGCGATCAGTGGGTTATTAACTTAAAAATCAATATAAATGTATCACAGGAATAAAACCAGTTTCAGAAAAACGATTTAGTTGCTGATAATGTTTCTTGTATTGTTCATAATATTTCTACATAGACAAAGCACTCATCTCATTGGAAAACAATTGATACATTGCATTTCCAATTTACTCAGTGATGTGTCTGCCTTAATTTGTAATTAATTATATTGATTAGTTGAGCAATGATCTTAACCAAGATTTTTTTTGTTAAGCACAGCTATTGGTACTTTGTCTAGTCTACAATGAATCTTTGGTGATAATTCAGGGATGGAACAATATGGAGTGTGTGTGTGTGTGTGTGTGTGTGTGTGTGTGTGTGTGTGTGTGTGTTTGTGTGTGTTAGACACTGTCTGTACAGCAGAGCCTGGTTTCCAATTGACTTTGCTATCTCTGTCATTGGATAAAGATCTTGCTTTGTCAGAACCATGTGTACAGGCATCTCCCAGTCCCACAAAATGAAGTTTGGGACCTGGAATCTTAAGACCCTGATAGATAACCTGTTTCTGACAGGCTCAGATGGAGGCTCAGTGTAAAAAGCAGAAGTGTGCAAGCAGCCAAGTACCCCACCTATATTAGCAAACACCGCGCGCCCAACCAATGGGAGGGCTCACAGACTGAGCAGTAGATGAGTCAGCATGTTCAAATCCACAACATGGGAGTGGAAGAGAGTCATCCTGTATCTCGAGGGACTGCTTGTGTGTGAGAATGGGAGATCATTTACAACATGTTATCTTCATTCTGCCTAATCACAGGCAGATTTACACTGTAAGCACCAGGGAAGCCATCTTATAAAAAATACCACCATTAAAAAAGACCCTTATCATCACTACTTGGTGGATTATATGTAACAAGGCTTCAGTATCTATGTTCAATATAATTCCATTTGGAACTGATGGCGGCCCTGTCCAAGGAATTGTCGTTGTGTTCTGAGTCTTGGATGTTTGGGAAATATATTTCAAGTCAAGTTACTGGAAAAGAAAGATTTAGAAGAGTCCAAGCAATGAAGACTACATAGTGTGATGTGTGGCAGAATTGGGTGGGAAGTCTGGTGAGGCCCATCGAGGTGTAGGGAGCAAGCTGCAAAATCTTTTCTGTATTCGCTGAGTGTTGAGATGAGCTTTTCACTAGGCAGTGATGAATTACTGATTAGGAGGCATTATAAGTTTGTGTTTGCCTTATTAACACCACAGCTCAGGACTTTACCTCACTTTACCTCACTGAACAAGCTTGACATCAGGAAATGTCAACGTTGAAATCAAGGTGATACTTGGTGACTTCACTGGCTGTGAGGATCTCCCATATTGCCCAAACCTATCAACACCTGAGTGCATGATCTACAGGCACCAGCCGCATGCAATCCTTATCCATGGACATTGGCATTGGATATTTGTTGACCCTCACAACCATGATGATACCTTTCTGATACCCGTGCAGAAAGCTCATGAAGTACAGAGACTCACTGCAAGGCATGTCAGTGACAGGTATTGAAAGGTTGCAGTAGGGACCATGTTGAACATAGGGGTAAGCATCCAGCTCAGACTGCACCAGATGGCATCTCAGGACTGCATGCTTAGTCTGTTAGCATGTGATCACTTAATACCTACTGCATATTGACAGCAACCATGCCATGCCATTCCAGTTAGTGTGTTGGTGTTTAGAAAGAAGAAAAAATACAAAAATTGGTGGAGCAGATGAGTTCTGGGCTCCTGGGCTCAGGGCCCCACATATTATGCTGCTTTCTTGACAAAGCAGTTAGGAGGCAACCACATTGCCGTGGGTCTGATTAGACCAGGTAAGGATGGCAGATTTCCTTTCCTAAAGGACATTAATGAACCAGATGGGTATTTATGAAAGTCAACCAAGATTACGTGGTTATCATGAGGCTAGCATGATCACAACATCCATGTCAATGCCAACGCAATGCCAGTTAACATGTTGACATGTTTAGGCCAGAACCTAAAGACTATCAGTCCTCCCATAAAAGCTAACACACCATATGCTTTCTTAACAACCCTATCAACCTGGGTGGTAACTTTCAGGGATCTATGTACATGGACACAGAGATTCCTCTGCTTATCTACACTACCAAGAATCTTACCATTAGCCCAGCATTTTTTATTCCTGTTACTTCTTCCAAAGTGAATCACCTCACACTTTTCCACATTAAACTCCATCTGTCACCTCTCAGCCCAGATCTGCAGCTTATCTGTATCTCTCTGTAACCGGCAACATCCTTCAGCACTATCCACAACTCCATTGACCTTAGTGTCATCCGCAAATTTACTAACCCAGCATTCTATGTCCTCATTTATAAAAATGACAAACAGCAGTGGCCCCAAAATGGATCCTTGTGGTCCACCATTAGTAATTGAACTCCAGGATGAACATTTTCCATCAACCACCACCCTCCATCTTCTTTCAGCTAGCCAATTTCTGATCCAAACCGCGAAATCACTCTCAATCCCATGCCTTCATATTTTGTGCAATAGCCTTCTGTGGGGAAACTTATCAAACACCTTACTGAAATCTATATACACCACATCAACCGCTTTATGCTCATCCACCTGTTTGATCACCATCTCAAAGAATTCAATAATGTTTGTGAGGCACGACCTACTCTTCACAAAACCGTGTTGACTATCCCTAATCAACTTTTTCCTCTCTGGATGATTTTCAATCCTATTTCTCATAACCCTTTCCAATTCTTTCCCCACAACCGAAGTAAGACTCACTGGTCTATATCTTGAAACACTCACATGAGTGCCTTTTCCAAGTCCTTACATTGCCTGTCAATGATGTGTACTCTCTGGCGTTACCACGTCCAGGGTCCAGGTCATACTGCTGTTACATGAGGCTCGAAAGAGGCTGGTGTCATAACTGAGCTTTGTTTTAATGGACTGGCGCCCCTGTTGTTCTCCTTATTTTAATTTTTTAAAATTAATTTTTCTGGTGGGGGTTGGCCGGTCCTTGTCTCTGGCCAGAACCGGTCTGCGGTATTCTGCTCACTTATGACTGAAGAGTTGTGGTAATTCAAGTGTCAGTGATAAGGTGAGCCTGGATGTCCTTTGGGAAAACGTTTGGAATCGTTCATGAGGTCTATTATTCAAGCCCGGCCACTTGCCTCTAACACCTATCACAAAGTCAAAGTACTTCAGCTCGTCAATTCCATTATCTCGGTGTTAAGGTGGTTGTATTTCTGTCTTTTCTCCTGTCATGCCATTTCCAGAGCTCTGCTGTCATCTTCGTACCATGGCAACATCAACCGCCATGAGCTATTGACCTTACTTAAATATGAGATCGGGTTTCCATAGTGAGCCATTTTTCGCAAACAATCTTGGCCCAATGTATGATGTCCAGCCATACTTACAGAGCCGCTTCTGCAACTGGTCTATAATCTTATTACGGTGCTTTATTTGAGCGTTTTTAATGAACAGGCAGCAATCTGAGATGTGTGAAATAGTTTTTATTGCCATCTCACACCTTCGGCAACTTTTGATTCTGTTTGGCCTTCCCCTTGATAGGGTGGCTCTTGTTGGGTATAGATTACTCTGCAGGAACAAGCTGTTTATGAGCTGTGAGGATTTTAATTGAATTGCTGGTTTCGACCCAGAGTTTGACATCCTGTCATCTCTGTAATACTGAATGCCTTGCCCCGTGACATTCAAGCCTTCGCCACTTTTCGAACTCCCACTCTCTCCATCCTGCATACCTGTTGGGGTGGTTTCTGTCGCCTGGCACCCACCTCCTGAAGTGGTCTGGATGTGAGCCATTGGGTCCATCTCCCCTTCGCTGGCGCTTTGGCTGCCAGGCAGGAAACCTTTGCTTTCTTTGAGGACTGTGAATTCTCGCAGTCCTGCAACGGTGCCTCTGTTGCATTCTCCTCAATATTGAAAGGAGGCCAGTATGATCACATCCTTGGACATCTCTAGTGCCTCGCATTTGTGGACAATCACAGATGGAATCTGCACTTCTGGCTTCGGCACGCCCAGACTGCCGTTGTTGCTGGCATACAGGATTCCATCATTGGTATGAGGTGGAAGGAGGAGGAATTATTTCGTGGCGTTGCATATGATCTGGTCCAGCTTTATGAGTGTGCTTTGAGATGCTTTGGACAGGATCAAATGAAAATACAATCTGGGGATGACATGAGTTTTTAGGATCTCTAGGCCTTGCCTCGGTTGGAGAGATGTTGCCTGTATTCCTCTCACCCAGGTCTTAAGCTTCTCCTTCCATTCTCCTTCAGACACACCTATCCATGGTTCCATGCAGGCATCCAGGTATTTCTCAGTATCACCTGGGGGTATATAGGGTATAGATTTGTTACCCAGATTCCAGATAACAAAGTGATTATACAGGAAGGTCTTCCTCTTGAATGTAAAGCGGAAGACTTTTGACTTTGCAATGTTAATATTGAGGCCCTTATGGTCACAATATGACTAGAGCAGCTTCAGGTTCCTCCCCATATTGATGTGAGAGTCACTCAGAAGGGTGATGTCATCCAAGAAAGCCAAAGTAGAGCAGTTGACTATTCTGCCGCCCAGGGGTATGGCAATCCCTGAGTTGGCCATCTTCAGAGAGTATGTCAAAGGATACAGAACAATGTTATATAATATGGATGGAGGGGGTCACCCTGCTTTACGCCTCTCAATGTTTATTGGAGTGGTATAAGTCCCATTCTCTGCTACCACTGTTGTATTGGCAGTGTAGAGATCCTTGATCACGTCTATAAAGGTTTTTAAGTGATGTGCTGTCTACAACGTTTTCAATAATATTTGTGCCCAACCAAGTCAAACGCTTTCACCAGATCAACAAAGACAATTGCGAGGTCCTTACAGTTAGGCTTCACTCCCTTAATGATGTTCTCGAGGATAACAATGTCCTCATTGCCCCCTGGAGTAGCTGCTAGAAACCCCTTTTTGTCTCTTGTTAATTTTGACAATTTCACTGAGGCCTTTGGTCATTATTTTTGTGAAAAGTCTTAGCAGCACCGGACCAATGGTTATCGGCCGTCAGCTGTCGATGTTTTTCAGTTGGTCTTCATCCTTGCACTCCGGAATCAAGACCATTCAACTCTTTTTTGGTGATTCTGGTATCGTGCTCGATTTTAGCCACAGAGAGAAGAGGGCGGGGAAGACAGGTTTCCTCCTCCTCGTGAATGGATCTTACATCACCCAGTTTCAGGCGTCTGGTCCAGCGGCACTGGGCTCGTCTATCCCCTTGATGGCTGTCTCCACCTCTTCTACTTCTATGGATTCCGGTATACGAGGCGCGTTGACTGATATTGGATTGATGGTTTGGTACCAACAGTTTCTCTTGTAAACATGCCTCCAGTTCCTCTTTTGGGAGAGAACAAAGTGGATGAGGTCGATGCATCCATGATCTCTCGAGCTAGCCGGTGCCGGTTTGTTTTGTAGAGCTGCTGCATCACTCTGAACAGAGCTCTATGTGTTACCCATCTTTTCTTTGCACTGGTATTATTGTTGGCCTTTGTGTCTTTTTTAGTCTGGCCTCCTTGAGGCTTTTTTCTGTTTATTCTGTCTCTCCCTACCATTCATTAGTAGGTCGTTAATACTCTCCAACCCCTAGGGCCAGAGTTTCCAGGTCGTTCCTCACGCTCAAAAGCTCCTCAGTTGGTATTAGCTGGTTATCTATGTCCCTATGCTTAGGGATCGAAGCCAGTGCTCTGCGGTTGGCTCTTTGACGTGGGTTTGGTTAGTCAGAATTATTCCAAACACTCTCTGCCTCAGATTCGTGCGAGTCATTAGCTATGCTCGCATCATTTGAGATTTTGATCTCCATCGGGGTGTTTGCAAGGTTTATGTGTTTGTCAGAGATTTGCTTGGGTGTTTTCATTTTAAGGATGCTAACAATCTCTTTATTAATGAATTTGCCTCCTGCAAGTCTCTTTTCTAATTCCCTCAGGAGTGCAATCTCCTCATGTGACCATATGCGATCACTTCTTCCCAGTTTGCCTTCGACCTTGAGTGCTGTTTTGAGGCGATTTGCATTCTGTAGAATGGAATGTTGATGCCTCTCGTGTTGACCAAGCCCTGCCTGGGTTGTAAAGCTCTGGTCACACACGCTGCATGCAAAATCCCCAGCTTCAGGGAGTTTCTTAACTTTGCACTCAAGGTAATGGCAGGAGATTTATCTCCTACTTTATCGCAGTGTGAACATTTTGCCTGGATGTTCTCAATCTGCCAAACCTTGGTCATGTGGATCTTAAGCAGACTTACCATGGGGAAGAGGGTATCGCAGTCTGTGCAGAACAACCTGTCGATGGGGTAATAGATTATTACCTCTCGGACAGATGTTCTGTCATATATTGGTTCGATGACAATTCCTTCCATGTCATACCATTGAACTCAATTTCAGTCTGGTTAGCTGAATGCTCTGTGCACTGTTTTGATATTTGATCATCCTTGTTGTAGAAGGTTTGGGTAGTGATGCTGATATAATCTAGTGGGTGGGCCGCCCACACGGGTCCTTCTACAACATTATCCATGTCATCCACTCCTGGATTAGTCAGATCCTTGGGAGGAATTGCTGAGTTCAGCTCCAAGCAGAGCAGAAGTATCGCCCCAAGATCACTGTCGCAGTTTGACTCGAGTCTGATCTTGTTGCCGGCTTTGTAGAGCAGGCACATTTACAACTTAACAACTGAACACAGCTGGCAGTTGTGGACAAAGCTGCAGGGAGGTTGTTTATCTGGGACACTTCCCAGCTGGACTGATCCATTGAAAATGGAAAACTCATTCTCTTTTTTTGAGAGTGATACCGAGGTATCCGGTCTGCATTGACCTTGGCCATCTCATAATTTTTCTCAGCTGTTTCATCACTCAGCAGCCAAAGGCTTACAAGCGGGGCCAATGAGGAGGCATGACAGAAACTATGGGCCAAAAATACGTCAAAACATCATAGTTACTTCTGCCAGCAGAGTTGCCTCTCCTCCCCTTCTTGAACAAGGGGACACGTTTGTTATCCTCCAGTCTTCCGGCAATATTCCTTTGATAATGACGGCATAACGATCAAAGCCAAAGGCTTTGCAATCTCCTTCCTGGCTTCCCAGAGAATGCAAAGATAAATCCAATCTGGCCCAGGAGACTTATCAATTTTCACACTTTCCAGAATTGTCAACATTTCCCCCTTACGAACCTCAATCCCACCTTGTCTCGTAGCCTGTATCTCAGTATTTTCTTCGACACATTGTCTTTTTCCGGTGTGAATACTGACGAAAAATAATCACTTTTTGGGGTGACATGGTGGCTCAGTGGTTAGCACCGCTGCCTCACAGTGCGTGACCCGGGTTCAATCCCTGCCTCCGGCAACTGTGTGGAGTTTGCACATTCTTCCTGTGTCTGCATGGGTTTCCTCTGGGTGCTCTGGTTTCTTCCCACAGTCCAAAGATGTGCAGGTTAGGTGAATTGGCCACGCTAAATTGCTGTAATGTTAGGTGCAGAGATAAATGTAGGGGAATGGGTCTGGGTGGGTTATTCTTCAGAGGATTGGTGTGGGCTGAAGGGCTTGTTTCCACACTGTAGGGAATCTAATTTAGTGCTTCTCCTATCTCCTCGGACTTCACATACAGCTTCCCACTGCTGTCCTTGATTAGCCTAATCTTACTCTAGTCATTCTTTTATTCCTGATTTACCTATAGAAAGCTATAGGGTTTTCCTCGTTCCTATCTGCCAACTACTTCTCATGTTCCCTCCTAGCTTTTCTTAGCTCTCTTTTTAGGTCTTTCCTGGCTAACTTGTGACTCTCAAGCGCCTGAACCAAGCCTTCATGTCTCATCCTAACATAAGACTTCTTCCTCTTGACAAGAGATTCAACTTCTTTAGTAAACCACGGCTCCCTTGCTCGACCACTTCCTTCCTACCTGACAGGTACATACTTATCAAGGACACACAGTAGCTGTTCCTTAAATAAGCACTACATTTCAATTGTGCCCATCCCTGCAGTTTTCTTGCCCATCCCAAAACTTGTCTAATCGCATCATAATTGCCTTTTCCTCAGCTATAACTCTTGTCCTGCGGTATATACCTATCCCTTTCCATCGTTAAAGTTAATATAACTGAATTGTAGTCACTATCACCAAAGTGCTCACCTACCTCCAAGTCTCACACCTGGCTGGGCCCATTACCCAGTACCAAATCCAATATGGTCTTGCCCCTTATTGGCCTGTCTACATACTGTGCCACATGTATTTTGTTGCAAAATGCAGTGTTTTATAGAGTCGTCATTCACCCATGCCATCTTCAAACACAGAAAAATACACAAAAATATAGAATATAAAGGCAGAAAAGTCACTGGATTAAAAGTCGCCATTCTTCAGCGCCACCTTGCCTCCACCAACTCTCTCACCATTATGAGTCCTCAATGGACCTTCCCAGTGAAGACGCCATCGATGCCGCCGGGTACCTCACTGACCCCATCTCAATGCTGCCACTGCCATGCGTTTGTTTCGAACCCACCTCGCTGATATAACAGCTGCAGGGTCTCGTACAGGAAGCAAACTCGCCTCCGCCTCCTTGAATCTGCGCTGGATGCAGATGCTGCTGGGTACCCAAGCTCACCTCCACTGCAGCAGCCATGAGTCAGGGCTAGGAACTGCCTCGATGATGCAGAAGCCACTGTGAACCCAAACCTGCCTCCGACATTGCCGCCAAAAGTCAACACTGGCCGACTCGAGTCCGCGCTGGGATTTGAACAGTGCTGTGTTGGTGTTGTTGGATAACAAAGGAAGCTGTAATAGTTGTTTCTGATGAAAATACAGTGCGTTAAGGGGGCGCCATTTTGTTTGTGTGAGAATTGTTCCTGTGGAGTTTTGGTTGAATAGTCTGAAAGCAGTTTCAATTACTTCTTGCAATGGATTTGGACATGATCAGTGCTCAAAGGAACAAAGCTAAGTCAATTCTAATATAGGAAAGTAAATCAAAGTGCTGCAATTGAACTTTGCACTTTGCACACACACACACACAGAAACACTAACAATGCGTATATTAATGATTTTTTAAAACACTGGAATGTCCTAGGAAAATTGTAAAATCAAAGTTGAAATTGAACCACATAAAGATAAGTTGCTCCAGATAATCAAAAGCTGGTCCAAAAGGTAGATTTTAAAGATCATCTTAATGGAGGGGATGGAAGTGGAGAAATAGGACCATCTTGTGGGAATTTCCAGTTCTTTGCACCGAGGGAGATGAAGGTACAGCCAGCAATGGTGGAGTAATTTTTAAAAATAATTCCTTTGTGAGATGTGAGTTTCACTGGGTAGCCAGAGTTTATTGCTTGTCCCTAGTTGCCCTTGAGAAGGAGCTGCCTTCTTGAACTGCTGCAGTCTGCCTGCTATGGGTTGACCCACAATACTCTTAAGGAGGGAATTCCAGCATTTTGACCCAGTAACTGGGTGGCACGGTGGCACAGTGGTTAGCACTGCTGCCTCACAGCACCAGAGACCCGGGTTCAATTCCTGCCCCAGGCGACTGACTGTGTGGAGTTTGCACATTCTCCCCGTGTCTGCGTGGGTTTCCTCTGGGTGCTCCGGTTTCCTCCCACAGTCCAAAAATGTGCAGGTTAGGTGAATTGGCCATGCTAAATTGCCCGTAGTGTTAGGTGAAGGGATAAATGTAGGGGAATAGGTCTGGGTAGGTGGCGGGTCGGTGTGGACTTGTTGGGCCAAAGGGCCTGTTTCCACACTGTAAGTAATCTAACTGTAAGGAATAGCTGATATATTTCTAAGTCAGGATGGTGAGTGGCTTGGAGGGGAATGTACGGCTGGTGATGTTTCCATGTATCTGCTACCCTGTCCTTCTCGATGGCAGTGGCAATGGGTTTGGAAGGTGTTGTCTGAGGATGTTTATTGAATTTCTTCATTGCATCTTGTAGATAGTACACACTGCTGCTACACTACATCAGTGGTGAGGGAATGGACATTTCTCGATGTGGTGCCAGTCAAGCGGGCTGCTTTGTCTGGGATGGTGTCAAGCTTCTTGAGTGTTGTTGGAGCTGCACTTACCCAGGCAAGTGGTGAGAATTCCACCACACTCTGGACTTGTGCTTTGTAGGTGGTGGACAGGTTTTGGGGAGTCAGGAAGTGAGTTGCACATCACAGTATTCCTAGCCTCTGACTTGTTCTTGGAGCCACTGTGTTTCTATGGTGAGTCCAGTTGTGTTTCTGGTCAATGATAACCCCCAGAATGTTGATAGTGGAGGATTCAGTAACGGTAACACCATTGATTGTCCAAGGCAGGTTGTTAGATTGTCTCTTATTGGTGATGGCTAGAGCCTGGTATTTGTGTGGCACAAATATTACTTACCACTTGTCAGCACAAGCCTGGATATTGTCCAGATCTTGTTATATTTGAACTTGGACTGCTTCGGTATCTGAGGAGTCATGAATGGTGTTGAACATTGTGCAAACATCAGCAAGCATCCCCACTTCTGAACTTATGACAGAGAGAAGGCCATTGATGAAGCAGCTGAAGATGGTTGGGCCTAGGGCACGACCATGAGGAACTCCTGTAGAGACGCCGTGAAGCTGAGATTCCAGAATAACTAGTATTCCTTGATGCCACACTTAGTTAAGTACAGCCTTGATGTGAAAGATTATCACTCTCACCTCCCCTCTGCAATTTAACTCTTTTGTTCTGTTTGAACCAAGGCTGTGATAAGGTCAGGAGCTGTGGCCTTGGTGGAACGCAAGGTAAAAACAAGGACTGCAGATGCTGGAAACCAGAGTCTAGATGTAGTTGTTGGTCTTACTGATATTGTTCTGGACAGATACATCTGCAGCTGGCAGATTGACAAGAATGAGATCAGGTATGTTTTTCCCTCTTGTTGGTTCCCTCACCACCTGCAGCAGAACCAGTCGAACAAAGAACAAAGATCAAAGAAAATTTACAGCCCAGGACAGGCCCTTTGGCCCTCCAAGCCTGAGCCTATCCAAATGTATTGTCTAAAACTGTCGATCAATTCCTAAGCATCTGTATCCCTCTGCTCCCCACCTATTCATGCATCTGTCCAGACGCATCTTAAATGAATCTACCGTGCCTGCCTCTACCACCTCTGCTGGCAACGCATTCCACCACCCTCTGCGTGAAGTACTTGCCGCGTGTATCCCCCTTAAACTTTCCACCTCTCACCTTGAAAGCATGACCGCTCGCTACTGAATCCCTCACCCTGGGAAAAAGGTTATCTCTATCCACCCTGTCTATATCCTTCATGATTTTGTAAACCTCAATCAGGTCCCCCCTCAATCTCCTTTTTTCTAATGAAAATAAACCTAACCTACTCAACTTCTCTTCATAGCTAGCACCTTCCATACCAGGCAACATCCTTGTAAACCTTCTCTGCACTGTCTCCAAAGTGTCCACATCCTTTTGGTAATGTGGCAACCAGAACTGTACACAGTATTCTAAGTGCGGCCGAACCAATGTCTTGTACAATGTTAACATCCCTTGCCAGCTCTTCTACTCAATACCCCGTCCAATGAAGGCAAGCATACTATATGCCTTCTTGAGCACTCTATCCACCTGTGCAGCAACCTTCAGAGTACAATGGACCTGCACTCCCAGATCTCTCTGCCCATCAACTTTTCCCAAGGCTCTTCCATTCATTGTTTAATTTGCTCTAGAATTAGGCTTGCCTAAAAGCATCACCTCACATTTGTCTAGCAGCTATATCCTTTAGGACCCATCCAGCTCGATCAGTAGTACTGCTGCCGAGCTACTCTTGGTGGTGGACTTTGAAATCCCTGTGCCCTTGCCACTGTCAGTGCTTCCTCCAAGTGTTGTCCAACATGGAAGAGTACTGATTCATCAGCCGAGGGAGGACAGAATGTGGTAAACAGCAGGTGGTTTCCTTGCCCATGTTTAATCTGAAGTCATAAGACTTTAAGAAGTCTGGAGTCAATGTTGAGGACTCCCAAGGTAACTAACTCCCTGTGCCACTGTGTCACCAGGTCTCTTCTGCCAGTGGGACAGGACAAATCCAGGGATGGTGAGTGTGGTGTTTGGGACATTGTCTGTAAAGTATGATTTCGAGAGTATGGCTTTGTCAGGCTGTTGCTTGACTAGTTTGTGAGACAGTTCTCCCAGTTTTGGCACTCACACCCACATGTTAATCAGGATGCCTTTGCAAAGTTGAAACAGCTGTTTCTGCTGTTGTCTTTTACTGGTGCCTAGATCAATTCCAGGCAATCTGTCCAATTTCACTTCTTTGAATCTTTGTGGCAAAAGGCTTGCTAGACAATTTCAGAGGGTAATCACAATGCTGATGGTCTGGAGTCACAAGTAGGCCAGACTTGCTGAGGAAGGCAGATTTCCTTCCTTGAAGGGCACTAGTGAGCCAGATGGGATTTTCCTGGTGATTGGCAATGATTTCATGGTCATCACTAGATTCTTAATTCCAGATTTTTCTTTTGTTTAAATTAGCTCCCACCTTTAGCTGTTGTGGGATTTGAACCCAGCTCTCCAGAACATTACCCAGGTCTCTGGATTAATGGTCTAGCGATAACACCACTAGGCCACTGCCTCTCCCTCCTCAAGTTAATATCGGGATATCTCAAGAGGCCAGGATTCGGGGACTGTCAATACCTTAGAAGGTTTTAGGACTAGAGGAGTATACAAAACTGTAAGGTCATGGAGGGAATTTTAAAATGGGAATTTTAAAATCACATCTAAAAGCGACAAAGACAGGGATGGGGTTTAAAATCCCTACAGCGTGGAAGCATCCCACCTAGACCCAGCCCCTACCTTATCCCTGTAACCCCACATTTAACACAGCCAATCCACATAGCCTGCACATCTTCAGACTATGGGAGGAAACTGGAGCATCCAACAGAAACCCACTCAGAAATGGGGAAAATATGCAAACTCCACACAGACCTGAAAACTATGCAAACTCCACCTGAAGCTAGAATTGAACCTGGGTCTTTGCTGCTGTGAGGCAACAATACTAATGACAGAGTCACCATGCTGCCCCATTAGTAGATGATCAGCTTATAAAAGGAACAAATTTAACAGCATTGTGGAGGTTGAAATCGATAGTTTTGGAAATAGTTTGATGAAAAAGGAAAGGGGTCTTTATAGGACTTATGATGCTATTCCCTTGTACGATGCTCTGTTTTAAAGTAAGATAATACATGGAACTGTTGCCTGTTAAACTATTAATGAGGAGGGGAGATTTTGTTCAAATAATGATTTAACAGGTATGAAATTCTTGGCATGTGTGAGAGTTCAAGATATCCAGTTGAAGCGACAGAAATGGAAATTTTCCAGGGCGAATATTCCAGGGCTGATCAAAGCCTGTCAGACTAGACAAGATGAAATGGAAAAACAACTAAGAAAAGTTAGGGTCAGAAATGGACAGAAAGTAAGCTATATTAAAGAAAACCTGATCTACGGACTGAACCAATCTCACACACAAAAGATGAGTTTGCTACTGACAGACACGAGCTGATGACAATATATGAGCATCAGTCACGGGAAGTAAAACACATGAATAAGGGCTTAAAACATATAACAATAAACTGGTAGAAGTAAATTCAACATAGGACTTTAACTAAAACTTGGGGATGTTCAAGTAACAGAAGCCTCTATTGTGAAAAACACATTCAGTTGACTGCAGGGCAGCTCAGTGGCTCAGTGGTTAGCACTGCTGCCTCACAGCACATGGACTTGGGTTTGATCCCACCCTTGGGCGACTGTCTGTGTGGAGTTTGCATGTTCTTCCTGAGTCTGCATGCACATCTGCAGGGTGCTCCAGTTTTCTCCCACAGTCCAGAGATGTGTGGGTTAGGTGGATTGGCCATGGAAATGCAGGGTTATAGATCAGGGGAATGGGGTAATTTTTGGTGAGTCAGAATGAGCTGCTTCCACACTTTAGGGATTCTATGAAGAATTTACATTCAGTCTCATGAGACTTTGCAAGTTTGACTTGGAAAAAAACGTGGATGTTCTGAAGTCTGACACAATCTGAAGATCAGGAATGGTGAATTGTGCATCCACAAGTGCAAATACAGATTCAAAAGCAACTACAGAAGATTTTAATAGATAGAACGAGTAGCTAAGGAGTAAAATAACCGTGTCTAAGGAGTAATCAGTAACCATGAAGGAAAATATACTGAAATTAACAGAATGTCTTGGGAAGTTGTCAAATTAGTGTAAAGATTCTATAGTTGACTCTGAAACAAAGGCAGCTGAAATGACCAGAATAGATGTGAACATGAATGAAAAAATTAAAAAAGAACTTGAAAACAAATTGGAAAATTATAAATAAAGACACTACTTTAGAAGTGTCAATGTGGAGAAAATGAAGGCATGCAGAAGGTTAGGTTAGATTAGATTCCCTACAGTATGGAAACAGGCCCTTTGGCCCAACAAGTCTACACTAACCCTCCAAAGAGCAACCCACCCAGACCCATTCCCCTATATTTACCCCTGACTAATGTACCTCACACTCCGGGCAACTTAGCATGGCTAATTCATTTAACCTGTGCATCTTCTGATTGTGGGAGGAAACCAGAGCACCTGCAGGAAGCCCGTGCAGATACAGGGAGAATGTGCAAACTCCACACAGGCAGTTGCCCGAGGTGGGAATCGAATCTGGGTCCCTGGTACTGTGAGGCAGGAGTGCCAACCACTGAGCCACCACAGGCTAGAAAATAGCTGAAGTAAATAAATCTGAAAACTCCCTTGTTACAGGCTTATCCATCTGAAATTGTGGAATGACACGTGGATGAAATAATTGAGGAAGTTAAGGTTGAAGTTGGTTGTCAATTTGAAATACATACTTTCCATCAGAAACCTAAAAGACCCAGGGAATGTGTGTTTGTTTCAATCGAGAAGTGTCTGAAGGGCTCTATCTTCTTCCTTATTGAAGTTTAGAAAGCTATGTAAGGGTAACTTGTATCCTGCACTGGGGTCCCTGATTCATGAAAGTCTGAATTACAAATGCAATCCCATACACGAGTGTAATTTTAAAAATCTCATATGCAAACATTTCCTCTAACTTACGAATGGCGATTTTCTATTATCCCACATTGTGTTCTAAATTGCATACAAATTGACTTGCAAACAATCTCAAGAGTGGAACCCATTCACAACATAGAGACTGCCTGTAGCATGATTGATGTGCATTCGTGTGGGAAGAGGCAGAGACCACCAGAGTAATGGTCTGCATAGCTGATGAAAAGAATGACCCGTGGGCTGCAGATTTAATTAAAACTTAAATTGTAGAATTAAAGGAAGTATGGGAGATAAAATATCAATGCTATTTCATGCTAATGATATGATATTTAAATTTTGTTAACCCTACCTCGAGGAATAGAGATGTGCAACACAGAAACAGATCCTTCGGTCCAACTTGTCCATGCTGACCAGATTTCCTAAATTAATCTACTTGAATTTGCCAGCATTTGGCCCATATCTCTCCAAGCCCTTCCTGTTCACATACCCATCCAGATGCCTTTTAAATGTTGTAATTGGACCAGCCTCCACCACTTCCTCTGGCAGTTTGTTCTCTACATGCACTGCCCTCTGTGTGAAAAAAAGTTTCCCTTTTGGTCCCATTTTAATATTTCCCCTCTCACCTTAAAACTATGCCCTCTAGTTTTGGACTCCCTTACCCTGGGGAAAAAGACCTTGACTATTCACCCTATCCAAGCCCTCATGAATCTCTATAAGGTCACTCCTCAGCCTCCGATGCTGCAGGGAAAATAACACCAGCCTATTCAGCTATAATTCAAATCCTCCAACCCTGGCAACAGTCTTGTAAATCTTTTCTGAACCCTTTAAGTTTCACAACATCCTTCCTATAGCAGGGAGACCAGAATTGAATACAGTATTCTGAAAGTGGCCTAACCAGTGTCCTGTACAACCCCAACATGACCTCCCAACTCCTATAGGAGAAAGCGAGGACTGTGGAAGCTGGATTGATCAGAATTGAGAGTGGGGTGCTGGAAAAGCACAGCAGGTCAGCAGCATCCGGGGAGCAGGAGAATAGATGTTTTGGGCAAGGGCTCTTCATCAGGAAACCCAACTCCTATACCCAATGTACTGACTAATAAAGGCAAGCATACCAAAAGCCTTCTGCATCACCTTGTCTACCTGTGACTCCACTTTCAAGGAACTATGAACCTGCACTCCAAAGTCTCTTTGTACTTATTATGTGTACTTGCTTTTGTTTAAGTTAAATTTTGTATCTTTGTAAAAATGATACATGCAAGTATGTAAATTCCAGAATAATATTGTTTGTTAGAAGATTATGACAGGAACCTATTGCATTTTTATGCTAAACACTATGGCAAAGTTTCTTGTTTCCAAGAGAGGTTGGGGAGAGTTGATAAGTGGTGGGGAGGAATATGAAATCTACTTCCTATTGTACCCAGTTGTAGTGGAGAAGGCAACAATCTTTGAATAGTAAGATTCAAAATACACACAGTTCCAAGAGTTGCCTACATTTCATTGTCCCCAGCATTAGGGGCAGCATTTACTGTAATATTTCAATCAGTTACACAGGGAGTCACTGAAGAGGTAACAGAGAGTTGTGAAATACAGTGAGAGAGAGGTATGGATACTATGTTAGGCAGCGGTCCTTTTAGCTATACTCTTGGAACACAACTGAACTGGTAAATCCTGTGAAGGGTACTCATTGAGAAATCAAGAGCAAATGGATAACTGTGCTTCAGGATTCAGGGAGAATTTTAGTGAATTGGCAGACAGCTACGTGTTAGAGTCAGGGTTCTGGAAAGATCCTGGGAGCTATTAGAGTCAGAAGAAGCTGTGAACTACAATATTTCAGTGTGGCTGAGAATGGGTATCAAAAATCCCCCAACAGGTTCTGGGTATAATCCAAGATGGTGGATGGGAAAAAGTTGCAGGTGTAAGAGCTGCTCTGTTTTTGAGGTATTTTAGGTATTGGATCTGATTTCCTCAAATTCCAGGAGTGGTAATTCCTGTTTTATATGCTGTTGCATTGTTTTGGAACTTTGAGGGAGAAAAGTTCAAAACAACGACACTTTAAAGAGGAGGAAGAGAGACATGGTCAGAGAAAGAAACCTACACTGCTGTCTGACTCAGCAGTCAATCTCTATAGCTACTGCCTTTGCTGTATTTTTGGACAATGAAGTGTGTTTAAGAAAAATTAACAGACAGTGAAATTTACACTCTGACCTTGGAGGAACCTGTTTGGGAGAGGTCACAGCGCAGGAGAAGCTAAGTGCATAGTTTTTAAGTGTAACCTTGCTGTAAATCTATAATAATGAGTAGAGTGGGTTCTTTGTTAATTATATGTTTTATTGAAATCTGTCTCTTGATTAAATGTTAAACATATAAAACGTTAGTACCAAGTTAGCCTGGAGCAGTGTTTTTTAGAAAAAAAAGATGGTGCTATTTTCTAGCTCTGGAGATTGTTAAAGAGCAAAGATTGTTAAAGAGTGATATGCTCTTCCTTTCATGTGGAAGATTAGGGAGAGTTTCCATGTTTTTAATGATTATGTCTGCAGGATTATGATTGCGAATCCTATCAGATCGCATGGATCGGTTAAAGCGGCGGTTAGCGGCAATGAGGAATTTACTAAAGCAAGGAGGTGTGATGGATGGTAGTTATAGGAAAGGAGAAAAGCCAGAGATAAAGTCAGGTAGATGGGTTAACTCCAGGAAAGGTAGGAAGGGTAGGCAGTAAGTGCAGAAGTCTCCTGTGGCTATCCTCATCCGAAACAAGTATGCTGCTTTGGAAAATGTAGGGAGTGATGGACTCTCAGGGGAATGTAGCATGGACAGCCAAGTTTCTGGTGATAAGACTGGCGCTAATGCAGTGAGGGGGTACGTCAGGTTCCAAACGATCGATTGTGAAAGGGAACTCTATAGTCAGAGGCACAGACAGACTTTTCTGTGGCCAACAGTGATAAGTCAGAATGGTGTTTTTCCTCCCTGGTGCCAGGATCAAGGATGTCTCAGAGAGGGTGCAGAATGTCCTCAAAGGAGAGAGGGACCAGCTGGAGGTCGTTGTACACATTGGAACTAACGACATAAGAAGGGGAAAGGATGACATTCTGAAAGGAGAATATAGGAAGTTAGGCAGGAATTTAAAAAGGAGGTCCTCGAGGGTAGTAATATCTGGATTACTCCCAGTGCTATGAACTAGTGAGGGTAGGAATAGGAGGATAGAGCCGATGAATGTGTGGCTGAGGAGCAGTGCAAGGGAGAAGGATTCACATTTTTGGATAATTGGAATCTCTTCTGGGGCAGAAGTGACCTGTGTAAGATGAATGGGTTGCACCTGAATTGGAAGGGGACTAATATATTAATATACTGGCAGGGAGATTTGCTAGAGCTGCTCGGGAGGATTTAAACTTATAAGGTGGTGGCGGGGGGGGGTGATAGTGATAGTGATAGTGGAGGAAAGACATCAATCTGAGAATGGTACAGTTGGGAAAAGGACCGAGTCAAACAGTCAGGGCAGGCAGGAGCAAAGCAGAGAACAAGGTAGGACTGATAAACTGCATTTATTTCAATGCACGAGGTCGAACAGGGAAGGCAGATGAACTCAGAATATGGTTAGAAACATGGGACGGGGATATCATAGCAATTACAGAGATGTGGTTCAGGGATGGACAAGACTGGCAGCTTAATGTTCCAGGATACAAATGCTACAGGAATGATAGAAAACGGGACGAGACACGAGGGGGTGTGGCATTTTTGATAACGGACGGCATTACGGCTGGACTTAGGGAGGTTATTCCTGGGAATGCATCCAGGGAAGTTATTTGGGTGGAACTGAAAAATAAGAAAGGGATGATAACCTTATTGGGATTGTATTATAGATCCCCTAATAGTCAGAGGGAAATTGAGAAACAAACTTGTAAGGGGATCTCAGCTATTTGTAGGAATAATAGGGAGGTTATGGTAGGGGATTTTAACTTTCCGAACATAGACTGGGACTGCCATAGTGTTAAAGGTTTAGATGGAGAGGAATTTGTTAAGTGTGTACAAGACAATTTTCTGATTCAGTATGTGGATGTACCTACTAGAGAAGGTGCAAAACTTGACCTACCCTTGGGAAATAAGGCAGGGCAGGTGACTGAGGTGTCTGTGGGGGAGCAGTTTGGGGCCAGAGACCATAATTTTATTAGTTATAAAATAGAGATGGAAAAGGATGGACTGGATCGAAAAGTTGAAGTTCCAAGTTGGAGGAAGGCCAATATTGACTGTATTAGGCAAGAACGTTCAAAAGTTGATTGGGGGCAGATATTCGCAGTTAAAGGAATAGTTAGAAAATGAAAAGCCTGAAAAATGAGAGAACGAGAGTCCAGAGACAGTATATTCCTGTTAAGATGAAAGGCAAAGCTGGTAGATGTAGGGAATCCTGGATGACTAGAGAAATTGAAGTTTTGGTTAAGAAAAAGAAGGAAGCATATGTCGGGTATAGACAGAAGAGATCGAGTGCATCCTTAGAAGAGTATAAAGGCAGTAGGAGTATATTTAAGAGGGAAATCAGGAGGACAAAAGGGGACGTGCTTTGGCAAGTAGGGTTAAGGAGAATCCAAAGGGATTTTATACATACATTAAGGACAAAAGTGTAGCGAGGGAGAGAATTGGGCCCTTCAAAGGTTTGCAAGGCGGTTTATGTGTGGAGCTGCAGGAGATAGGGGAGGTACGAAATGAATTCTTTGCATCAGTGTTTACTGTGGAGAAAATATAGAAGATATAGAAAGTAAGGGATATAGATACTGACATCTTGAAAAATGTCTACAAAATAATACATGGCTTTGAAAAGGTGGATGCTAGAAAATTGTTTCTGTTAGGCGAGGAGACTAGGACCCGTGGACACAGCCTTAGAATTAGAGGGGGTCATTTCAGAACGGAAATGCGGAGACATTTCTTCAGCCAGAGAGTGGTGGGCCTGTGGAATTCATTGCCACGGAGTGCAGTGGAAGCCGGGACGCTAAATGTCTTCAAGGCCGAGATTGATAGGTTCTTGTTGTCTAGAGGAATTAAGGGCTACGGGGAGAACGCTGGCAAGTGGAGCTGAAATGCGCATCAGCCATGATTGAATGGCGGAGTGGACTCGATGGGCCGAATGGCCTTACTTCCACTCCTATGTCTTATGGTCTTATGGTCTTATGGTCTATGTTAGAGAGGAGGAGTTGCTGGATATCTTAAAATGCATAAATGCGGATAAATCAAAATGATCTGATCAGGTGTACCCTAGAACTCTGTGGGAAGCTAGGGAATTGATCGCTTGGCCTCTTGCTAAGATATATGTATTATCGATAGTCACAGGTGAGGTGCTGGAAGACTGGAGGTTGGCTAACGTGGTGCCACTATTTAAGAAAGGTGATAAGGAAAAACCAGGGAACTATATTCTGGGGAGTCTGACATCAGTGGTGGGCCAGTTGTTAGAGGGAATTCTGATGGAAAGGATTTACATGTATTTGGAAAGACAAGGACTGATTATAGATAGTCAACATGGCTTTGTGCATGGGAAATCATGTCTCAATACCTTGATTGAGTTTTTTGAAGATGTAACAAAGAAGATTGATGAGGGTAGAGCGGTGGGCGTTATCTATATGGTCTTCAGTAAGGCTTTCGACAAGGTTCTGCATAGTAGACTGGTTAACAAGTTTAGATCACATGGAATTCAGGGAGAACTAGCCATTTTGATACAGAACTGCCTCAAAGGTAGAAGACAGAGGGTGGTGGAGGGTTGCCTTTCAGACTGGAGGCCTGTGACCAGTTGTGTTACCACAAGGATTGATGCTGTTTACACTACTTTTCGTCATTTATATAAATGATTTGGATATGAACGTAGGAGGTATAGTTAGTAAGTTTGTAGATGACACCAAAATTGGAGGTTATTGTGGACAGCGAAGAAGATTACCTCAGAGTTCAATGGAATCTTGTTCAGATGGGCCAATGGGCTGAGGAGTGGCAGATGATGTTTAATTTAGATAAATGCGAGGTGCTGCATTTTGGAAAGACAAATCAGAGAAAGGCTTATGCACTTAATGGTAAGGTCCAATGGAGTGTTGCTGAACAAAGAGACCTTGGAGTGCAGGTTCATAGCTCCTTGAAAGTGGAGTCGCAGGTAGATAGGATAGTGAAGAAGGCACTTGGTATGCTTTCCTTTAGTGGTCAGAGTATTGAGTACAAGAGTTGGGAGGTCATGTTGCAGCTGTACAGGACATTTGTTAGGCCACTTTTGGAATAGTGTGTGCAATTCTGGTCTCCCTCCTATCGGAAGGATTTTGTGAAACTTGATGGGGTTCAGAAATGATTTACAAGGATGTTGCCAGATTTGGAGGGTTTGAGCTATGGGGAGAGGCTGAACAGGCTGGGGCTGTTTTCCCTGGACCGTCGGAGGCTGAGGGGTGACCTAATAGAGGGTTATGAAATCATGAGCGGCATAGGTAGGATAAATATACAAAGTCTTTTCCCTGGGGTGGGGGAGTCCAGAACTAAAGGGCATAGGTTTAGGGTGAGAGGGGAAAGATATAAAAGAGACCTACGGGGCAACTTTTTCATACAGAGGGTGGTACATGTATGGAAGGAGCTGCCAGACAAAGTAGTTGAGACTGGTACAATTGCAACATCCAGAAGGCATCTGTATGAGTATATGAATAGAAAGGGTCTGGAAGGATATTGGCTAAGTGCTGACAAATGGAAGTAGATTAGTTTAGGATATCTAGTCAGCATGAATGAGTTGGACCGAAGGGTCTGTTCCGTGCTACACATCTTTATGTATCTCTGATTTTGCACAGCTGAGCAAAAACTGAACTTGGAGAAATGTAAAAGTAGAAGTATCAGTTTGGTGAGGCTAACTGTCTGTGAGAAACTGAAATTATGCCTGTGGATAAGAAATAGAGTGCAGTTTTGGAGTCTGGTGGAGTGTGGACTCTGAAGGAGGGTGATTGGCCAGAATGGGAGCCGTCCTTGTGGCAGTCCATGAATAAAGTTCTGATATGTAAAAAATGCAAAGTATTAGAAAACTACAAAGTTACAATGATCATGGAGGATTTCAACTTGTGGGTGGACTAGGAAAATCAGGTTGGTAGTGGATTGCAAGAAAAGGAATTTGTGGAATGAGATGGCTTTTTGGAGCAGCTTGTGCTGGAACCCATTACTGAACAGTCAACACTGGATTTAGTGTTGTGCAATGAAGCAGACTTGATAAGGGAGCTGAATGTGAAGGAATCCTTTGGAGGCAGTGATCATAATATGATTGAATTTACTCTGCAATTTGAGAGGGAGAAGGTGGAATCAGATGTAACGGTGTTACAGCTGAATAAAGGCAACTACAGAGCCATGAGGGAGGAGCTGGGTAGAACTGACTGGGAGAGGATAAAAGCAAATTACTGCGGATGCTGGAATCTGAAACCAAAAGAGAAAATGCTGGAAAATCTTAGCAGGTCTGGCAGCATTTGTAAGGAGAGAAAAGAGCTGATGTTTCGTGTCTAACTGACCCTTTATCAAAGCTGACAAAGGGTCAGTTAGACTCGAAATGTTAGCTCTTTTCTCTCCTTACAGATGCTGCCAGACCTGCTGAGATTTTCCAGCATTTTCTCTTTTGGTGACTGGGAGAGGAGCCTAGGAGGAATGACAATGGAACAACAATGGCTGGAGTTTCTGGGAGTAATTCAGGAGAACAGCAGAGATTCATCTCAATGAAAAAGAAGCCTGGTACAGGGAGGATGAGGCAACCGTGGCTGACTACGGAAATCAGGGATAGCATAAAAGCAAAAAGGAAAGTATATAAAGTGCTAAGGACCGTGGGAAACCAGAGGATTGGGAAACTTACACAGACCAACAGACGGTAACAAAAAAAGAAATAAGGAGGGAGAAATATGAGGGTAAGCTAGCCAGTAATATACAGGAGGATTGTCAGAGTTTCTTTCAATTTCTACAGGACAAAAGAGAGGCAAGCAAGGAGGTTGGGATGCGGGAGGGTTAGTAGTGGGGAACAAGGAAATGGCTGAGGAACTGAATAATTACTTCAAGTCAGTCTTCATGGTGGAAGACACAAGTAATATCTAAAAATTCAAATAGTGCAGGGCAGAGCTGCATGAGGTGACCATCACCAAGGGGAAGGTGCTAGAAAAATTGAATGGTATGAAGGTGGATAAATCAGTTGGACTATATTCCAGACTTCTAAGGGAGATAGCTGAAGAGATAGTGGAGGCGTTAGTGATGATCTTTCAGGAATCACTAGAATCAGGAAGGGTCCCAGAGGACTAGAAAATCACTAACATGACACTTCTGTTTAAAAAGGGAGTAAGGCAAAAGATGTAAAACTACAGACTGATTAGCCTAACCTTGGTCTTGGTAAGATCCAGGAATCCGTTATGAAGGTTGAGATTCCTGAATAATTGGAAATGTACGGTAAAATAGGGCAAAGTCAGCCTGGTTTCATCAAGGGGAGGTCATGCCTGACAAAGTTGCTAGAATTCTTTGCGGAAGTAATGAACAAGTTACACCAAGGAGAGCCAATGGTTGTTATCTACCTGAACTTCAAGAAAGCATTTGACAAGGTGCCAGACAGGAGGCTACTGAGTAAGATAAGGGCCCCTGGTGTACAAGACAAGGTGCTACCATGGATAGAAGCTTGGTTGTCTGGCAGAAAGCAGAGAGTGTGGATAAAAGGGTCCTTCTCAGGATGGCAACTGGTGACAAGCAGTGTTCCTCAGCGCTCAGTATTGGGACTACAACTTTTCACTTCATACATTAACAATCTTGATGAAGGAAAGGAAGGCATTCTGGCTAAGTTTGCAGACAATACAAAGATAGGTAGAGGGACAGGTAGCATTGAGGAGGTGGGGAGGCTGCAGAAGGATTTGGACAGATTAGGAGAGTGGGCAAAGAAGTGGCAGATAGAGTACAACGAGGGAAAGAGTGAGGTCATGCACTTTGTTGGGAAGAATAGAGCCATGGACTATTTTCTAATTGGGGAGAAATTTCAGAGGCCTGAAGTGCAAAGAGACTTGGGAGCTCGAGTCCAGGATTCTGTCAAGATAAACTTGCAGGTGGAGTCGAAAGGCAATTGCAATGATGGCATTTATTTTGAGAGTACTTGACTATAAAAGCGGGGATGTACTTTTGAGGTTCTATAAGAGTCTGGTCAGACCACATTTGGAATGTTGTGCGCAGTTTTGGGGCCCACATCTCAGGAAGGATGTGTGTTCAGAGGAGGTTCACGAGAATCACCCCAGGAATGAAAAGCTTAATTTGGGAGAGACTAGGACCCATGGGCATAGCCTTAGAGTAAAGGGAAGATCTTTTAGAACAGAGATAAGGAAAAACGTCTTCAGTCAGAGAGAGGTGAATCTATGGAATTCATTGCCACAGAAGGCTGTGGAGGCCAAGTCATCGAGTATATTTAAGAGAGAGATAGATTGGTTCTTGAGGATCAAAGGGATCAAGGGTTACTGGAAGAAAACGGGAGAGAATTGGTTGAGAAACTTATCAGCCCTGATTGAATGGTGGAGCAGACTTGATGGGGTGAATGGCCTAATTTCTGCTTCCAAATCTATGGTCTAATGGTCTAAAATGTGTCCTTTTCTGCAGTAATGCTATATTCTACACTTGTCCAGATACTAATATCATGGTCAATTTACTGAAGTGATCAATGTCACATTCTGCTGTATTGGGTTTGACAAATGTAATGTCTGAAGGCAATTGCATTCCAGGGTATAAGGTGCTCCTGAGCAAAAGACTGAGATGTGATACACAAAAAAATAAATTGCTGCCGAAACTCACCAGGTCTGGCAGCATCTGTGGGAAGAAGGAGGAGTTAACATTTTGAGTTGAGTGACTCTTCATCGCAGCTGATAGCAGCTGGGAAAATGTGGTATTTATGCTGCTTTGATAGTGTTCTCTCATCCTTGATGTTTCTTAAATGTTATGTACCAATGACAGTAGAGTTTAAACTGAATTAACTGGGCCTGTAGGAAGCAGAAAAAGAATGCTGCGACAATGTTTAGTACGTCTTGTTTCATTTAATTGAAAAGAAGGCGATCTTGTTCTGTGAAAACTTTTAAGGAGAGTCTGAACCAGAGTTGCAGTTTGGAGATGTGAAGCAGTTTTAGATTAGATTAGATTAGATTACTTTACAGTGTGGAAACAGGCCCTTCGGCCCAACAAGTCCACACCGCCCCGCCGAAGCGTATCCAACCCATACCCCTACATCTACATCTACACCTTACCTAACACTACGGGCAATTTAGCGTGGCCAATTCACCTGACCTGCACATTTTTGGACTGTGGGAGGAAACCGGAGCACCCGGAGGAAACCCACGCAGACACAGGGAGAACGTGCAAACTCCACACAGTCAGTCGCCTGAGGCGGGAATTGAACCCGGGTCTCCGGCGCTGTGAGGCAGCAGTGCTAATCACTGTGCCACCGTGCCGCCCACAAATAACAAACGTAGCAAATACATCACAGAACGTGGTGGCTCAGTGGTCAGCACTGCTGCCTCACAGCACCAGGGATCTGGGTCTGATTCCAGCCTCAGATGACTGTCTGTGTTGAGTTTGCACATTCTCCCTGTGTCTGTGTGGGTTTCCTCTGGGTGCTCCGGTTTCCTCCCACAATCCAAAGGTGTGCAGGTCAGGTGAATTGGCTATGCTAAATTGCCCGAAGCATGAAGGTTAGGTGCATTAGTCAGGGGTAAATATAGGGTAATAGGATAGGGAAATGGGTCAGGTTGGTTACTCTGCAGAGGGTTGGCATGGACTTGTTTTGCCAAAGGGCCTGTTTCCACACTGTAGGGACTCTATGATTCTATGAAAGAACATAACATTTTCTCAGAGGATTAAATATAATAGATAAGAAAGAAAACACTGTGGGTCTCCACAACAGCCTAAAGATAAATTAAATTGTAACAGCAGAAAATTGACAAAATATGCCTGTTTTGTGCTTTTTGCAGGAAGTGTAGGTGAGGGCACCTTCAATGTGCCTAATGTCCTGTCCCCACTAGTGAGAACATATGCCAAGTCAAGCACCAATCAGTCACTTAAGTCCTGGTGGGTGGAGCCTCTCAGCCTATCAGGTATCTTGCCACTGACATCCTACCCCCCCAATGAAAATTGCCACTCAGTCAGAAGCCTGCAGCCTCTGGACCATGTCACTGATTATCACAGATGTACAGTCAGAACCTCCACCAATGGGAAGGTAAGGATATTTTTAGCAGGGACATGGAGAATCATGTAGTTGTAGTTACAGTCACAGTGAGAGGATGGTCAGGGTCTCAGAGGCAAGGATGGTGACTTTTTTTGGTAGCCATTCCCCTGGCCATGTCTGCAATTGCTGTCAGATTAAGGCTTTCCCTAACCCAGCTGACAGGTCACCCTGATGGAAAAGTGGCCATTTTCCTCACCTGCTTGGAAGGAGGGTTATCTGGCTTGTGGTGAATTAAGGCTGTTAAGTGGTATTAATTGGTCATTTAATGGTATTAATTGGTGGCTGATCAGGAAGGCAGGTTAGAGAGCTTCCTCTTTCAGAGAGTTTTTTTTTGCCTTTATAATGTATCTCAGTTATAATGTAGCCTATCTCAGTTTAGAACTGAACTTAAGTAGTTTCCTGATGTAGTCAAAAAACAGCACAAAAGATATTTGTTCTTATAGACGTGTGGTCGTTTTAGGCCAGTTTCACCATAATTCTGCAAATTCACACACTTCTATGTTGAAGGTAGCGTGTGTGGAGGAACTGTGTCTAATAGCAGAACTTGGCCAAAGTTGAAGCTTGAAGTAACGTTTTTCATTTCTTTTATTTCAAAGGATGTGGGCATTGCTGGCAAAGCCTGTGTGAAATACCCATCACTAACCTTACATTATTTACTAATATCTAGTAAGCATCTGGCAAGTAGGATGCACACTAATGTGAAAATCACTGCAGATTACAGCAAATATACAGTCAATGAGCGGTTTAATTTTCAGTAGCTTGTTGCTTGTTAGGCAAACCACATATCCTGCCACCTCTAACTGTTCAGTGTTCAAATGGATTGTGACACAACTTGGATGGTTCAGTTAGTTCAATGTTTGCTTGGGCTAGACTATCTTGTATATCTCATGAAATGTTTACAGTATGTGTTTTGTATAAGAGGTTAACATTTTTCCCTTGGACCACCTGTCATGTAGAATTACAACAAAGAAGTTCTTTGTAATAATCAGTTTTTATATTGACCAAAGCTGTTGTTTTTTTTCTAAAAAAAAGGCTCAAATGATTTAAAGTTTCGTATCTCTGAAAAAAAATAGAGTTTCCCAACCAGAAGTTAATTGATGAGGTTCCTGGAAAGATCATAAGAATTAGGAGCAGAAGTAAGCAATTCAGCCCCTTGAGGCTGCTCCCCTGTTTGATGTAATCGTGGCTGATCTCATCTTGGCTTCTGCACTACTTTCTTGTCCACTCTCCATAACTCTTTAACCCATTAAAAAATTAAAAAGTCTGCCTAGCTCCTCCTTAAGTTTACTCAATGTCCCAGCATCCACTTCACTTTGAGGGAGTGAATTTCATAGATTCACAACCCTTTTGAGAGAAGTAATTTCTCATTCTTGTTTCCTTCGGAAGAAGGTGAACTCCATTTTACTCTCCACAGATGCTGCCAGGCTTGCTGAGTTTCTCCAGCAATTTTTGTTTTTGCATCAGATTTCCAGTCTCTGCAATTTATTTTTCTTTTAATTCTTCCTCATCTCTTTTAGATCTACTTCCCCCATTCTAAAATGATGATCGCTCAGCTATTTCTCAGTAAAAGCCCCTCACCCAGCCCTACCACCACAACTGGAGAAGGAAAATATCCACCTGAATATTTCTTTTAAGCAAGATGGGGGAGAAATTGATCTCAGTAATGCATGTTTTTCCAGTTTTTAAAGTTTGAAGATGGCCTGCATCATTCTGACATGACATGTCAGCTCGGGAAGGTCATTTGGAAAGGGGTGAGGGCAAGGGAATTGGGGACCAGGACTCTTATCTGAATACTAAGACTGTGAAGATGGACATGACTCTGAACTGCTTTGTGATCTGAAAATATTGACATTGATTCTGCATTCAGTTGTGCTCCAAACAGGCAATGCATCATTTTGACATCAAATGCTCTAACTTGGATAATGTAAATTGGATAGTCACCATTACTAATGCTTTTTTTATTAAATGCATTTAAATTCTCCAGCTGCCACACTGGGATTATGAACTCATATCGTCTTGATTAGTAATGCAGTCACATAACCTGTATGCTACCATATCCTTTTAATGTACTATATATATTCAAATAACATCTAACTAAGTAATACTTGCAAATTTATACATATCTGGGTGGCATTTCCAATCATCGCATCAAAGGAAGATGATTTTATCAGTTAAATATTTGTCACAAATCATTGTATTGATTCTTTAAGTATCTACTTTTATTCCCCAATGCTGTTTTAAAGTGGAGATCCATGCTCCCATAAACCCCAACCACCCCTTGGAGTGTGTAAGAAGAACCAAGAGATCCATCAAATATTAAATTTCGACTCAACATTGACCTCTGTCCAGCACCCACCTTTTCGATGCTTTCATGGGCTATTGGTGTCAAATGGTCAGCTAATATTTGTTGTCAACTCCTAACAACCCTTGAACCGAGTGACTTGCTGGACTTGACTGACGGCAATTTAAAGTTCTTACTTATTACTAGGAGGCTGGTGTAGTGGGACCTCTAAATAGTAAGAGCAGGGATCCCGCAGCTAACCAGAATGCGGAGTATCTCAAAATACTACGGTGTATTAATGTGCCAGCTCGCATAGCCTAAGTCCCCAATTTGTCCGAAGTGTAGCTGTAACTTGCCTCATGAGTGGCTCTGACCCTTTGTCATCAGTTGGATAGGAAGTGGCACAGGCTTTCTGTGTTGGATCTGGCAATGTGGACGCTAATATTCTTGTTAAAGAGCTGCCCCAATTCAGATACTGATTACAGCTGAGAGCCAAACCCACAAGAACTGCAACAGAGCCTGGAGTGTGCAACAAGAAGAAAGAAAATGATGAATTAATCTGCACGTAAGGTATCTAATGACACATGTGGAAACAAATCTAGTTGCTGGAAAC